>NC_046315.1:22693146-24111271 GCF_009819535.1 Lacerta agilis
ATCTCACATTCTTCATAGACACCCAAGATGAACCATCAGAGAACACTCTGATCCCTTCTTTGCCTTTTGTGTGAGCTATTTCTTCATAAAACCCCTGACATATGACTGAAAAATCATCATGCACTAAGTCAGGATCAGGCCATACTGCATAGTAATTGTAGTCATTTAGCTCCCCACAAACTGCCATGTTGCGTAGAACCACAAGAGCTTCTAAGTAAGCTTTTACTATAACATGTCGCATAAATACTGTGTTCCACCTTCCTTTTGTGTCAGTTTTCCATATCTCTTTTCTGTTTGATGTAACAGCAAAAGAGCCATTAATGTGAACAGGCAGACCTGTTTTGATTCGAAGAGGTAAATAGCAGAATACTTCTCCTAAGTTGCTACAATTGGGTTTCACAGTCCATTTGTGATCCTGTGCTTCAGATAGCATAACCCCAACTGATCCACATGGGACAAGTCCTAGCCTTCTTCCACTTTCCTGTAATGAGAATTTTAAGGCCTCCCCAGTATCCATGCAAGAACATATAAGCCATGTTGTAGAGTCTACTGTTTTTTGTGGCAGTTCATCAGCAGACCTTTTTGTCTGTCCAGATTTAGCCATTTCAAAGAAAGAAACTGTGTCATCTTCTGGGCCTCTAAAAACTGGAGAATGCAAGTCAGCAATCCGCCTGAACACATGATGAAATTCTTCCACTGTTATTTGTAATATGCATGATGACTTGGGTAATTCAGTAGGAAGCTTTTTTGTGCTACTGTTGCAAGTTTTCATGAGTTTAGCAGCTTCCTTGAGAACACTTGTAACAGGGCTAGTTATTGCTTTGGACAAACACAGATTTTTTTTAATAGTCACAGTCTCTTGAGCTACACCAGGGTTAGTTTCCTCGGACTTCAAATACTTCAAAACCATGGAGTTTACACACTGAGTAAAAATTATCAGTCTATGTCCACAAATGCTAAACTCATCCACAAGAGAATAGATGTCTGCAGTATTGTAGCAAGTACTGCTGACTTCACTCACTTTAGCCTCCTGTTGTGTTCTAAAAGAAAGCCTGAAAAGTGTTCCTTTGTAACTGTAAGGGGCCTCCACAGTCAACGGGAGCTGACAACCAAACACACCGATAAATGGCTTGAACTGATTAGGAAACTTTCTAAGTCTTTTCTGTTGCTTACTCCAATTAATCTTGATCCCAGGATTAGACTTGTCCCTTATATGTTTACTGAGATGATTGATGTTGGGATCAAACATAATCATAAACTCTCTGCTCATGATGATCGGAATATCTGTGATATGATAAACAGAATTAAACCCCAAGCCAAATTTTCCAACTTTGTCAACTTCTGCTCTTTTAAGAGACTCACCCAATCGAGTTATATTTAGAAAGTCAGAGTCAGAAAATTCAGAATTGTTGAAAGACCAGAGAGCTGGTCCATGACAAGCTGCCATTCCTGGATCCAAAAGATTTTCTCTTATGTCATTATTTCTCCTCATGTCAATCAAAAAATTGCACTCAGTTGCATTAGCATCATCTGCATTTTGAAGCAGCTCTTTGAAGATATCAGATACAGAAGGGTATTCTTCCAAAATGTTTTTAATTCTTACAGTGAGAGGTTCTCTTTGACCCGACTGCTCAAATCCCATATTTTCTGGATTTATCAGCCTGGTACTGAGACATGGCACATTCAACCATTCTGCAGTTTTCATGGGTATGTCTTCATGAACCAAAATTATTGGCTCAACAGCATCATCTAGCAAATCATTTAAGTCTTCAACCTTGATATCACAGTAGCAGCATTCATGGATTGGTTTCATTGTAAGCCTGTAAGGTTTTTTGCTACAATATACAGGAACAGGTGTATTTAAACTAGCTGGAATTTGACAGCTGTACAGCCACCTTATAATATTCAACATAATAGAAAGATTTTGCTTGCTCTCTTCTTCTGTAAGAGATTGTTCACTTTTGAGGTATATTTTCTGAATGACCATGGAAACGTGGTCTGGTGTCAGCTGCTCAATTGACCCACAGCATTTGAACAACTGGTGGAATTTAGCCATTGTTTTTGGCACATTATGTAGATACGGCTGGAGATCAAGATCATGTGCTGATTTTATCACTGCTTGAGAAAACGAACAAAAGGTTTTACCAGTCCAGACCCAGGGAAATTTCAAGGCTTTAAAGGATTCTTTTCCTTCATCTAAGTGATCATTCATGAAGCCATAAATCTCAAGCAAAATGTGCTGAAATTGATAATAATCTTCATCACTAAATTTTTTGGAACTGTGCCAGTCTACGACTACTTTGAAATGTTTTAACACTGATTTTATGTTAGGTTTGATTGAGATCCCCAGTGCTTTTTCAACATTTGGTCGGACATTTTCCACAAGAGGAACAGAGGAACCTACTAAGGTGGCCTGAGATAAGTCACACATTTCAGGTGGCGAGCACAAATTGCAATGATCACCTTTCCAAATTAAAGAACTTGGGTAATTTGGAGGTCTTTCCTTGCATGCTGGAATCCATTTGATTTTTTTCAGCATTGCTTTTGTTTCAGGTGTATGAAGTAATGGATGATTTTTGTTCAAAATCATTAACAAAGTTCTGGCTTTCCTTCTAAGTGCATCTTGATTTGTACTAGCACAGTCTTTCAAGCATTCAATTTTTTGAGCTACGCTCAAAATGTCTTTCTCTTCCAAGTTGCTTTCACTTTTTAGGCCTATTAATCTCAAAGAATGAAGAGTATCAGCAGATGTTTTAAAAACATTAGGGGGAAAGCAATGTTCCTCCTCCCCATAGAACATATTTTGTAGTACTTCTACTTCAGGATCAAAAAGTTCACTAGCTGACACCATTTTTCCTTCAGAAATCTGAATAAATTTTAGTGGTGTCAGCCAATCCAGCACTTCTGCATTTTCATTTTTTAGGAAAGTTAGATTTTCCAGTGTCCACAGCATAACTTTTGTTGCTTCATCGTTACAATAAAAGTCACTCTGAATATCTTTTAAAATAAACTTCATGCAATCTGTGCTCTTTAGCTGGTCTGCTTTTAGTATGTTTACTAAACGAATGGTAGCTTCGTCACTGCTGTCAACTAGTGAAACAGAGAGTTTTATATCAGGTGGAAGTTTGGCAGTGTGATGCAGTACCTTACAGCCTTTCAAAGCAGTAAAAGTAATTTCTTCATCAAGTGATTGTTTAATTCTCCTAAATATGATTAGCTCATTAATTATTAATTTCTCTTTTTCAGTAGTATCAGTTAAACTGGCAAGGAAGTTTCTAAGGGCATTTTTGTATGATACAGGGAATGATGCAACCTTATTGGTCAATTTCTGTATGGAAAGTTTTTCCACTATTTGCAAAACTACACTTGGCAATGGGGCATGTATATATTTTTTTAAAAGTGGATGTTGTATAGATGAGTCTAGTTTCTTAAGCACAATCCCACCAAGTTGTTCAATGATGTCGGGTAAAAATTCTGGAAGTTGAGTTTCAGATCCATCTTCTAGAATAATTGGTGATGGAGTCTTTAATCTAATAAGTTCCATGACTTCTTCATCCCCATCTAGTAATGTTTTTGGGATAAGTGGCATGTCATCAAACATTGACAAATCTTCAGAGAAATGTATATACAGGTTCTTCCATACCATTTTAAGCCACAAAACAGATGGGTGCTTTTTATCTTCAGAAAGTGGAAACCACTGTACCACGATGTCTTTACCAGGCCATAAAGAATTTGTAACTTCCTTGATGAGCCGTGCAAATCGTTCAGGGTTGAGAAGCTGCAGCTGAGTGCATGCTCTTCCTGAAATAAAAAATAAAAGGTATTAAACTGAGGAACATTTAGTAAGAACCGTTATTTTAGAGTTGTTCTCTAACAGATCTTCTGCTTGCTAGGAAACTGGCACACTTGGCCTTGCTGAAGGCTTACTATGATCCACAAAGGGCCATGGGATAGTGTGCGAAGTATTTAAACAACAAGCCACGCCCTCTTCTGATCAAAAAGGTTACTTGGCCTTTTGTGGCACACCTTTACTACAGCCAAGGAAAGAGGCAGCTGCTGGCATTTACCCTGACACCCTACCACCTAATTACATTATCTTAGGATGGCAGACAATAGGACAAGTAGTCTATCACTTCACCATTGTTTCCTTTCTTAGCACGCAGCATGTGTGGTATTGTTCTACATTAGTCCTAAACACTGGCACAGGTCACGCCTAACATTAAGCCAAACGATAGCTTAGCAGGAATAAGCAAGCATGGATTTATGAAGTAAGGAGTACGACTGCTGCACTCCTAAATCTGTACAGAGCAGTCATGTAACCCAGTGTGTTAAGCCAGCAAAAAGGGTGATGTTACTTGAACCATATTTTGAAGGCTTGTTTCCCATCTATCAGCTCAGGCTGGCTCAGCAGGAAGCCCCACTACTAGAGTTGGGATATGGTGTAAGTATACTGTCCTTTCAATGATCACTATAAGTAAAACTTTTATTTAGTATTCCACAACACTCTGCTGTTCTTGTGTATAGCAGCGGATCTGCTTCTATTTGTCTCTGAAATACTTCTCTAAGCATTCCCATCACCATTTACCAATATGACTTTGCTTTTTTGTACTGCCACCACATATGGTAGAAATCAAATTAATTCTGGAGAAATCCAGCATTTTCCCTCTCTTGATTTACTGGTCATTTTACTTTTCGATGAAGTCCAGTATCATTGAGTTGCCATTTTAAAATAGTTTTCTTTATAGATCACAGCAACTGAGAAATTGGAACCCTTTTGAAACAGAAATTGCCATAGCTCTCTTGGATGTTGCTATTTATATATTTATTTTATTT
Source organism: Lacerta agilis (assembly GCF_009819535.1). NCBI lineage: Eukaryota > Metazoa > Chordata > Lepidosauria > Squamata > Lacertidae > Lacerta > Lacerta agilis. The sequence goes on from NC_046315.1 coordinate 22,697,980, forward strand.
CAGCATACAATTGTTAACTGTTTTCTTAATTTTTTAACAATCATTCAATATATCTTTGAGGAACATCGTGATTTAGATTTTAGCACTGTTTCAAATTTATTCCAATCTATGCTGATTTTCTAATGAAAATTAAAAAGAAAAAAAAAGACATCAGTGCTGCTCTTTACTCTGTTAGGAAAACCTTACTTGTACACAGCCTGCACACAAAAGGTTGTCCTTAGTGGGGCAAAAAACAGCTTTAGTGGGGCACTTTTCATTGGGAAAATGCTACAAGGGAAAATGATTTTTTAAAACACTTCCCAACACAGTGGTGCCAATCCATATTAGATCCCCTGCTATTTGAAAACCTAAAAAGCTAATTCAATCACAGAACTCTATTATCAAGTATAGTATTGTACTCTGTTAACAAGCACCTAAAGTACAGACTGACGGTTGGTCCAGATCAGCACAAGAAACACACACAAAATGCAGACAATACTAGAAGAATCCAACATTTCTACCTCTTAAATCAAGACTGAAATTAATACTGTATTACAGGATGCAATTTGAAAAAGTCACTCAGTGTACACCAGAATAATACTACTTTTCCACCTAATGGATCAGTGGAATTTCTTTTCCTGTTTTTACAAAAAAATCACAGAATTATAATTGTTTTCATTTTCAATATCCACCATGCAACTACCATTCCAATCATGCAAAGACATATATGCAAACAACTCATCTTTCTAGAAAATCACTTGACTCATTTTATCACTACACACCTGCATGCTATTTTGCATTCCTTATGCAATCTAAAAGGAAGATCTGAAGAGAGGAAATGACTTTTCTACAGATTTGTTTCTTCTACATTTTAACTGTAGAAGTGAACCACCTTTTCAAAGTACTTTTCCACCAATTCCTTTTCTCCTAATCACTATTTTAGTGTCTTTGCATAGATGCATGGAAAAACAATGCAAGGAGAACAAAATGGAAATTGTAAAATATCTACATATTTACTATCTAGAACTCTACTTATGGGTGAGTTTTAAATGTAAAAATATTGGAAGTTGTCATAAGATAAAGTATGGCACGGGCAAACAGACTTCAGGCTTATGAGATCTGTTTTACTAGAACCCCAAAATCCACCAACCAGAGGAAGGTGCAAATTAGTCATGGAGGTGGAGCGGCATACTCAGAATTAAGGAACATGCTAAACCCAGGAATTGTACGCAGTACCAGAACTGAGCTCACAATCCTGTCACACACACAGTATGGCCAGTGACTCCCCTCAACACACAACCCCTTTAACAGGGAACCCTGGGATCGCTGCCACGGGGGGGGGGGGAGGAGGTCACCGCTTCATCCCCCCCTCCAATTTAGGGAAGATAGACTAAAGGATTCCACCCAAGGCCTAAAACCACCAAAGTTGTGACTTTTTGCTACGGGGAAGGCAAAACCTGCCAATGCAGGAAGAATTCCTTCCCGGTCCTTTAACAGCAACCATCGTAAGACCATATCAACGCCAACATACCTGTAATGAAGAAGTTAACCTGCAGTAAAGAGCATAAACAAAGGGAGGGTAGAACGGGTGAACCTCTGGAGCCGAGAGCTCCCAAATAGGCTCCACCCCCTTACATACACAAAGAGCGGACCAGAGTGAAGACCACTACTTCTTGGTCTGTTCTCTCTTTGCTCCGCCTCCACCCATCATGATTGGATCATTTTAACTGAGGTTTGGCAGGAACCTCGAAGGGCTGTGACGAGCGCAGGTGGACCAGGAGCGCTTTGCCAGGAGTCTTGGAGGATCAGAGGTGCTGGATGCGGGCACGCAAAGGGCACTCTCCGGTTAAGGGGAGATTGTCACTCTTCTGTTCTCCCCTGTGCTAAGAATTTATAATAAAGGTAACCCTACATTTTATTTTATAATTTTATTTCTTACACTACTGAGACCACCTGAGGGTTTGAATGGAATTCCCTGCTACAACTTGTTAGGATTACAACATGATTCAGCCATGATAAATTGGCACATCCCATGCCCTTTTAAAATGTGGTGTTTTTGGGGGGGGGGGGGTATTGGGTTGTTTTTATTTTGATTATATATTTTGCAGTTTTGTGCTTTTATATTTTGATTTTGTTCTGTGAATTGCCCTGAGCTCCAATTACAGGCGGCATATAAATTCTATTATTATTACTACTACTACTATTATTATTAATATTAATACCATGATTCCTCTTGAAGTGTTAAACTACCATAAACTTTCACTGTCGCATGTGTCACATTACGTTCATTCTGCAAGCATAAGAAATTGTTATTTTTACCATTGCTAAATTTTGGAGCTCTTTAAATCATAGAACTGTAGATATTAACTTAATGGAATACTGGTATATTGGTTCTGGAAGCTAATTCTTATGAGAAAAAAACTGTTAGACGAGTAACGTGAACAAAGAACCAACGAAAAGTCAGATTTTCTGCAACTTGGTTCAATTTCCTTTAGCATGAATTTCAAAAAAAAACCACAAAACCCATGGATACAGACCACCTACTTCTCACAGGGACTTATGGAAATATGTTTTTATTTATTATTTGTGCTGTATTTGTATTTGTTTGGCAAGATGTAGCACTCTTGAAGGCAGGAAGATGTTTGTTGTTTGTTCATTCTGAAAACAATAAAAATTGTTTAAAAAATAAATCAATATTTTAGTGCAGCAGCACCTACATTTTGGAACTCCCTGTGTACTGGGATCAGGCAGAAATCTTCGTTGAACTCTTTTCAGCACCCATTTAAAACATTTTTGTTCAGGCAAGCCTATCCAGACAAATAGAGCACTTTCATGTATTTCAATCTCTTTAGCTTACTGTAATTTTAAATTATCTTTTGAACATTTTAAATACATGTTTTATATTGTCTTTTAAAACAATTTTAAAAGTTTTATTCTTTTTGTAAATCAGGTGTGGTGTATAAATTTAATGAAATAATTCTCTAGAGAACTTGAAGGGCACAGGAAGCGTGATAGGAACTGATTTGCTTTTTATTTAGATGTCTTGTTTATTGGTGTCTTTCTCTTTTATGAATAAATTGGAATATAATTTTTAATTAAGATACATGTCCTATTGCATCAGCTCAACATATACAAACAATCTTTACAAAGTTTTATAAATATATGTGCAGTTCCTAATAGTGAAGGTAAAGGTAAAGGGACCCCTGACCATTAGGTCTAGTCGTGTCCAACTCTGGGGTTGCGGCACTCATCTCGCATTACTGGCCAAGGGAGCCAGCATACAGCTTCTGGGTCATGTGGCCAGCATGACTAAGCCGCTTCTGGCGAACTAGAGCAGCACACGGAAACGCCATTTACCTTCCCGCCGAAGCAGTACCTATTTATCTACTTGCACTTTTGACGTGCTTTCGAACTGCTAGGTGGGCAGTACACTTTACTAATTCGAATTTGCTCATAATGAAACTGTTGTGTATAAAACTAAGTATGTACCACATATTGTATAGCATTCACAAGTTTCTTCAGCTTCCTGAGAAATATTCTTCTTATAAGCTTACAAAAATTATTTTTCAAATATGTCTTTAAGCAGTATTAGTATAAGTAATTAAAATCTGAAAAACACAAGTGAACCAGGGTTGTAAACTATTACCATTCTGGAACATGAGTCAAGCAGAACAACCAGTAATCAAATGCACACAAATGCTAGACTTTTGTTCAGCAATTACTCAGACAACAGTCCTACCTGAAAATCCCCAGAGAAGCTGTTGGGCTAAAATATAATGAAATGCATTTTAAGGGGGAAATGAAGATGATAATAATGACACATGACAACTATGATGTGTGCCAGAGCAAACTGCAACTGCAGAGATTTGTCCATCTTTAATATAAGGAAATGGCTGCTTTGGTTGGATAAAAGGGATTCTTCAATACGCACATTAACCATTTTCTTTCAAATAACCAGAATGAATTTTTTTCTGTTATACTAAAGGAATGTCCTTCACTTGGAGAAAATAGAGTGACCTTTTGTATATACAGTGGTACTTCTGGTTACGAACTTAATTCATTCCGGAGGTCCGTTCTTAACCTGAAACTGTTCTTAACCTGAGGTACCACTTTAGCTAATGGGGCCTCATGCTGCTGCCGCACTGCGATTTCTGTTCTCACCCTGAGGTAAAGTTCTTAACCCGAGGTACTACTTCTGGGTTAGCAGAGTCTGTAACACGAAGTGTTTGTAACCCAGGGTACCACTGTAGCAACAACTGTCGAAATCTGTTGCAGTTCTACTTTTATTCAGCATGTTGCATTATTATTGTGTCAATGTATCTGTTTTTTCTTTTGGAAGTTTTTTGTGCAATGCTAGGCATAAATATAGTTCTTGTCAAAGTTTGCTAACTTTACTTGTACACAGAACACAAGAAAAATAAGGGTAGCACTCACTAGGATGTGGCTATTTTTCAATATTGTAATCTCAATATTGCATACTGAAGATCTGTACCATGAGTTGACATAAAGTGAGCCAGTACTCCCCTGCAAGTTTTAAATCCGAAGAATGATTCACACATGATTTTTTTTTGTCTATGTTGATCAACATGAACAACAGCACATATTAACTGTAGTACACAGTGGATACATTTTTCCAACAAGGATATTGCTTCTAAATTTTCATTTTTTTTCTAATTGAATAATAAACCTGACTCACATGGATACATAAAATGATTGTGGATCATTCAAAATTTCTTTTGAATTCTTTCATTCCTTTTGCCTTTACTTATGTCCATTCTTACGTGTTTTGTGTCCTGATTAGCTTACAGTGTATGCGTTTTAGTGGACTGTACTTGTGTCATGATAAGCCATATAAACATATTGTACCTCTGCTTTTGGCAGCATCTTTCAAAGCAGCCAGAACTTGTGGCTTCAGATCATCAGCAAGTAATCTTCCTTCAAGCCCTGGGAAGAGGGACCTAGTATGTCATTAGAAAGAGAGTGTTGATCATACATGTAACTTGTGTCATTTTTCAAAGGCACAAATACTGTAAATGTAGTAATATTATTCATTAAATTTTTAGTGAATAACTTCTTACCCTCTCCATGTTCCTGCTCCTCCCAAGCAAATTATTACGGTATACCTCAGCCAAGATTGTGCAGCAAGACAGCCCCCCTGTGGCCACACACCTCACAAAAAACACCATTGTGTCACACCTCTCCTAGGAGGAATAGCAACTCTTGGAGAGGGGAAGCAATTGATATTGAGACTGCAGCATGGGGGTGGGGTGGGGAGAGAAAATTAAAACTCTTCGCTCATATGCCATGGTCAATCCCTGGCTACCAGCCATAGACAAGTGGAATGCATTCATGCTTTTCTAGTATTGACTAGTGGGTTAGCAAGTACATTACAAGATGCTTACCAAGCATGCATGGGAATAGGGTCATAAAGATGTGCTGCATCCGTGTATGTGGCCAAATGCCAAACCACAGCCTCCATTCCCAGCTCACAAAAGGAAGACATGCACAGTTCTGTGACTCCATTGTACAGAACTGTATATGTTATATTCTGTGAACTATACAGAGTAACATTTAAATAAAAAACTTACACCATTATAAAATATGCTATAAAATGCATGTTATACCTTGGGAAACTTTCTGAAGTTATGTAAACTGCATCCTGATCTGATGTAGATGAAGAGAATGAAATAAAATTCCCATTTTGTAATGGTAAAAGCTCCAGTCCAATAAGCTCACTGTAGTTTCCATCACTAAGCACAAAATCTAAGACATGAAGCTTTTCATCAGCTAGTCCCTTGTGTCCAGACTGTCTTAATACTTGCCGCACTGTACCTGGAGTCACTTTTTTCACAGGTTTTGTACTAGAAACAATCAGGTCAACTGCATTAGCAATATTGTCTGGTACCTTAGCAACCTCTTTCCCTGAGTCCTGGAGGTAGTTTAGCACAGCTTGGGTGTATTCCAAACTCTCATCCATTTCTGAAAAATATACCTCCTCAACCTTTATCCAGTTATCAGTGATGGAGTAAATAACTTCATTCTCGAACAATTCATTCAAAAGAGGTTCTATAATTGGCTGCCAGTGAACTTTTGTTTTGTTTTTCTGTGGCCATAATCTATAAATTCTCTCAGCTGACAGTGGGAAATCTGAATTCTTTTCTGTTTCCATTCGTTTAATTGCTTCCAATACAAGTGTTGCATATGCTTTGGGGACCACATTGGCCACAAGCAGCTCATTCCACAGGGCTGCTGGATCTCGCCACTGATCAAGCTCTCGCCATTTGATACTTCTTCTGTTATCTGTAAGGCCAAAAAACCCACTCACGTGAACTGGAAGTCCTGTCTTACTTTCCTCGCCAGGAGGTAATGGAAGAAAACAAAATGCTCTTCCTGAAAACTGTGCTGCAGCTCCTTTTCCCTCTCCATCACTTGATAAAGACATTGCTATGCCAATAGTTGGAATATACTTCAAGTCATCAGCCAAAGAGTCCAATTCATTGCATATTCCTCGTCCTCCAACACTGTTACATACCAACCACGATGTCTTCTGTGCATCTTTAACACACTCATCTTCTAAAACTATGTTTATGTGGTATGTCACACATGTTATACTATTACTCGGAACACCTTTACAATATTGGTTTATTGCATTTCCCAGAATCTTGATAGAGTTGGGTCTTTCATGCTTCAGAGCTTTATTCTCACTGGCAGTGACTCTAAAAATTAGTCGCTCGGTCCCATCGGCTTCCCTAACGTGTAATGAGACATCTTGCACACTTTTAAGGAAGAGAAGTACTGTATCTGCATCCGCTCTGAAGGATTCAAATAATTCAAGAACCTTTTCCTTGTTGTACAGATTGCTACTTAACTGGGAAGGCTGCTGGCGAAGAGGGAAACGAAAAAATGTACCAGGGAAATGACCAGTATTGAAGGTTTCCTTAGTGCTTCCAAACACACCAACAAAAGGCTTAAACTGGTCTGTCAACTCATTAATTTCTTTGATGTCATCCTTTAGATTCCAACATTGACCTGATTCATGGGGTCCAAAAAGTGTTTGATGGGGGTCCAACATTCCAATTTGGTCACCACTAAATATGCTAGGAACATCTACAAAATAGAATCAAAATAATATGAACAGCTTGTTTACAAATCTACAACAACAACAAAAGCCTTAAAATCCCTTCAATTATTATCTATACAACAATCTAACACATACATTAAATTAAGTAGGAAAAGAATAAACCACTACTACAAACAGGAAAATTAAACACCACAGAACCCCCAGTCTTCCTCCAATGCTCAGGAGACAAAAATTCTACAAAGCGGATGTCAGGGAACTGTCCCCGGCACAGCGCAAGGTGGTGGAAGGGCTCTCGGGATGTTACAGAGAGCCCCGGCCCCTCTTGACCAGTAGCACCTCCTCTGCCAGTGGAGGAAGCAGCAAGGCTTCCAGTGGGGAGGGGCAAAGTGCTCAGGGGTTGGAGTGTTGAGGCTCTGAGGATGCGGGAGAGACCCAGCACTCACCTCGCCCAGGGGGCGAGGAAAGAGGCACGCAATTTCCGTCGCCCCAAAAACGTAGAGGGACAAAGAGAAAGGAAGGAAGGCGGGGTTTCCGCATAACGAAACTCTTTTGTTGGGGTCAGAACCGGAAGGGGCCATTCCCGGATTCTGCACTGTACATAGTATGCACAATAATACTTCTAAAGGAAAGGTCGGAGTTTCTGCCTGGTTACTCATGAGCAACTATCCAAGGACCTTACAGCACCCAATAAATGTTTTAAATGGAACTACTTTTGGTGGACTTTTCTTCCCTTTATACAAGCTCATACCTAGAATAAACAACTTTTAAACTTGGAGCAAACCTTAAGTGAATGTACAGATGGTGTTCACACACACACACACACACACACACACAGAATGCAACATTAATGCTGCAGCATAAAAAATGCATTATAACTACCTGTAATGTGATAAACTGAATTAAAACCAATTCCAAATCTTCCAACTTTAAGAGGATCATCTTTCTTTCTACTTCTTGCTATCTCCTGAATTCCATGCCAGTCTTCAGGGGTAAAAACTGCATTGTTGAATACATAAAGTGCAGGACCTAAAGGGGGTGGGGAAGACATGGTAAATGTAAAAATATAGGCTCATTTGGAAACAGCATAGATATTTAGACTTGTTGAGAATTAAATTACTTAGCATTATAAAGAATATTGAGTCAAACGGAAACTGACTTTGACCCCAACTGATTCTATAATTCTTACTAGTCTTACATATTTTAAAGATCCAAACACTTGTTTCTAACTCATTTTCATGATAAACCTAACTAGCAACAGCACAGATCGATTAAATGGTAGTTTAAGCCTAGAGTCAATTATCTTGAGCCACAAACTGATACAACTGGATTACTAACCAAATAGCTGTTTTTGAAAGCCAAATGTTAGATGTAAGTCTAGCTGCATTGTTTTAGAGTTAGCTATGCTCCTCAGTATATCACTCCACCACAAGAAAACAAATAATTCAGGAAGAAAATTAGAAAAGATAACTTACCCTGATATTGTGCCATGTCTTTAGACCACAGAGACTCTGTCCCATACTGAGTCTCATCATATAGAAACTTAACTTCTGTGGCACCAGCATCTTCTGCATTTTGAATCAATTCCTGAAAACAAAACAAATATGCTATGTAATAACATGCAATAATTAACAAATGGGATTAAATGACATCAGCAGATATCCTACTAGACTACTGTATTCACCTCTGCTTGTGATGGAGTGATTAGATGCAATATAGACTAAGATACAACATAGCGGAAGACGGTGGAGTTAATATCTCATTCAAGCTCCAAATGTTTCAATTACTTTTTGTTAAAGGCATTATTCCCATGCTGGTCAAGCATACTTAAGGGCAATATATAGTTAACACACACACACACACACACATATATATACATACATATATACAGTAAATTATCAGCACTTCAAATTCTGAGATTCTTATCCTATGTGGAACCTATATAGTGACACCTCCTTAAACTACCATATATATGCAAATATAAAATTTGTCAACGAAACTATAAGCACAGTTCAAATACAACAAAAAGCAATGGTTTTTCAATATGTACCCAAGCAAAAGCAAGCCTCAGGCTTCTAAGTATCCCACTCCTCTTACCCTGTTCTTCACTTACGAGGGGAAGACATTACAAGCTCCAGCTTCTATCAATAAATCATGGTCTAATATCTTGGTTGGCACACATACACAAAGCTAACCCAATGGTTTGGACAAACCATAGTTTCCCATGAGCACTGAAATGGGAAATCATGGTGTACTGTAAAATAACCAATGGAAGTTTCTAATTTCCTTCTGTCATTAAACCAGGAGGAAAAACAGAACCAATAATGTTATTCAGTACCCCAGTTCGATATTTAAAAATGTGCACTGTTTGTTAACATATCTATAGCAAGGTATTGCTTTTCTTACTTTAAAATGTTTTTCTTACTTTGATTTCCTTGAATTCCTTATTTTAAAATAGGTTGTTATGCTGTACCTTAAGAATCTGTCCTCCTTCTGGATATCTTCTTAAAATATCTTTAAGGAAATCAACAAGCGGTGGAGTTGTTTGTCCAAAACGACCTAGAAATGCAGATGAAGCAAAATGTCATGTACTTGTTTTAGGGAGAACAGATACATAATTGTTACTCTTCAGGACACTATTGCAATTCTTAGTTTCAGGTTCGTATTGCAGATTGGTAATTCATAGATTACAGGCCAGGAATGTAACACTATAAACTGATGAAAAGGATAAAATTGCTGAAAATATTTGAAAGAAAAATGTATGTCTTAAATCATTCTCACTATGAGATAAATTGACTCATACAGGAATGTACACTGCAATTTTTTTCTTTAGATAGAAATCTGTTTTTGTAATTTGAATGATTTGTTTTAAAAATGAATATATGCAGAGATGAATAATAGTAAAAAAGAGGAGAAATGAGAGATGCAAGGGTAAAGGGAAGATTTATTGTAATTTACTATACCTCCTCCTTTTAGGCCCTTTGACAAAAGATTTAGAAATACATGATTCTGAGAAGTCTGAAGGTCCCCAACCTCAACACAGTCTGATAACTGAAAGGGAAAGGTTTTTTTTAATGTTGTGCATTCTTGAATATGCAACATACCAAAAGTATATAAACTGCTTCAACCTGTGAAGACAACCAGTCAACAAATGACCACATGTGCTGCCATAAATATTTATCAGGATATATTTATCAGGCATGGGGAATTTCTGGCCTCTGGATCAAATTGGGCCCAGTAAGGGTCCTAATTTGGCCTATGGGGCTGTCTTCCCCCATAATACATAGAAAAAGAAAAGCTTTATCAGTGTAAATTGCTTCAATAAAATATATAATTGTATCTATTTATATGAAATATAGTTGCATATAATTTGAATCAGAGCAGATCCTCATTATGTAAACATCATCTACACCAGGGGTTAGCAAACTTTTTCAGCAGGGGGCCGGTCCACTGTTCCTCAGACCTTGTGGGGGGACAGACTATATTTTGGAAAAAAAATGAAAGAATTCCTATGCCCCACAAATAACCCAGAGATGCATTTTAAATAAAAGCACACATTCTACTCATGTAAAAACACCAGGCAGGCCCCACAAATAACCCAGAGGTGCATTTTAAATAAAAGGACACATTCTACTCATGTAAAAACACGCTGATTCCCTGACTGTCCACGGGCCGGATTTAGAAGGTGATTAGGCCGCATCTGGGCCCCGGGCCTTAGTTTGGGGACCCCTAATCTACACTTTTAAAAAAAAATCAAAGACATGCTTTCTTGAAATATGAAGTACCAGCTCCAAAGCATCAGTTCTAAAAATCTGGGCCCTCAACCAATACACCTTAAGATTTGAAGAACTCTCCCCCAGCCATCACAAGTTTTCTGTGATACCTGGCTATATCTAACACTATGCAAGCAGCATTATACTCACACAAGAAGACATCTTCATCTTCTCTCCCCATGCCCACCCCACCCAAGTCTGCTCCAGAAGATACCCCAACCTTCTGGAACAGATTTTGAGGGTGCACAGAAGTCTGCGTGGGAGATCAGTTCCATTAGGTAGCCTACACAGAATTCTACTGCACACATGAAGCAGCATCACTGGACACCACCCACTCATTTCCCTGCTCATTGTAAAGACCTATTTATTGCACTGGAAGAGCAGGAGACCAGACCCACCAGCACATCACAAACTACCCTAACAAATGACTTGCTGTCCAGGAGCACAGAGTATAAGCTTAAGAGCTCATGGTCTCTTAAGACTATGTGAGGAAGGTTCATAGCTCAATGGCAAAGCATCTGCTATGTATGCAAATGTTTCTAGGTTTAATTCTCAGCATGTCCAAGTAGGGCTGGGAATGTCCCCTATCTGAAATCCTGGGGCGTTGCTGCTAGTCAGTGTGGACAATACTGAGCAACAGTGGTCTGATTCAGTGCAAAACAGCTTTTCCTATGTTCCTAACTTTTTAGGAGATTTTATGTTGAAATCAGTATCAACCATAATTAAAACATACCCCTTACTAATACAACAATTTATAATTTAGCTAATCTGTCAATTAATGCTTTCCTGTATTTCTCAGAAGGAAAGTAACAATTTCAAGACTACTTCAAAAAGGGTATCTAGAAGATTTCCAGAAGACTGAGAAAGCTTACCTCTCTTCCCTTGTGGTAGAGACACTGCTCAGCTACAGGAAAACCAGTCTCTGGATAAATTAACTCTTTTATGGATGCCACAGACACTGAAGAAGGCACCTCAAACGTCCTGCAGCCCACATAGTCATGAAGAACAGTCACTGTGGCTGTCCTACACCAACAATAAAGGAGAGGGCATCTTATTTGAATGAATGGAGAAAGGAAACAGCAATACAAAGCCAAGCAGAGCTAGACATCCTTTCTTATTAGAAACTTCCTGTTCTGTTCATAGGTGTATTACCTATAAACTACTAAAATCATCCAAGGTAGCAGCCCTCATCACATGCTGTAGTAATTAAAGTACTCTATGCGCTGTGTGAATAAGTATCTCTTTCTACCTGTCATAAAATTATTTTCAATCAATTTCATGAATGACTCTAATATTATCAGAAAGGGGTTATAAATTCTGCTCCTTAAATTATGAATGTTCAGAAGCCTACAGCCACTGAACTCCGTAGCTGTTTACCAAAGCACCAAAAGTGTTTGTTTTTCTTTGCAGGAAAGATGCCCTAACCCTTGATCACTTTAGCAGCTGTTTTTGTACCTTCTTCAGTTTTATGAAAACCTTTTTGAAACAGAGCACAAAGGCTGTATTCTAACAGTGGTACATCATGGTTATATGTTACGGATTGCCTTCAACTAACTTTTGCTACGAGTAGAGTAGAAATTAATGGCCATGATTAACTTAGGTATATTAATTTCAATGGGACTAGTCTAAGTTAAAAGTCAGTTGATGAAAATCTATGTAACTATGATAGCTATCATCTTTCAGTTTCCTTCTTAAGAATTACTTGATCTGGCCCTTACACTACCACAATACACCAGGGGCAAAATCTGGTCTTTCAAATTTCAGCAGTGCCCTGTGCGAAGCCAAAATTTGGCGCCACCCTACTTCTCACCTTCTGTTCTGCTCTATTCACTACATTATAGCTGTGGTGCCCTGTGGTGCCCCTTATGCTCAGCACCCAGTGAGGGGGAACCTGTCCTGCTGCCCAACCAAGAATGGGATACTCAGCAAGAGTCCTGTGTCAGGCTAGAAGTTTAACACACTTATAGCAGCAGAAGCATTTCTTGGTCCACTGCCAATAACGTCAGCTGCACGAAGCAGACATGGAAAGTGAGGATTGTAAGGTGTGTGTGTGTGTGTGGATGCTTACACCTCTGCACGGGATAAACAAGGCAGAAAGGCAGGCAGGCAGGCACGCACACGATCGACCTTCAGTATCCAAAGCTCATGACACAACCAAACTGCAAGACTTGAAGGCACCACGCGGGACCCGTGTGTGTGTGGTGTGTGCTTCCCGCCCCCCCCCCCCCCTTGCACGACACGTGTAGCCCAATCCTAGGTCCCACTTCTTTCTAAAAAGAGGGTCAGGAGGAGCCTCGAGGGGGCGGAGAGAAGCCAGTCGACCCCCCGACCCATCCCTTTCTCCCTCGCCCCCAGGCGCACAGCCCACGCGCCGCCCGACCTCACTCACATGCCCCGCCGCCCGGCGTCCTCCTCCGCGCCAGCCAGGGCCGCTCCGGTCTCCGTGACAGGCAGCTCGAAGCGGCGCCGCTCGCGCCCGCCAGATTAGAAAAAGACCGTTAGCCGCGACGCCTGCCAGGCCTCTCTCTCAGCCCGCCTCCTCCTCCTGGCGACGCCGGTTCCGCACATGAGGATGGGGTGGGGACTTGCCCTGAGGAGGACGGGCAGCAACCGTCGGCGGAGGGAGGCGCGAGGCGATTCTCCGCCGCAGGGGAGGGACGAAGGGAGGAGGGAAAAGCTGGCGGGTGCTGCTGCAGCCGCAGCCGCTGAGGAGGGTCGAGTGGCAAGCCGGCGTGGAAGGAAGGAAGGGACGGGGAGGGCCGGCAAACGCAGGATGAGAGCCCCGTCCCCGCAGACTGATCCGCAGACGCTTCGTTAAAAACAATAGTAATCGTGGTGGCGATAAAATCTCCTCACGAAGCGCCCGCCCGCTCTCCCTGCGGCGCGGCGTGCGCAGAGGACCCACGCCCACTTCTGCCGCGCTCGTCCCCTGTGAACAAAGGCGGGAAATGCGCGCGCAGACGCTGCTAGGAACTCTGTACAGAATACAGGCCTTTGGTCCGTGTAGCCCCGTGTTGTCGACCCTGGCTGGCAGTAGCACTCCAGCGTTTGAGGCAGGGGGTCTCTCCCAACCCCACTAGGGAGATGCCGAGCGAGGATTGAGACAGAGACCTAAATGCAAAGGTGATGCTCTACCCTTCCAGAGCCCTCCTTACTGCATGCACCCCACTTCCTTCTCAGAAAGTGGCTTCTGCCTCTGCTCTGTCAGACAAATGCTCCTGTCGCCACAGGGAGCTCCTTAATTGCAGCAGGAACATTTTTCAAAAGCCTGCTTTTCATGAGGGTGTACATGGAAATTGCCCTGCTGGCAACTCTCCCCAGTACTACCACTGACAAAAGGACAGTATTTCTTTTTCAGTTAAGTATCTAGACATCTTTGCAGATATAATTTGTGGTGGGAGTAGTGTGCAAGTTTCAAAGAGACCTTGAACATGTTTGCTCAGAAGTAAATATGGGAACGGACCATAACTCAGGGGCAGAGCTGCTTTGAATGCAGAAGAGCCCAAGTTCAATCCTGGCCATCTCCAAATAGGGCTCAGAGAGACCCCAGTCTTAAATCCTGGAGAGCTGCTGCCTGTCAGTGTGGACAATACTAAGCTAGATGGCCCAGTCTTTTGACTTGGTATGAGAGCTCAAAGGCAGCTTCCTCTGTTCGTAAGTCCCAGTATCAACCTGCATCCCTAGCAAGTGCTGCCCTAGAAAGAGCACAATTCTGAAACAATTCAAACAAGGGGTGGCAATATCTTTGTACGTACTTTATGAGCCATTTTAAGTTAACTTTAGTGTGCTTTTTTGCACTCGTGCATATATCCCCATATAGAAACACATTATCATGAATTATGAACTGTCAATACCACTTCTGAAACTAGAAACATGTCAAAGGGTAGGGGCACTGATCCTTACTGGAGCAAATGGTACGTACAGTACATTAATTTTCACTCTTCAAAATTCACATCCTTGGTCAGGCCCTTGACTGCAGCATATCATGCCAAAGTTCACATCACATTAATTAATTCCCACCACTTGATTCCATACTTAAAACCACTCTTTCTGAGCAAGCATGCACAATTTTATTCCATTCATATAACTGCAAAAGAAATACATAATCCTTCTAATCATGCTTTCAAAAAATCTTAGGCATTCTTAATCCAAAATACAGGATCCTATTTTGAAAATACAATTAGGTCTTTCAAAAAGACATTTAAAATTTGAAATACTGATGCATCATTTCTATGTTTGCAAACTTAAAAACACTTTTACTAACATTCCCTTTTTGACCTAAGAAAGAGTAATTTCAATGGCCAATCTTTCTAGTGTATCCCCACCCCAAAAATAGATTGTAATGTTAAAAACAAGTTGTGGATGTTTTTACCTTGTCACAAATAATAGTTTAAGCCTATTTTTTAAAAAATCTAAGTGAAACCCCAAGGGAATTAAAGTAAGTAGAATGTGATTTCCTGAGCTGGAATTTGTCCAAGTCACTGAATGGAACAAAGAAAGTAATTCTTATGAATTGCCATGGGATTTAACATGAACACAAGTGACCAAGCATCTGAGTGTTGTCTTGAATAAAAGCAGTTGTAAAGCTCATGCTTTATCGAAAGCTTTATAAAATAGTTATCAGTCAGATCAATTACTGTATATTCTGGCGTATAAAACTACTTTTTAATCCAGGAAAATCTTCTCAAAAGTCGGGGGTCATCTTATACGCCGGGTGGAGAATCTGCGGTCGAGTATATCTCAAACTATATTTTAACTGGAAAAGTTGGGGGTCGTCTTATACGCCCAGTCATCTTATACGCCGGAAAATACGGTAATAGGCAGTCTTTATAAGAGTGTAAAATGGACTAAGAAAACTGCTGAATACAATGCAAGGGAATACATTCTGGGACTTTATGCTGATGAAACTGTTTTATGCACATCAGACCCAGTTAATGCTGAAATGCTACTGAGTATAGAACTGGAGACCCTATTTAATGTCTTTGGGCTTAAGGTAAATTTTCAGAAATCTTAAGGTAAATTTTCAGTAACATTCTTCCATACTCCTTATTCAAAATATCTTTTACTTACGGTCACCTAAGCAATACACATTGCTATACATAATTTAGTATCTGTAAAAATTGTAATAATTTTGGTATACAGACAGCAACCATTTTGTGTGAGGGTTCTATTCCTGACCACTGCACATGTCAGTGGAGCGCACATAAGCCCATTCCGCTTCCGTTCTGACCTCTTTTGGGTTCAAAAGGAGCCGTGCATTGGCAGTCACGTGTCAACAGGACACATGCAAAGTGGTTACTGCCTGTATACACTTCGACACAACTTTGTTAAAGTATTCAGAAACGTTTCTCCAAGTGCTTATTGGTTTTTTTATGTAATTGTTGCATGTCATATGCTCTAATGTAAACAAAGATAACTCAAAGCAACAATGTTACGCAGTTTAAAGATGCAAATGAATAAAAAATATGTTACAAAAATCAAACAAACTGCTGAATAGATCAATCAGCTCTACACTGCATTTTATATGTTTAATATCATGTTTGTAATGGACAGCATTCCACACTTGGATCCATGTTCAGCAAAGAACAGCAAATTTCTCCAACTACCAACCTACCCAATCAGAGGAAAATGAGTAAGTAACCACGGGTTCCTTTCTTAGCACACCCACTGATTTCCTGTGCCATACTACCGGTAAGAATGCCATTATTTCCTGTGCAAAGTCTTTGATTAAGGCAGGAACCATGTGCACAGTGACTTGTGAAGTCCCCTTTCTCCTCTCACCTAGATATTATCAGCTCTAATAAGGTTGAGATGGAATTGAGAGGATAGGTGGGGGAAAGGGAGTACTTGAACTGATGCGGGCTTCTGTTCCCGCCTTCCTATCTGGCAGATTTTAGAGCTGACAGCACAGCTCAGATTTTCTTTACACAATGCAGGAGTACCACACATGCCCTTCAAGTGGTGGATACAAAGAATTTTCTCCCTTTGCATTATTTTGCAGTGTTAACAGAGTAGGTCCAGAAGAGCCAGCCATAGATCCCTCTTACTGGCAACTATTTAAAGTCTCAGCAATTCGCAAAACTTGTAAACAGATCAATATTTTAGCTCAAAAGTAAGATACTTGATAGCCCATCATAGGAATTATTGCTTCTATTAAGACATTTTGGTGTACTGAGAAGAGCTTATAAAGAACAGAATATGAGAGTATGTGTGTTCTTGCTGTTGAGAAAATGCCAAGTACAAGAAGTACACATACCCAGGGCTGAAGTAATTTACATAAATGCAACAGGGATGAATGAAATAATTCTCTTCCCCCCCCCCAACTATTTTAAATGCAAAGGTAATTTATAGATATTCATTTAATGACCTGCTCCTTTAAGACTTAAAAGTGTGCTGGCCACTGTTGTGGAAATTAAACATCTTGAATCACTAACATGAATCATGACCCAGAACTATGGGAGTGGAGTCCTCTGCAATTTTGTGGGCTTTATCATAAAACCAAGAGCCCCATGACCTTTTGTTGGCGTTAGCAAATAACACTGATTCTTAATGACTAGGGGGTTTTGTACTTATTTGGATCAACCATGTACTGCAATAATCTGCAACTGTATCTTAAGTATTACTGGACATGTCTACAAATAAACATATTGGAAAGATCCAGGGGTTGAATAAATGTGAGCATTAGGAAATAAATTGGGGGTTACTAATGCAACGAAACATCTACTGCAGTAAGAGAGCTACAACTGCAGCTGCTTCTGCAGTGCTGGCAGGAAAATGCCAATGACTCAGCAACCACATTTAAATGTGAAACAATGTCCTGCTATTATGGAACTTTTTTGTACTACAATAAACAGTGCATACATTTCAGTCATTTATATCTAAACCAAGTCCTCTAATGGCTTTTTAATGCCACTATTTTTAAATTTCATACTCATAGCAACAGAAGACTTTCATGATGATTTAAGTTACTATTTGAATCACAAAGTACCTACAAGCTGGTCAATATGTGATAGAAGTGGCTACATGCATCCTCTAGATTCAGAGGCACCAAACGCCAATAGCAATTGGTAGCAGGAGAGGGGAAGGACCATAGCTCAGTAGAGAGCATCTGCTTGGCATGCTCAAAGTCCCAAATTCAAACTGGAAAGCCACTGGAAGTCAGTGGAGACAGTACTGAGCTGCATGGGGCAGTGGTTTAACACAGTATAAGGCAGTTTCCAGCCTTCCCATGCTCTTGCCTTTATGTTTGTGGGGCTGCTGTATTTGTTATTGACCTCATGTAAGCCACTCTGGGAGCCTTTTCAGCTGAAGAGCATAGTAAAAATGCTTTAAATAAATAATCACTCAGAACATTTGCTGTCAATGCAAGCAATCTTGGCAGTCCCTAGATTCATGCTCAACTCACATGGCATGTCAACCCTACCCGGCATATGTAGGTCAGCATGCACATTCATCATCAACAATAAAACAGCTATATAAACTTCTACTCCTCAAAACATTGTTTGAAAAATAGAATGGCCCTGGAGAAGACAGGATTTGGTTATCCACAATTTGGATCAGAAATCCAGAGGGGGGGGGAATTCATGGGGACCCTTTGGCCTCCAGATCACAGAATCATAGAATTGTAGAGCTGGAAAGGATCCCAAGGGTCATCTAGTCCAACCCCCTGCAATACAGGAATCCCAGCTAAAGCATTATATATGTCAGACTACACTCTCATCATTGCTGACCATTGGCCATGCTGGCTGGGGCTGACAGCATTTGGAGTCCAATAACATACACAGAGAGGACCACAGGTTCCTCATCTCTGCCCTAGATTCCAGGGGAGGCAGAAGAAATCTGGTGCCCTTCATTTCTAGTACTTTCACAGGACAATATAACCTTATTTATTTAAAACAAAATAGAAAATTCTTTCCAGTAGCACCTTAGAGACCAACTGAGTTTGTTCTTGGTATGAGCTTTCGTGTGCATGCACACTTCTTCAGATTTATTTATTTATTTAATCTGACTTGTAGTTGAAGCTTGTTTACCAGTGTAACTCTTACAAAGCAATTGTCATACCACAATAAAATGTCAAGTTGCAGAAAATAGCCTACACTTAAGCACACACAGCAACGAGCTACTAGAATACAAACAAAATTATGAAAAACATCCAAACAACTACTGCACTACCTCCCAAAACAATTTTAGGGGTTAACAGATTGACTTGCATTTTGTTCTGGGTAAATAATATATCTCAACAACAGTTTACATTAGAATGCTTAATTTATAAAACATCCCCATGGCTTTGTTTCTGAGATCAAGTGGCATCAAGGTCTTCCTAATGTGAAGTATTAATAGAAGACTTTTCCTTTGCATAGGAGGTTATCCACCTAAGCTGCTCTGACTGGGAACAACTCTCCAGGCTCTCAGACACAGGTTTCTCACATTACCTGCCAAGTCATTTAACTGGAGGTGCTGCCTGGGCATTGAACTTCGAAACTGCCTGCATGCAATATACTGGTATGTGCTCTACCACTGAGCTACAGTACCTACAGTTTGGGGGGTCTTTCAGCAGCTTTTGAAATTGGCTTTTTTGAAAGAGCCAATGTCATCAGCTTTGGGGCAATTCTTGTATGTGAAGCCACTGGATATTTTTATTTGACTTTATGCTTACTTAAAATTTGATGTACCGGTATGTTAATGAACTCTTAATTGTTGATCATTCTTTTGTTGTGATAGTATACTTTTTATTTCATTGCATTCTTATACTGTACCAGACTATTTTGTTGTTGTTTTTATTGTGAACTGCTTTTAGCACAGATGTATTTGTGGAAAATGTGATATATAAATAAATTGACACTGAAATCAAACCCGAGTGCAGAAATGACAGCTGAAGTCTCATTCAGAACTGAAACGCTTTTACATGTTTGACGTGGGATTAGTATAAGAATTCATGGTTTCCCTAGTCAGGTATTAATTCATTTTTTTAAAAATGTTGTCTTGGGGCTTGAGCCAATATCTTGTTTAATATCTCACAGTGGCTATTAATTCATTACTGCAGCTAGCATTTTCGCAGCTGCCAAAACTTACTACCCCTGTGCAGATTCTTCATGGACGGGTGTCATGGACATGCCTGTGATCTAATAGAACTATCAATAGATCTGTTGAATCATAAAAATGCAATGCTTCAATTCCAGGACTGAACCTCTGAAGATTTAGAAAACAGTATGTGGGCCTGAAGCAGGAGGAGGGCCTTCCATTGGCTGGGAGAAAAGATCTTTCCACAGATCCCAATTCCTCTCCCTTGCTCCAACATCTGTGTCCCATGAATTCCAACCTCTGTGGCCAGCTTCTATTTCAGTCCATGACCAAGGACTAAACCATGCTATGGGGGAGATCCTCAATTAGAACATTTGTTGTTTTTAAATGACAGGCAACCATGTCAGTTTGATCAGAGAAGCTGTGCTTGGGGGGGAGGGGTGTTTGACCCTTTCCCCCATGCACTATTTTCTGAATGAACACCCCCTCCTCCAGGAGGAGAAAAGTAGGTTAAGCACAACAATTATTTTCAAAGTGGCAGACTACTACACCTCTGTTTTATTAACAAAGAAAATGCTGGAAGATATGCCCACAGAAGTCCGGTGCAATGTGCAGTTTAGTCCCAAGAAGAACAAAACATCCAAGGTATACATATCCTTTCTCTGACCTTTTGACAGTAACAAAACATGCACATCGTTTTATGTAAATATTGCAATTTGTACGATTCATTCTGAATTCCAGATACACCCTGTTTTCTGGTTGTCAGTTTAGAAGGTGGGTGAACAGCACATGGATCTAAAGCTTTTATCATTGAAAGCCTTCCAAATGAAACCATAAAACTAGTTAAGTATTCCCCCACTAAATATTTAAATAAGATAAGACAAGCACTTTAACGTTATATCAATCTTTTATAAAACTAAGGAGCTAGCTAATGCTTTCCAAAGGTTGTGCTCACCCAAGGTCAGCTATTCCCCCCCGCTGCCCCCCACCCACATATTGATTTATCCATTTTCGTTACATGCATTAAATTCAGGAATAAAGTTTACTGTGGTAAGCAATGTGAAAGGGATGGAGATATTTATGATGCAAAAATAACAGCAGCAGGAATGGAGTAATTTCTGATGCATGTTATGTGAAAATGAAATGTGTCATCCCATCAGTGGTATGAAAACAATTGAATATTTCAAGTGAAACAAAAACCATGGATTAACATTCAGCTGTCTTCTCAAACTTGAGAATCCTTAAAGACCCTGAAGGGGGGGCATATTTATAATGTATTAAGCCAGGGGTCAGCAACCTTTTTTCAGCCATGGGCCGGTCCACCTGAGCCGGACTATCTTTGGGGGGGGGGGGAATGAACGAATAACAAAGAGATGCATTTTAAATAAAACCACACATTCTATTCATGTGAAAACACCAGGCAGGCCCCACAAATAATCCAGAGATGCATTTTAAATAAAAGGACACATTCTACTCATGTAAGAACACGCTGATTCCCGGACCGTCTGTGGGCTGGATTGAGAAGGCAATTGGGCCGCACCTGGCCCACGGGCCTTAGGTTGCCTACCCCTGTATTAAACTCTTGTGCAAGGGAAATTAAATCCTTGCTTGCAGTGGGGGGGGGGGGTTGGTGGTAGAATTGGGCCAATCACAGCAAAACAGATTAGAGACAGGGGCTTGTGAAATCAATGGTGTTTTAAACTGGATCAATGTCATCACATAAGTGGTGGCCTGGAAATGTTTGCAGGTTCTCTTATTGCCCTCTTTCTGATAGCCAACCTCAAGTTGAAATATTTGCATAGGCAACAGGTGGGCCTTTTTGATGAAGTTAAAAAAAGAACTGCTGTGCAGCAACACTGGCCAAGGAGCAGTGCTCACACTACACAAGCAATGCTGGTGTACACTTAATAAGCATTGGGAGAAATAATAGCACAACCCTGGAGTGAAGTCAAGGAGGGCCATATCTGTTCGGCTGCAACAAGTAGGCAGGGCCTAATTTGAACACCACAATCGGGACTGAAATGAATCTTGTAGAAATCGAAGCAGTTCTTCCAAAGTGGCCATTTGACTTGAAAACATTTGACAAGAAAGCACCCCCTTGTGAATAGTCAGTGTTCCAGAGTACACAGACTTTCAAAACAAACCAGTGGGGGCCAACTAAGAAACCCTAGGAGGTTTGAGTTTCCTGCAGTTCTGCTGTCTCCATACCAACAGTAACTTGATTTCTTACCTGCCCTTCATCACTGAGATCTATCCCAGCCTGCATCTGTATTGCTTTATCACTTGTGTGTTTGTCACCTTGGGCTTCTTTGGGATATCCTTTGGGCAGGATATAATAATAATAATAATAATAATAATAATAATAATAATAATAATAAATATCAATGTCCCAGAGCAGGTTATATAAATATAAAAATACCATATTAAAACCTGTTTAAACAATTTACTGTCAAGAGAATAAGATTAGAACTGCCTCATGATTAGACCTGTTGAAACCAATGAGAAATTATTAATGGATTCAACCCTGCATGCTTAGAACTAATAGCCCAGCTGTGAGTGCTTAGAACAGTTATACCAACTGTGCACCAATATAATGTAAAAAAATGTGACATTTACACTAATTTTGCAGGCTAACGTGCAATGTTTAGGATCGTGACATAGATTCATTGTCTTTTTAGAGAGGCATACATTCTGATCAATACTCAAGCAAGATATGGAAGCTAAAACCCACTGGATAGCTCAGTTGGTTTGAGCATGGTGCTGATAACACCAAGGTTGCAGGTTCGAGCCTCGTATGGGACAGCTGCATATTCCTGCATTGCAGGGGGTTGGGCTAGATGATCATCAGTGTTCCTTCCAATACTACAGTTCTATGATTCTATGATTTCACTGAGGATTGATTACTTGCAAGCTACACAAGAACCTTAAAAATTGTGGGAAATGTAGTCTGGAGAAGGTGCTTTTGAAGCTTATAAATTCTCACAAAACTACAGTTTCTAGGATTTGGGGAGGGGGGGCAGTGAGATGACCAGGAAGGGCCATAGCCCAGTGGTAGAGCATCTGCTTTGCATACAGAAGGCCCAGATTCTGTCCTAGGTGTCTCCAAGTAGGGCTTGGAGTATCTCCTATCTGAAACCCAGAGGAGCCACTTCCAGTCTTGGCCTGACTCAGGTAGCTTCCTATGTTCCTGTGTCTCTTAGCCCAATCTAGGGGAGCTTCCAGACCTGTTGTTTACTGAGCATTCATCCTGATATGTCAATACAGAGGTTGGATGAAACTGACAGCTAATGGTACACTTTCCATTGCCATTTTTGTCACATCAGAATTTTTGCAGCTAGAAAAGTGATGGTATGGAAAGAGTGGGATACACTGGAAAGAGTGGGATAACAATCAAATAGCCAAGAAGCAGCCTGTTTGGAAGCACTTATTCAGGGCCGCACAATATATCAATATATTGTCCGAAACCAGTTTGAAGTCCATATCATGATCTTGATTCATAATTTTTGACCTGGCAATCATGATGTGTGTGCATGTGCTATGCAAAAATCACAATGTGCAAAAAACTGTGAAGCCAGCCAATGTTTCTCTCGATTCCGGCAGCCCCTGTTATCTCTGCTGGCTCATCTCATCCCTGCCTCATGCAGCGGGCAGCAAATCACAAGAGCAGGCACCAGCAAAAATCACAGTGCAGGAAAAACCGTGATACCAGCCAATGCCTCTACATAGCTCAATTCCTTATTTCAGACATCGTGATATATCAGTATATTGCAATATTTAGATGATGATATATCGCAATGTTGAAAATCAGATATTGCCCAGCCCTACTCATATTGCAGCTGTACCTTGAGAGCAGAGGGTTCATACATTACTCACTCACCCATACTCCCAAACCACGGATTTGCCCTGGTTTACAATCCTGGGTTGCAGGGCAAGTGCAAAACCATAGTTTGGTGTTTGGGGTGTAATGGGAAATCATAATTTCTCACAAACAAGGAAGTAACTTACTAAGCAAAGTGCAAAAGGTCGGGAAGAGGGATAAAAGGGGAAAGTGCAAGTGCAGAAGCACAGGCCTAGGGTTTGTCTCCATGGTACCAAACCATAGTTTGACGTTACGTACAAACCAATCCTCTGTGTGTGTGTGTGTGTGTTCACATCTGCCCCATTTTCTTCCCATGAAAAACAAGGAGGAAGATCCGGTAATGCTCACAAGTCTACTTTTTTTTGGGAAGTTTTACATTAGTTATTTACCTGAGGCTGTCATTGTTCTTCATGCTTTCTGTGGCCATGATATCTTCCCACTAGGAATACAAAGCAGACATAGATGCAGCTGTTTCCTTTTTTCCTTGTGACTGTACATCAGTCTCTCATCTCAAAAAAGAGAGAGCTCTGACTGATCATCTGGAACATTTCACTAATTTCTTAAGCCTTTCGACCCCAAATCGCACTGTAGTTTCCCCTTGTTGCTCCTTCTTCAGCTTCCTTCAAATCTTTCTCTGTGAGTAACTCTTCAGAGGGCTTGGCTTTCTTGCAGACATCTATGGATTAAGCAGAGTGGTGCTGTGCTAGCAGCATTATATGGATTTGTTCCGCAGCTTGAAGGAACGTCACATCATTCTCTCTCTTACAGTAGGTGAACTTTATCTCTTGCTGAAAATAAGTGAGAGTGTGGAAGCTGTTACTTTCTTATTATCTGAGATCCAAATGTTTGCACTCGGGTATGCCCTGTTTCCTCCTCTGGATTTGCTAATGGCCATGTCTTAATATTAGATCTGTGCTCCTGGTGGATAAAAAAGAAAATGAGTATGTCAGAAGATTGGCATGAAATGCAGATTGAAACTACCTCTGAAGGGTATGGAAATGTCATTTCCTCTGAAGACATCACTGCAGTTTCTGGCTATTATGAGTCATGCTTCTAATTATAAATTCCTCCGCTCAGTGTTGTGCTTGTAAGCACAGGGAGAGCAAGGAAAAAAAGTTAAGGGCTTTTCTTTACCTTTTACGGTGCAATCACAGGAAAAATGCAAGTATCCACTTTCTGTAGAAGGCATTGTGTATTAGTTAAAAGCTAGAGATCTACTTTCTTCTTGTCCCAGGTGATATACTATTTAACCCTTGCTACCATTCTGTTGTGTGGGGGAAAGATCATTTGAGCATATTAAAGAAGGAATATTTTTTACTTACAGGGAGAAAAATGGCTTGCGGGTATATGCTCTGATCTGATCACAGAAGAATGTAAAAAATGGGGTCTTCTGAAGATGTATACTAGGATTGGTGCTTTGTAACTTATTCACTCAGGAGTGAGCACCAGGAAGGCCAAGTTGCTTACTCTATCTATTCAGGGTAGTAAAAACAAAAAGGGATTGTGAAGAGCTCAAATGGGAACTTTAAAGGGGGCTAAGTGAGCTTCTTATAAATGTTTAGTTACAGAAGCAGGGATGCCTTTAGTCTCACCTGTTCATATGTTGTTCAGTCCAATTGATTTAAGTGGAAATTAGATTAACGTCAGCATGTTTAGGAATATAGCTTTACATAGGGAAAGTGCAGTATGTTCAAAACCATTCCATTGAACTATAAAGATTTCAAATTACAAGCATTAAAGGTAAAGGGACCCCTGACCATTAGGTCCAGTCGTGTCCGACTCTAGGGTTGCGGTGCTCATCTCGCTTTATTGGCCAAGGGAGCCGGCGTACAGCTTCCGGGTCATGTGGCCAGCATGACAAAGCCGCTTCTGGCGAACCAGAGCAGCACACGGAAACGCCGTTTACCTTCCCGCTGGAGCAGTACCTATTTATCTACTTGCACTTTGACGTGCTTTCGAACTGCTAGGTTGGCAGGAGCTGGGACCGAGCAACGGGAGCTCACCCTGTTGCGGGGATTCGAACCGCCGACCTTCTGATCAGCAAGCCCTAGGCTCAGTGGTTTAACCTACAGTGCCACCCACATCCCTTTTCTTTTTTTACAAGCATTAGCCAAACATTAATTCAGGACATTTTTCTTAAGCTAATTTTTGGACAACCATGCCTGATAAAATAAATTTGTGTGTAATTCTCCTCAATATGCCACATGCACACATACATTTCATTATTCATTCTATGTTTATTTTTGTTTCCATGCACACACAGAAACCTTTGCACGGAATAACTCAGTGCCAGAGAAATGCAGGGTTGACTCAAACTCAGCAGTAGCAATTTGATTAGAGTCAGCAAGAATTAGATTCAGCAGAAGAGGATTAGATAACAGGTGTGAGAAATGACATGAAGCAAGTGTGATATTTACTAAGCTGCAGTGTAATCATGCTATATACTATTCAGCCCACTGTTGAGTGATCTCTCTTCCACAATCAAAGCATCTCAGTTCCATTATTCAGTGCCATTAGTTGTAAGTAGTTCAATACACTCAATGCAGCCTGTTCACCCGGAGTTGGTATAGATTTAAGGTTAGACCACCAGGCTTGGACACTTCCTTCCCTCTTACCCTTATTTATTTTATTTATTAAATTTATATCCCACCCTTCCTGCCAAATGAGCCCTTGTGTACAGTATTGTACTGCTTCCTTACCGTACCCTTCTGAAGCAAACCACACTTCCCCTAGTTTCTGATCCTGGTTTTTAGTGCTAAACATTGTTTGCTGGTTCAGATGAAAGAGCAAATTATGATCGGCTTTAAACTGAGGAGGATTGTTCCATATGAAGGGGCTGGGAGGAGAAGAGGGAGCATGTAAACCCAATAATCTAATCAGGTCCATAGTGGCTGGGGCAACCCAGTCAAATGGGCAGCATATCACTAATAAATTATCATGATGTAAGCCAAGGTTGAGGCTGGAAGATATGTAGCTCCCTCAAGGATTGCAGGGATAAAAAAGTATGCTCCCAGTGGTCTTATCAGAAAGGGAGTTTATCACATGAGAATGAAATGGGCAGTGAGAAAGGAGACCACGTGTGCTACCTCAGTTCCTTGGAGGAACGGTGGAATTAAAAACATATATGCTGGATTAAAAGAGGGGACGTTATAACAAATTGATTGGGCTGACAGTTCTAACATGCATTTCCCCAGCCTGAGAAGACCAGGCCTACTTAAGGGACTTGTTGCCTGGAGACAATTTTGCCCAAAGCTTTGATATATACACACTACCTTCAAAAGACTCTTGGGATAAAGAAAAACCCCACTGGATTGGTCTGAAAAAGGGGAAATGGTGCTGCCGAAACGTTACTGCTCTTTATTTAAAGATAATTGCCTTGACTGCTATTATTCTAAGCAGAAATCACTCATTTTCAGAAACTTTGGATGAAACTACATTGCTCATTAAAACATGTGCCAGCACCCCGGGTCAGACCAAAGAAACTTCAGACACATGGAGCTGCCAACCGTAATGAGTATTCCATTCATTCATGGGCTGGGGAATCGCATCTCACTGTCTCTCCCTCATAATGATCTGGCTGCCAGCCAATCAGCCCCACTGAAACCCTATTCTTGCATCCAAGACAGCTGACCCAATAATGAGAAGCCAAAAAAAGAAAAGAAGTGAGAAAAGAGTTTATAATGAAATGAAATAAAGGATATGAAACATATTTGTTTACCACAATTTTTCTCCAGATGAATCTGTTTAAAACAAATAAAAATGATCAAGGAAGAATTGTTCGGATGAAGGGAGGAACCAATAAAAAAAGAGGTTTTGCCACAGAATCAAATTGCCTTCCCATCCATAGAAGACAAAAATATGGAATCTATTCTTTGTGTTTTAGTTCAGTATTAAGGGTATTAAGGCTTGAATCCAAGTAAGCTTCTGAGCATCCTCTGAACTGAATTCCACTTATAGGGCAGCAGAAAATGAAGGTAACTTTCACTGGATTCCCCACTCAGTCCCTTTTACCCCCTGATAATCTGCTGTGAATTACTGTGAGGACATTCTGGATCAGCATGACAAATGGGACTAGGAACTTAGGGGGCAGGAAGAATTGGCAAAAATTGCCTTTCCTCCTGATGGCGGGATCCTGTTCGTAAGCACTCACTCTGTTGGTGAGTTCCTCCCTCCTACAAAAGCACAATGAGCTTGATAGCATACATCCAAATATACATTTGCATTTATGCACACCTCCATTGTTTTGCTTCAGCATGGTAGAATAAAAGGGAACTCTGAGAAGGTATTGCAGCCAAGTCCTCAGAACATGAAGCAGCTGGCTTTCATTTCTGCTAAAACAAAGTAGCAGGCGGAGTTGGTGGTTCATGAGTGTAAAGGCACATTTTCACTATTAAAGCTATTTTTTTAAAGGCTTTACTGGTAATGGTGTCATCAAGGCAGGGCTTTGGAGCAGAAGTCCAGAGCCTCACTCAGCAGAATGAACAGGGCAGCCCTCAAGCATAGCAGTGCTGACCTGCCACATTTCAAAGTATGTAAAGGAAAAGTAATGCATATTATCGTCTGAGGAGGGGATCACCTAAAAGGCTATTAAGTCCAGAGTGTAAAATTACCTAAATATACCATTATACCATGAAGGAGAAATGAGACAATAGCCAGGATGGTTGACCACATGAGTCATCCATCTAGACCAGTTGTAGAAAGATGCACCCATCATTAGTGAGGCTCGCTTTTTCTTAACTGTCAGAAGCTAGAAACAGGAAGATTCATTACATTTATATTGTAATTATCTGTAGTGGGTCATATGCGAAATTGCATGTGTGCACCTACACTATTTCCACTTTGGGGGGGCTTGATCAGTTGCCAGATGAAATATATTGCAAGATGAGGCCCTAAAATATTCAAACTGCCATGAAGAAACAGAGTCACACCGCAGTTCAAGATGCCCGGTTGCACATTGCAAATATTTTATAAGCATTACCAAAGGCTTGTAATCAAAAAACTAAGTAGAACTCAGGAAAGTATTCATTATTAATAAACCACAGGTCTTTTCAGCCAAACGGGGCCCAGAAAATTCCCAGCTGTATACCATTTGCTGACATAAGAAGAATGGCATGCAAGCCCACTCCCCCCAAAAACACGACCACATGTAGCTACATGGTGTACATATTTAGCCAGGAAATTTAGCTGAGTGACTCGCCTTTTGATGTATAAATTCCAAATGGCATCTGAAACTTGTACTATGCTGAAAATGTGTCTCTAGCAATATTGGAGATTAGGGCCACAACTTTGCTGCATGCCACAGGCACATTTTTAAAAGAGACACGACCACCCCTCAAAGATTCAAATGTTCAATTGCTTGTCTTGTGTGATTAAACACTATTCCAAGAATGTCAGGTCGCATGTGCTGAAAGCCGATATTAATGACAGCAACTGAATATTTGTGGGATTTTTAAAGAAAAGTCTTAAAAGGAACTCTGTGTGTACTATTGGGCCATATTTTTGAAGGTTTTCTTTTCCCCAAAAAATATTTTTAGTTCTGTATTGTGCGCTGTTGATGCTTGAGCAGAGCTGAAATTTCTCAGAAGACATTTTTAATAATAAATTGTCTTTGATTTTTCTCTCCATTACCCTAAAAAGGCCACTTCGCAGAATTTTATTTACCGTAAATATACAACAACATTTTTTTCATGGGCAGTGACTGATTGTGATGGCCTGGGAGTCAGACTCTGATGCTGAACCTGAGGGATCCCAGCCTGCACAGGATTCCCCGCCTCCAGAACCAGCTGAGCCGGGGCCAGGGCTTGAGCCTGAAGGATCCCCACCTGTGCTGGATCCCCAGGTGCAGGCATCAGCAGAGTCTGCTCTGGCTCCTGATGGGAGGGAGGACCCATTGCCTGCAGGTGCGCCACTCCCAGCCTCTTCAGAGGAAGCTGAGGCAGCCCCTGGGTCCAGTAACCCACCAGCCTCTCCTGAGCTACAGAGGCTCAGGGCAGAGAGGCGAAGGGAGTTAAGTGCCTACAGGAGGAGTGCTCGCCTCCAGGCCCAGAGGAGAGGCGAGTCTCCGGAGGATCGTGGCCGCCCTAAGCATAGGGCCAGATAAAAGCCAGCCAGACCCAGCCCAAGTTGCGTGAGCAACTTAGTTGCAAGCGTGTGCTCAACCTGCAACCTTGTGCCTGAACCTGCCTTGGACCTTGACCTGCTCCCTGCCTCGCTCCCCACCGGACTGACCTCCTTTGGACCCCTAGACCCAGGACTGGACTTGGACCTCGCTTCACGGACAAACCCTTGGGGCCAGCACACTGATATTTCATACAGAGAATACTGCAAAACTATGCTAGGTTCCATCCATTGAGATCCTCAAGTTAAATCTAGTGATAATATTTGATTAAGTGTGGATCCTTTCTTCTTTTTCCGAAAGTATTTTCTTGCACTACAGAATTTTAACCCTAGGAATTTCAGTATTCCAAATCAATCCTCAATATGCTATTGAATCTAGTTCAGCTTTGACATTGTCAAGAGATAGAAAAATTAACAGAATCCAAAACACAACTACAATTTTCAGTAAGATCCTCATTTTTACTGCAGCTATCCACCCCATTCAGGAAAGCTGCACATCTTCAGACAAAGTGTTCCAGGGACTAGTTCCAACCTTTTAATCAACAATTTAGAATAATTTGTAAAAAGGGATCATAACCACTGAAAGATCTATAGATAGCTTTGTATAACAGAATAAAATAAAATAAAATTCCTTCCAGTAGCACCTTAGAGACCAACTAAGTTTGTTCTTGGTATGAGCTTTCGTGTGCATGCACACTTCTTCAGATACACTGAAACAGAAGTCACCAGACCCTTAAATATAGTGAGGGAGTGGGGAGGGGTATTACTCAGAAGGGTGGTGGGAACGGGTGATCAGCTGATAGGTGTGGAAAACCTGTGGAAGACTGTTAACGACTGCAATTTTTACAGGGTCTTACAGGGAAAGGCAAGGGGTGAGATGGCTAAAGATAGCTTTGTCGTGTATAATGAGATAAGAATCCAATGTCTTTGTTCAGACCAGGTTTCTCCATGGTTTTAAGTTTGGTGATTAGTTGCAATTCAGCCACTTCTCTTTCCAGTCTATTTCTGAAATTCCTTTGTATTAGACCTTTTAAATGTGGAAATAATAATAAAAGCAAACATCTGGACACACTTTACCCTTCGGGCCAAGGGGTGTGTACATGTAACTGTTATGGGTGTTGAATTAAAACAGTAGGCAGACATGGGGCAAATGTAGAGTTGGGGGGATAGTCTAGACAGTGCTTTAATTAGAAAAGGTAAAAAAGGTAAAGGACCCCTGGACAATTAAGTCCAGTCGAATTCAAATATGGAGTGCAGAACTGGGGCATTTGTCCCCAGACAGCTTTTCCAGGTCATGTGGCCAGCATGACTAAACCGCATCTGGCACATGAAACACTGTGACGAGTGCCAGAGCACCCGGAAATGCCGTTTACCTTCCCGCCACAGTGATACCTATTTATCTACTTGCACTGGTATGCTTTCGAACTGCTGGGTTGGCAGGAGCTGGGACAAAGCAACAGGAGCTCACCCCATCACATGGATTCAAACTACCAAACTTAGAATCGGCAAGAGGTTTGGTGGTTTAGGCCACAGCACCACACACGTACCATTAGTTTGTGCTAGAAAGCAATGTCTTGTACACTTATATTTTTTCATGGGTTAGGAATGGGGAAATATACAGCACAGCAGTATTTTGGATATACAAAGCATTTTCTTGCATTTTATGGTTTGGACACAGCAGAGATGCAGGATTCAACTAGATTATACTTCCTAGCACTAAGTACTGTTTGTAATTACATCTACAATTTCTTTGTTGCATTTACTTGTAGATTTAGATGACCGATCAACACAGCTAATAACCTGGTGCAGCTAACATCCCTCATATCCTTATTCTGTTTAAGCTTCGGCCAAGGGTGAGATACCCAGTGTTTTTTACAACATCCAGAATTTATGCATTCATGAACACAGGTTACAACAGGGGTCCCCAACATTTTCAGGCTTGGGGGTATATTTTTTAGAAATCTAAGATACTGTTGTGGGCACTAACCACTTTCCAGAGGAAAAACTGCTCAGACATCCCCCCACCCCCCAAAAACAGGCAGACCCTACACACCCCAAAACATACAAAACAAGACAACTCCCTCAACCTCCCACCAAAAAAAAAAAAAAAACCTCTAACCAAAGAAAAATAAAAAAATAAACCAACCAACCAACCATTTGCTTTTTTTAAAAAAAAACCCAGTTTGGGGATCCTAGTCCAAGTAGTGTTGTATACAAAATCAGATTGGTTCAGCACCAGCAGCAATACCAATAGCATCGTATTTTAAAATGTTGCCTCAAGATACTGTGATCTTGGACGTTGTGGTGTGTACACACTGATGTAAGCAAGAAATGGGCGTGTCTACCACTCTGGAATATCCTCATCTCATCCTAAGACTATGCAAATAATGAACCCATGGTCCCCCTTAAGCCTAGTCATTTAAGACAAACTGGATACAATCTGGCCCTGCTTCCTACACTGGCTCCAGATCCTAGAAATACCAGACCCAGCAACAGACAACATTATGTGGGCCTGTTGTGTCTTGTGCCCCACTGGGGGCCTCCTCCTCATTCTCATAGATGCACTAGCCAGCTGCTCCCTCCTAAGGTTACCAGTTCATAGCTCTTTTGCTCACCTTTCAGTGAACTCAGAACCATCAGTTCCAATGAGCTGCTACTACTCATCCATGGGCAACTCAAGCTTACCTTTCCAACTTAATTAGGACGTTGAAACAAGTTTGTCTGTTTTTGGGTTTTTTATTGGACGCACTAGATGTTTTGGGATGGTGAAAGCTGCATCCGACAAAATAATTAGAAAAGGGCTAACTTGTCATTATTAACTACTAGGGAAATCACCCAATAGCTTTCGGAACACATGAAGGAATATATTTGTTTTCTTGTGTGTATTTGCGGTTCATTTTGAGCCACTCTATGCATCCATACCTGAATGTGCAGGCATACGTTTAACATGAAAAGATAAAGTTTGAAACATTGAACAAGTTCATTCATTTTGTCTGCAGTTCAATGTGGAAGAATCTGGATTTTGGTGGCAGCAACTAAAATGATATACAGGCTATGGCTGGCTATAAAGAAGAGATACCAGCTTCCTGGGTTGCTTCCACAGAAGAGCCATGCAGCATTACTTGAGCCATTGCTTTTCTGTAATTAGCTAGAAGTGGAAATAAACTAATGGTCCCAGGACTCAGCTACATTAGTCAACAACAGTGTTTTAAATAAAATATTATTATTATTATTATTATTATTATTATTATTATTATTATTTTATACCCCACCCATCTGGCTGGGTTTCCCCAGCCACTCTGGGCGGCTTCCAACAGAATGTTAAAATACAATAATCTATTAAACATTAAAAGCCTCCCTAAACAGGGCTGCTTTCAGGTGTCTTCTCAAAGTCTGGTAGTTGTTTTTCTCTTTGACATCCGGTGGGAGGGTGTTCCACAGGGCAGGTGCCACTGCCTGGTTCCCTATAACGTGGCTTCTTGCAGAGAGGGAACCACCAGAAGGCCCTCTGCACTGGACCTGTGTCCGGGCAGAACGATGGGGGTGGAGATGCTCCTTCAGGTATACTGGACCAAGGCCGTTTATGTGTTATAAACGTGCAACACCAGATGGCACTGTAGAGCAGAAAACTTTTCTATGTGATTTTACATTGGGATTTTTTCGTTAAAATAATTTAATTTATGACTTATTTATAGCGGTTTTCTCCTGTGTGTAGATCCACCCACAAACAACCATTAATATCATGCTATATTATTCAGTCATTCCTACAGCCAGCTTCCTTCTATAATGTTTACTCATAAAGTATATTGCATTCAGCAAAGGTCCTTTCTAATATTAACTTTAAAATTCCTGTTTTTGGGTTCTGCACATATTAGTGCTTTCTGTTAATCATGGCTGGGAGATTACTCATGAATACCATTAAATTCCGCCCCTTCTCTGTAAAATGGCTTCATTGTCAGTTTCTGTTCTCATTGGTGGAGGTGGAGGGTAAGACTGTAATTATTGGTTTCTTTGCAGTTTTTCCATTGCATTTTTATACTGAAGTAGTTTTATTTCACTATTTTAAAAGGAAAATTGGAACAAACCTGATGAAATAAGCTGTTAAAGCTTTCACTACAGCTAATAATCTGGAGGAACAGAAACCGACAATGGATAGAACAGAAACTGACAATGGATAGGGGGCAGTTAACAGTCTGGCCATTCTCCAGTAAGCCAACAGTAAGCAATAAAAAACTCTTTTAACAGAAACTGAAAAACCAAGAAAATTTTAATTAAAAGCAACAGGGTCCCAAAATACTTTTTCCGCTCATATCATAGAGGCTGCAGCTTTCATTTCAAGAAAGAAAAAATCACCACAAGCCAATTATTTAAAGTATGGAAGAGCACCATTAGATTTATTCTCCACAAAACATTAGTGACAGTTTCCGAGAAAAGGGACCACAGAAGCAATCCAGGCAATATAAATGCTGCATGGTAATATGAGTTTTATTAAGAAACCTGTAATGACAACAGTTTATATGCTTACTTATATTGTATTCTAGTTTTTTGTCATAAAATCCATACCTCCGTGTATGGCCTTTAACCCTTAAGCCTTTTTTTGTTTAAAAAAAAAAAGTCTTCCTCGGCTGCTATTTGCTCTGGGAGGAAAATTCTTATAGGCATCTTATATTTTCATGAGGAATCTCCCCCCTCTTCCTACACTGTGGACCGGATCAAAATCAGGAGCCCCCCAGCTGCTATATGATTTTTAACATATTATGATAGAACTCTGGTTTTCTGGACTTGAAAGGACTAATGCTTGCCTTCTTGCTTTAAAGCAAAAGGAACTGAACTCCATTCACTTCCCTTTGGGACTGTCTGTTGGGCAGCAGCATTATTAGAGCATTAAAAATAAACTCCTGGGAACAATTTGAAGACAAATCTCCAGCAGAGAAAGACCATTCAACAAATTAGGGTGCATATCTCCTTTTGTTCCTAAGCAACTGAATAAATAACTGATTGATAATTGTTTGTGTGTCCATTAAATTCTGTAAACTTGTTATCTAAAAAAGGTCTGCTTTAAAAGTGTTAAGAATTTGACCCTTATTTCTATATTTGGGCTATCATTTTTCTCTCTAAAATCTCTGTGTCTGTGTGTGTGTGTGTGTGTGTGTGTGTGTACAGAGAGTGTGTATGTGCAGCTAAGCCAGTAACCTAAATATGCAATCACAAAGAGGGCAGTTCTGCATCTATTAATTTGACTCTTAAACAGATTGGCAGTAATCCAGAGCCCTTGGCAGGCAGGCATTTTACATTCTCTTGACAGAGAAACACTCCAAGTGGCTTTGGGTGTCACATGCTAGATGTACCAAGTGTTTGCTTTTCTCATAGGAGAGAGTGAGGAAAACAAATTCAGAACTTTGCACCTAGGGTTGAATTGAAATCACTCCTCAATATACAGGTGCAAAAAGAGGGTCCTTTAATCATCATTTAAAAAAAAATGCACCATCCAGCTCAGTATTGTTGACACTGGCTGGCAGCATCTCTCCAGGTTTTCAGAAAGGGGACATTCCCAACCCTACCAGGAGGTGTCTAATATTAACTACCCAATATACATGTTTTCAATGCAATTTTCCCTACTATATGCATTTTTGCAAAGCAACATTCCTCAATACAATGCATTTTTACATGTAATTTCCACTAATCTATGCACACTTTACCCTAGTATAGGGATTTTTGTACACATTCCTTGCCTGAAGAACTACATTGCAAAATTCAGAATTTCAATGGTATTGTTTCAGAAAGTGTGAAATAGCTACATTCATCTTAAAATTTACATATAAAATTACAAATTTACATTTAAATTTTACGTATACAAAGTTTAGGTACTAAGAGTAATGAGCAGGGTTTC
This sequence comes from Lacerta agilis, assembly GCF_009819535.1. Lineage (NCBI taxonomy): Eukaryota > Metazoa > Chordata > Lepidosauria > Squamata > Lacertidae > Lacerta > Lacerta agilis. Next base: position 22,733,697 of record NC_046315.1, read on the forward strand.
AGAGAGTGCGAGATGAGGGGATGTTCCCCTTGTTGAATGGTTCCTGGGTCATTCAGTGTCCCAGCCCAGTGAAACACACAGATAGACATTATTTCCAGATACTCTTCCACTCATTAAAAATAAAATGTCTTCTTTGCCATGCCTTGCACAACTCTCTGGCACTGCATGCCTAGTCTGAGCTTCCTTTCCGCTAAACACTGGAATGGGTTCCAGAAGCGCTGCCACATTAGTCTGCCACAGCAAACACAAAGAAGGGTCCCATGAAATTTGAAAGATGTAACAGATTTGCTGTGGCATAGTCCCCAATTAATGTCCTGACCTATTACAATATCACACGGGACAATTTTCACTTATAATCTGCAGTGGGAGCTAAATAGCTCAGGGCAAAACCACAGCAAAGACCTCAGCACATCCAAAGGAGGGAATAGAGGAAGAATGAGTAGCGGGACAGGAACAGTAGATAACTCTGGTTTTTGAAAACGTACTCTGTAAAAGCAGGTCTACAAGAATCTTATATATCAAGCGGGGGAGGGGGGGAGAGAAAGAGAAGCACGGTTAAGGTTTTTGATATAGACATATATTGCAAATAACCACTGAAAGCTCAAATTAGGAAATGGAGAAGCTGACCAGGACCATGTTTTATTTAGCAGGGTGGTGGGAACAGGACTTTCCTGTGCACTTCTCAGCCAACAGGCCTGGTATGGGGTGTTTATGCAGAAACCTAGAATGAGGAAACTGCAGTCCATGGGTAGAAAATTCTTCTCTCCAGTGCACTGTGCGGAGGATCATCTGGCTCTTCAGGTCATGTAGTTCTGGTGTCCATTGAGACTGGTAGGACAGAAGATCGAGAGACCAACAGTAGAGGGAGGCAGAACCAGTGGGAGGTAGAGCCACCAAACTCTAGTTCTGTCCCCATCCTCCTCCCTTCTGAATTCGGCAAGGGCAACAGAGACTAAGGAAGAGGATGTTGACAGCTGTGAGAATGCAGGCAGGTGGAGGCTAGCTGAGGGCAGACTAAAGATGGTGGGGCAGTGCCCCAATGGATGCAGCTCCTATCATTCCTGAGCACTGGTCACGCTAGACGGGGTTAATGGGAATTGGGGCCTAATGACGTCTGGAGGGCTAGAGGTTTCCAATTTAAAACATACCTGTCATACTTCTACAGAAGTTGCATCCTCCCCTACCCCGCAAGGGACTTTTCAGCCATTTTTCAGAGAAGCGAAAAGAACCACACTATTCACCCAAGCTTTTTACTGTTTCTGGTTCCGTCTTATGTTGGAGATCTGTAGGTTTTATGCCCTTAAACCGTGCTGCTGCTACTTATATTATTGTTACACCTGCTGTTGCCAGGTACCCATAATTCCTTGATCTAGTAAGTGTTAGAATTAATCAAGGCCTGGAGTATTAAACTGGTGACAGACACTGAACCCCTGGATTCAGGAAGTGTTAAAACAGAAGCCAGGATAGTTTTCTGATGAGGTAATTGCATGGGGTGAAAAGCCATTAAGGAAACAAAGGAAAGGTGATCACCCATTAAGAAAGCTGGGAGAGAGGGGGGGTTGGGCTGGGTGTTCATCAGTATGCAGATGATACCCAGCTCTACTTCTCCCATCATTCAGCCCGGACACTGAGATCCAGCACCAAGGGCCTTCTTGCGGTTCCCTCACTGCGAGAAGCAAAACTACAGGGAACCAGGCGGAGGGCCTTCTCGGTAGTGGCGCCCGCCCTGTGGAACTCCCTCCCTTCAGATGTCAAAGAGACAGACAACTACCAGACACGAAACAAAATAGGAAATTCTTTCCAGTAGCACCTTAGAGACCAGACTACCAGACATTTAGAGGATAACTGAAGGCAGCCCTGTTTAGGGAAGCTTTTAATGTGTGATATTTTAATGTATTTGATTTTTGTTGGAAGCCGCCCAGAGTGGATGGGGAAATCCAGCCAGATGGGCCGGGTACAAATAATAAATATTTATTATTATTATTATTATTATTATTATTATTATTATTATTATTATTATATCAGAACCAGTGAAGGCGGTGAAGGTTCTGTGTGAATGCCTGAAGGCTGTTGGAGGATGGATAGTGGCTAACAGACTGAGGTTGAATCCTGACAAGACAGAAGTACTGTTTTGGGGGGACAAGGGGCGGGCAGGTGTGGGGGACTCCCTGGTCCTGAATGTGGCTACTGTGCCCCTGAAGGACCAGGTGTGCAGCCTGGGAGTCATTTTGGACTCACAGCTGTCCATGGAGGCGCAGGTCAATTCTGTGTCCAGGGCAGCTGCCAACCAGCCCCATCTTGTACGCAGGCTGAGTCCCTACCTGCCTGCAGACTGTCTTGCCAGAGTGGGGCATGCTCTAGTTATCTCCCGCTTGGACTGTTACAATATTCTCTACATGGGACTACCTTTGCAGGTGACCCAGAAACTGCAACTAATCCAGAATGCGGCAGCTAGACTGAGAACAATTCAAAGTGTTGGTGCTGACTTTTAAAGCCCTGAACGGCCTCAGCCCAGTATACCTGAAGAAGCGTCTCCACTCCCATTATTCAGCCCAGACACTGAGGTCCAGCGCCGAGGGCCTTCTGGCAGTTTCCTCACTGCAAGAAGTGAGGTTGCAGGGAACCAGGCAGAGGGTCTTCTTGGTAGTGGCGCCCGCCCTGTGAAACACCCTCCCGTCAGATGTCAAGGAAATCAACAACTACAGTTTCTGACTTTTAGAAGACATCTGAAGGCAGCTTTGTTTGGGGAAGTTTTCAATGTTTGAAGTTTTATTCTGATTATTCTGATTTTAATGTTCTGTTGAAAGCCGCCCAGAGTGGTTGGGGAAACCCAGCCAGATGGGCGGGGTAGAAATAATAAATGGTGGTGGTGGTGGTGGTGATGATGATGCTAAGGAGAAGGGGTTCTATGCCCAATGGCAAATGGGTGGGGTTCCACATTGAGTTTCTAGATAGAGGACAAAAGCCTGAGTCTGGAGTTGAAAGGTGGCTGTGAAACCTTGGGGGAAATTGGTTGTGGGCTGGAAAATGCAGAGAGAGCACTATGTTTGGTTTTTGTTTGAATCCAAGGTTGTGGCTATGGAAGAAAAAAGCCCCTCTTAGGGTGTTAATGCTGCGAGCCCCTCCATCATAGGCTCAGGTTGTATATCCATGGAATCTCACACCACTCAGAGATTGGGGTGGCAAGCAACATATCGTTTGAAGGTATTTAAGTTTTTAATCTGTACAACACTCTGTAAATCCTAGGATCAAAAAGCAGGATAATAAGTCAAATATTTATCCTCACAGAAATGCTGTGAGGTGGGTTAGTGACAGGCCTAAGTTCAGCCAGCAAATTTTATGGCTGGGGAGATTTGAACTAGGAACTCCCTGACCGAAGGCCAACCTTGTTGCCAGTATTCACCATAGTGTTTTCCAGATGTTGAGCCAACACTTCCATCATCCCTCACCAATGGCTATGTTGACTGGGTTGATGGGAGCAGAAGTCCAGCAATACCCAGAGGGCACCACAGGAGCGACCCCTGCACTATAATGGCATACTGGATATCTCACATCAGGGATGGGCTATTACCTTTCCTCAGAGGCTGCCTGGGATGAGGCTTAAGTTAGGCAACTGCTAGAAGCAGAATCTACACGCATCAGAAAGCTTGAAAAATGTGCGTTGCCAGTAGGTGAACACTTCCCTGTATAGGGAAGATTTTAATGTGTGGTGTGTTGCTGTGGTTTTATATTTGTTGGAAGCTGCCCAGAGTGGCTGGGACAAGCCAGTCAGATGGGCTACTAATGAATGAATGAATTAATTTTGCCAGCCTCATCATCATACTAGAATCACAGGTTTTCCCTGTGATTATTGTTCGCTCAATATCATTGTAGAAGCATGCATTATATAATAGTGCCCAATATCCTTATGATAAATAAATAAAATAGCTGAAGACTGATGTTCTGCTGAGTTCCCTAGAGCTATAACCGGAGGCCTGTGCAAGTCAGCAATAAACACCTGGTGTCAGTGAAGTTAACTCTTTATTCAAAGAAAAGAAAACAGTGCAGGCCTAATGATCACAGCAACTCTTCCTAGTAGGTCTTGCCCCAATGAACCAGTTGTGAGGACCGAAGGTCCCTGCCTTCCCACTGCTCTCTAAGGCTTCTCCCCAGGTCCTTCTTCAGCAGCCTAAGGCTCCTTTGTCTTCTCTCTTTGCTCCGCCCTCTTCATTCCTCTCCGTGTTATGGGATACCAGGGGGGGGAGGGGAGCTGAGTGCAGCAAGAGGGGGAGATTCCTTGGCTTTTTCAGCAGCCCAGCGGCAGAGGGTATGCCCATGCTGCCTGGGGCAGGTGTGCGGATGACTCCCACAGGGGAGGCGGGGGTGCCTTTCTGGGCGCCACAGTCAAGGGGAGGAGAGGGGCAGGGAAGCTGCCGCCCACTCTCCTCCTGCTCTCCACCACCGGGTCGGGCCTGCCCTGGTGGCAGAGCTGCTGCGGCTGGGCGCAAGGCACGCCACGGCCGAGTTGGATGGGTGGCAGAATTGCCACCCATTGTCCTGCTCTCCTCCCCTGGGTCAGGCCTGACCCAGGGACGGAGCTGCAGCCAGGCACAAGAGCCCAGTCAAGGCTTAGCACCGTCTCACTTGCAGCCAAGCTCTGATGAAGGAGCCTGCTGTGGGGGCACCTGTTTGCGCCCCCTCACAAAATTTTGCCCGAGGCCACAGACACCCCCACACTGTGCCTCTGCAGCAGCCTGCCTCTATTCTGCCTCTTGACCCCTCTCTGCTGTGCCCCTGATTCTGAACTGCTCTCTGCCCAGCCTCTTCCTGCTCACTAAACTCTGTTACCTCTTCCGCTTCCACCACCTTCTGCTCTCTCTTCTCGCTCTGACCGCTCATCGTCATCCCACCGCCCTGGCTCTGAGCCTTCCTCCTCTGGGGGTTCCCCAGCTGGTGTCTCCCACCACTCCTCCGCATCCAGCCAGTCTATGATATGTAGCATGTTAAGGGAAATTGTTTGGGGCTATGAATGCATTGGAATAGGGCCACCTTCCATCATCCTCTGAGACATTCCCCAGGAATCTGCATAAAGACCTATTAGGAACAGCCTCATCCTACTCTGTCTCAAATTAATAACAATTTTCAGTGGGGTTTGGGTAGGGTTCCTAGTACTTAGTAAGTCTTTAAAAATAAAAATCTTATAGAGGAAAGAAAGACAGGAAAGATAGGATACCGTCCTTTGTTTCCTTCCTTACTAAGTGACTAAGGATACAGCTGGGCCAACGGGAATCCATTTGACATACTATGGGGAAGGAATGGTCAGCTGCAATTAGAATACTCATTACGGAACAATTGTCTCCATATGCAGCAGAAAGCCTATCCTTTTTTCACCTGTTACTACGAATACATAATTTCATGCCTGTAGACAAAAGAAAATCCATAGCTGAAAGGCAGCTGCCAAAACACAAGGCATACTGCAAGGTTTCCATACGAGGAAAGGTTAATCTCCAAAATACAATTGCTAGCTTTTTCAAAACAATTTTAAAAATTGAAACAAAAAACTCAGGAACTCTAGTCACATCAGTCATGCTTGACATCTGTTTTGAAAAGATTTATGAAGAAAATCTGCCAAGATGGGGCGGAAAGGTAAAAACATTCACAATGTCACTGCTAAGAAAAATGACTTGTTATTAAAACCAGAGAGAGGAGAAGAGGGAGAAATGTTCATTGTTACAGTCAGTTGTGTAAGGAATATATCAAGACTCTAGGAAGGTACCCACTGTTATTTCAAACAAAGGCTGCATGATGAACCATCAGCCTCGTGAGCTGCTGCCCATGGCCCCAATCCACGAAACACTACTGCTACGTGTCCCCTATAAGCCCCACTAAAGTTAACAGAGGTTGCCTTGTAGTATTGCCGGATGGGCTGTGTCTGCCTCATATTTTCACAAAAATCTATTTACAAGTCTATGACAACCTTAACATTTTCCTGATTCGGAGTTCAATAAAGACAAAAGCAAGTCAATAAATCCCTATATTCCACCCACCCTTGAACACCCTGCACCTTACAAGTCACGAAAAGAAAGAGAGCTAGAAACCTTCCTGGATTTACAGGCAAAACAGTGGATTCCTTGCTTGAAGTAATATGGAATTCCCTTTGCATTAAGGACAATGCAAGCAGCCTGGTGGTGCATCCTATAAAATCTCACCCAAGCAACTGCAGTGACTGAGCAGTTTTCTACCAAGTCAGTACTTACATCAGCAGTGGAACAGGCAGCATCAGCGCTAGCCGGCTACAATGTTTTACTGTTTCTCTATAAACGCCTTCCACATACCGACCAGAGGATTATATCATTTCTTCCACGGATGGTTTGCGTTTGACTGCAACTGCAACTTGAGAGGAAAGGATGCTGTTTGTGAAATCAGCTGTTTTCCCAGAGCCATGCACGAAGGCGGCGGCTGCTGCTTTAGCCTATGATCTAAAGTAGATCAATGCAGCAAAGGCTCTGGCTCTCCCTTCCTGCCTTCCTCTCTCCCCACCTCCTGGTGTTGTTTTTTTTTAAAGGGCTATAGTATCACTAATCTTGCACCTCTGTACAGATCACAGTCAACCAGAGCATCTGTTACTTTAAAGTTGCAAGGGCAAGATGTCACCAGAACGATAAAGGTTTAAATTTAGTCACTAGATTTAGTCACTAGATTATTATACAGTAAATGAAAGTCGTCTTCTCCTTTCTGTATTTAAAAAATGACATATGGAAATTATTTTGCACCAACTGTGCTTTTTGTTTGTGCTTTCTTTCTCTTTTTTCGGCATAATCGTTTTTATATACATTAACAACAGTTTAGCTTTGTTCCAGCTTTACAGTATTGCTTTGGAATACTGTAATATTTTGGAATACTGTAATACTGTAATATTGGAATACAGAGGAGTCAGGAACTTCCTTCTGCCTGAGGGGCACATTCCTTCATGGGCAACCTTCTGAAGGAAGGCACGGAGCAGGGCAGGTGAGGGGTGTGGCCTGGGGAAACAGCTTAGCTTGTGAATAGTCTCAAGGGCTGTACTCAGAGGCTTGAGAAGCAGTTTTTGATCCCCAGGCTGAAGGTTCGCCAGCCCCACTCTAGAATCATAGAATCATGGAAGGGACCCCGAGGGTCATCTAGTCCAACACAATGCAGTGTAGGAATCTCAGCTGAAGCATCCATGACAGATGGCCATCCAGCCTCTGCTTAAAAACCTCCAAGGAAGGAGGAGAAGGTATATAGCAAAACAAGGGTTTTGTCACTGAAACATGCTGGTCAGTAATCACACAGTTCAAAGATAGAGTTAGCAAAATCACTTGGTTGAATGTCAGGCCTAATGAACAGAGCAATTCATTCCTCCATGAAAATCAGTTGCCACGACTGAAAGTTCCCGCCTCTAAGCCCGTCTAAGTTCCTTTCTCTCCAGGGATTTTTGCAAGCAATCAGAGACTGTGCGTGTGTGCAGCCAAACTCTCCTCCACTCCTTTATGTGTTTTCAGATTCTGGGAGACCAACAGAGAGATGAGCTTGTCACAGCCAGTGGGGAAGATATTAATGACTGATTCATCTCTGCCTCTTGGCTTATTGCAAATCTTGTAACCATAGGAAACAAAATAGGAAATTCTTTCCAGTAGCACCTTAGAGACCAACTGAGTTGGTCTCTAGGGTGCTACTGGAAAGAATTTCCTATTTTGTTTCCTATTTTGTTTCGACTATGGCAGACCAACACGGCTACCCACCTGTAACTTGTAACCATAGTTTCCCAGTTTGGAAGGCATGGAAAACTATGGCTAATAGAAATCTTCTTAGGGTTAATTGTGGCACACCAAGAGCATGGAAGGGGGTGCAGGTGTGGGCACAAGGCTCATATCTCAGCAAATTAGGTCACGATATGATGATCCAAACATAGCCTGTGTGAGGCTGCCCTTGAAGGCAGTCTGGAAACTTTAGCCAATCTAGAATTCTCATTTGCTGTCCAAGGCCCTCACAGGAAGCATATTTTGATTATTGTGTGACAACTCCACTGCCTTCAAGAAGCTGCTGCTGCCATTCAATATAGACCAGGTATATCCAACAGGTAGATCCCTGTCAACAACATCGCCCTGAACCCTTAAAATAGGGCTTTCCACCTCCTTAAAAAAACTCAACAACTTTGACCTGGACCCCCAAAAGGGGGTAGATCACTGCCAGTTTTTAAGCCTGTGAGTAGATCACAGTCTCTTGGGAGTTGGCCACCCCTGATATAGACAGTACAGTACTGAGATATATTGAATCAGACCATTGGCTCATGTAAGGAAGCTTCCTACATTGACAATGCATAGTTACCAGTACAGCTGTCAAAAATCAAATAGTAAAAGTCTTACTGCTTAGATAGTGTGTGAACATTCTATTGCAAGCCATCCAGAGACTGTGTGGCATGTAAATTTCATAATTTCCCCACTCAAATCTGCTGTCAGTAATAATTAACACAAGCAGATGGCCCAGTCTACATCTTGGGATCTATCACGGCACAGCCATGCTGGCTGGGGCTGGTGGCAGCTGTTGTCCAACAATATCTGGGCAGCATCAGCCTAGGAAAAGATATCCTAGGAGGGTCTACTGCTGGAGCACAATAAATGCCTAGATGGACCTCAATCCAGATAAGACTAAGGCACTTCCTTACACTTCCTCTGAAGTAGCAGGTTTGTTGCTTGGGGGTACTCCTGGATTCTTTGCTGTCGCTTGAGGCTCAGGTGGCCTCAGTGGCCCGAAGTGCCTTCCATCAGCTTTGGCTGGTGGCCCAGCTATGCCCCTATCTGGATAGGATTAGCCTAAGTACTGTTGTCTATGCTCTGATAACCTAAAGGTTAGATTACTGCAATGTGTTGTATGTAGAGCTGCCTCTGAAGACGGTTTTGAAATTCAGCTAGTGCAGAATTCAGTGGCCAGGTTGCTCACCAAAGCAAGATGGTTTGAGCATATTACACTGATCCTGGTCGAACTGCACTGGCTACCAATTAGTTTCCAGACCCAATTAAAAGTGCTGGTTTTGACCTATAAAGCCTTAAAAGGCTCAGGACTGCAATACCTCAAGGGCCGCCTCTTTCCATATGAACCTACCCAGACCCTGAGATCATCTTCTGAGGCCCTTCTTTGAGTGCCTCCTCCTCGAGAGGTCTGGAGGGTGGCAACACGAGAACGGGCCTTCTCTGCAGTGGCTCCCCATTTGTGGAATGCTCTCCCCAGGGAAGTTCGCCTGAGGCCTTCATTATACACCCTTAGGCGCCAGGCAAAAACGTTCCTTTTTAACCAGGCCTTTGGTTAATTTGATTAACAACCTATGCCCTTTTAAAATGTGGGTTCTTTGGGAGGGTTTATTGGGTTGTTGTTTTTATTTTGATTATGTATTTTGTGGTTTTATATTTTGATGTTATTCTGTGAATCGCCCTGAGACCTCCAGGTATAGGGCGGTAAATTAATAATAATAATAATAATAATAATAATAATAATAATAATAATAATAATATGGGAAGGGAATTGCATAACCAATTCAAAATGTCCAGTCCTGCCCGCAACTGTTTGCTACAGTGTATTGTTGGGAATGATATCAATTCTACCATACGTGCCAGCTCCTAGGGGCCAAGGCTGTTTAGGGGCCCTCCAAAGGTTTGTTTTTTTTAATGGGCCTGGTCCCACCCAATGTTCAAAGGGCATTCAGCAGTGTACCCTGGCTCTTCACAATGTCAGGAAGTTGCATTGGGTCCCCTCAATCAATCTCAATCAAAAATCTGAATTCTATACTAACACTGCAATCCTAAAGAGAGAAGGGAAGGAGGAAGGAAGAACCAAAGGTGGATGAATCACCACAACCAGGCTTATGCCAACAGGGTGAAAATAAGGGTGAGGAGGTGCTCAGTCCTTTCATATCCCTCCCCCTGTTTTTTTTTAGTTAGCAATTTCTCTCCCATTGGAAAGAATGGGTCAGAAATTCACTCCAAGCATAAATTCCTTCCATGTTTGGTGGGCTGTAGAAGGACTGGGAAGGCTATGGGTCCTTCAAACCCATTGCCTTGAGCTGACCTTTCTGCTCCACTGCACATCCAGCTTTCTGCCCCACCAACATGAGAGGTCTCTGCTGCAGAAGTTTCCATGGCAGTGGGGAGGAAGCAGGTCTTCCTCTCGGAGGTCAAACCTATCTCTCCACTCTCAAGGAGGGAGGTCTCGGGTTTCCTGTGGCCCCTGCATTACCCTCTCAGGGACCATAAGGTTACAGGATAAGAATGATAGCAACAGTGGTGCATGCACACTCAGTATTAAACTGCAAAGGTATAATTTGAAATATATACACGATTTTGTCCCAACTGTAGAAAAGCACTCACGGTTATTTTAGAGATTTAAATTGTGTATTTACTTCAGTTCTCCTGCCTAGCTACTTAGAAAAGGGAAATGTTTTGCAGTCTTTAGCAGGGAAAGGTGGCCCCTCAACAATAATGTATTTGTATCTTTATGGTTGGACAGTGTTCTCGAAGCTACTAACATGAGTTTGGCCAAACTGCGAGAGGCAGTAATGGATAGGCGTGCCTGGCGTGCTCTGGTCCATGGGGTCACGAAGAGTCGGACACGACTGAACGACTGAACAACAACAATCTTTATTCCAAAATCTGCAACACAGTGGGGGGGAAACCAACTCAAAGCATTATTTTTCTCTTCCAAATTCTACTAATGTCCTTGCAGTGCTAACCCTACACAGCTGATGTCAGAACGAAATCTCCAAATGCTGCTGCCTGGCTTTTGTCCACTAGAGGTCTGTGTAGGATTGCAGAAAATTAAGCTGAGTTTGCTGGGATGGAGTCTAATAAACAGCCTTACAATACCATTAGTGTTTTAGATGAAAACAGTCAAGTATTTACATAAAACTGATAAACGAAACAGCCTTTTCGGTGCGCAGATATTATGCTGTCAAAAGCTAAGTTGTGTAATGATGGCTATTCATCTTCATTCACTGAATGAAGTCATTTGAACCCACAGGAACAAACAAAAAATGTACTAATTTTTCCCTTTTTAAAAAAGAAGTCCACAGAAGCTGCCTTGCAGAGTTATCACAGGCAAATCGACATGTGAGATTTTTATGCAGTGACTGCCAGTGTTTAAAAGTTAAGTCATACATTTGATAGCATTTTGGCTTGTCCCCAAATGCCTCTGAGCCAGGGTGCGATGTTTGCAACAATTCAAATAGGTGAAGAGAAATAAGTACCAACATTAAAGAACATACGCGTAGCCCAAATAGAGGATAAAAGAGGGTATAGATTTGCATAAAATTTCCATCTTCGTATGTATAGCTACAAATTTAGAATTCACAACTGAAATTTATATAGAAAGACCAGACTATGACTAGGGGACCTGTGTGTCTGCTTACACTACTATCAAGGTGCTAATGGTTGTTCTCTCCTTTTCTTCTTCCTTATGTTTAAAGGAACTGTAATCCAGACTTGGACCAGACAACCCTTCAAAAAGAGGAATGTCCTCTGTAAAGTAGAGCAGGTGACCAACCTAGATGGTTAATTTCATGCAGCTTTATGCAACTGATGCTTCTGACATTTGTAATTGTTTTTACTGAAATGTTGTGTTTTTAGTTTGTATACTGCCTTGTGTAGTTTGGCCCTAACTATGAATATCTTCTGGAAAAGATAAGACTTTTATTTTTGCTGTAATTTAGCATTTTTTGGATGAGGATCTGTGCATTTTTTCTCTGAAGCAAGTTCAATAGGAGATGTGGCTGGCGCTGTGGTCTAAACGACAGAGCCTAGGGCCTGCCGATCAGAAGGTCGGTTCGAATCCCCATAACAGAGTGAGCTCCTGTTGCTCAGTCCCTGCTCCTGCCCACCTAGCAGTTTGAAAGCACGTCAAAGTGCAAGTAGATAAATAGGGGCCGCTACGGTGGGAAGGTAAATGGTGGTTCTGTGCACTGCTCTGGTTCGCCAGAAGCAGCTTAGTCATCCTAGCCACATGACCTGGAAGAAGACAAGAAGAAGAGTTTGGATTTGATATCCCGCTTTATCACTACCTGAAGGAGTCTCAAAGCGGCTAACATTCTCGTTTCCCTTCCTCCCCCACAACAAACACTCTGTGAGGTGAGTGGGGCTGAGAGACTTCAAAGAAGTGTTACTAGTCCAAGGTCACCCAGCAGCTGCATGTGGAGCAGCGGAGACGTGAACCCAGTTCACCAGATTACGAGTCTACCACTCTTAACCACTACACCACACTGGCTGCGGACAAACGCCGGCTCCCTCAGCCTATAGAGTGAGATGAGCGCCGCAACCCCAGAGTCGTCCGCAAACAGTCAGGGGTACCTTTACCTTTACCTTTAAGTTCAATAGTGTAAAATACGGCCCACACCCTAGTTTGGTATTGTTTAAAGTAGTATTCTACCACTTCCCTGCATTGGGAAGTTTTTAATGTTTGATGCTTTGTTATGTTTTTATATGTGTTGTAAGCTGTGTTGGAGTGGCTGGGGCAACCCAGCCAGATGGGTGGGATATAAATAATAAAAATATTTATTATTATTACTTTAAACAGCCAAAGCTTGCCCCAAAGAATCAGAGGAAATAAAGTTTGTTAATGGTGCTGAAAGTTGTTAGGAGACCATTATTCTCCTCACAGAGTTAGGATTCTCAGAGTAGTTGAATAGTCAATCCCTCTTCCCCAGGATGGCTGAAGCTAAAACATTTCGTCACACAAATAAAATAAAAAAGCATCTTCATCTCAAAGGCTGGTGGCAGCTAAGAATCAAAAGCTAATAGGAAAAATACTAAAGTACTATGCTGAAGTAGACATACACATATTTCAAGGATCAGAAGGCATGTAAATTTAAGCCAGAGTTAGATTAATAATATAGTCATCACAATAGTATAGATCATAGATGCAGAACCTCTTTCAGCTCAAGGTCATATTCCTTCATGAGCATCCTGCAGGGCCAGGGATCACATGCTGGTGGTTGGACAGGCAAGAGAGAAAAGTGGGTGGAGCAACAATGTGATTCTCATTATTGCATAAATTATATACTGTACTCTGTGAATGTGCCTGCCAGCCATGCAAACAAATGCAGTACTACCTTCCTCAATGGATCAGCAAGGTATAAACAACAGGAGACCTCTCCACAAAAAGTCCTGCGTGATCCATAGTCAGCAGCAGAGTGGAAGAAATATATTTTAAAAGACCAAGAATCAAAACGAAAACAAAGCATGTCAATTACAGGCTTGTAGCCATCACTATGGAACAATTAGTTGTTGAGCAGGAAGGCAGAACTCAGGAGGAGACCATATGGCTCAGAATGGAGAGCGCAATCTGTTGTTTCAGCTATAAATGTATTTGAATGCTAGCACATTGCTGCGTTTGAAAGCTTGGCCACTGTAATATAATATTTTTGGGTAACGCTGATCCCCAGGAAACCCTTTGTGTAAAATTAGCCATCTGATATTCATAAAAGCACAGAATGGAGAAATTTTTAAAAATGATAATTAAAAACCAATTATTTTTAAAACTGGTAATAAAAATAGTGCAAGCACAAACGGCTGAGCTGCTAAGAGGGAGCAAATGGCAACACTTTTATGGTGTGTAAAGAAGATTAAAATTAATTTGCTACTGAATCTAGAAATAGCCATTGATTTAAATTACAGGCAATCACATATAACCTACAATTTAGAAATATGTTTCAATAACCACAATAATAAATTAATAATGATGCAAAGAATCAAAACTTAAGTCCTGTGTGAGTGCATTTCTTGCACTGTAATAAAGGCAATTCCTTGCATTGTATTACAATTTGCATTCCATAGAATTCAAATTGGAGTACAGTACAATACAAGAAATAAAGGAAGCAGTGAAAATACATTTAAAAATCAATATGAATATTTAATATGAACATTATGCAGACCACCTGAATAAAGTTTGCAGACCACTAGTGATTCCATAGTTTGGGAATCCCAGAACTAGATCCCTCTTCATAAGTCACAAGCACTTTCCCCCAGCTTATACTGGTGATCAGTGATGTGAATCATGGGCAGGATAGCTCAGCATGTGTTAAGGCCAGTTCAGATGGTAAGTTTTAAGAAAAATATGGCTGTGTGTATGTGTGCCTGGACTCACCATTATTCCCATGGCAAATATACCATGTAGATTAGCTCTCTATGGACTCAGCTACATTAGCATAAACAGTGATTTGAATGCATTATAAACAAGAAACACCAGGTGGCACCAGAGAGCAGGGAAATTTTATACACAATTTTCCATAGGGTTTTCTTCTAATTTCCGACTTATTTATAGTGGTTTTTTTCCCTGTGTGTAGATCCACCCAAAGTTTTGCTGGTAAGAACTAGGAAAGGAGCTGTATCGCAAAGGAGACATCCGATTGACTAGCAGGGAAAGGAGGAAACCAGACAAACTCAGCTGGAATGGGATTGGCAAGGGACTTTAAGTTCTAGTATACTTATGTTTTCCAGATCACCCCTACTTATATTCTTGTTGAACACATAGGTATTACAATATTCAGAGGTGCTCATCTTTCATTACCAGATGCCAGGAGCAACCTACTGAGGATGACTCTTTCCTGTAGGTTTCCAAGGAGCATTGGGCTCAGTGGCCTGTTTGAAATAGAGTGCTGGCTTAAATGGACCTTTGGTTGGACAAATTCAACAATGCAATCCTTACAATGCCATGTACAGAGCAACTGCTGTGCCATACTGGGCAATGGTAGTTGTTACTAGTACAATTACCATATTTACTCGAATGTAATGCACACCTTTTTTGGCCAAATTACGTTGCAAAAATTAGGGTGCACATTAGATTTGATAGCACATTTATATTCACCAGCAAAAAAAATTTTGTTTCAAGGCTTTGAAAATGCAGGTGCACATTAGATTCAATGGCACATTAGATTCATGTAAATACAGTATATCAACAAGCATGGCTGAACCGGGCAACTTCCTTGTTGATTCAGTACTTAGGGTTACTGTTCAGAGGAAAATACATATGAGCCTTTACTCTAAATCCCACCCTTTCTCTTTCTTCTGGAGAAGAACATGACTGTTTTAAGTTGGAGTAACCTCAATGGCAACAACACCCTCTCTGGCCTAAAAGTGAATATTGAAGAGGTTGAGCGAACAAGCAACAGCATATGCTCAGTGGGGTGGGCTCTTTGAATTTTATTACCTTGGCAGAGATCCAAATTTCCATTGACTGCAATGCGGTAACCTTACCCATTCCAAGGCATAGCAGAGAGCCTGTCCCATAAATGGCTTAAGAACATTTTCAAACACATTTCAGACTTCCTCTTCAACGTTTTGAAAGATAAGGGAGTAATGTCACTCGAAATCTCACACTGAGCCTTCAGCTATGTTTAGAATAGTACTGCAGCAAAGCTTAGAAGATTGTATTATTGCTGCTATTGTGAGTGGTTACTTTACTTATCTTGTATAACTTTGAACTTTGGCGGGGAGGAATTAAGAGTGCTCAGCTCTTGCCTCAGGCTAAATTAACTCCGAACTGCCTTTACTCCATTTCACAGCCTTTTGTCCAGAGTAGTCTACATTTTTAAAGATCTCTACCCAACGATATATTTGCAGTGAGTTGAATCCTATAGACCAGGCACGTCCAACAGGTAGATCGTGATCTACCGGTAGATCACTGGACATCTGTGGTAGATCACTGGCTCCCCTGAAGAAGCTCAACAACTTTGGCTCCCAATTATTTTGCCCTGCACCACCCAAAAACAGGGATTTCCTTCTCCCTAAAAAAAAGCTCAACAACTTTGACCTGAACCCCCCCAAAAGGGGCAGATCACTGCCAGTTTTTAACTCTGTAAGTAGATCACAGTCTCTTAGGAGTTGGCCACCCCTGCTATAGACCCTCAGTTGGTGCCGCTGTAGTAAATGATTGTGTACTGAGGGTTATATCCAATGTAGCACTAGGTTAAAATCAGTGTACTTGTTGTGCTGGTGCAAGGAAAAACACAAGTCTGTTACAGAAGATTGTTGTGCAATGGATTGCACGACAAAAACCAACAGTTTCACAACAAAGCTTCTGCTAGCAGCAGTGGAGCAAGCCGATCAGGTGCCTGGGGTGGCACACATGCCCTGCGCCCAGGGGCGGGGCCAGCTGGGGCAGGACACTTTGCAGGGCCTCCGAGGAGTCTGCCTGCCTCCTCCCACTCAGCCACCCTACAGCTGAGAGGGAGGCGGCAGGCGGACCATTTGGGGCAGCATGGAGCCTGCAGGCGCCCAAGCCACCGCGTCACTCCCAGGAGAGACACGTGGCTCGGGTGTGCTGCAGGCCTCACGGAGAGTGCCGCCTGGCATTTTGTCACCCCCCTCAGTGGTGATACCTGGGGCGGACCGCACCACCTTCCTCCACCCGTCTGCTAGTGCAACAATTGCATTCAATTCCTCTGTTGCACAACCTTTAAACACTGGCATCCACTAGCACAAGGGCTTTTGCTCTGGCAGACATAGAAAGTTGGATACAGACCATTATCAGTTAGTCTTTAAGGTGGCATAAGATCCTTCAAAGTGACTAGCATGAGTTTGGCCAAACTGCGGGAGGCAGTGAAGGATAGGCGTGCCTGGCGTGCTCTGGTCCATGGGGTCACGAAGAGTCGGACACGACTGAACAACCAAACAACAACAACAAGAGCCTTCTTTACTTATAATACTATGTGTTATTCATATACTACTTTAGAACAAGCAGTTCCTCCAATAAATGCATTATTATTATTATATGAGGAAACATCCGAAGTAGGTGATTTATTAATAGCTAGAAGTCTGTTTCAGTTTTAACCAATGAAATATATGCAATGACAAACCTAGTCTTAATTTCAATGTAATTTGAGGTGGGGCAAATTTTTGACACTAAATCTTTCATGTTATGAACCTTTTTTTGGCAAGGCAAGTTAATGCTGAAAGAAAAAGAGAATGTACACTGATCTATTTCATTTGGTAATTTCCCAACATCTGGACACCTGTTTTTAATTTACAAAATTGGATTAGGTTCAGATCATCCTAAAGGCAAACACAAACACACACACACACACACACAGTATCCAGCTATAATAAATTTACTAGATAATATATGCACAACTTCAGATATTTTCTATAAACAATAGGTAAAAAGTAGGTCACCACTAATAATATTAACAAGCTTGACCTGTTGCTGTTCTAAAATGTGAAATGAAATTTATTCTATCATTGTTTTCAATGGCACTGAGGTTGCACACACACTTCACATTTAAAGCACATTTAAAGGAGATTTGCTCCTCAAAGTATCCTGCAAACTGAAGTTTCTTAATGTGCTAAGAACTGTCCTTCTGTGATGAGTCAACTATAGCTCCCAGGATGGAGGGGGATTTTTCATCTTTATAAATAGTATCAAGTTGTAGGACTTATGTTGAGAAGGACTCAATTTATATCAGGGGTCTGGAATATCTGGAATATATGAAGAATAGTTTCTCTGATTAAATGCAAAGTGAATTTCCCTTGTGATTAAATACATGGTGTTAATAACTTAAAGGTAAAAGGGACCCCTTTAAAAAAAAACAAAAAAAAACCTTTAAGCCATGGGCATACCAAGCAAAAAATAAGAAACAAAAAATAATAATAATTAAATGGTTATCGGCAGCCTAAAAGGAAAAAAAAGAGCTCTCCTAAAAAAGCTCAACTACCGGTCTTTCTCCCCCTCCCAAAATCTAAATAACAATTAAGCTCTGCCGACCGGCAGCCGGCCACTGCGTGTGTGTGTGTGTGTGTGTGTTGCGCCGGCTGATCGTTGCAAAGGAGCTTTGGAAACAGTTCCCTTGCACGGTGAGTTGCGATGGCTGAGGATCCTACGAAACTGAGTTTTTCAGCCATTTGGGGGCTTTCTGTTGGGGGGGGGAGTTTTTCTGTTTTTTGAAGCTGTTTTTGTTTGCTGTTTACATAATATGGTCAGTAATCTAAAAATGAACTGAACCCCTAAAAAACAGGGCATTTCTCCTCATCCCCAGAAAAGGTCAACAACTTTGAGCTGAACCCCAAAAAACGGGGGTAGATCACTGCTGAAAGTAGATCACAGTCTCTTGGGAGTTGGCCACCCCTGGTATAAGACATGTAACTAGAATATTTTTTAAAAAAAAAAATCAAGCAAATAATTGTAATAACTACCGTAATAAAGCACTGCTATAATTATATATAATTTCCCTAAAATTTTGGTTTCATTCGCCTTTCCGTGCTGAAATGTCACAACCTGGACGACCATGGCTTGCCCCCCCCCTAGTTTTGATCCTGGGTACACCCCTGCTTTAAGCAAAATAACTCTTGCCAAATTCTGGACATCTAGAAGAGCTCAATAGCTATGAATGTGCTTAGAAGATAGGCACTGGAGAGCAATATACTTCCTAGTTTTAGTAGCATTGTCCCTAGGTTTGCCAGACCTCCAGGGCTCACCTGGAGTCTCCAGGTTTGCCTGCCCCTCTCCAGGTGCCCAGTGAAGGGATTGTCTCTCCAGGAGGGCAAGATGATGTTTAAAAACAACAACACAAGATTGTGCATGCAGCTTGCAAGCTTCAGCCTAGTAGGAGCTGGCTGCAAATTATTGCATAGACTTTCAAAAGGACTTTCCTCACCTCCCTTCTCATCTCTCCCAATTAACCTCCATCTCTGCAAATTATTGCACAGACACTCCATGGCGTCGGCCCACCTTCCTCTTCTTCTCCTGGGCTCAGTGGTGGGAGGGAGCTCAGAGGAGTAAAAAGTACTGGGTTGGGGTCAAGAGGTTGGGTTTATGACATGGCACAAAGTGTAGGGCTGCAGAAGCAAGTGATATGTGTGAAAAACAGCAGTAGGAGCTGAGCCCTGCTGCCTCTGCACCCCTATCGCAACTCTGGCCTTTGGTTTGTCTTGTGCAAGTCCAAGGAAGCAAGAACAAAAAATGGCCAAGGGAGTCTCGAACATTGAGAGACAGGAGGGGAGACTGGAGAGTCTGGATTGGAAGAGGCATTTATTATATATTTTCATTTGAAATGGGGTGGAGACTAGATGGATAATTTGGGTGAGCAGAATAAAACAAAATTCTAGTTTGGGAAGTTCCTAATTCCATTCCAAAATTTTCACCCTTCCACCTCCACGGCAGCTCTCTCACACCTGCCCCCCCCCCCAAGAAATGGTCCAGTTGGGAACCTTAGGAAATAACTTAGTATGTAGAAAAGAAAGTGGTGAAAGTGGGGCAGGAAGTGTGCTTAAAAAATGAGTTTTATAAGCTAAAATCTGGATTGAGGACGGAGTTATATCAATTCACTAAAGGGGCTTCTGCTAGCCCAGTGCTGGGGATTGAACCTGTGACCTATTGCCAATTACGTGTCAGCAGAACTCTTCAATCTAACAAGGAAAGAAAACAGTATTAGTGCTAGTGGTTCCTAATCCATAGTCTCAATTTTTTCATAGATGATGAGAGGGATACGATTGTCATATGAGGTGAAAAGAGGGAGGGGTGTGCCACTTACAAGCTACAGAAACAAAGGAGGTAAGCCACAGAAGGTTCAGATGACATTGACAATGACATGATGTTAGCCACACACACCCCTGACCATCACCAGGGGCCACCCCTAAATCTCAGGTTTGGGGCCTGAAATCTCAGGGTGTGGGATGCTCCTGCTCCAAATGAGAGCCAGTGTGGTATAGTGGTTAAGAGCGGTAGACTCGTAATCTGGGGAACCGGGTTCGTGTCTCCACTCCTCCATATGCAGCTGCTGGGTGACCTTGGGCTAGTCACACTTCTTTGAAGTCTCTCAGCCCCACTCACCTCACAGAGTGTTTGTTGCGGGGGAGGAAGGGAAAGGAGAATGTTAGCCGCTTTGAGACTCCTTTGGGTAGTGAAAAGCGGGATATCAAATCCAAACTCTTCTTCTTCTTCTTCCTGACCTGGACCCCGATTGTCCCAAATACGTTTACTTTTGTTTTGTTCCTGCAAAGACATCCAAACTCATAGCTTTGTCAAAAAAAGTAACACACACATACAGAAACACAAGTTCTCATGGGTAATTTATAAATGTTGGGACCTCACGGTCTACAAGTTAGTATTGTAGCCATAATACGTGAAGATACTGTCAATGAACCAGAGCTCACAACCCTGGGAAAGTGTGGAAAAGTCAGACAGCGGATTATGCACAATAACTTTTGAGGCATTGTTTGTTTGTTTGTTTGTTTGTTTGTTTGTTTAATTTATTTATTTATTGACCCACCTGCTCCAAATATCATTTTCAATGGAGTTATTTCTGGAACTCTTGTTTCTTGTTCACATATTCAGTCAGTGTTCTTGTTTTGTCTCTCCTAAAGTTGAGCTTGACGAACTCAAGCGGAAAAGTGCATCTTTCTATACATCTGATCCCAAAACTGTTGTGTATGTTCTTATGCGTCTCTCATCTAAGAAGAGCCCTGCTAGATGAACCAGTGGGCTGGCACAGTCCACAAGGCAGCTTCACATGTTCTTAATCTCTGCTTTTCATGAACATCACATTCAAATACATTGGGTTTTTTAAACGTTCCTCTCATGTACACAGTTATAATTATTTCACAATACAACATGTTTGATCTTCCCATGTCACTTGAAGTGCTGACTTCTTGGCATTTTGATTTAAGAAGCTTCATAAATAAATTAGACTGGATTTTCCCCATGCCGTGCCAACTCTTGAAGCCCTTCCAAGGCAGTGACATGGAGACTCAATCCTGGAGTTATACCTCCGTGAGCATTATTGGTTCAACTACAAGGATTAAAAATGCAGAATTCCAATACAAAACAAGTTGCTACAAATTAATAGCGTGGTAAGGGAAAACACTGCTTTCAAACAAGTAAAACTTTTTCATCCTGAGGGCCACATTCCTGTCATGGACTGACTAGCTAATGCTATTCTAGGTTACATCAACAGAAGTATAGCATCCAGATCAAGGGAAGTAATAGTACTGCTCTATTCTCCCTTGGTCAGGCCACAGTTGGAATACTGTGTCCAATTCTGGACACCACAATTTAAGAAGGATGTTGACAAGCTGGAACATGTGCAGAGGAGGGCAACCAAGATGATCAAGGGTCTGGAAACCAAGTCTTATGAGGCTTGGAGGAGCTGGGTCTGTTTAGCCTGGAGAAGAGGAGAGTGAGAGATGATAGTCATCTTCAAATATCTCAAGGGCTGTCACATGGAAGATGGAGCAAGCTTGTTTTCTACTGCTCTGGAGGGTAGGACTCGGATCAATGGCTTCAAGTTACAAGAAAGGAGATTCCAACTAAATATCAGGAAGAACTTTCTGACAGTAAGAGATGTTTGAAAGTAGAATGGATTCCCCCAGGAGGTTGTGGGCTCTCCTTCATTGGAGGTTTTTGGGCAGAGGTTAGGTGGCCATCTGCCATGGATGCTTTAGTTGAGATTCCTGCATTGCAAGGGGTTGGACTGAATGACCCTTGAGGTCCCTTCCCACGCTATGATTCTATGAGTGGACACAGAGGAATGGTGGGAGGCACCAGCTGGAGAAGCCCCCCAAAGGAAGACAGAGAGGAGACTTAGGCAGCCATGGGAATGTGAGGACCTTCAGTCACCACAACTGCCTCATAAACGCAAGACATACTGAGAAGAGTTGCTGTGCTCATTGGGTCTGGCTCCCCTGGGCAGACCTTCTAATAAAGAATTAACTTCACTTTCTCGGTGTGATTTATTGCTGGCTTGCTCCTGACAGTTCCCTTCTGGCAGACTCATGTTATTGGCGGGTGAGGCCAGAGGCAAAATTGAGCAAAACAACCAATGTAAATGTTACCTTTGTACAGTAGGCCATTTTCTACACTCACTCACACACTCCTTACAATCCTCTATCCAGACAAGGTGTCATTATCAGTGTTCAAGGACACATTCCAGATAGGCTTATAGCCTGGAAAGAATTTCAAGGGCCAGGGAGTGAGAGATGGAGGGCCACTGTTGGCCCCCAGAGCCTGAGGTTTCCCACTCCTACTTTAGAGGGCAACACAGAAGCACTAGTTTGATGGAATCTGTGGCAAGAAGTGATTAAGTAGTGGTAAACTAGAAAATTCTTCCACAAAATAAGTGATTTTAAGCGTCAAGTTACCAAGAGCAAAGAGAAATATTGACGTGAAATGTTCTTTGATAAAACAAATGGTATTATGGTGGGCTCACATGACTCCCCCTCCCCCAATTCTCCTCATGTAAGATCCACGCAGAACTGGAATGGAAGGCAATGCATCCTCAGATCATGTGCCAGCATGAATCTGGCACACCTGATTGTTTAAATGTTCCTGAAGTTGTTTTGGCCTGAAATCTACACAACCGTTGGACATTTTCCATAGTTAAGCTCCCCATGGAATTCATGCCAAGTTGACTAGGGGGAGGGGAAATAACCCTGGAGAGAAAGTTTTGTGACTCTGCCATTACATAGTATAATGGCAACACTGGTAACTATTAGTCAGTTCTCCTTTCAACTAGGGCTTAAATTATGACCAGCTTATAAATTGTTTAAGTATATAGCTTGTCCCATCCTAAAGGCTTTGGGAAGGCAATAAAGGAGAGCGGGAGAACCATAAAATCCCTTAAAGTAGAGAAATGAAGTTTAAGTAGAAAGCCTCATTATGGAGCTCCCTTCTGGTTGCTGTTAGATAACCGTCAACCCGGGCAGGTGGGGTCTCAGCCTGTGTACAAGATGGAGCTGGTAGACAGCTGCCCTGGACACAGAATTAACCTGTGCCTCCATGGACAGCTGTGAGTCCAAAATGACTCCCAGGCTGCGCACCTGGTCCTTCAGGGGCACAGTTACCCCATTCAGGACCAGGGAGTCCTCTACACCTGCCCGCCTCCTGTCCCCCAAGAACAGTACTTCTGTCTTGTCAGCCACCATCCATCCTCCAACCGCCTCCAGACACTCACACAGGACCTTCACCGCCTTCACTGGTTCTGATTTAAACAAGAGGTAGAGCTGGGTATCATTCGCATACTGATGAACACCGAGCCCAAACCCCCTGACGATCTCTCCCAGCGGCTGCATGTAGATGTTAAAAAGTATGGGGGAGAGGACAGAACCCTGAGGCACCCCACAAGTGAGGGCCCAGGGGCCTGAACACTCATCCCCCCCACCGCTTTCTGAACACGGCCCAGTAGGAAGGAGCGGAACCACTGTATAACAGTGCTCCCAGCTCCCAACCCCTCTAGATGGTCCAGAAGGATGTTATGGTTGATGGTGTCAAAAGCTGCTGAGAGATCCAGCAGAACTAGGAAACACCTCTCACCTTTGTCCCTAGCCCGCCGGATATCATCCACCAGTGCGACCAAGGCAGTTTCAGTCCCATGATGAGGCCTGAATCCTGACTGGAAGGGATCCAAATGGTCTGCTTCTTCCAGGCGTGCCTGGATTTGTTCAGCAACCACTCGCTCAATCACCTTGCCCAAGAATGGAAGATTTGAGACTGGGCGATAGTTGGCCATATTGGCCGCATCTAAAGATGTTTTTTTAAGAAGCGGTTTAATAACTGCCTCTTTCAGAGGGGCTGGGAAGGCTCCCTCACAGAGAGAAGCATTCACCACCCCGCGAAGCCCATCACCCAGCTAGCTTTTATAAGCCGGGATGGGCAAGGATCAAGGAGACAGGTGGTTGGTTTCACTCATCCAAGCAGCCTGTCCACATCCTCGGAGGTAACAGATTGGAATTGTTCCCACGCAACTTGACTAGACAGGACTCTAGTACTCTCCCGTCCCGGCCCTGCTCCCACGGTGGAGTCTACCTCTTCCCAAATCTGAGCGACTTTATCTGCAAAAAAAAACCTTAGCAAAATCATTGCAGGAGATCATGTGGCCCGTACTGGGCCCCGATGGAGAAGGTGGTTCCGCTAGATTGTGAACCACCTGAAAAAGTCTCCTGCTGCTCTTTTCTGCAGATGCAATAGAGGCGGTGAAGTAAGTCTTCTTCGCCGTCACTATCGCCACTTGGTAGGTTCGACACTGAGCTCTAACCCGTGTCTGGTCAGCTTCAGAGTGAGTTATCCGCTACCAGCGCTCTAGCCGTCTCAGCGATTGTTTCATTGCCCTCAGATCGGTGGAAAACCACGGGGCTGTCCGGGCTCCATGCAATCAGAGAGGGCGCTTCAGAGCCAAACAGTCAATAGCCCTGGTTAACTCCACATTCCAGCGGGCCACCAGGGAATCAGCTGAAAGGCCATCAACATGGGATGAAGCATCCCCTACTACTCTCTGGAATCCATTTGGATCCATTAAGTGGTGGGGCACACCATCCGAATCGGTCCCACCTCCCTGCAGAGGGGGAGGGTCACGGAGAAGTCCAGTTGCACCAGGAAGTGATCTGACCATGGCACTTAAGTTTCAATTTTACTTAGTGTCAGATCACCAACATCCATAGAGGTGAACACCTGGTCCAAGGCATGACCGTGACTATGAGTTGGTCCAGACTTATTCAAGGACAGCCCCATGGAAGCCATGCTTTCCATGAAGTCCCGAGCGGCCCCTTGTAAGGTTGTGTTGGTATGGATGTTAAAATCCCCTAGCACAACCAAACTAGGTGTCTCCAGGAGCACATCCGCCACGACCTGAAGCAGCTCAGGCAGGGAATCCTTGGTGCAGCGAGGTTGGTACACCAAAAGGAATCCTGTACTGCCCCTGTTGCCCAACTTCCAGAACATGCACTCAGAGAACTGGGTCTTCCCAACAGGGCGCCTGGTGCAAACTAATGACTTCCTAAAAATCACTGCAACCCCCCCCCTCCCCGCCCACAAGGCCTGAGTTGCTGTGAGTAAGAGAAACCTGGTGGACAAGCAGCGGCAAGGACAGGCCCATCTGCTTCATCCAACCAAGTCTCTGTTACACATGCCAGGTCAAGTCCTCCATCCACAATCAGGTCGTGGATGGCAGTGGTCTTATTCATCATTGACCTGGCATTGCACAGCAACACCAGTAGTTTCTTGCAATCCATTTTCATTTTTACCACCAGGAACAATGTGGTGTTGGCCACCTCACTGCTCACTCCCTAACTCCACATTACTTATGAACAAATTTAATAGCATAGTGGACCCCATTACTTGCATGTAAGAAATAGTTGGCAATATGAAGGGGAAGACAACTTATGTCCATGTTAGTTTATTGGTTTACTTTTAGGCATGTTTAACTTATGACTAATCAAGCATATGGTGGTGGTCTACTCAGTGTAGACCCACTGAAATTAATGGACATGACTTCATTCTATTAATTCCAGTGGGTCTACACTGAGTAGACTAGCACTGGATACAATCCGTATTTCTTCACAGTTTGCCCCATGTGGAATTTATTATTAAAATGTAAAGCTCTGGGAAAATTCAAAAAAAGTAACCTAATCTAAATTCTTCTTTGGTGATCACTTGTAACTGAGTAAGAGTGTCTTCCATAAACATGGTTTTAACAATGAGTCCGTAAGTGACTGTGGAGGCAAGTTCTGGATCCACACGTCCTTCCACAATGGGGATATTGGTTTCCAGGCAGGTAGTTGATCATGGTGTGGATTTGCCAAGTGTGCCTTCCTCTTAACACATTTCTCCCTCGCAACATGAGTTCGAGTGTCTTCAAAGCCCATGACACCTTTGGTAAAGGCTGTTCTCCAACTGGAGCGCTCGCAGGCCAGCGTTTCCCAGTTGTCAGTGTTTATACTACATTTTTTAGATTTGCATTGAGACAGTCTTTAAACCTCTTTTGTTGACCACCAGCATTACGAAATCCATTTTTAAGTTCGGAATAGAGTAGTTGCTTTGGAAGACGATCATCAGGCATCCGCACAACATGACCAGTCCAACAAAGTTGGTGTTGAAGAATCATTGCTTTAACACTGGTGATCTTTGCTTCTTCCAGTTCACTGATATTCTTCCCAAGTGATGTGTAAAATTACTAGATGCTTGTGAAACATGGACCACTTATAAACGCCATCTCTAACTCCTCGAAAGATTACCAAACTTACTATATGCTTGTGAAACAAGGACCACTTATAAACACCATCTCCAACTCCTAATCTAAACATCCCCGTGGCATACCAATGCCCCCAAGTAAATGTGCTTCTTCTCATTACTCTTTGCCACATAACTGTAAATAGCCACTTGGCTCATCACTTGTGGTGACTGAGAATTTGCTTCTAGTTATGGAAGCTTTTATAATTGGTTGGAAAGGAGTTTCTTATTATTATTACTTTACTTTCAGGATGTTGATGTACCACAAATGGCAGGTAACACAGATATGTGTGGTCCGTTGGGCTAGTACCGGTAAATTTTATGTGCGCTTGGTAACTTACGGTATGTAGATTAATTGGTGAGGTTGCATTATTAGTTAGGAAATTTGCAATCCTACGTATACTGGAAGACACTGATAGATCACAGAGATCTTCGCATTTGTTTGTTTTAACAATACATGTCAAATTCTAGTCATCCCTTATTATTACAGCTGGATGAAATGGTAGATTAAAGGTCCTGATATAACACAGCAAACAAATATCAAGCTCTGTAATGCAGTGCACAGATTGTGGAACTCCCTCCCTTGGGACGCCTAACCAGCCCCTTCCTTTCTTGCCTTTCAGCAAGTTGTAATAACCTTTTTGTTTCATCTGCCCTTTAGTCTGGGGTGGTGGTTGTTTCTTGATCCCTGCTTCTAAAGTATTTTAGTGGCTTTAATTCTAATTTTCTATTTTTAAAGTACAGTACTGCTTTTTTTGCTTAATGTTTTGTGTATTATTGTCTGCTTTTAGGGAGCTTATAGTGAGAGTCAGTTAACTTTTATATCACATGTTCCACAAATACACCGTAATCAAGCAGTTCACACCAAAAACAAAGAAGATTCCCAAGAGTGTAAGAAAAAACGGGGGGAAACATCAGCCGAACTCTATGAGTGACTTCTACAATAAGCCGTTCATTAGAATAAACACCTCTACAATTTCTCTAAAACTCAACTATTGCTTTCAATATGTTCACTCCAGTTGTAGCAGTTCATCCTTAATGACTGCTAGATGCTATAATTTTCTACAGTTGACTGCCTAAACATCCCTTCAGAGAGGAGGATGAATATCAATGAACTCCAAGCTGCAAGCAGTATCAGCAACCAATATTTTCTTTCGGTCAGTTAAAACACTTCAGATAGATAGTTAACAAAATCCTTGGCTGCCATTCAAACACGTAGAAAAGGTTCTGCCTCTGGACCTCTGTCATGGAATCTTAAATATCTTCCCACAAGGTATCAAAGAACAGCATCATTAACTTTAATTATAAGTCATCTTTAATTAAAGTAAATAACATGTATATTTTAATTCTTAGTTTCTATGAAAGGTTGTGGTTAAGAAAATAACTTGACAGAGTGGAGACAGGGGGTCTGAGATGTGTACTGCCATGATCTATCCTGCAAACGGCAAATGCAGATACTGCCATCAGAGAATCCCAGCTTGCTTGCTTTGGTTGAAGGGAAGAAGCAGAAAAAACAGCCTCCTTTCCTGTGGAGACATTTCTGTAAACATAGATGGCAGGACAGAGGCCAAAATATTCCATCCTGTCCCTGTCACCAAATTGTGCCTTCCTGTGTACTCAGCTCTCAGCTATGTAAGCTGCCTTTCATGCCGCCTCCACTTTTACTGTTAGCTTATTTGTTCTTGGAGGTGTTGGATCACAGCCCCGTTTCTGCCAAGGCAATGTCAAAAGGCCATTGTAGTGAATCCCAATTGCTTACTTACAGACACAGCATCCTACTTGGGAAACTTTTTCAATGCAAGGGCCACATTCCCTCCTGGGCAAACTTCCGAGGGCCACATGCCAGTGATGGGCAGGGCTCAAAGCAAAAGTGGACAGAACAGCAAATGTAAAGTCTCCCTTTTGTAATGTTGTCTAGTTTCTACTCAACACAACTCTCTCTGTCCTTGATCTGGACAAGGAAGAAGCATTATCAGGGTTCAAGGACATATTCCAGCTAAACTGGGGTCTCCAGCTGTTGTTGTACTACAACTCCCATCATCTCCAGCTAGCAGGACCAGTGGTCAGGGATGATGGGAAATGTAGTCCAAAAACAACTGAAGACTGAAGTTTGGGAAACACTGAGCTAGACTAGAATACTTGAGGTGCAAAGCAGGGTCAGTGAGAGGAGGTGTAGTTTGGAAGAGTCCTGAGGATCAGTCAGAGGCCTAGAGGCATTTGGCCCCCAAGCCTGAGGCTCCCCACCCCTAATGTAGACTTAGCAGTACCAAGCATATTGGCCATTCCAGCTCTCTAGGGGACTAAGCTGATGAGATGGGAACTTCTTCACTTTTTAAAAAGAGAGCAGTAAACCTTCAGCAAAAATTAGGACACACATCAGACAAAATAGATAACAAGATAAATTTAATGTGTACAGCATGTACCTCTTTGTAGTCATTTAGACCAAAGCCAGAAGAGTACCAGGTGTCTGGGGGGAAAGAAAAGAGATAGTAAGTGCCAGCACAAGCATGGCTGCTTATTGTCTGCTTACTTGTTTTGGCATTTTTACAGGTTATGTGAACATTCCCATGAACACTACAGGGTTGAATCTTCTACCACAACATAAAAGAGAAATTATATAGCACATTGCTGCATCCAGTCAAGCTCAATAAATGAAAAATAGTCAATTCTATCACGATAAAGCATATTTGTGTAAGTAAAGGCATTTATTTGTTAAGGAATGTTATTATAAGCATAAAGAACATAAGAACATCAGAAGAGCCCTGCTTGATCAGATCAAAAGCCCACAGAGTCCAGCATCCTGCTTGGCAGATTGCCCAACAAAGTGCCTATGGGAAGCCTGTAAGCAGGACATGAGGACAACAGCCTTCTGCTCATGAGTTTTGTTCCCTACCATGAACTGTTGAAAGGTGAACAGTGAAACTTGTCTATAAGAAGAAAGACATTAGAAAAGCATTCCAAGTTCCTTTCCATTTTCTTCACTGGCATATTCTACCTTTGAACAAAAAGAATAATGTAACTCTGTAGCAACTACTGATGCTCTGAAATGGTGACAAGAGCAGAGTCTTGCACTAAAAATTCAGCAGTCTGCTGCTACTCAATAAGTCATCTTCAAAAACTTAAGCCTAGCTCATTCTCTGTTATATTAATAGACACTGTTGATCTAATGCCAGTAGCCTGAGGAAGTCAGTTTATGAACTCAGTTGCACCAAAATCTCCAGAAAGAATGTTACATTATTGAAGTTTTGCATGCTAGTACAAAGCCTCTTTAAACACCATCAGATATGAAGTTGTAAGAGAGTTTCCTTGTGTTTTCCCATCTTAGCTTCATTTTAGATGTAATTGAGGATGAGCATGAGCATAACAAAATTATATTATTACTACTGCATGCTGTAAACCAGAGGTGTGGAACCTGTGGCCTTCTAGATATTGCTGAAATAAAACTCCCATCACTAACCATTGGCCAACAACATCTGCAGGGCCATATGCTCTTTCTCCCTTCTCCAGACATACCAAGGCAAGCCAGTAGAAGGCCAAATGCAATGCCCAGAAGACAATCCCTAAAACATTTGGGACAGTCACCTAATGGCAGTTACCTAAATATTTGATGCTGGAAGAGGGGAATCTGCAAAAATCAGAAAAATCAGAAATGCATTTACTTACCGGGATATTCATATTTTTAAAGTTTGACAGTGTCTAACCTTGTCTACAGGTATAATGGTTGGGCATAGGCTTGCTCATCTGTAATCAAAGAAGCAGAGACAGAATGCCACACATAGAACCTTCAGCATTACAGCCCTTGGGTGGGAGGGAAGGTTAAGTGATCAGAGCCACTTGACAATGGAACGGATTGCCTTGAGAGGGAGATGGCTGTGCTGAAGGCATCTAACCAGAGGATGGATAGCCATCTGTCAGGGCTACTGCAATCGCAGCCTGCATTTTTGATCCTCCATTGAATAGGCAGTTGCATTAGATGACCTCCTTTGAGGTATTGAGCTTGTTATGGATAAGTTGTCCTCCCACTGAAACATCAGATTTTCACTTGGGCTTTTTTCAGAGATTCATCTCCGTTTATGAATATACAGGTAGCAGTGGTGGCCAACAATGCCTTTTACCAACTTCATCAGCTACACTCATTCACGAAGACGTCAAACCTGGCCACAGCAAAGTTTTTGTTTTAGTTCCTTTCAGGTTGTTTCACTATGCTAAATCTGAACTATATGTTGGGCTTCCCATGAAGGAAATCTGGGAATATAAGAACATAAGAAGAGCCTGGTGGATCAGGCCCATGGCCCATCTAGTCCAGCATCCTGTTCTCACACTCACAGTGGCCAACCAGATGCTTATGGGAAGCCCTCTAGCAGTACAACAGTGTTCTTCCCTCCTGTATCTGAAGAAGTGTGCATGCACACGAAAGCTCATACCAGGAACAAACTCAGTTGGTCTCTAAGGTGCTACTAGAAAGAATTTTCGATTTTGTTTTTTCTTCCCTCCTGTGGTTTCTATCAACTAGTATTCAGAAGAATAGTGTCCCCAACAATTATGTAGAACATAGAACATAGCCATCAGGGGTAGCTTATCCCAACTTTCATCTCCTCTGCTTTTTCCAGGCATGGCTCACAATTTGAAACTCCATGTCCAAGCATCCTTGCTTTTGCTCCTGGGCTTTCCCCATGAAAACCTGCTCTTAAAGCTCAATCAGAGCAAACATCAACCCACGGAAAACCTGCTCTGATTCAGCTTTAAAGAACAGGCTTTCATAGAGAAAGCTTGGGGAAACCAAACCTCAACGCTCAGACATGGAGTGTAATAGCATGAACCTCTGCCTAGGAAGAGTGGGGCAAAAAGTAGAGACGTGAAGGCCCGGGAAAATCCGGGGGGGGGCGGTTTTTTCCGTTTTTTTTCCTGAAGCCTTTTTTTGTTTTTTTCTGAAAAAATTGAAAAATTGAAAAAATAAAAAATAGATTATGGAATGTTTTATTTTAACATGATGAATACAATATTTTAAGATAAGGGGTTCAAATATTTTATAAATCATTTCTAAAAAATATGTATGGTACAGCGGTACCTTGCAAGACAAATGCCTTGCTAAATGAAAAACTCGCTAGACGAAAGGCATTTGGTAATGAAAGGGTGACTCGCAAGATGAATTTTCCTATGGCCGTGACTCGCAAAACGAAAACGTTTTGCGAAATTTTTTTATAAGACCGTGCTTCCTCCGACCGTACTTCCTAAGATGAAATTTCCGCTATACGGCAACACTCGCGGAACGAAATAATTTCGCCTTGCGAGGCACCACTGTATCAGATTATTCTAATTTCTGTGAGGACAAGCAAGTCCTAGGTTACAAACTGAACTCTCCAATGCAAGAACAAGATACATTTCTTTCTTTAGGAGGTGCTGTTGTCACCAGAAAAGAAAAAGGTTTCAGTTTTGTTTTGTTTTTTGCATGCGTGTGGTATGCATTGGTTCTATTCCTCTTCACTAGGCCTCAAAGCACTGGAAGAAAACATAGAGCAACAAAAAAGGCCTGAAAGTATATACAGTGGTGCCTCGCAAGACGAAATTAATTCGTTCTGCGAGTGCTGTCGTATAGCGAAAATTTTGTCTTGCGAAGCACCAACGGGGGAAGAGCAGTTTGACGGATTTTTTTTTAAAAAAAAAAATCGGCAATTTTTTCGTCTTGCGAGGCAAGCCCATAGGAAAATTCGTCTTGCGAGGCAGCCTTCCGCTAGCGAATGCCTTTCGTCTAGCGAGTTTTTCGTCTAGTGAGGCATTCGTCTAGCGGGGCACCACTGTACTTAATTACAGCTCAGAAAATGATTCTGATTAAATTTCATGCCCATTCATTGAAACTTAGTCCCACTTCCTTCTTCAGTTCTTTTTTATGAGAATGCTTTTTAAAAATACTGTGGAGAGGAAATATGAATAATTGTTACTTCTGGATTTTTAAAAATTATTTTATGGAGTTTTTTTCCTTCCACATAAACTAGTAAACAGTTCAGGAGATTGTTGCTCCATTTGTTACAAATACAAATAAATATTATTTTAAAAGTAAATTATGTTTGTAATAATAAAATACACTATATTTTTAATATGCTAGTTCTGATAATTTTATGCCCATTAAAATTGTCCATAGTTATATTTTATGTTTCTAAAGTAACAGAATGACTTTCAATCTGGAAAGGAAAAAAGAAGTGCTAATGTAGCATCTTTTTCAATTTTTCCGAAAATTTCCGTTTTTTTCTGGAAAACCCCCGGAAAAAAAACTGGGTTTTTCCCAAAGCTTCAAAATTTCCAGAAATTCTACACCTCTAGAAAAAAGTAAATGTAGAAAAGCCCGTAGAAGCCATTGATAGCTCTATCATCTATGAATTTATCTAATCCTCTTTTAAAGCTTATCCAACTTGATGGCCATCAATGCCTCTTGTGGAAGGGGATTCCATAGGTTATCTGCTCTTCTGTTGTTTGTTCTTTACTTTTAATGGTTACACTGATTTTTCTATGATTTTCTAAATTCTCTGCTTTGCAGAGAAGAGTAGAAAGGCCATAAGCTCAGTAGTAGAGCATCTGCTTTGCATTCTGATGGTCCTAGGCTTCAATCCCCAGCATTTCCAGGAAGGACTGAGAATGTACCCAGTATTAAACCCAGGAGAGCTGCATTCCAGGCAGTGTAGACAACACTGACCTAGACAGACCAATGGTCTGAATTGGTATACAGTAAGGCACTTTGCTGTGATCCTATGCTATTATAAAAATGAATAAATAACACAGCAGCCATATGATCAGAATAATCCAATTGAAGGTTAATGGTATATGGTACAAGTCCCACAACATCTGCAGAATGCCAGTTAAGCTTCTACCATGACAGATATGCTGGTGAACATCCTAGATGTGCCAGTGGAACACCCTACCAGTGCAGTTGTTCCACTGGCAAAGACAAACCAGCAGAATGGGGCACTGTTTGGGACTTTTCCACATGCTGTATTTCCCCCTTCCCAACTGGATGAGTACTGAATATGGCAGCTGATCCACCAGCATATCTTCTTTCACTGCGCCTCTGCTCCCGGGGGCTGGCATAATTGGAGTATAAGATTACTCAGTAAGACCACCTCAGTAATCTTACTGATGTGCCTAAAGAAAAACAAAAAGGTTGTGTTACAGTATCAAAGGACCATAAATGGCTTTGATAGTTAGATAAAGGTAAAGGTACCCCTGACCATTAGGTCCAGTCGTGTCCGACTCTGGGGTTGCGGTACTCATCTCACGTTACTGGCCGAGGGAGCTGGCGTACAGCTTCCGGGTCATGACAAAGCCACTTCTGGCAAACCAGAACAGCGCACGGAAACACCATTTACCTTCCTGCCGGAGCAGTACCTATTTATCTACTTGCACTTTTGACGTGCTTTCGAACTGCTAGGTGGGCAGGAGCTGGGACCGAGCAACAGGAGCTTACCCCATCGTGGGGATTTGAACCGCCGACCTTCTGATCAACAAGCCCTAGGCTCTGTGGTTTAACCCACAGTGCCACCAGCATCCCTTTGATAGGAGAGGACAATGTGCTACTATCACTTTACTGTCTTTTGCAGGAGAATTGTGCAAAGGCTAAAATGCACCCAGCATATGATTTGAATGACTGGGTAGAAAGATCCTGGGAAAGATTCCGATCGCCTGCAATTTTGTTTCAGCCTCTGTTACAAGCTGCATGTAGATCTACAGGAAACCATGTAATCTCAGATTTCTCTCTGTGTATTACAGCTTTCTCTATGTGTTACAAATAGCCATGACCCATTTTGGAAAGTATTCATAGATGTTTGGACAAAAAATATAGCTGTAAAGTAACCTTTTATTATTTAATAACCTTTAAGCCAAGTGGACAGAAACAGGATAACAAGGAACTGGGCTGGCTAGACTGCCAGGCTCCGGATGTATACTTTTTAAACCATTCTGTAAGCGTGCAGTATTATTATGAATACTAACAATTTTCAAATTGTAATTTTCACCTTCCCTCTTCACATTTTAGATTAAAATACTTGAAATGTTCTGATCTTTGATTTTTACTTAATTCCAAGATTATTACCTCTTGCAAATTGTAATTTTCTCAAGAGGAAGATGGAATCACTTACATCAGATTTATTATTATACTTCATGTAGTCAATCCCAGGTTTCTCATAGCTGTACTGTGTGGAATTATTATAAGGTACAAGCACATTTAGACTAAAACAGATAGGAGCAATTCAAGTGCAAAGTGCATAAAAACAAAAAAACTGTGACAAAAACATACCACGTTGAAGTCTATTATTTCAGTGGGAGAGATCTAAGAAGATTCTTAGCACATCTGCTAAAGTCGTTGCATCTTAACAGTGCTTATCTCTGGCAGGATCATGCCCCAGTTTTAAAAAAGAAAATAAATGAGATACTGATTACATTTTAGTTCAAGCTATTTAAAAATAAGCCTGTTTACAATCTAAGTTTAATAGAGACCATATTAATTCTAAAATATATAGTGTTTCCATTGATACACACATGGAAAAAATAAAGCATATAAAATTTTTATGAGCCTCTATCAAGAGTTATATTAAAGCCACTCCTCTGTATAAAGAATTCATAGCGGGGGGTGGGGGAGACTTTTGAGGTCATATAAAAGTTCACACAACACAGGAGTCAAGGCTAGGCCACCAGGAGGCTGGAAACAATCAAAGTCGTTTATGGTCTTTTGACTCCAGATCTCAGTCAGGCTGCACTAGAAGGAGAAATGGGAAGCAGGAGGAGGACCACTCAATTGGCTCTGCTGGGCAACCAGCTCCATTGGGCTCATTTCTCCCTCAGCTGACACCTAGATGCAGCCATTCCAACCAGTTGGCCATGAGAATGGGATACAGGGTAAGTGCTGGAAGTTGCCCAGAGTGGCTGGGGAAACCCAGCCAGATGTGTGTGTGGGTGGTGGTGGTAGTACCCTGTTTCTCCTAAAATAAGACATAGCCATAAAATAAGCCATAGCAGGATTTCTATGCATTTGCGAAATATAAGCCGTTCCCCAAAAATAAGCCACACCCCGAAAATAAGCCATAGTGACGTGGTACCTCCCATTAAAACAGCCTGGAGAGGCGTGGCTATGCAGCGTACCGATGCGACGCGGTTAAAATAAGACATCCCCTGAAAATAAGCCATACTGTGTTTTGTTGAGCGAAAAAAAATATAAGACGGTGTCTTATTTTAGGAGAAACACGGTAGTAGCAACAACAACAGCAGCAGCAGCAGCAACAGCAGCAGTATTATTTCTGCTGAAAGACCAGCTCCATTTTACTCTTGCTCTTCCTTTCCATTCAAGCTGGTTGTTATAAGAACTTTGAACTTTAAGAATTAGTGCCCAGGTTTTCCCATTGCTTCTTCACCCACATGGCAGCTTGTCCACATCATGCTGGTGTTTTATTTGTTGTTGTTGTTGTTCAGTCGTTCAGTCGTGTCCGACTCTTCGTGACCCCATGGACCAGAGCACGCCAGGCACGCCTATCCTTCACTGCGTCTCGCAGTTTGGCCAAACTCATGCCAGTCGCTTCGAGAACACTGTCCAACCATCTCATCCTCTGTCGTCCCCTTCTCCTTGTGCCCTCCATCTTTCCCAACATCAGGGTCTTTTCCAGGGAGTCTTCTCTTCTCATGAGGAGGCCAAAGTACTGGAGCCTCAACTGTTTTATTAGCATATCCCAAATCTCAAGAACAAACACTTATCCACAGCCAATTAAAAAAAAATCCCAGAACAGATTCACACTGGCAAAAGCCTTCATCTATAACCAAGCCTCTGGCCTTTAACTATATGTGGCCTTTTAGAAGTGGGTGTTTTTAATGTATTTCTCTTTCTTCTTGATGTTAATGTATTTATGTGGGGTTTGTGGTCTGTTTGGTTGGTTGTAAGTCGCTTTGGATTAAGATAAAGTGACTGAAAAACGAAATAAATAAAATAAAGCTGTGAAATGCAACATTATCAAGGGGGTGAAATTACTGTCCTTACTAGGCTCATAACCACACCTACTTATACATATGGCTTTTGCTTACAATTATTGCGGAGCCCATGGCTGCTCCCTAGAGCTAATTTGTAGTGGCATACTGCTGAACTTAGAGGTTACATATTGACGTAATGACTCATAGCCATTGGTAGACAAATCCTTCATGAATGTGTCTAGTTCCCTTTTAAAGCCATCTAAGCCAGTGGCCATCATCACATTTTGTGGCAGCAAATTCCATAAAGTCATTACATGTTGAGTAATGTCCCGAATCTATTGCCAGTCACTTTCAATGAGTTGTTCCAAGATATAGTATTGTTGCATGCACCCCAATCTCTGAGCTGTGAGAGATTCCAGGGTTGCCGACACTAACTCAGGATTTGATTTCCTTGGAATAAAGGTCACTGGAGACTGGGGCATCTTTAGGATATATGGCTTTATTTACACACATATATAATGTGAGCATAAGATGGAAGGGCTGACCAAATTAATTAATTAATTAATTGATCTTTCTTGCTCCCCATTGTTGTTGTTGCTGTTGTTGTTTGGGGGGGGGGAGGAGCAGAGAGATCAAGTTTAGCCTCTGTCTCTTTCCAACTTCCAGCTCCAGACCAAGACTAGCTCCTGGCCTTTTGTTCTCCTATTTGCAAGATGACACGAACTGCAGTCCAGTGAAGAGGGTCCCACATTCAAATCCCCTAGTCAACAGGACCATAGATTTGTACCGGGACCTGTACCTTGCTAATGACAATGGTTTGTTTAGCTGGATCAGCCTTCTCCAACTTGGTTCCTTCTGGGTGTTTTGGTCTATGACTCCCATTCACCACAGCTAGCCCAGCTGTACTGGCTTGGTTGATGGGAGTTGTAGTCCAACACATCTGGAGGGGATTAGGTTGTGAAAGGTTAATCTAGACTCTCACATGTCCACTGTGTGAGTAGAGGTGCACTGCTCATATAATTTATTTCCCCCAGTAATGAAAAATGGGTACAGGTGTGTGGTGGTGGTGGTGGTTGAGAAGGTGGAGCTTTGAGTAATTTTGGTGACGACATGTGCTTCCTGTCCCTGTGCTTACTCATATGCATATTAGTATTTTCACATCAATGCACCACTCCTGATGCAAAGGAAGACTTTGCAGCTCTACAAGCCAGAAGAGGTGTGAAATTTCTACTCCTGACAACAGAGGAAAGAAATCAGCATCCAGCAAGACCAGAAGAAAGAACAGATTAACTGATACAGAAGTACTTACCGGGTAACAGTGTTGCACAAGGTACCAGTAGCCATGATGAGCGGAGCAATGCAACTGTCTCCAAAGGCTCCCCTCTTACTGTCATAGTTCATCCAGTTCACATTAATGCTGTGAGAGTATGCAGATTTACTTATCAGGAAGTCCCATTTAAATCAGCGGAACTAACTTCTGAGTAAACGTGCACAGACTTGGACTATGTCTCTCCCCCCCCCCCCAATTCAGAACACTGGTGTCCGAATGAATTCAAGTTGCTTAAAAATTTGTAGACTTATTAGGACATATTTCTCTAAAGCCTCTTTGGTACTGGAATTGAGTGTGGGAATCTGTTCTTTCTTTTGGTGGTTTCAATGGCAATTTATTGGCAGCTGTTACAAATCATCCTACAACTTTATCATTTAAGCCCGTGTGGGAAATTTTGATTTTGGTCAGTCACAATGCTGGAAGATACCCTTACTTGGAGATTATCTGATAACTTTATTACACAAGGACATGTAAAATGCACTGCCTCTTTCGTGACTTCATATGAAAATTCCAAATAACAGAAACTTTTGAAGGACATTCTTTCACTGTTTACGACAGCTAACTCAATTAAAAACTGCACAGACTCTTGTTGCAGTTCAGCTGTGTTTCCCCACAGGCTGTATTATAGCTCTCCAACCAGTCCCACAGCATTGAATGATGTCATGGGATCAGCTCAGCAAGATGAAAGGCATAAAGCGGAACCCGCTGGCACTGGGGAAAGCTTCCAACACACAATCCACAACGAGCACAGCTTGGGAACAAAAAGAAAAGAGAGAGAGAGAGAGGACTACAGATCCAGCCATTCAGCTCCAAGAATCATGTTTTTCCCCTCCTCACAACAAAAAAGGAGGGTAGGTGGGCTTATAGCGATGACTTTTTATTAACCGTATTTGAGACAAGAGAAAGGCAGAGAATGGAGCACAACTACCTGCTATAAAGAAAGTTCTTTCTCTCCAGTCTCCCAAGCACTGCCTTTGATGTATGGCAACAGATCACTGATCAGATTACAGGCACTGCTCGTCTCCCTTTGATCTGTGTGCTTAATTTTATTTTCCTGGATTTGAATTCTGCCTGGGCTTGTGCTGACATACTTTTTTTTTTTTTTTTGAAGGAGATGAAGGCATT
Source organism: Lacerta agilis (assembly GCF_009819535.1). Taxonomy (NCBI): domain Eukaryota; kingdom Metazoa; phylum Chordata; class Lepidosauria; order Squamata; family Lacertidae; genus Lacerta; species Lacerta agilis. The sequence continues at coordinate 22,772,068 of NC_046315.1, forward strand.
TAATGCAGAAGCTCTGGCAGAGTGAAATTCAGTTGCAGAAAGGGTGGCTATTGGATAAACAACAGCATACATCAGGTACTGTATATTTTATTTTATTTTATTTTAATCTTACAATGCATTCGCAGGCTGTCGGTTTTGATTTTTTTTTTTTAATGGAACAAAAGCTAGCTTGAACGTTGGTTAAATGATATTAAACATCCATGCAGATAATTACAGTTTGAGAAAGGCATATGGTTGAATGTAGGAAATATTTTAACAACAGTCTTGTTCGGGGAATTTATTGTGCGATATTTTAATAAGAATAAACCTCAAAACATGGTTCCGAAAAGAAATTGAAAGCACTGTTAGTAACTAGTGTTCTTGGTGTTTTTCAATACACAGTTGGAATACATCAAAAAGTTACATATGTAAATCTTAAGAGTTGTTCAGGTTCGCTTAGTGAGTACATAAGCAGCTGAAATCTTTACACGTATGCATTCTCACAATTTCAGAAAATAAATGGAATGTGTATTGAAATTATTTGAGGATCATGATCTGTGCTTGTAACTCCATGCCTAGTTACCCTCATGCTATATACTCTTAGGATTCCATTGAAATTGGGGGGCACACCTCTAAGGAAATGTGTTTAAAAAATGGAGTTGTCCATGAAGTGAAAACACTGAACTATAAACTGTATATGTTAAATGAAGAGCACAACTACTCTAACATTGCATGTTTACTCTGAATGAAGTCCCACAGAATTCACTGTAGCTTATTCTCTAATAAGCATGCTTACGCATTTACCTGGGAGTAGGTCCTATTGAACTCAATGATGCACTTCTGAGAAGTTATTATACTGTATGTTATATCTTGTCGTAGCATTGAAGACTCTGGCTTCAATCCACGTGTCTGTGTGTTCTCCAGGTCAGGTTCTCCAACTGACTACATTGTCAGGACAGCTCCATGTACAGATGGAGATGCTGGAAGCACTCAATGGGCTAACCATTACATTGGCACAAAATCAATGTGCACAGTTGCAATCCTATCCATGCAAGAAAAAACACATGCATGTCTCTGGGAGGCAATGCATAATTATCATGGCAATTTATGGCCATGTTTATATATTCATTAAAAGCTTTACATTTTAGTAGTAACAGCACAGTCCTAAGCATGTTTACTCAGTAAGTCCCGCTGCATCCAATAGGCCTTACTCCCTATGTTTAGGATTACCAACCAAGGGCCTACTGATCATAAAAAGAATAGAATAAATGTTACTTTTATTTGTAAATAAGATTAACACACACTTTATTTATTTTGTCTACTGCCTTTCATCTGATGATCACTTTTAAAAATCCACTCTATTCTTTTTTGAATTTTAAACAGGAAAAACAATGTAGGCTATATTATATGCTTGTTCATATCTCCGTATCTTAACCAGACACTGCATACTTCAAACAATTTCAGGGTGTGGGTTTTTTAAATAAGGAGAATTAACAAATCCCAGTATTTTTCAACATGGGAGTAAAAGAAATGAAATATACAGCTGATCACTAATTCCTGCTTAAAAAGAAAAGCAGCTAATACCTAAAACATGCTAACTGAGGATTAACTGCTCTTAACATATTTTAGTCTTGAACATCTGTTAAAGGGTTTGGGATGTTATGTTTGAAAACCCAGCCTCTCAATATGAGATCATGACCATATTTTTAGGACCAATAATCTATACCATGACCTCTGGCTAAACATTTATATACTTTGAAGAATATTAGTTGTTTTATTAACTTAAATGGAAGACTTTCTGAAAATATGGTCCTCAATTGCTGGTGCTCTGCATGCATGAAAACCAGATAGATGAGAATTTTAAAGAACTCATCCCATACAGTAAACTGGGATTAATTTAGGTCTCCAGATAGTTGTTTAAGAACCCTAATGTAAAGTCTGTCAATATTTTAAATGTCTTTTCTTCCTGCTTTTAGAGCTACAACTTAAAGACATGACTCTCATGAGGCTTTAAACAGATTCTGTACAGTTACCCAACTTACTGAGCTATTTTCTATTTAGAACAAGTTTATTTCCCCATCTCGATTTCTTTTATATCCTTATTTTATAACAGATTAGTATTCAATCTCCAAAAATTCTATTTTTTTCTTCCTACACTAATTTTATTATCACAAGCACATTGTGATCAACATAAATATTGCTCTCTTAATTTTACTAAATTATTTTTTGATGCAACAGTATAATCAGTTACAGAAGATGTGCTGTGGTAAATTCAGTGCCTCTGGGATCTTCTTTCTTATTTACTAACCTATTGGAGTCACTTGCTATTACCAACTCATTTTCAATCCACCCACCCACAATCCATTCATGAAATCTATTTTTCCACAAGACTGCTTTTGGCTATTATCAGGGCAATACATACAGTATCAAGCTTTTCTAGGGTTTAATTTTACTTCAATAATCAATAATCTGCCCTAATTGACTCTTATAAGATTTGTCTAAGAGTATACATCTAGCAACTTTTTCTCACAACCTCTTCTTTTAGGTCTGTAGGTTATTATATAAATATTTCAAAGACCTAATTTTATCTAATAGAGGTCTCCTGCTCTGTCTTTTCTTCCTTCAACAACTTTCCACTTTTAAAGGACTATTTAAAATAACCACATTTCCTGTCATCAGTGTTAATTTATTCAGTATCTTTATTATTAAAACATTAGAAGATAGTGGTGGATTATCAAATTATTTCACTCTTGGCACATCAGCAATATTGATAACTAGGTTAGTGCAACCACATGTTAATATAGTGACCATTAATGACAAACAAATTTATATACCATATTTTCTTTTTTTGAAATACAGCTTGAATGGAACTGAACCCTTTTTTTAAGTGAAAAAGTAGTAAATTGTCATTAGGTCATGTCAGTGGGATGCCCTCATTTTATTATAAATCACACTTAAATTTCTGAAGATATATTAAACAGGTGGACAATCTAAGAAGCCAGGTGTGAAATAATCATGCCCTGTCTTTGCTGTAATTAATATCCCTTCCGATATTTCACATTCTAGAAACATAGTCACTCTGGAAACATACCAGACACAATCTAATACAAAGTTAGGCACCCCTTTCTATTGATTTTAATAGGCATAAGTGAACTTGTCTATTGAATTGATACCTATAACTTTCACACACAAAGTAATAATCTCACCAAAGCCACCAAAAACATTTGTAATGGTAGCTAAACAGTTCCAGCAAAATTCTAGAACTCACTCTAGAATTACTCTTCCATCGCCAACCACAATCTTGGGTTTGTTTGTTTTTTAAAAACAAAAAAACCTCCTGTGTGACAATTAATTATTAGGAAAAAATCTCCAATCGGTGTCAACATATAAGAACAATGTAAAAAACGTAAACCAGATAAAATAAATCAAAATTAAGAACAGATTTAAAGCCTGGGAAAATAAGCCTGCACACAACTTGATAGCAAGCTAGGAAAGCTGATAACTGGGGATGTTGTCATTTCTGAGAAGGCCATAGAAGGCGTCTGCCACACTTCACCCTACAGGGCATCCCAAACTAGAACCCCAAAATAATATCTTAAGGTTCAGTTATGCCAATATGCTGACAGGTAGTCCTTCAGGTATCCTGATGCCAAGCCAGGAAGTGCCTTATAAATAAATGCAGCACTTTGAATTGGGTCTGGAGACAAAAGTTGCTCCAGATCTGAAGGAACACGAACTCACCATCTTGCTAAAGCTAAGCAGGCCTGGGTCTGGTCAGTGCTTGGATAGGTAACTGCCTGTGAAATCACATGAGTTGTAAGAAGAAAACAAAATGGGATAAATTCTGCCAGTCTGTTGAGATCATATTCAAAGCCCTCCTGTGGTCCCAGCATCCCCTAAAAAAATGCTTGTTTGGGAGAGGAAGAGGACCTTTTTCATGGCTGCCCCTGGAAATCTGGAATTCCCTCCTGTGGAATATATGTCTCACCCTATCCCCACCCGCCACTGGCCTCAAAGAAACTAGCAACATCATGAACAACAACAAAACTTCAGTTTAAAGAAGAATTTTGGTTTCTATATGGTGGTTTTATTGTATTGGTTTTAACCTACTGCTATGGAATAATTGTCACCATTGCTGTTGGTGTTATTGGAGGGGGTTTTGTGTTGCTTCTGATATTTTTAATTGTGGTTTGATTTTGTTGTCAGCTGCCTTGAGCATATGATAATGAAAGGCGGACTACAAATGGTTTAAATAACGTCACTGTATACAGTACTTAGAACTCCTAGATATGTAGGCAGAATAACCAGAAGCAATGTAAAAAGCAAAAACATAACATAAAAAGACACAGTGCAGCATTCTGCCACTTAAAAAAACCTGCTGCTGGTTTAGTCTTTCATGGGCCTGATTCATAAAGGATTTAATAATAATACCTGGCACTTATAATACTTTAGACTTCCAAAGCACTACACAAACATTCATTAATCCTTTGCACAATGTTTTCAACAAAACTGACTTCAAAAGCCACATGTACATATACTATTTATTTACTCAACAGATGGGAGCAATTATTGATTCCTTCCTACAATCAAACTGTCTCAAATAACACCATAAACATATTTTAGGACTAGTAGAAGTAAAGATTACTAAAACACTCTGTAATATAATATTGACATCAGTTTCCAACAGCTGTCATAACAAGTACAGATCTGTCTTTAGACTCTAACGTTTAGAGCTGTCTCTGTCATTGAGCTACACAGATAATATTCCATATACTTCTGCTTTCTCATAAGGGTCAGTTCAGTTAAAATCTCAAATAGATCATTCTTGCTTTTCCACAAGTGATTAAAATTAGGCAATAAAGTGGAACAATAACAGGCGAGTAAGCTTTGCTGTTACACTGAACTCTTCAAGAGATATAACAAAGAGCTGGTTTGTTTTCTACAACTTATACAGGACTATCAAATCCACTGGTCTATCAATATACTTTTTAGAATCTCAAGGAATCATTCCCTCTATTTCCTAAGCTCATGGGTGACTAGCCCTTACTCGTGTAGCCAGGAACACACTACTCCAACAGATGGGAACATCCAATGTTTCCTGGTAGAAAGAGCTGCTGCTTCCATAGGATAGCAGCAGGGATTAGGCAAGCAATGGTTGTCACTGCTTCTGATAGTTCTTCATATTATCTCCATCTAAAAAGCTACACCTCTAGCGCACCTTGTCTCTTTGGATAGTGCAATGGAAAATCTGCAGAGGACCAGCCTGTTAATGTAGGAGATGAAAAACATATTCAGTGCAACTACATAGTTGATTCAGGCCTCACCTGTACAAATGCCATATGTAACATGTAGCTCATGTAGCCTTCAGAGTACAGAAATTGACAGAGAAGCATTGAAGTAATCACCTCAGAAGTTCTGGTCTGAAGTAAGAATGGGTGCCTTAAATGGATTTGAATATGCAAAACACTCAGAACCCTGAGCAACCTTTGAAATTAAGCCTATGGAATATTACCGTATGTATGTTCTATCTAGGGTACATTCTTCATTCACATAGGGTAAATAGAAAGTCCAATGGGAATTGGGAGGGTGAAGGCAAGGGTCATATTCAAGGATACATTGTCTTCTGCAGGGGTTACATGGTAAGCACATGGGTTTACCTAAGAAACAAGTTGAAATGAAAAGGAATTCCTGAAGGCAGAATATCTGAAAACCACTGCATCACATGAAGAGTCAGGCATATGCAAGGTATTTCAATAGTAGCAAGTGACTGACACTTTAATCCCAAAGATTGATAGAAAACAACACGGCAATCAGAGTCAAGTTCTCTTTGCTACTCCACAATGAAAGATCTAATATTACCAAAGGGAGTCAGTGATGGCTTTTCTGTCCTAGAAATCCAAATGCAAATTTGCACTAGCACAAAAACTTTGTAGATTGCCCTGTATCTGTGCACTGTCACTAGCCTTAGCGATACATGCAGCAGCGAGCAATGCTCTTGTTCAAAGCACAGCAGTCATACTGATGGTCCCAGGTGCATTTTCAGTTTAAATATATTACAGCACAATCCTATGCAAGTCTTATACAGCAACGCCAACCAGGCAGGTATGCCAGCATCACCTGTGTAAATTCACTTGCGTCCTAACTACCGGTATTCAGAGTTTGTAGAGTGGGTGCAATGTGGACTTTCATTTTGTTCCTTTCCATTGTCTCCTATATGGTGAATTCTAGTTACACCTGCATTTTTGGTTAAGTTATCCCAAGCACCACAGGAAGAACTAGTAAACAGTTAGGATGCAGCTTAACTGTATCAGAAAAGCGCCCAGCCAATTTGGTTGCCAATAAATATTCCTGCAGACATTTTTGAGATCATGGTCTTTCCAACGAGTGGCTTTGTAAATTGTCTTACTTTAAATGTTTTGATGATCCTATGCCCTTTTATAATATGGTTTTGGGTAGTGGGGGTTTATTAGGGTTGTTGTTTTTATTTTGATGATGTATATTGTGGTTTTGTATTTTGATTTTATTCCATGAAGTGCCCCGAGATGTCGGGGTATAAGGTGGTATATAAATTCAATTAATAATAATAATCCCACTTCCCACCATCCACATGCCCCTTTTTGTCTGTTTACACTGGCATGATTTGCACCAGCTTTCTTTCAACTAGCATAAATAGATAAAACTGGAGGTGGGGGAGAGAGAGGTAGCAGTGAGGGAAGAGAGACAGATATCTCCCCATATCCTATCCCTTCCTGCAGCACTACTCAGAAGTAAATCTAACTCTGTATACAATGGGGTTTACTCGTATTTACATAGGATTATCACTACGGCAGGAATTATATCTTTATATTGCTTTTAATTATCACCTGTCCCAAGAAGGTGACCTTTGCAAAATGAAATCGCAAGGCTGCATTGCAAGATCAGAAATACTGAATACAAAAGTGGTAGGCAAGGGGTGAAGGGTGGCGACAGATGGCTGGCGACACACAAACTACCGATGCTTCATCCAGCCCACATCACAGAAACGGCTCCCGCTCCCCTTTGCCTTCTAGTGTTGGGAGGGGGGGGGAGAGAGCAGGGGACCCTTATCAGCTGCACTCAATAGAAATCATACCCCACCACATACCGGCTTTTAAATCTCCCTCTTGCCAAGCGGCGCGTGGGGAGAATGCCCCAACGGTTCCCCCCCCCCAACCGTCACTGCGGCTGCCTCGAGTTTTAAGCGTTGCCGCCTCCCGGGAGGGTCACGTGGCGTGACGGCCTGGGATTGGCCCGTGCTTCCCAGCGCAAAGAGGGAGGTGGAGCGGCGGGTGGTTGCCTAGGTTACGAGAGGGAGCTGCGGGGCAGAAAGAGAGGCGGCGGGTGGGCTGGTTGGCTGGCGAAGGCGGAGGAGCCGCTGTGGGGCTGGATGGGAGCCTCGCGCAGCGGCAGCAGCAGCCGGAGGCGCGCGGCTGGCATAACTTTTAACGGTCACGGACACCCCGCCGCCTCTAAGCTTTTTTTTTCCTTCTTCCCTTTTTCTGGTGGGTTTGGCTGCGTTCGCCGAGCCAAGTGGCGGACCACGATGAAGGTGAGGCACACGCCGACCTGGAGCTGAGGGAGAGGGATAAGCCCTTTTGCTTTGGCGAAGTGGCCAGAAAAGGCGTCGGCAGCAGCGGGGCTTAGGGAAAGGCGGAGGCGGGAGGGAGGGTTTTATAGGAGGGGTTTGCCTTGGCTGGGAGGATGAGGAGCAGTCAGCACCGAGAACGTGGCTAGCTGCTCGATATTGGGATTTATTTCCCAACTTTTGTATGCCGCCTTTCTCCCGCTGCGCAACCCAAGGCGGAATACAAGCTGTGTCCAGTTCTCCCATCCAGGCGCTGGCGGTACCTCGTCCCGCTTAGCCGCCTAGAAGGTGGTGGGTGGTCGTCGTCAGACCATGCTCTCTGTGTTATGCCAGCCAGTGGAGGGATGGTTTCAGTACCCAGGGTTGTTTCAAATGTGTTAAGGTCACCTAGTGAAAGCCTTGTTTGAGAAGTCCCCTCCCTAGGGATGTCTCCTTAGTTATACTTGATTCCCTCTTCTTATTCTGAGCTTTTAATTTCTGACAATGTTTTTATATGGCTTTGCTATTGTAGTGCTTTGGCCTTACTATTGTTCTGCTGCATGGTTTTGTTTTTGGGGATGTTTAACCCCAACCCCCCACAGGCTTACCCTACAGCAATCTGTAATTGTAAGATGCCCCCACCTTTCAGTTATATGTTGGTACAATCCTGTGTGTGTTTTCTTGGTATTAAGTATCAATGTGCCCAGTGGGGCTTACTTCCGGATAAGGATTTCAGTGTGTAGCTCTTAAATAGTTGAAACCCTGGTGTGTCAATGCAGTTTGTTGGTGCTGCCTGCTGAATTCTCACTTAAAGTTGCTCTTTCCAATCAAGAGACTATGAGTGGAATTGTCCTTTCTTCTTTTTACTATGCTGTGTGTCTCCACTGCCCATAACAAACAAGCCCAAAGAGGAAAATATAAATTGTACTTACATAATTATACCCATTCAAACAAAGGCTGTCAATGCACAGGTGAAAAGGAAAGTCTTAAATACAGAGTATTGAAGTAAGGGTATAACTATACTATCAAATAAGATAGATGCTTAAGAACAGATAACTTCGGAACTTTAATTTAAACCCAAATGCCTGAATGGAGCACCAGAAGTGGCAAAATTACTTCAGGCAAGTTCAAATAAATGAAGGATTATTTGGCTTTCCAAATGGGACAATGTTGCAACCAGATAGATAGGCCTCAAATAGTGCAAATTAGCAAAATTGTGTCGAGGGGTAACAACCACCCATCCAGTTGGAGATTTTGTAGCACATAAAGCCCCCCAAACAGGTTGCTTTGAATCGGGCAGTCTCTCCCATGCCAGATGTCCACTGGGAATGGTGTTGGTGGGTGCGGAGAAGACCTTTAACTTAGTGGAATAGAGGGACCAGGTGTATATGCCCGTACAGAGGTATGGTATACCCAGAGCTATGGCGATGGGAACAACAAACCCATTGTTTGAGCTTAACAAAGATAACAGACATGGGTGCCTTCTGTTCCTCTGCTCTGTGCCTTAAATTGAAGGGTTCAAAATAGTTGACATTTAAAATAAGCTCAAATCTGTACATAGATGTTGCTGATTTACATGTACAACCTCCCTTACTTTGAATGTTGAATTTGACAAATTACAAAGTATCTCTAATTATAAAGTAGCCTTTAGTAAATCAGCAGTAATAAATGTCACTACTTCAAAAGTAAGAAAGAATTGAACAAAAGAAGAGCTTGCTGGATCAAGCCAATGCACAAGGTTTATACCTTATTTCATAGTATGATGTTGTTGTTGTTGTTCAGTCCTGTCCTTATCTTCGTGACCCCATGGACCAGAGCACGCCAGGCACCCCTATCCTCCACAGCCTCCTGCAGTTTGGCCAAACTCATGCTAGTCACTTCGAGAACACTGTCCAACCATCTCATCCTCTGTCGTCCCCTTCTCCTTGTGCCCTCCATCTTTCCCAACATCAGGGTCTTTTCTAGGGAGTCTTCTCTTCTCATGAGGTGGCCAAAGTACTGGAGCCTCAACTTCAGGATTTGTCCTTCCAGTTAGCATGGTATGATAAATCATGGTAACAGCTGGGAGTGTATGCTAACTGGCAAGAACTTTACCAGTTGAACTATGACTCCATTATACACTATGTCAGAAAGGGATTTGAAACACTGGCCTTTGAAACACTGGCATGGATTGTACAGTACGTAGTAGTAAGTACATGTGTTGCCAAGGCTGCTGAGTTTTTTTCCTTGCCCTTAACTTGTCAGGAAAAGCCTTAACAAAGTAGTAGTGCTTGGTTATCTATTTTCTCTGTTCTGGTAAAAATAAATAAATCAGACTACACAGAAGTAAGTTCTAAAGGTCTGTGGGCGTGTGGGATCTCGATGTTCCTCTTTTTTTGGCTCAATATGCTGCTTGACATTACCCTTAATTGCAGATTTATTAGAAGTTGATTCAACAGACAGACCTCATATTTGCCTAGGTCACCCATTCATTTAAAAGCTTATGTGTCAAGGAGGCCAGGACTCAATAGTCAATTATATTTTTATTATACATTGTTCCTCTTCTCTTTACATGTGAAATCTAAAGAAAATAAGTTGGTGATATGAATGTAGGAGCCTTTATTGATGTCAAGTTTGTGCAACTAGGTTTATAAGTTGAGGAGGCTGGGGGAAGCAGATAGGAGGTGCTGAGTGGAATAGATTAATGCTTTGTTGATTTATTACACATTGTATTTTGCTAATTGCAGAAGCTAATCTCCATGACATCTGTTTATATTTTCTTGCAGCTACATAAATACATATTATGTTATCCACCTGAGCTGTTTGTGTTGTGTTGTCTGGCTTATTAGATCCATAGTGTTTTCCTTGTGTTAACTGTATGTAATTAACATAAATACAAAATATATTGGCTGTATTTTGTAAAGTAAGATCAGGAAATGCATACAGTGAAATTATACCAAATTACCACACATGAATACCTGAAATTAGATGATAGCAGGAACATTTTAGAGTGACAGTACAGTAATTTCAACCATTAATGATTTCAGTGTAGCTAAGCCTATCCAGAACACTAATCAAGAAACAGTACAGCCATAACAAACTTCCAAGACATTTGAAGTTGCTCATATTTACTGTTTCCTCAACAGTGAAGCATATTCCCTGTTATTTAGCCCAGTGTTTTTATAAAAATTAGTCATGCTCGCCACATGACCCAGAAAAACTGTCTGCGGACAAACATCGGCTCCCTCGGCCAGTAAAGCGAGATGAGCACCGCAACCCCAGAGTCGTTCACGACTGGACTTAACTGTCAGGGGTCCTTTACCTTTACTTTTTTATTTATGTACACTACTTATAATAATAATTTATTTTTTATTTTATTTATTACTTATTTATTGTGCACTGCTTAAACTTGGGGTGGGGTGGGGGTGGGGTTCTTGCATCCCCACCAGTTCATTAGAATTCCTGGGTAGCCTCAGGACAATGCTAAGTGGAAAAACAACAAGTACTGTATTAAACAGACTCTTCTCTTCTCCCAAATCTGATTCTCCAAATAAGATTTCAGACTCCTACAGATGCTTTTGATTTTAAGAAATTAGGGTTGGCATACACACAACTTATATGAAAGCTATATTTTAACCTTAGTTGCTGCTTTTGAAACTACTTACCCCTGAATGTTCTTATTTATCTATCACACCAACTTGGTGAGGTAGGTAAGGCTGAGAGACTGTGACTGGCCCAAGGTCAGTTTCACGGCTTAGGGGTTTGAGCCCTGATTTCCCCTGTCCTAGTCCAATAATCTAACCACTGTACCACTTACAAGTAGAAATGCAGTAATAGTAAAGCAACAAAGAGTAGTTAGCTTGAATAGTTAGTGGTATTATTTTTACTTATTTATTGCATTTATACCCCACCTTTTATCCAAGGAGCTCAAGGTAGTGTACATAGTTCTGCCCCTTATTTAACCCCATCAAACCAGGTGAGGGTAGCTGATGGATCTCAAACCCTTGGTAAGTTAGGGGATTCTCCTGTATATGAAGATAGGCTCTGGCAGATTGAGCAGACAAAACCAATAGTGGGTCCAATGGTCAATAAGGCGGTTTCTGCACTTTCTGTAGAGGGAAGTGAGGGGCAGATGGGGTTTGTTACCCTGGGAAGGTAGCCCATCTAGGAGAAGGAAAACACTGATCCTTAAACATCTAGGAGAAGGAAAACACTGATCCTAAACCTCCGTGGCATAGCGGGATAACTTCAGAAGAACAAAAGGCTAAGAAGTAAACCCTACACAAATCTGGAGTGGAGTCCCTAAGGTGGTTGGATGTTGCCTTGTACACTTTCTTCCAGCAACTCCAAGCTGGTGCCAAATACATTGCTCTGCTTTCCTTTGGACCACATCAGCGAGTCTGGGGAGGGGGTGTCTTGTCACCAATCCAGGACACACTACCCAGGCTTGTGCTCTGGGTAGGTCACCTCAGTGCTGCTAACACAGCCGTTTGACTTCATCCCTGGAGGCACACTCCATTTGTTGAGCTAGATGGATGTCAACAACCCTGTGAAGTAGGTTAGGCTGACAGGCAGTGACTGTTCCAAGGTCACTCAGTGAGCTTCATGGTTGAGTGGGGTTTTGAATCCTGGTCTCCCTGGTCTTAAAACAAACTTGGGAGATACTTCTCTTTAGGCACCCATGAGCTTATATTACTGGCTGCTATCAGATGTGGATGGGGACAATATTTTCTAATGAATGTTTTATGTTGATGTGGCTATCCCTTGGTAGGGGAAAAAGTTTTTATATTGTTATTTTTATATTAATTAAACAATATTTTTATATTGTTAATTAAAACTCATTATAAATATTAGTAGAAACAAAATGTCTACATTAGTTGGATTTGGCATACACCATTTCTGGACATATTTTGCTCTCTGTATACACAGGAAAAGGATAGACTGAATGGCTTGTGTCCAACTGACATCAGTATAGTGCCACTTGATAGCAGCAGAGAACAAATTTGCCCAATAGCAGCCTATTATTAAGTGCAGTAATGTCTGTTTTTAAACCAGAAATGTTTGAACTGGAGACAGAAACAGGAAACACGCAGTTGGCACAGTTTCATTCCTTTCAAGACTTGCTTCCAGGCAAGTCAGTCAGTTATTTGTATGTTCCAGTCCTTTTATTTTTAAATCTAATTTTCTTTGTGAAAAGCACTATGTTATTACTGCGTATTCCGATTCAGGGATCATACTGCATGCTACATTGAATACTTTCCCTACGTATATTAGCTGAGCCGTCTCCTGAGATGTTTCTGTGAATTGAAAAGTGCCTATAAAACTTGTGTGATTAGAAAGTTCAGACATATCTGCTGTAAAGTACTGAAGAGAATTTGCAACTGTTGAGGCTAAACGAGTTCTCTGAAATTTAATATCCAGATGTTCACAGACTTCTTTTTGGAAGTTCCAGAAGTTGTAAACTTCAACTCAGAGCCTTTTGATTAATTGCTCTATTTTGGAGGCTGAGTAATTCTTCAATCTATAGATGAGGCAATCGGCTTAGAGTACACAGCAAGATGAGCAGATGTACTAGGCTAGCAGTAGAATTATGCGATGTGAAATCTTTGGCTTTTGAAGGGTAAGACTTAGTTTCTGCATGTGAAATTCCTGACACCGGTATTGGGTTTGGCAATGTTCATAGGAAAATGTTAGATTTGCTATTCAATATAAAAATACTCAAAGAATTGCATAAGAAAAGAATATCTCTGTAGAAAGCTTCATTTAAAAAACAACAACAACCATAATACGTACAAATAGCTTTTTGTATTACTGGTATTTTGCTGGCATTTGTTAACCAGAGATAATTGGATGCTGAGGCAGATTTTAATTTTATTATATTTAGATCCTTCCCTTAGTTATTGATTGGAAAAAACATAGAGCAGATGGCACAAAAAACTAAAGTACAATTGTGTCAAAGCAGGCCAGTGGAAGGAGCCTTTCTGTCTGTCCCACTACCTGAGAAGTGACTAGCTAATTGGGGGAGGGGCACTGTGGATCAGTAATGGAATGAGTCTTAGTGGAATGAGTCTTACTGTAATTACCTATCTTAGCATTATTGTTGTTTATTAAATTTATACCCTATCCTTCTTTCTGCTCTCCAGAAAGTACCTGATAGAATACTTGCTATGGTGTTTTTTCTTTGTTGTTGTTTAGTTGTTTAGTCATGTCTGACTCTTCATGACCCCATGGACTAGAGCATGCTAGGCACTCCTGTCTTCTACTGCCTCCTGCAGTTTGGTCAGACTCATTTTGGTAGCTTCAAGAACGCTGTCCAACCATCTTGTCCTCTGTCGTTCCCTTCTCCTTGTGCCCTCAATCTTTCCCAACATCAGGGTCTTTTCCAGGGAACTTCTCTTCTCATGAGGTGGCCAAAGTATTGGAGCCTCAGCTTCAGGATCTGTCCTTCCAGTGAGCACTCAGGGCCGATTTCCTTCAGAATGGATAGGTTTGATCTTGCAGTCCATGGGACACTCAAGAGTCTCCTCCAGCACCATAATTCAAAAGCATCAGCCTTCTTTATGGTCCAGCTCTCACTTCCATACATCACTACTGGGAAAACCATAGCTTTAACTATACGGACCTTTGTTGGCAAGGTGATGTCTCTGCTTTTTAAGATGCTGTCTAGGTTTGTCATTGCTTTTCTCCCAAGAAGCAGGCGTCTTTTCTATACTAGTTTAATTTCTGATTCTTTTAATATATTATTTGTTAGTCCAAGCCTTTGGATGGGATCAGATAATAACTGACTGGTCTAGCTCTTTTGCAAATGGGCCCCCAAAAGTTGGTTACTTCTTGTTCTGTTGTACAGTTTTATTATCATAGTATTGCCATATATCACAATTGTTCCTATTTAGTTTAGTTTATCATTACCAGCTTTTGAATTCTCAAATAACATAATTAAGCATATAAGTTGTAAACATGCATCACCAGTGTGCTGTACTATGAGGATTTTATGAAAGGCCTCTTGAAACTGGAAACCTAGAAAAAAACTGGAACTGGAAACCTAGAAAAAATGAGTGCACTTGGACATTACAATAGTGATTCGTTTTATTTTGCATTACAGTCTGCCAGTTACCAACAGTAACATTAATTATCATCTAGCCCTTGGGATCAGCAGACCCAGAAATCAAGCACATAATCATGTGAGCTGTGCACATAGCTCTTCAGGCAAAAATGAGATGAATATTTTTTTGAGAAGGCCTTGCAGGGACTATTTTGCATATCTGAAGTTATACGTACTTGTGGTTCTTTGTGTCATTGGAAGTGACTGCTGCAGCTCACCTTGAACCCAAGAGCCCTAAGTCTGAGAGATAAGTGACTGAGGAATGGGACGGATACCTGGTATTCAGACATTGGTAAAATGTCTGAATACCAGGTACCTGTCCCATTCTTCAGTCACTTATCTTCTTTTTACCAAAGGTGTCATGGGCTTTGAAGACACTCGAACTCAGGACACAAGGGAGAAACATGCAAGAGGAAGGCACACTTGGCAAATCCACACCGTGATCAACTCCCGCCTGGAAACCAATGTCCCCACTGTGGAAGGACGTGTGGATCTAAAATTGGCCTCCCGAGTCACTTACGGACTCATTGTTAAAACCATGTTTATGGAAGACAATCTTACTCTGCTACAAGTGATCACCAAAGATTCAGACATTATTTACATGGCTTCTCTTTTTCAGCCTTGGATATAGATATATAAAAGTAGTATATCTGGATCATAATAAAAAGCTATTCTACCCAGCTTTTAAAGTGGCCAATTATATATAAGAAAAACTGTATCAAATTTGTTGTCCCTCGTTTGCTAACAGCTTTATTCCAGTATAGTTAGTTGGCTTTTTGCTTCCTCCCACATTGTTTTTGCTGCTTTTGCAGCACCAAAGTGACCTCCCCAGGGCGCAAGCTAAGACAGTGTGTATGGAGGTCCAGGGCTGCCCAGATGAAAGACCTGCTCCTTTTTGCTCACCAACCTCACCTATTCCTCTTTACACCTTGGCAAAACAAAAACAAAAAAAACCTTAGCTCTTGCCATTGCTCCTTTGCTTGCCTGAGCCACTTGCTTGCACATGGCTCCATTCTCTTCTTTTCTCCTTCTAATTTTGTCTTGGCTGCCTGCCCACCCATATCTCCATCCTCCAGATCCCTCCTGCTCACATTTCCTGGGTCTTTTTCTCTGTCCTTTGGATCCTCCCACCCACCAGCTCAGCACACTGTCATTTGCAGTGTCACTTGTCTGTAGCCAAACTGCAATGTGACAACATCCTTAAAATTTTATATATTAGAGATATTTGCATGCCAGTCTAGCCAAATGCTAGCTCAATGAGTTGCTTCCCAAGCCAAGTGCATGTGTGAACCTTTAGCTATGTTCCTTGTGCATCAGGCAGATTTTCTATCTATGTTAATGTCCAACATAGGTTTTCAAATTAGAATTGGGGTTCTAAATCAGGAAACAGAAAGGTTCTGTGCTGAATTTGGTTCAGGTTTATGTTTGGCTTGATTCTTAGCTCCAAACAAACTCGTTTGTTCATGGCCAGTAGAGATTTACTTTTGATGAGCCAGTGTCTGTGACTGGATTATTGGAGATTTTTCTACAGTTCAGAGTTGCAGTAACTTAGATAGTAATGCTGTTTAGGATGTATCATTTTGTATCCCAGGTGAGAGTGAATAAATGACTGAATGTTTCTTTGTATGAAAACATTTACTGCATGTAGAAAAATATAATGGAGGGCAGGGAGAACGCTAGACTAAAAACCCTTCATTCTGTCATTTAGTGTATATGTGGAGGAATGTATTTCTCTATGGAGCATGTGGAAGACTAAAGTAGCACAGCCCAAGCACTTCTGTAAGGACTAGGTCAGATTTTCAGGAGTTACCAGTTTTCCCATATGTGATTACTCACCATTGTGCAAGCCTAGAACCTAGATGCAACACTGCTAGTTCAGCCACCCTGAAGTTTTAAATTTATTTTCTTTTTTCAGATTTAGTACTTCATTAAAGGAAAGACTTCAGAAATGGATACAAAAAGGTCACAGTGGCATTCTAGCATGCTGAAGTTGCTGATACTTCTAATATGTTTTGTAAGTAGACAATTTCTTGATGTGTGTTGTGAATTTATGCTCCAGTGAGTTGCACAAGTGGTGGTAGTAGATGACTCCCTACTGAGGGAGTCAGAGACAACAGTGTGCAGAAGTAACAGGATGTCCTGGGAGGTTTGCTGTCTTCCAGGTGCATAGGTTTACAGTGTGACGGAGTTGGCAATAATATATTTGCTTAAGAGTCTTGCAAACCTGATCAGGAGAACTTTAAACTAAATCCTTATGGGGAGGAGACAATTTTACAGACAGCAGGGGGACACCTGGTATTGGGTATAATAGCTTCACTGATGCATAGGAAACTGAGCTGGTTCTCCAGAAACTGCTTAAAGGATAAGAAACTACAAGATGGAAGCAGCTGAATGGAATGACTCATGATTTCAGTTATTTCTATACTAATGCTCACTATATGGGAAACAAGCAAGACAAATTTGAGCTCTTAAAACAGGATGGCAAATATGACCTAATAGGCATTATTGAAATCTGGTAGGATGAGACTGATGACTGGAATGTAGAAACTGAAGCATATAACCTGTTCCAAAGGAAGAGACTAAATAAGGGAGGAGGTTTAGCATTGTATGTAAATGATGTATGCACTTGTGAAGAGATCCGTGATCTGGAAGATGGAGGGCAGATAGAAATTATATGGGTAATAATTGTAAGAGAGGCAAGCAACAGTTAGTGTCTGCTATAGACAGCCAAGCTAGACTGAAGACTTGGATGCCTTCCTAGAGTAGATTACCAAACATTCAACAAAGAGATATACAGTAGTCATGGGAGACTTACACTTCTCCGATATTTGTTGGAACTCAAAACTCCACCAAGAATGTACAGTCCAACAAATAACTCCATTGCCTTGCTGACAAGTTTATTTCCCAGAAGATGGAAGAAGCAACATCAGGATCATCTATCCTGGACCTGCTCCTCACCAACAGGGAGGAACTGATTGACAATGTGGAAATACTGGGAACCTTGAGAGGAAGTGTTCATGTCCTCTTGGAATATATTGGAGATATTTTTTATTAGTAATCAGTGGCAATTGCAGAATAACTGGCCAGAAGTAGCATCCCTAATCGTTGGCCATGCTGGTTGGGGCTGTTGTATAAAACATCTGAAGGTCAACATGTTGGGAAGGCTCTATAGGATTATTGATAAAGTTCAGCTGATTAAGGTATTGTGAATTAGCCCAAAGCAGTTCATGCTTCACCAAGAGGCAATGAATGTAGGAGCATGTTAGTTCTGAATGTGGTGTTGTTACAAGCTTAGCTAGGGTTAGCAAACTTCTAGCTCATACTTGCAGAATAACAATACCCACCCATGCTCTTGAATAATAATGTTGAAGTAATATTGAAAACAATGTGTATTTGTCTCACAAATGTGTGTAGGACTTAGACACATAGTTAATATAAGTACCACTGATTTTAAATGGGAGTAATGTGTGTAAGGCTGTAATTCTAAATAGATTTCTCTGTGAGTAAGCCTTAGTGAATACAGTGGGACTTATTTATGTGTAAATACCTATTTTGCACAATTTCAAATACTAAGATGTAGCATATTATTTTTGTTTTAGTGATTTTTAAAGGTTTTTTGAAATTTTAACTTACGTAGTTTTGTTAATAGAATTTTGATATTTGTATACTTAAAAAAAATTAGTTTAAGGATTCCCTAGCTGTGCCTAATAGATCCAGCTTGCTTCAGTGAGGGGTGGTGCATTTCTATCAATAGCATCTACTTCCAGGAAAACACTTCAAAAATACAAATGTTAACTATATTTTAAGGTACCACAGATACATATCACCAATTTGACTTTGCTTCTAAACCAATTTAATTAGATAGATAAAAGTTACAACTATTTCAGTTACATGTCTTAATGTTAAAATGAATCTAAGCACAGGTGTTGCATCAGTAATTTGCTTTCAAATATTTTTCCTACTGGACGTGATTAGGATAAAGCATAGATTTATCCACCAGTAAAGAGAGCTCTAATACTGTAAGGCTACTGTTTCAACCAGCAATATTGGAAGCTACTGCCAATGGTCCTCCCACTGACTATAGCCTGCAAAAAGGCCTGAAATGGAGTGTTTCACGGTGGGTGGGGTGCCAGAGGCTCTGGATCCTAAGAACGGCCAAATGCCAAACGTTCAATGGCATTTAATCCCAAATAAGTGCATACAGGACTGCAGCCAGGGAGTGCAATCTCAACACCTTGAAAGCACCAGGGAGGGAGGAGCAAGACATATAGGATTACACCAATAGAAACAGATTTACTGAAGCACTATTAATTAATTTTATATTTTCATTTTTAGACAAACACTGTAATTTGTGAAACTGGAGACTGTAGAGAGCAAGAGTTCAGGGATCATGATGGAAACTGTGTGCTATGCAAACAATGTGGATCTGGCATGGAACTGTCTAAGGTATGCATGTATATTCACATTCTCTAAACTATTTTTTCTTTTGATCCTATGTTTCGCAGTTATTGAGATTAACTTGAGTATTATGTATTGAGTCACTGAGGGTTGTGAAATGGCACTTAGAAATGACAAGTGTTTTGTTAAAAATATATAGATTTCCAGTATTAAAAACTTAAGAACAGTTTTGCTAGGTTAGACCCAAAGGCCCCTCTAATCCAGAATTGCTTTCCCATAGAGGCCTACCAGATGTCTATGGGAAACCCACAAAGATGACACGTGCACAATAGCACCCTCACATTTGTGTTCCACAGCAGTTGGTATTCATGGCAACCAATATTGTGTGATACACTTTGGCAGTGTCATTTTATATAGTTATGAGGCTATTCATAACTTTTAGGCCATTCCTTTATATACAAAAACATGAAATATGTGATTAGATTCTTAGCCATATTTGGTTCTGGAGTAAAAATGTTAAAACAGAAGCTTTGTGGTTTCTGCTTTCTTTGAATTGATTTGCTTAGAGCATCCACAAGCTTAAAATTTAGTAGGAGATTTTATTCTTAAAGAATATTACACACTTTCTTCACTGCTTTTAGTTAAATGAAAAGCTGTCCATCTTATGAGTGTCATAAATAACATTTAATACTGCTACTATGTGCTTTTTGCCACTTGGGAGAGCAGAAAGTATTTTCATGCTACGGACTGGTTGCATTTGCATGTAAAGCTAAATATTTGTTGTGACTTGCTTGAACATCTGAACCCACTCCAGGCAACTTGCTGTTGTTAACAACAAACCAAGAAGTGAATCCATGGTTTGTTGTTAGCTTACAAATTGTATCTTTTTTAAACTAAAGTTTGGAGTTGTGGTCAAACCCAGCGGATTTTTCTTAACCATTGTTGGTTTGCCTAATTTGAGCTCAACAACAACAAATCCAAATGTGGATGAATTCTGATAATAGTCCTTTAGACAAAAAGTTTCCCATAGAGAGCAGTGTACACTGAGAGTTCATGACAGAAGTTGAGATATTCTGGTGGTGACTCAGATTAGATTTACTTAGGGTTGTCTAACCATCTTTTGTGAAAGCCTCTCCCTTGGTTAACTGCTTCTTTTCATCTTTTATCTTTGGATAGATGGTAAATATTAGCTCTTCAGTTTCTGACACCTCAGAGCAACGTTGCTCATTAAAATCTTACCTGAATTTTGTCCGACAACCTATGATACTTAGATCTCCAGGCGCAGAGTCTTCTCCTCCCATTTGCTTGGGTGGCCAAGTGCCTGTAAGTTTGGAAGCAAAACAGGACCACCCAAATATAAAGCCATTACTTCACACCTGCAGGCTATGGTGGAACTCAAGGAATGGTGTCTTTCTGCTCTCCCCAGTTCTTCAGAATAGATAACTATTGCTGTTTTACCTGTCCTTCCAATTTCTACCTTGTCTAATTTCCAAATCTTTTTACCATTGCATTATCCAGACTCCTGTGGTACACAGCTGCCTCCATATTAAAGATATCCAAAACCACATTTCATTTATACTTGCATGTGAACATGTATCTTACAGTGAATACACCTTCCCTTTCCTGCTGGGGCAGGACAGGAGTTTCATTCAGGCTGCAGCTTTCTCCTTTCTCAGCTGATTTGCTGCTCCTCTCCTCTCCTATGGGCTCAGGTGGAAGCTCACTAGAGAACTGAGAGATTTGGGGGAGGCAGAATGAGGAGGGGGCTGTTGCCTTGGTTCTCACAGGGAAAGACTTGTCATTCTCTGCCCAGCTTCCTTGCTGGAGCTTCTTCTGGGAAGATCACATTTGGTCCTTCATATTCTTGCCATATCCCCCCTTCTGCCGGCCCTTCGTGGCCTGGGATATTCTGGTAAGAGAGCAGCAAAGATTGAGTCAGTGAGGCTGACTCACTTAAAGGTTCTGCCTCTACTCCAGTTCTGTCACTGTTGGATTAATATATCTGAAAAGTCTGGGGGGGGCATGATACCCCCAAGTAAAATACTCAAATGCTTAAGAATACACAGGGTTTTATGTTTTCTTTTACTTTGTCACATGAAGCACTGAGAAGGGGCAGAATGTGGTTGCAGAGAGAAAGGAATGGGGTGGTTTGCCCCATCCCTGGGCGTGCCACCCCAGGCGCCCGAGTGGCTTCCTCCACCGCTGTCTCCAGTTGGTAGATGGCATGTTCCATGGTGGACCCTTGTCCCAGCAATGAAATGACTAGACCAAGCCCTGATAGAGAAGCCAGTAAAGTGGGGTAGGGGGAAGAGAGACAGGGCTGTTTGGGAGAGTGGGGGGTGAGGGAAGAAGAGGAAATAAACTTCATGTGTGTTTGTACTATTAACTCATGGCTATGGAATTCACTACAACAATTCACTCCCCCTTGTTTGATGGAGTCACTGTTAGCAGTACACTGTTAGCAATATACAGCTTGTATCTGTTGGTTCAAGAAAATACAGGTAAAAATTCCTGGTTACCAAGATCTTAAGTTTGGGGCAAGTACTCTTTGATGAGAGAACCCTTAGCAGAGATTTAAAATCACAAAATATGCAGCAAACTAAAGTGTGGAAATAAGGACTGTTAAAGACCTTTAAAATATGCCCTTGTGGGTTCCAAAACATCTCTCTACCCCCAGCATAGGAAAAGACCACAGGTTTGGTAAGTTAAGAATTAGTTTACTTACAACCTGTCTAAAGGTCAGATTCATGTCCCTCCCACTGTTTTTAGCAGGCTTCATTTTGGGAGTGGTTGATGAAATGTGAGTTCTTGAAGAGCCATCAAGGTGTCAGCCACTGTTTTTGTTTCCCTCCCTTAATACAGTGCCTCTTTCTTAGTGATATGGAGGTTGGGGAAGGAATGGCAGCCACTAGCCTGACAGAACTTCAAGAGCGCCAGTGAGTGTTTTCCTAAAACCCCAAAATAATGCCCACTCAAAATACATTGCCTTTAATGCCTTGTCAAATATGCCTGTGAAATTTGAGGGGCCATTTGAGTTAAGCCCTAGTTATAGCTCATTGCTTGCAGCAGTCTGAAGGCTTATAGATAATTTCTAAATAAATTATTATACTTTGTCCAATTCTCTATCCATTAAATTAGATACACATTAGATCATCTTGCTTGCTTTTAACATAGTAATCAAGAAACTGGTCTATTGTATGTGCTATTTAAAACGTATCTTCCATATCTTTGGCAAGTCTTTCAAAGGAACTATTTTGAAACAGTTACTGGATAACATTTTGTCCTTCAAAATTAGCTCTTTCAAACCATATGCTTTGCAACTCTAACTACAATATGCACATTTCAGAATATGCTTTTTAAAAAGAAAAAAATTACTTCATATAAAAATGCTATGTTTTTAGTTTATTTAGTATTTAAGGGAAGGATGTGGGAGAAGTGTCTGTTTCTAAAACTCTTGTTCCTGATATCACCCCTATCCACAACCATTTGCCAGAACAATATAAATGCAGATATCCCTTGCAGTTTGTTTATGGAATATATTTGCAGTAATGACATACTGGTGCTTATTATTATCAAAAAGGGACCACTTATGAACATTGTAGCCCACTCTTATGACTCTGAATAAGAATTTGATCTTAGTAAAAAAAAAAAATCAACTACAGGCATAACTTTAACCTCCCTAAAGCCAAATGAGAGAGTCTTTCAGCTACTTCCTAAAGGCAAAGCTAATCATTATGTCTAGCAGAGGGCTTTTGTAGAATTAGCTACTGCAAGAAAGACACCAGACTTGGCTGGTTTTGGCAATAGAAAATTACAAGGAGAGAAAGGGTTTCCCAAAGAAATGGGAAAGTGTGGGATACACTTGCACTCCCTTTTTAGAGTGAGGACAACTGGAGAACTCAGTGACATTGCAGGACCATATCTGGTTGACTACATAGCACTTGATGTAATCATGCTTACTGTATGACCCCATATCATTTGGTACCACACAGTGAATAAACCAATTCATTTTAAATTTGCACTGAAACAGTAGCTGCAAACTGCCACAAAAAATATGCAAGGTAAGGTAAGGCTTTATCATGAGCACTCTGAAATAGCAACATGGTGGACTCCCACATCAACCTGCCTATGCACGGAGGTTATCTTCAGAAGCCCTCCCCAGCCATCTGACTGGGGAGAAGGCCTTCTTGATAGTGGCACCTTGCTTAAATAATTCACTTCCCAGAGTGCTATAGGTAATGTATCATCCACATCAGTCAAATACCCTTTTTATTTTCTCAAGAATTTTAAATTAATGGTATATTTTATGTTGCTGTTTTTATTCAGTTTTACTTTACTATTTTATTAATGTCATTGATGCTATTTTATTGTATTTGTTATATCATTTATGTGAACCACCTTGGAAATATTGAAGGAAGGTGCACACATTCCTTAAATAAAGTAATTTGCACTCCAATTTTGCTAAATTAATTACTATAATATTCTAGCTGTTGTACATAGCACCAGATCCTCACTATGTTCTCTGTGTTTCTAATAAACATTGAAAACGTGTTAATATTGGTAGTTATTATTTGGGTTTTAAAAAATTGGATCCATGATGCCTTGTCTTTTTAGTGAAAAGCAGAGTTTTGAACTTTATTATAGAGATGAAACATGCATATTTCAAACAGTTTCAAATGGTTATTTACTTTCTTAGTTTAGCTACTATCATTTGATGTGCTTTTATTTTTCCTGTTTTGATGTAAGTGTCTAAGAACTTAGAGCTTCTGCATTTTCACATACCTAGCTTAATTAATAATGGACAGCTCAATAATTCCCATAAGCCTGTAATAATGTAGCAGTGGGAGACCATGGAGTCCTTTATCATTCAAATGCTTAGCCGTTTCTCAAATAAAGTAGATGAATAAGTATTGCTTATAGAAGTAAGGGAGATTATTAGTAGTGGAAGACACATTTGAACTTGCTGAAAGGATTGCTTTTGTCTCTAGAAAGTCTTATTCTCGGAAATAATTACACTGAGTCTTTGCTTCATCCTTGCAATCTCCCTTTATTCACGCTTCTAAATTTCTGAATAGTGTGTTCTTGCTTGTTAATCCCTACAGGAATGCGGCTTTGGATATGGTGAGGATGCCCAGTGCATGACATGCAGACCAAACAGATTCAAGGAGGACAGAGGCTTTCAGAAGTGCAAACCATGTTTGGACTGCGCTCTAATAAATCGATTTCAGAAAGCCAATTGTTCTGCTACCAGCAATGCTGTTTGTGGAGACTGCTTACCAGGGTGAGTTAAGGAATCATAAGGAAACTAGAAATAACTTGTCTGCAGGGTTAGTACAACACAGTTCAGATTTAGAAAGCCCTACAGTCTGAGAGCGGCAGCCCATATGGTTGATGCGTGCGCAGACTGTATACAGGATGCCGCACATGTGCACTCCATACGGACGTCGTGCGTGCATCACCGGGCGGTGCACCCTGCCCCTCAATGTCCCGCCCTGGGTGCTGGAGAGGGTTCCTCCACCACTGGCTATACTATAATAAGGACTTTTGCCAGGTTTGGTTTCAAAGAATCTCAGCATAGCATTGCTTTAAAAACATTAAATCATATACAGTGGTACCTTGGTTTGCATACGTTTTGGATTATAAACACGTCAAACCCAGAAGTGTGTATCCCAGTTTGCAACCTTTCTTGGATTACAACCCATTGTTTTTGGATTACAAAAAAAAAAAAATGGAGGCCCCGTTGGCGAAAGCGCACCTTGGGTTACAACCTGTTTTGGTTTACAAACAGACCTCCAGAATGGATTGTGGTTGTAAACCAAGGTACTACTGTAATGGTTGCTAAACAAGCAAACTTCAAACCATGAATTTATTAAGATGGTTGTTTAACAAACCATTTGCCATGAATCACGGTTCACAGCTTGTACACAACAGTTAGTCAAGATTCTTTGAATCGAAACTTGGTAGAAGTGCTCCTGCCAGCTGCATTGGAGGACAGATGGGAGAGTATGATAGCCTAGTGCTTCACATGGTCTTATAGAGGCTCACCCACATAACACAGCAAACCATTGTTTATTATTATGTACAGACTGTTGTCAGGTGGGGGGGGGGAATGGGCAGAAATTCCATACATAAGCTGTTTGGAATGTTGTACAGGTCCCCACACTCATCAGAACCTTTCTCAGAATGCTGCTCTTTGGTGATGTGGTGTTGGAAATTGACTGTTACTACTGTGAAACAAGTGGTGGTGGGGAAATAGCTAAAAGGAAAGCTGGTTTCATTGCTCCCTTCCCCCTCCCATTGAGAACTTTAATATCTGTCCTCAGTATTAATAGATGTTGGATTTTATCCTCTAACTTAGTCACTGATTTACTGCATGATCTCACTTATTTCCAGAGCTGTTCTCTAGGTACACTCTTCCCATATCTATGAAATATGTCTGTATGTCCTGCTATTAAAATTTTGTAGACAACATGAGGAATGTGTGATCTGTTCCTCTTTCTTTCAGATTCTATAGAAAAACCAAGCTTGGGGGCTTTCAGGATATGGAATGTGTTCCTTGTGGTGACCCTCCACCTCCTTATGAACCTCACTGTAAGTGCTCCTGACAGTAAATTAGTATGATCTTGAATTCAGGTTTGTTTGGGGTTTTTTGAACATGTACAGCTGAATTGAATTTGATAATTGAAACTGATATGTTGCCACAAATACCTCGCCTGGAAAAGCAAATGGCATATCACTAAAATAAAACTGCTTGACAACCCTAGCCTTTTAAAAGAGGCTGTCTACTCTAGCCTAGGCCCTGCTGATTTCCCAGTGCACTGTCCCAAGTCCTAACATGGGACAAACACTAGACAGCCCTTCACCGGGCAGAACTGCCGGTACTTGAGAGCCTTGTCCCTTGCAGAATGAGGTGCAAGCTTCAGCCACAAATGGATGAATAGTGTACAAGCATGTTAACCAGTAATTGTTTCTTTCAGAGTGGTTTCCCATCCCTTGTTCTTGTTGACCTTGGCTCCTCTTCAATTTTGAGCATAACAATCACAGATTTGAAGCTGAGCCTGCCAGTTGGGATAATCCTGGAGTTGTTTGTATGCCCCTGCTTCCTTGTGGTTTTAATGGATGCCTTCTCTTTATGGCAAGAGGAGGAATGAAATGGAGTACTGTGCAGAAGGGCATGGCTAACCAACAGGAACTGTGAATGGCTGTGTCCCACATGGCTAACATTTTGCTATGGGTCACATGTGTTATGTTTTAATATTGACATGAACCGACAGTGCCTGTGGTTCTGTTTAATATATCTGTAGTTCTGTTTAATAATAAGTTCTGGTATCAAACTATCTTTCTAGTATTTTGATGCCATTCATGGTGCAGTATTCAAATTTGTTTTTATTTGTACGAAGAACAGTATACATAGGTGCAATATAAATAATAAATAAAATAGTAATATGTGAATAAAATAATGCATTTTTCGTAAGAACATATAATGTTTTGCATAATGCTTCAAATTCATTCAAGTATTAAGCATACAGTTGTACATTACTAATTCTTTATCTCAAATAGATAAAAGTTGCAAATATGAAGGTTATGTGGCTATATAAATTAATCACAATGTGTATGCTTTGGCAAATTTTTGTTTGCTCTTGAATACAAGTTGAGGCTACACTTCCAGAGTTTAAGTCCCATAATATGGTGGGGCATTAATGAGGACTACAAAATGCTGGAAGCAGTTGATTATTACCCAGCTGGCTATAAATTTCAGGGCTAGCTTTCATCTTCACTCTCTCTGTAGACCTCTTTAAAACATGGTTTAAATATTTACCCATGGAAAACCTGCTTGTGAGTTGTTAAATGACCATCAGAAAATTGAAAGGATTTTCTAATGATCAAGTAAGGGGTGTAAAAGGCCAAGAGAACTGTTATCATTCTTAGGTAAACTTTATAGGGTAAACAAAAAATTCTGTGTCATATGATAATAGCAACTGAAGCCTATAAATTCATTTAAAATAGCAAGTCCAAATATTTGCATTTACTTACAGAGAAATTTGATTGTACAATGGCAGTGCAAGTTTTTAAGCAGAAACTAAAACACTAAATTAATGTACAATATATTCAATTATTTCTTTCTTGAGGAGAGGGAATAAGAAATAACTGTTAATAAAGGTAGGGAAGTGTACAAAAAACTTACATGAAATTTTACTCAGTTATCTTCTGGTGGGTTTTATTATTTATTTAAAACTTTTTAAAATCAGATGGAATTAATTACAACAAATAATAATCAAGCCCTTGATAAGTCTTGGCTCTCCAAGATTGGTTGCAGAATGTTAAAAAAATAGCAAATATTAAGCTCATTGAGAATGAGAGCTGAACAATTTCACTGGCAGTACCTATTTTGCATAGCTTCTTTTAGTCAAGATGTGGGCTAATCTTATTTTCACCACCAATTGTGCAAAGCTGTATAAAACATTTGCTCTTCCACAGTTTTGGATTGCTTCATATTTCAGTGTCTGGAATAAAAAAGCATAGATTTTCTGCTAGATTTTCTGACTAAACTATAGCAGTGTTTTGAACTTTAGGCCAGAATATGTTTTCCTAACACATGGCTCTTGCCAAAAACAGCAGCTGCATGTCTAGTTTCCTGACTCCCTGTAACTTCTAGTATAGTTTCCCTGTTTTCACGACATCAAGACATTGTGTGTTTCTCTATTCCATCGCTTTTGACTGCTGGTGATAAAGTTTTTTTATCTTAATGTGTTTGCAAGACATGCAGTTCCATAATACTATTTTTATATGAAGCAGTGATGTTTATTTTTCCCAGCATTTTGAATTCTGAGGTTGATATGTATCATCTTGTAAACAAATGTTTTGCCAGATATCAAGTATATATAGTGGTTTTAGTGAAGGTAAACTTGGCATGCAAGAGTTTTTAGAAAGCTGAAATAACAATATTAAGCAGTTTAATAGTTTGATGTTAGCTTCAGATCTTTTGCTTATTAGACTATGAAATAAGAATGTTAAACAAGTGAAATCAGTTTGATAACTTAGTTTAATACAAACACCCTATAAATGAATTTAACTACAGGTTTCCTCCGATTTCATCACACCCTTCTTTGTTACCTTACAGTGATTATATCTTTTATAAATGAAGGTCATTTGCAAAAGTATCATAAATACAATCAGTCGCAACTAAATTGAATTTTAAAAGCATGCCTTGTCATCACTAATGGTTTAATTATACATCATTAGTGTTTAGTTATGAGAGGAATAAATGTCACCTCAGATATTGCAATCATATTTGCCCTTTGTGTGATGTAATAGCTAGGGTTGCCATATTTCAAAAAGTGAAAATCTGGACACAAAAGTTGTTGAGCTTTGAGCTTTTTTTCTCCCCCCCCCCCAAGTTGACAACATATCTGTTGCCATTCATCCAGATTTTCTGATTTTTGCCTGGACACTGCTTCCGACTGCAGTAACCCTAGAGTTCTATGACTAGGATTAGGATTTGGGAGATCAAGTTTCTAATTCCTATTTCACCATATTTCAGTCTAACCTACTTCACAGAAATGTTGGGAGGATAAAATGGGGAGAGGGAAAACCTCTACAGCACCTTGGAGGAAAGGTGGAAAATAAATATTGCTTTATATCTGTAAGGTCCTTATGGTGGTTACTCACAAGTAACAAGGCAGAAACTCCGGCATGTCTTTTATCAGATTGATTGCGCAAAACTATTTACAGTGCAGAGCAAACAAGTTCATTACCATCTCAGTCACTTGCAGAATCCGGGAGTGGCCCCTTCTGTCTATGTCCCCAACATAAGAATTTCAGGACCCCGAGTCTCCTCCTCCCCTCCTTGCGTTTCACCCCTCTGCGCAATTGGGGCGCTGGAAATGTCATACCTCCCTCCTGGTCAACCAGACTAGATGAGACACTGGGGCTCTCCGCAGCATCTCCAAGCCCTTTCCCCACCAGGCTACCCATTTCCCTCTCCTCCCCACTAGAGGCATTGCTGCTTCCCACGCTGGAAGAGGTACTGCTGTCCAGGTGGCGTCGGGGGGGGGGGGGCTCTGTATTCTGACAGAGCCTCAGCCCCACTCCCACTGCCCGATGGCAGTTCCCTGACAATTTCAGTCTGATTAGAAGAGACTCTTTGCAGCATTTTATGTTGGTTACGCTGCTGTTCTGTCACATTCAGGTAGGATTGCATAGGTCTGTATTTAGTGAGATGCCTGAAATGGAGTAGCAGCAGTCTTATATTTGGGCTGCACTGAATTTTGGAAGAGTCCTATAAAGGGCCCATAGACTTTTCTTTTAATCAACAAATCAATCAATATGGCTTTTACTATGCTTTAAAAATAGTGCCAAACTAGGACTGAATTCTGTAACCCAACTTCAGAGGCCCTCTGCTTGACCAGCAACACTGATATACCTGTACATGGTACAGTTTCACTATTCATTCCAGTGTTGCCAAAATTTATATACGCTCATTCCCTAAGGCCTATCCTATGCTAGCCAAAACAGTGTGCACCTAGCTAACTTCAACTAGTTTTTCCACAACTTTACCACTTACTGGGGAAAAACCTTGGGTGGGTTGGTGGGTGGGTGGCAAAACAATATAGATTGTAAATAATGTCATTTGACAAAGGCATATGGAATCGTGGTTTATGGAAAGAACTTCACATAGATGTCATGAAATGTAAGCAACAGTGTGTGTGTGTGTGTGTGTGTGTGTGTGTCTGTGTGTGTGTGTCTGTGTGTCTGTGTGTCTGTGTGTCTGTCTGTCTGTGTGTCTGTCTGTCTGTCTGTCTGTCTGTCTGTCTGAAGGACAAACCTTCCAAGGCTCCCCTTGGTTTGGCTCAGGATTTTCCAGGTTTCCCAAAATAAAATTTGATTGCCTTGGAGAAGGTTTGCTCAGTCCCTGCCTGAGCCATGTGGCTCAAACATTCCCCCTTCCATCTCCCTACCTGGTGAATTTGCTGAGTGCAGGAGCAGCAAAGGAGGAAAAGGGTGGCATTTTTTCATCCCTCTCTTCTCATTTCCCTCAATCACTTGTCATCTAAGTGACAAAATGCAATGCACTAGAGGATCATGCTCCATCATGGCTTCCTCATGCTGTTAGCCAGATTGCAAGGTGGAATGGTGTGTGGTGCAAAGTAAAAAGTGTATTTCTTTCAAGGGCTCTTTAAAGTCAGTTGGATGGGCTTTTAAATGTTTATTTTTAGAGGGGTTTTTAAAATGTGAAACTGAATAAATAAATTGAACTAGCAATGCTGTGAATTGCGCCATGGTTCCTTCTGCTTACATAACATATCCTTTGTCACAGAGCTGTAGATTTTCCATGTTGCCTGTTCATGGATGATGCTCATTTATGTTGCATTTTTTCTCCAGCTTCCTTTTGGATCCATCTGATTGTACTATGGGGGTTAGGATGCAGGTTTGTGTTTGATTAGAATTCATTTTACTAATTGCAGGTAGTAGAGATTGAGATATTATATTTTAGGTGACATTCGTATTCCCTTTTACTTTCCCCTGTGACCTGCCAGTCACTGGTGGCTTTATATTTTTCTCAAGGAAATAAGGCACAATGAATGGCTAGTTTGTTCACTGTACACACCTCCCTTTCCTGCTAGCGTTTTCCTCAAAAGGTCTACAAAAGCCAAAGACACGTTCTATTGTCTCAGGGCTTAAATAGGTAAAAGGTATTCTTAGAGACTTCTGCATTAGCATTAATCCTTTTGTATCAAGAGTCAAGAAAGAAAGAAAAAGCAAAACTAATATTACCTGTAAAGGAAGGGAGGAAAATGAGTAGCTCAATGCATTAAAGAAATAGAGAAATAAGTAATCAGATGGACAGGGTACAAATAATAAATTGTTGTTGTACTTAATTGTGCACAATTAATAACAACAGCAGGAAGAGAATTTTCCATTTGTTTTTTCTTCCCTGTGTTTGTAGCTAGTTGCTTTCTCCATATCAGTCAGTACACACTTCAGAAGCTTGTAATGCCTAGATTATAGCTAGTTCATCTGCCTGGCCTCTCAGAGCTATCAGGCAGAAAGAGGTGTGAGAGAGCTTTAGGCAGAAATGAAATGTTTGCGTCTGTATAACAGAGACATGTTCAAAACATTGTATGAAGTTTTACTCATAGACCCATTGAAATTAATAAGCATGCCTAAATTAGGTTCGTTAATTTCAATGGGTCTGCTCTGAGTCAAACTAAATTGAATACCACCCATTCCTACTAGTTTCTTAATTCTATTTTCTTTTTTAAAAAATACATCCATGTTGATTTCAGCTGGACACACTTTGAAATAAATGTGCTGCCCAAGTCTTTTTGTCCCCATTACAGTGGTACCTCGTGTTAAGAACTTAATTCGTTCTGGAGGTCCGTTCTTAACTGAAACTGTTTGGAGAGCCAGTTTGGTGTAGTGGTTAAGAGCGGCAGACTCGCAATCTGGGGAACCGGGTTCGTGTCTGCACTCCTCCACATGCAGCTGCTGGGTGACCTTGGGCTAGTCACACTTCTCTGAAGTCTCTCAGCCCCACTCACCTCACAGAGTGTTTGTTGTGGGGAAGGAAGGGGAAGGAGAATGTTAGCCGCTTTGAGACTCCTTCGGGTAGTGAAAAGCGGGATATCAAATCCAAACTCTTCTTCTTCTTCTTAACCTGAAATACCACTTTAGCTAATGGGGCCTCCCACTGCCACCATGTGATTTCTGTTCTCATACTGTAGCAAAGTTATTAACCCGAGGTACTATTTCTGGGTTAGGGGAGTCTGTAACCTGAAGCGTCTGTAACCCGAGGTACCACTGTATTTCCACCAAACTCCCTTGTTAATAAGTAGCCATGTATGGAGGCTAAAAAGCACAAGTCAGTGCTTTTCTTTTGACAACCGACGTGCTTTATTTATCATGCATCATATTGAGTTGCCTCCCCCCCCCCTCAATTTTGTGTCTAGACTGCTCCATCCCTGGAGCTCAGATGTCCTCTGAAGCACCTCTAAGACAATCAGCTAACATATTTTTGCCACTCGTGCTTTTGGTTTACTGACTTGACTTCTTTCCCTCCAGCTTTTCTTAAAATTACCTTAAAAAGTGCTGCCTCAGTATTTTATTCTCTGACTAGGCCTCACCCTCCTGAGGAGACTCCAGATGACTGAAAACAGTGCACCCCAGGGATGCCCCATTACGTTTATCAAGCAGGATGCATAGCCTACTCATTGTTTTGCAAGTCAGCTCTGTACATGTTTATCCACACTACTTGTTTAATTTACCTTGATGGAGAAAAAAGAAAAGTAGTTTGTACAGTGGTACCTCGGGTTAAGAACTTAGTTCATTCTGGAGGTCGGTTCTTAATCTGAAACTGTTCTTAACCTGAGGTACCACTTTAGCTAATGGGGCCTCCCGCTGCCGCCACTGCACGATTTCTGTTCTCATACTGTAGCAAAGTTCTTAACCCAAGGTACTATTTCTGGGTTAGCAGAGTCTGTAACCTGAAGTTTCTGTAACCTGAAGCGTCTGTAACCCGAGGTACCACTGTATATCAAAGCATTAAAGATAGAATATATTCTTCCTGCTCAATCTGTAAAAAATGTGCCTTTTTCTGACGGGTATTTTGTGTGGTATTCAAATATCTTACAATGTACATTAAACTGGCTAATTTCCAATTTCTTTAGGAATGTTTAAATTGAAAACTGAACTCTTGTGTTTGAATATATTTCCATTGGCATATAAATTCAGTTATGCTAGAATTCCTGTTTATCCATATTAATTACTCAGATACATATATTGAGCCCAGAGGATACATACAGGCCACAACAAATCCCTGTCTTATTGCTCCTCTCTCATAAACCACTTACGGCTATTGTGGCCTCTCTCTGGGTGTGGGGTGTGATTAGTATGATTAGTGAAATCCTAACTGTGTCTACTCAGAAGTAAGTTCTTTCAAATTCAGTGAGGCTTACTCACAGGTATGTGGGTTAGTTTTGCAGCCTAAAATTGTGAGAATCCAATGAGTTTCAGTTGTCCAAAATCCTCCCATCCTACCTGTGAGTTTTGTTTTCAGACTTGCTGTCATACATATCATTTTTATTTCATGTTCTGGTTGCTGAAGTGGTGGAGGTACCTTATTTTGTTTTTGTGTGTTGACTTGTCATTTTTATTTTTATTATGGATATGGGCTTCAAAAGGGTAAGAAGCCTGGGCCTCTTTAGACCTCTGAAGGAGCCTAATTCTGTCTAAAAGGAGGTCTGTGCAGGTCTCTGATAACCCAGCTCAACTTTCTCCATTCTGCTCTAAGACCATAGAACCACACTCCTTCATCGTCAAACTGGAAGGAGATATGGGATGCGTACACAGTCCTTCCATTTCCTCTAATAGGCACATCTTGGTGCATATAGCAAGGGTAGAAACATGAGTTTTATAAACTAAAAGGATTATACCAATAGTCTGTAATGTTTTAACTTTATGATGTGGAAAGGGTGAAGAAGGTGTTAATTTGAAGTACAGGGATTGAGAATGTCAGTATTTCTCTTAACCAGCCTTCTGCACAAGTTAGTACTAGAAGCAACCTTTCATCTCTTGAGTCAATCCTATAATTAGCATCATTCTTTGCCAGAGGCTGTGTGAGTGTTTGTTTTAGGTATAATATGTCTGCAAGATATTTAACTTAATCATTACTTTTTATTTACAAAGAGCTAGCTGCTCAGTTATCAGATTTAAGTGAACTTGAAATTCCTCAGAGAAAATGGGATAATGATTGACCTATGCTGTGTGGATGCTCTTTGCGGTCAGCCTTGTATATTTATCAGTAGGCTGACCCTTAAGGTGACTTACAGTTTTCATGCTTTGAATTTAGAAAGCAGTACTGAAGGCTAAGTAGTGACTAATCTGCTAGATGCAGCTCATTGAACAACTAGATTGCATAGATCTTATCTACATACGTTCTGTTGGGTTTTATTTCTGAATTTACTGTATTGTCCATCTCAATAAAGGAGCATAATTTTTCAGTGGCATTTCATTTTTGTTTGCCTGAAAACCAGAAATATTATTTTGCTCAAGCTGTACATTTCAAATTGTTTAGCTCCTGAAGTCTTTACTTCCAGAAGTTGTTGGACAAGGTAAAACCTTACTGGCTTCACATGCATAGAATAAATGTGGCACCAACCCTTAGGAGCTAGTTTAGCAATCTGTTGTATTCATGTTTAGCTGCTAGTATGCTGCCAGGTGTGCAGCAAGTCAGTAGAATCCAAAGTAAACTTTCAGCACTTCACTTGGGAGCATGCAGCAGCTTGTTCTGCCTCAGGAGCCCAGTGCGTTGGCTAGTCCTGGAACAAACATGCAGATCCTTGAAGAAGAACAAGTTTTCTAGGTGCTTTAAGGCAGGTGCAGAAGGCCTCAACTTGGAGCGTGGAGACTAGCAGACAGTGAGAAACATCAAACAGTATGCTGTAAGCCTGCAGAGAGGCAACACAGCAGGGAAGTAGCGGTTGTACTAACTTCTATAGGATATTGTTCAGTGTCTGAGGGGCCAGCAGGATTACACCCATGACTCTAATTTTTTTTGTGTTAAGTTATTCAATATTCATCTGTGTTCATTCTATTTATTCATATAAAATGATCAGTGCTTTTTGCCCTCTACTTTTAGGGACTCTGATTTAAGAAAATGGGGGGGGGGAGATACTATCTGCTTATAAGACAAACCCAGATTTTGAACATTATTTTAGAGAAAAAAAATAGTCTTATACGTGGAAAAGTATTATATATATATATATATATATATATATATATATATATATATATGCACAGTGTGTGTGTGTATAGTTTCAGGGTTTACAAACACACAATACATTCTTATTTTCTTATGAATATTCTTACAATTCCCTTTATTAATGAAAAACATTTTAAAAATTAATTTAGAAATAAGACTTCTAAGTGAACATAGTAGACAGTGGAAATCATAGTCTGATGTAATAAGCAGTTGGATGTGTTCTTTGAATGGCTTTGTGTGTAGGCTAAAGTTATGAATACTGGAAAGTACATGGTCACAAAGGAGGGGAGGGGAGATAAAGAGAAAATAAGATAAATTAAGGATTTGTGTGTGTTTTATTTCTAATCCAATATATGAATACAGTGGTGCCCCGCTAGACGAAAAACTCGCTAGACAAAAGGCATTCGCTAGCGGAAGGCTGCCCACAAGACGAAAAAGTCAATGGGGCTGCCTTGCAAGACGAATTTTTTTTTTCTGTTGCGAAAACCGCTTTCTGCCTTGGTGCTTCGCTAGATGAAAAAATCGCTAGACGAAGACACTCGCAGAACGAATTATTTTCATCTAGCGTGGCACCACTGTACTGTATTTTTTAAAAAATAGCTAGGGAAATGTCAACGGTTCTGTATATTGGCAGTTGCTTATATTATACAGCTGGGATTACTTAGTATAACCACAAATATTGCTCAGGTTTTTTTGTTTAAAGAACACCCTGCATTTGAGTTTACATCGAGATTGCAAAAACGTTATTGGCTTGCAGAATAAATAATTTTTATTTGAAATAATCCAAGAAACAGTCTGAAAATATTTATTACTAATATTATGTATATACCTGTACAAAGAAAAATAACATGTTTCCCATCAATAATAAATCTATCTCACTACAGCCACAATTTCACTTAGTTTCATTTCTATAATGAAATAACAATTCATATATTTGCTTAAAAAGAAAAGCTTTCCAGTGTTCCATTGGTCATATTTTTTCTGTTCCCTTTATGAACCTAAATAATATTGAAACATACCACTTTTCTTATTGACTCAAATTGATAAACCATTCATAACAAATTATATCTTAAAGTTCAAGAATCAGGCATGGACCACAATACAAAAGAAATAATCTATAAAGTTTTCATTATTGGGTATAAAAGGGCAAAGATGAGTATACATCTCACATGAGCATACTGTACTTTTCCGTCTGTAAAACACCCCCATGGATAAGACACCCCCTATTTGGGGGGACTCAAATTGCTTTTCTTAGGGTAGGGGGATTGCCGAAAATCGCTCACCCACACGCGTCACAAAATCCGCCTCAAGTCTGTCCCCTTGCCGGCAAAAGCTGCCGATCGCACGACCAATTGCTGCAGCGTCAGCCAATCAAGCCATTGATGCAGCAACCAATAACATGCACAATAACAGCCACAGCAGCAACCAATCAAATTTCCACTCTATTCACTACCCATGTATAAGATGACTCCATTTTTTTTAGCTTGATTTTTTAAGGGAAAAAACATAGTTTTATACACAGAAAAGTACGGTATGTACTCAGGCTATGGTAATACCATGCTCTAAGGGCTCCTCCATGAATCCCCTTGACTAAAGCTGTGCTTTCTTTCCTTTTTTTAAAGATACATTTACTAAACATGCACTTGTAATAAATTGAAATAATCATAACTGTCTTCCGAGTTATACCCCAGTCTAAACTACTTGTCCCTTGTCAGTGTATTTTATCATCCCTTTCGTGTTGGAGTAGCATTGGCTTGGATCCATAGTTGCACTTCCACTCACGGAATAATTCTTTCCCTGAGTGGAAGGAGCACCTATTTGATCCAGCTGTCTGTTGGATCCAGTCCAGCACTTTTTTGCTTTTATTTTTTGCACTGATAAAGCTCATCCCAGTCTACTGAAACTAATGAAATCATTCCGTTAGTTTCAGTGCAACTGAAGTGTCCTGAGTTCTGGTACACTGGTTTATGGAGGCTGTAAACTTTGTAGTTACAGCTAGAAGGTTATGAAGAAAGAAGGAATTGGGAAGTATATGTGTTAAAAACCTTTTAAAAGTATGAACAGAGCAAGATGAATTATGTACTAAGGACTCATGAATCATCCCTTTTAACATATCCGTACAATATAAGTGTGGGCAACTTGGATGGAACTTTTGATCCAGACATGCTCTGTTATTAACTTGAGCCGCCTTTCACATTCTGCAGTTGTCTGGTTACTTCCTTTTCTTTCCTGCCCTTTCCATGTACCCCGGTCATTCCTTCACCCTTATTTTCCCCAAACATATACTTTTATTCTTCTTTTGCCGCCAGGTTACACAGGGAATGTAGGAGCTCATAATAGAGGTCATCACATGAAAATGACTCCTCACTTCAATTCACTACATTTTGTAGGCTTGGAATAACAGCTTGTTTTTTTACATGTAAGAGTTTTATAGTTATTTTACCATATTTTGGCAGTGCTTGGTCTCCTAACTAGCCATTATGACTACAAAGATCATTTTTCAGGAAATTATAGACTTTCAGTCTTGTCCAGGCATGCTTGTGGGAACAGGCAGAGTTTACATGTTTTCAGAAGCTAATACATTTGGGTTGCTTTCTTCTGATCTTTTGTCTCATGAAATCTTTGTTGTTTTTTGCCTGTGAAGTTGCTGTACTGATGTGGGCTTCTGTAAACACTGCAATTCATGGTGTTGAACTGTCAGTTGCAAGAAATAAGCCTCCTCCTCATGTCTTTTGCTGCAATGAGTGAACCCATTTGTGCTGGAAACAGATTATAGCTTGCTTCCAGAGAACCGAAGGCAGTCTGAAAGAGGAACCAATGGTTGTTGTGTGCACAGTCATCCTAGTTTGCCACTGGTGAACAGGTTTTGCATATTTTATAGAAACCTCGGTGAACAGCGGTAATAATAGCTAGCCTTCAATCATCCATCATTCACAATGAATACATGTACAGGGTGGCATTATGGCAATAGGATCTGCCCTTGACCAATATTCATTATAACATGTATAGAGACCAACTGTACATACGAAGAAGTGGTATGTACATCTAAATATGAAAATGTGTAGGTTGGACTTGACACTGCACCTCTACACACATTATAGACTCTGTCAAATGTCTGGTGAAGGCTAATGAACAAAAGAAAAATGTTTTTAATC
The DNA here is from genome assembly GCF_009819535.1 of Lacerta agilis. Lineage (NCBI taxonomy): Eukaryota > Metazoa > Chordata > Lepidosauria > Squamata > Lacertidae > Lacerta > Lacerta agilis. The sequence continues at coordinate 22,810,023 of NC_046315.1, forward strand.
TATTCGCAAAAATGTTGTATCCAACTAAGTTCTCAGAGGAGACATAACTGAAATTAATGGACCTAACCTAGTCACATTTGTTAATTTCAGTGGATCTACATCTACCCAAAGTATTTATATACCACCTTACACCAGCAAGACACTGTACAAATTACAATGAATGCATAAATGAACAGAAAATGAACAATACATTAATATCCCAATAATAATAAAATGCAGCCCTAAGCCAAGAGCACCATTAATTAATTATTGACATGAAATGCCAGAAAGGCTTGAGTTCAGAGGTACATTTTTAACAAGTGCCAAAATATCTTCCCTTGCGCTTGTCAGAACTCCAAAGTCAAGTGATTCAATACAAAGCAGGCCAGCACAGAGAAGGCCCCTGCCCTAATTGCTGCCAGTCAAGATTAGCACAATAAGAAGGTCTCTACAGCAAAGCACAATGCTCTGACAGGACAGTATGAAGCAAGGCACTCCTGCAGGCATCCTGAAGAAGAACGCTCATCTGGCTTGGTTTCCCCAGCCATTTGATTCCAAGTTGTTCAAGACTTTATAGCTTTAAACCAAAATGTGAACTTGATCAGGTAGCTTATTGGGAGCCAATACAGGTCCTTTAGGAGCAGTTCAATGTGTGTTTGATAGAACACCTCCAAGTAACCTTGCAGCATTCTGAACCAACTTCAGTTTATGGACCCAGCTCTGAGGAAGCCCCATATAGAATACTTTAAGGTAGTCCTGTCCAGCGATTACTAATGCATCAGGCTAGATTATTGAAGAAGAAGAAGAAGAAGAAGAAGAACAACAACAACAACAACAACAATTTATTTATACCCCGCCAATCTGGCTGGGTTTCCCCAGCCACTCTGGGTGGCTCCCAACAAAATATTAAAATACAATAGTGCGTCAAACATTAAAAGCTTCCCTAAACAGGGCTGCCTTCAGATGTCTTCTAAAAGTCTGGTAGTTGTTTTTCTCTTTGACATTTGGTGGGAGGGCTGGTGCCACTACCGAGAAGCCCTCTGCCTGGTTCCCTGTAACTTGGCTTCTCGCAGCAAGGGAACTGCCAGAAGGCCCTCGGTGCTGGACCTCAGTGTTTGGGCGGAACGATGGGGGTGGAGACGCTCCGTTACTTTGGCTTCCAGGAACAAATAAGAATTTAAAACTCTCAAGCTGTGTACCTGTGTAATCTAAAACATGCACATTACCCAACCCCAGACCTGGAAACCACCCACCACAGGAGCTCAGTCTAGCCAGGATTCATTTTCAACTTACTGACCCTCACTCAACCCATTACTGTAAACCAGTACACAGTCTATAACAGACCAATAAAGTTGGGTATCATCATTACAGAGACAAACAATTTTGCCTTTGAAAGTGCATTCATGCCTCTGAGGGCTGTAACGTCTCATGTACTAAATCAATGTCCATTGCTTTATACCTGGAAAAGCTCTGTTGGACTACTTAACAATGCAAAGGAAGCTAAAAAGTAGACCTTTTCAGTCTGCAGTAGCATGCAATGATTGTGTGTGCGTGTGCGTGCTCTAGCACACATTCAGTCATCTTCGCAGCAAGTCCTTTGCTATTTATACTCAAGCCATCTTTTAGTCTGATTCATTGCCTGCAGCTCTCCTGTATACTAGTTTATCTATTATGAGAGAGAATGCTTTTTCAAGCTACGGTACTTTCACTGATCTCTTAAAAAACACTATTTGGTGTTTTAATATTGTAACATTTTAATTAACAACAAGAAGAAGACGAGTTCACGTTTGCAGAATGGAGCTTTCCAGCTCCTTCCCTTTGCAGCCCCTTGCATGCCCTGAAAATCTGATGCTGGGGCTTGAAAGGTCCTTGGGAATGGTATGGGATGCAGGAAGATTGTTGTCCCTCCCTTACATGAATTGAGGAACAACTTCAGATCCAAGCTCTGTTCCCAGCTTTAAACATTTTTAGCCCGTGTCGTTTGTGGCATGCTGAAAATAATAATCCCCTTTATTTCTGGCCACTCCCTGAATGGCCCAGATCATTAGTATTAAAAGTTGGCAAAAGGTCCTTGGATGAATTCCTTCTGAGGACATTGATCTACATTTGCAGCTTAAGACAAAATGACTCTTGGAACATCCCAAGTATTTTAATAAGTTTCCTTAGCATGGAAAATATGTATGTTACACTCATCAGCTGTGTGGCTTTTGAATCCTTCTAGTTGTTAAGTATCTGTGCATACAGGCTTCCACACTTTCAAAGCAAATACATTTTTTGTCTTGGATTCTTTTTCTGAACTTTTCTGTGCTGTTTCCTCTTCGGGGTTAACTTTGTGGCAAAATATCTGAACATTTTAAAAATGAAACTTAATTTAAGTTTTAATAAATGATGATTTGTGATAAAGAAAACCTGTGGGAAACATACTGTGGCGGACTCTACTTAATATGCTAGATGTAGAAAACCTTTAGCAGATAAACTGTTCTAATTGCTGAAATATTTTATTTTTCATTTATAACCATTAATTACTTAATCCAAACCAGGGATGCAATCAGTAACCTGATCCTGGAAAATCTGTGCAAACAATAAGGCTTGTAGTCTTGGATGTAGCAGCAGGCTATGGTTTGATCAACCCAAGAAGTTACCTTTTTTTAAGCTAAGCACATGATAGGAAGGAGAGCAGGGTTCATACTTGATACATCTGAACCATCACTAAATACTCTTCAGTTCTATGATGGTGTAAATTGGGCAAAGCTGCTAGGAGGCTTTGTCTGCTACAGTGTTGCTGTGAAAACATGTTTAAAAAATTTTATTACATCAGAAAAGTAGAGAAGAAAGCAAATATATACTGTATTTTCAGTTCTGCTCACTCAATAGAATTTGTGCTCAAAGGTTTGTGTCCATTGTGTTTGATATTTAAGCAGTTGCTTTGTGGCTTGGCTGATTCTTCATTTATATTGCTTAATCAGTGGATAGATTCTATGACATGAACTTTCATATAAGTTGGTTCCACAATAGAACATGCAATTCTTATACCACTATAGAACTGTATTCCTCATAACATTGTTGTTATTACCCGTCTATTATTATTACCCATCCTTCACCAGAAAGTCCCAGGGAAGGGTTACAGCAATATATAAAATACAGCATTAAAAACAGTTTAAAATAAATTACAGTCACAAGTAGTTTGAGTCTAGTTCTAAAAAGTATCAAAGGCCAGAGTAAAGAGGTGTGTCTAAAGCATATGACAAAAACTGTACAATGAAAGTACACCTCTTTGAGAAGGGAATTACACAACTTAGCTGCCAGAAAGAATGCCTTCTCCTGGGTCCCCACACCCCAGACCTCTGAGAGCAGTGGAACTACCAAGAGGGTCCTACTCTGGTGAATCTTAAGACCTAAGAGAGTCTTTAGGGAAAGAGGTAGGCTTTCAGATATTTGGGGACCTAAGCAATTTTGGGCTTTGCACTGGCAGCCAGTGCAGCTGTTATAAAACAGGGGTCATATGAGTTCTAAATACAACCCAAATCAGTAATTGGACCACTTGAATTTCTGAAGTAACAAGGTTAAATCCAGGAGCACCCACAAGCTGTTTAGAAAACAGTTATGCCAAAACAACTTATGTCTGGCATTACATTTATGAATAAGCTGTATTAAATATGTTCATGTTATATTTGTTGTTGAGGATGTTGTTCCTCTAAGCACTAAGTGCTTCTTGGATGTTCCTTGCATCTGATTTCATATAGCTAAAAAATATATGTACTTATCTTTATTTAGGCACTACAAAAGTGAATCTGGTGAAAATTCCATCAACTGCTTCCAGTCCACGAGATACTGCTTTAGCTGCTGTGATATGCAGCGCACTGGCAACTGTACTGTTAGCGCTCCTCATCCTTTGTGTTATCTATTGTAAAAGGCAATTCATGGAAAAGAAGCCAAGCTGTAAGTTTTCCATATTATGTGTTTAACAATGTTGCCTTTGTTTTCTTTGCCTTTAAAACCAATCATTTTTTCACCTGAATTGTCATAATGAGCTTCTTGTTATACTTTGGAGCTGATTCCCAAAGCATTTTCTTCACCTTGAGTGATTACATCATAGACAATAATTGATTGAAAGGTCGTTATGTGAATCTGATGAACATACGCCCAACCACCGCATGTCTAGATGCTTGTTAGTCTTGCCTGGCATATGGTGAACCCATTCACAAGACTACACAAACATGCATCAAAAAATGACCCAAACCAAAATCATGTGTGAAAAATGTTCTTTAAATTAGCAATGAGCCAAATAGCAGCAGGTGGACCATAATTTCCTATCAGACAACCAAAAGTAATCCATGCCTGGATTTTTCTTATAGGGAGAAAAGCAGACAAAGAACAATTCTTATTCAGCAACTTTTGATTGCTTTCAGCTCTACACTAGAATTGGGGTCTACCCTGTACTTCTGGTTGGAAAGAACTTCAGCCTTCTTCCTCTGCAAATGGTTTCTATTACACTTCTGCCATACTAGGACTGAGTACATGCTATACCTTTAAAGCACACTCAAAGCACATTTCCCCCTCAAAGAATTCTGGTTTAAGACTGTTAAGAGTTGCTGTGAATTGTAATTCTGTGAGAGGTAATGTATAATACCCAGAATTCTTTGAGGAGCAAAATGTGCTTTGAATGTGCTTTAAAGGTATAGTGCATACTCAGCCTAGATAGTTGCTTCACAATGCTTTAGAATCTTAACTGTGGACTCAAAAGCAGAGAGATCTGAATGATTCATAATGAAGTGCTTCATCGCTGAATAAATTTTGTACTTGAATGTGAAAATATGCTGGTTATGATTAGAAAACACTGTAAACAAAACCAAGACAGTTTAACCATTTCAAATGTCTTTTCTATTCTTAAGGGTCTGTGAGATCACAGGATATTCACTATGAAGGCTCTGAGCTTTCATGTTTTGACAGACCACAACTTAATGTGTATGCTCATAGAACATGCTGCCAGTGTCAGCGGGACCCATCACAGATATGTCGTAAGTACATTCATTTTGGGGGAGGTTTATGGGGAAAGGACTAGTGCAAGCAGCAGGGACAAAAGAGATAAAGAGAAAACTTAAATGATCAAATTCTGAAATTTTCATAGGAGTTTGAATCTCTCTAACCAAACATTGCTGCATGGATCTCAATATTCTAACATAACAAAAACAATTGGCATTATACTTCTGAGTACAGTTCACTGTGTAGATCCTCAGGAGCATATTTTTACCTGCCTTACATCTTAAGCTTTCCTAGCAGTCACATTCTATATGAATATAGGGAATGGAAAAAAGAAAAATATTAACACATTTCTTCTGAGGGTAGTGGAGAATGCTGTAATTTCAAAAGGTATCTGGCAAAGAAATCATAATAAAATTGTAGCACATAATAGTGCTACATAAGTTACTGGCAAGCACTTTAACAGACTGTGCATTAGATTTTCTTCTAGCAGTTAAGGATTGGAATTCAGCTTCTCTTTATTAAAGAAGAAATTGGGTCTCTGGTGTCTGATTAAAATGAAACTGAAAGTTTGCCATGTTGAGACAGCTGCTACATTATATGCTACAAGTGGAACCTGCAGCAAAATATTGTAGTGTGTGGTTCTCCTGCACAGGTTTCCAGTTACTCCATTATTTCCTCCTGTTCCCTGATTTTCAGTCCTCCCACACCAACATTTAGGCAACATTCCATGCCCATCAAACGTGCTTAGTCCTCATTGGACTGTTGTTATTGCTTTGCCAGTGGCGGGGCAAGGGAGTTTCTGTACTTCTGTAAACTTATATGATATACTACATAATTTTGTTCAGGGGTTTCTGGTTAGTGCTGTCACTTTAGCTATGACCTGGCTATAGATATGCTTTACAATCATATTCCCTAAGTGTGGCTACAGAGAACCTTTAAATAATTGTGTACATGGCTCATGTGGTCTTTCATCTAGAAATGGCTAGGTGTCATCCTTCATGGTTGTAGATAGAATAACACTTTTAAACAGGAAATCCAATATGAAATTTTAAAATGTTAAGATATTACTTTTAAGCGCACATAGGGCTGTAACTGGCATCAAAGACCTACACATTTTCAGGGGCAGTTGTGAGCTTTAACTTGTCATAGGTGACCAATTTTATGTAACTCATGCTAACAGTATCCTGCTTCCCCCCCCCCCCACAAAAAGTGTATAGTTGTTATAAGCAGTGGCTCTGCTTGTGCATATGAATATTGTTGCACATTGTGTTCCAACACATGTTCCCAGAAGATCTTACATCTGTTAAGATACAAGTTTTATTTATTTTTAGGACCAGTGCATTTGATTCCATCCCTGTGCTGTGATGAGACATGTAGCCTGGAACACAGCTGCTATAGCTGCCCTTTTCACTCTCGGAATACACTTCATGAAAGGTAATTCAGGACCTTTCTTTGTGTCCGCTGCTAACTATTCTGTTCTTATATCCTGTAACAAATATTAAAGGAACTAAAAGAGTGAAGTGAGAAACTTTGAATTGACAAGTGTTTGCTGCCAGCTATGTGGAAAATTCATATTCATGGCAATATCAATATTACTTTTGCTCACTAAATTAAAACTGGTTGTGGGCCACTTTCTGTGGTGTGAATGCTAGCAAGTTAAAAGAAGTTAATTATATGTTTCTGGGTGGGTATCCATATACCCCTTGGAAGACCTTGAGGTGATTTCTTAGTACTTGATCCATAAAGTACTATGCATACTCATTCTAACAGGCACCTTGCTTGAAAAAATGTTATTGCCGGTAACTGAAGTTCTAAGAGTGTTTCCAAACAATAATTTTCAGAATTGCTTGCTGCAGACATCTTATCTCAATGTAGCACTTCTGTTACAAGTATATTGCATATTTGCACCACTAAAGCTACATGATTTTGTCATGTGAGAAAATACAAATCTCTTGCTCACCTTGGTTTGCAGGCATTTGCAGCTGAGAGTGCTGTTTGAAACATGGTTGCATATCACAGATTCTGCCATATTTGAGCAAAATATTGTTGGGCCCCACCTGCCTTTCTTCCCCCTACCCACACTTCTGTGGAGCACACCTTCCTCCATTACATGCAACTGGGTGCAGGCCTCCCCTCCCCCTGTTCGCAATACATTTCTGCCTGCCTCGCCTGCCCCCCACCCCTACTCACCTGCTTGCCTCTCCTCCGGGCCTGCCTCTCTTACCGTCTTGCCTACCTGTCTCTCCCCAGCTGTCCTGGTTCAGACATGGAAATGGCACCAAAAGTCAGGAGGAAAGCTGGAAAAAGAGGGTGACGCTTGGTGGCTGCCTAAGGGAGAGAGGGAGGTGCCAACTTGCTGAAAATATTGGAGGGGGCAGCCCCCCCCCCCCTAGATTGGGGGAGCTGAAGGGATCAAGATCCCATAGAGTTGACACCTGTGAATCACGAGTAACATAAGAACACTATAAAAAATTCCTTCCCAGTAGCACATTAGAGACCAGCTAAGTTTGTTATTGGTATGAGCATTCGTGTGCATGTACACTTCTTCAGGTGTACTGTATATTCTGGCGTATAAGACTACTTTTTAATGCAGGAAAATCTTCTCAAAAGTCGGGGGTCGTCTTATACGCCGGGTGGAGAATCTGTGGTCGAGTATATCTCAAACTCTATATTTTAACTCGAAAAGTTGGGGGTGGGTAGTCTTATACGCCCAGTCGTCTTATATGCCGGAAAATACGTACTGTAGTTCTTGATTTGCAGTGTTACTTTTTGAACCTTATTAAAGTCATCCATTCTTTCCTATGACTTCTTGCAGGAATTCTAATTCTGTTGGGGAAATGATTCCAGCATTCCTCGGTTCTCTTTCACATTCAACCTGTGGAGATCTTTCAGATGCCTGGCCTCTTATCCAAAATCCAGCTTGCTGTGATAGTATTTCTTTCTGTGAGTCATACCCTGAGCTAACAGGAGAAGATGAAAATTCTTTCAGCCTAGAGACTGAAAAAACAGCCATTGTGGATTCAGATAACGAACAGGATTTAAGGGTATTCATGTCTACAAAGTCTCATTTTGGAAGCTTGACAGAATCAACTGAACTTTCCAGTAAGAGTCCTTCCAGTATCACTGCTTCATTAAACCAGTTCTTAACTGCTGAACCACTGTCAACAACAGAGCTTGACAAAACAGTTAGTGATTCTATAAATTGATGGCCAGGTAAGAACAAAGCATTAGTTGTCTACCAGGTGAAGTACTATGTAGTATCAATTAAACTTTTACTAATACTATCTAGGATAGTTTGTAAATTGTCTAGCTGAAATTGGTGTCTCAAAGATCTTTCACTAATAATTCTGCCTCCTCTTGTATATATTTTACATGCTTTATAAAAGCAGATTTATGCAAATTCCTAACACTTTTAAAATCTTACTTTGATTTGCATAGCCATTCCTATTAAAGTCTATGACAGTGTTTTTCAACCTTTTTTGGGCAAAGGAACACTTGTTTCATGAAAAAAATCACGAGGCACACCACCATTAGAAAATGTTAAAAAAATTAACTCTGTGCCTATATTGACTATATATAAAGTAATTTTTCAATTTTTCCCACGGCACACCAGGCAACATCTCGCGGCACACTAGTGTGCCGCGGAACAGTGGTTGAAAAACACTGGTCTATGACCCCAGCTCCAGTCACGTGTTCACAACTAAGAGCTCCCGAGGAGGGCATGGATCACTTTATGTGCATCTGAAGTTGAACTCAGCTCATCTGGATGAGCACTGGTTCCACGTCACTTGCATATGGATCTCTCTTGCTGTTTTAAAGTCCATATCCCTGTTTTGAATTGTTATCTTGTATTATTTTTGAACAATACTTAAGCCCTTTATATCAATATTATATTTATTATAACTTTAAAAAGAATGCGACTGTATAATACATTTGCAGGCTTATATTGTATAGGACCTGAATTTAAATAAGATAGTGACAAGATGGCGGACTTAGGAGGGCTGCTGCAGGGATTAGGCTGATTCCTGGACAATCCCACCAGCAGGGGACAGCAGGACAGAGACGGGATGGGGTTGTCAGAAGACACTTTGAATGTCCCCAGAGGGAACTGGGGAAGCAGTATAGACTTGCTCTGTGGGCCGAAAATATTTTTCTTTCCAATGTTTCTGATTGGAATTGACCTGCTGAAAGTACTTTTCCTATTAATTAGAATATAATTAGTATACAAAAGCTTGTATTCAGCAGTAAATAATAAAAATGACAAAGGCATCTTCTTATGACAGTGACATCTAGAATGTGGCCAGTTGTAGGTTCTGTGCATATGGCTAACACCTGCCATCTTGCTCTCTTTTAGGAATCTAAAGGACCTTTCTTGGCAGCCTTTAAACTGAATGCTTCCCAACGTGCTTCTCTTTGAATGCTTGTGGATGGAATGTGGCCTGGATCTCGATGTTACAAGGTTTCAGAAACAGCTGAACTAAATTGGCAGCATTTCAAAGCTCTCTCAGGCAGTTGCATTTGAAATACAGCAGCTGTATGAGAAAACTTCAAGGAGCAGCTTGGTAAAAGACCAAAGGCAGATCCATGCTACTCTGTCTCTTTTCTGAACAGCAAGCTTCTGTGTCTCATTGACACAAGGAAAGTTTGGTGGACTGATCTTACTGCTAAGCAGATTATGTAAATATAAAGAGCAATAGAATTTTGTGTATGTGTGTGTGTGGCTACTAATAGCAGGTGTTTGTCCATTTTTCTGTTAGCAAAAGGAAGCATTTAACAGGATTTTCAACAAGCTGTACTGAGTCAATACATAATAGGCCAAATATACAACAGTAAAAAGAATCTCCTTTTAAAAATAATAAAATGAAACTTCATTGTGAACTTGGAAACTTTGGGGTCTGCCTGTTACAATACAGAATGCATAAATACTTGTGTGGAGAAAACATGCTGTGAAAATTGCAAGACTATACTAAAGTGCTTTTTTCACAACTATTTACAGTGCAATCCTATGCATGTTTACTTAGAATTCTAAGTCCCACCGTATTCAGAGATGCATATTCCCAGATACATGTGCAGTTCTAATGTGGCAGCAACTTTGCTTGCCAAAAAATGTTAACTCCAACTCCCAGCCAGATATTTCTCCCATAATTTTTTACATTTCTATGATGGTGTGCTAAAACTGTGGGTACTTTGGCAGGAAAGCTAAATACTTTTAAGTCCTATTGATTTCATTTGGAATGCTTATGAGTAGTGCTGACTCTCACAATAATACCAGGAGGACTTGAAGTGTTTGCTTTTGGCTAAACTATATCCTGTATATTTTTAAAACTTTTAAACAAAGAACCAAGACTTTTGTGTTATATTTAGTGGAGAATCCTTTAGTAACATTGAAAAATTAAGGCTGTATTCCTGTATACACACCAATGTGGGAAGCAAGCCTCAAAGAATCAGAGTTGGAAGGGACCTTGAGGATCATCTAGTCCAACCCCTTCCAACTAAAGCATCCATGACAGAAGGCCATTCATCCTCTGCTTAAAAAATACATGGAGTTTAGTTTCAAGCAAACATCGAATGAAACTATACTATGTTAGAAAACTTATGTTACAAAATTCACGTTTTTATACGCTAGTGAAAACCTGCAAATAATACATATACTTTTTGCATGAAGAACCATATATGTGTATAAACTTTGTAAATAAAATAATCCAATGTGCATTTCAGTATTCTGCAAAATGGTTAAGACTATGCGTGGAGACTACTGTTTACCTCTAAAAACTGCTTTCAAAAGGCCTGTGGTATGTGCCCCATTGTAATAAAGATCAAAAGTTTGAAGCAAGAACAGGATTTTAAAATGTGCATATTGTGTAAATGCAGTTTACAAAATGTTTGATTCAACCAAATTGGTCTTGATTATGTTGCCTATGGCAAGCAATTTTGTATATGCCAATAGAAAACATACACTGAATTTTTTATACTATTTGCTTTCAAACAAAGATGCTTTCCCAATATTCTTTTACATGCAGGAATGCAAAGGGGTGGAAGAAGACTGTAAATTACAACTTTGTGTATATGTTTATATATTTTTCTATTTGTTAATAAATAGTCATTTAAATACTATTTGTATATATGTGTGTTTCAAACATAGATCTTCACCTAAATAATGTTATATTTTAGAAACATGTCAAACCATCTCAGTATGATTCTGCCTTTTATTTCTTTAGGCTATAAGACTGATCCATGCTTCCTTTGTTGCTGCTGCCAAATTTGGAGCAAAGCAGGGAGGGGAGGGGGAGATGCTTGTATCTTCTGTGTCAAGATGCACACTCTCCCTCAGATATAATAACCTATCTGTGCATATGCGCACCCACAAACTGGAAGTGGCGATGGATAAGTAGGTCACTTAGTTTCCTGTGTTGTCACTTTGAGTGAACATTTGAAACAGTCCTGTGTTCCCATTTCTTCAGCTTGTGGCCTTCAACTGCTTTTCTCAACTAGAAACTTAGAAGAGGACCCATGTCTGCACATAAATCATTGTCAGACAAAAGCAATGCAGTTAATAAGAAAATTTTGTACAAAATAGTAACAGAACTGGTGTAATGCACAGCCTGGTCTCATTGAGCACACATTAGGTAAAGGGACCCCTGACCATTAGGTCCAGTCATGTCCAACTCTGGGGTTGTGGCGCTCATCTCACGTTACTGGCCGAGGGAGCCGGCATACAGCTTCCGGGTCATGTGGCCAGCATGATTAAGCCGCTTCTGGTGAACCAGAGCAGCGCACGGAAACGCCGTTTACCTTCCCGCTGGAGCGGTACCTATTTATCTACTTGCACTTTGACGTGCTTTCGAACTGCTAGGTGGGCAGGAGCTCACTTTAAATGGAAGGCTCTGCCAGTAAGCAGATGCACTCACCTAACAACTTTTAGGGTGTGGTAGCATGCCCACCAAACATATTAACTGAAACTGGGTATTGCTTGTCACTGAGGTGGGCCTCTCCTTCGACCACCTGCTCCCCAGCATATAATCAGTGCCTCCTAGGCCCCTTTCTAGGAACCAATTCTGAACTCTCGGCCCATTCCTCCCTCCCCACTGTGACCAACTCAGCCATCTCTCTGGAACTTGTGACAGCAGTCTTCACAAGTCTTGCCCCAGGCGCCTTTGTTTAAACAAGTATATCCAGTGAGAAGATCTACATAGGTGTCTGAAGATCTAACAAAGTGTCTGAAGACCCTTCCTACAGTAGCATGTAGAATCATAGAATAGTAGGGTTGTAAGATGCCTATAATTTGAAGACTATTGCAGCAGATCTGCTTGCATATCATTTATAGATGCACACAGTTATGGGCTCTTATGAAACTGAGCAAACAAGTACAATTCCATAATTAATTCATGCTTGCCTATACACCACAGTAACATCAAATGGTGCCTTGCATATCTTGAAACAACCATCACAATCAACACAATATTTTGCACCTTGAATAATGTGGTGTTCTCACATTGTAACTACTTGCAAGCAGAATAAATTAAGTTGTCTGTACAAGGTGCAGCAAACCATATTGAGAAAAAAACATATGAAGAGCCCTGCTAGATCAGGCCAAAGGCCTTTCTAGTCCAGCATCCTGTTCTCACAATGGCCAACAGGACGTCTGTGGGAAGCATGAAAAGCAGAACCAGAACATAACAGCACTCTTCCTATCTGCAATTCCCAAGCAACTTGTATTCAAAAGTATACTGCCTTTGAAAGAGGAGGGACAACACAGCCATTGTGGCCAGTAGCCATCCATAGGCTTATCTAGCATGAATTGGTATCCTTTTAAAGACATCCAAGTTGATGGCCATCAGTGCCTTTTGTGGGGGCAAATTCTATAGTTTATGCGCTGTGTGAAGAAGGATATTTCAGTGTCCAAGATGGGTTAAGCACAGTTAACATTTCTCCTTTGTTGTGGAACCTTTTGAGGGCTTTAACTTTGCATGCACCGAAGTCTTTATGAGCAATATCTCCTGTAAATTAAATTAATCCTATCGCCTCCTCTCTAAGCCTTATGACTAGAGGTTTAGATTACAACCTGAAGCACATTCCAATTCAGTCGCTGTTTGAGTTTTTTTATTTTTTAGGGGGGGGGGAGAAAAAACAAAGACCACTTATTTGAGCTAGTGCATGCCCTCTGCAAGAGAATGCGACTGGTATAACTTGCATAACAAAGGAGCACAATGTGCACACTGTGTTAGCAGGGTGCAATTTAATCCATACTTGCTTTAGGCATGAGTGTTGCTGGCACACCGTCCTTGGCCCTTGCAGCACACAGGAGCTCCTTTGATTGTGTCCTGCAAGGCAGCCCCATCTATAGAATGAAAAGGGCTGCAGGTGGATTTGCCAGCAGTCCTGCTGTGATTCACATCAGCAGTAAATGATGGGATTAGAGGAAATGTTCCATAATAGTGTACTGACAGGGAGAGCTGTTTGAGGGCATACTAAGGTTCAGGGTAAGTGACATCATTTCTCCAGCAGGAGTAATGTTAAGATTTCCCTGTAATTTGGTTTTGATAACACAGGGGGGTGGGGGGTGGGAGGGGAAATTATTCAAACAAAGGAAAATGTGCACTGCTGGGCCCAGTTCAAGGTGCTCGTATTAGGGCCCTGAATGACTCAGGTCACAAATATCTGGGGGGGAAAACTACCTCTCTTCAGGCCTTTTCAACTCTTGGTGGTTCCAACGCCCTCAGAAGCTGGGTAATCGTCCTGGGAGAGGGCATTCTCTGTGGCAGCCCCTAAATTGTAGCACACAGGCAATTTCAATATACGGTTTTGGGCAAATGTTGAAGACTTTCCTCTTTATCCTGGCCTTTGACACCTGAGGTGTATATTTACGAGGCCCACTCTACTTTTCTGGTTGTGGGCTTTTTTGTTGTAATTTTAAAAATTGTAATTTGATTTAAAAATAAATAAATTGTAAGTTTAAAAATTGTTTCAAAAACCAACCGAGTGACTTCAAGGGCACAATCTCAGAAGAACAGGATGTTGGATGAGACGGGCCCTTGGCTTGATCTAGCAGCGTTGATCTTAGAATCATGGAATTGTAGAGTTGGAAGGGACCATGAGGGTCATCTCATCCAGCCCCCTGCAATTCAGGGATCTCTTTGCCCAATGTGGGGTTCGAACCCACAACCCTGAGATTTGACTGTGCAGAATGCAGTTACTTGACTTATTGACAAGTTCAGAAACATTTTTTTAAAACCTTCTAAATATTGGGCTATTGCCTTTTTAAAAGCATCACCCCCTCCTTTCCTGATTGCAGCTGACCAACAGTTAAACAGAGTCGCATTTAAAACTGAGCGAATGTGTGAACAGAATGTGAAGGCTCCGAGACAAATTCTCTCTCATTTCAAGAACACTTCATTACAATCATACCAGATTCAAAGGGATGAGAACAGAGATAGCGTTCAATTTGACTGAGCTGATTAGTGTCAAGGCATCAAAAAAAAAAAAAAAAGTTCAAAGGCATCATTCGTCCAGGGCCTCTGATAAAACTTTGAAGGGAGGTTTTGAAAAGCCCAAGAAAGAATCCTCTCAGCTTCCATCCGGCAGATAAAACGGGGATTACAGACCCATGCTGTCCTTTGAACCTTAAAAAGTCCTGCTGGCTAACAGAATAAGACAGGGTTCAGAATAATATCCCGCTAAAAGCTGTTGCTTCACTGACTTCATTTCACTTCTTTAAAATTTATCTACTCATTTGCAGTTTTTTTCAAAAGGGCTTCACAACCAAAAGTTACCAAAGCGGTGCACGAAAAAATAAGATAAAATACGAAAAGTTTGCAAACTCAGTAAACTAAAAGCAACGAAACTTTTTAGCGAATGGTGCTCCATCAAAGGACTAGGTCACACTTCCAGGAAAGTCTTCTTGCTAATCTCATAATGGCCCTGGTCCCAAGGTGTCTGAATGCAGCAGATGCAATGCTTTAATAGACCTGTGCATGGGTTGGTGTGGATGGGCAAATGATGTGGCCACAAGTAGTAGGAGAATACACATTTCCATCTGCATCTACAGATCAGCACATAAAGAATAAGAATTTATATCTTTGTTCTCCCCCTCCCCTCCCAAAAAAATATTAAGCAGCTGTCCACAAATGCAGCCTACCGATGCCCACATACTAACACCTTTTCCTGATGATCAAGTAACAGTGAAAACGCCTAGACATCTGGTTGGTCATTGTGAGAACAGGAGGCTGACCTTTAATCTGATTCAGCAGGACTGATCCAACCAGATGCCTATGGGAAGCCTTGCAAGCAGGACAGGAATGTTAACCTCTCTCTCCTCACTTCTGTTTCCCAGACTCTGGTACTCTTAACCATACTGCCTCTGACACTACATTTACTCAACGGTTGAGTGATGCTCGTTTCCAAGTAAGTGGGTTCAGGTTTGCAACCTAAAATAGGTATTGCAGCTTTAGAAACACCGGTATATAGAAAGCTGCCTTATATTGAGTCAGACCGTTGGTTCATTTAGCTAAATATTGTCTACACTGACTGGCAGCAGCTCTCCAGGATTTCAGGCAAGAGTCTCTCACAGCCCTAATTTGAGATGCCAGGGACTGAAGCTTCTGCGTGAAAATCCAAGCCTCGACCACTGAGCTATAGCTCTTCCCTGTAACTAAAGCTTGAAGGTGTTGCTCGTGTCCATTTCCTCTCTGGGAGTGCTGGGCAAACCATGCCTGTCCTTATAGGCCTTCCAGGTCCACCTGCCTGGAGTGGCTGCCTGCAGAAAGTAACTTGCATCCTTTTCCCCACATTGCAAAACAGATAAAGGAAGACTAAAATACTCATATTTTCTCACGGGGGTAGTCCAGAAGCTAGCAAACTGATGAGAAAGTAGAGCAATGTTAGACTTCTCTCCATTCCAAATAAGTCAGAAAAGAAGAAATCCAACAACAATAAATCTGTCTGCCAGATGATGTTTCCAAAGTATGCTAAACAAAACTTGTTCTATTTATAGGCAATTGTCTTCATTAAGCACCTTGAGAGTCGTCTCCTCCCCTTTTCTTATTGTCAGCCATGCCGTCACTGCCTAGTGTATTCCCTTACAGTAGGTGCCGGTTTAAAAAGAAACATTGGATAAACAGGTCAATCAGTACCCAAATTAAACGCAGTGTTGTTGCTTTCTTCCTCACAAGCAATGAGTTACAACATGTTACCTTTCATTTCTGCAAAGACAAAAGTGCACAGTGCAGATTACTCAGCTTCAGAGAAATTATATATAATTGTACCCTGAGGCCTGGAAATCCTGAAAGATGCTGAAGCACACAGAGCTTGCTCTTTGCAGAAACACCCAATTTAATTTCTCCCTGGAAATAACAGCTTTGATACACTTTTGTGCATCGTGTACCTGTGATCCTGGAAACTGACTCCAGGCTCCTACTGTAGTGACTGAAACATACTACCACCCAAGGAACATTGTTGTTATTGGGCAGCCTCTGGAAATGCTGTATACAGTAGGCCTAATACTTGAAATCTAAAAGAAATAGCTAAAACCAAAAGTTACTGCTTTTCGCTGAGCCAAGGAAGTCAGTTAGGATTCATGTATTTGCACCTTGCCAGCACTGTCATTCATACACACACACACACACACACACACAGAGAGAGAGAGAGAGAGAGAGAGAGAGAGAGAGAGAGAGAGAAATAAGTTTACTTCCAAATACTTCCAAATAACCAGATACAAGATTACTCCCAAGTACCAGGGTATACGACTGCAGCTGCAACTAGGATGCAATTCCCTACTGACAAGTCTCAATTGATTCTGTGGGACTTACTTGTAACCTACATAGGATTGCACTGGAGAAAGGGTTGCCAACAATGGTCTTACGGACCCAAAAAATTAATCAGGGAAATAAAAAGCAATGGCCCTACGGACCCAAAAAATTAATCAGGGAAATGGCTGTTAAAGTGATACAAATGTGCTTTAAATGTGTGGTGGCGGACATGACATTTGACAGTATTAGAGTGCAATTCTCATCTATATATTTGTGTCATGGATGAAGAATGACTCATGGATGAGTTCACCCCTTTACTGAACCACCACTTGGTACATTCCACCTCAGTTCCAGCTGGAACTGATCAACAGCTTCCACAGACACCTGGGCTGGTGTTACAAGCAAAGGAGGGGCCAAAATGCTCTTTCACCTCTTGGGTGCATATGGTGTCTGAATAAAGACTAGGGCTGTCTCAAGGCAGTTTGTTGCCTGAGGTGAAGGACAAGATGGCAGCCACCACTGTTCCACATACATACAGAAACCGTTTGGAACAGCAGTAAAATCTCACTTCAGTACTGGGAATGTGCTCCACTGTGCCTGAGGGCAACAGACCACATACAGCTCTGTCCTCTGAGTAAGGGGCCTCAGGACATGCAGTTTCCACTGTCTAATAGTAGAGCTAGTCCTGATAAAGAAAGAGCGTATAGGATTTTGAAGCAACAAGGGGGGGAAGTTGGAGAAAAGAAGTCTCAGCTGC
The DNA here is from genome assembly GCF_009819535.1 of Lacerta agilis. Lineage (NCBI taxonomy): Eukaryota > Metazoa > Chordata > Lepidosauria > Squamata > Lacertidae > Lacerta > Lacerta agilis. The sequence goes on from NC_046315.1 coordinate 22,827,486, forward strand.
CTGCTGCCAAGGTAAATAATACATCTTAACTATATCCTACAGATGTGATTTGATATTTCCTTCTGTTGGTTCAGTTTACTGTTTTTGTGGCCTGCCTTCTAGGATAGAATGTTCTGGAGTAAAAATTAAAAAAAATCTTAACCAGGGGAGAGACAGAGAAGCACCACTGTAAACAAAACAAAACAAAACAAAACAACAAAACAAAACAGATGGACCTCCAGCGTGTTGAAAAATAGTTCTTGAAAATGTTCACTTGAGGATGGTGGAATTTCCCTTGATTGAAAACCAAAAACTTACTATTGCCCCAGAGAAAGAGCACTGCTCAAAATATGTCAAGCACAAATGAGGTTCTTCTGAACCTGCATATATTGCAGCCTTCCCTTTGCCAGCATTTCCCTAAATTGTGGGTGCAGGTGGGGAGTGGAGAGAGGGAGAGAGAGAGAGAGAGCGCACGAGAGCGCTGTGGGGCTGGTGGGGCTCTGTAGTTCTTCTTCACACAGTTACAATAAGGTAGGGAAACATCTGAAAAGGGGTACATTTCCATCTGTGAACTGGACTCTGATAGCCATGTGTTCAGCATCCTTTCTGGGAGACATCTGCTTCTAACTAGCAACTGCTGGGAACTGCTGGTGAATATACAGTAACTGGCTTGCCCTTATTGTGAACTTCTCTTGGGCGCTGCATTGGCTACTAGCAGCAGATTACTGAGGTAGCAGACTGACTCCGTGGCTTTCATGTTTTTCTGGCTCTAGAGAGCCTTTTACTGCCATGACTTTGGTACCAAGAAACCCCAGGGAAATCTGCTGAGGAAACTTTGAATATTGCAAATTGCTGTGAGACAGGATGAAAAGGAGGTAGGGTGAGATCTAATCAGCAAGGGTTTCTGATTTATGATTGTGTGACAAAAACAAACAAACAGCAACAACAAAAGAAATGACAGTAAAGCTCCCATCTAATCCTAAACTAGAGTGTTAAAACAAAGAAATGAGAAACTGTGAAGTCAGTTCTGCTTAGGGGTGGGTGAATTTGGATTTCTCTCATTTTGCCATCTTATGTTAAGTTCTCCACATTTCCACATCACTTTGCAATATATATACAGTATATTTTAAATTCCACATGAAAATCCATTAGCATCTTAATGCTAATGTTACCAAACTGTATGCAAATGTTATTTTCCCTAATATAATGCATTTATTTTTTTGCATGTTCTCTGTGATTTTTTAATGCATACTTTACCCAGTGTACACACTTTTCCTACACACTGCTTGGCTGGGGAACTGCATTGCAAAATTTGAAGAAGTGCAAATTTTGAAAGATGGCTGTGTTCATGTGTTGTTTTTGGAACGTGCATTTTTGCTAGGTTCACCTTTAAATGTCAACTGAATTGAATTTCTCCTTTAGCCCTAGTTCTGGTACTGAATACAAAAAGGCACCCTTTTTGTTAATTCCTTATTGCATGTCCTCCTCTCTCTGTATTTTGCACCTTACTCTGGCTGGTAGATTTTGGGGGTCAAGGAGAAAGACAAGATGCCCACTCCTGTCCTTGGCTTTTTGCTGGCACCTTAACATGAACTGAGTGTGTCCTTAGAAGGCACCCAGCCTTCCCATGCAGTTGTGCATTTCAGAGGGAGTTTGTTGTTGTCGCTGGGCAAGCTGCCTTTCAGTAAAGCCGTTCTACCATTACTGATCTTTCCACTGATGAAGGAACCTGGAACAGAGTGTGAAAACCAGTATTCTAATAAACACCTTCTGTGTGTTTACCTGTTGGGGCAAGCCACAATACGGATTATCCTATCATTTTCTGTAAAGTTGCTGCACATTTTCTGCTCAGCTTGGTGTGCCAAGAATGCTACAGGCTGACCTGGGCAGGTTTTTAAGAGACCTTTTGCTGCTTATTGTCACAGCTGGTTATACTAAGCCAGTGTGGTGTAACAGTTAAGAGTGTTGGACTAGGACATGGGAGACCAGGGTTTGAATCCCCACTCAGCCATGAATTTCATTGGGTGACCTTGGGCCAGTCACCATCCTTTAGCCTAACCTACCTCACAGTAGCCTAACCTACCTCACAGAAGGCTGATCGCCGAAGAATTGATGCTTTTGAATTATGGTGCTAGAGGAGACTCTTGAGAGTACCATGGACTGCAAGAAGATCAAACCTATCCATTCTTAAAGAAATCAGCCCTGAGTGCTCACTAGAAGGACAGATCCTGAAGTTGAGGCTCCAGTACTTTGGCCACCTCATGAGAAGGGAAGACTCCCTGGAAAAGACCCTGATGTTGGGAAAGATGGAGGGCACAAGGAGAAGGGGACGACAGAGGATGAGATGGTTGGACAGTGTTCTCGAAGCTACTAACATGAGTTTGGCCAAACTGCGAGAGGCAGTGAAGGATAGGCGTGCCTGGCGTGCTCTGGTCCATGGGGTCACAAAGAGTCGGACACGACTGAACGACTGAACAACAACAACAACAACCTCACAGTGTTGTTATGAGGATGAAATGGGGAGGGAAGGAAACCATGTCCACCACCCTGAGCTCCTTGGAAGAAAAAGGTGGTATATAAATGCAATGAATAATAAATAAATAAAACTTCTAATACTGGTGGCAGTGAAGGTATCATGGGTAATGGAACTGAGGCCAATACTGGCTCTCCAAACCCCTCTGTCTTGCCCTAGGGGCTTTTCCCACACCACACTCCCGCTTTGCAAGCTCCCTAGTTGTTTTTTCCTCACTGTAATGTGTCACTGAACCTCTTGCTTCCCTGGTTGGAGAAGGCAAGTCCCCACACTTCCCTCCGTTGCTAGTAAGCAAAAACCACAAATGTAGGAGCTGCTGCCAATCCGTTTGGGCAATACTGAGCTAGAGGGAGCAATGCTCCGACTCGGAATTAATACCCTTCAACATTTCTCTGGTGAAAATAGGGACATCCTAAGGAAAAGCGGGACATTACGGGATCACATCAGAAACCAGGATGGCTTCTGTAAATCCAATATTGTCCCTGGAAAATAGGGTCTGATGCCACTTCCTGTCTGTTCCTGTGGCCTCCTAGTGCCAATTACAGAATGTTTATTCGTGCTATTAAAATAGATTCCGTTTTGATCGTATGTCCCTTTTGGATGCTGAATATTAGAAATGGAGAGAGAGCTGGGCTCGGAGTCTCCTTCTAGCTTTCATTATGCCTTTCATAACACTTCAATCAAACTGTGTTGCTCTCTGTTGTTGATTTAACCTTTGTTGGCGCTAAGAGCTTTAATTGGCTGCTCATTTGGCCCTTTTCTTAGAAGCTAATGCACCATTACTGGCGTAGGAAGAGGGGCTCTTTGCCAGGCTAAACAGTTGGGAGTTTTCAAAACGACAAAGCATTTTACCAATAGTTTGTGCTTTCCACACAAAGGGCCCCTTCATAGGTTATTCCCAGGGCCAAGAAGCAGCAAAAGACCTGGATGTCTCAGCAGCATGTTCACCTTGTTCTGCTGGTTGACACATCACTGATGTTGTCCAAAGGAAAGCAGAGCAATACATTTGGCACCAGCTTGGCTGCAGGAGTCACTGGAAGTTGTATAAGGCACCATCCAACCATCTTAGGGACTCCACTCTGGATTTGTGTAGGGTTTGTTCCTTAGCCTTTTCTTCTCCCAAAGATATCCCACAAGGCAGCAGAGGTTTAGGATCAGAGTTTTCCTTGTCCTGGATGGGCTACCTTCCCAGGTTGATGAGCCCCATCTGCCTCTCACTTCCCTCTACAACATGTGCAGAAACCACCTTCTTGACCGTTGGACCCACCATTGGTCTCATCCACTCAATCCGCTGGAGCCTGTCTTTGCATAGAAGTCCCTAATTCACCAATGGCTTGAGACACATCAGCTCCCCTCACCTGGTTCAGCCAGCCAGCCAGCCAAAGCCATTTCCCAGAGTGTGGTCGCTGTCACATGCTAACAGCTTCTAGGAGCCACAGGTGAGAGCTCAGTGCAGAGTGGGGACCAAAGGTGGGGAAACTACCCTAGAAGGAGCACGACGTCCCCTACCAGAGGCAACACTCCTCCCCTTAACACCCCATGCACCCCAATCATGTGGGTGGACGTCATAGGAGGTCCCTTTGCCCCCCACCCATAGATTATTTGAGGGGGCAGGAGGCCCTCAAAATTCATGGGCATTACCACTCAAATAGCATCCGTGTGCCGCATCTTGTGATCCATTATGCAAGGTAGGGCTTACCTGCCCCCCCCCAATATTTTATTCAAGTTGACACCCTTGGTGGATGTTAAATAATTCTCCCTTGCACCCCCAAAAGGCAAATGAAAAATGTAAAGCCTTTGCAAAGCGTCGTGACTCCTGCCTCTTTGCAAAAGTTTGACATACTTAGGACCATTTACTCACCAAGAAACTTGCCTGGCTCCTTCAACTGCTCAGAGATTGGGGTGGCAGGCCACAATATTATTCTGCTCTGCAAGAGTTGCATATGTTCCACATGCCTCTGGAGCCCTACATCTCCCCATAGGAGGGAGACATGAATTGCTCTTTGCATGTTTTAAGTATCCGTTTTTCACTTTTAATTGCACTATCTGTAGGGCGAACCCATAATAAAGTGAGGGGAGAGTGAAGTGATGGATGATCCGCCACTCCAAATCCCTGCTGGCTTGTTTCCCGGGAACAGGTCTTTGCATTCTGAAATCCACTCCTGTTGAAACCAATGGGCACAAATTAGCTATGTAAGCTCCAGCCTTAATATAGTTGATGGGCCTGATTCCTGGGGCCTCTTGTGCGAATGAAAGAAGCTTTGGCTCCAGCAGATGCAAGACCACTGGCAACCTGTGCTAGAATGCCTTGTTTTGGGGCTTACTGCTTGTGGGAATATCGCAAGAGGCAGGTTTACCCCTGCCAAGCTCTCTGCAGGCATACAGAGACCCTCTGCGATGAGTGCACACAGATACATATTTATGGAAGGGAAAACACAGAAGTTGTCTGTGGTGCCAAATTTGAGGCAGCAGCATTTTCCTGCCTTGCCACTTACTGGCTGCCCTCCTCCCAGACTAGATATATGCACAGGAAGGTACCGTATATGTTGTGCTGCTGCCGCCACCATTGCAATTTGTCTCCAAGAGGAAGCATAAAATTACCCAACATGCAGTAACACACATTGCATGCTGTTTGAGTCTGTGCCCAGCCACCACTGGGCCAGGGATGCCGATCACTCATATCCCAGAAGGCCAGCGACTGCACTGCACACCTTCCCACCAAAAACAATGGCGAAGGAGCAAGTAGCATAGATCACTTGCTTGCTCACTCCTGTTCGAGAGCATTGAGAGTGGAAGGACAGGTGCTAGTTGTTGTGTCGTGGGTTCTGGTAGCAATAAGTCCAGCAACACTTCTTAGTGAACAGCTCTTTATTGTAAGGGATAAGACAAGACTGGGGAATAGGGGGTAGGGAAAGCTCTATTTATAGACACATTGGGACAGAGGGAAAAGATACATTTTAGCGGGAACCAATAATATTCAAACTTTCCGGCGGGACCCAATCAGGCTGTGGATTGTGATTGTACTCTTCAAATTGACCAATAACATTACTTTACCCGGCTGACAGAATATCTTATTTAATACACAACACTAGTGGTGGCTTTTGCACATGCTAGTAATGCATTTTCTTTCTTCCCTTGCCGGAGTGATAAACACTTCAGGGTTCAGGCGAAGAAGTCAGAGAGGATCTCCTCTCCACCCCTCCAGGACAGCTTGTTGAAGAGTAGGAAGAACCCCTTTACTTGTGTAGTCTTTGAGATCAAAATGTGGCATAACACTATTATAAAACCTTTATGGGAAGGTCATTACCCCCCCCAAGGCCCCCACAATGTTCAACTTGGCTCCCACCCTTTTAAGTGAGTAATTCCACGATTGGGCGTCATGCCACAGTTAAGAACTGCAGCTAACTCCAAAGGAAGTTGGGTTTTTTCTTGGATTAGCTGCAGGTGTAACCTGTTATCCTTGTTTCACCAGCCTTTAGCCATCAATCAGCAGATGAGAGAGAGGCAGCCTTCATTGAAAAGGACTCATTCAAAACTGAAAATATGAACAGAGAGTGTCAGCTACTGCTTTGGTGTCTTCTTCTTCTTCTTTTTTAAATATCACTGTAAAAGTGTAGTTACAGGTGGGTAGCCGTGTTGGTCTGCCATAGTCGAAACAAAATAGAAAATTCTTTCCAGTAGCACCTTAGAGACCAACTGAGTTTGTTCTTCGTATGAGCTTTCGTGTGCATGCACACTTCTTAGCTCATACCAAGAACAAACTCAGTTGGTCTCTAAGGTGCTACTGGAAAGAATTTTCTATTTTGTTTGTAAAAGTGTAGGATCGCTTTTAGTGTGTTTATGTTTCGTTGTGCTTTTACTCTCTTTTGTATTTGCGTTGTATCTCCCCCCCCCATAAATTACCTATTTTTCCTCTATATTGTGATGAACAAACAACAATAATAATGATGATACATTTAATTATTAATATGACTACTAATGAAAATAAAATAAAATATTAATAATTATTATTCCCATGACTGCTAATGAAAATACAATAACAATAATAATATTCATAATAATGTATATGGGTATAGTGTTCTTGCATACCTCCAGAAGGTTGTCCTTGTTTGCCTGAACCTCTTACATACCCCACATTTTAATAGCTCTGTCGTACATTCCAAACATATTAGGTGAACATTTGCTCCTTTTAAAGATGTAACATCGGAATATAAATGTCATAAATTAAAGGATATGAGGGAGACATCTAAAAGACATCTGCAAGCCTTCACAATCTCCCTTCCTATCTTCTTCTGCCCTTAAATTGAATACAATTTTCCAAACCTTTCCTCTGAAATGCTGCATAATATATACAGAATCTTAGCCGTCTCTCTCTGATACATCTTGAGGTGTTTTTGATTCACAAGTAGAGAAACCCCTCTGCAAGTACTGCTGAGCTGCCTGACAGATTTAATTAATTCGCTGACAAGGGCAAAGACAATCGTTGTGTGTTGAGCAACTTAATGAAAGCTGGATTATGTGACGTCTGCTCTCGGGTGGGTTATATTGATTCCTTTTGCACAGGGGCAAGTCAAGCAGGAGACCTTTGGCCCTGGAATCCCTCTTGGGGGGGAATTCCTGGGGTTCTTCTGATAGCTGTAGAGGGGACAAGCAGTGACCTGAGCTCTTGCCTGAGGCCATCGCTTTGAGGAGACTGAACGTTTCACCCCTGTGTGAATCCAAAGAGAACTGGCCTCCATCGGAGGGTAGCAGCTCACTAGCACTGGCAGAATTGACTAACCAGGATGACAGTGGCCACAAGAGGGTCACCCCTGCTCTAGGATACCACGTGAGGGCTTTCTATTAACTTTACATCCTTCATAAACACACACACATATCTGTATTTAAGGCACAGGATGTGATGGGAGTTGCGGTCCACCAAGGTAAAAAGCGCAAGGATCCTCTTTTCACGCCAAGAACACACCTTTTCAAGTGCCTACTTTACATACAGACATTACTTATTCCCCAAGCTCTGCATTGTTTGTGAAGAGTTTCTGAATGAATAGTCGTTACACAGGCTAAAATGTCTTACTTCCAGCTTTTGGAGTGGTTCCATCAAACAGTAGACCACTGCTATTCATGCGTAGAATGAGACAACCTATAAAACATTTAACACCAGTTCAAGAGGATGGAAGGGCGTTCCTGCAAGCCACACCTGTGTGTTATTTACCTGGACTTGTGTGGATTCCTACCCCGCCCTGGTTTCACTTACAGTTCAAAAGTATCCAGCAGGCAGGAAGGCTAAAGACACGGAGAGAACAAGCATATCCAAGGCTGGGCTTTGAACTTAGCAGCCCCTCTCCCTGTTCCCGCCCCCCCCCCCGGCACTATCAATAAGTGGCAGACATGAGCAGTTAAAAGAAGAAAGGTATAATTACCATTCCCTCTCCCTATAATCTGTCTCTCTCAAGGTGCAATTGGTTTATACCTTGGTATGTAAATTACTAGTTAAAGATGTTTAAACTGGTCACATCAAAGATCTAGCCTAAAAAGAACATCAAAAGAGACTCTTTCAAAATTAGTACTAGAATGAGATGTTCCCTTTTAAAAGAAAAAAAAAAGGAAGGACTTGATCCCATGAGCTGCTTCCTGCTCAGGCAAGTAAAAATGCAGGGTAGAATAAGCCTCCACAATGTGTGAGTCTCTGGACCTGGAACAGAGCTCACTAGCCGCAAAATATGCTAGCTCGCCAAGGGGCTGATAAATGTCATGTGTTTTCTGCCTTGTTCCTTTGGAGAATTGAGACACGCCTATTTGAACCTTCAGTCTGTGTGGAGGGAGTCCAGAACTTATAGCATGGTCATTCTGAGAGGGGCTTGCCATGGAGTCAATGGCATCATCAGCCAGCCTGCCCAAGACAGATCCCAGCCTTTTTTCTTCTCTTCTTCTCCCCAGCACACCTTGCTCTAAAGACTCTATTTTCCTGTCATTGCGAACTCATACCCCATCACCATGGCAACCTCTGTTTGCCCAGGCTCTCAGGTGAGCCATCAACACCTTTAGTCATGTTAATGCCTCTATCCCAGGTGAGGCCCTGGCTTGGAAAGGAAGCTTAGCCTGTACTTTTCCACTGGCCTCCAGTCTTCCCTTCAGTACTCCAAATAATCAAAATCATCGATCATTTATTAGTTTCTGTTGTTTTCTCATAAGCCACAAGCCACAATACATTTGCTGGACTGCAATGGTCTCATTAGGTCACAAATTGGCATGGGGCTCGGTTGAAGGCTCTTGTGTGGATATACAAAGTCCTGAACAACTTGTGTCCAGGATGCCTTATACGGATTGCCTGGGCTCTTATATCCCAGATTGATCAACAAGTGCTGCTGGTTGTCCTCCATGATACAAAGGCCCAATCAGCCCCAATTAGAAGCTGGGAATTTAGTGCTGCCATCTCAATGCTGCTGAACACTCTCCTAGCCGAGATGCAGCCTGCATCCTCACTTTTGACTTTCAGACATCTCATGGAGATTTTTTTTATGCCTACATGCAACTGTTTAAAACCTTTTGGTCTACTGGTTATTTTAATTATTACTTTGTTCTGTTGTTAATGGCTGTTTCTTAATGGCACACAGCTTGTTGGACACCGCCCTGGTATAGTAGCTGCTTTGTGCGGCCAGACACCCCATTCAGGTGGATCTCCTCCTCCTCACCCAGGTGAATGGAGAAGTTGTTGCTAGGAACAGTCCTGGGTGCATGTTTGAATTCCTGCATTCAAATGGCCTGATTTATAAGTTTTTGGAAGTGATCTTTTACACTGGGATTTTTGTTGGCATCCGTCTGCCTCGGGAGACAATGGAGGAGTGCACATTTGGGTGAAATCAAACTGTTGGAAGATTATGGCGCCTGCTGTGGCTGTAGAGACCGACAGGGGAGAGACATGTGTTGCTGCAGCTGGGGCAGATGAAGGCGTCTGGTTGTGCTGCTGCAGATGCACTGTGGTCATTCCTCCTCTGGTCACTGGTGTGGATGTACAACCGGACTTGTCTATCTCCAGGCACTGCAGTCATCTACAAAGGATTCCTGCACAGCAGGATTGATGTTGCCAGCCTTCATGTCATGTTTGCAGACTTCTTTATAATGCAGAGCTGGTCTGCCTGGTGCCTGAAGCCAGCTCTCTGTAGAGCACGTCCTCGGGGACCTTGCCATCTTCCATTATGTGGAAACATCACTAAGTGGGCTTGCGAGAGCAAATCTTTGTTTGAGACTCTGTTCTGCTGTGTCTGCCAAATCTTCCTGACACAGTGCATGTGGAAGGCATTGAGGCGTCGCTCTTGACGGTTGTAAGTTGCTCATGTCTCACTTCCATAAAGCATTGTGCTCAACCCACAACCTTGGTAGACCTTCTTTCTTGGTATTGGACATTAGCATCACATTCTTTTGAAAGGCAGGAATTACTCTTCTTCTTCTTCTTCTTCTTCTTCTTCTTCTTCTTCTTCTTCTTCTTCTTCTTCTTCTTCTTCTTCTTCCTCCCAACACCATTATAGCTACTGTATGTCGTTTCAAGTATCTTGCTGCACCATCTAATTTCTTTTTCTTTTTTATATAATTTTTATTAGATTTTCTTTTTTACAGTGTAGAATATTCATTTATACAACCTTAAAATATCAATGACTTCCCTTCTTCTCTTTCCATGGTTCATTTTACATAGCATAAATTCCTGCATACATTTTATATAAACTAAACCATTCGGTATTCCATTATTACTTCCATCAAAACTTATTTACACTGTTGAATTTATCTTAATGCTGCCAATGTTTTCAAGTGTACACAATTTCCCCCCATATATTCAGTAAACATTTTCCAATCTTCTTTAAACGAAGATTCTTCTTCTTGTTCTCTTATTCTATACATTATATCTGCAAGCTGCAAATATTCCATCAGTTTAAGTTGCCATTGTTCTTTGGTCGGGACCACGCTCGTTTTCCATTTTTGGAAACAAAACACGGGCCACCATAGTGGCATACATAAATAGCCTTTTTTTGACACCTGGGAATTTCCATCTGGATTATCCTCAGCAAAAAGGACTCTGGGTTTTTTTGGGTGTGTGTGTGTGCTTTTAAATATATTTTTTTTCAATTTGTTTTAAATTATTTCCCAATACTCTTTTACCCCTTTACAGGTCCACCACATTTCTCATAACATTAAGAACTGGTGCCTGGGTTTGCTTGCGTTCCTCTTCCCTCCTCTTCCCTTTTCCCTTTTCTGCCAGGTCTTAAAAAAAAAACACCATTGTTAAGCCTGAGGGCCATGACTCTATTATCTTTATCAATTCATAAGTCATGGTTGAAAGCTTTTCTTTCTGAAGCGTGTGGTAAAAATGCTCTGAATGAATGAATGAATGAATGAATATGTTACAAGGTTAGCATTCCAGTGAATTGTGTTCTCTGCTTTGATTATACCGTATGTCTGCCAGCTTTAACTGGTTTATTAAGTGGTTTGAATCAACAAAGCTAATTTATCAGTCCCGATTTTAATTGGTTCAGCTGTGAATCAAGGACACAACCTAATTTTCTAAGCTGTTTTTTTGTTTTTTGGTCCATTATTGAAGTTGGGCATGAAAAATAAAATCTTTAAGTGAATTTTCCTTCTAATGATGAATGGTATCGTTTGATTGCTGTTGAATTATAAATGCTTTTGACACTTCATTCAGGATCTCAAAAATTATGCCCCTGTATTTGGGTATAATACAGTTTGATTTAAATTTAATTCATTAATGAAATAATCCATCATCTGAAAGGTAGACAATTGATCAACTAAAATATTCTAGCTGAGTGACAGCTCCAGTTACACTTAATTGGTTTTTTTAAATTTTAATTAAGGCACAATCCTTCAATTTAATTAAAGGAAACATAATGTAATGCCCAGTTCCCTCCAGCTAGTTTGTAACAAAAACATTTTTTCTGTTTTAAACAGTTTTATTATTATTATTCTGGGATTCAGGGTTTCCTGGCTTAGGTCTAGGGAGTGGTTCATTTCTTTCATTGTCAGGTGCACTCCTGAGTAGGTATTAATCAGGGCAGGGAATAAAAAGCCTGCCTATAGGCAGGAATATATATGTGTACTAATAATAGTTCTGGCATTACTTGACAAGAACCAGGAAGAAGAGAGGGATGGAAATCCATGGGGAGCACAACTTCTCTGGCCCTCTATGTTTTAGATTCCCCCATTGCATATACATATTGTTAACTTTCCTGTATTTGGCATTGAAGCTAGACTTCCTTCTTCTCCAGTAAATAATAAATAGGGGCTTTGTCCTTTCCAGTTGACAGTGGGCGAGAGTAGAAGGTAGATCTGGATCTACTGGTAATAGATCTCTAGGCGATTTTCTGATTCCAACTTAGCAACACCCAAATTACTCCCTCCCTCTTAATTATACTGCTGAAATGAAGAAAGTGTGGCTGTCTCCAAAAGCTAACTCAGTTCAGTCTTGGTACTCAACATGAATTCTTGGGCTTGGGATTCCTCAGTTCTGTCTTTTGTACCAAGCAAAGCACTGTTCTAGTTAAATCAAAGAAACCGCAAAGGAAATTGCAGAAGCCCCAAGTCTGACCACCCCTAATCTAAGCTATCTTGGTCCTTTTCAAGCGTTCAGTTCCTGTTGTGGGTGCCAGATTTAGTTGTTGGAGAAATCCAACAAAAATGGAGTCAGGAACAGGAACTGTTGGTGTTCACTTATTTGTCCCATTTCAAGAATGGAAATCAATTCAGCTTAATTGGTTGAGCTGTAATTCCTGCATTGCAGGAGGCTGGACTAGATGACCCTTGAGGTTCTTTCCAACTCTACGATTCAATGAATACAATTGGTATCTGCTGTGATGGTTGTTTTCCATCTGCAAATGATGCGGAATTGATTATTTCCTCCTCTTTGCAGTGTGTTTCATTTGCACTGAAATGAATGCTACAACAAAACAACGCAACAATAACGCAATTAAAGATGTAAAATTCTGCCGTAACAGATGAATAATGTAGTTTCTGTTGGAAGCTGAATTGCAGTGGAACAGAAACAGTGCTGCATGTGATGAACATGGGTCAGAATACAAATCAGTGCCCTAAGCCTAAAATAGCTCAGTCAGTAGAGCATAAGACACTTAATCTCAGGGTTGTTGGTTCGAGCCCCATGCTGGGCAAAAGATTGCTGCATTGCAGGGCTTTGGGCTAGATCAGGCATAGGCAAACTTGGCCTTCCAGATGTTTTGGGACTACAACTCCCATCATCCCTAGCTAACAGGACCAGTGGTCAGGGATGATGGGAGTTGTGGTCCCAAAACATCTGGAGGGCCAAGTTTGCCTATGCCTGCCTTAGACCTAGGTGAGACCCCATGTGATGTCACAGGAAGGTGACTGAAAGCATGGCACTATCATCAGCACTGTCAGGTGCTTGACATGTCTACCTTGGGACCAAGTTGAAAGGGAAGAATCTAATTTTGCAGATCTAGCCATGACTTGAGTTCAAACCATGGCAATGGGGAATCCCTTTCCTTATTCCCACAGCTTGAATTACTGCTGCAAACTTAGAGAGGGTGCTCCCAATGCATCCATTTCCATTTGCCCTCAACATTTACTGCTAGGAAGAGTCCCATGGATGCAGAAGACAAATTTTTTTTGCTTAAGGATTGTCCACATTTGAGCATTATTTAACTGCTAATCCACCCCCTGCCCCCCAATTCGGATTAGGCAGTAGCAGTCCACACCTGCAGGTTTTTGAATTTGTATATAAGGAGCAACTTCGATCCTTCCTGTTCATACCAGTAGGCTTTCTCTTTTGTGTTTGTCACTGCCTTCTAATCTGATTGCTCTATTATGCCTGTTAAATAACAACAGGCATGAGGACAGATAGCTGTGAGCACATATTATTAATTTATTTATTTAGATCCACCCCAAAACATGCGCAAAACCATTGCAAAGTTGCATGTGCAAATCTATGGGCTCCAAAGAGGGGGAGGGGCTCAGATCAAGAGCAAACCGGAATTAGTTCACGGTCACAGCCAGAAAGGAAAGCCTTGAGGAAGTAGTGGGCATAGAAAGGGGAGTGGCAGAAAGTGATGATGGATCCACTTACCCCAGAACTCCAAAATGAGGTAGCTCAGTTGGTAGAGCGTGAGACTCTTAATCTCAGGGTCGTGGGTTCGAGCGCCACATTGGGCAAAAGATTCCTGCATTGAAGGGGGTTGGACTAGATGATCCTAGTGGTCCCTGCCAACTCTACAATTCTGTGATTTGAAATCATCTGTGACCCGAGTAGGACAGTTTGGAGCCCAATTTCTCCCATCTTTTCTTATTATCCCCATCAGGTAAACCTAGGTAAACAGGGCAATCAGATTGTGCTGTTTGAGGGTAATACCATGTGGACCACACAAAGTAAATGTGAATACAAACAGCTGCAAACACACAGTAAACTCTGTTGTGGACACTGGACAACTTTTCTGCTAGGATAGTATCTGTACTACAGCTATTTCTTTAAACTGAAAATTCAGATTTACATGTTTTGGTGGTGGTAGCCAGCACACAAGCTGTGTGAGAGAAGGATGATTTCAAAATTATAGCTGTGGAACAGGACGTCTGTGGATAATGGAGGCGTTAAACACAACAGACTTTTACTGTAGCCAGTAAAAGTCTAGTATTTCTTTAACTAGCACTCCTGTTGCCCTTAAGCATGCAAAAATATATACAGGTGCTTGCTTGATTTATATCCCTTCCAACAGGCTATTCGCAAAGCACATAAAGCTGAGCAGCTGTTTAAATCTTTGCAGGATCTTTGCCATTGTTCCCTTTAGCTTTGCAGCTGTATCAACTGATGGCAACAGAAGGGATTTTTAAAGATGTTTAAAAATGACCCCACTGAGAAAAAGCTTTACCAGTTGGAGGGCTTCAAAGCACTTCTAGAATGTAAAGAACAGCAACAGCTTTGAAAAGCAGCATGAATCATAATATTCCTCCACAATGTTATTACATACGTATAATTAAGTTTACTGCAGAAGAGCTTTGAACCCCCTTTCTCAGTAGCTGTTCCCAACGAGAGCTCAGCTAATGAAATCATGGTGCCAAGCAGGAAAGCTTTTTTTTGTACATACTTAAAGCATATGTCCATAAAGAAATGCAGTGAACTCAGATGACTACCCTTTCCTGTAAATGCCATTCATGGGAAAGATTGGCAGGACCAAGAAACTTCCCAATCCCTGAACTTGTTTTGCCAGCAAGAGAAGCAGGTAGCAGGTAGGGTGAGCAGAAACTGGCTTGGTCTCCCCTTTGTGACTTTTTCAGGAGCTCAAAATCACTAGGTGGTTTCTCCCCCCCCAAAAAAAACAATCGAGAGATAAATAGCAACTTCTAACGCCTGAACATCAAAAAAGCTGTTAGTAGGGGTGGAGGAGGAATCTGTTTTAAATGCATTTATACACAGAATTGGGTGATTCTGACTAGTCAAGCTAATAATATGCAAACAATACATATATGTTTCAGGGAGTTATCAGGACAGATTGAAGGACTTCTTCTTGCAGCACATAGTTAAACTATGGCACTTGTTCCCAAGGGGGGCAGTGAGGGCCACCAGCTTGGGTGGCTTTAAGCGCATTAGACAAATTCATGGAGGAGAAGGTCACTGATGACCACTACTCATGATGGCTACGCTCTGCCGCCATAAGTTGGAAGTAGCAATGTTTCTGAATTCCAGTTGTTAGAAGCCACAGGAGGAGAGAGTGTTTTATGTTCAAATCTTGCTTGCAGGTTTCCTCTGGATGGCCACCATGAGAACAAGATGCCAGACTTGATGGGTCATGGGCCTGATCCAGCAGGCTCTTATTTTTATGCCCTGTGTGGTACTATATATTTTCAGCAAATTCTTCAAAGTATTAACACATACATATTTTAATACAGCTAGATGCATTGTTATATCTGTTTATGTGTTGGCTACTTGAGAAAACTTTATAATGTCAGTGCATATAAATATATTTATCATTTTTTATTAGTTAACTTTGTATACCGCCCTTCACCTGAAGGTCCCAGGGCAGTTTGCAACAGAAAAATACAAAACCAGATTACAAAATATATAATAAAAAAGCAAACTGATAACCCGCACTCCCACAAACACTTTTTAAGAGCTCTAGAATGTTAATCAGCCTAATGCCTATTAGAAGAAAAAAGTTTTCACCTGGCGCCTAAAGACATGTAATGAAGGTGCCAGGTGAGCGTCCTTGGGGAGAGCAATCCACGAAAGGGGAGCCACCGCAGAAAAGGCATTGAGAAGTATTCCTATCTTTAGCAGAACAGGTAAAACAAACACAAACACACACCTCCCTTGCTTCTCATTGAGCTCAAGGAAGAGAAAGGGATTAGGGGGGAAAACCTATGTGGAGAAGCTTTCATGTGGGTTTTCAGAAAATTCCATCCCTAGCTGCCATTTGAGAAGCTGGTAACCATAGTAGCTAACGAGCTCATTGGCTTTTTTTGACGCTGTGGTTGAAGCCCAAGGTGCAAAAGCCCATTTCCCCAATGTGCTGTACGGGAGATGATTTCTGGTGGGTGGGCTGCAAGCCATATTATTCAGATATTTGTTTTATATCATTATGGAAGGTTCAGCCTAATTTATACACAAGAGTTAGGACCCTCTAGCCTATGCCATTTAGGGCAGTCGCTCTTTGCCCAGTGCTTTTTCAAAGGCCATAATAAACCATAATGTAAACATCCACTCTGCAATAAACACCTTTTACCACGGCCTAGTATCAATTAATCTGATATAACTTATTTTATTGAGGGTTTTAGTGTGGCATAAAAGTTGTTAGTTCACCTGTATTCCCCAGAGGCTCCAATGGAAAGTGTTGCAACAAATTTTCCTGCTGGATCTGACACTTAGGCATGGTATATAGGCTGCTGCAAAAAGACATGTCCTTTCAAAGGACCTCGGAGACTTTTAAGAGCATGATCCAGCGGTTTCAGATGGAGAGATTTAAGCATTTGCTGGATAATTATCCCACTGAAATCATTGGGATGTAAAACACACACACACACACACACACACACACACACACACACACACCAAGCAGCTTACATGCAATTCCAAGGTGACACTTACTGGGCCAGATCTGCTTAGTTTCAGCAGCATAACCTTCCTTCAGAGCAATATATGATCTGCACAAAATTTGGTTTTGCCCAGCAGCAACCCTAACCCCACTTACGTGAGAATAAGACCCATTGAATTGAATGGAAGTTAGCCATTTTTAATCGCTTCTTGGCCTTTTGGCTAAGATCAAGTGTAGTATCTGTTCTTATCAGTTTAATATCCGATATGTCTGAAGAAGTGTGCATGCACACGAAAGCTCATACCATGAACAGACTTAGTTGGTCTCTAAGGTGTTACTGGAAGGATTTTTTTTCCATTTCATTATTTACCGTGTTTCACCTGCTGTTTTATATGGTTGGGTTATTGAGATTGCTGTTACTTCTTACTGCTGTTATTTTAAGGTTCCTGCTATTGCTTTTGCTGGTTGTGATATTGGTTTCATAATTTTAATAGAAGACTTGCATGTTTTGATGTTGAGTGTTTCATTGTTCGCCCTTTTTAATGAAAAACTACATTGAAGAGCCCTTTGCACCAAATGAAATATTAAAAGTAAAGGCCAGTTATGATTGCCCTTCTGAGAACCCAACTGAGACCTTTGACTATGGCAGACCAACATGGCTACCTACCTGTAACTCCAACTGAGACCGTAAGACAGGAGTGCTACAATATGGCTCCTTCTTCCACATGGTGCTATTTGCCAAGAGTTGACTGGGCAATCACAGACTGTGGGTCACAAGAGATTTCTCTCAGATCTGTAGGTGTGCTCACACTTTCATGGGGACACAGTAGTCGCTAAAAGGCTCGTTTCTGAGAATTCTCAATATTACTCTTAGGCCATTTACTGGAAATGATTGCATGCACACAGAATTGCACTGACCTTGATGACTCTGCTTAGTCTGGATGATTAAGGTCAATATTAGTGTGCTTGCTCCAGAGGACCAGAAACAATGCTAGCACTGCAACTGTAAATTAATAGGTGTGAATACAGTAAATGTAAACTGGGAAAAGATGCAATCCCCTTACACCAGTGCTGACTAACACAATAAGAGTTTGCCTATCCACCGCAATGATACTTGGATTGCTTAGAGCAAAGCCAAATCACACACACCATTTTGGGGCATGTGCAGAGTTTCAACTGAATGGAGCTACTCAGTAACATGGTCTGCTTACAATATTATGAAGACCTGGTTAGCATGTTGTGGGAGATTTGCAGTCAAACCTAACAACCCATGTCTATGCTAGTTAGTAAATGTAGGTGTTAAGGACCACAGAGCTGTAAATTTCTAGAGAAGGCTCAGCTTGGTCATGACCCATCAACCCCAGAGAGGGAGGATATAAAGTTTTATTTTCCTGTTCTCTCCCTCTCTCTTCTTCTTGAATCATGTAACTAACCAGACGTATTATGCTTGAGCTCCCATGCCCAGACTCCATGTTTAAAGATACTTTTTGTATTTTGTACTCAAGAAGTTTTTGTGTTTCTGCTGTAGCCTTGAACGATGCTTCTGCTCTGGAGGGTAGAAATCAAACCAATGGCTTCAAGTTACAAGAAAGGAGATTCTGACTAAATATCAGGAAGAACTTTCTGACAATGAGATCCTTGTGGTCCCTTCCAACTCTACAGTTCTAAAATTCTATGATGCATGAGTGAGAGCTTTGATTACTGTAAGTAAAGCATTTAAACTTACTTAAGTTTGTAGTCTATTCACTGCAAGAGGGATAGAGATGTGGGGAGCACATTGTGAGCACTTAATACTGGGACATTTAAAGGACATTTAAACAACCTAGATGTCCTGCACTTTGCAAATGCTGCATATTTTAGCGCTGGGAGTTCTTTGAACTAGAGAGTGAGTCAATCGCCACTCTTTTTGAAGTCAAACAGTCACTCATTTTTTATTTTGTGGCTTCCCACACATGTGGGACCTCAGAATTAATTGGTATTCCATAGTTATTTCCCAACATATGAAGACCGTGGCTTGTTGCAAATGGACAGCTTGCTTATGCAGGCTGCTCATTCATACACAACACCTTCCTCCCTGGACTGCATGGGAGAGGAAACAACCTACAGCTTAGTTACATACAAGCCACTGCTTGTTTCTCTCCAAACAAGCTGTGAGTATCCATTTGCACATAACACTAAGCCAATCTTCTGATTTGTTTCCACCCTTGCAATGCATGGGGGCGGGGGCAGGAGCAAATGTACAGTATCCGTCAGCACACTGCTCATTTGCAGTTAAGTCTTTCACTGTTTTAGATCATGGCTTTTGTTGCATGTTAACCAAGCCAGTTTCAGTGATCTCTGTACAAATCTGCACAGAATAAATGGCTAATGTAGTTATGACATCTGAACAGCTGGAAGCATTTTTAAAGCTAGCAGATGACGGAGAAATCTTTTCAGAATACTGTTTCCTTTTGAGTAAGACAACAAAACAACACATTAGCAAGGGATTTGACCATGGTTGCTATTTAGTTTCAGTGCATGTATATTTCATAGATGAAAATAATATGAACTGACAAATCTTTTGTAACATTTGAAAGATCACAGCATATGGTCCTGAAGCAACCTTGCTAAAGTTAAGCAGGTTTTCGTCTGAGTTAATGCACGGGGAGAAGACCATCTGGGAACCTTGTGTATGCCAGCTTCAGCTCCATGGAAGAGAGGTGCATATAAATGTAGATTAAAAAGAAACATAATAATAATAATAATAATAATAATAATAATAATAATAATAATAATAAATAAGCAACACATGTACAGAAAGCACAACCAGCTGCAGAGCTAAACAGCAAACCAGTTGGATGGAACAAATGGGCTAATACTGAAGGCCTGTTGCCACATGGTCTATACCATCTTCCAGCAACTGGAAAGGGACTAGCCTAACCTTCCATACATGAGAGTGTAGATTTTGGGTGCTGCAGATGAAAAGGCCTTGTCCTGTATATTCATCATTTGTACTATAGTAGGAAGAAGAAGAAGAAGAAGAAGAGTTTGGATTTGATATCCCGCTTTTCACTACCCGAAGGAGTCTCAAAGCGGCTAACAATCTCCTTTCCCTTCCTCCCCCACAACAAACACTCTGTGAGGTGAGTGGGGCTGAGAGACCACCCAGCAGCTGCATGTGGAGGAGCGGAGATGCGAACCCGGTTCCCCAGATAACGAGTCTACCGCTCTTAACCACTACACCACACTGGAAGTAAAACAGAGCCCCACCTCTACCATCAAAGAACTCACATTTTTTCTAACAGGAGCCATACATTCATGTGGAGGAACATCTCATAAATTGAAAACTATAGATGTAGAAATCTCAATAAACAGATGCTACTTTTTTCTAAGCCATGGCTTCACCACATGTAGTCTCACATGATCAAAGAAACCATGGTTTGCTTCTCCAAAGTTTGGTTTCTTTTGCAGCTGTGCTTGCCTTTGTAGTTTAGAGAGTATCTGAGGTGAAGTGGTCAAGCAAACATGTGATGCCAAGGCAACTGAAACCACAAACTGTAAGCCAGCAGCAAACCACAGCTTCAGGCTGTGATTTGTTGGAAGTAAACGAACCATAATCAAGCTACTTGTAAGGGTTCACACAAAACACTAGGCAATGGTTTGATAAATCAGAGTTTAGAAAACCATGGTTTATTATGATGTGCAAACCAGACCTTAGTGTATGGGCTCGTTTAATAACAGTTAACCTCGATAAACTTTCCTTCTTACAATAGAGAATTACAGAAAGTAACTTCTCCAAGAGCAAGGAAAAGCCACAGGTTAATATTCCAGTAAGTGGGATAATTCCTTTTCTTTATCTTTATTGTAACAATTCTTTATTGGCATCTTAATCCAGAGCAATTAGTTTATAGAGTGAATTTTACTGTTCATAAAAATGTAATGCCTACAGGATGATACAATCAGATGACTTTTCCACACTCGTGTGGTTAGAGCCAAACAAAATGCAAAACATTAATGTGTCAAATTACATCTTATTTGCAGGAGTTAGTACTGGCACAATGGTCGAAGCACACTCCTTAAATGTCTGACTTTTAAATTAAAACACAAAGCAAAGCAAAGATGGTTTAAGGATAGCACTATAACAACTGAAAAGTGTGTCCTATTTATTTATTATGCATTTTAAAATCCCAAGTTCATTGGGAACAAAGACTGAGGTATCTTGAGTTTATTGTAGTTTTGCCTACTGGTTCCTGCTCCCAAGGTTTAAACAGCAGTTTGATACACAGACACCAGCAATAAATAATGCTTATCTTATGCTATGAAAACATTCACTTCCTGATTTTTGTCATATCAACCTCTCCTTAAAGGAGGCGATTTTTGTTCCTCTTTTCTTCTGATTGGTTGGCAATTCTTCACTTCCCATTTGCAAATGTTACTTGCTTTCTGTGAGTTTAAAATCATGGGTAAACAGACAAAAGAGGCTTCCAGTGTAATCACATAAGAGGTTTGTACCCTCCCAATGCATTCAGTGAACTCATAGAAGGGTGTGGGATAGTACCCAATAGGCACTTCTCCATGGGCACCCACTGGCCATGCCCATTATTGGTAACTGTGGCCTATCGGCCGTATGCACACTAATGGCTAACATGCAGCACATGGCGAGCAGAAACACAGCTGCTCACTCCTCCTACAATCACTGAACACACGTGTTCATATAAGAATATGTTTTCAAATAGGTTAACAGGAATGCAAAGCATACCTGTTTCAAAGCCTTGGCTATGATGATCTTTCTGTAATGAAAAAAACATTCTGCTCTTCAGGTAAAGCATTTATTTTACCCAAGCACTTGTGAGGATGCAGCAATGCAACCCACAAGACTTCTGTGTACACTGCTGATGGTACACTCCCTTTTCAAAATTCTTCACCGGAATGTTTAATTTTCTTCTCTTGCTATTCAGAATCCATGAAGAACGTTTCAAAATCCTGATCCAAGTCTGAAACAAGGGCATCCACAAAGTCTTCCACTGACGGACGTTTCTGAAGCATACCTAAGGGGGTTTGTGGAAACACAAGTCAGGGAAAAATGGATTTCACAAGCAGGGCAGCCCTGAAGTGGAAGGAATTAATTTAGAAACACCACATGATCAATCAGCACTTCACCACTCCCCTAAGTATGAAAGGAACAATGTTTCTATTTGGAAATGCCTACCGTATTTTCCGGCGTATAAGACGACCCCCGACTTTTCCAGTTAAAATAATAGAGTTTGAGATATACTCGACCGCAGATTCTCCACCCAGCGTATAACACGACCCCCGACTTTTGAGAAGATTTTCCTGGATTAAAAAGTAGTCTTATACGCCAGAATATGCAGTACTTATCCAGTAAATGTCCAGCAGATATGTATATCTAAACAATACACAGCATATCTCATGTTACATTTGCTTCATGTTACGTTTTTTCAGGTTGCAGAAAGGGTTATTTCCGGGTTTCGCCACTCGCGCAGTAGCACTAAATCATGCTTCACGCATGCGCACCGTATCACCTGCACAGATACGGCGCTTCAGGTTGTGGGCTTTTCACATTGCGAGCGGGCCTCCGGAATGGAACCCGTTCACAACCAGAGGTACCACTGTATATCAGAAAGCATAACCTATGTGTGTACTTACCTCTGTGGTTTTAAACAGCCATTGATGAGTTTGTGTGTGTATGTTTTCTTTCCCATAGGGAAAAAATATACTGTACAATTGAATAAATACAGTTCAACATATGGACGTGTGTTTTTCATGTCATTTTAAGTGTCAGATTAGGAAATTTCCAATATTGTTTTGCACTGGACAAAGAAAACACTCTGTGTAAACTTCATTTCGGTAACTCACTCTGTCAGAAGTGCCAATGTAAATATAACCTTGCTGTACCCTTTTACTGTAGGAGTACCTAGTACAATTACTTTATACTCCTAACATGCCTCCAACTATTTGGTTTCCATTGGAATAACAACAACAATACTTGCTGCATTTAGGAAAACTGAAGTCTTTCACACGAGCCTTTTAATAAGTTTCTACAAGAGCCAACTGGTTTGATTAGGTATTTTTTGATGTACAGTAACAGTTCCCAAAAAAGAAACACCCAATCAGGGAAAGAAAGAGTCCAGATCTTGAGGCAATTTGAAGCGGTTACTATATGAGTTCCTTGCTAGGATCTCAGCGCATCGTGATTTTAATTAAGCCTAAAATATGTACACTGCAAGTAACAACAAGAATGCCCATAAAGAAAGTTGATGAATAGTGCAGAAAAAGGAGAATTAAAATTTAGTCAGATCACATTTCATCATCAAAGGCAGTATAAGAAGCATTCTGAACATGGGCCATGCTTGCTACCTTGCCTTTTGGTATAATATAAAAAGTTAATACCTAGATGATTAAAAATATGGCATGCTTTAATACAGGCATTTAGTTATCTGAGGAGGGACATTAAGGGAGCCTGTATTTTCGAAACACAAATGAACAGCAATAAAAAAGATGGGGAGGGGAATGGACTTGTGAGATTTTTACAGAAGCCGGCTGCCTGCATCAGCTATATGGCAGTGATGACTCTTTGAGCCCCCTTCACTTTTGGTAACACCTTTGTGGTCTTGACAATAAATTTCCATTTGACACTGATAAACCAGTTTTGTAAGGTTTCCAAATACTAGTTCTGCCCACAACCATTTTCCCGCTTTCTCACAATATGCCACTTCTCTCCTGCCCCTAAAACCACTGCTCATTGCTCCTTGTTTCTCTCTAGAAGTAAAAATCTGTAACAGAGTTTACAAACACAGCCAAAATGAGGATGTCTTGAGCCCTGTAGTAGTATGTGTGGGACGAATGAGAGGGAAGCTGTTTTTTTTTTTTTTTTTTTTTTAAATGAATGTTGTTGATATACAGTAAAAAATTTAAAAAATCATACTGAGTTCCTGGTTAAACAGCTAATTGCAGGTATATACTGTACAGTATGCCATATTATTCATATCAGTGATAAATTAATCAACATACAGTCATACCTTGGGTTACGCCCACTTCAGCAGGTCGTGCGATTTCGGGTTGCGCACTACACCGAACCCGGAAGTAACAGAACAGGTTACTTCTGGGTTTTGGCGCTTTGCACATGTGCAGAAGCGCTAAATCACGCTTTGCGCATGCACAGAAGTGCCAAATTGCATCATGCGTGTGCGCAGATGCAGCGGCACAGGTTGCGAACACGCCTCCCGCACTGATCGCATTCGCAACCCGAGCGTCCACTGTAATCATTTTACAATCCTATAACTGAACTGAATTAGTCTCCTGTCAGATATACTTAAATCAAACATTTTCTCCATCTTATCTTAATTGCAGCCTCCAGTTATTGAACTGCTGATAGCGTAACATAATTTTAACAACAGTCCCATCGGGGAATTACAGGCAATCCTCATTTTGCTCAGGGCTTACGTTCTGGACCCCCACTTCTGTGGAGCACTTAAGCCTGCACCACTTGCCCCTTTTCATGGCTCCTTTATGACATTTGGGGGCAACTTCTGGGTTCAGCACAGTGTACGTGTGCACAATCAAGCGTCATTCAGATATGCCTAAACAATGAGTTTCCTGTGCAGTTAGTTAATATTTTTCACATTTATTTAAGGGCTTATATATAGAGTCGTACCTTGGTTGTCAAATGCCCTGGAACTTGGACGTTTTGGCTCCTGAACGCCGCAAACCCAGAAGTGATTGTTCTGGCTTGTGAACGTTCTTTAGTAACCCAAATGTCTGACGGGGCTTCCGTGGCTTCTTATTGGCTGCAGGAACTTCCTGCAGCCAATCAGAAGCTGCGATTTGGTTTTCGAACGTTTTGGAAGTCAAACGGACTTCTGGAATGGATTCCGTTCGACTTCCAAGGTATGATTGTATTGCTAGTTCTAGTAATGCATCAAAACCAAAACCCTGTTTCTTCTTCCTCAATCCCAGTTAAGCTTCTGACCAGCTATAGCTCTGTTTTCTGCACTAAGAGGTCTATTTCCTATCATCCTTTCCAAAACCTGAAATGGCCCAAGGCAAACACTTCCATTGTCTCAACACAGAAACACTGAGAGCAATGAACAGCCTGCACTATAGTCATATTTACGAAACACTCTCTTCAGTCTTACAAACTTAGGCTAATGTTACAAATTCATGTTTTACCAGACCCATTAAAAAATCCACACCCTCCAAGCCAACATTCCCACTGTTTGAAAACACAAGGATCAAATGACTACAGTAATGACAATAGTTCCTTAGGGACTGTAATGTATGTGATATATACAAAATACATGGCTCTTGAGTTCCAAGAGATCTAACAAAAGCAACTGCTGTTTTTAAACCTGTGAATTTATTTTAGGCATAGGTCTGACTGTAATTTTGATTCAGTCCCTCCCAAGCCTGGGGCAACTATGGAAGTTGCCTCCTTTGAAGTCCTGCACCTTTCATATTGCAGTACTAGGGTTAACCACACCTTTCCTAGCCTTCAAACGCCAGCAATTGGAATAGTGTAAATACCATAGCGAAATGTTGCTGTCCTGTTCCTTTCAAACTTCATAATGATTTTGGTTCCGTTAGCTTTTTTGTTAAGTTGGTGTTATTGCAACTTACAGCTAAGGTTGCAGTTACCCATTATACCTGCAAAGTGAATATTCACTTATTGTCTAACATGACATTAATCAAAATTGTATTAATTAGCTTTATCAAAATATCAAGGACCAGTTAGGGGCCAGCCCCCATATTCAGCTTCCTGTAAAAGCAGACAACTCCATCCATTCCTCAGCAAAGAAGAGTTTTACGAACTGGATAGCTGTATCGTGTGTGCCCTTTAGCAAATGCTATCTAAAACAGCAGTGAAAAGGGCACAGTGGTAAATAAGTTTCCTTTGCAGGGTTGTTGTTGTTGTTTTTTAAGTACAAGCAGTAGTCTTTGTCCAAATAAGTGTACTGGGGGGAAAACCAGTCTGTGACAATATTTTATATTACCTTGAACCATGAGCATGGGTTCTTTTCCTCCACCATGTGCTAGCATTTCTCTACGGTAACGTTCACCCATTGCCCTGAAGGGAGAGATGGTATTGTTATTACAGCCACCTGCAATCACAACCAGCTCAGATTCCTGTCACACCTGTCTCCGGATTCCTTGCAGATAAAGATCTAATGAAGGCTGTCGCTTCAAACTCACATGTCCATTTCAGAAATGCACACTATAAATAAAGTTACACTAGAGCAAGCTAAGCTTGAAAGATTGGAGCTGTATCCAAAGTTATATATATATATATATATATATATATATATATATATATATATATATATATATATTATATATATATATACACACATATATAATTTTGTTGCTGTTGCCACTTGCAACACATACACCAAACAGTAAGCTTTCATTGTGTTGAATTGGAAAAGTGTGACATGTCTATGTTATCTTTGCTTTACAGAACTTTTAAGAAATTCAGAGGCTGAAATTCCACGTTTCAGCACACAATCGTATCATTCACACTAAAATAGGCAGCAGAGGAAGGACCTGGACCAGTTCCAACATTAATAGTCATGTGGTTTTGATTTTAAACACTCTGATGTTACTCACCGACAGGAAGTTCTTTAAATGACAGCAACTTATCCCCTAGAAAAATCCAGGTTGAGTTAATGGGATTAAGAAGGAATGGATGATTGGCATGTGCTTCACCACATGGGAACTGCATTTCTGTAAGCAGATAGGCATCCAAGCAGGTGCAGGTTTGCATGCTATGTCAGAGAATCCCAATCTGCCTCCAGAGCTTGGAAAACATGCTGCTCCTAGCAGGAGGAGAGGCCCCTTGAACATGCTCTTCAGACTTCCTCCAAGCTTCTCAACTCCCTACAGAATTCTCTACCTGCCTCAAACCTTCATTGATCTGAGGCATTTCCCATCCATTTGGGGTTGGCTCCTCAACAAGTGTGCACTGATGAGTTCTGATGTGGCGAGTTCAGCTGTGCAAAATATGTGTCTTTGTTAAATGAAGTGGAACAAGCCTGTTTCTTAAGAATCCCAAAGGTCCACGGGTTAGAATGGCAAGTTCCACATGGGACAAACTTCCTACAATATTCACAACTGACTGTAATGGAGGCATGCAGCCTTTCAGCAGGTGCTGCTTTTGTGGCTGTAGTGCTGCAATGGCAGCCACCTGCAAAAAGCACAGGCCTGAGAAGGAACGATGTATCATGTATGGTGGGGATGCTGGGAAATTAAAAAATTCTGTAGTAGTATTCATAAAGAATTAAAAAAGATGTTTAAAACATCATTCGAGAAAAAGCCAGAAGCGTTCCTATTAGATATAGTCTCAATGGACATCCCTAATGACAAGAAAAAGTGTTTTTGTGCGCTACAGCTGCCGCCAGAATATTGATTGCTAAAAATTGGAAAGGGGCATGGTCCCCTCAATAATGGAGTGGCAAAAACAAACTGTGAGTATACAGAATTGGCCAAAATGTTGGCAGCTATTAGATTTCAATCCAATCAGAAATTGAGGAAAGAATGGGAATGTGTAGAAGAATATATGGCAAAACATTGTTCCAAAACAAAGATATTGATATGCATTGATGGAGGTTTGTAAAGTTAAGGTTAACATATGGAAAGATGGGTCATTGGGGAATATGTAAACAATATGTATAACACAATATAAAAGTAATGAAAAACAAAAGAAGCCAAGCTCGGGTGGAGGGAAGTCACAAGGATAGGAATAAGGAAAATATATAAATACACATAGATATAGATAGGTAGTGTAATGTGGAATGTATTGTAAAGAATGATAAAAATTTGTAATTGAATGAAACAATGTAAAAAAAAATGTAAAAAAAGAAAAGAAAAAAGAAAAGCACAGGAGGCCTGTTCAGAAAGCAATCAATCAAACGTATTGAAAATGGTTTTATTTCACAATTCAACAATGGCAACTACCCAACTGTCTAGCGGAAGGCAATCTGTAGCACTCTATTGTCATGAGCGGTTCTGAATCACGGACAATGGAGGGAGGTTTATTCTCTGGTGCCCCCCCATTCCATTTTACCCCCCCCCCCATCATACTCCACAAATGTCAGAACGAGAGGTACAAAAGGGTTCTGGTGGGGAAGCAAATCTGGTGCCAGAGGGCTAAACTGACATTCTACCAAGAGTGCAAGTATGGTTCCCTGGTAATCTGGAAAATGCTCCTGCTCTGCTGTGCCCTGGATGTGTGCATATACTGGCTGAGGTTCCAGTCTCCTTTTCCCACAGCCCTTACCTACCCATAAACACAGATAGGAAGCTGGAGAACCCAATGCATTTGTGATTCTTTAAAACGAACCACTCCCCTCATCTCTCCACATCTATTGTAGGTAAAAGAACCATGGTAAAGATGGAAAGTGCACAGCAACACTTTTTTGGGGGGTACCTGTTGAAGGGATCCTGTACGAAACATTGTTTCCAAACCATGGATGCGACAGCCCTGGACATGAGGTAGGAATAATACTTGGCCCCATAGCCCACAAGATGGTTGAATCTGAGTTGCCAAGCCTGTATGCAAGGGAAGGAAAAGAATAAACTCTCTCATTCTTCAGAAAGTTTGTTATGAAACTAAAGCATCAGTTTAAAAAATGTTATATCTCATGGGTGAAAATCACCCTTAAGTCATGCTTTTTTTTTTTAACAAAATGGCAACATCTCAGCTTTTCTAATCTTAAGAAACTATTATAAACAGTGCAAAAGGTACCGAAGAACAATTGGCTTGAGAACTGCAGGTGCAGTTCATTATATCCATCTATGTTTCTTTTTGGGGATTAAAGAAAAACCACAGTTTACATGTTATAAGTGTCACTATGTTTTATTTTCCATCTAGGTACGTATAAGGTTGCACCTGGAAAAGGTAAGCCTGCAACAGTCTGCCAAAAACAAAATCACAGCAGAGACATGTCCTGTTTTCCAGAACATCCTCCCACATGTCAAAATACGGGCTCAGAGGTAGGCGAGATGCACACACAACATGCCGTTTTTCATTGCTTTGTTTGTATATTTAAAACAGATTACCATCATCTGTAATTCTGCTATTTGTCCATAAACTGTCAGGGATTTATGATTCATGCTTTGATTTTTCCTCTAAGTACTGTTGTTAAATAGCACTGAGTGCTATGCTATTAAAATGAGTAATATCTCTCCTGGATAAGGGGGTTGTGACTTCGCAGAGTCCAGCAAAAAGGCTCATTGGGCTTGCCCAAGTCTCCACTGAATCCAAGTGGAAACAATGAAACTAGCACCCCGAAAATTGCACACAGGCTCCAGAGCTCTTTGAAATACTTAATGAGGAACAAAGACTGGAGTCGATTTACAGAGATGACTGGTTAGAATTACTGTTGGGGTTTTCTTTTTATAAAAGCCAGAAAGGTAAGCCTGCAGACCACCAGAAACAAAACAAAACAAAACAAAAACCAGATTGTCTCTCAAAGCATGTTGGGTATTGACAGAATTTTAAGGAGCCTGTTTTCAGCACATTTAGTAGTGATTTATAATAAATCTTACTTGGCATTTATAAAGAACAAATTCATATATACATTTTAATGCACTTATTTGATTTTATGTTAAATCCTATTGGAAGCTAGCTGGGTTAGTATACCAGTCAATTCATTCAGAATTTATTTTTCTAAAACAGAATAGATATTTAATACATTATTCTTTAGGTGATGTGAAGCACAATCCTATGTAGATTTAACTGGAAGCAAGTCTGTTTCCACAGGATTGTACACGCTAACGAGCTAGAACTCAAATATTCTCCCCTTCCTACCAAGCAAAATTCATGTTCTGCCACAAAGGGACTAGATTATTCCTATAATTGTTTGCAGATTACATGCTATACTAGAAGAAAAACATGCAATGAAAATGGTCCTGTAGCTTTTAAATTAAGTTACCAAACTTCAAGCTATACCCCAATTCTCTCTAAACTAGATCTGAAAAGGAGTTAACCTTCAAGTCCAATTATTCAACATACAGTGAAGAAGTATTTTGGCAACAAAAATTGAACATCTCCCCCCAACCCCACTCCCTTAGTTATAATCCACCACACAAAACACATTTAAAACATATTGGGAAGATAGGCTTAATTAATAAAACATGTTGGTTTTCATTATAGTCTATTATAAATCTTTCATCTGAGGATTTGAAGTTTCAGCTTGAAAGGTTTCAATAGAACCATTCTTTACATGCCCAGGATCTGAATTATTTCCAAACAGACCTTCTTACCAAAGTGTGAAAGAATATAGATGTTTTCCCTACTACTTCAGATTTCTCTCTCCCTCTTTGAGCCTCTAAAAGAGGATTATTCTGATCTTCAGGTGCAGTGGTTTTCAGCTACCTACTTTGCAGGAACCCCTTTCAATATTGACTTGCCTGTGAGGAGCCTCAGCATATCTACATTCAAACAAGCATTGCAGAAGATTCTTGGGGAGGAGTTGTTGTTCAGTCGTTCAGTCGTGTCCGACTCTTCGTGACCCCATGGACCAGAGCACGCCAGGCACGCCTATCCTCCACTGCCTCCCGCAGTCTGGCCAAACTCATGCCAGTAGCTTCGAGAATACTGTCCAACCATCTCATCCTTTGCCGTCCCCTTCTCCTTGTGCCCTCCATCTTTCCCAACATCAGGGTCTTTTCCAGGGAGTCTTCTCTTCTCATGAGGTGGCCAAAGTACTGGAGCCTCAACTTCAGGATCTGTCCTTCTAGTGAGCACTCAGGGCCGATTTCCTTGAGAATGGATAGGTTTGATCTTCTTGCAGTCCATGGGACTCTCAAGAGTTTCCTCCAGCACCATAATTCAAAAGCATCAATTCTTCGGCGATCAGCCTTCTTGATGGTCCAGCTCTCACTTCCGTACATTACTACTGGGAAAACCATAGCTTTAACTATACGGACCTTTGTTGGCAAGGTGATGTCTTTGCTTTTTAAGATGCTGTCTAGGTTTGTCATTGCTTTTCTCCCAAGAAGCAGGCGTCTTCTAATTTCGTGACTGCTGTCACCATCTGCAGTGATCATGGAACCCAAGAAAGTGAAATCTCTCACTGCCTCCATTTCTTCCCCTTCTATTTGCCAGGAGGTGATGGGACCAGTGGCCATGATCTTAGTTTTTTTGATGTTGAGCTTCAGACCATATTTTGCGCTTTCCTCTTTCACCCTCATTAAAAGGTTCTTCAATTCCTCCTCACTTTCTGCCATCAAGGTTGTATCATCAGCATATCTGAGGTTGTTGATATTTTTACCGGCAATCTTAATTCCGGGGAGGAGTATGCATGCTCAATTAACATAGGACATTGGTTGAGTCGTGTTATCACTCTGGATACACATTTTTTGAAGCTGGGCCCTTCTTATAAATTGACATTGATTTATGGGAAAACACCCTCCCGTCCCTAATGTGGTGCTTCTCACTTAATGTGAGAGACTGTAGATTAATTGCTATTAAAAGGCATTGAAAGGGGGTAGGAATGCCACCTCCTTCTCATCTGTTTTGGCCCCCTTTTTCTTGACTAACAATAGGACCACAGGTTTGCTGCTACAGTCATACCTCTTCTTGCGAATGCTTTATGTTGCATTTTTTTGGGGGGGTTAAGAACACGGCAAACCCGGAAGCGTTCTGCGCAGTTCGCGCATGCACAAAAGCGCCGCTCTGGTTGCGGACTTTTTGTGGTGTGAACGGCAACCAAGCCCTCAGAATGATTTCAAGGGAAGAGCTTTTGGCTTGATCCTTTGATTAATGTGAGACAACACCTGCTTCACTAGTGTGAAATATGAATGTGTTGCAAGCTGAGTCAGTTTGGTGCACCGTCAACAGTCAAGAGTCTCCAGATGCAGCAGTGTTATCATACAAAACTGTTGTATTGTATGAAACGAGGTGTAGACATGGACACAGACAGGATGGGGATCTTGCATGTCACAACATCCTAAAGGCATTTTTTTACCATCACAGAACTTTTTCATGCATGTACTTTTTATTATAACCATTCATTTAGTGTAGGGCAGATTAATGGGTTGTGCTGCAGGATTCACTTCCCTCACTACACAGCCACAGGGTATGATGCTAATGTCACCATGATTAGGCAGTCAAGAGCAAGCTGTTGAATCACATACTTGCTCCCACCTAGCTTAGCACTGAAAAGTCTATAGAGCTGAAGGAGGAAGTGCAAAAGATCCCATTTCAATTGCGGCTTATATTCCACATTTCTGTCACTGCACAATATGATCTTTTCAACTATAAAAAGAACCCTCATGTTTCAAATTCCACTTGGGAACTCACCCAGCCTGCAGCTACATGCACAAATAAGTAAAACCTACACCTTACTGAAGGTCATGTTTCTAACTTGCAAGCAAGTTGATGAAGTCTTCAACTACATCAACTGCTCCAGTTAAATATGTAATAAGTCTTGAAAAAGCTGCAGGAAAACATTCCAGGAGCTTATTAAATCGTGATGTGCTCTATAGCATAGCCCAGGGGTTGTGATAACATGCCATCTGCAGGTCATGTTCCTTCCTGTTTTTCCCCCCATATAGTATAACAGACAGAAATAAAGGTGCATGACTGAGCTACAAAAATTAATACTTAAAGATGTCTGCTTCCAATCAACATACCATCAATCCACCAATGATTATCTTGTCTGAACGTTTTCCAAAAACTCCATACATGATTTTTATTAGAAAGGATGAAAAGCTAACTGCTCTCTTGTGGCCAAGAGTCTTAAATAAAATACACATTTGTTATATTCTAGGACTATAAAACATAATTATAAGTGCATTAATACAATACCCTACATTCAATTTAGCACACAAAAAAGCTTTGATGCAAACTGCAGCCATATGCTATCTAAAGGGGTCAGTTAAACTTTAAAGCTGTAAGCAGTCTGAGTTAGTCAAATCTTGATGGAATTATGGAGCAACATGTTGGAGATCACTACATCAAATTATGACCTAACATTTGCAAAAGCAGAGAGATTTTAAAGGGAAACTTTAGCTGAAGATAACATGGTAGAACTTAATACAGACCTACTTAGGGCTGTGCTGAAAGTACTAATTGCTTTGCATGAATCTTTTCAACTGTCAAAAAATGATGTTTGGTAATTTTCTGATTCCTTCAAGTATATACCTATTCAGGAAGCACTGCTCTCACTCAATTGGCTTGAGAATTTAGGGGAGGAGAGAGTTGCCTGCTGTGATTTTAGAACTCCAAAGCCAATTATTTAAAAATAAACTGTTTAGCCAAACATGTTTGTGAAAGAGTTTGCTACCCTTCAAGTTACAGAGAATTAGTCTAGAATGAAAAAAAAATCTGTTAATTTCAGGTGATCCAGAATGCTTTTGTATGGAAGCAAATCTTTATTCACATCAGTAGAATGTTTATTAATATGTACGGAATGGGGCTTAACTATTTAAGCTGGCAGGCAAATCAGAAGTAACAAGACTGTAAATCAGAAGCTATAATTTCTCCTAACATGACATCTCCCTATTGATCTTCATTCATAATGAAAACTTCGACAATATCCTTAAAGGTTGTCCTGGGTAATTAGAAAAAAGCACTGTACCACACAAAGTATGGTTTAAAGAGAAAGGCTTTGCAACTGTGTGTATAGTCTCCTTCAGGATAATTAATTGTATGTCAAAATGTTTTGATGCATGAAAATGTTTTGGGGCTAGTTTACTGTTTTCATTAAGGAACAGGTAACATGACAGCAAATGTAAGGACACGCATACCAGCATGCACCAGCAACATAATACTATTGTGAAGCTTGTAGAATACTGTGGGTGATATTCAATCAAGTTTTACTCAGAGTAGACCTTTTGAAGTTAATGGACATTAGCCACATTCATTAATTTCCATGAGTCTCTTCTGAATAAAACATAGTTCAGTACCTCCCTATGTTTTGCAATGCAGTGTCTGCAAAGGGATGGACTGTTTCACTATGTCTTGGGCTGTAAAGAGAATTGCATTTTATTAAAGGTAACCTGGCCCTGTATGTGATGTACAGAAAAGGCATTCTAGCATAACAACTTGAGATGAATGCTTCAAACTCAAGGAAATTCATGAATGCTATGCTTCAGAAAGCAGGAATGAACAAGATGAATCAGACCAGAGATACATGCCTTAGGCAAGTGAACTAAGAAGGCAAATGCTGTAAAAGCAAGTTAAGTTACAAGTAAATAAATGATAAAAAGCCACGGTTGCTGGCAAGGGCCGCTTTCCCAAGCCAAAAGATGGCAATCTGGTAGAAAGTGAAGCAAAACCTATCCACTGAGCTACCTAAAGGAGTGAAAATATCCTTGAGTCTCCTAGAATCCCACCCTGTACAACATTCCATTAGACGAGACAACAACAAAACTGCTTCCTGGTCTCTGATCGGGGGGGACGGGACTTAAGGGTGCCTCTGATGCTATCGCTCTCCTTGTGTGAGTGCATGGGCATACAGCATTATTAAGTTATTGCAACATTTTATAATCCCCTGTGGGTCATCCTGTTCTGTATGTTTATGAAATGGTGAAGATTTTGTGATTAGGTTGCTCATTCTCCCTGAGAGTCTTCTAGGTAACTCAAAGAAGCTTACATGTTTAATGAGGTACCTTCCCTTAGCTATTTTATAACCCAAAGATGGCGATAAGCACAGAATATCTTAAATATGGGAATTCTGCCTCTTCAGTAAATGCCCTGTTTGCCTGTAGGGAAAGCAATCTACTCACTGGGATTGTTTCTAGCCACGGTGGCCATATGGTGTCTCCAGATTGAGAGGCAGTGTGTCTCTAAAAACTAGCTGCTGGACATGTCCTCTTGGTCATAGACAGTGGATTTAAGCCTCCATTTAAGTTTTCTGGGAGAATGGGTCATCAGCAACCTCCTCAAATACATATGGCCCCAAGTATTATTTTCCATTTTCTGCTAACTTGCAAAATTGCCTTTTAACAGTGCAAACCTATGCATAGCCAGTGTAGAGTAACAGTTATAGAGTGTTGGACTATGACCTGGGGGGACTAGGGTTCAAATCCCCCTCTCAGCCATAAAGCTGATGGGGTGACCTTGGGCCAGTCACTGCCTCTCAGCCTAACCTACGCCACAGGATTGATGTGGAGATTAAATGGGGACGGATGGACCAAGAATGCCACCTTGAACTCCTTAGTGAAAAGGTGAGATATAAATGCAATGAATAATTGCATAAATAATTTAAGTCCAGAAGTAAGTCCAACTCTGTTCTATGATGTGAACAGATGTGAACTGTGCACACAAAGGTAAGTGTGTACAGTTGCAGCTTAAAATAATACAGGAAGGGGATATTCTAAAGTCAGGAATGGGAAAGTAAAAAAACAAAACAAAAAAGCACCCTGAGATTTTGAAAAGTGAGTCAAACGAGAGATTAAAGTTTCAATTTATAACACTTCTATGTTTTTATTACCAACTCATAAATAAACCCAGCAAGACAAGGGATATAAATATTTTTGTAGTAGTTTATATTGGAGAAGAGGAAAGGAATTTCACATTCAATTAACCACTTAGGTGTTTCTGGAAAGATACCATATGGTCCTTGAATTATTAATTATAGTTTTTTAATGGATTATTGCATGTCAGGGCTGAAAGAGAAGTGGCTCTTGGGAACTAGGTTCTTCCCAAGGCGTATCACATGGCCATAGTGCCCGGGACGAGTGGCACATTGGGACAATGTGGAGGGTCCTCCCTTCCTTCCCAAGCCCTTTTGCAGTTGCTGTGGCTACAAGTAAGTAAAGGAAGGAGAGGAGAGGTCACTTTGGTAGCTAGCATGGAGAGACTATGAACTCTTCTGTGACCCAGATATTGATCCAGGTTAGCAAAGGGTGTTGCAGGGAGTAGTCCAGGGATTCCTAAAAGTTAATGTCTCCTTTAAGGCACACTTTTAAGTATCCTAGAAATTCATTTCCAAGCCAGGCTCTGACAAAATCTAATCGCATCCCTGATCCTATATATGCTCACTGCTACATGCGGGTCAATGGGGTCTGCAGGCTCCCAAATTGTATAAAATGCATATGAGTTGTATCCAAACTCCCCATACATTATGGGGGAAGGCCATTCAGTCACACAGAAGGTAGGGGAGGGGGACCCCAATTTTCTCCACGGGCTGCAGACTTTGTGTCACACTACACAGGTTCTCAGAGAATTCCTGTCACCCTGAGCAACTCTTGAGGGTAGGGGGATGCAGTATGAAGGGGGAAGCCAGCAACCCCTCAATGTGTAAGCAAAATGCTACGTTATTACCAAAAGGTAAACTAAAGGTAAAGGACCCCTGAACGGTTAAGTCCAGTCAAAGGCGACTATGGGGTGTGGCGCTCATCTCGCTTTTCAGGCCGAGGGAACCAGCGTTTGTCCACAGCCAGCTTTCAGGGTCATGTGGCCAGCATGACTAAACGACTTCTGGCACAACCCTATTACTAAAAAAAGCACTAATGTAACAGTCATAAAAGGTTGAATTTCATGAGGTCAGTTTTTCCTTAAAAGCTTCAAGTGGTTTACAATTCGACAACTTCCAAACATTCTGCTTCAAGAACTGTGAATAGCTGGGGGAAAATGTTTCCTGAAAACTATTGGCCTCACTTCAAAGGAAGATCGTTGGCTTAAATTAATAGCTCCAGTTAGTCACAACTAACTTGCCACATTGATTTCAATGGGACCTAAGTGGGATTCAGTTTTCTTGTGATCGTTATCTGTAGCTTTTCTGTTCAAATGAAGAAATGAAAGGGCTTCTCTTTAAAAAGGAAAAGAAAAGCAGCAATCCAAGATTCATGCGCTGGTTTTCAAAGTACCAACTTTGTTATGGTTTTGAAATGAATGCTGAGTTTATGAAACCACCTTTATAAAACAATAACCAGAGACTATTTACAGAAAAATCCACAAAGGGTTTGTTACACATTCATTTAATTTTCCTCTTCTTACACGCTGTCTCGTAAAACCTGGTTTTACAGTGTACTTTAAGATGACCCAGTTGAAAGTTAATCCAAGGGTATACAATTTGTATAAACAAATGGGTTTTCCACTTTGGCTGAAGCAGCAAGTTACAAGCATTCCCAAACTAAAGGATGTTTTCACAAGCGTCTCTAAAATCTGAATTTTTGAATTTTCTGGGTTTGCAAATTGAATGAAAGAGCCACATTGACCACAACATATATTTCACTTAAAAACGACCCACTTCTGCTTTCTGTACAACATTAAAAACACTCAGAAGTTCTTCAATGCATATTTAAACTGTTTGTAGCCTCACTTGTGTAAAATGCACACAGGCTAATGATTACATTATACCCTTTAGGAAATTGAAAAAGAAGTAACAGCCAAACATTTTGAAGTAGTCTCAAGATTTTTTTCTATGCTTTGCAGTAAGCCTAAACTATGCCTGGGGTCCACAGAACTACTTTAGGTGCATCCAAGTCACTGGTCTTATCCAAGGACATTTTTACTTTCCCCTCCTATTTTGAATGTAAGACTCCTCAAGCTATATTATTACTAGTAGCATTTATTTCACTTGCGAATTGCTTCCCATGAGTCATCCCAAAGCAATTTACAATATAATAACAGATATAAAACATTTCCACATATAAAAACTTTTTAAAATGGTAACATAAAACCATTTGGGTGGTAGTCAACTAATTTTTACTCAGAAATTAATGAACATAACTAAGTCCATTAACCTTCATTTTCTTTTAAAATATCAATCTGCATGAAATATGGTACTCACAGTATTAGGGACGTATGGCAATCCATAGAATTTCTCTTGAGTTTCCTTCAAAATCTCTGTGGTTGACTTCTCTAGAGGATGTTTCCCATGGTATATTTGGTCCAAGACAGCATAAAAGATCTAGATAGATAATATATATTCTGAGCTATGGCTCACTCTTGCTATTCAGCATGTGGTTAACAAATTCAGACATGCAGCAGAATAAAAGAGATTAAAATACATGCCTTCCCTTGCTTTTCTTCATGAGAGTAATATAGAATAACATAATATAGAATAACGTTCAGAATAATAATACTAATTTTATTATTATTTGTACCTTGCGCACCTGACTGGGTTGCCCCAGCCATCTGGGCGGCTTCCAAATATATACAGGTGAAACTCGAAAAATTAGAATACCATGGAAAAGTCCATTTATGTAAGCAATTGTTTTCATTAGCTACTGGAGTTTAATATATGAGATAGACTCATGACAAGCAAAGCAAGATATGTCAAGCCTTTGCTTGTTATAATTGTGACGATTTTGGTGTTCAGCTGATGAAAACCCCAAAGTTGAAATTGTTAATTTGGGGTTCTCATCAGCTGTATGCCATAATCATCACAAATATAACAAATAAATGCTTGACATATCTCGCTTTGCATGTCATGAGTTTATCTCATATATTAGTTTCACCTTTTAAGTTGAATTACTGAAAGAAATGAACCTTTCCACGATATTCTAATTTTTTGAGATTCACCTGTAGGTAAAAGATAAAGGACCCCTGGATGGTTAAGTCCAGTCAAGGGTGACCGCCGACTATGGGGTTGCGGTGCTCATCTCACTATCAGGCCGAGGGAGCCAGTGTTTGTCCACAGACAGTTTTCCGGGTCATGTGATCAGCATGGCTAAACCGCTACTGGCACACGGAGGACCGTGATGAGCACCAAAGCACGTGGAAATGCCGTTTACCTACTTGCACTGGCATGCTTTTGAACTTCTAGGTTGGCAGGAGCTGGGACAGAGCAACGGGAGCTTACCCCACCATGGGGATTCAAACCACTGACCTTCTGATCAGCAAGCCCAAGAGGCTCAGTGGTTTAGACCACAGCGCCACCCATTACACACACACACACACACAAATAAATAGAAACATAATTCTGTTCACATGTTCAATACTGGGGAAGAGTCTTAGTTCAGTAAAAGAGCATATGGTTTGTACGGAGAAGACTCTAGCTACAGTCCCTGGCATCTCCGAAAGACCTCTGTCTGTAAACCTGCACAGTACTGCCAATCAGCATAGATAATACTGAGCTACATGGTGATCTGATTCTGCCCAATACACCTTCCTATGATGTTCCCATTCTCAAGTCTTGTGTATGCACAAAAAATGCTGCTTTTCAAAAGGAAGCCACCATACATCCATAGGACTTCAGCCTAATCCTTAAAAGATACCATACTGTCGCATCAGGTAGGTATGCGCATGTGTCTTATTGACTCCTGTATTACAAAAGCATCCTCCACACAGCCCTTGGGATCTTTATTTCTGCATAGCTGTTATAAAAGGACACCTGAGCAATCCAAGGCTTCCACTCCTTGCGTTACTACTAATTTCTAGCTAAATACCTGGTTGTTAATAGGAACAAGTCAGGGAGGCATGAAATCAGAGGAGAAATCAAGCACTATGCTGGATCCACCAGCATATTTTTTGCAGTGTTATTTGAACAGCAGCAAATATATTGAAGGCAGGCTGGGACATATGGTTGGTTTCTAGCCAAATTTTGATTGAGGCCATCATTGATGTGCTATTTATAAAGAAACATTGCAGAAACGGGGGGGGGGGTGTTACTCCATTTTTTGCTTTTGACATCTTAATAACTGGTCTCATCAATCAAAGCCTAGAGCAAAGTTATAAAGAATCAAATTATAATTAATTTGAGTCATGAATGGTTGCTGTACATGAAAAATATACTGTCTTCTTCTTCTTCTTTTTGACAGAGTGGCAGTCATTGTACCCACTGCAGTCTTTGTGAGAGTGGCAAGATGTGGATTCCAAACCATGAGAAGAACATCTTCAAGAAAAACCAAACCCCAGTATTGCACCACATAAATTCCCATGGAAAACTATAGTGTTGGGGAGAATTCCTTTCCAGGTCCTTTTCAAACTAGTCATAGAACATAAGGACAGGGTTCTGGTGTCCTCCCAGTACTGCTACAATCTCTCATCCCACAAAAGAGCTAGCACTAGAAATTTGGATGGAAAGTAACATTTTGTAAGATAGTGTATCTAAAATGAAACAAAGATTGATTCACCAGAGTTACCGACTTTTAGGTCTCATGTGTTTCTCTTTCCCAATTAAGGCAACATGGCTGAAAAATGCTTAATACTGATTGAATTGCACCAAGATATTTCTTGGCACAAAGAACCACCGATTTATCAGTCCTGTGCTCTGTGGAACTTGGCACAGAACATTGTAACATGACCTTGCCACCCACTTATCTCTCATCTGGTGAGAGGCCTGTAAAAACTCAATTACTATGAAGCTCTACAACTTTTATAGATATGCCAGTAATTTTGCCTGGAGGCTCCTTTATTCTGCCTTTTGGTGGAGCAAAAATTAAATTACTTCAGATTGCAGGAGGGTTATTCTATTTTGGACCACCTCATCTGTTTGTTTGTTTGTTTGTTTGTTTGTTTGTTTGTATAAAGATCCTTACACCTAAAAATATATCCCATGAGGGAGAGCTGGACTGTGTGCAATGAGGATTTAAATGCAACTACCCATGTGAAACAGTACAGTTCAGAAAAGACTCTTGTGATATGTGAAAGAAGAACTAAAAGCCTCTACCCTAGATTTGGAATTCCAAATATTCCCAGTCAAACTGTGGGTTTGGAGAGAACTGAAGGGGAAAGAGCTAAGAATTTAAAGTTATAATTATCTAAGCCTTGATATCCTGTAGAGGCTTGGAGGAGACAGACATTTAACCACAATTATGTTTCAGACTGTCCTTGTTCTTTGTGGGATGAGGTGGGTGACCTATGCATAACTCTTAGTCACCCTGCAATTTCCAAAGCAAGCTTGGTGTTGGAGAAATTGCTATGACTGCCAAGGGAGAGAAAAGTGACTGCTATTACAGCTCTTGATGGCATGACAGAAGGGCTCAGCATGTTCCAGGATGGTATATTTTTAAAGTAGCAAACCTGAGAAAAGACAGGACAGTTTTCTCCATCACTGGGACCTTATGATCAACTCAGAGATCCCCCTACATATCTCAGTTTCATTAAAATAAACACAACTGAAAGCTATATTCAGTATTTTCTTAGAGATGAACTTCCTTGGGGAAGATTTTTTTATGATTAAGCCAATATATTATGAGCGTAAATTACAGAAAATAGAATCAGTTCTCTATTAGAATGTTCAAATGCATTTCCTCTTTAGAATAAATTAATTTGGGTTCATAAATAAAAAAAAATACATTTACATACTAGATTAGCTTGTGATTTTTTCCAAAATGCGTTTTTTTTATAGATTTGTTCCAGCTTATGCCTTTATCAGAGTCTTTAGAAATAAGCATGTAAACATTTCTAAAGGATTATGTTGCTTCTGTTAGAATGATTAGTTTTTGGAAAAGCACATGGCAACTTACAAACTGTTCAAGTCCATTGCCAGAATGAAAACTCTGCTTGCATGCTCTTGTTCTGCATGTTTATATTTTAGGCTGACAGTTTCCAGTGCCTTTTATTTAATGGATCCATCAAATAAAGCTGCAATACCATGCACACTTGATTGGTAGACGTCCCACTGAAGTTAGAGGGACTTTTATTATATATATATATTTGTAACAAAATTAACCAAGAAAGAAAGAACAAACAAACAAAAAACAAAGTAAAACACAATTTGGCTTTGATAAGGACCTACATTATTTGGCCTAATCCTCTAATCCAGAGGTCACAAGCAAAACATTTAGATTCAGGAACCCACTATAATCTATCGTAAGGAAGCAGGAACAATCATTTCTATCTTTGCACCAAATTTAGAGATCAAAGGCACATCATGGGGCTAGTGCAGATGTAATGCTGGCTCTTTGTTACCCATGGCCAAGAAAATTGGGAGGCAGCTATCCTCCCATCTCCTCTTCAGTCCCACTCTGCCTTAACTATAGTTCAGATAAATATTGGCGCTGACTTTCAACCAGTTCACAGTAACCAAGTTTGCTTTTAAACTAGGATCTGAACCCCAGTTTAAACTGCAGTTTCAGATCCTGATTAAACCTAATTTAGCACCAGCTATGGTCAACATCAGAGGCAAGTTAAGGCGGAGGGGAATTCACACTAGTGTTTGGAAGATGTGCTTCTGAAGCTGGCTGTCTCTTTTTTAATTGAAGTCAAGAAGAAACCAGAGTTAAAATCCACATCATTCTATATAAGTAAGTTTTCACTGGCTGCTGCACAATGTAGAAATCTCTTTCCCTACAGAGTTCCCTGAACTTTTTCTAACAGCATTGCGGACTTTAAAAAACTTAGATTTTTAAGAAAAGTTTATTTGGATATGTATTACTTTCAAACTGCATCTCACTCTATACTTAAAAAGTAGGTGACATTAAAATCCCAT
The DNA here is from genome assembly GCF_009819535.1 of Lacerta agilis. Taxonomy (NCBI): domain Eukaryota; kingdom Metazoa; phylum Chordata; class Lepidosauria; order Squamata; family Lacertidae; genus Lacerta; species Lacerta agilis. The sequence goes on from NC_046315.1 coordinate 22,869,380, forward strand.
AAAGTTTTAAAGTAATTCATTTTAAGTATTCAACATTTGTACAAATGTGCCAAAGAATCTGCATCACTGAGTCATAACTTTAAAATGATGCTGTGCTAATCTTAAGATATTTCACAACTTCATAGTAAGGTTAAAGTCACATAGAACCAAACAACATACCTGAAGCTGCATGTCGGCAGCAGCACAAACTTTCTTAGATTCGCAGAGTCTTGACACCATATGTTTGGGCAATGGCTTGAATAATAATAAAAAGATGGGGGGGGGGGGGGAGTTGGAAATCTTTTAAACAATTTTTAAACAGACCCAATGAACAGACAAAATAACAGTCACATGCAAGTAAAATGTGTATTTAATTGTATGCTGGAAAAGAACATGGCTCAGGGCTCTCTGTTGCTTCTACCACCTATTTCATATCTTGATTGTTTAATGAAAGGACACTTGGCTTGCCTTTCCTTGCTACCTCCTAGTTTGGAGAAGGTAAATGGTTGTGCAAGTAAAAACATAGCCAGGTGCTTGCTTAGGACCTGGAAAAGAAGTAGCAATAGTTGGATCAACATGTCACACAAAATATCTTCTTCCAGTGGAAGAGACAGAGGAGAAGAAAAGTTAAGGTTTCCCTTTTATGAATGTAATGTGTGCTGTTTGCACTGCAAGTATAGAGGTCACTTTGGAAGGGGATGCTACACCACAGAAGAAATGGTGAACGGATAAAATAATCCCATTTTTTTATTAAAAAAAAAAACCAGCAGAAAAAGCAGGTAAGAAGAAATGGAATCTCTGCTCCAGATTTTTGGGGAGATGAAGAGGTAGGAAAAACCACAAAAGAGAAAGGAAAGGAAAAATCCAAAGGGGAAACTTGAGATCAAATACAGATGGGGGGAAAGAGAGAATCCCTGTCTGCTTTGGGCAAAGGCAGGGGCAGAACTGAAAGAGGAGCTACAGGAAATCAACCACATCATATGTTCCTTACTTGGGCAAACCATAAGACACAACCAATCATGTGGATGTATCACATGCCAACCAGAGAAACATTAGTTCTTTCCTCGTTACAAATCCATACCACGTCAAGAGACACATACAGTACAGGTAAACTATTCCAGGCAAACAAACACTCTGTTTTATGACAGGAGAAAGTATCTATTGTTAGCTATGAGGAGAAAGGGAAGAAGAAAGATGCTTCATTTGATATAGCTTCTCATATAAAAAAATGGAGCGAGAATAAAATAAATTAGAAGTCTGAAGACAAAACTATATGCTACTAACAACACTGTATATCTTTTTGTCCTGTTTCCCCCTCTCCTCTATAATATTATAGCCTATCTCCTGGGGTCATCCTGATATGTGTTTACTTGGTCCTAACAACATGAAGGAACAGATTAAGTTTTTCTACACAATATAGAGTGAAGTGCGAAGACTGAACATGGAATGCGTCTTACTACTGGTAGTTTATACTTGTGCCCTGAGTGTCAGTGTGACCAAACCCTTCAAATTGTTAAAGAGCCTCTGCAGCTTCAAAAATGGAATACAGATGTCTGGCATTTACAAAGAGCTCTTCAATCGTGCCTGAAGCTTTACAGTTGAGGTGTTTAAGAATTGTTCTATCAAAGCTTACAAAATAGCAAAATGTTCAGGTTCTGTACCAATTATGACATCTAGAAAAGCTACTCATGTTAGTAGAACAAAAGCAGCTGCATCAAAGTTATTGAGAACCAATAAAAACGTTATCAGCAAATTAGATGGAAGTGAAAATGGGCAAGAAATGCTCCTGAACTGAAATGCTTCACATAGTAGTTAACCACACAAGATCTATAATTTTCCCATCCAGAAAATAGTAGTATAGTTTTGAAAACTTAAGAATATCCAGTGTGCAAAGCTGTAATTTAAATTGAACCATTTAAACAACAGACAATTATTCCACACTGTAGTACAACTGCTATTCTGGGACTTAGCCCCCAGACATGGACCCCTTGATTAGAATGATTTCTAAACTAGAAAAAAACAGATCTCTTTCCCTACTCCCTCCCACCCAAAAAACCCCTGTAAAGAATACAAACATAAACATATAACAGAGACGTAAATGTTAGACCACACACAGGCCTAATCAGCACCACTGCAGATAAAAGCAAGACAGGTGGACCCATGGCTTTCCTCTTCTTAATAATGAAAGAAATGTTAAACTGAAAACATAACTTAACTCTCTGAAGCTGGTAATTGCTACTTTGCCAGTTAATCCTTTACTCCTCTGAGCTCCAAAGCTGTATCCCAGGTGGCATCTAATGCTTAAAGGTGGTGGTGGTGGGGGGGAGAGATAAGAGGTTCAAAGCTCATCCTAGCATTCCCCCTAGACCACATCTGTATAACACAAGATGAGCAGAAGCTGAGTGGTTCTGCCTATTCTGGAAGGCAGGAAAATTTAATGTGATAGTGAGAGGGGCAAGCGATAGTCCAGAAAGCCCACCTCAGGATGCCTAAACTGAGGGTGTGGGGGGACTGCTGCCATTGCCTGCCTCCCAGGCCATTTCTTCTACTTCCCTCTACTGGAGAAAAACTGTGGGTGGGATTCATCTCTAAGAAGCCCCATCAGTGGAAGTCCTGAGCAAGGACTTCCACTTGCACAACAGGGTTTTCCCCTCTCCCTCTGAAATTGGCTCATGGGGGTGGGAGAACCCCCAGAACATTAGGGGAGCTGAGGGCAGAGTCCAGCAAATGGAAATGCTTGCACAGACTGAATGTTCTCAATGGTGCAATGCTGAATCTCACCCTTCGTGTGCCGCACTTTCTAAGAAAAGCTTACAAAGGGAACCTTTTAATTACCGTAAATGAATAAATTTGCTGGCCACTGCTGGAAACAAAATGGTAGCTTGTTGGGTCTATAGTCTGACTTGGCAAGGCTCTTCTTACGTTCTAAAGCAGGGATGATGAACCTGTGACCCCACCCGGATGTTGGTGGACTACAACTTGCATCAGTCCCAGGCTACTAGGCAAGGATGCTGAGAGTTGTAATACAATGACCTCTATAAGGATACAGGTTCCCCATTCCTGAACAAAACTTCCTTCTTCCCAGTCATGACCCACAACAGTCACTAAACACCTGAGAAAGAGTACCCATTTACACATTCAATATACTCATAAGTTGTTTTGTTTTTTTAAAGAAGTCTACGGTACAAAATATAAACATTTAAAAACTTGGCAGGAGGGAATGGTTTTATTTTATAGGGATCTAATTTTTAACACAGTTACAGCCAAATTGGCTCTTCTAGTATAACTTTACTTTTTTGCAGTTTTATACTTTGGCTGTTTCAAATCACATCAAACAGAAACTGAGACTCAGAGCTGTCAAGTGGTATCCTGTTTTAAACAGAACAAAATAGCAGAACCCTGCTAATTGGTATTTTGGTAAACCACAATCCCACAAATCCTCGCTGAAATGGAAATCCAGGTTTGCAGTTCAGTGAAGCATAGAGCAGGAAGCCCTTTGTTGTCAGGGAATGAAAAACACAACTAACCATGCACCTCTCTGGGATAGTAGAGGGGTGAAAGCATCCCTCCTGACGCAGTTAAAGCACCACTGCAGGTAACAGAACAAGGCAGCACTACATATATTTCCCCTCTGCAGCAGGGATGGGGAATCTCAGGCCCAGACTCAAATGTGGCTCTCTAGGCTTCTTCATCTAGTCCTCAAGACTCTACTTGAGGCATAACTCTTTCTTAGGCCTCAGTCCTCATTAGGCTTGCTCTACACCCTTATAGACTTTTCCTGCCTGCCTGGAAAGTGTCTTCAAACTTTTCCTTGCATGGATGGAGGGGTGTGTGTGTGTGTGTGTGTGGAAACCTCTGCTTTTGGCATGACCAGAATATACAAAGGTAAGAGTCAAATTCATCACTGACAAATTACAAATTAATATGTCCCTGGGGCCAGATAACTTTCACCTAACTGTCCTTAAATCATTGAAATGTGAACTTGCTGAACTTCTGTTTGTTTTTAAAAACATGCAAATTATTAAAATTAGCCATCTTGCCAAATGATTGGAGGGCAACCAATTGGACACTGTTATTATTATTATTTTTAAAAGATAGTATCTGGAACCTATGGCCTGCTAGCCCAGAGGTAGTCAATGTGGTGCACTCCTGGTATTGCTGAACTACAACTCTCATTATCCCTGAGAGTGCCTGGCTCCAAATTTGTGAGCTAAAAAGAGACAAGGTTTGTAAAGTATCTGGAAAATAGTAGTATATTATACTGTACCTTTAAGGCTGCAATCTGAGGCACACTTACCAGAAAGTAAATCCCACTGGATTAGTGGGATTTACTTCCAAGAAAGCGTTTTTAGGATTGCATTGCAAGTATCTTTCTTAAATGTATTTCTCCCTTAAGCCCACATCATTCTATAAATCAGTTCCACAAGGCTAGACAACAGGGCTTGCTAAAAAGAAACAAAAGCATATTTTTAATGTCAGTATTAAATGTTGAGGTGCCTGTGATATTTTCAACTATGCAAAATAATATTAAACAAATAAATTCATTGAAATACACTGGGAGCAACCATCCCAACTGTATCTTTCTATCACCAAGGAATTGTGTGTTACTGATTCTTCTAAGTGATGGCAGCTCCTTGTTAAACACTGAATATCCTGAATTCCCACTGCTGTTTGACAGATTTGTAAGTTCCTAGTTCTTTGAAGAATCATGTGGAGGGAGGCACCAGCTGGGGGACCCTCAAGAGAAACCCCAGAGGAGGAAGGCTCAGAACCAGGAGATTGGTGGTGGGATGCTGAGAAAAGGTCAAGAGGTAGAAGATGGGGAGCAGAGGCTGGATGCTGAAGGGGCAACAGGGTTTAGTGAGCAGGAAGAGCCTGTGACAGGGCGCAGTTCAGACTCCAAGGCCGAAGCAGAGAAGGGGAGTCAACAGGCTGCTGAAGAATCCAGGGAGTCTCCCTCTCCTGTCGCACCAGGCTCCCCTCCCTGCTGGTTTCCAAGAACATGCAGAATAATGAGGAGAGCAGAACAGAGGTGTGCAGATGCAGTTTGAGACTGTTTAGGAAACATCTGAGAGAGGAGGAGTCTTAGAAAGTGTGGAAGGCAGGGACCTTCAGTCCTGGCAACTGCTCCATAGAGCAAGACCTACTAAGAAGTGTCCCTGGGGTTGTATGCCATTTCCTTGAATAAAGGGTTAAATTCACTGACAATGGAGCCCTGCGTCTTTTGTGCTGACCTGCGTCTGACTCCAGCCCTGATACTCCATTTTCCTCAGCATCCCTGTCTGCACTGGGCCTCACAGAGGGGAAAGGAGGCAAAGCTAGGAATTAGGTCTTAGAAACAGCAGCCATAGTTGAAACGTGATCAGGCAGATTCCTGGAAACCTTTATAATCCTTCCAGGTCAGGGAGGCAATGGACCACTTGAGGAGGAAGAGGCACTGGAGTAGGCTTTCTCCAACCTGCCACCCTCCAGATGTTCCAGACCACAGCTCCCATTAGCCCTCTCCAGTACCAATGGAAATTGCTGTTCAAAATGCCTGAAGGGCACCAGGTTGGGGAAGGCTGAGGACGCCCCACAGCACTTAGGACTTAATATTTCCAAAGGCTCAAAAATTACTGTAAGTTTTTAAAAAATAAAAATAAAAATGGCAGTCTCAACCATTTTGTTTCTATCACTCAGTTATTTATGGGAAGATACAAAAGGGGGGGGCATGAGGTATGAGTCTCATGACAAAATATTTCTCCACCAAGCTTCATACATCTGAATCTATTCTGTCCCCCCCCCCCAAAAAAAACCCAACAACCCAAAACTCTTATGTTATTTACAATCAGACTGCTTATTAGTTATCCTACCTGACCCGTTTTATAGTGCCTTGCAAATTGGTTCACCACTCGATAATCATTTGCAAAATACTCCATCAAGATAGAGGGAACTTCAGCAAAGTCTGTAGAACATCTTGTCCCTATAGAAAAGAAACAGAAGCATTAACATGCAGGTAGCCATAAAGTTTACATAAATTCTTCTGTCTTCCCCAAAGTTCCCCTTAGCTTTCCATCTGCACTTTTGATGAACTGTGGTAAATCATTCATTAAGTAAATATTTCATTTCTGTAATGTTATTGTACATACTGGCAGAAAAGCTAAATTATAATCCTACATGTTTTACTGCAAATCACAAAGTAAATACAATATTTGAACAGCTGGGTGAGGCACCCTATAAAGCTATGGCTCACACCCTTTATAAACTTAAACCAGGCTACAGCCAATCTGGCCCCACTTTAAACACTAAATCCTTAATTGTCGTTACTTTATACCTAATTACAATAAAAATATCAAACTGTGCTTAAAAATTTAATCCCATTTACAAATATTATCATCCCATCTGTCTGATGAGCTAGCACAATTATTGTCCATATTTGCTTTCCTCTATTGTTCAAGGTATCAGTCACTGAAGAGCAGCTTTTGGGGAGGGGTTACCTCAAGACACTTGACGGTGAAATAACAATTTACAATTAAAAAATTAGGTCCTCATATCTAGTCTCTTCTCCCTTGTGATCAGTGGGCTTCAGGCTTCTATAGATTGTCACTTTCTGGAGCTACAAACATTTGTATATTACTATTCCTTGTATGGCAGGGGGTAGGGAACTAGATCCAGCTGGTGGATCCAGTCATGTAACGTAAGGTGACATCATATAAGGTGATTCAAAACTCAAGCTGCAATGGAAAATTCAATCTGGGGATGAAAAGGACCTTCCTTTGAAGTTGCAGCATGTTCAGACCACAGCTGAAAGGAAGAACCTTGGCATGAATTCAAGCCGAGGTTCAAAAGAAGGTTTTTCCTGCAACTGGCGCCTACAAGAAGGGTGGGTGTGATTTGCCCAAAGCCACTTGGCAAGCCAGCCTCCAAAACCTGGCAAGCCTAATTAGGCCTGAGGGCTGGAGGTTCTCTACCACTTTGTACGCAACCTGGACTTCTTTCCTCAAGTGTTACTAGATGGGGGATCTTACATTTTTGCAGCGCTCAAACCACAACATACTGCGACAACGTTTTGTTTCCTTAGCCTTAGCTAGCAGATCCACTGTGGTCTGGGAGGCTGTGTGGAACATGAGTGTCATGAACATCTACTGAACAGTGCCAGGTTTGGGGGGGGGTGCGATGTACATTTCTCACTCCCAGCACTTCTTCATGAAGCTAGTAGTTAAGCTATAGAATTTGCTCCCACAGAAGGTAAGTGGTGGCCACCAACTTGGATGGCTTTAAAAGATGACTGGACAAATTAATGGACGATAAGGCTTTTAGTGGCGACTAGCCATGATGGCTTTTAATGAGGGTGAAAGAGGAAAGCGCAAAATATGGTCTGAAGCTCAACATCAAAAAAACTAACATCATGGCCACTGGTCCCATCACCTCCTGGCAAATAGAAGGGGAAGAAATGGAGGCAGTGAGAGATTTTACTTTCTTGGGCTCCATGATCACTGCAGATGGTGACAGCAGTCACGAAATTAAAAGACGCCTGCTTCTTGGGAGGAAAGCAATGACAAACCTAGACAGCATCTTAAAAAGCAGAGACATCACCTTGCCGGCAAAGGTCCGTATAGTTAAAGCTATGGTTTTCCCAGTAGTAATGTACGGAAGTGAGAGCTGGACCATCAAGAAGGCTGATCGCCGTAGAATTGATGCTTTTGAATTATGGTGCTGGAGGAGACTCGAGAGTCCCATGGACTGCAAGAAGATCAAACCTATCCATCCTTAAAGAAATCAGCCCTGAGTGCTCACTGGAAGGGCAGATCCTGAAGCTGAGGCTCCAATACTTTGGCCACCTCATGAGAAGAGAAGACTACCTGGAAAAGACCCTGATGTTGGGAAAGATGGAGGGCAAAAGGAGAAGGGGACGACAGAGGATGAGATGGTTGGACAGTGTTCTCGAAGCGACTGGCATGAGTTTGGCCAAACTGCGGGAGGCAGTGGAGGATAGGGGTGCCTGGCATGCTCTGGTCCATGGGGTCATGAAGAGTCGGACACGACTGAACGACTGAACAACAACAAAGCCATGATGGCTATGTTCTACTTCCACTGTCAGAGGTAGTATGCCTCTGAATACCAGCTGCTGGGAATCGCAGGTGGGCAGAGTGCTATTCTGCTCATATGCTGCCTGCAGGCTTCCGACAAGCACCTGGTTGGCCACTGTGAGAACAGAATGCTGGACTAGATGGGCATTGACATGATTCAGTAGGCTCCTTTTATGTTCCCCCACCTCTTGCACTGGATGAGAACTAGTTTAACTACATAATTTAGAGGAGGATAGGAGGAGGAAGAGGAGTAACAGTGAAACTGAGGAATCACAAAGGGTCTGAAGGAAGGTTAAGCACAACAGAGTTGGGGGAGGAAGCTTCTGCAACATACCAAAATCCCTAGCTCACCACTTACTATTGATCTGATAGATTTAAAGATCTATTAAATAAAATTCAGAACTATTTTAATGCTAGCAAAATCATCATTAACATGGATGCTACTGGAATGGAGACTAAATATGATCCCTGCCTTTGCTCACTACTCCATCTATCAAGAATTAAGTCTGTTCCTGCATAGTACCATCCTCGTTTCTGCTCCTTATTCACACAAAGTATGATGGGCAGTTGGGAAAAGGCCTATATGTAATATAGGTAAAGGTAAAGGGACCCCTGACCGTTAGGTCCAGTCGCGGACGACTCTGGGGTTGCAGCGCTCATCTCGCTTTACTGGCCGAGGGAGCCGGCGTACAGCTTCCTGGTCATGTGGCCAGCATGACTAAGCCGCTTCTGGCGAACCAGAGCAGCGCACGGAAATGCCGTTTACCTTTCCGCCGGAGTGGTACCTATTTATCTACTTGCGCTTTGACGTACTTTCGAACTGCTAGGTTGGCAGAAGCAGGGACCGAGCAACAGGAGCTCATCCCGTCGTGGGGATTCGAACCGCTGACCTTTTGATCGGCAAGCCCTAGGCTCTGTGGTTTAGATCACAGCACCACCCGCATATATGTAACATACAGAAGATAATTTGGAGTAGTTTTTAAAGGCCAGTAAGAAAATTGCTGTCAGCTGCCTTAAAGACTAAAACCTCTACTTGCAATACAACCAGATACACAATGTGCAAACTATGAAAGGGTTGCATGTAAAAACTGAAGTACTTATTTGACTTTTAACCAGTAAGCTTACCAGTGACATGTTGGTATTGAGTCCTTCCCAGCATAGAATGCATGGCATGTCCCATTTCATGGAAGAGATTCTCCATCATCCCAGGAGTAAGCAATGTTGGTGAACTACTAGTGGAATGGGGCAAACTTAGCATAAGGACAACAACAGGAAGCTGGTATTCTCCATTTTCTTTTAGCCTGCCTCCACGTATTGTAAAGTGGCAATCCTATAAATAAATATTTAGATCAGAAAAAAACACTCATTTTCATCAATACTTCACCATACTAATATAATTTAAGACATCCGCACGGTTTCAAGCAGTCACAGAATCTGCTTACAATTATAGAATCATCTGAAATCAAGCTGTTGCACCGTACCGGAACAGATGGAGTGGCTAAGCAAAGTGAAGCCCTTTGGTTTAACTTGATTGTTTGGCATTCTGTTTGTAAGTTTGTTTATCGGTTTATTTTAAATGTGCCAATTCAGTTGAACACTCAGATACCGGGATCAAATTGGATGCACGCTTTCAGGGCATAATTGTGCTTTTGAAACTGAAATACCAACTCAACCCTTTGAAGATTTTCCATGATTCCCCCCCTCCACTAGCAGCCCCCTGGTACCCATTTCTACACCCCTTACAAAGATCTTCTGACCAGAGATGTGCTTGGAGGGGTACAGGGGGCTTCAGGATCATATTTTGAGAAGAAAAAAGGCTCATTGCGTTTGTAATGTTAGGGAGTTTTTACCTGATAAGGCTTGTCTGGTCTTTGAAAAAAATCACAATAGATGTATCCCAATAATCCCTCTTGTTCATGGACAACTGCCTAAATATAAAACAGGAAAGTACTAAGTGAAAGACCTAATAACCGATGATATGCTACTGTAGGCTTTATTGGAAGAACATTCCAAATCTGACCATTTTATATGATTTTACCATTTTTTTCTCTTTATTGTAGAATTCAAACTACTACTAGGTGATTCAAGTCTCATTCACAAGATCACTAAAGGTTTTAATATACAAGTTCTACCGCTTATCCAAATGGATGACTCATGAAGCAATACAAAAATAACCAATACCTTTTAAAGCAATATTTGAGTTTTAAATTTGTTTCACACTATATATATCACAATTAAGCAATATGAGCAAAGATTTAATAGGAAGCAGTTATGAAAGATGAGACAGGAATAGTTTATCCACTTTACAGATGTTTTATGAATGACAGCTCCTGCTGTTACTTGGACTTTGAAGTATAAGTGAGAAAGATGACCCACTAGCAAACATTAAGAAAAGGAAATAAAAGATGTGAGAAAACCAGCATGCCCTGGACCTGATAAAACTGCCTTTAAATGTTTTCTTAGTCACAGTACTGATTTTAACATCACATTTTCCTACATGCATGTTTTAGATATTGGAAATACCATAGAGAGAAGAAAAGCAGGATACAAGTTCAAGCATTAAGAAATAAATTTAGGTTCTAAATATTTAATTTGTTTTGCAAATTTGTTTTCCCATGATCTTCTTTAAAGTTTGTTCCAACTCAGAATCTGAGGTTGGTTGTTGCCCATAAAAGCTCATGCCATTTTGCAATAAAAAAAACTTATTAAAAGTTAGTCTCAATGTGCCATCAAACACATTTTCTTTTGAAGTTTGTGCAGCTCATTCATAGGTCTTGGCTCTTTCAACTTTACAAAATTTTTGCCTGTAGCCATTTTCAAGCTGCTTCCTTAAACATATTTGTAAAATGCAAGGAAGGAGATGTAGCACCAGAAACAAGCCCTTCCTCAGTGGCCTTGGGCAAATATTTATCTCAATCATCACTGGACACCAAGGAGAAGGGAACTGCAGGCAGTTCAAGCTTGAAACCTCATACCCAACAACCCTGAATCCTCCTGGCCCAGGAAATCAGATATTACCAAATGTCCAATTGTTTACCACTATCTGATCCAAAATTCCCAGAAATGCTGTCCTTCCTTGATCTAGATAAGTTCTAGATAGTGCCACCAGAACCCACCTCTTCATTTTGCTGTCTGTTCCCTCCCTTTGGCCTAAAAGCCTGACATACTTCTCCTTTCTTTAAAATGGAAACAAGAGAGATATTCTTAAGCGCCAAGTTGGGTACAAACAAAACAAAGCCTTTTTGCATTTAAAGGTGCTATACAAAATGATTGTTAGCGGTAACAAAGGAAATGCAGGAATTAAAAACAAATAGGAATTAAAAACAAATATAAATTGCCCTATGAGGTGTGTTTCGGTGTAATTCAGAAAACTTCCTTTCCAAGCATCTTGTGCTTTGCTCAACAGTGAACTGGATTTACTTATTATCTCTATTGTTTTTGTGCACAAGGGGTCTGAAATTCAGGACTTTGAATTCTTACCAGTTTGCGAACATCCTCACACCACACCTCTCCCTTCACGGTCTGTTCAGCATAAAGAGAGATCCCTAAGAGTTTATTGAACAAGATGTTCAGGCCTTCCATACATGCTCCAAGAGAGAAAAAGGGGCAATACAGGCTGGGTTCAATATTATACCTAAAACATACAAAATGGAAGGAAACGAATTATGAATAGCTACAACATTGTACCAATTTAAACGGTTTATATTACGCAATACACAATTAAATGAATTAAAACATCACACTTGCTAGAAATAGGGCATCTACTCGGATCGAACACTTAGCCAGAAACATGGTCTCATTCACATGGCATGCTAAGGCAAACCCTGACTCGCAAGTGGAGAGAGTGCTGTTGCACTCAGATTTTACTTGTGGGCTTCCCAGAGGCATCTGGCTGGCCATCATGAGAACAGGACGCTCTACTAGATGGGCCTTTGCTCAGATCCAACAGGGCTCTTCTTGCATTCCTATCCTAGCAGAGAGGAGCAAAACAGTCCAGACAGGTGAGTTCACAGTAAACCATTAACTATGGCTCACCACAACTCACAAATTGAGCCAATGAATACCTGTAAGAATAGCCCCCCAAATTTCTATACTGCTAGTACTCAAAAAAGGCACAGTTATTAAGTGCTATTAAGTGCAGCAAACAAACAAATGAAAGTAAGGAGACTGCCCCACCCCACTATTAAACTTTCAATGAATTATCTCAAGCTTTTTTTAAAAAAAATCAAGCAACAACTGATTGTGATGCAACCTGAATTGTACACAGGATACAGCTAAAGTATGCAAAGTTTGCTGACAGTTTTACTGCTGAAAAATATAAACATATTTCATACACCAGGTTCCATCCCACTCCTTGGTTTCTAGAGGCAAAGCTTGACATGTTACATCAGGATTACCATTGTAATAAGAGGTTTCCCCCCTGTAAGGTCCTCTGTTAGTTGCTCATGAGTAAGCAGGCAAAACTCCAAGTTTCCTTTAAGAGTTTGTGCAAACTGTGTACAGTGCAGAGCTAATAAGTTCATGTCTGTATTAAGCGTCGTCAGAATCCGGGAATGGCCCCTTCCGGTTCTGACCCCAACAAAAGAGCTTTGGTATACGGAAACCCCGCCTCCCATCCTTTTGTTTCACCACTCAACACATTTGGGGCGCCGGAAGCTGCGTGTCTCCTTCATCGCCCCTTGAGCGAGAGGAGTGCAGGGTCTCTCCAGCATCCTCAGAGCTTCTTCCCTCCATACCCTGAAAAGCCTGCCCCTCCCCGCTGGAAGCCTTGCTGCTCCCTCTGCTGCCAGAGGAGGTGCTGCTGCTCAGGTGGGACCAGGGCTCTCTGTAGCATGCCGAGAGCCCTTCCACCACCTTGGGCTGCGCCGGGGACAGTTCCCTGACACCCCCATAATACATTTCACAAGAAGGTGAATGTAGGATTGAGAAAGCACAACAAATGTACTAACAAAGTTGATAAAATGATAGAGGGCATTGGTTTCTTTTTCTGATGTGAAATCCTGTTTCAGATTAAAAGGATGAGTTATGGGAAGAAATCCAATGACCTTAATCATAGAGCATTTGACTTACAAGTATTTTGAAAGGCAAGACACCAAGCCAGCTGCTTTAAACATGAAGTTAAATGGTACAATGAGGTGTTCATTATTCTTCATGAACAGCACGATTCAAATTGAAAAGAAAGTACTGCTAGAGAGCAATAGATGTAGTGTGCCATTGTAAACAATTATTTCTAAGCCTAGATGGCTTCATTCAGTCCAAATAAAATGAAGGAGTATAAAACAGCATTCATTTAAGTTGTACATTTGGAAAGAAGTTAAGACTCTTGTGTATTATGACTGTCATCAACTTTATTCAAAATATTTTTGATAGACCTAGTAATTAAAGGAAGGATTATATTTACTCAATATCATTAATCACTGAACATTCAGAACTGTAGCTATCACACGGGGAGAGAATTTCTTGCAGCATTCCTTAACCATAACATATGTCAATAAAAAGGGGAAATATAATATTATTACCCCATATAAAACAAAGTCTTGGTTTTTTGTTTGTTTGATTGTTGAGCATTCTGAGATTTTGTTTTAACAACCAAAACACTGGAATACATTAGCCAAAGAAATGACTCATTTAAATCGTTTCTAGCATTAACTGCATGCCAGACAACAATACTGTACTTACAGACTTACAGCTTAGTCCTAAATAGGTGTAATCATTTATTTCTCATATTCTGCATATCTATGCTTTCTCCAAGGAGCTCAGGGCAGTGTACATGGGGTTACCCATTTTATATTCCCAACAACCCTGTGGCATAATGTAGATTAAGAAACAGTAATTGGCTCAAGACCACCCAAGGAGTTCTATGGTCAATGGGTGTTTCGAATCAAGTCTTCCCAATCCAAGACCAACACTATATCTGCTTCACATGCTGGTTCTCCTAGGTGATGCATACTTCAGATTGCAGTCCTGAACAGTTATTTGAAGAAAGAGACAAACATGGATTTAAACCTTTCAGAGTGTGTGTGTGTGTGTGTGTGCATGTGGATATGTTTGTATGTGGTGGTAGTTCTGCCCACGACTGGCATGCACCCCCCACCATGAGGTTTGACCAAGATGAAATGTAGTCCTTGGGCCATAAATAAACAAATAAATCCTCACCCTTGAGCTAAACAAAACATACTCTCCCTCAAGAATACCACTGTAGTGTTCAGACTCCTGGGCTATCACTGGGTTCCGTCCTCTTCCCCCATGCTTTTTAATATCTATATGAAGCCGCTGGGAGAGATAATCAGGAGGTTTGGGCTGGGTGTTCATCAATATGCGGATGACACCCAGCTCTACCTCTCTTTTAAATCAGAACCAGTGAAGACGGTGAAGGTCCTGTGTGAGTGCCTGGAGGCGGTTGGAGGATGGATGGCGGCTAACAGATTGAGGTTGAATCCTGACAAGACAGAAGTACTGTTTTTGGGGGACAGGGGGCGGGTGGGTGTGGGGGACTCCGTGGTCCTGAATGGGGTAACTGTGCCCCTGAAGGACCAGGTGCACAGCCTGGGAGTCATTTTGGACTCACAGCTGTCCATGGAGGTGCAGGTTAATTCTGTGTCCAGGGCAGCTGTCTACCAGCTCCATCTGGTACGCAGGCTGAGACCCTACCTGCCCACAGACTGTCTCACCAGAGTGGTGCATGCTCTAGTTATCTCCCATTTGGACTACTGCAATGCACTCTACGAGGGGCTACCTTTGAAGGTGACCTGGAAACTGCAATTAATCCAGAATGCGGCAGCTAGACTGGTGACTGGGAGTGGCCGCTGGGACCACATAACACTGGTCCTGAGAGATCTACATTGGCTCCCAGTACATTTCTGAGCACAATTTAAAGAAGAAGAATTTGGATTTGATATCCCGCTTTATCACTACCTGAAGGAGTCTCAAAGCGGCTAACATTCTCCTTTCCCTTCCTCCCCCACAACAAACACTCTGTGAGGTGAGTGGGGCTGAGAGACTCCAGAGAAGTGTGACTAGCCCAAGGTTACCCAGCAGCTGCATGTGGAGGAGCGGAGACGCGAACCCGGTTCACCACATTACGAGTCCACCGCTCTTAACTACTACACCACACTGGCTCTCTTAAAGTGTTGGCGCTGACCTTTAAAGCCCTAAACGGCCTCAGTCCAGTATACCTGCAGGAGCGTCTCCACCCCCATCATTCAGCCTGGACACTGAGATCCAGCGCCGAGGACCTTCTGGCAGTTCCCTCATTGCGAGAAGTGAGGTTACAGGGAACCAGACAGAGGGCCTTTTTGGTAGTGGCACCCGCCCTGTGGAATGCCCTTCCATTAGAGGTCAAGGAAATAAGCAGCTATCCTATTTTTAAGACATCTGAAGGTTTTTTAATATTTAATGCTGTATTGTTTTTAGCACTCGATTGGGAGCCGCCCAGAGTGGCTGGGGAAACTCAGCCAGATGGGCGGGGTACAAATATTATTATTATTATTACTTGATTAGGATTTTAATATGTACTAACCTTGAATTATTTTGGATAAGGAAATATGATACTGGGAAGATACTAGGTAAGTGATAGGCATTATCGGGTTTTTGAACACTGAATGTAGTGTATAATTACCAGTCCCTTTTTATATATGATGTGCAAAATAATCGAACTAGTGTTCTCCATGCTTACATATCTTGAACGCATTACATAAAAAGTATACATAAATAAAATGTGTTTTGTAAGCCCTCAAGTGATTGGGAAACAAAAGGGATTGGAGAGAAGAGTCTCCTTCTTTGGAGGTCTTTAAGCAGAGGCTTGACAGCCATCTGTCAGGAATGCTTTGATGGTGTTTCCTGCTTGGCAGGGGGTTGGACTGGATGGCCCTTGTGGTCTCTTCCAACTCTATGATTCTATGATATTGGTCTTCCTACTGACAACTCAGATTGACTGGATTATGTTTGATCTCGCCAGCTTCCTAGTTGTAGTCCTGTCTAATAAAAAGAAACGAACCAAATCCCCTATGGTTGCCTGCCAGTATGATCCAGACCAAGGAAAGTTGGAAGAAGACAAAGGAAAAAGCTGGTTGGCAATTTTGGGTAAAAAGCACTGAGTCAAATTATGAAGCAATACATTTCCATTACGTAACGTATTAGTATTGTTTTAGTGTGCAAGGCTGGATGTGATGCTTTGTTTTTATCATGATTTCAGTGATGATTATTTTTATTTTGTACAAATGACGGCCCTTGACATATTTCAGAATTTGATATCCAGTGTTCCAAACACGCACTGACGTATTCGTCATATCCATATAAATGATATTACTACAAAAACATATACAGTGGTACCTCGGGTTTCATATGCTTCAGGTTACATACTCCGCTAACCTAGAAATAACACTTCAGGTTAAGAACTTTGCTTCAGGATAAGAACAGAAATCATGCTCTGGCGGCACAGCGGCAGTGGGAGGTCCCATTAGCTAAAGGGGTGCTTCAGGTTAAGAACAGTTTCAGGTTAAGAACAAACCTCCGGAACGAATTAAGTATGTAACCAGAGGTACCACTGTAGTCAATACAAAAGCCCCATCACAGACAAAACATCATTTTAAATGACATATATCTATATATATAAAATCGTAAAAGGTGGGTGTTTGTGCTGTACCACCTTTCTCTGCAACCGCTTGACCAATTCTGTTCAAATTTGGACACAACGTTCCATGGGCATATGGAAAGGATCTTACGTAGTTAGATTGCAAAAATAATACACCTAACCCAGGTAAAAATTAGATTTTGTGCCAAAAAACACAGCTCCCTCCAGTGGACGGAACACAGCATAACACACTAAAAACGTTTCAAACCCCTCCTCCTCCTGTTACTATGTCACTACCTCCAGCCAATAGAGGGGCACACCGCTCACAAACACTGCTGCTGTCTCCGGTGGCAGCTGTAGACCCACGCAGGAAGGAACAACCTTTGTGCAGTTGGCGTCCATGGCTCCATCAGGTGGGGAGGAAAAGTGAGGCAAAACGTTGCTTCCGCCATCTGTGGTGTTACCTCGGCCACCAACAGAGCCAGGATGGGAGGAAACGGCACTCTCAAACCTTTCAAGTTTCCAACGCCACCTCCACATACAAAACTGCCATGGCGGGCGGAAACGAAACTTACCGTCATTTGCGGGGGCGGCAGTAGCGGCTGTAGAGCCAGCCAGATAAGAAGCAGTTTCCGACGACACCTCCACTAACAAGATGGCCATAGCGCCTGCGCAACCAGCCGCAAAAAAGCTTCGGTCATTTCCGGGACTCCGTCTCCATTGAGAGGAGAGTCTGGATGCCCGGAAACAAAATGACCGCCATTTATGGTGGCGCCTAAAGCATCTGCAGAGCCGGTAAGGAAACCACGCAGCCTCAACTTCCAACAAGAACAAGTGTCGGTAAGCATACACTTCCACTTTTGCACTGCACCTCCCTTTCCCATTTCACCAAATCAGCCACAGCAACGTGTGGCCAGGCCAGCTAGTCTAATCATAAAATGAAAACTATTGCTGTTCTCTGACGGCAAAGCTAAGAGGCAGCTCATACTTCCAAAAGAAAACTTGACAAAGCTATGCTATGCAAAAAAAAGTGGCAAACTGGTGCAGGAGCTCCCCCTGGTGTTTACAAATAGAAATGTTACTATTAATAGGCCTGGATGCAAAATCCTGCTGTATATGTGGAAGGGCCTCAGGCTGCGGGACACACCTGCCCCCCCCCATTCATCTGTGACCCCTGCACCCATAAAAACTGACTCCAAGGAATCAAGGCGCCTTCCACCTTTAGTTTTAGGCCCAGGGGAGCTGACGATGGTGGAAGGTGGGCTGGTAGACTTGCCCAGGGCAAGCACAAGTGGAGAAGTGTGGTGTGTGAAAGTACGCTTTTCTTCATAGAAGCCATTGTCCTTAAATTCCATTCATTAAAAGTATTACTCAGGTTCAATTTTATTTCCTAGAAATATGCTTAGCATAGCCTTTGCCATTATATTCTTACTGAATAACTATGTTCACTGACTGTAATGTGTCTGTAAATGATATAAGATGATAAACTAACCACAGTATTATTTTATTACAATAGCATAAGGTATCACAATGCCTCTCTTTAAAGATCAACTGAGGTAATGAATTAATTAGGAATAATTATTGACACATACATGGTACAGATGTGTTTTGCTGGCTTCAGTGTGATTTTTTTAAAAAAATGTATGTTCAATATTTATGATGAATATTATCTGGGAAGACACTGGCACATTTTACTTTGGGAGGATTTAGTTATATCCATTAAAAAATCCAACAGATAGCAGAGGGGTTTAAATGCTTATTTTTGTAGAACACAAATGTGGTTTTGGAGAAAGGTGACCAATACACATAATATTCCTAGCTACACCCTCCTGCACAGAAAAGAAAGCTACAACCTGGTAGTTATCTCAGCTCTTATATAGAAAATATTGAAACATTGTGGCTGGCTGCAATGCAAGCGCAAACAAAAACACACATTTCAAAACAATACAAAAAGGTAAATATAATAATAATAATAATAATAATAATAATAATAATAATAATAATTTATTTATACCCCACCCATCTGGCTGAGTTTCACAGTGATTTGCTACGGGAGTATATATGATAACTATAGCAGAACTTTTAACAACTAAAAACTAAATATTAGAATGCAACTAAAGTGCAAGATACACCAGTTGCAGCAGAAGGCCATAACACTGACCTCTCAGCACGTAGGACACCACTGTGGTATGGATGATCCCAAGGCATCAATTTCTGAAAATTAAAGCATTCACGTTTTCAAACACATAACACAAATCAAACAAAACAAGTCAGATACAACAGCTTTCTTTTCACAGCAGCATTTCTGTAATGACTGTTTTCACAGAGCTTTAGGTGCTGTCTTACCTGCCCTGTATACAACCTAACTATTCGGCTTATGCACAGTGCATGGAAACACAATTGACAAGTTCTGGCCATGTTGTTTTTCGAACGTATATATCACTTCATTGCTAGTGTTAAGATTTTACATAAAGGTGTATCAACAATAACACAATAAGAAAACCAAAATAAAGTCCAAAGCAAGAATTAAGCAAATAATCCAGCTAAGCATGCTGCTAACATCCTAATATTTTAGCAAGCCAAACATCCTTTGAAAAAGTATGGTTTCCACCTGCCATCAAAAGATGAAGAAGGATGTTAGCAGGTGAGCCTCTCTAGGTACAGTTCCTTAACTGGGTGCTACTACTGAAAGTCTTATAGCCACTCCTGTAACAAATGAAAAATATGTGACTAAACACCAAACAGATAACTGGGAGCACATGATACCTGTGTTTCAGTGATGGCAAGGGCTACCCATGACATCAAAGGCAAAATTCAAGATGCCTTTTTTTTAACCATCATCTCTTTAGTAACTTAAGCCCAACATCTCCTCCCACATGCATCCGCTCTAAAAGGGGCATGTTCGATTAAGTATCTCCAGTTTTCTGGAGCGGGGAGAAATACCAAGAAATGACGATCAGGAAAGAATTTACCTACCACTTCTGTGTATTTTACAAAGGAAAGCACAGATTTAACACAGATGATATGGACCACATCAAAGTACAAAGCAGCAAGTGAAAAGTGGTGCTAAGTGAACTTGCCTTGAGCATGAAGGACAGGCAACTAGAAGATTTCAATATAATTAAATAATGTCTAAGACTTAAAAGGCTTCAAGATGTCCACTTGTATTTATCCAACCAAATTTCATTGAGGGGCATTTGAGGTCCCAAATTATACATTGTGAGGCAGAGCTATTAGAATAATCATTCAGCAACCCAGTTATTGGAAAGACTGTGGTTTCTGAACAAAAATACTGGAGCTGCCAACATACAGACTAGACACATGCAGTTTTTCAAATCTGGCCTCTGCCTTTTCAAGCTTGCAAAAACTAATTGAACAAAATGTTTGACATACTCAAGAGAAGACATTACATTTTCCATTTTAAGTTTTGGCTACCACATAAATCACTGTGTTTAAACCAATATCATATTTTAAGTGGTTAGTTTCCCTTAAAGAAAAGAGCCTTGAAACCCAACACCGTTATAATACAAAGCCAAGAGAAAGAGAAAGCTTAGATTACATCAACATAACTCTGAAATTATAGAAAGTATTCTCTCAAACTAGCATTCAACTCATTCAAGTTGAGAAAAATTAAATGCAAAATATAACTTACTGATTTTATAGGATTTAGTTTCATTTTCATGCCTTTCATCATTTCAAAATCCCTTAGAGTACTGAAAAACAATTTCACCATAATATTTTGTTAAAGTGCTTTTCAAAAGACTTTGTAGTATAATACAATTACTAGACAATCATTTGTCCATTTTGCAGATAAAAGTATCTTTCACACAAGCAAACGAACAAAATGTGCCATAAAGAGTTGTGATTCTTCTCTGCTTTTTTAGAATAGGTTTTTCAGTAAGGGATAATACTTTGCAATATCCAGAAAGTATTTGGCTGGTTTCCCTCTTTACATCGCTGGAAAATAGAACATTGGTAAATTTACCATGAATGGGCTTTTTGGCTGGCAGTGAGACACCCATCGCTCAGAATATTTTTACAATTACAGTATGACCTTAATCTGCAGTTGATTAGATATAATCCTTTACAATAATCTTGCAGAATTAAGATGGGGGGAATTAATTATGAAATCTAAGGGTATTTTTAATTGCTTCTACTAGTAATATTACAATATTTTTACCTTGCAGCAAGGCAAATTTGTTCTCCTTTTAAATCTTATTAAAAAATAAACTCACCGACTGAATAACTTATCTGAAAGCTTCACAAGAAATTGCATTACTTTCTCTAAAAAACAGAATTGAAGAAAATATTGGTACAGTAGGTAGAAAGAACATTTAAGAAATAACTTATATACAGTTGTAAACTTTCATCTAGTTTAAAGTAATCTACTAAACGATTCATAATTCAGAAGTGAATTAAGTCATAGGTTTTTTTTTTTTAAAAAAGGCTGAATGTAGTGGTTATCTGTTTTATTTACTAAAGAAGCCATTAAGCAAAATTAAACTTGAAATTTCTGACTCTCTGGAGACATTAATGTAGGTTCATTTTCAGCAATACAAGAACTACAGCCGGTCATAGCTGAATAAACAGGGCTGACTAGTGCAAGGTTTCTGGTTTCCTAATCTTAAAACTGACTGATAACAATTAAATTGTAATGCAGAAGTTTGAATATTCAACTTGACTACGGCTGAGGAACCTATGGACCAACAGATATTGTTTGACTCCATCTTCAATTAGTCACAGCAAGGATGGCCTGGGATAGTAAGAGATGACAAGAATTGTAGTCTCACAACATCTGAAGGGCCACAGGTTCCCCATGCAAAGTTCACTGAAACTTTGAAACAATGGGAATACATTGAATGAGGAAGTTGTCTATTAGCAGCAAATAATAAATACTAATGGACGGTCAACATAACTAAAATAACAAGCAGCAACATTTCTTTAACACAACAATTTCACTGAGACATCATTCTATGCAGTGTATTTCGTATGAGGATGTAATATATTTAAAACATTTTGACACTGCATAAATTAGTGTTTGGCTGCAATTTCATGTTCCTTGGGAGAGCGTCCCAGAACCATAAGATTCTCTGATGTCCCCTTTCAGAGGATGGAGAGAAACAAAGGTCCACCTTTGGAGAGGGAGATTAAACCTCGTATGCCTCCCCCATGAGGCTGTGAAAATGTCCACACAGTGCCCCTCGGGTGATGCGAGAGGGCAAATATGGGCCTTGCAGGGTACTGTCAGGGGCATGCCAGGAATTTTCTCTCCTCCCACGTACTACTAATCTCTTGTAACAATCTGCACAGCCTGCATTTATCCTGGCATAATTCACAATTAGCATTACCTGGAGTTTTGGCCATTGTCCCCTGAAGAGCTCGATGAGCAAATGTATCATATCCTACTAATTGGGCCAGAAGGTTTCTGCTGGTAAGAAGTTCCTCTAAACAGTGTAATTGCTGAGCATTTGGGTACAGGAAAACCTTGTAGGCAACTTCACGTACCTAAGGTTAATTCAAAAGAAAAGCAATATATGGACAACTATAATAGCAAAATGCAGAAATTGATGAAAAGACATTTATATTATACAGTATCACCCTGCTGCAAATGAAGGGAAGAGACAGTAGGAATATTCACTTCTTCCCTAAGTGGTCAATTTCTGAATCCCTTTTCCCGGTCATTAGATGGAGCATTAAAAAAGATAGCATTTGCAAATTTAGTCATCACACCTATGGCTTAGGTGTGGGGTATACAGTTAAAAGACCTCCATGCAGACAAATGGAGATAGTTGAAGGTTTTCCTCCCTTTCACGTACTTAAAGAACCCACTTGAAAGTTGGAAGATCCCAGACAGACAAAAAGAAGTCTTCTTCACATAGCACATACTATGGAATTTTAGTGATAGTCCCCAATTTGGATTATTGGGTTTTCCCAGTGCAAAAAGAACTTTTCAGCTCCCTGCCTTGCTTGCATGGCAAGGCCCACTCAGCACGTTGGCTCCAGAAGGCTAGGGATGCTGACATAAGACCTCACAGGAACAAGGATGACTCCAAGAGATCTCATGAGAGCACCCTAGAACCGATGTGCCAAGAGGGCCTTGCTTGCATTTAACTTGTGGAAATGGCCTTCAACCACATAGGGTTGAACTAACATGAGTTAAATGCTTGTAAGATGTGATCGTACTGTATATGGTGCTGTAATGTACTTCAATTATACATACCAGAACATCAGGACTATCAGCACTGAGACCACTGATTTGGGCATAATTGCCTTCAACTGCAAAATGATGCCGAATGTGTTCTGGTAAAATGTGCTTGTCAACCTTGTTTGGAAGATGAGATCCTATGAGAAATTCATTACACAAATCCAATATTTTGACATTGAGATTTACTGCTCTCCTTCGCTGCAAATGAGAAATAAACAGAGTAATAAATATTTCTTTAAAATATAGTTTCAGTTAACATCTTTAAAAGCTTTAGTTGAGATCTCTGCATTGCATTGGTTCATCAGTCTGTGGGAATATTCCCATGAATACATATTGTTTATGAAATTAAGATGTTTTAAAAACTAAGACCATAGTATCTTAGCTGTAGAAATTAATACCACGCCATTAAGGTTAAGGATCATTTTATTCTGTAAATCTTGATTCTCGTGGTTAATCAACAGATTAGTTTCTAGAAGGCTCAGCCAATCGCCTTTCTTATAATGGAAATAACTTACCTTTTCTTCATCCAAATGAATACCACTGATCTCAAAATCAAACATGAAAAGTTCTGCCACTCGCCTAAAATAATAAAATCACATTAACTCCAGGACATGTACTGTTATAGAGTCCCTTTAACAGATATATATTACATTTTGCAGATTATTATCCGGCAGACCAAGTTCTAATTTGTCAATGTAAGGAACTATCAATACAATTTATTCATTATTTAATATAATTTCTATTCCACTTTTCACCACAGGACCCCAGAGAGTCTTACAATTATTAAAATATGTAAAAAAAAATCAAAAGCAATACACAATTCAATTTTTTTTAAATCCTCCATCACTATTTCTGTACAGGCAAATTGCAAAAAACATGAAATGGCACTTGTAACCATAGGTTACCTAGACCACTAACAAAATGTTTTCCATAGTTAAAGACTGGAATTAGACTCACAAATATGGTATACTATGAAAATAACTTCACCCTGTGTTGAACTACCTATATTGTAATAAGGTATGCAAAACATTAAATACCCAACATTCTGAGTATCATGAAGAAATAGCTGCTGAAACAAAATTAAAAGTGTGTACCTTGTTTCTGGATCAAGGGACGCCATTACACCTTTATCAGCCAACAACTTTCTTAGACTTTGGCACAAATCTACATCTGTATTTAATCTAGAAATACAGAAGATTAAAGGATCAGTTGCTACTAATACAATTATTTCACAATACAATAACAAAAACATTTTTAGGTTTACTATTTCTGCAGAATTTTTCTGTCATGTCTTTTAAACTGTCAGGTTGTTTTCAGGCACCACAGAATGTGTTCATCACCATAAACAGTGAAGTGTAAATGAGAGCAACAGATCAGTCAACAAGTACTTATTCACAACACAACAATGAAAGTAGGTAGCGTATTAAGATTGCTGCAGCCATAAAAAGAACTAATAGGCAGCAAAAGACCCCAACCCCAACCCGTGCAACAGGGGCCTTGCTGGGTGAAAAGGTTTTGCTCTCCAGCAGTCATTTTTGGGGAGGCAGCCTTTCCCCTGCACCATGCAAGGCTATATTAACAAGAGACATTATAGTAAGTGGCTCCTCCCAATAAACACTTCCCATCATAGAATCATGGCATTGTAGAGTTGGAAGGGATCCTGAGGATCATCTAGTCCAACCCCCTGCAATGCAGCTCTCCTATGGGGATCGAACCTGCAACCTTGGCATGATCAGCACCAGACACTAAGCAACTGAGCCATCCAGATGTTAGGCCTGCAGTTCTCATTCAAAACAACTGTTCAGTCAGTACTACAGTACTTCTTTTTTAATTTCATGAAAAGCAATCATGTTTAAATCAATAAGCATTCTGGAGCTAATTATATAACTGGGTTGTTGTTTTTTAATGGAACTCTTGGGTTTCATTTTTTTTTAATGACCACTCATGGAATATGGACCATTGCTTTCCCCACCAATAGGATGATGTACTTCTACTGGTATGGACAGAACATAGAAAAATATAACACACAGTAAAAAGACAATATCTCAATGATAATTAGTAACGCTATTAGATGTCAGTCTGAAAACAGCCCTAGTGGTTAGGAAACATGTATTTAGAATTAGAATATCAGAGCTGTAATTACTATAAATTAAAAAAACATTTTTACCAGATTTCTTAATTGGAAGAGATTCTCCTTGTTTCCATAAAGACTTTAGAATACATAGGAAAACAAAACACCTTGTTGTCTACCGTTCATAACAGCATTCAATAAACAGATAAGCTGTAACATAATGAATAAAACGTACTTTTCTACCATAGTGCCAATGCTTCTGCAGGCTTCCTCAGCAGCCTCTCTGAAAGCAAAATCTGGATGGGCAATTTTCACAAAGTCAGCCTAAAGTGGTAGAAAAAAGGAACTATAATAGTGATAGAGAAATGTTTGTTTTGATATTTAAAGAAAAGTTAGAAATTCTAACTTAAATTGTCATGTGAATCTTTTTTCATAAGAGCATCTTGTGTTTCATAGTGGTACAATCTATTGATACTATTTAACATGGCATTTTCCTGACAGAGCCTCAGGAAAAAGAACATTAAAATTATTTTCATACACAGATGAACATGAGAGGAGGAAAGTCTTTGTACCACTGTGCTTGAGGATCAGCCACATGTCTATTCTACTGTCTATATACAGGTGCGTACGTAATGGGAAGCGATAATTAGCAGTGGGTTACCAAAATGTATAAAACAAATACATGCACTATCTAACACAATGGCATAATCCCCAGTAAATAAATTACTGTCTAAAAGCAATATATTAACAAGCCCAGTGCTCACTATATTGGGCACTACATTTTAAAAAAGAAATCAAGGAGTTAGAGCAACAGGCTTGTCTGTTTTAGCAGGAAATCTCATTTAGTTTCATTGTTAGAGTCTAATATTGATATAGTTCCCACTGCATTTGACAAAATTTATGAAACTGGAATCTAAAAATGTGTTAATTAGCAAATGGCAATTTCAAAGTTTCAAAAGTATCTTACCAGATCTGCTACTCTACACAAAGCATCTGAGAGCTGATCAAAGATCATGACTATCTCCTTCCCCGGTGGTGTAGTACATGCTTTGTGTACTAGTCGTTCTGTTTCTTGCAGTGACTTTTCTTGAGCTTCTCGAAATCCTTCTGGACAACTCAATTCTGGTACACCAAACAGACCCTAAAACACAGAGAACAGGTCCCATATAAATAATAAATACACTACAACTTTTCCTGTTTCGCAGCAATGCTATAAATTATACATCCGCTTTTTTCATTTAAAAAGACATGAAGTGTGAAAATGTTTCAGCACACTTGATTTAATCACCAATTCCACAACACGACAATTATGTTTTCATTTGGGTCCTTGAAGTAGATTCCTAAATTAATATTACAGCATCTTGTGTTTATATAGTACAAGTGGGAATCACTAGTATGATTTGCAACAAAATGTTGCTGCTTAGGATACTGCTACTCAGTTTAGCTGGTGTGCCATGCTGTCTTTCAGGATGCTCCATTCACCCCATTCCATACGCCAGTCAGCATCCTGTATCCACTGAGCTTATTCAATTAGTAATGTTTTGGGGCTCCCCCCATAGGTTTATATATGCATGTGTCTGCAACATATGTGTTCATGTGTCATATATATGTGCAAGTGTCTGTGATGTACATTATACATATACAGTGGTACCTCGGTTCTCGAATGTAATCCATTCTGGAAGACTGTTCAGCTTCCAAAACATTTGAAAACCGAGGTGCGGCTTCCCATTGGTTGTAAGAGCTTCTTGCACTCAGCAGAAGTCATGTCACACGTTTGAGTTCTGAAAAAACGTTCGAAAACAAAAAGCATTTACTTCCAGGTTTTCAGCATTCGAGAACCAAAATGTACGACAACAAAGGCATTCGGGAACCAAGGTACATTTACATCTGTACACGTACACAAAACCTCAGTGTTTACCCAAGCCTGCAGATATTTCTCTCTTGAGTGTGGGTGGTGATGTTTTGGCTACATAAGGAACTACATTGAGAACTGAGAAACAGGGTATAGGATAACTTGGAAACTGAGGTGCAGTGACCTCTTACACCAGGTTACCATAACTTGCTAATCACTTTTCCAAAGAAACAAAACTCTTGAATGGGTCACTAATTTCCAAATGCCACCACTAAGCCTAAAGTTGTCGCCTGTTATGGATTATTCCTGTGTTTTACTCTCGCTGGCTTTTCAGGTCAACCTGTGCTATGTGACATGTTGCTGATCCAGGATTAGTTCGAAGTTAAAATTCAGCTCACCCAAAACCAGCAGTGGATACATTAAATTTACTGAGCCCTTACGCCAGTGCTCCAAAGACTTAGCAGAACAAGGAGTGTGCAGGTATGCTTTAACAGTGCACAACAAGCAGAGAGCTTGGAAAGTTTGTCCTAGCATAACAAGACAGTGATGAAAAAAGGTCCTGCTGGATTTCTAACTGTCTGAGCTACCATGCCATGAAGCTCTAAGGGGTGGAGGTGTTGCTAAATCCCCAGTTCAAATGAAGGACTATTCTGTGGGGAAATTCAGTGAAGACCCCAGACACTGGGAACCAGTGTGGTGTAGTGTTTTATTCAAACCAGAGGCACTTTGGGTCAGATCTGCACTCCACCACAAAACTTAGGCCAGCTGCTTAACCCACCTCACAGGCCTGTTTTATTTATTTAGGAGCAGTAGTGGATATAAACCACTTAAACAAAAACACCTTTAAGTAGCATATAATAATACAAAACAATTATGCACAGGTATGAAACATAATGTATCACAACACACAGCCAGACCGCTGTGGTGAGGATAAAAGGGATGAGTAGGAGCAGCTATTTATTCCTTTTGGAAGCAGGCAGAAATAAAAATAAAATCCTGGCCGTGCACAGTCTTCTCATCGCTTGCTCCAGAGTCTTGGCACCGAAAATTGGTTCTGGGGCTCAGAACAAGCCTCTCTCTCCGACCCGTGAGGGGGTCGCCCCAGGCCCCCAGCCTCCCGGCCCAGGCGGCCTCTCACCGTTTTCTTCCCCAGCTCCCGCCGGTGCTGCTGCTGAGCATTAAAGGCAGCGCCCACCGGGGACCAGCTGGTGCTGACCCATCTCTGGGGAGCGGAGCTGCCGTTGCTGCTGCAGCCGCCGGCCCGGCCCCACCTCAGGCCGCTCGCGGCAGACCGCGCCACACGACCGCAGCCGGCCAGCATGGCGGCACCGGCCGGCCTCCCCGCCTGCCTGCTCGGCCTGTACTCTTTTTCTTGAGGGGGGAAAGCTCCCTTCGCTACACACCGACCAGGCCGCTAGAGTGCCTCGGCCTCGCTTGTTCCTGGTTCCGGCGGCGACCTGTTACGTGGCCGGGCCGTGAGGAGGAGCTTCGTCGCCTCCCCTCTCGCGTCCTGGAGGCAGACATTCGCCCCGGTGTGGCGGCAAGAGGGATTTCCGAGCCAGGTGGCGCTTCTGCTTTCCGTGCTTATGTTTTCAATTATCCTTATCCTCCGAGGCGGCGGCGGGCAGCTGAAGGAGATGATGGTACAGGATGGCTTTATTAATGGGCTCTACTTAGTTTTTGATCGCTGTTTTAATAGGGAAAGCGAACGAATAATGCAAGCAAGCAAGAATCCTTACAAAAAGGGGGTTGCAACTTTTCACGCTGCTCTGGTGTTGCAATGCATTTTGTTTACTGGCTTTTCTTTTTCTTTTTTTACCCAAAGAATATTTTAAAACGACGCCCCATCCTTGCACCTTTCGTGGACGACATTATTTACAGCTCTACCACTTTTAGGTGTAAATACTACACCCGAGCCACAGTTTGTGCAGACTGATTTCATCTGAAGTGGGAATCTTGTTGAGAGGAATGGGCCGCCCAGCCCCATATATTTTGGTGCCTGAGGTAGACCATAAAATGGCATCCCCACATCTGAATCTGCTGCCCCTGCATATCCTGCTGCCTGAAGTGGTTGCTCACCTTGTCTCATGGGTGGGCCGGACCTGCTGATGGGTTTTATACTCCCGGAAATGTGAATTTGGTGGGGTGGTATAGTGGTTAGAGCGTGGGAGTCAGAGGGAGAGCAGCCAGCTTCAAGTTCAGTAATGAAACTTGCTGGGTGCCTCTGGGCCAGTCACTCTCTCTTGCAGTAACCTACCACACAGGATACAAGGAAGAGAGATGCTTCAATGTTGCCCAGAGCTCCTGAGATGAAGCATGGGATGCAATAAATAAGGGTACTGTACTGTGTATTACTAAACAAATGAATTAAATAAATTCGGTTAGCAGTCTTATTGCCCTTCACTCAAATTAGGCATCAAGGGATATTCCTCTCCCCTCTGTCTCTCTCACACATTTAGAATTCCAGAGTAATGTGTAATATTTTTTTATGTCCCCAAACATAAAACTCTAAATAGGTAAAAGTATGTTTTATTTTGGGCAAACATTGTCCAATGTTCAGAAACATCATAGCATGTTAAGGGAAATGCCAGCTACAGCACCAACCATAACACGGAACCTGAATTTGCTTGGTTCGTCAGTGACAGTCACCACTGCAAAACAGAAAACCCAAGTTCTGCAGACTAACTGGGAACTTGAGAGGGTGGGGAGTGGCAGAAATAGGATAAATTTCTTCATGTCCTGATGCGACATCTAGGAAACAAGCTCAATGCATCTTGGCATGGGCATACAAAAGTAGGTTGTACAGTTTAATCCAGGTCTAGCTAATCTTCTCATTTAAAACAAACAGCAACACCCTCTTATCCCAGGGTAAGATAATTCTCCACATTTGTGATTATGAGGGTTACATATGGTGTTGCAGTCAGAATTTTGTAAGAATTGAGATATGGACTAGCTGGCCTAGTTTTCAGATTTATTCTTCAAAACCAACAAAATCGCTCCTGGGAATAATACAAACAAAGTAATGTGCAAATGTTTAGCATCAAGGACTATGTCACTGGCCAGGAGCTATTAATATGCTCTTGTGAGCTTTGTTGCCATACAAATCTCGATGTGAGAAATAAGTAATAGTATGTATAATTGGCATCACATTAGAAACAAAACAGATCACAAACTGAGGAGTGGTATAGGCGCTGCTGTCTCTGAGGTACTAAATATAAGGAAGCCTGTGAAGGTCGTGTCATCATCAGGGTCTGCAAACAAACCATTAGAAGTCCCATGGGTCTGCAGCCATATCTGATCACCTTTCTGCAGCTCCAAGATGGTCGCTCCTGAGGCCTGGTCTTCACCACTCTGGTAGCTGTCTGCGGTGTGGAGCATCCTGTCCCCATTTTTAATCAGAGCTACTTTAACGTTCCTTGTATAGACAGTGATGTGGTAGGTGAAGTAATAGACACCAGGAATCTGGCAGGTGAATACCCCAGTGGCTGTGTTATAATGGTTTAAGCTGTTATACATCACTTTGTCAAATTTGATGGGAACGTTGAGAGGAGGAAACTTAGTGGTAAGACCTACACTGAAGGCACTTCTCGGGATGACCGGGGTATTACCAAGTTTTCCCTTTTCTCCCCTGTCTCCCTTCCATCCCCTTTCTCCCTGGATTCCTCTACCGCCCTTTGGACCTGGGCCTCCCACCTCTCCTTTTGGACCAACGGGGCCAATTGGTCCAACGGGACCCCTTAAGCCTATTTCACCTTGGACTCCAATTTCACCTTTAAGTCCTTTTGGGCCAATGGGCCCAATGTCCCCTTTTGTCCCCTTTTGTCCTTGCAGTCCTAGCTCACCCTTTTGTCCTTTATCACCCACAGGACCAGGAATTCCCTTAGGTCCAAATTTCCCTGGCCAGCCTCTTGACCCTTTACTGCCTTTGTTCCCTTTTTCTTCAACTCTGCCATCAGCTCCTAAAAGCAAAGGAGAAAGAGAGAGAGAGATTTATTTTATTTAAAAGAATGGTTTAATTATCTAGTATCAGATTGTTAGGAGCATATGTGCAAGTTAACAGAAAAAGGCATTTGTCATTCTTGTATTAGCTAACACTGCGCTGATAGGAGATGAGAAGGTCAAGGACGGCCTTGGAATTTTCAGAGCACGAGGGAAAGTGTTGTGGGAGAAAAGAGATTTTCCAGAGCTGCAATTTAGCTGTCAGTTGGGATATATATATATATATATATATCTATATATATATATATATATATAATATCCATATCCAAACATATAGGAAATAGGAGGATTCCAGACTACACTTTAATTATGATGTGCTCAGTGAAGTGCTTTAGACATACAGTGGGAGACAGTGACCTCTATTCTCCAATAGTGGCACTTTTTAATTCACTTGACACTACTGCAAATTAAATGCCCCCCCCCCAATTAGGTAGGTTTGCATTAAAATCTTAGCTGAACCCTATCCCTAACCCATGAAAATTTAGCTGCATTTATCCATATCCCCTCAGGAGCAGGTAACAAGCTAAAATGTTTTTCAGTGACACCACTTTTTGCTCTCACCTGAATCTCCCTTTTCTCCATTTATGCCATCTGTGCCTGATTTTCCAGGATGTCCTGGTTCACCTAGCCGCAGAAAAAGGCAGTGTCAGTTCTGTTAAGCATTTCATTCTAAAAAAAGGTGATGCTTAAGCTTTCTGCTTTTGGAATGCAAAAATGACCTCACATCCTGCAACAACACACAATTCTGTTCCATTGGGGAGAACTGGAATGCACAAAATCCAAGGCAGTGCAAGATAATGTTCCTGCAAGCAATAGGTCATTGCTTGCACAGGTACAGCCATCATGAGTAGGTGCATTATATCACCTGTTCATATTTTTTACTGATTGATTCTAAGTTAATGGCTGGGTGACTTTAGTCTTCTGTAATTAGCTTCACTTTTTAAAACTGGAAGTCTTACCTCATTCATTATCTCTATCAACCAACCATTCATTAGCCAACCACTCACACTCAGCAATATTACAACTCCCATACAAAGGATCACTGCCAGGTATACACATATTAGAGACTCATCCTATCTCTGAAACACTGATGCCCCACACCCACTGCAATCTGGACCACCAAATACTGCTTTCCCATCTGTCACCTGAGGGGCTCACAGCAGGCTCTCATCGGGGAAGGGGATAAAACTTATTCCATTCATTAACTCCCAACCACATAATTGTACTATGCATAGTACTGCACAGCCACAACTCCTGACAACCCATCAGCATTGGTTGCAGACGCAAACATTAACTTCACACCCAAAGTAGCCTTGAAGATCACCGTAAACTCAATTGTTACAGTGAATCAATGGCTCTGCTCTCCTCTACCTCGCCATATTTTGTATAACTTGCTCATGGGGTTCTTGTGATGACAACACGTGTGATACCTGTGTCTCCTTTTTCTCCCTTTGGTCCATCACGTCCGTCACGTCCCGGTATGCCGTTGTGTCCAGGGTTCCCAGGGATCCCAGGAAACCTTTCATTGCAACTGTTCTGTCTTTGTATTTCTTCTGTGCTGACTGCAACAGCCAGCAGAATAATCCAGAGTTTCATGCTATCTAATTTCAGCTGAAGGAATCAATATATTTAAAAGCAAAAAAACCAACATAAAACAACCAATTAATAGCATGCTTTGCAAAATAAATGCTATATTTTAATCATAAAGTTGTGCATTTGACAGTTTGCTAACACATGCTAACACATGCTGTCAATTGGGCACAAGGTTATATAGTGTAGGGTGTGTGTGGGTAAAATTCATTTAGATAACAGAAGAGGTTACTGTGAACATACAAAGTTGTCTTATACTGAGTCAGACCAGTAGTCCAGCAAGTCTGGTGCTCCGTACTCTGTCTAGCAGCAGCTCAGAGATCTCAAGAGGAGGAACCAGGGTTTTTTTGGGGGGGGGCGCGAGGAATAGAGATACCTGCATGCAAAGTCTGTACTTTGTCACCAAACAAGTCCTTATAGGTTGCTGTAGTCCATAATTCGTTTAGGTTAATGAGACTTCCTATGGGAAGTCTATAAACCCCTTAATCAAGAGGTAATTTTAGCCGCAAGCAAATACTTTAAGAGAATACAACTTAATGTACTGGCCGGGGGGAGGGGGTGAGCACCAATGCTTTTTTCCTAAAATTACATTTGTTCAGTTTGTCACTGCTCATCTCATTTGCATATGACTCAGAGCATCTTTCTTACTGTTCTCAGTTGTTTTTCCATCTAGAGAGCTGGTAGGGCCAGGCTACCTTTGCTCCAGAGGCAGAACTTGGATCCTGTTCTCCAGGTGACCAGAGGGAGCCTTCTCAGTGGTGGCACCCCTGTATAGAAATCCATCCTCAGGGAGGCCTACCTTGTCATCCTTTGGGCATCAGCCAAATACCTTTTTATTTTCAGGAATTTTACTGTCTCTAATTTAATGTATTGTGGTTATGTCTTAATAGGTTTTTTTACTTGTTTTATACTGAAAACTGCCGTGAGGCTCAGATTAAAACCACACCACTTAGGGCTGGGAACCACCCCCCCCCTCCCATTTGAAAAGCTGCTGCTTAGTCCATAGACAATTTCTGAATTGGTCTCACTCAGTATACAACAGCCCCCTTTATCCCTAACATACATAGCAGATTTTTTCTAAAAGGACACTTTATGTTCAACCTCTACATATTGGCCCATCTACTCCCCAGGCATAGTTTGCATCCAAGTCTTACCTTTTCTGCCACTGCCTATCGGGTTATGTTTTTGGGTATCTTGTGCTTAACACTCAGGCACTGTAAAGGGCAGCTGGGGGGTAGGTTACTAAGTTCTAAAAGCTGTTATCCAGTTTTCAGATACGCTAAATGATTAATATGGAGGCAGGTGCCAAGGTATTTATGTGGAATGATTCCAGCACTTAAATATTAATCACCAGTGTACAGTGTTTTGTCAGTTTTCCACTTGAACCCCCAAAGTCCGTTCTTGTTAACTGCACAGAGCTTTACCATGGTGTCATCTCCACTATGCATTTAAAGCAGTCACATCACTTTAAACAGTCATGACTCCCCTGCCAAAGAATTCTGGCAACTGTAGTTTGCTGAGGGTGCTGATAGTTGTTGTTGTTGTTCAGTTGTTCAGTCATGTCCGACTCTTCATGACCCCATGGACCAGAGCATGCCAGGCACCCCTATCCTCCACTGCCTCCCGCAGTTTGGCCAAACTCATGCTAGTCGCTTCAAGAACACTGTCCAACCATCTCATCCTCTGTCGTCCCCTTCTCCTTGTGCCCTCCATCTTTCCCAACATCAGGGTCTTTTCTAGGGAGTCATCTCTTCTCATGAGGTGGCCAAAGTACTGGAGCTTCAACTTCAGGATCTGTAGTTCTTAAGAGACCACTATTCACCTTAACAGAGCTACAATTCCCAGAATTCCCTCTGAAGAGGGATTAGTGTTAAACTGTAGCACTGTGAGGAAAATGAGTTCTTCCAACAACTCTCAGCACCTTTAACAAGCTAAAACTCCCAGGATTCTTTGAAGGAAGATTTTTTTTTTTAAGGATCTTCTTTTAAGATTGAAAAATCCCTGCCTCACTTTGTAGTAAATGTAACCGGCTGATTATCACAATTCTAGTATCTCATTGTTCTATTACCACCATTACATGAAATATGCAGTGTAAACAAGAGGTTAGAAGAACCACCAAATCATTTACTTAATGTGTATTGCAATCTAGAAATGAAATATAAAAGTCTTTCAAAGTCCATTCCACATATATATTGAATTTATATGGCCCAAAAACAATCAATGCGTGGAAAATGGTAATTTTATAGATAATGAAAACACAGCCAAAACACAAAGGTCCATTTTACATATAAAGGTTAATAGAGTCCAAACATTGGATATAGCAGTTCCATGAGATGACAAATAGAAAACATATAATGTTTCATGGAGTTCACTAATAATCCAAACGTGGGAAGTAGCAATTCCATAAGGTAGTAAGAAAAGGACAAGGATATCCGGATTGTTCTATCCCTGTTTCACCATCTCTTGCTTCCTCAGCGAAACGGATACAGATGTAGATATTATACTAACAGTGGATCACAGATATTCTGAAGGCTGCAATGGTGATAACAGAACAATGAGATACTAGAATTGTGATAATCAGCCGGTTACGTTTAGTGTGGTATGAAAATATTCTGTACGTGTTGTTGTTGTTCAGTCGTGTCCGACTCTTCGTGACCCCATGGACCAGAGCACGCCAGGCACGCCTATCCTTCACTGCCTCTCGCAGTTTGGCCAAACTCATTCTGTACGTAGCCTAGGTTTATTGTTGTGTATCACTTTGAAGTAATGCATCCCCTCAACTTTTCCCATTAATAATATCACCTTACTTTATCTCATCCCATGAATAGTTTGCTTATAACAGTGGAACCTTTGGACAATAAGTGGTTTAATAATTTTTGGAAGCTTCATAGAATCAGAGTTGGAAGGGACCACAAGGTTCCAACCCCCTGCAATGCAGGAATCTTTTGCCCAATGTGGGGCTCAAATCCATGACCTGGAGATTAAGAGTCTCGTTTCCTACAGACAGAGATCTTTGTTTTCAGGAAGCACCAAATGCTGCCCTTTTGCAATTGGGAGAGAAATAATTTAGTGGATTGAGGTGATTGCTTTTAGAATCATAGAATTGTAGAGTTGGAAGGAACCCTAGGGGTCATTAGCCATGCAGGAATCTTAACTAAAGCATCATGACAGATGGCTGTCAAACATTTGTTTAAAAACCTTCAATGAAGGAGAGTTTTGGATATTTATGATCTGTATCTATTTATGGTCTGACTACAGGTATCTGTATCTATTTATGGTCTGTCAAAAGAATTCTGATGGAAACAGGAGTGGAAAATGCCGGCGTTCACTGATTTGTCCCACATCCGGAACTGCAATCAAGTCTCGCGAATGTGATCAGTATTCACTGTTGTTTTCAGCCCAGAAACTATGAGTAGCAGTACGTAACTGAGCAAGGTTTCCAATTTGCATTGCGTTTCCTCTTCTTTAAAATGATTTGAGTGGGAATAAAGTAATGATTACACAATTGTGTAACATTTCACCATAGTGGCCAGCGAGACAAGGTATGTAGTTTTTGTCAGAAGCCAAACAGCGACGTAGGTGACCAACACAGAGTGGAACGGAAATCAGTGTCTTCTTGCATCCCTATCAGTAGACCAAATAAACTGAACTACTGCTATATTGAGGTCATTTTCAGTCTTACAGGGAACTCTGCAAACAAAACTTCCTCCAGCATGAAGTTTCACACAGCATTTCTTGCAGAATGGAATTCTCTTCCAGGTTTGCCTTACTGGCCAGCTCTGGGAGAAACTAAATGATACGTTAAATAAATTTTCACATTTGCATTTCTCCAATCTTAAACGTTTTTCTTTATTAGCCTCGGTTAAGCCCTGATATAGATCAGAACTGCAGCATCAAAACATTTTCCAGGTGACTTTCCCTCCCTGACTGTTATTTGCCATGGGAGAGAAACTGCTATGGACATAAATAACAGCTTCATCATGAAGTATGTATGAACTGGGGGTGCGGGTGAAGCTTTTTGGTTAGAAAAATGGCATGGGGACTGCTTGCCCCTTCCTTCCGCTCACAATATAATCCTGGTCTTTGGGGGAAGGGGGATGAAATGTTATCATGTTTTTAACTTATATTCTAATATGGACCGTTTAGTTGCTTTCTTGGAAATTCAAATTTACTTGTTTCTGCAGTACCAAACCCTTCTAGCTATCATAATGCACAGCAAAGTGGGCCATGTGTTCTTTCTGAATGTATCTTTAGCCAGCAATTGTGTCTACTTATATTTGCATGAGACATTCAGGCAACTGTAGCCACCCGCAGATAGACATATACATGTTTTTGGATTGTGCGCTAACATCATATACAGTGACTGAGAAATCAGCCAACCTTTCCACCTCTCTCAATTTGCTCTTAGGAATGCATATTTTTCCTCGTTTTCTATCTGCTGAAGCGGCAGCAGCAACACCTGTTGGATGGCCCTTGTGGTCTCTTCCAACTCTATGATTCTATGATCTGTTGATCTTATGTATGTTTAGTTTTTTAAAGCTGTTTTTATCAGTTTCTTTAGTTATTGCACATATAACAATATTTTTTATATTTTTTATATATGTTATTGTAAATTCATTTGGGATAACTCATGCAAATTGAGAAGTTATGCAAGCTAAATGTTAACTAGATGTTGCGGGGGGGGGGAGCCTTAGGTTTGTAGGGCAAGATTATAAATAGACAAAATAAACAAAACAAATTATATTTTGCTGTCAGATAATGTTCAAATATTTAAAGCTCACATACAATATTTTATATGCTATGAAAAAGTCACAAACAATGAAACTGTACAGTTGAAATTATGTAAGACACAGCTGAGAAATGTTAAGTTATGCACATTCTTAATCAAAACATATAAAGTTAGAGCAAGGTACAAGGAATGTACATTTGTAGATTCATTCCCAGAATATATATTTTTAAAAAGATATAAAACATACAGAATGCAAATAAATCTGGCAACAAAAGATACAGCAAACAACATATGAAGGTAAAGAGATCCTATACATTATATCTTTAGCTGTCAACAGCCAAGTATTTTTTTTTTTCTGAAGCCAGGAATTCTGGCTTGAAACATATGTAGCAGCACAGAGCTGTTAAGATGCGTAAGAACACATACAGAAGGCGGGGAATTGTTAGAGAACACTTGTCAATATATACAAGCAAGTTGAACAAGCAGGCCTAATATTTATCAACTATGTTAAATCACAGAATCATTCAGAAAGTGTCTTCAATATGCAAATACCATACACACTGAGAAAGAAAAGGCAGTCAACAGAAATATACCATTTAATTATGGCTAAGGTCCTTTGGCTCAAACTCCAAGCTAAAATCTACAATATATTTAAAAAGTAAAAAGAATGCCCTGCGCGAAAAAATGTGAAGTTTCAGTTAAGCTCAGCTCCTTCACTTTTGTATATTGAAACGCAAGCCACTGTAAAACCTAATTATTTATTTGCTAAAAGATGCTAGCAGCAAGCCAGAGAATTAAGAGTTTGGCGCTAGTTTAGTCCAGTAGAAACAAGGGAAAGTGTGCTTTGAGGGTTATTTGCACAAACTCTCTTGCTAAGCTGTGAGGAACCTCATAATCAGTGGTCAAATGAGAACATGACAAAAAAAACTTACAAGCATTGCAGTAGAAATTAACAGCAGTTTGGTTTAGATTGGGCTGGGGGTGTTATGCAAATTTAAACTCAACAATGTTATTTAAAGGGACATTAATTTGATGAAGCTCAAGGTCAGCTTATGGTGACCTGCAACACAATACTGTATTCTGAAAGCCCACTTCCCTACAGACCCAGGCCAGGAACTAAAGGCAATGATGGGGGAGCCTGTGGTCTTCCAAACATTGTTAAACCCCAAGTTCCATCAGCCTCAACTAGCATGGCCAATGGGCAGGGAAGATGGAGAGTTTGGAGTACAGCAACATGTGGAGGGTGAGAGATTCCCCACCCCTATCTACCGGTATTTTGGTCCTGTATTTCATAAATAGCAGGTCACTAGGGTGAAATTGGAAAAAACAACTTTTGACACAGTTGCAGATGTCTGCTGTGATAAATCAGTTCTTAAAAGAAATAGTGTAAAATGAAAAAAAGAAGCCCACTGAGTGAGATCAAGCCTTTGGACTGGTCTGAAATGGCTCTTTGGATTTTGGGCTGCACAATCATATAAGGTCTGATTTAGCAAACCCATTCCGCTAGCAGTAGCCAGTGCAGAGACTCCCACTAGCACAATGAGGATTCCCTCCTCTTCCCCAAATCTGCTCTGGAGGGTCAGGAAACACTCCTGCCAACAGTGTGGAGGGGCAGGGGATATTGTTCCACTGGGCAAGCAAAGATGCTTGCTGTGACAGAACAATCTCCTTAGTGCTCCATTGAATTCCACCCACTGAATTTCCAGGATAATTTGAGAGCATCACAACCTCAGAGTCATTCGCGACTGGACTTAACTGTCAGGGGTCCTTTTACCTTTACCTTAAGCCCAATCTATTCTTCCAGCCTTCATATTTTCCAAAGTCAAAACATTCTAAACCAAATTATTAATATT
Organism: Lacerta agilis; assembly: GCF_009819535.1. NCBI lineage: Eukaryota > Metazoa > Chordata > Lepidosauria > Squamata > Lacertidae > Lacerta > Lacerta agilis. Next base: position 22,908,299 of record NC_046315.1, read on the forward strand.
AAAGCAGCCCCATAGCCTTAATATGCTGCAACCACTACCACCTTCATGCAAAGCAAAATTTGGCTGCAAAAAGGGGTCAAGATGAAGTTCGCTAAATAAAGCAGCTTTGGTGTGCAAGGTACTGTACATAACATTGTTCCTGAGTAACCTGAATAATGATAAATATTTCCCTCTCTTTGTAATGTTTTGAGTTTCCTGAAGGGAGTAACATCAGTGCATCTACAAGCAAATCCAAAGCATTCTGCTCCATTCCAGTGCTAAAACAGCAGTGTTCCCTGGGTGCAATTCTGCAGGTATCAGGGCACTGAGTGTCCATTCTAATCCTTCTGTCTCCTATCAAGCTGCCATAATGAAGGTACACTCGTCAGCCAGGCAATTTGTGTCAGTGGGATGGTCAAACGTATCTAGCAACACCTGGAGAATCACCTGGGATTCTATTCCCTGCTGTTGTAGAAGCTAGGGTCATTCAATGCAGTGCAATAAGGGGAGAGTCAAGTCAGACAAGAGGAAATACTTCTTCACAGTGCATTCTCAAGCTGGGGAATTTCCTTCCACCAGCAGTACTGAGGGCTGTCAACATATGGATGGCTTAAAAAGGGGGATTAGACACATTTGTGGAGGATAAAGCTATCAATGGCTGCTAGCTGCAATGGCTACAATACGTCCAGTATCAGAGGTGGTATGCCTCTGGGTACCACTTGCTGTTGCATTTATGTCCTGCTTGTGAGCTTCTCATAGTCATCTGGTTGGCCATTGTGAAAAGCAAGATGCCTGACTAGAGAAGCTGCCTAATGCAGCAAAGCTCTTTTTATGCTCCATGGACCAGGAAGGGGGGCTGGGGGGAGTGGCAGAAGCATTGATGCAAATTGCCTGGTTCTGGTAGAGAGCAGACAATAGCAGCAGCAACACTTCAACAGCAGAGAATAGACCTTGGCGACCACCGTTCTATTTACCCTGCTTTCTATACCCACAGGGTCACAGGACTGCAACACTGAACAACAGTCTGTTAATCATGTAGGGCTAGCACATATTCTACAAAATCTTTGTTATCACGACATAGGCACCTAGACTATGGCAGACACAGCCATGTGAGTGGGTCCATCCAGCTTTCTCAAGTTTTGTAGCTGTGTAATCAACCCTGGTGCAGGCACAGTGGCCGAAATGGGACCACTGAAAAACTAGAGAGAGAGATGGCAGCATGCTTGGGGAGACTCTGGAGTAAGGAGAAGTACTGTACCCAAAAGAGATTTTTAAAACTCATAAACCTAAAGGGACAACACTGCTCAGAAACAGCCCACTGAGGACTGAGCAGTAGCTGCAGAGTGCTGTCAGTTGGAAAGGAAAACTGGAAAACTGGACGTTGGGAGAAGGGAATTGACGGACTTGCTGCATGGCTAGTTAGCACCCTCCAGCTACAGTAGAAGAATGCATTGCAATGTTTTGCTGCTTGTTCTAGTTGTTGAAAATAATTTTATACTACGTTTTCAGAGTGAATGGAACAATATAATGTAATAATAATAATAATAATAATTTATTATTTATACCCCACCCTTCTGGGGAAGGGAGGCTGTGCCTTCAAAAATCAACTTTTGTACTTGCAAAGCAGGTGGGTTATCACGACAGTTGTTTTTGTCTCAGTTGAAATGATTTTTAAAAATAATTTAACAACTGCTATGACTAAAATGCAATTCCATATATCCAGTTCTCAACTATTTCATTTGGGGACAGGAAAAGAATATTATTGAAAAGCAAGCAATGAGGTTCACAGCATGCTGGGCAATCTAGCATCAGTGTCTTTTTACAATCATTGCTAAGCTATGTACAGAAGGCACATCTAACACGACAGTCTTCGACGTGCTACTTCCACTTGCCTGTTAATAAAAGATCCATTTTCAAAAAGGTGGAAAATGCAGGTACAAGAACTTAATTTTCCTAGTGCCATGCCAAAAATTTATCCAGTATCAAAGGCAGATCTAAGGAACAGGTAGGTAGCCGTGTTGGTCTGCCGTAGTCGAAACAAAATAAAAAAATCAAAAAATCAAAAAAATCCTTCCAGTAGCACCTTAGAGACCAACTAAGTTTGTTCTTGGTATGAGCTTTCGTGTGCATGCACACTTCTTCAGATCTAAGGAAGTACGACTGGTATGGTTGCCCTGGGGGCAGAACTTCTAGGCCACTGTAGCAGGTGCCGCAACTATAAAGTCCATCGGAAGCCAAGAGGCAGGGGGTGCAGGATTTTGGACTCACACAGGGTGCCACTAAAATTTGAGGTGCCCAGGTCTGCCACTGCCTGATAGTTTCTGTTGTGCTTATATTACTTTTGAACTAATCAAGGGGTGTTTGCAAGTGCCCTTTCATTCATCCTACAAATCATCTCTCTAATGGTTTTCACTCTGCAGCCCTCCCAGATGCCTGTGCTTCATTTAAACCATCTTTTTTTAACAACATACACCCTGCCAAACACCTGAGTCTCACTGAATTCAATGCATGCATTTTAAGCAGTCCCATTGAAATCAATGGGGTTTAAAAGTGACACACTTTTGCCAGAGTCTACTGGTATATCCTGTGTGCTGGTGGCGGGGAGCAAGAGAGAGAAAATTGGAAGTTAATAAATCGCCCACTCCTAACCACATCTATCAAGAGGTAAGGTCAACTGTGATTTACTTTCTAGTAAATATGCTTAGGATGTCAGCCAAAGGCTTTATATTTCACCCTGCAGTTAAATAACCTCGGCTGTAGCCCATTGTCCTTCATATACCCTAGTTTAACAGATTTACCCCCTTTCCCCCCCCCCCCAATAAGTTGTATTCACAGTAAAAATAAATAACTTTTAAATATCCTGAATCAACCTTCATTATCAGATAAAGTTATGGACATCAGCATAACTGGCAATTGGATAGATTGGATATCTTTTGAAAAACTAGCTTTGAAATAGAACTGTCCCACTCCACTGTGTCGATAACACTTAGGCTAATGTTGCATTAATATAGAACTACTGGGATAGGGAAATAGTAGTGTGCGCCATAAACTTTAATTTATAACAGCTTTCTCGGGGTAGACTATTCTGTAAACACTGTATTAAAAACAGCTTCATATTCACAGAACAAAGCAAAGCAAAACAAGAAAACATCATTTTAATAAGCCATAAACCGGCCACATTTGACCTGAGTTTTGATCAAAGTTCATTTCTGATGCCACCAAATGTTCCCTTGTGTGGGATCATTGTGATTGCAAAGAAACAATCCATGAACAACCCTCTTGCTTGGCTGATGTAGGCAAGAATAATGAAATCCACAGCATTTTGGAGAGGTTTTTCCAGGAATCACAGAAACCAGCTGGAATGATTCTATATTTAATGCAGAGGTGGGGAACCTGTGGCCCTCCAGATGTTATTTGACTCCCAACATACACCAGCTCCAGCCAGCCCCAGTCAGGGATTGTGGAAGCTGAAGTCCAGCAAAATTTACAGGAGAGTGACAAAAATCTCCCTTGAGTTAACAACTGGATTTCTGTTTCTCTTATTCATTAGTTGCATTGGCGCCATTAAGAACAGAGAACACTTCAGCTTCTCATAGTGTAACAAGCAGGCATACTGGAAAGCACAGAGGCAATTTTCACAGGCTAAAACAGCAGCAGGTAACAAAATAAAACAAAACCAGTTTATTGAAGTGCATTCAATGCATGCAGCAAAGTACCACTTTTCATAAGGATCCACCCAAGATGCATTGGGCGCTTCCTTTGTCATTTGCAATAGCACGTAAAAATGCATGTTTATCTATTTATGTCACCAAGTGAACATTTTCTCCCATTTTTGCCAGGAAGATGCTAAGGCCTTGCAGGAAGTCCTACTCCTACTTGGTTAAATTAACAAGAAATAAGGACAGTGGACTAAGACAAATAGGAAGGACGGAGGCTCAGCAGTTCTTGCGGTGGCAGCTAACCTGATCCCAGAGATCCATACGCCTGCTTGGTGCTCACAGAGAAGATGGTACCTCTTTTTTTCTGCCAACATGCTGTGCCAGTGGGAGGTGGTTGGATACTATCCTTCCTATTTCTAAATTTGGCCATGAATTTATTATTAAGACAGGCAAAATGACCTAAGATATTTAAACAATTTGTTTGGTGCAAGTACAACAACCCTGCACCACCGTTCAAGAGTAGCAGCAATTCTGCCCTTGCGACCAAGTGGTGGGTTTCTCATTCAGCAATGTTTATTGACACAGGTCAACATTTGCTTCAGATCAAGCCACAGCCTTCTCCACTAAAACGCCGGCAAGTCCTTCTCACTGAAGCAGAGGAAGATCAGGACTCCTTCCCTCCAGAATTCAGAGTTTTCCGGCTGGACCAACCAAGTCTTTTGACGGCAAGTGGCTCCTCCTTCACCTTGTACCCTTCTATAGTCCAGGGATCTTCCAGCCACTCATTTCTTGAATGGGGTCAGCTTGTTAAAAGTGTGCCAAAAAATAGAGGGCTTCCGTTTCGGTTCTGCCAGGGCAAAGACCTGCTGTTGTGGGATGCTAGTGGGCACGGTGATGTGACGCTGGTGGATAGGATGTAAACTCTGGTGAGGGGGGGGCATCGGGCACCCACTGTATCCAACACCTGTAGAAAGAAAGTATTGACACCTGGTGTGAGACTTTTGTGGGGACAAAGACTGGGTTGCTGTAATGTTTGCACGAAGACATTTGTTTCTGCACACAAGCTATTGCAAATGTCCACAGTCATACACACAGTCACACACAGGTAGATAAATGGTACATGCAAAACGCCACAGTTACAGCCAGCAGCAGCATTGCGATTCCAGGACACAAAGCATGGGAACTGCTGTCACCTGGATCTATAATTGTCTGGTCCATGGGCTACCACCTTCCCCACCATGCCCAAGGACAGGCAGGACTCCTCACGAGAAGGAGAAAAGCTTCTTGTGTGAATTAGCCTTTGGTCGGGGTGGGGGTAGCGAAAGAGTCACCTTTCATCTTTCCGTGTCTTGACTTCCGTGCATTTTGCATGGCTTGTTTCTTTTGGTTTTCTGAGATCTCCATTCCTACAATGGAAAAACAAGGCATGTACATTTAAACACGTCTCGGGTTTTTGACTGCAGGGAAAATAATTTCCAGTTAAAACGTAACACAGGAACGGCTCAGTTTAATGGTGCATTCAAAGGAGAACCTCAGCAGTACAGCACATGCTCTGCATAAAGATCTGAAGTTCAACCCCTGGCATCTCCAGGAGGGGCTGGAACAGATACCTGCCTGAAAACTGGGCGAGCCACTGGCAGTCAGCTGAGAGCCAACCTTTCTGACCTTTGGATCCCAAGATGTTGTTAAACTACAATTCCCATTGTCCGCTGTCCACGCTGACCGAGGACAATGGGAGCTGTAATCTAACGATAATCTATGTGGCACCGGTTTGTATGTAGAACAGTAGAAGGTGGCTTTAGAGGAATTTTAGAGCCTGAGACAATACTGAGCTAGCTGGACCAATTGTCTGAGTAAGTAAAAGGTCTCTTCCATTGTTCATATGCAGAAGGTCCCAGGTTCAATTCCCGGCACCAATTTTTAATAAGAGGTATGGCAGGATGGGGATTCTTGAAATCACAGTCCAGTTAGCTTAGTGTCTGTCCTGGGAAAACTGGTGGGAAATATTGTTGAAATAAAATAACCAAGCATATAGAAGGGCAAGCCTTGTTGAAGCAGAACCGGCATGGCCTCTGTAAGGGGAAGTCCTTTCTTATTAGCCTATTAAGAGCTATTTAAGAGTGTTAACAAGCATAAGATAAAGGTGATCCAGCTGATATATTGTACTGGACTTTCAAAAAGCTTTGGACAAAGTGAGTACCCTGAGACTGCAGTCAGCTTTGTAAGCTGCAGGTTGGATGTGGACCTTATCCGGATAACAGAAACTGTACCTTGTAAAAGTATCGCAATTCAAAATAAAACTACTGATATCTTAATTACCGTATTTTTCCGTATATAAGACTAGGGGTTTTTTTTTACCCAAAAAATTGGTTTAAAATTGGGGCTCGTCTTATACATGGGTAGTGCTAAGGGGTGTTTTCTTAATTTGGAGTCCCCAAAAATAGAGGAGTGTCTTATACATGGAAAAATACGGTACGTTATACAAATTTATCATTCAACCACATTCGGAATATTGCAGAGCTGGAAAAGGTGGTGGTAGTGGGGTTTTGTGGGGGGGGGGGTGTGTGGACGGAGAGCAAGTAGCATTTGCAGTCCAAACTTTCAGTTGGGAATGAGGTTTTAGTCCATATTTTATTTAGCCTCCCTACTGTATGGTGATGTATCCAAACCCCATGAATGAGAGGCAGGTTAAAGGCTGTGTCATGTGCTCAAAAATCCTATACAAGGTGTGGGATTGTGAATGACAGCTGCATGCAGAGAATGTTACAGAACCAGCCATGGCTGTAGGGGCAGGTGCTACTTTTCAGCAAACCATCCATCAGTGAGGCTGAAAATGTGAATGACTGTTGGAAAGCAACACCTACCGTGTTTCTCCTAAAATAAGACACCGTCTTATATTTTTTTCGCTCAACAAAACACAGTATGGCTTATTTTCAGGGGGTGTCTTATTTTAACCGTGTCGCATCGGTACGCTGCATAGCCACGCCTCTCCAGGCTGTTTTAATGGGAGGTACCACGTCACTATGGCTTATTTTCGGGGCATGGCTTATTTTTGGGGAACGGCTTATATTTCGCAAATGCATAGAAATCCTGCTATGGCTTATTTTATGGCTATGTCTTATTTTAGGAGAAACAGGGTATTAGTGAGGTTGTCGCTAATTCATGTGCTGCTTTGTGTTTGTGTCTACAACTTCAGTTTGTTAAATGGCACTGCTGGCTTGTTGAGATAACCCACCAGAACTCAAAAGCTTCTATTTTGCAGCAAATTCCATTTGGGAGGGGGGCAGTTGGTTTTGTGGGACCCACCTCTTTTGCTGAATTTACACTGTTCTGTTTAGAACCATGTTATTCATTCTTGTAACAGTTTTAATGTTGTAACTCACACTGGGACTTTATGGTGAAGGGAGAGTAAAAAAATCTTGTACATCAATCAATCAATCCATCCATCCCCACCCACCCCTCACTCCCCCAAGCCAACTTCCCATTGCTCAGTTCCAGTGGTAACTGTTAATCAATAAACTTGCTCATACAGCTAAACCAGGGTTTCCACAAAGCACAGAAATAAGAGAAGTCAACAGAAGACAATACTTGCCCATTTCTTTGTCTTCTTGCACTCGCTTCCTCTCATTTGCAAAGGCCTCCAGCCACCTCTTCTTGTCCCCCGGCTTTTTCCCACAAAATAGATGGGCTTCTTCTGTGGCACTATTTACAATTTTGAAAGCATTTTTGACATTAATATTGAAGTCCTTTTCTCTGCCGTCCTCAATGTCCAGCACTTCAAACTCATCCATGTCCACCCGGCCCTTGTAGTACAGCATGTCCCTTCTCAAGAGATCTTTCTTACAGAACACAAGCTGGTGGTCAAAGAGAAAGAAAGTCCTTTGCTGGCTCTTGCCTTGCTTGGAGATTTTGGTCAGCTCTCCTGAGTGGATTAGTTCTGAGCTTCTGCCTAAAATGTCTTGCCCCTGAAAACGTTTGCAGCAAAAAAGAAAAAAAGAGCAGGCCCAAGATTATTTACTTGCATGACTGTCATTAGCTTAGTTAGCAGTATAAACTTTATTTTATTTGCAGGTTTACAAGCCATTTCAAAACCAAAAGCTACCAAAGCAGTGTACAACAAAGTAAAATGCAAAAAGTTACAAACACAATAAACTAAAAGCAACAAAACAATTGCTACAATTGTACAATTAATATTCCATAACATGTCTGGGTCACTTCAGGGAAAGCCTTCTTAAAAATGTCCTTAAAAGCCACCTAAATATCAAGAGGCTACATGCTTGTCTAATTTCAGTTGGTAACTAATTCCAGGGGGCTGGAGCTTCAACACTAAAAAAGCCCAGTTTCTAAAGCACATCGCTGGGGTATGTTATATTTTTCAGCAGTGCTACATCTGAGGATCACAGTTGCTGGACAGAGATATATTGGCATTTTTTGCATACGGATAAATAACCCAGAAATAACGCTTCCGGTTAAGAACTTTGCTTCAGGATAAGAACAGAAATTGTGCTCTGGCGGCACAGCAGCAGCAGGAGGTCCCATTAGCTAAAGTGGTGCTTCAGGTTAAGAACTGATCTCTGGAACGAATTAAGTACGTAACCAGAGGTACTACTGTATTTTTAGTAGTTGCCCCAATGATGTAGAATTGCCCTCTCCCTGGAGACTAGTTTGGCCCCATCAATTGCCCCCTTTTGAAGAAATGGTATAGAAAAACTTTTCTGTACCATTGGGCATTTTTTAGTGTGACGGTTCTGTTCACGGAGATGCTGCTTTGAGAATCCATAAGCTGCTATTTGTGATTCATTTTGGTGTGTTTATCCAACTGGGTTTATCTGTTATACTTTTTGTTCCTATTAGTTCTGTTTTGTGCCATAAACCACTTTTTGACCAATTATTAAAGAAACAAGCATAAAAAAAATCCAACGTTATCTGGAGGCTAACAGGTTAGCCACCCCTGTCTGTCTTAAGTCCCATTGATTATAATGGATGTATTCTAATCCCAAGACTGGATCTAACCGTCTGTGACTTTTGAGATGAAAACCTCCTGGAAGTGCACCCTTACCTCCCAGTTGACAATGGACACTTGCCAGCGGGCCATCTTGTCTATGCTTTCTAGCCTTCGCTTGCGTTCATTGATCAGGCAGGCTACATTCTTCATGGCTTCATATGCTGCCTTTATATCGTTATAGTCACTGCAAAATGAAGGCAGGCATGGGTCAGTCATTTTATCCCCTTTTAACTCGGCTTGTGAGAGGCATGCGGCTGGACACCAGTGGAAATGAGAGCCCCAGGCCACAAGGGTTTGGGTACGATTCAGAAAAGCAGTGCTCACGTCATGATACAGTGAGCAGTAAGGTGTGTGGAATTCAAACCCAGTATAAATAGCATCATTTTACTTCTGACTTTTCCCAACCACAGTACAGGCTTATGCTGGCATGGTCCTTAAGCGTAGTTATACTAACTAAAGTTTGCTGATAAACCAGGATTTCAAATGCCATGTGTGCCCTAGTTCTATTTCTCTTAAGCGTTAAGAGGATAAAAACATCTGTTAACCTTTGGGCTTGAGCATACCCCTCCTCTGAGTTAATAATGCAATCATTACCCTAGGTTTAAGCTTTGTATGATATAAAGGTTGAGGCTATAAGAAACTGTCTGACAACATTTCTATTAAATGGAAGTTTGCACACACAAACACACACACACACAGAGAGAGAGAGAGAGAGAGAGAGAGAGAGAGAGAAGCATGTGGGGAATGGTGGGGGGTGACGAGCAGGAGCAGGGCCATCTTAAGAGTATCTTGCGTCGTGGCGCAAAGATCCCTCTGGCACCCCTTGCGCTCCGCCGGGCACGGCACGGCAGGTGGGGTGGGCGTGGTGGGGTGGGCGCGGTTGAGGCGCCCTCCAGGCCCTGGCGCCTTGCGTCAGGAGCCTCTGGCTGAGACAGGCCTGAGCGGGAGGGGGGTATACTTTGGATTAACAACTAGGGTTAGTAGGAACTGCAGTCTAAAGTATTGGGAGGGCACCAGGCTGGCGAAAGCTTATATATATTGGAGAGGGAGAGGGAGTGCGCTGGCCTATTTTCTTCATGATGCTAGGATCACCCTTTTCGTGGAGATTTCGAAGACACTGATGAATAAATACTGGAGAAGGAGAATAAGGAGAAAGTTGAGGACAGAAGCAGACAACAAAGGAGCTCCCATCCCCACAAGAGTCCTGTTCAGCTGAATCAGGAGCAGGCTGGGAGGAAAAATAGAGCTAATGAAAGGGATTACTTTACTGAAAGAGAGTGTGGCATCAGCAGTGTGACTTCCTGGACTGATTGCACATAAACCAAAACTTTATGGGATCACATGCTTAGTTGTCTCAGTGTCCAGACCCCTCCATGTTAATTTGAGGTTTCAGAGCAGGTTTTTGCTGACCATCTCCCCTTGCTGGCCACCACACATCAACATCAATTGGAGACAAATGTGAGACACATTCTTACAGCTGAGGCACTGCAGTCCTCTCACTGGAGTTTTATCATATCTGCATGCACAGAGGGTATCATTAGTTTGAAAGTGTTAAAAGCAGTTCTTGCTGTCATGTTAGGTTTCCATATGCAGACAGACAGAGATGCTGAATCTCTCAAGGACACAATCAGCCTCCTGGGTTCCTGAGAAAGGACTGTACCACCTCAGCAAATGTCGCCCTGCACTTACATTTCAGTTACACACACAGTGCACAGATGGGAAAACCACAACATGACCATTACAATCATTATCTGCAAGCCCAGACAACAGCCTACAGACAATGCACAGCTTGCATTTTTCCCTCATTTGTTTCAGAAAGCTAATATGTGCCTGGTCAAATTATTATTTGGACATCCAGCACAGTGTTGTCTACTCTGATTGGCAGCCCCACTGAGCTACTGTCACCCCAGATATGTAGTGCCTGCCCTTTTAAACTCACAACAACCCTGCATGTTTTTACAGGATTCAGCTGTCCTCATATCCAGGCTCACAGAAGCACTTTGATTGTGAAAATGTTAAACTAAAAGCACACAAAAATCCTGCCCAAGACAGTGACGAATAAACCCTACCCTAAAGGAAATGTATGCAGATACTGGCCATAAATATATAACTGAAGGCCATAATTGACTACATGAGTGTTTGTCTACTACATTTAATCTTATGCCCTTGCAATACTGTAAAATCATGTTCCTCTTTATTTGACTACTTATATATTCTACATTAAGAATAGGGGAACTTGTACAAGACATACAGGGCAAAAAACATATCCTAACCGATAAGGTTATGAGTCATAAACTACTTAAAACAGAAAACTTGCACTTAAAAATAGCCAATCGCATTGACTTCATGTGGGCTAAGAAAAACTGAAGTGATTTGTGGCTGAAGGATGCTGTGTCAGGGAATTATGTTGAATAAAGTAGACATGGCCAGTTAATATGCTGAAGCTACTCATCAACACAATTTAACCACTTCTGTCCACTCGTCAAATGCAGAAGCAGCATTGGCCTTCTTCCAATGTCACTGATAGCTCCTATTTGAAAAGGATATACAAATCTGAGCTAGCGTTTGTGGAAATAGAGTAACAGAACTGGAAGGAACCTCAAAATTCATCTATTTAGTCCAAGGAAATACAACTACTACATCTAATTAAGGAGCGTCCACCACCTAGCAAGTCGGTCTGTTCTTCCCTTGGAACAGTTTGTGTTGCCAGAACTAGTTCTTCCATAGTTTAGCCTAAAGCAGGGACCAACAATGTGGTACACCTTCCAGATGTTGTAGACTACAGTGGTACCTCAGGTTACAGACGCTTCAGGTTACAGGCTCCACTAACCCAGAAATAGTACCTCGGGTTAAGAACTTTGCTTCAGGATGAGAACAGAAATCGCACGGCGGCGGCAGGAGGCCCCATTAGCTAAAGTGGTACCTCAGGTTAAGAACAGTTTCAGGTTAAGAACAGTCCTCCAGAACCAATTAAGTTCTTAACCCGAGGTACCACTGTACAACTCTCATCATCCTCGACTACTGGATATGCTGCCTGGGGCTGATGGAAGTTGTAGTCCACAATATCTATAGGACACCCCATTTGCTATCCCTGATCTAAATCCTTCTTGTAATTTCAGCCCATTGGTTTTGGTCCTCCTCTCTGGAGAAAAATAACCACCTCAAAATTAGTTCACCATCTATGTGAAAGCCTTTTAATCTCTTTTCCAGGCTAAAGAGAATGAACTAAGCAGAATGAGAGGGTGGTAGTTGCTGTAGGTTAGTTTGGAAGTGAGTTTGGGGAGGTCCCCTTGGCAAAAAACATAATGTTCGCCTTACCTATGTTCCTGAGTGGTGTACTTGAGTAATTCTGCAAGCTGCAGGGGATATTTACAGATTTTCTGAACAGGTGTGAGAAGGAAACCATCAATGGCGATGTCAATCATTTGCTGAAGCAGGCGACAAGCCTCAAAGAAGTGGCGGTACTTGCCCTGCTTCATCAGGTTAGACATCTCAATGCAGGCACTGGGATGATTGTTGCAGTACTCAGAGTAGATAGCAAAGCCTTCTTGCTAAAATGGGGTGGTGGGGGGTGGGGAGAGAATAAAAGCACAACTGTGGTTAAAATATCAAGGAAGAGATTGGCACACCCACTCCTGTAGCCATCCCTTTTTCCAATTGCTCCCTTCCATACGCCTTGAAACTGCTCAGAGTTGCATGCATTGTGCTGAATTTAAAATGCAAACCTTATTGCCAAGAAACAATTGAGAGCCCATGTCTTAGGAGGGCACTCTGAGTTGTTCCTTTGCAACATAATTTACATTCAGTGCTGTTCAAATTCAGCACCAAAAGCAAGCCCAGGTACAACTGATGTCACATGACAGCAGGTGATTGACAGGCGAGTGGACTCGGTCACCTGTAAAGAGTGGCCTGCAGAAGGGTAGCCACTTTTTGATCCGGCCTGCCAGACAAAAGTGGTTCCACACGCCTGACCAAAACCATCACAAAAATTTCTCAGTGAATGTAGGAACAAGACTGGGCCCATTCTTGTGGTCTTTAGGGCAGACTCCGTGGCAGGTTTCTCAGATTTCTGCAGCAACAGTGTCTCCCAAATATGCCACAGAGTGCACCTGCATACCACTGCTTCACATTACACATTTCCCAGTGCCATCAGGCATCTGGGGTGGTTCATAGGAGGATGTGGGAGTGGGGTGGAATAAAAAAAAAAGGCCAGACCCCAAAAGGAGCTGAGAATTTAACATATTTCCATATCACTTATTTGAGGTGATAGGAGGCTGAAAGCTTTGTCCGTTTGCTGTTCTCATCCATTTGCCAATCAGAGCCCCTTCTTCTGTAAAGATCTTACATAGGAACAGAAAACTAAGTTTGAGACATATCATAGCTGTTGCAGAAAGAACTATCATGTGTGGTGTTGACATCTGTGACAGTATACCGATATGTGAAGGAATCAACAATGCCTGTTTGGATGGTGGTATTGTAAAACATGGTAGAGGCAGGGAATCTTTCTCTCTCTATCTTTGCTATGAATGGCAACTGAACAATGAGAGAAGTGAATGGAAGGTGATGCTGCAGCCGATGTGAGGGTTGATACAGGGTCAGTGGTGGGCATAACCAAAGCATAAAGGGGATGGGGTTTGCAGCACTGCAGGATTGTAGAATGTGTTCTCTCACTCTCTTATGCTACCCTGTCTCTCCCCACCCCACCCCACACACCCCATATCTGTGTGTATAATTGGGCTAAGGGTGCATGCAATCTATGGGCCTTAAAGGATTGGCCTAGCATTTAATTCTGTAGTGTTATCACACTGTTAGCTGCCCTGGCTCACATGACTGCATTTCTGGCATAACATTCATCAGCTAATCAACTTAATGCAGTAGAATTACCCAACTTACGTGCTGAAGAAAGCAGGATCCTATTTCACTCAAATGGGGCTCTTCTTTGTTGTATTGCTTCTCTAGATCCTTCAAGAACTTTCTTTGGAATTTGTAAATGTCTTCAATATTTCCAAATATGGTGCTCAGCTGGGCCCCAGTAAACATTCCTGTATGTTTCCGACACTGCCGAATGTACCCCTGTAAATGACAAAGCAGGACTCTTTGGTTTGTCAAAGATGAAGAGATTGAAAATAAAATGTTGCATCAAATAATCAAGCTCAGTAGTCAACAAAGGAAAGTTTCATCTTAAGACTTCCTTGTCTCTTCCTTGCAACCCTTATTCATGAGGAGCAATAACTGTACAAGTTTTCCAAAACCCAAGTTGCATAGTCCAGATTCCAGTACATAGTAGAACCAATCTGACAGTAAGACCAGAGCATCCGCTCACAGAGAAATCCTATATATTAGCCATAATTTTGCCATTCAGCCAAAGCAAATAAAAAGTGTGCCAAGAAAGCAGCTAAACAGGAAACAACACCCAGCTGCCAGGGAGCTGCACAAAATTTCCCAGGTCAAGAAAGTGAAGTACTGCAGCAACCCAAGAAATGCAGCATATGCCCACCTTAAGTTTTCTGAAGACAAAGTTTGGCCCAAAGGTAGAGTGTCTGCTTTGCAGAAAGGGTTAGGTAAGTTCCCTGCCTGAATCCCTGGAGATCCACTGTTAGTCAGAACAGACAATACTGAGCTAGATGGACCAGGAGCCTAGCCCAGTATAAGGTAGCTTCCTATGGTCCCTGATAAACACAGGTTTTCCTCCCCACAAAGCAACTCCTCTCCAGCATTTTGCAGCTTACTTCACAGATGTCCTTGAGATGTTTGATATAGATCCGCTCCGTGTTCATTATTTCCTGAATCACGTTTGTTCTCATCTGATCTTTGTTTTCAGCAATTTTTTGGCGGTGCTTCACAGGGTCTGCATTGGGTTCTTCGTCTTGGAGGCTGCCACCGTTTTCTGCAAGTTCTTCCTGGTTGACCCGCAGCTGGAATCGTAAAAGAGGAGAAAGCAACTAAGTTGAGGAAGCACAGCTGAGTTGAAGAGCAATCCAGAAGGTTGTGGGACCTCCAGAACAGATGCGGTGGAAGGGGGTGGGTACCAAGCCCTCCTGGCACAACCCTGGAGATAATAATCCTTTGTGCCTATGTTACATAGTATGACTCAAAGTTCCATACAGTTGGAGAGGGGCCACAGTTCAGTGGCAAAGTCCATGCTTTGCACGAAGAAGGTCTCAGGCAAGCTCCCTGGCATTCTGCTTTTAAAAAGAGAGCAGGTGATGGAAAGTATTCCTAGGATTCTGGAGAGCAACCACTGCCTCTCAGGTGAGACAATATCAGGCTAGATGGGCAAATAATCTGATCTGGCACAAGGCAGCCTCCTATATATTCTGCGGAAAAGCCCCACTGAAATTAACTGGGATTTCTTAGCGTTCAGCTTGCCATATTATGTAGTCAAGTCAAGTCTAAGAACCAACTTAGAAGAGAGTCTTATGCAACACAGATTAACTTGGTGAGTTACCATTTACAAGCCTGGCTCTGCTCAACTTGGTGTAGTTATTATTACAGTGAACAGGGTCCCCTGAGAAGAATTTCATCATTTAAACCAGTGGCAGAAATGAGGCCCTCCAGATGTTCCTGGATTATAACTCCCATCAGTTCCTGATCCTTGGCCATGCTGGCTGGGGATGACAGGAGTAGGAATCCTAACACATCTGGAGGGCCACAAGTCCCCTCTCCCTGATGTAAACTCTGGGCAAGGAAGTCCTTTCTTTTATGTGCAGCACACTCCTCTTACAGCAAACGCATCAGACTGGACTTTCTCCAATGTAATAGGAGGAAAAATAGGTAGAGGTTTTAAATCACTGCCATCAAAAAACGAGCATTAAGAGATTGTGTGGGAATGGGCAATATCAAACAAATGATCCAAAGAGCGGTTTCCAATTAATATCAACCTATCATGCAGGGATGCAGGTGGCACTGTGGGTTAAACCACAGAGCCTAGGGCTTGCTGATCAGAAGGTCGGCGGTTCAAATCCCAGCGACGGGGTGAGCTCCCGTGGCTCGGTCCCAGCTCCTGCCCACCTAGCAGTTCGAAAGCACGTCAAAGTGCAAGTAGATAAATAGGTACCGCTCCAGTGGAAAAGTAAATGGCGTTTCCGTGCGCCAGAAGCGGCTTAGTCATGGTGGCCACATGACCTGGAAGCTGTACACTGGCACCCTCGGCCAGTAATGTGAGATGAGGCCGCAACCCGAGGCAGACATGACTGGACCTAATGGTCAGGGGTCCCTTTACCTTTACTATCATTGATAGAAAACCCTTTCAACCTTTATACCAACTCTGTTGGTTTTTACAATAGGCTTTTTAAAGTGATAAATTATTTATGCGTTAAATTAAAAAAGAAATAGCCCCAAGAATAGGAAGCGTGGAATGCTGAGTGGCTGTGTACGTATTGAGCTGGCACAGAAGAAGCTGTTCTGCCCATTTCAAAAGATTATTGTGGGGGAAGACAGAAGTTTGTTTCGGCCTTTGACTGATTGAAATCATGGTTAACTCTTACTGCAGTTGTTGTAAGAAGAGTGTGATGCACTCAGAGGTCCTCAGGACTGCAGTGTGTGCAAACGTGTAACACTTTGTGGATTTGAACCGCATAGTTATCAATGCAGAGAGACTGGCGTGTGTTTCTCACACTGGCAAACATTGGGCATTTCAGTAAAGGTTTTTGACAGGCCACATGAAGGAAGGGCGATACCAGTCTGAAACCACTGACTCATGGCCCTTTCTTCTTCTTTTACCCATTTATATCGTTACAGAAACAGAAGTACGATGCAGGCTCACACATCTCAATGCCAGACATGCAGCCTGATCCCATGATGTCTTCTGCGGATTTGGAGCATGGTGTCATCAATATGTGGATAACACTCAGCTCCCACTCTCGCTCCAGTTCATCTGAATCAGGAGAGGCAGTTCAGGTGCTGAACCAAGGTCTGGAGGCAGCAATGGGCAGGATAAAGGCCAATCAACAAAGCTAAATCCTGACAAGATAGAGGTCCAGTGGGTCAATGGTGCTTAGATTCAGGAACTGGGACATTGGGCCTGTTCTAGACAGGGTAACACTCCCCCTGAGAGAGCAAGTAAAGTACATATCTTAGGAGTAATCCTTAATTCTATGCTGTTTCTAGAGGCTCAGGTGGCATTATTTTTAATTGAAACTGAATATGTACGTTGCATTTCATTGCAGCAAAGAACACATGACCTGAAAAGTGGAATATAAATCTCTTATTAAAACAGGAATCAGATTGTGACAAGAGTTCCTATATTCTTATAATTGCTTTTAAGGACAGAGAAATGCTCTATGTGAATTTCTTCCTCCAGCTTTTGCTGGATTCACTGAGTTGATTCCTTCTCCTCCACAAAATACTTGGTTGTGGGTACAAACAACAGTGGCAACTAAAGGATGGCCTACTGTTTGGCCACCTCATGAGAAGAGATGACTCCCTAGAAAAGACCCTGATGTTGGGAAAGATGGAGGGCACAAGGAGAAGGGGATGACAGAGGATGAGATGGTTGGACAGTGTTCTCGAAGCTACTAACATGAGTTTGGCCAAACTGCGGGAGGCAGTGAAAGATAGGTGTGCCTGGCATGCTCTGGTCCATGGGGTCATGAAGAGTCGGACACGACTGAACAACTGAACAACAACTGTAAAAAATGAGCCTTGCAGATAATGCATCTGCTGGGTCCCCCTGTAGTCACAGTGCAGTTTGTATAGCAAAAGCAATGACTGTAACCTGCAAGAAAAAGGGAGGACAGGAGGACGTTCTGGACAGCAGTGATTCTAACAGTTTGACATAGAAGAAGCCAGAAAATTAGAACTGAAAATAATCACTGCAATCTTCGTGTTGCAGTGGGAAAGGAAGCAGTACTAGTAAACTTGAGCAATGCACCAGCCGCCCAAGACCACAATATTGCGTAAAGAGGTGGTTCAGTAGTTTCCGGAAGAAAGATAAAATAACTTGAGTTCTCGCTTTACTCACCCTGACGAAGCTTGCCGGAAACCAGGCTTCCTTCTCCTCATTTCTGCCCCACCACCAATCCTTGTTGGAAGCCTCAAGGACTTGGATAACGTCCCCGGCTTTGAAGGCCAATTCCTGGTCATCCATGGTCACGTGATCCCAGAGTGCCTCTGCATAGACCATGCTCCCATCACTTATCAGCTGAAACAGAAACGTTTTTGTGAAGGGCAAGGTTTCTGTAGGGATGGCCAAAGTAACTACGTGTAGATGCAAGCAGCACCTGCAGCAACAGAGATATCAAGCCACTTTTCTGAAGCTTCTAGGTATTATCCATGGAGACGGTTGCTTTTCAAAATGGTGAAAGATAAACAGTTTGTAATTTGGAAGTTCTCCAAAAAGAAGGAGAGCAGATTATGGGCCCACAGATCTGATTATTTGTCCAAGAAACTCAAAACAGTGGACTTTTCAGAAAAAAAATTCATGCACCAAAGTCATCACCTCATTTACCTCGTTAATGGCTAGCTGCTCCCCTCCGGGCTGCAAGTACCTAGGGCTGGCTTGGCAGAGGTCCTCATAGCTGTAATCCTCCTCACTACCATTATCATCCACTAAGGCAGAAGATTCAGTACCTCCATCAGTAGCACCTGGCAGGGACAGTGAAATATTGATAAATTATGTACAGTCAAAGCCCATCTCTGTGACTTTTTAAATTAAAAAAATTCCTACTAATAAAAAGACATGGAGCCTGATTTACAACTTCTCACATCCACTTGAATAAACCATAAAGTATCTGTCTGAAGGGAAATGTTAGAGCAGAGAAAAATCTGAACATACAGTAAGAGAAAATCTACATCTTATACAGAGCCAATGAGGCTTGCAGTTGAAAGTCTGGAGTGCTCCTTGTTTAGTGTTCCAGCCATCTGTCATGATACTCCATTCCATTCCACTTCCCTGTCCGTTTTCCAGTCCTCTCTCCAACATCCCATGGTCAACATCCCATGGCTACTGGGCATACTTAGTCCTCATTGTGCTGTTTCTGAAGCCCCTTCCCCCTGACTTAGGATCATATTCCCCCCCCCCACCAACCTAAATATTTTTGTACTTCTGCAAACCTTGGGAAGCCTGCTAATATCTCTCTCTTTGTGTGTGGACGGTGCTATTTTACCTATCTACACTTTGATAATGAGTTCTATGTTACTATGTAGGACAAGCTGGTGGAATTGCCCCTACCTAAAGTGTGGTACAGTCCAGAATTTTACCTGCTCTGTCTACCATGTCATTTTTGTACCACTCAGAAACGGCAACTGGGCTGAATCCCTTTATATAGTGCAGACTGACAAATAAGAAAACCCACCATTTTTTTCCCTCCTAAACAGAAGTGGGTCTCTGTTTACTTTGTGTATTTAAAGCTTTTGTGGATGGCTTTTCTACCCAACACAGCACGGAACATTTAGAATGGGCAAAAACCATTACAGCCTATGTTTTATCAAATGCAATGTCTGACATCAAATGTAACTGACCTGTAGATAGGACTCTTGGGAACTGAAAACAGAGTTGTTATATTTACCTTTGTTATCCATGAAAACCATTCAAGAAAAACAATTAAATATATATGTATTCCACCTAAAAGCCAACTACAGATAAAACAATCCATTATCAAAAGCAGCCATGGCATTATATGAAGAAGCCAACACTAAGGAAACCTCAAAACTAACACCCTTCCAGGGTAATTATTGAGAGACACCTGCCCATGCAGGAAGTTGGGAAGTTAATATGCTTCGAACCAGACCATTGCCATAGTGCTGTGGTAGGGAAGGTAGAACTTGTTTATTTTCATTTATTATTACATTTATATCCCACTTCTCCTCCAAGGAACTTAAGGTGGTGATAACTTGGTTCTCCCCATCCCTATTTTTTCCTCACAACACCATTGTGATATAGGTTAGGCTGAGAGACTTATAACTGCCCAAGGTCAACCCTGAGCTCCGTGGCTGAATGGGGAATTGAACCCTGTCCTCCCAGGTCCTAGTTCAACACTCTAACCACTACACCACACTTGCTTTTGCAGGACCAACAAAGCTGTACAGAGGTGTAAGCACTGTAAAGGCTTCCAGCTGGGAAAGGGTGGTGGTTAACCCAACTGTAGAAATAAACAGTCGTACCAAGCAGAGATATGGATATGGGTGACTGCAAGTAGCTTAGAGAATTCTACTCTTTTCTTCAAGGGATTGGAGGAATGTGACTTTTAAAATCACATTATCATACTATGTAGGATTTTGGTAATCCCAATAAGAAGAGTTTTTGCCTTCTACTAGCATGCAATTGTCCAAATCCTAGCAGACAACTGTGTAATGACTGAGTACAATCTGACTTGCTAGATCATGGATGGACACAACCTGTAGCACAGGTACCACAAGAAGCACAGGAAAGCTAAGGCCAGGAGCAGAGGGTCTGAGAGCCAGGCATGTATTACTTGCTTTGCTGTAACTATATGGTTTCTGGCTCTCAGACTCAATAGCCTAAGAACAGCCTTTACCAAACAGTGTCCTCCATATGCTTGGACTACAACTTGCCCCTGACCATTGGCTGTTCTGGGGATAATCGGAGTTGTAGTCCACAACATCTGAAGGTTGGCAAAACCACACCAAACCAAAGAAGAGCTTAGTACTGACTATGTTAGAGTGGCAGTTATATGGGTGTGCCAAAAAGTTGGCCACTAGGTTCTCATGATGACACAGCATTAGAAAAAAGGGTGTTCTATGCACCCACATTATCCAGATCCTGGTTTTAGAACTTGAAAAATTTGAAGCGCCCCCCCCCCCAAATTAAACAGTGAGCTGATTTACCTTCTAGACCTCATTGCTTGGGAAGGGAAGTCTGTCTATTCTGATCAACACTAATTCTTAATTTCAAACTTTATTTAAAATGCACTATCTAAATCTCCAACTATATCATAACAGCATTTCTAAATTTCCCTTTTAGGAAATATTCCCAAAATACAGTATTCCAAACATAATGAAAGTTGAACAACTTATACAAGAATGCACATTTTAACAATGCGGGCACCCTGGAAAACCACTCTCATAAATATCTGTAAAGAACACACAGCCTAAGGCTGCATTTGCAAGGCTTCATCCCCCACTCTTTCTTTTTTAAAGCCACAGTAAATTGTGAATACTTATATGCAGATATTTTAAAAGGAAGCACCTATTAAAAACAACCAACGGGGAGTTGAGTCTTCCTTTGCAATATGTAAGCTTGGATTCTGTACAGCTAGTTTTTCATCTCTTGTTCTTTGTAGCCATTTCTCTATTGTTTACTGCCTGGAGTAAGCAATGCAGACATGAATGAGCAATTCTTATCTCTCTAATGGAATGTCAAAAATCCAAAAGTCGGTGTAGTACTTAATCTTATTCTTCCTGTGCTGGTCCAACTGCTAGTCTTGCTAGCATAAGCATTATTTTATAACCAAGTCAAGCCCCATGATTATAACAGTTTAAAACGTAAAATGCCATAGAAAATAAATGGAGCTTATCTCCTACTCAAACATACCTATCTGAAGGCTCTCCAGGCTCCAAAACCGGGCCATTTCCCCTCTGGCTACCATCCTGCCATCCAAAAAAAAAAAAAAAAAGACCATACACAATGCACAGCTTGGTTTTTAATATGTAAGGCTTAGTCCTTTAAAAAAAAATATCATGGAGGACCAGGGAGAGGCTGCAATCGACTGGAAATGCAGAAACAGCTTATTCATCGCTTTGAGCTTCTGTTTCTGCAGTTCAGGACAGAGAGCTACTTGGAAACTGACAGCTCACTCTCTGTTCAGTGTAGCTGTGAGTTTGTTGGCATCATGGGGTACCCTTAGGGAGGAAGTTATAAAAAAGAAACACCTGCCCCAGCAGACACACAGCTCTCATGCACATATACAGCATGCACAGCCAGCTCAGGACTTAAGTGCTTATAGTGCAGATTTATTC
Source organism: Lacerta agilis (assembly GCF_009819535.1). Lineage (NCBI taxonomy): Eukaryota > Metazoa > Chordata > Lepidosauria > Squamata > Lacertidae > Lacerta > Lacerta agilis. Next base: position 22,929,860 of record NC_046315.1, read on the forward strand.
TTGTTATTCTGAATTAGGCTTCTGCTGTGCATTCAAATATATCCCTCCTGCTGTTTGTTTGTTTGTTTGCTTGCTTGCTTGCTTGCTTGTTTTTAACTCCAAGGTTCCTTTGCAAATTGCTGGAGTCTCCCCCCTCCACCCCATATAATAATAATAATAATATTTATTATTTGTACCCCGCCCATCTGGCTGGATTTCCCCAGCCACTCTGGGCGGCTTCCAACAGAAATCAAATACAAAAATATCAAACATTAAAAACTTCCCTAAAAAGGGCTGCCTATGTAAAAATAAATAAAATAAAATGCATCACTTGGTGCAAATCGTGCAGCCAGAACATTATGTCAATAGGCTAACCTGATTCAAAAACACCCACCCACCCCACTCACACAAAGTTCACCACAGCCAATCACAAACAAGCAACCGCACCCTAGGCCAACCCCAACTTCTCTCACCACCAAAGGAACAGAAGTGAACCTGCACAAACGACGCTGACACAAAACCCCACACATACATTAAGCAAATTAGAAACATCGCATCCCGACCCCACCCCCACTTGCCTTCCCCCCCTCCACCTCTCTCTCCCCCCCACTTTCTTCCTAATGTAACCCTAATGTCTCAACAAATGAAACTGACCTATGGAAAATGTAACTTGAAAAAAGAGACACTGTGTATACCTTTGTAAACCAAGAATACATATATAGTAATAGGCCTCTTTCCACCTTGGCTTACTTCAGATAACGTTCATCATTCATCTTATTAAAAAAACCTTCCCCCTTAAATCAGTTGCATAACAGCTGTAGGGAGAGGGGTGGGGGGTGGGGGTAAAGAGAGTTGCATGGCTCCAAGAATCAACCACAAGAACTGAACTGCTAAATGAGCCTTGCTGGTTCTTCTGAAAGGAGGAGCTGAGGTTTTCTCAGTTCCAGCTCGAGGGGTGCCAAAAGCCTACGAAACCAATTTCAACACAGACTACAGCAGGGCAGGTGAGAAACGTGCATATGCTGTGGGCAAGTAGGGCTATAACAAAACCACCTCAGCCACTTCGAAAATGTTACATCTGCATACACCAGCAAGCACAGGAACTATTTCTGCATCCTGTTAGCTACAGCGTAGCTGTTCTGTGGCATATGAGAGATGGGGTGGCAGGGAGAGAGATAGGACTCCATACCACCCCCAGAGCTGAAATGTCAGCTTTCACACAGCTGAGTCAAGCAGACCTCAACGCATCAGAATGTGGCACATTTTTTGTAAAGAGCTGTTCCTCAGCATGGGGAACAGCAACACCAGTGCAACATGCAGGGTCTTGACTTGTATCTTTCCATTGCTTGTACTGTGGCCATCTGGCATAAAAACCTCAGAATGAAGAAGAGCCATAGTTCGCCCTCTGTTTTCCAAGAAATCAATGCAATTACAGGCAACCATGTTGTACTCTCCCCCCCCATAGCTGTCAACCCTCCCTGCTGTTCCCCACTGCTATATACATAGCTGTCAACCCTCCCTGCTGTTCCACAATGCTATAATAAGGGAATTTCCCGCAAAAAAAGGGAAAGGTGGACAGCTGTGCCTCCCCCCCCAACTTGCCCTTCTGAGCATGTCTGAGGATGCGGATGTGAACTTTCATAATAAAGAACTTCTAGTCCATCTACGTACGGCAGCTATAGGAGAGGGCAATCTCGGTAGTGGTGCCCTCCCTGTGGAATGCCCTCCCACCAGATGTCAATAAAATAAACAACTATCTGACTTTTAGAAGACATCTGAAGGCAGCCCTGTTTAGGGAAGTTTTAATGTTTGATCTTTTATTGCTTTTATTATTAATAATAATATTCTGTTGGGAGCCACCCAGAGTGGCTGGGGAAACCCAGCCAGATGGGCAGGGTATAATTACTACTACTACTACTACTACTACTACTACTACTACTACCACTACCTGTTTCTGGAGGGACCTTGCTGGTGCAGATATCATATATTGGTACAATAAGGTTATAAGAAACAGCCTTTTTAGAGAAATTAATGTATATGTTATGGGTTTCTTGAGGTGAGAGTAAAAAGAACAAGTTCATCTCAGTGTGGCTTAACTTTATTATGCATGTAAACAAGACAGAGCATGGTCAAACCCCACCTCCTGCAAATAAATGGATTTTGTTAATACAATAAGACTTGTATATAGTCTTGCTGATCCCTTCCCTAACGCAATAAGGGAACTTAGTTAAAGCTGACGGTTTTATAATAGTGCACTGGTACACATATAAATTCTCTGTTTATGTAACGGTCAATTGTATGATTTATAGATGATGGTGCATTTGTTGCTACTTTCTCCAACTATTACTGTACTATTTTCTTAGCCTGTTTTTGTTATAGGCACAGATATGTATAAGTTATATCTGAGCACATCATCTCTGTAATGCGTTTAAAAGAATTTGATGTTTGTGAATATATATTAAAATCCAATAAAAAGCATTTAAGAAGAAGAGTCATAGATCAGTAGTAGAGCATCTGCTTTGCATGCAGAAGGTCCCAGGTCCAATCTCCAGGGGGCTGGGAGAGACTCCAGTCTGAAATTATGGAGAGCTGCTGCCAGTCAGTGCAGACAATACTGAGCTAGATGGACCAATGGTTTCCCTCAGTATAAGGCAGCTTCCTAGATTCCTAATACGTGTGGCTTGCCCTTTTTATCTTTCTGCATTTGGGATTGCCTATTAAAAAATAAATAACATCTGGTACTGAAAGAACGTTCCACTCATCCATAAAGTGCATTCAACACCAGTCTGACGCATTTCTATGACTGGCAAAACTCTGGTCTTGTTTCTTTTTCAGAGACAATGCAGCTTAGTTATGTCGGTCATTTAGCTGAGACATTTCCAGCCCCCACATCCTTACACTATTGACCAGCTCAAAAGAGCCAGACCCTGGAGGCCCTTGCTGCACGCAAACAGCACCAAACAGCCACAGAAGTCACGTGGCTTCCTGAAACCCGCTGGCTGCAATGGAAAACAAGAAGCCAGGCGTTAAATGAAAGTCTCTACCCTTCATGCTGTTAAGAATCTGCATTTCTCTGTCATTTGAAAGTGTCTGCCCAGTCATGAAGATATCTCCATCTGTCCTTCTGTATCAGCAGACATGAGCACATAGAAAGAGCCCTGCTGGACCAAACTGAGAATTCACCCAGTATCCTGATCCCAACAGTGGCCAGTCAAATGCCTCTAGGAAGCAGGGAACAGAGGACACAGCCCTCTTCAAGTTGTTTGCGTCCCCAGAATCTGGTATTCAGAGGGATACTGCTACTGAAATATGTTCCACTTAACTATCATGGCTGTTGAGAAGCTTCTCCGCCATGAGTTTGTCTAAATGCCCTTTAAAGCAGCCATCCCCAACCCTGTGCCCTCCTGATACTATCAGACTCTGAATATTCATTGGTCACAACCAGGCAAGGATGATGGGTGATGTGGTCCAAAAGCAAGTGGAATACAATACAGTAGTGCCTCGGTTTCTGAGCGTCGCGTCAAGCCAAACATTCTGGTTTTCGAATGCCAAAAACCCGGAAGTAAATGCTTCTGTTTTCAAACATGCCTCAGAAGTCGAACAGCTTCCTCTGCGTTTTTTCTTTTCTTTTCAATTTTCTCCATTGACTTTGCAGGCCTCCCTTGTCAAACATTTCGGAAGTCGAACGGTCTTCCAGAATGGATTACATTCGACAACCGAGGTACCACTGTACTAGGTTAGGAAAGCCATTCTTATCCCAAGAAAGGGCTTGCTTGCTTGATAAACACAGCCGGAGAACAAAAAGCATATGCCTGCTTCATTCACAGACTGATACATCAAGGGACCATCCCATTCAAACATCTGAAAACCAAGGCATAATTCTGCACACAGCTGGGCCTCTTAAATCTCATTGCATTGGTGGGATTTAAGCCATGCACAAGATTCCAGATCAAGTTGCCAAACAAAAGCATGACTTTATTCAAGTCCTTAAGGAACAAGACCTGACATCCAAGACATAACACACCTCATCCTCACTGTTGGGCAATGGTGGGTTTTAAATCTGTGTGTGAAAACAACAATGGTCTTTTTCTGTGGGAAGTGGCTAACCCCATTATAAGCCTCACAGTGATGATAATAGGGTTTTGCATCTGGGGAAAATGAAGAATTTCAGTGTAACAACTGCTATAATGGTTTTCTCATTTTTAACCTTCACAACAACCCTGTGGGAGAAGTTAAACTTGCTTTATTGCGATATTTGCTTTACTGCAGTAGTCTGGAACTGAATCTGAAGTATCTCTGAGGTATGCCAGTATTATTTTAACCAAAATACACTGAAACCAACACCAAAAACCAGGGGTCAGCAAACTTTTTCAGTAGGGGGCTGGTCCATTGTCCCTCAAACCTTGTGGGGGCCGGACTATATTTTGAAGGAATAAAATGAACAAATTCTTATGCCCTACAAATAACCCAGGGATGCATTTTAAATAAAAGCACACATTCTACTCATGTAAAAACACCAGGCAGGCCCCACAAATAACCCAGAGATGCATTTTAAATAAAAGGGCACATTCTACTCATGTAAAAACACGCTGATTCCCGGACCGTCCGTGGGCCGGATTTATAAGGCGACTGAGCCGGATCCAGCCCTCAGGCCTTAGTTTGCCTACCCATGCCATAAACCATGAGAAAGAATAACCGTACAGGATACAGATGACCCAAATTTTAAGAACCATAAATCAGGTAATATAAAGCAAACATAAATCCAAATGGAAAGCTAATCTGCCAGAGTAGATGGGGCTGGGCAGGCCTTCTTTGGGAGAGAGTTCAGCAATCTGGGTGCCACCACTGATTAGAGCAACCATTGAGTAATTTGTAAGTTTATTTTCCATTGGCCTCCTGTGAAACTCACCATTGGATGCTCTCATTTGCCGCTTACATCCAACTCTATCCAGACCGATGGGTGTACTTTGAGAAAAGGTAAAGGGGCGGAATCTGGCTGAGACAGCTTTATAAGGAGGAACCTGATGTGCTGGTACCGGAGGGCGTGCAACTGGCTAAAAAAGAAAGAAAGAAGAAGCAAACAAAGAAAGCTTGTTACCAAAGAAATCTACCTGGAAGTCCAACCAAGCTGTGCAGAAAACACTGTTTAGAAATGAAGTAGTTTAAATAGGCAAAAGAAAAGTGTTCTCAGCACTACACTGCAGTAAATCAACATTAGCGTTCCATGTAATTGTAAACGTCCATCATTGCATCTATTTCTGATGTTTGGAGGTGAGCGTTGTTGCTTATGCAAAGCAGTGGCTGAGGTCAACCCAGTCAGATGGGTGGGGTAAAAATAAAATTAATATTATCATCATAATCTGTCTCAGCAGGCTTTGGGGAAACCACAAGGTTTGCAGAAGCAATGTCTTCTCTCCCCCCAGCAAAAAACAACAACCCATTTTAGGGGAGATAAACCCTAAGGGGGTGGGGAAATAGCCCAATGTGTGCTGAGCATGCTCAGGAGGCACAGAATACTAACTACCTTAGTTGTTGGGAAGAAGAAAAAAACCAGGGGGAAGGCGAATGGAATGGAATGGTGTATTACAGAGGACGTAATGGCTGGCTGACTCAGTTAACCAGCATTCAAAGCTGAGGCATTACAACTGAAAAAGCTCTTTCCCTGGTGACCACCTGCAGGTGATGGTGAAACTTGAACAAGCTGCCTATGGAGGTTTAGCAAAGTTGGAAGAAAAAAGGTCTCTGGGTTTTTATTACAGGCCCCTCTATCTTTCTCCCTATATAAAAAAGAACTGATTAGGTTTATAGATGCACTTTTAAGTAACACATTTCATGCAACTGATTCTCTTAAGTGTTTAATGTAAGCACTTTGATTATTTTCTTATATTATATAATATGATATAATAAAATATATACTGTTCTTTGCCTTTCCCCCTTACTTGATTGCACTTTCTAAAGTGTTTGCTCCCAGTCACACTTTGCATTAAAAACCTTCACACTAAACTCTATTTGCTACTCTCTTCTTCACATTTTCACAGCCTTTCAAGCACATATTCCTTCTCAGAAGGCTATACTAGTTATCAAAGCTTAAATGCTGCCTTTCTGGAAACCTTTAGTTGACCCTCTAATAATACAAAACAAGGATTCTTATAGGACAGAGCATTCCCTGCACCGAATTCCCAAGCAAATAAAATAAAGATCAACAAGGGCTTTGCTTTGGGTTTTCTGACAGTCTGCTGGAGCTTGTGTGTTTCCTCCTCTGATTTCTCTTAAATAAAAATATCATCTTAACAAAAATCTCCCTCAAGCAATTCTTTGATTGCTCTGTTTTATTATTGTTGTTTAAATGCATCATATATAGTGATTCATAGAAATCTCTTTCAATTCTCTTATTTAACCAAACAATTCAATTTAAAAAAACAAACTAATACCACTTTTCAGCAGGTCTTACTTTCAAGAAAAAGCTAATTTATTGCTTGTTGTGAATTTGTTTATACTTAGGATATTAGCAAGTGTTTCACTTCAACTCTTCTTTAAGTAATTAATATATTTGTGCTGAAAAAAACCCAAGCCTTGAGAATTGATCCCTCTTCTTAGCATCAGTAATAATAATATACCTACCTTCAAAGTGGTCCTGTACCTTTGAATTTGTCTCCAGAATTTTAGCAAAGTAGAATTTTACAAGAAGAATAAGTTTTAAAAGTGCCAGTACAACTGGCAGACTTGCTGGATGCTACTCAATGAGAACAAAATATGGGTGATACCTATATAACAGGGTTTATCCACACTTACCTTTTGCCCCACTCTTTCCAGGCATGAGGGTCCATGCTTTAATGCTCCAATTTATTTTACCTTGACCTGCAAAAACCTGCTCTTTAAAGCTGATTCGTAGCAAATGTCAATTCAGGTTTACCACGGATTGGCGTTTGCTCCGACTGAACTTTAAAGAGTGGGGTTTTTTGCAGGAAAAGCTCAGGGAGGGGGAATGCTCAGATATAGAGCTTTAAATCACAGACCACGTCTGTAAAGAACAGAGAAAGTTAAGTGTGGATAAGCACAGAGTCAGATTCAGAACAGACTACGCTGTCAGGAACAGTTAACTCTGGATAGCATCCTATGTGGAGGAGAAATCACAAGTGTGAAGAATTTCCCCCTTAAATACACTGCAGAAAATCTGGATTAGGGAGGAAAGCAAATACCTCGCCTTGCTGGAAAGCTTATTAAACAAACAAACAAACAAAAACAAAACAAAAAAATACAGTGAAACAACATTCCTGGCACATCCATAGTAAGAAGGCTCCATTTCTGGCAATCTTTTCATGACAATCTGGTGACGAGAGTTAAGTATGAAGCCAAAGACTGATCACAAGAGAATTAATAAATGGCAAAGTGAAAATTTCTGGATGCCATGCAAAGGCCCTTCCAAAGCAAAACTTTTTTCATGAAGGAAGAACAAAACAATTTTTTATTTTTTATTTTTAGAATATTTAAAGGCTAATGGCACACCTGAAGATGCTTGTTACGCACATGTAAGATGCCTGTTAGAAACCCATTCATTTTCACAAAAGAAACAATACAGCTCTCTATCCTGGTTTAAATTAGTGAGATGGCTGTATCTTTGTATGAATGTTTCCTTTCCCCACTGTTAAAGAGCTTCCCAGCAGGAGGCGTTGTTCTAAAAGGTAATGGAAATGTCTGTACGCCAAAAGAACACTTGAAAATTAAAAATAGGGCACATTATTTTTAAAGTTTCCAGAATGTTAGAAAATAAAATTTCAGTTAATTCTGTCCAACCTTCATTCATTCACAAATTATATTTTGTATAATTTGAACCAAAGTCAGTACAGCAAAACAGGCTCCTTGCTAAAGAGTCACAACCCAACTGTTTACAGACCACCTTTTAAGAGAAGTATTAAGTTTCTAGCTTTAAAAAATTGATCAAAATACTCATTTATACTGTGGTAGTCATGGACTACTTGATCTCCTTCCACAGGGCCTGTAAGACAGAGCTATTCCGCCCGGCCTTCAGTTTGAATTAGACTGATCCTCTTATTTCCTTTTCCCTTTCCTCTTCTATGTAGAAACCCTTTCTGGGACCCCACATTTAAATTCTTACACACGCGTCTCCTTGCTCGCCCTAGTAGGACCAACTTGCCCAGTTAGCCCTGGTGATCATTCAATATCTACTGACTGGGGTTTCCCCCCCCCCCAAAAAAATGACCCCTGAATTTTTGAATTTTATTGAAATTGATGCTGCATTTTTATGTTGTATTCTATGCTGTTTTTAAGTCACATTTTAATCAATGTTTTATATTTGCTGTTAGCCGCCCTCAGCCCGGTTTTTAAACCGGGAAGGGTGAGGTATAAATAAAATATTATTATTATTATTATTTTATTTTCCACGAACAAAGGGCAATTTGGATGTTGCTTTTTTCCAAGATAAGAGGCAGATGTGGGACTTGTGCTTCTGTACAACCTCTAAAATGTTACAGTATTCAAATTTAGCTAGGTCAATGTCACTTTGATTAGCATGTAACATTCTTTGCTGGTATGCAGAGATATAATTGCAGCCATATCTGGGGAGAAATAACCTAAGAGCTAATTCATGTCTCAGGCCCAGTTCACACAACCATCTCAGCCTGTGCATGAAAAAGCTAGCCCACACTGAATTCCTGTCCACTTCTGATTGTGTCATGGGATGAACGAAGCTTTTGGCATACTTCTGCAAGCTATCCTAAGTGTTGGGTTAGTGATAAGAGTTTGAAAAGCTGAATCAGGACAGAGCTAAGCCCACAGTGGTATATGAACACAACTGGACCAGAAGTCAACATGAGTCAAATTTCACATATGTTACTGGTCCTTTTTCCAACATGTCACCTAGTACTAACTCCAGAGACAGGTAGTCATGTTAGCTTGCTGTAGCAAAAAGAACGAAGGTATTTAAGGTATTTGGCACCTTGAAGATCAATACATTTATTGTGGCATATTTTTTTGTAGAGTCCACTTCATCAGATACATGCATCTTCAGCTGATCTTCAGGACTCACTAGTGGGTCATGGTGTGATCTAAGGTGGGCTCTACAAATATACCATAACAAAATGAAGAAATGGGTCCCTGGTTACATGCGTGGTGGATCTGGGTCTGTAAATGTGGATTTGAGTCTGTAAATGTTGGAGTCTGCTACATCACATTCTTAGGATTGTTTTTTAGATTTTACTATTGTGTTGTCTGTCACTTTGGTTTTTCTTCTGAATGAATAGTAGGAAAATAAATGAACTGGTAGGTTGTTAGTACTCAGGGGTGATATATGCCTGCATAGCTATAGGATCCTTTATGTATCATTCTGTTCACAAAAGTTTATACCACAATAAATGTGTTAAGTCTTTAAGGTGCCACAAGCCTTGTAGTCACTATTGCTAGATACAAGGCACTATCTCTAACAGTCTGGTTTATAGGAGAGTCTCTTAATAACTCTATTGCACATTTCCCTAAGGTTGTTGGACAAATGCCAGAATTAGTGCCCATAAATATTTCTAAACTAATAAACACTTTCAAAGGCCTAAGAAACACAATTAATACACGTTAATACTGAAATTTATATGCAACAACAACCTGTATTGTTGATTACATAGGTCATACTTAGATAGACACAGATATATAAATATTTCTAAGCCTCAAGTATCAGCATCCAGAAAGGGGGAAAGTTAGTGTACACCACAAAGGAGCAATCATCCATTGAGAAGTATTAGTTAGTCTGATGTCATGCTTTTTAGAAGAATGATGGTGATTTGGGATAAGCAGAAGGAAGGAAAAGGAGGTGTCCACTAATTTCTAACTTGAAGGTTACAGGCAAGGAAGAGGAGGAGGAGGAGGATCTTTTGATTGTGCAATTCGTGTCTTACTTGTGTAAGGAGGTCTGTTATTTCTTCTGTTTGGTTCTCATAGAAATTGGCCCCACCAATGACAGAGATGGGTCTTCTTTTGCGTGCTCTTTGACTGGATACCATACAGGTTCCCGGCTCAGCAGAAGGAGATCCAGGCTCAATGTCAGCATCCACACAATCCATTTTCTGAGACTCCATAGCAACGGAATCTTCTGGTATTGAGAAACTCCTAATTGCCAACTGGCCGTAATCTGAGAGGGGCCGAGGACGGGATCTTTTTCCAGAGCCCCATCTTCTGGGTGTGACCCTTTGAGTGTCTGTTCTTTCTTCATCCTGGTATGGGGCCTTCTTCCAGTGATCATCAGTAACAACCTTTTTTAAGCGTGAACAGGTCAAATAAACCAAAAGCACTTAAAAGATGTAATAAGCTATATCCTTCACATGGTACTTTTAAAACAGCCTTCCCCAATCTGCTGCCCTCCAGACATTTGGAGCTATATATTTGTTCAAGTGATTAGCTGCCCTTCATCCCAGGATGCCATACAGTGGCTAGAGCAATACATATAATGGAACCACATAAACAATAATTGGAAAGTTAAAACCCTACACAAATAATTGTTCATAAGTTAGAAACATAGGAATTTGCTGTATACCATCTCAGACCATTGGTCAGTCTAGCTCAGTAGTCCACCAGTTTGCACAAAGGACTAAGCCAAACCATGGTTTATTGCAAATAAACAAATATGGGGCTCCCAGACAGATCACAGTTGCTCTGCTCCTCCTCTGTTGCTTTGCTGCTGTGGCTTTGTGTTATGCCCCAATTCATTGTTTATCCCACTCTAGACAAACCATGAGCTGTTGCCAAGGGAGCATCACCTGTTGGACAGTGCCTTCAGAGAGTTCGGTCTCCTGGGAAAGGGTAGCTGCCTGCATCTCCCTAACGGACAGATGCAGTTGCCACAGATGCTTTCATTGCTTGCACTAGGCAACAAGGTGGAAGTTAATTCACGACTATGATACTGAGCAGAAAGCAAAGGGCTGCTATGTTGCCCTCTAGTCCAGAACTGCAGCAGAACTGCCCGCAATGAAGCCTAAGCACAAGGTTAAATTTTAAATGGTTTGAAGGTGATTTTCTTCAGAGAAAGAGAGATCAGATACAGCTCCCATTGTTTGTTTCCACAATGAAAGTGGGTCAAACATACACATAAAATTCCAATGTAAATGAAGGCGGAGACATTACTGTCTAGATCGTGACAAAAGAAAGAAGTGCATACTGTACATACAAGTGAATCTACCAGTAAACTGATAGAAGTGTTGATGCATCCCAGTGCCTAAAGTTACTATTATTTTGCAATTACTATTTAACACTGACATTTGTCACTTTGAAGGGTGCCATTACAGAAAATGAGAAGTAGACTCCCACTCTTTTCACGGTTTTGCAGATAATTTACTTCTCCTTCACAGAGCATTAATACCTTGATCATCCACAAATTATTCTGTAAATGCCACTATACTAAGGAGCCTTTCTCTTTTTTCTTTTTGTACTAACCACACCAGATCCACTGGATTGCAACCCTCAGTATTAGTTACAAAGTAAATATTTTTCATGTTATCCTAAAAGTATAACAATTAAAAAACAGGAAAAGAATTAATTTTGGTCAATCACCTGAGCTTCCTGCACCTCCCCATAGCATCTTATTGTGCCATAAAAATATATATATTCCATCAACAATATTTTCATGGACTAAATCAGCCTCACCCAGCCTGAGGCTCTCCAGATTTTTTGAACTACAATTTCCATCATCCCTTCCAACTGGCCATGCTGGCTGAAAAACATCTGGGGTGCACCAGGCATAGTCCAAAAACATCTGGGGTGCACCAGGTTGGGAAAGAGTGGCATAAATATTTAGAAGATCAGAAACAAAGTGAAACACTCTGTACTAAACAATAAACAGTGACAGTGAGTAGCCTCACATATAGCAACTAAAGGTGTTTTTTTTTAAAAAAAAAAAAAATCACCACTACCAAGGCTGCAACCATAACCACACTTACAAAAGAGTAAGTCCTACTGAATACAGTGGGGCTTCCTTCTGAGTAGTAAACATGTGCTATACGCTGCCTAAGCCTGTGCATGTTTACATAGAAGCAAGCCTCACTATGTTCAATAGGGTTTACTCTCAGGTAAGCGTGCACAAAACTGCAGGCAAGCATGTTTACTCAGAAGTAAGTCCTTCATTCCAGAGTGTTAAATCATTCAAGATAGTGAAGAGCTGACTAGTGACACTCTTGCACCATCTTTATTTCAGATGCTGTATTGCTTTTAACACTCGATTGGGAGCCACGCAGAGTGGCTGGGAAAGCTCAACCAGATGGGCGGGGTACAAATAAATTATTATTATTATTATTATTATTATTATTATTATTATTATTATTATTATTATTATTTCATAAAGAAATCACTCAGACTCAACGTTTTTGTCGTATAAATCCATATTGCTGTTTAAAATCAGAGTAACCCTACTGAATTTAAACAGAGCTGCACATTGCTTCACACCAGTTAAGGGCTTGCCATTACAATTACATACCCAGGAATGAAAATCATATATGAAACAATCAACTTACTTTGTCATTGGACACAGACATAAAAGCCCCGCACACACATTGGGACATCAAAGAGTTGACTAAAGTCATTCTTCTGTCATTCCCATTTAATTTCACAAATGAGCCGGAAAGACAAGCAAACTCACAGCGTAGCTTAGCCAGGCAAAGTGTTCATTTCCATGACCTTGTACCTTAAAACCAGGGTAAGGACACGTCACATGTCCTCTTTTTGTGTGCTATTTATTATTGCCCTGTCTTAAGCAATAAAACTTGGTGAACAATCAGAAGAGATTATGGCCTGCCTACTCTGCCCAAATCACAGAAGTAGAGAACAGCCTGTTCTGAGTTGGCTGCTCAGAAGTGCAACTTTCTTTGATTTCTGTATTTTACTTAGAAACATTTGTACGTATATTGCTTAGTGCCGGGACATGGAAACGTGTGCCCCTCCAGACATTGTTGGACTACAACTCCCATTGGCCATGCTAGCTGGCTCTGATAGAAACTGTAGCCCAAATCTGGACAGCACAAGGGTTCCATATCCCTGCACTAAACTTAGTGGCTACAAGACTTGCGTTAAGCAATAAGGGAACCCCCTGTCTGAATTTTGCCTCTGCCATGAACTCACTAGGTCAGGCATCCCCAACCTGCGGCCCTCCAGATGTTTTGGCCTACAACTCCCATGATCCCTAGCTAATAGGACCAGTGGTCAGGGATGATGGGAATTGCATTCCAAAACATCTGGAGGGCCAAAGGTTGGGGGGGTGCCTGTACTAGGTGGTCTCGGGCAAGCCACTCTCAACAACTGCCAGCCACAATGGCTGTGTTCTACTTCCACTGTTGGAGGTGGTATGTCTCTGAATACCACTCACTGGATATCACAATATACATATGCACACTTTTTTTTTCCAAAAGGAGAAAGTGTACATTGGCTAGGACTCCATTTGTGCTAAGGCTCCCCTGACAAAAGGCCTATAAGATAAATTCAGCACCAAAGTCCTACAATATAGGAGAGGAATTGTCTGAGAGCGTGGGCAAAGTGCTGAAAGCTTATCCACCTTTCCTCCCAAATTTACAGCTAAAGAAGCAGGATTACAGGACATACAGCATGAATCTCACACAGACCTGAATTCTACCATCTCTCTTTATAAGAGATTAAAGACCCACTCAACCTTCTTTGCCAGCCAAAATGTAGAATCAGAGAATATGCCCATGTGCAGAAAAATCCTCTTTAGGTTTATCCACGTCCCCTTTCAAGGAGCCCCTCACAAAAGTGCTTCCTCCGGCAGGCAATTTCTTCATTCAATTCCCCCCTCCCCATCCATTTTCTCCATGTCATTCATAGTTTTATAAAATGCTATCATGTCACCCCCTCATTTGCCTTTTCCCTAGAATAAAAAGCTCCAAATGGTGCAACCTTTCCTCATCGGGGAGTTGCTCCATCTCCTCGATCATTTAGATTACCCTATTCTGAACCTTTCCCCAACTCTACAATAGCTTTATGAAGTGAGCCAACCAGAACTGCACTCAGCACTCCAAATGCAGTCACACCATAGATGTCGGTATTTTGATTATTGTTAGTTGTATTTTCAATTCCTTTCCTAACGATCCCTAGCATGGGATTTGCCTTTCACAGCTGCCACACCCTGGGTTGACAGCTAAAGGGAGTTGGGAGCCCAACAGGTTCTCCATCCCTTGGAGAAGCCTCTCTTAACCTTGGGTCCTCATGTGTTGTTGGACTATCACCCCTCACCACGGGTCTCTGCTAGCTAGGAATGATGGCTTGTAGTGCGACAACAACTTGGGAACCCAAGGTTGAGAAAGGCTGTCATGGAGAATAAAGCTATCAGTGGCTACTAGTATACTCCAACTGGCAACAGCATTCTAAGGTTCTTAGGCAGGGTATTGCCACCTGAGATACGTTTATGTGGAGATGCCAGGGATTGAAAAATGGACCTTTTGCATGATCTGAGAGAGTTCTATCTGTGGCGATGCCATTGCCAGATGCTGCAGGCATTTAATAGCAGTCAACATCTGTTGAGTCAGCCAGTCCCAAGGGCTGAACAAGGGAGTGACAGGCATACATGTGTGATCCAAAGATCCTGCAAATACGGTAGTTTAAAGTTTTAAAGTCCTGAAGAACTGAAAGATAATAGATGTGAGGTGACAGGATGCAGTCTGCCCACAGCTGGCTTTCTAACCTCTCAGAAGTCACTTAAGTCCATCACCAAAAATTGCGCAAGAAAACTTAAAATACCACTTTCCTTTTAATTCCTACCCACAAGAGAGAAAGAAAGGAATACTCGGTGTACATGCAGAGTTCTAATGTGTACCATTCATGTGTGTACAAAAGCAAACTGGAAAATGAAGCATGTTCCTCAATGCTAGATTGTCTAACCTTTCACATATACTTCCTCCACTGTGCAAGAAGAATCGGCAACTTACACAGGGCTTCATTTTAAAAAGGAAATTCCTGCTGAAAGGGTCTAAAAGTAGAGAAAAAGAACAGCAAGAGGTAGGATATTTGGAAAGGATTTTTTTTAAACAAAGAGATTAAGGTTAAATGTATATGCAATTATGCGTAACCTGAAAATAACTTTATAGAACCACAGCCTATGATCAAAGCAAACTGGCTCCCACCCACCTTCCCAGTGCCAAGCTTAGGATATTTTCACACCTGAAGTGAAAGAACAAAATTATCCATGCATCTCCCCAACCCATTGCCCACCTGCTGTAGAGCTAATACACACACAGAAAGAGATGGGAATCAGGTAGCAAGAAAATAGCACTCCCCTTATGAAGTCTACAGCCTGCTCCACCTCCTTGAGACTTTATATAACTGCCAAAATTCTGCTTGCCTAAGTAACTAGGAAGAACAAATCAATGAACATTTGCTTAATTCCAGATATGCACTAGCTGCTATGATGAAACAGAATACCATTGCTAATTCTGTGCCTGTAGCTGGTCAAGAAAAGAACAATGTTTTGCAGGTATACCCTACCCTGACATACATCACAACAAAGATATTGTTTCTATGGTAAGCCTTACAGACCCATCATCCTTATCTTAAGCAGTTCAATGCCACGAGGACCCTTAAATCTTAACTCATCTTATTAGGGAAAATTGTCATCTTGTGGCCATTACCTTGACAAGTTTTTGTGGCGAAATCCACTTGGCTCCAACTTCTGCCTCCAAATTATTAATGCTAAATTCTTGCTGCTGGTATTAAGCTGAATTAAAAGTGTTTCATGGTTATACACCAGGACGTAACTGGCATCTTCTCCATCTGACTGCGGCTAGGTGGTCATCAGAGTCCTTCAGGTGATTCTCTTTTTAAAGCCAGGATCACATCCACCAGCGTCTTTCACGGCAAAGCAATGTGTCAACATATTCTGCATTCTTAGACAAGGCTAAGTCCCAGGCTAGGTCCAAATTACCTGCACATGGCCTCTTTAGGCTCTTCCAAAACAGGACTTTTATGCTTTGGAATACCAGTTGCAGGTGGGGAAGAGTGGGGTTGTGCTCAGGTCCTGCTTGTGGGCTTCCCACAGGCATCTGGTTGGCCACTGTGGGAACAGAGTGCTGGACTAGATGGGCCTTTGGTCTTTTCCAGCTTCAGGGCTCTGCTCTTCTTATGACTTCCCTTATCACCATCTCCCTTTATTGCCTACTTCTCTGGGTTCTCCTGCTCAAGTTAGCTTGTCACTGACCACTTCCCTTTTCAGCTTGCACTCATTCCAGTTCCCATGCCCATTTCGTTGTCGTTTCTTTGCTGTGCCAAGGAATGCAAAGTTCTTAACATCCAAGCTGGCTAAAGCAGTTTGCAAGAAACGAACAATGCTATCATTAATGGCCCAAAGAAGGTTTCCCACCCTCCTTTGCTTTGGATACTTCTCTAATCTCCTGAGACTGGAACTTAGTTGTTACATTAATGCCTTTAATGTTTCATTTCAGTTTGATGAGAACAAAGAATTGATAGAATGATTCATAACCCAAGTTGCAGCAGTGGCCTTGCCTCCCAATCTCAAGTTGTTGCTATGAGAACAGTTGCTTATTATGCTTTTAAAAATGCTTTTTGGATAGCAGGCAAATTATTTGATGATAGCTGTTGAAATCTTTCCCACTTTACTAAAATATTCAAAGCTGTTTCCCCACCCCCAACCCCAGCCAACATAATCTAAGGTTGCAATTTTGAGAACAGGTACTGCAAGATATGATACCCCTTTTTGAAATCAGTGAATTTATTTCTATATGGATATGGTTTTTAGTATTTAGACTGTTGCTTATAGCAGTATTGCCCACCTAGCAGTTCGAAAGCACGTCAAAGTGCAAGTAGATAAATTGGTATCACACTGGCGGGAAGGTAAACGGCGTTTCCGTGTGCTGCTCTGGTTCGCCAGAAGCGGCTTACTGGTAATCATGCTTGCCATATGACGCAGAAGCTGTCTGCGGACAAACGCCAACTCCTTCGGCCTATAGAGCGAGATGAGCGCCGCAACCCCAGAGTCGTCTGTGACTGGACCTAACGGTAAGGGGTACCTTTACCTTTACCTTACAGTAGTATTAAGTGCTCATACGGGTATGCCAACTACATATTGTTCAAAATGTATGATTGGTCTAAAAAAGATACAATTGTCCACATCATGTAATAGCATAGTAACGGGAATAGGGATAGTATAGCCGTTATAGAAATACGTCATGTTTCATAAGTTCATAAGAATGACAACTGGGGCAGGGAGCGGAGATTTTCTATCTCCTGGTAACATAGGGGCAACTTTCTGGAAAACATAACTGTTGGATTTTCTAGTGGTTCAGAAACCAAAATAATAAACCCAAACAAGCCAATATGCTATTTCAAATTCTCAAAATGAAATAGAAAGATTCAATACCTATTCTATTATTCATTTTATTGTAACTATGTATATTGTACCTTTTAGGACAAAGTCCTAGCCAGTTACACATTCATTTACAAAGTACATTCTAGAAAGGTAAACATTTCCTGTGTAAATTTTTACTTCTCTTTTTGTAGACTTAAACGCCCAATTGTGGGATGATAAATAAACAGAAGCATGGTGGCCATAAATAAGGTTATGTTCTTGCTACCATATCACAATAGTACCTGGATTTTTTGCTGCTGATGTTGCGAGCTGCAATCCTGCAACCCATGAAAGGAGAACAGAATGAAGTTGGACTGTCACTCTCTGAACTGATAACCATGAATTCTGCCCCCTAAATACCAGACCCCAGAGTCATCCAATGAAGCTGTATGGTGGGGGGTCGGGTGGGATGGTTCAGGACAAACAAAATGAAGTACTTCTTCACTTAGCACACAATCAAATGATGGAATTTGCTTCCAGACAATGTAGCAATAGCCACTAACTTGGACAGCATTCAAATAGAAGCAGACATATTTGTGGAGGATAAGGTTCTCAATGACTCTTCCATCTAGATTTTGCCAATGGAGAAGCAGCAAAAGGAGGGAAGGAACTAAAATTCATTCTCTAATCTTTGACTGTAATTCTGAGAACTACATAAAACCGAACCATCCAGCAGGACTTTAGATAGTTTAAAAAAAAACAAAACCAAACCTGAGCAGCTACTCCAGATGCTTCATATCAAGTTATGGGGAGTTTCAAAATTCCGCACTGGAGTCTCAAATTACAAAAGCAAAGCATGATGTCGTGCATATCTTAGGGAGTTTTCTGGGTGGCTGATAAAACTCCAAACTGAAAATCAAACCTGTCAAATATGCATTGCAAGTTCTGCTTTAAAGTAACTCTCCACTAGATGGCAGGTTGAGAACACAAACAGACTGTTTCAAAGGACCCTGGTACAGTATATGGAAGAAAATGTGCAGCGTTGTTTTCCTATCCGTTTCAAAGCATGACTTCACACGTTCACCAAGTATGAGAAGTGCATAATAATCCAGCAGCCTCAATAGGCTGCAACTTAAGTCTTCTGTGTTTTCCTGTGCCAGCATAGGTCTTCTTTTGGTACTTTGCTTCAGAAACAGGAGCACAAGACTTGCAAGCTTTTATTCAAACATTACTAGCTGTCAGGAAGGCAGAACCTGCAAACTCTCTTCCAGCCAATTAAGCAACAATATCAGTAAAGATGCAAAGATTTACAACCCAAATATTTGATACAGAGCAGGTTCTGGGTTACAGCAAAGCAATTTTTTTGGCGGGGGGCGGGACGTGAAGCCGTATTACAATGTGTTGAACCACCAAGTGCATTTCTGTCTATTTGCTAGCCAAGTCTTGTATAGAGCCCACTCCTGACCCTGCTACTTCCTATCCTTTTTGGCTGTAGATGCCAGGGACTGAAATTTGGACCTACTGGATGCAAACTGAGATTCCTGCATTGCAGGGGGTTGGACTAGATGACCCTTGGGGTATCTTCCAACTCTATAATTCTATGATTCTACCACTGCGCTATGTCCAAGCAAACCGCCCTGCCGCTGCCCTCATGACAACCTCCTTCCCAGGTCTCCCTCCCTACTCCCACCATTGCACCCATGGAGCTGTGAGGAAGGGGTCAGATCCATAGCCTGAAGCAAATGACTTCACCTCACCTAATGCATGGGCCTCCCCTGTGCCCAAGGGACTATATTTACATACTTAGTTTTTATTTATTTATTCATTTTATTATCGCATTTAGTTCCCTTGCTTCCTCAAGCTCGAGGTGACTATGTACATAGTTCTCTCCTTATTTATCTTTACAATAACCCCGTGGGGCAGGTTAGGCTAAGAGGCAGTGACTTAACCCAAGATCGCCTGCTGGGCTTCATGGCTGAGTGGGGACTTGTAACCCTGGTGTCCCAGTTACTGCTCCACACCGCACTGGCTCTCTTCACATAAATGTTCTAATGCAGATCTCTACAGTTTATTCCAATGACAGAATCTGTGTAGCATTTGCAGCGCATTTTGAAGCTTTATTACTTAACAGCTAGAACAGGGGTTAGCAACCTAAGGCCCATGGGCCACAAGCGGCACACGGGGGTCATTTAACCGGCCCCTGAGCTGCCCCCGAACTGGGTCGCCCGCCTGGCGAGTCCCTGTGCGCTGTGCTAAACTGGCGCAGCGCGGGGTCTCGCTTCTGTGGTGCCGGAAATTCCGTTTGTGCAGACGCCGAAAATCGCATCTGTGCAGGCGCAGGCACTGGAAATCGCAGGCGCACATGCACAATTCGGCCCACAGAGGGATCTCCACTGGAGTGAACCGGCCCAGGCGAGGTAAACCTTGCCAACCCGAGCTAGAACTATTCTTTCATCCTTCCATACAGTGGAGCAGTTTGCGAGGGGTGAAATATGGACTGTTTTTATTCCTCTTTGCCTGTCACCATATGATTCAGCTATCATGCTAGAGGTGGCTCTTCCCTTCGCAAATCTGCAATATAACATTTTAGATACATGTTGTTCCAAAAGAATAAAAGTATCTAACCAGTTACAGCTAAGTATTACAAAATATAGGAGGTCTAAGCAATGGAAAACATTGGGTGGTATTAGACTCTGAGCAGACACATTGAAATTAATGGACCTAATTTAGTTATGTTCATTAATTTCAGTGGGTCATCTCTGAATAAAGCTGAGTTGAATACCACCTTTCAGATTCTACAAAAGTGGCCACAGAATGGTTGGGGGAAGGAATGTGATTTGTAGAATTAATGAAGTTATGCAAAACTACAACATAACAAATTAAGCAAATAGAAGTAGCCTGAGAATGTGAAACACACACACACACACACACAGAGAGAGAGAGAGAGAGAGAGAGAGAGAGAGAGAGAGAGTTCTTGATTTTACTAACTGCTACTTACAGCAAGTAGGTCAGTTTTGCTGTGTCACAACATTTCTGCATTATGTTTACACCATTCCATTCACTCATAGCAAGTTTTAGCCTAAATTGTATTTTGAAGTATGTATCATAGATGAACTGGGCAGGTTTGACAGACCTTCAGAACATCAACAGCTGCTTTATATTTGCACCAGAAAGAGAAAAGGGAGTTTTACCTAATTAACCGCCTTGCAATATTGCAATGATGTAACTGCCGGTATAAGTTGCAAGTTAAGAAACAGGAAGCAAAATAAGAAAAAGCATGGGACCTGAGTGCAGCAGAAAGCCACAGAGAAGTGGTTCCTTCCCTGCTGCTCCACAAATTCTGCTCTCCGCTTTTGCTAAAGATATAGCACTTCTGTGCCTCAATATCTCACACAATCACCGGTATATTTGCGCTGTTGGGATGCGCTGGGAATTCAACACACTGATGTATTTACTTAACATAGTTCTGCTCCTAAGATTTACTTCTTTTAAATTCTTTTAAATATTCCAGGAATGGTATATAACAGGGTGGGTGTTGGGGGGGGGATACCTTTGGCCCTCCAGATGTTGTTGGGCTACAACTTCCATCATCCCTACTGGCCATGCTGGGTGGGGTGATGGGAGCTAGATTCCAACATCTGGATGGCCATAGGTTAGCCACTCCTGGTATACAGTGTCAAAGCAATGAAAATAAAATGTAGTATAAACACTGACAACTGGGAAATACTGGCCTGCTAGCGCTTCAGTTGGAGAACAGCCTTTACCAAAGGTGTCATGGGCTTTGAAGACACTCGAACTCAGGAAGCAAGGGAGAAACATGCTAAGAGGAAGGCACGCTTGGCAAATCCACACCATGATCAACTCCCGCCCGGAAACCAATGTCCCCACTGTGGAAGGACATGTGGATCCAGAATTGGCCTCCACAGTCACTTACGGTGTTTATGGAAGACAATCTCACTCGGCTACGAGTGATCGCCAAAGAAGACAGTGTCAAAGGCCAATGAGCATATGAAAAGAGAGATAGGGATTGGTGGAAAAGATAAACGGAACACGGTTCTATTGCAGGACACTTAAATCCTTTCTGGATCGAAGTTCTGACCGAACCACCAAAAGTTTTGAACTTTCGTTGAAGTTATTCTCTCCAAACCAACAGGACTAGATGGCTGCATGTTATGTGCATATCTTAACAACTATAATAAAGACTGTTACGACATTAAAGCGCTATACAGAACAGGGCTGTTGAGACAAGGATTACAGATGAGGAATACATCTGAAATGGTTAATAAAGTGAAAATCAATCCATGGGATCACTCTTAATTATTGGAATTATATGTCACCCACAGCTGCCATTTTATAAACAGAGCTCAGTAAAGAATGGATTCTTTTTGAAATATGCCCCTAACTGCGCATTTAAATAATGTACCAACACATACCACCATTCAAACACGGTAAAACTGCAACCATCTTTTAAGATCTGTGTATGCAGCTCCTGTCATCATGAAGCCTTCTGTATAATTTTAGCATGTTTGGAAGTGACTTCAAGGTCCCTTAACTGTTTAGCACCACGGCCACTACCATGTGACTTACACAAAGTGTCTTTTGTCAAGGCTCCAGTCATGGACTCACCAAGCTGGATCCTGTTTGGTCTTGATCCTGTCACAAGGCGGTAAGGTTGCAAACTGCAACAGCACTGCCCTCAAAAATGTATACAAGCCATTTCCCTTCCATGGCTTTCTTTATTAATGTGCACAGGAGGGCAAACTACCCCAGTTTCACCTTCGAGGTGGAATTGTTTACACACTTCTTCGTACACTTACGGTACCTTACTTCTGAGTAAAATATGCAGAGAATATAACTGCAAGAGTGGTTAAAACACACACACACAAGTTAACTAAGCCACCTGACATTACATGAGTAGTAGTCAATACTTAGTTTACCCCATAAGTGGAGTATCACTCCTTCCTTACAAGCCCAGGGCTTGCTTTCCTCCTTACCTCCTCCTTCTTTTCATCAACATTCGCAGCTAAATTGAGACTCAGCTGAGAGTGGCTGCTGATGCCACTGTCTTCATTTGTGTCATCAAAGAACACAGCTTGTACTGAATCCTGGAAGCAAACAGGGCTCTTCCCTAGCTTGGCAGAAGGCCCATCCCCTCTTCCCTCGCTTTCCACGGAGCTGAGTGACAAGGTGCTGTGCCTGTCAGGACAACGGAAATCGATATTGCACTTGAGGTTTTCGGCACAAGGGCTCTGAGGCTTGGGGATGACGGGTCTGGCAGGGGTGGCAGGATGCTCAGTGCTGCTGCATGTAAACTCACGAGAACTTCTTGGCTCATCAGAGTCTTCATAAAACACTTCATTCGAGATTGTCCCAACATCCTGAAGCGGAGGTGGCGAAGAAACCGAATCTGGAAGGTCACTGGACGACATCCTGAGGCCGCTGCCTTCGAGGGTTAATGTATTAGCCGCAGCATTGTCATCCTCAGAACTCTGGACACTCGATGTGGAAACAGTAGGGTCTGGGCTGCTCCTGGGAGGTGCACACCTCCGCCTGTCTTTCTCAGTGTTGATGGAAACCCTACGTGAGTAATCATCATGCAGCCGACTGTTTGATCTAGTCCTCTGGTTCGGCTCATTAGAGGATGGGATTTCGTTCTTGGGACTGTCTTTCTTCAACGCAACATCAGCAACGTTGCTGACAAGTTTCAAAACTCTGTCGAAATCCTTCGCCCTGATTGGGCTCTTCCAACGTTTCGACTGGCGCTCCGAGTTCCTGCTGGCTTTGTCAGAGTCCGCTGAAGAAATACTTGTTGTTCTCTGTGGAGTTTGCTTTTCGTTCACTACTTTGAGGTCGGTGAGGTTTGAGGTCGACTTCCTTTTGAATGAGCTCTTTTTCAGGAAGTTCAGGTTATCTGTGCTTTTGCTCCTCCGGTAGATGACTTTGCTGCTTTCAGAATCTTTCACTACTATTTCGCAAATCTGGGCCTCCTGTATGACAGGGGATACTGTCCTGGTCGTGTCCTGATGGCCCTGAATTTTATCAGTGTCTAATAAATTTATACGTCCAATCCCATAGGCACGCCTGATGCTGCGTGACCTGCGAGTGTTCCTCAGGAAGGAATCATCGCCTTCCTCCCCGTCAGAATGATCAGAAACAAAAGCATTATCTGTTGTGCTCGGCAAGTCATGTAGTGGCCCTGAGTAAGAATACCTGTTTGTTTGAACTCTCACCAACGTATTGTTTGGGACACGCTTTCTGATATTATTCTCCAACACGCTATCATTTAAGGTGTCAGAGTCTTCCTTGGCTGGCATTCCTTGGAGAACTGAGGATTTTAACTTCTTGAAAGATCCTATTTTCCTAATGGAAGACAGAGCATTCCATGTTGAGGGGTTCCCCATGACTATCAGAGAACGAGGCCTTTCCACATTGGAGCCAGATCTTTTCCGAGGAGTGGAGAAAAAGTGCATGAGTTTGGATGGGCTGACTTTATCATCCTGGCCTTCATTTTCATAGCTGTGGCTTGTGTCACCGCTCTGACCTAAGGAGGTATTGCAGTGCTTCGATTCCTTATTATCCATCACTATACAGGTAACAGAGGTGCCGTTTCCACAGCCATTCTGATACGTTGTCATATTTTCTGTATAAGCATCAGGATATATGGGGTTAAATCTCACATCCGAAACCTTGTCTCCTTCATTCTCACCAAACCAAAGTTTTTCTTCAGTGGTGCATCTTTTGGGGCTGTTGTTTTCACATCTGTAGTGTGGATTTAGTTCTCCAGTAGTCTGCACTGCCTGCACCAAGAAAACAAAGCCAGCATTTAGCATTTTTTTTTTCTCCACAGAAAAAAAAGAGATGCAAGGATTTCTTAAACAAGTCTCTCTCGTAGAATTGAGAAATACTTTTTGAGAAGGACACAAACATTATCTGAGTTATTAATTTTATCTATTATATTATAAGGGGGGCATTTGCTCTGCAGGCTTGGGGTACTGATATTAGAAAGAATCCAAAGGGCCAAAAGAGGGTCCATCAATGGAATTTTTTCATGGATCAGGATCCAGCTCAAGCTCCCACTGGATTTCCTTCACGCTGCTATATCAATGGGGCCTAATTCTGTAGTCAGTTTTTCCTTAGAGACCTATTTCTCAAGATTCCTGTCTTTGCCCGACAGCACTCCTTGTGGTATTTCCCCAAAAGCACCTGCTGAAGGGACCTGTGCCTGCCAAAAAGATGTTTGGGACTCTGACTGCTGGGACTTGTTGAAAGGATAAGATAAAGAATCCTAAAATAAAAATAATAAAATAAATTTAACCAACACATTCAGAATTCAGAGCTTAATAAATATTAGAGAGTGAAAAAATATGAAACAGGCCTCAGCCCATGTACACAAGGAACAAATTCAGCTTCTGTGTGGATTACTGGAAATTCAAAACACCCAATAAGTTTTTCAGTCTAGTTTTAATTTCTCCCTTAGAAGAAAAATACATTGCATAAGCATTATCTAGTACACGCTTCATAAAGTAACCTGTACATTCCTAGAACCCTCCTCCTCAAATTTATCTCAGCCTTGTTAAGTCCAACTTTTCTTTATGTAGGAGTTTTATTTTCTTTTATTTTAAACTTGTGTCACAGTAGGAGTAGTGGGAGTTTAAGTGTGGGCTCCCAGGAGATGTTTTAACAACTCTTGCAATTCCATGTTCCCTTGTTACCCTGTTCCCATATTCACATCTTAACTGATCATACTGCATAAAGTGTAATTCACATGCTTGAACATAAATATTTACAAAGAGCTGCTTTAAATGGGGTTGGAACAATTTTTCAAATAACTTTAGAGGGAGTTCAGAACAAGGATTCCCTTCTCAGCATCCTTCTAGTTCTTATATTTAAAAGTAAAAATGGGGGGGGGGTTTGGGGGGCTGGATTAAGTCAAGGACTCTCACAGCAAAACATGACAATTGTTTTTAAATGTGCAATCCTAGACACCCTAGGGAGTAAGCTCCATTGAAAACAGTGGGGCTGACTTCTAAATAAACATGTCTAAAGTTGTGCTGCAAAGTCATATTGCCCCCAGAATATATATATAAAAAAGAACAGTACAGACAGGAATTGGGGAAGTTAGTGCATAAGATGCTGCATTATAATACAAATCAGTAACTGTTTAATTGTACACACTTCTTTTTTTTAAAAAAAAAAAGAAACTATGGGAAGAAAATGCAGAGAAAAACAAATGCACATAACAACTACCGCTGAAGAGGATGATTTTTAAAAATGCTTTCAAGGAATCGCTTCCCTTACTGGCCTGCAAAAGATAAGGAGTCCGCCTAGTCTTTTCCCCTCTCCCTCTTAGCTTTCCGAAGTTTCAGACTTCCAGTTCCAATAGCTGTGGCAGGGGCACCTGCTAGGCTCTCCTTTTCTTTCTAATCCGAGGAAAGGAAGAAAAAGAGAACCCGCCCAACAGAGCAGATGTGCTACGATAGCTAAGGAAGCCGGGGAAAGCCATGCGCTCGCTCGCCCTCCCTCCCTCCCTCCCTCTGGCAGCTGCGGTTACCTGGCAAGGAGGACAAGACTAAACTTTTCCGCCTGCACGCCGGACAGCGGATCACAGCCAGGATCGAGAGGAGGAGCAGCTGGATCACCTCTGATCCTCTAAGGTAGCCTCTCCCCCACCCCCCACCCCTTACACCGGAGGGAAGAAGAGGACGGACAAATGAATGTGGAGCAGCGGCAGAAACCTCCCACATAAACACGCCTCCTAGTCGCTGTGGTGGCGGCGGCTGCCTCCCCACCCCCACCCCTGGTATAGGCGGCTAATCTGCTCCCAAGCATCACTATGGCAGCAACCGGAACAGAGAGAGAGGGAGGGAGGGAGGGAGGGAGAGGAAAGACCTTAGTAGCAAGATGGGCAATGAGGGCAGGGACCTGACTAGTATTGGCAGGCTGGGGGTGCCCGGCTAGCCTAAGCGCACAGGATGGGGCGCAAAATAACAACTACCACCACCTACGGTGTATTTATACGGGTGGCTGCTGAGAAGATCAATAAAAGGCCAACTGCACCAAAAGGAATTGGTGTGAGAATAAATGTCCGCAAAAATTTGTCCTCGCTCAAGGAGCCACGTTAACCAAAGTCGCCCCTGGTGACCCTCTCTCTCCCCCAGGGATGTGCGGACAGTCCCTTAGCGGGCTGTCTTTGTTTGACTAGGTTCCTGGAAATCTACCGACGACCCTGAGTCTGGTGCAAAAGGATTCTTAACCCAAGAGCTTGTTTTTAGCACCAGGGCTGAACGGAGCTCGCGCCCCTTCAGCACCAAAGTCCACTCCAGCAGCAGCAGCAGCTGTAAAAACAACTTTGCATTTTTATACTACCCATATAACCGACGAGTCTGGCCGGTTTGCAGACTATTAAAGGTCCAACGCAGCACGCATGGCGCGATCCTATACGAGTCACCTTAGAAGTCTAGTCCCCTGGACTTGAATTGGGACTTAAAACTCCCCGACATAGAATGGTCCCATCACAGGTCAAGGAAATAAACAACTACCTGACATTCAGAAAAAACCTGAAGGCAGCCCTTTTTAGGGAAGTTTTTAATGTTTGATATTTTTGTATTTGATTTCTGTTGGAAGCCGCCCAGAGTGGCTGGGGAAATCCAGCCAGATGGGCGGGGTACAAATAATAAATATTATTATTATTATTATTATTATTATTATTATTATTATTATTATTATGGCAGCCTTAAAACGGTATCTTAAACGCCACCACTAAAACCAATTATAAATCAATTAAGTGGAGTGGTGGTGTCAGGAAACCTTGCCCGATCTGCCCAATGCCCGTCGCATCTCTGTTCTTTCCCATCAATTTTCCCCCCTCGTGGTGAGAGAAATTACCCTTGTCTCCTCAGTGAAAGAGGAGCTGATGCCCGTCCTGTGGCCCCTTCACCCTGGAGGCACAGTCCATGCCCCTTTATCTAGAAAGATACAACGAAAGTTGACCCGGAGGGGAGAGCTGGGAGCACGGGATAAAATAATCACGCATCTCACTTAAAACACTCATTAAGTGCCCCTTCCCCGCCCCCACCCCGCCTTTCTTCCGACTCTGCCAGAGACAAAGGGAGGCTGTTTGGCTCTCCGTTTGGATTTCATTATCAATTGAACAGCCGATAACAAGAGTAGCAGCCCAGCCAATATAAACGATAAAAAAGTGAACCAGGACAGCCAGCTTTTTCCCCGGTGGGGGTGGGGGAACGGTGCTTGTTTTGTTTTTAAGACACCCTCAGAATCTAGCAACATTAGAAACATTACAGTATTTTATTTTAAATCATCTCGAAAATGAATTTTGAGAAGCTTCTTTAAAAAAAAAAACAAAAAACTCAAGGGTGTTTGAGTGGTTCATATTATCAAGTTTCCCCTTGCAAAATCGCTAGACCTAAAAAAAAAAGCAGCAGCCTAAGGGTGCAATCCTATACCCACTTACCTAAGAGTAAGCTTCGCTGAAATTAAATGAATTTACTTCTGTGGAGACTTGTATAGGATTGCACTTTGAAAAAATAACCCCCCTGTAAAATCTTGCCCTTATCGCAGTTCCTGCTGAGTCAATTCAAGCTGGTTGTGGCTTAAGAAATAGCCACACTGGAGGAAGAGGAAACGGGAGATATTTTAACATATAAATTACCTGCTGTTAATTGCCCGTGTACTGTCAACTGCACAATTGAGAACTTTTTGTTCTCATTTGCAGAAATGTTTTACTTAAAACCTGAAAATTAAATAGCCTGTTCTGAGTTCTAAAATTTCACATGTTCTAATGCAGTGGCTCTCATATCCACACCCCAACCAACCACTTGATAATCGCAAAGGATCTAGCCTATCTAATGGCAGGCAACTGATGGGTTTTTCTACCTGTTTTAGCAATTGTTTTAGCAATTATAGTATTTTCTGCATCACAATCTGAATTCTATGGACTAAAATATAAGAAATAAAAGAACCAATAATGTACAGTACAGTTCAATGACAAATCCACAGACATGCTGCAGGACAACCTGAATGAAGTTCATGGACCACTGGTGGTCCACAGACCACAGTTTGGGAACCCCTGTTCTAAAGGGTAGTCGAGACATTGGTGAATATGCAAAGTTTCTATATATGTACATGGTGGAGAGTCTTGCTCATGCATGTTGAAACTGCCCTCTCATTACACACATTCAGGATAATTTCAGAAACAATATGTATTGTATATATACATATATCATACATACAATAAATTTGTGCAGGCTAGCTCAGTTGGTTAGAGAGTGGTGCTGATAACACCAAGGTTGCAGGTTTAAGGTAAGGGAGAGCGGCATAGTCCTGCATTGCAGGGGATTGGACTAGATTATCCTCAGGATCCCTTCTATTCTATGATTCAGGCTCTGTACATTGGGAACACGGAATATACCATGGCTTGGGAATCAGCACTCTGAAACCCTGTCTCTTTCCTCGCTAGTGTTAACTACAGTGCCAGATTACACATGCATTAACGTAATTGTTTACTGTAGTTTGCTTTCAAACCAAAGATTGAAACCAATTTCTGATCCTGGTTTCAGTCTCCGATTTTAGAAGCAAACTATGGTTAGTGGTAACCATGGTTATTATAATGGTTCAAATTTAAGTTGAAACTAACCAGGGGAGGGGAGGAAAAGACAGGAGAAGCAAAGGAATATGTGAGTCTCTGAGCACTCGCCATCACCAAACCATGGTTTGGCAACCGGACACAGGACTGCACATTCCCTTCTTCCACCTCTCCCTTATGGAATGGGAATTTCTGTAAGCCACTGTTTAACTGAGGCTAGGCATTACCGGTATATTGATAGTGATGACTACCAGCAGGGGTTGAAATTAGGATTCAAATCCTGGTTGCAGAAACCCTAATTTGAACCATGGTGAACTGCTGATACATCTATCATCTGTGGTTAAGACTGATGGCATCTCCTTAAGCAGGAGGCAGGGAAGGAATGTGAGATACCCCAGACAGTTCACAACTGCTTAAGCATGGTTAAGTAATGTCAGGAGGGTTACACAAGCATTGCGCCTAAGCAACAGAGGTACAAGAAACTGAACAATCACTTTTTGTAGGTTGTTCTAAAAAGCTGCCGTTCATTCTTATTATTTGCAACCTGTTCATTTGTCCCCAGCTGAACAATTACATATGTAATTCAATAAACCCTTCTGCAAACATCATAAAGTGTGGGAGAATCAAGTGTAGACGTTAAAAAAACAGAACAAGTTTGGAGAACAAAATCCTGATTGGTAAAGGGCAAAAAAGCTGTTAGTGTGTGTTGATGATGGTCTCTGGTATTTATAGCAACAAAATGAAAGGCATGTTTTAAAATTTTAAATCTCTGATTTAAAGAAGGTTTAATATGCATGTGACAAGGAATGAAGAGGATTACAAACTGAAGCAGTGTGTGAAATGATTACAGAAAGGTGATGGGAAACAAATTATACTGAGGGGGGGTTTCTGGTTCTGTCTAAAATAAGAAAAAATAAATTTTAAAAATGCAAATGTGTTTTGATATTAGCAATTCATATTAATCCCTAGCACCATAAATACTTTTATATAGCACTTCTAATTTGCAATGTACTGTTTAGATTTGATTGTGTTCGCCTTTCAAAACCCTGTGCAATAAATCTTTATTATTCCCATTTCACAGCGAGAGACCAGAGTCTGACAGACAGTAATTTACCAAAAGGCTATATATCTGTGGTAGAGCAGAAATATACATAAATGTGCTTGAACTGGCTCAATAATCCCAGTCTTGCACATTATTCCACTCTGAACAGTAAACTGCCTCCCCTCCCTACAGCTAATATGCTTTCTTACCACTTCTTCATCTTTTCTTCCATTTGCATACAGTATTTGCTTTTGCTCTAGGCACTTTCACCCAAGTTTCTTCAACAAAGTTCATTATTAGTCTTCTCTCTTTGGGAGCCCATGTGTGACGGAGAAAAAATGGGATACCAAACTGACAGTAGGTATGCTAAGAATCACGACCTCTGGATGAATATAATTGATTTAGGGTTTGATACAGTCCTCAAGCTCCAGACATTTGCAGGAAAATAGGTTTGGGGTCAGAAAATGCCCACTTGGGGAGAAAACTTCAGGACTTTCCCTCAGCACTTGGTTTCACACCACAGCTGAGAATGTCCAGGCCCACTCCCAACATTCTTGAAACAGGTAACAGAGGCCATTCTCACGTCTCCAAGGAGGATGGAATAAAAACAGCCCCAGCTGGTGAGATTCTTCTGGAGTTGATCTGCCACAAAGCTGATTTATGCCTTCCTCACTTCTGCATTTATTTGCAAGGAAGCCACCTAGCCTGCTGTGAAGATCAACAGCTTGGAGTCTGTCCCATAAAGTGAAATGAGATGAGACTGAGGGGTTGGGGATGAGAAACAGAATGAAGATGTTTGGATAAGAGAGGAGATGGAAAAGGAGACAGGTGGTGAAGTATACTGAACTAGGCAAAATGGAGTGTGGGAACATGACTGTGGGCAAGACAATTCCTGTGAAAGCTTTTTTTTGCGATTAAAACATTGTTTGCTATGTCCAAATGCAGTCATTAAAAGCAGATATTTTTCATAACCCCATCTCTTAATGGGCCACCTGTTCAATTCTTGAGGAATGGGTAAATGTGAAAAACGAGTTAATAATCAGCCTATATCAAATTGCTTGATTGCCTTTTAATTTGAAAGAAGCATGTAAAAATAACTTACTAACTCTTCGCTAAAGATCCCCAAATGTTCTCTCAATTAACAACATCCATGAACTCAAGGTTAGAAACTAACTTGTCCCCGAGAACTAACGGTTGAAGTGCAATAGAGATTTCATCCTTTATCAGTACCATCCTTCTTCACATTTGCCAAGAGCTTATTGCACCCCACTCCACTTGGCACAGAGTTGCAATTTCGGTTGGGGAACAAAGGCCTTGTGGAGTGACGCAATCTGAGAAACAGGACCTCTGTGTACCAGGTTACCATTATATTCTGTCGGAGCTGCTCTTACCCACCCACCTTCACCCGTGCAGCTGCATGCAACTTAATGGTGGATTCAGCCTTTCAGTCTGGAAGAAAGCTATTTATACCCTCATTCAGCTTGCTTGTGACACTATTATTGTTCTCCCATCCTCAACAGGCATTATTCAGGCAGCATGACATGAAGAAACGGTCCATACTACAGAAGAGCAGTTTCTAATAAATAGATCATTGTGTCTCAAAGATAAAGAAAACTTCCTGTTTCTAATTAAGCCGGCTGCAACTCTACTTTTTTTTTGTCTCAACTTATGACTTAATGTTTAAAAAACAGGGAAGAGAAACCATGCATGTAAAAGAAGAAAAGAAACAGATAAATGGAAGTGGTCAAGTTTCTTCAAATTTTAATCTCACAGACTGGTTTTCCGTAACCGGGTTTTAAAAGCAATTATGGCTAATAGGTTTCATGCTAAACGAAAAGCATTTTCAGATTATTGGGAATCATGTTATAGATGGAAACAGATATAAACAATAGTAACTGGCTCTTCCTGATTTACATGGAGTTTTGGTCTAATCTAGCAAAGTTATATTTCTAAGTATTTGTTTTAGTTTAAACTTGTCGTATCCCAGGATTGGAAACAATGTTCCAAGTGAAGGAAGAGGGGGAATATAAGGCAGGTTCCTATCTTGAACGCCCACAGCCTTTCATTCCAAGTGTTCCTCCATACTAGCCTTTGCCAACCTGGTGCTCACCAGATGTTCTAAAGGTAAAGATAAAGGACCCCTGACAGTTAAGTCCAGCCGCAAACGACTCTGGGGTTGCAGCGCTCATCTCGCTTTACTGGCCGAGGGAGCCGACGTTTGTCCACAGACAGTTTTTCCGGGTCATGTGGCCAGCATGACTAAGGCACTTCTGGTGAACCAGAGCAGCACACAGAACGCCATTTACCTTCCCGCCAGAGTGGTACCTATTTATCTACTTGCACTTTGACGTGCTTTCGAACTGCTAGGTTGGTAGGAGTTTGGGATGTTTGGGACTTCACAAATATTGTTGTGGTCCAAAACATCTGGGGGCACCAGACTGGCAAAAGTTGCACTATACAATGTATGTGTGGAATCATTTGTAAAGTCCCCACCTTTTGAAGGTGGTTATCTTTTGTCCAGCAAACACATTTCTTAGGTTGTATATACAATCAGCATGGTCTGGTTGGTCATTATGAGAACAGGATGGTGGACTAGATGAGCCATTGGCCTGATCCAGTAGGCTCTTCTTATATTCTTACCTTTACAGCACATTTGAAACATATTCATTCCCTCAATGAATTCTGGGCACTGTAGTTTAACTCTCCAGAGGTACGATTCCCAGAAACCCTTAGCAAACTACAGTCCATCATTCTTTGAGGGAAAGAATGTTTCAAATGTGCTTTAAAGGTACATAGCATGTATGTAGCCTTAATGAGCCATTCTTATGCTTAACTAACAAATTATTCTCTAACTCAGCCTTTCTCAACCTGACATCCTCCAGGTGCTGTTGCACTACATCTCCCATCATCCCTGACCTTTAGTCATAATGGCTGGAGCCGATGAGAGTTGCATTCTGAAAGGCTGCTCAAAATTGCATACAATGAGTGCTTGCTGAAAGATTTGCAGAGTTTCTTTTCTGGCAATATTGCAGCAAGAGAAGAACATTGCAGCAACACAAGCATTTTGCAACAGCATAACTGCTCTTGTTGCATGATGCAACAAAAATACCCCAATGAATTTGGTAAGAAGCTGGTTACCTTAGCTGCCTCTGTGGTTGCTATGTTGAAAGGCTCTGAACAATTAGATGCGTACAAAAAGACACAGCAAAAGTTAAATCCCACCAAAATCAAGTGCTTAACTGTGCACTTTGAGTCCCATTTACAGATACAGGGATATTTTGAAATGGGTTTATATTTCACCTATTTTCCTTGACCTGAGCTTTGTCACTGGATGGGGCAGCCCTTGTAGGCGGGCTAGCTCTAGTCATGCATAGTAGCTCCTACCATGTTCATCATCTCTCCCTCTAAGCCTCTTTGGCTTTTGCAAAGGTAACAGGAAATGTAAGAGCTTCACACTGCTTGTTGCCCTGAATCTCCATCTGGTGTGGAACAGTTTTTATAGTGCAATCCTGGGCATATGCTACCCAGAGGTAAGTCCCACAAGTTCAATGAGACTTACTTCCTGGTCAGTGAGCATGGGACTGCAACCTAACAGAGAGATGGACACGCTGTCCCTGCATCAGGATCATGTGTGCAGTCCCCTCAGCATAGGATATGAAAAATAACTGTTTCTGCTCAAGATGGAAATGCAAAGGAACAGGAAGTGTGACACAGTCACATTAAAGTGTGACAAAGGGAACATTTCCTGTTCCCTTTGCCCCATTTTAACATTCAAAGCCATTCACAACAAGGAAGACTTGAAAATTTCAACCAGTAGTTTCTCTCCTCTGTTATGGAAGTTTCCAACCTTTCAGGTTTCAAGGAATCTTTCCTACCTTGACTTGTCTCTTGAGAAACCCCTTCATGAGGATAGTGGTGCAACGGGGTAATGTTACACTCTTCCGGTCTTTCCCAACCTTGGGTCCCCATAAGTTGATTCACAACAACCTCCATGAGTCCCAGCCAGGTAACCCCAATGGTCAGGGATGATGGGAATTGTAGTCCAACATCATCTGGGGACCCAAGGTTGGGAAAGACTACTCTAGTCTTAAAGAATTACCAGAATACACACACTGGATTTAATGGTCTTGAGGGCAGCACTTTAGATGGTAATTAATATGTGTTACTTCACTTAATACGGTTTTACAGGGGCAGGGATCTTCAGATAGTAATGTGTATGACTTAAAAATAAGGTAAGCCAGCACTCTTGCTCATTCTATGGACTTGGGGTGGTATTCAATTAAGTTTTGCTCAGAGCAGAGCCAATGAAAACAATGAACTTAGTCATGCTCATTAATTTCAGTGGGCCTACACTAAGTAAAACTTAGTTGAATACCACCCCAAGTCCATAGAATGAGCAAGAGTGCTGGCTTACCTTATTTTTAAGACATACACATTACTATCTGAAAATCCCTCCCCCTGTAAAACCATATTAAGTGAAGTAACACAAGATACCTGTCCCAAAGACCTATCCTGCTGGTACTACTATCTTGGACAGGAATAGTCAACATAGGGCAGGGGTAGGCAACCTAAGGCCCGTTGGCCGGATGCGGCCCAATCGCCTTCTCAATCCGGCCCACAAACGGTCCAGGAATCAGCGTGTTTTTACATGAGTAGAATGTATGCTTTTATTTAAAATGCATCTCTGAGTTATTTGTGGGGCATAGGAATTCGTTCCTTTCCCCCAAAAAAATATAGTGTGGCCCACCACATGGTCTGACGGACGGTGGACTCGCCCATGGCTGAAAAAGGTTGCTGACCCCTGACATAGGGCCCTAAATAGGTCATTGCACTACAACACCCTAACCCCAGTTAGCATGGGTTATGGACAGAGACTATGGGATATGAGGTCCAACAACATCTGGAGGTCACCATTGGGTATCCCTAGTCTAGGGAGTGCACTCAGTTCATGGAAGGCCCAGAACAGGCCTGTGTGACTTCACCATAGCTATGTACATATTGAGCTTGCACCGTACGTGAATCTACATATCAGGGAAGATACATCTCCAGCAAGCTTGTCCACCACTCCTTCTCACTGAGGAATCTCTCATGAGCTTCCAAGGAACCTGGTGTTTCCCAGAACAGTGCTGGAAAACCATTATTCCATTCTATGTTCATTAAGTATTGTTTTTAAAAAGGAAAGACTAAAATCTCTTTTGTACAATGATCTGAAATGGTTTAAATGTCAATCTCATTAAAACTCTTTGATGTCCCAATGACTAATTCAGCACATATTTCTCAAGCATTCAACGTTGTGAGATTAATCCCACACTTGCATTTTTTAAAAGGCTTCTCTGGCTTTGCAGATGCTCCATTTCACGCCTCTGATTTCTCACAGACTCTACATGGCCAGTCACTGTGCCATGGCTATGCCAATGTTACGTTGCCATAGTAGAGTTGCAACCTTATGCACTCCAAGCAGCAAAGAAGAAAGCAAGACAATGCCAATATGAAGAAACAACACGGCAATACTGCCCACCAATCCACACTACTACTAGTGACTCTGCCATTGTCCACCACTCATGACATTGCCCACTATTCACAGCAAGCAGGGAAGGCAGAAATACCTATGTGACACCTAGGTGGCACCATGGTTAAGTATGACACTTGGTGTCAACAGAACCCATTCTGTATTTCCTCCCATACACATGGGATGCCCTCAGGAGAAAAGAGTCAATAAGGGCTCACCCTACCACAAGACTCCTGTGTCCTAGGCATTAGGAGAAAAGCAACCACAGGTTCCAGGGCTCTCCTCTGATGGGGGTTCAAATTCCTTGGTATCCCCTGGTATACCCCTTTAAATGCAGGGATGCAGAATCTTAGACTCAGGGGTCAAATGTGCCTCTGCACACCTCTCTATCAGGCCGTCAAGAGTCTCCCTAGGCCCCACCCCTTACCGTCAGGCCCCACCCCTGCTCTGTGTCCTCCTTGGTTTTTTTTTTGTTTGTTTGTTTGTTTTTGCCTGACTGGTATATGTTGTTGAACTCTGGTGCTGCCTCTAGCTTGTCTGGATTTATTTATTTTATACTCCACCCTTCTCTAAGTACAGGGCAGCTCACAGCTCACGCTATCTGAAGAAGTGTGCATGCACACAAAAGCTCATACCAATAACAAACTTAGTTGGTCTCCAAGGTGCTACTGGAAGGAATTTTTTTATTTTGTTTCAAGCATAAATTAAGGCAAATACAAAGCACACACACACACACACGTGCGCGCGCACACACCCTCAGAAGACCCTGCTGCAACAGCCAGCTGGTGACCAAAGGCCTGTTGGAACAGAAACGTATTTGCCTGCTGGCAAAAGGAAAGCAGAGAGGTGGAAGGGAGTTCCACAATCTGGAAGCAGCCACCGAAAAGGTCCCCTCAGATGGAGAGGTATATGTATATGCAATGCAGTGTAGAAAGTTAAGCATCATCTACATTGCACCACTCATTTTTATACTTGGCCCCACCCTCCACTGGCATGTGGCCCTGTGGACATTTCTGCAACAGAATGGAACCCTTGGTCTGAAAAACATGTACCACCCCTGCTTTGGTAAGGAAAATAGCTAGGACCAAAGAAGGAGTGTCAATTTATTCACAACAAGGTCCCAGGTTGTGTTGCAACATCAAGAATGCAGAGAGGGAGCCCACAGCAGTTCAGTACCCGAGGTGAAATGCCCCTCCCCCGCCAGGCAGTGGTGAGGAGATCTATTCCCAATCCCCCCTCCCTTCCTACCTGCCAGTGGGGCTTTGTATGGGCTCCTTCATTCAGGAGAAGCTGGTGCAAAGCTCCATCACACTGCCGGGCAGGGGGTGGGTGGGAGATCTCCCACCTAGTGGCAAAGCTGAGTGGCAGAGTGCCTCCCCTCTCACCGACTTGGAAGGAGGGGAGGCATTCTCCATAGCTTTTTCACCCGTCCCTCTCTGCCCCCAAAGCTGGGGGAACCAGCAGTAGCTCTGGGCAGCAAAACAGGATGCCACCGCTCCGGGCCACCTCACCCAGCCTCACGGGTGGGCCAGCTCTGAGAATGTGCACAGATTTTTTGTAACATTTCACACAATCAGTATATGTTGGTGTCTATGTTTAGGGAACAACCATTTTGCAAGGGGGAGTGGGAGAGAGCCACTTGGACAGGGAAGAGTACACATTACAAAAGCAAGCTCACAGAAGGAAACACACCCAGCCACTTAGCAATGCAGTAGGACAGAGCAATGCAGTGTAAAAGGAGAGGTGTGGATCTGATTCCCGCACAGTCAGCCAGCCTAGAAGGGCTGTGATGATGGAAAGCCCAGTGCCCTCCTCCTCCTATTGCGAGTTTCCCACAGTGAAGACGGTGGACAGCCATCAACAGGACAAAAACACAGCGGACACTGGCACAAGCTTTTATTGAACAGTTTCAGTGTTGAAGGGAGTTCTGACAGCATCCTAGCAGAGGTTGCTACTGGCTATAGGATTCCTGCCACTCTGTGGGTGACACGACAGGCAGTAGAGCAACAAGTGCAGCTCCGTGCATCCCCATCAAGGGTGATACTGCTCCTGCTGCATTTCTGACTGTCATGTGCTTCTGAGAGGCACAGGAGCCCAGGGATATTTAAAAGGCAGCAACCCCACGTAGGAACATAGGTTTCCCACTGGTTGCTGCCGCTGGAGGCCTGGTGTTCTGCACTGGTAGCGGTAAGAAACATCCTTTCCCCTGTGCATGTTCAGTGGCTACTTGGTGGCCTGTGGAGAGACAAGACAGACATGGGCATAGGAACGAATAACGAATAGCTATTGCAACAGATGAATGAGTGGGTGCTCATTTGGCAAATGCATCTTCAAGATGGAGTGTGGTATCTCTGTGCTCTTCTGCTCCACATTCCCCAGCCCCCATTCTCCTATTGGCACCCCCACCACCACAGCTATCAGTGGGCTGCATGGAATGCTAGTCCTGCTGAGAGCAGACTCACTAAAAGTAATGGGCATGACTCACTTAGTTCCATTAATTTCAACTGCTCTACAGAGTAGGACTTCATTGGCTACACCTCAGATTTTGGAAATTTAGCCTGCTAGAGGACACAACATAGCAACTGAGCCAATACTCACCCATGCAATATAATGAGCTGCACTGGTACCCCCTTCTCTAGTGACAGATTTTTCTGCTCCTTGTGCCCTGGCTCTGATCCTGTAAGGAACAAAGAGTCGTGAGTGATTGGCCAACAATTCCATTAAGAAGAAGGGAGTGCATGGTGTTCACTAGCAATGTGTTCCCCACAACCCACCCTAACACATGTACAGTGGTGCCTTGCAAGACGAAATTAATTCGTTCCATGAGTCATTTCGTATTGCGAAAAATTTGTCTTGCGGAGCACTGTTTCCCATAGGAATGCATTGAAATTTAATTCCCATAGGAATGCATTGAAATTTTCGTCTTGCGAAGCACGACCATAGAAAAATTTGTCTTGCGAGTCACCTACAAAATCGCAAAACCCTTTCGTCTAGCGAGTTTTTCGTTGTGCGAGGCATTCGTCTTGCGAGGTACCACTGTAAGTTGTATTCCCTGGGTTGTGGCTAGCAGCCCCCTCTCCCATGTCCACACGGCTTAAAACCAGTGCAGTTTCCCCACATTGCAAGGCAAAGGGTATGGTAGGAGACACTCTGATACATGTTTGAGTGCTCAGCATACTTTAAAGCGAGAAGAGGGAGATGGAAGAAGTTCAGGAATACCCTCTTGCTTACCTGTATGGAGCAGCTGGTCCTTGCAGTCGCTGTTGCAGCAGAATTGCAATTCCATAGGGTATCTGCATCGTGTCCTGCAGCAGTACACCTGCAAGGGTCCTGAGATGTGACAAACATTATCCATCTGCCCCTCCTATATTTGTTGTTGGCCATGGCTGTTTGCACAATTAGCAAAGTGTTCCTTCTTGCAGAGTACTCCCTTCTGCTGGAGTTCCCCATCCAAAGAATTCTTCCTTGTGCACTTTCATAAAAGGCAGTTCTGCAGACATGGGGCTTTCTGCTGCACAGAGTGATACAGACTCATGACACACAGGCTGATCTGCGATCTATTGCTAGGAATTATATGTAAACTCCCGGTGCTGTATTTGGCTCCTGAGATGGTTGGAATATTATCCTTTATTGACTGTGATGCAAAAACAGTATGGGTGTGAGTCACCTAACCAGGCCCATCAGCAGGAGCTTTGATGTGCACAGGCTCTAAGCATGCATGTGTACATGTGAGCACATCTACCCACCCATTCTCTGCATTGGCAATAAAAGACATTTAGCTATGTTTTAATAGGCACAACTGGCACTGTAACCTTTGTTAGGACCTTAATAGCAAGTACTTGTAAAACCTGTTTTCAGACAGAAAGGAAAGCCTGATTCATCTCATTCTAAACGTACAGGTGCTCCCACCCCACCTTTTCAGCTCTATGTGCCACAGGAGTGCCTTACACACGGTGGATCAGACATTTGCTCCAAAGAAATGAACCAGAGCCATTGAGAAGCAATGCTTGGCAGATTGAGCCTCTTGTCAGATCTGGGTAATTTTTCATAGCACAGACGAGGCTTGTATAAAAAGGCTTTCATTATAAAACAGTGGGAAATATCTTTTTCACAGACTGTATTGGAAGCATTGCTGTTTTTCCCACAAAAGAGTAGAAGTCCGGCAAATAGGAAAGTAAAAAGTGGACCATTGTAACAAGCGGCCCCAGATGACAGAGACATTATTCCAAAAGCATCAAACCAAGAAAAATACGCTTAATATGTTCAAAAGCCCTTTGCAATTTAGGGGATTAGATATTACAATTGAGTAGTCAGTCCGGGTGGCAGATCAACACTTCCAATCACTTATATTGCAGCTCAACAAGTCACACTAAATAGTTGCCTCAGCCGTCTATATTCATAATGCTCTGACGTTTGGAATTATGAATGCTACTGAGGAACAGTATGTCTGTAGTCCTAGTAAATTTATGCTTTGGGAAATAATTACATTTCAGCATCATGCTGTAGTCTTTCCAAATGCCTGCTGTACCAAAGTCTAAAGGTAAATGGAACTAGGGAAAGTTTTACATACCCTCCAGTATATAACACTGTGTTAACTTGCCCTTAGGGTTGTCAGGGAATGCCACACAGAGTAGTCACTCACATTAGGATTAGTAGTATGTCACAAGTAAAATTTTTTCATGACTTTGCATGATATGCGTTCCCTGCGATGCACAATCAGGATGAAGGGCAGTATATAAATTTAATAAATAATAAAGATAATAATAGGCAATTTAGCAGCTGGGTTTTTATTCCACTCAGGCAGATTCATGCAGAGAAAAGTCCAACCGGCTACATTTCTGCTTGTCATTGTTACAAACTGTTTTGCAGTATAGAGCTGTGGTTCCCAACTTTTTTTGGCCATGCCCCACCTAAGCATCTCTAAAATCCTGATTCGTCACCCCACCCCGGTGAGATTTAATTCTTATTATTCAAAAAGTTAATAACTCATTCTCGAATTACGCCCCTTAAAAATCAAATTGCCCCCCTGTGTGGTGTGTGCCCAATGTTGGGAACCATGGGTATAGAGCAGGGGTCCCCAAACTAAGGCCCGCAGGCCGGATACAGCCCGAGAGAGTCAATTATACGGCCCGCAGCGACCCCTGCCGCCCACTGCCGCTGCCCACTCTTACCGGCACGGCTGCCCACTTCTGGGTTGTTGGAGTGCCAGAAATAGCTTGTGCGCACGCGCAAATGTCATTTCCGGCGCACTTCCGGGTCGGAGGAGGCCCATGCGCATAAGCTATTTCCAGTGCTCCGCTGACCCGGAAGTGCGCCGGAAATTATGCTTGTGCATAAGCTATTTCCAGCGCTCTGCTGACCTGGAAGTGCACAGGAAATAGCGTGTGTGCACGCGTATGGCCACACGCTCCCCCACCCTCCAGACCGCCGCACGATCAGCGCTGGAGGAACTGGCCCGAGGCTGGGTAAATTTGCCGACCCCTGATATAGACGAACCATACACCCACATTTACAATTCATGCTTTACTCATTTAGATGCTGAAATGAGATATGAATGTATTGTCAAAGCAACCCATCTATTTACACAAAACATAAACATTAATATTTAACAATATACAGGGCAAAAGAAAATTAATATTTTACAATAAACTGGTTTCCATTAGCTACTGTCATCCCAAATAGATTACTGGCTAATAGGAAAAAGTTGCTTCCTACATACTCATGTATGGAGACCAGTTTATTCTAATCTTACAGTAAAAAGAGTGTGACAAGCCTTTCTTTGTTACTAAGAGCCTCCACTGTTTATACAAACTTCCACCTATATCCCTGGCTTCTTTTAAGCTGCAGCCCAGCAAATCTAACTTCGTATGGATAAAAAGGACTAGCTGCTAGACTAGCCAACTGAAGCTTTAATTTTCTCTCATTTCCAGCTCCCATCCCTAACCCTGCCACACTGAACGCACATTTTCAATAAAAATCCATCATTTGACATATCTCACTCCACACTGTACTCTATTTTCATAATTCAT
Organism: Lacerta agilis; assembly: GCF_009819535.1. Classification (NCBI taxonomy): domain Eukaryota; kingdom Metazoa; phylum Chordata; class Lepidosauria; order Squamata; family Lacertidae; genus Lacerta; species Lacerta agilis. The sequence continues at coordinate 22,971,320 of NC_046315.1, forward strand.
AAGTGGATCCTACAAACATAACTGTGCATAATTTCACATTCATACAACAGGTAAGTATTGATTCATTTATTTTATCACATTCATTTATTTTATCACATTTGTATGCCACCAATCTACTGAGATCATGGAAATAAACCAAGCATTATCTATTTTATGCTCATAAAAATCTAGTGCAACATTAAGTGAAAACATCATCTAAACACCTAAACTCAACCAAGCCACATCCACCTGCCTCACCATCACCTAAAGACTATTCTCTACTCCTGGTTTACATGAAGGAGGTTTACAAAATTGGTGCAGAGTGTGGAGAAAATGGGTTGAGAGAGGCTTTTCTACCTCTTATATAGCTCTAATATTGCTGCAAAACCTAGCAGCAAAACAACCTTTTTCTAGAGTAGCTTCAGAATAGAAGGAGCACATTAACACCCCAGTACCACTTTTGGATCGATTAAAGTAAGTGGGGTGGTTGAAATTCACTTTACTGCTTTGTTTTCCTGCAAGTGAAACAGTGCATCTGGTTTTTTAAGAACTATTTCATAATGCTGACCTTTTAAACATTCCAGTCTCCAATTTTCAAATGTGCAATAAGGGAGCAAATTGTGGCAGTACCCAAGTTCCCATGACTTAAGTTGGGCACAAAACTGAAAGCACTTTGTGTGGTAATTGTGCTTGTTTCCTGCAGTAAATATCCAAATATCAGGGGGAAATATATGCACCTGTTAAATATGGCCAGACATCAGGGACCCTAAACCAAGTAAGAAATTCAAGCATTTGAGGCAGAGTTGGGAAACCTTTTTCAGCTCAAGGACCACACTCCCTTTTGGGGGCCAGATTCCAGCAGTAGGTGGGGCTAGGGGCAAAAGTGGGTGGAGCAGTGAATACGGTATAATATTTACCTTTGAGCAGTAGGCTAGTTCTTACACACACGCACACACACACACACACACACACACACCCCTCTATCCTCCATCCAGACAAGCAGCAGTCATCATCATCAGAGTTCAAGGACATATTCCAACCAGGCAAAAGCACTCACAGGGGATGTGACACAAGGCCAGAGAGTGGTGTGGCCTGGGAGGAGTCACTAGGGACAGATAGAAAAGGCTAGAGGACCACATTTGGGCCACTAAACTGAGGTCCCATTCCCCTGTTTTAAGGACGGTCATTCACACTCTACATGTGCATTGTAAGAAATACCACACTGGTATTTTATCCCTGTAGCAGATACTACCGCTGCATGAAATAACACTTGATTTGTTTTTTTGTTCCTGTTTAAGTCATGAAGTTATTATCATGGTGACTCCTGTGCAAATTTAAAAAGATGTCAGTTTAGCAGACATTGGACAAGCTTATCTAGTAATGAGTGAACTTGCATTAAACCAGTCCTCACTTCAATCCACACATACACTTTTTCACAACATTAAAGGAAATGAATTTGGGAGGCTGCTACTGCCATTTTTCCTCCTTAGAATTGGTTGTGATCCTTTAAGAGCTACCTAGCTGGGCATCATTTAGCAGAAGCTCTCCCCATCACTGCATACCTATGCTGGGGAAAAGGTTCATCAGTAGGAATTATCACGCGGCTGTCAAAAGGCAAAAGAGCCTCCTCTGTACCAGGTGAGCAATTATATATTGCACATGATATTGTTGGATCACGTACATGCACTCACACACATGTGTGAAGAATCCTAGGCTCAGTGTCAAATGTGGCCCTCTAGGGCTTTCTGTCTGGCCCCTGGGACTTTTCCCAGGTCACACTGCTTTCCAGGCCAAGCCCCCTCTCCCCATGCTACAACCTGCAGTGGCCCAGCACTACATCCTCCTTGAGTGCTTTTGCCGGCTGGAATATGTCCTTGCACTGTGATTCTGCCTCTTGCTTGACTGGCTGGAGGACAGAGAGATGCGTGTGGGAAGTGACAGTGTATGCAGGAACCTCTGACTTTTGTACAACACAACCAGAGCATCCAGGAAGCTGAAACTTGGCATATATGAAGCCGCACACATAGCCCAAGAGACTCCTGTTGCCAGGAAAGCCTGAAAGGGAGACATTTGCAAGCCTCTCCCTAGAAACAGGGGCAAGAATGGTAACTCCAAAGCACGACCCCCCCACCCGAAAGCAGAACTTTGGCACATGCATAGCTAAAAAACAAAACAAAACCAAAACCACACACTGCTAGAAAAAGTATAAAAGAAAGAAATTAAAACAGAACGACTGAGAAGAAAATAGTAAAGCTCTGAAACTCATTAAGTATGCTCTACATAACATTTTTTAAATCTTCAAGACAGCAGTAGAGTGAAAGTCTACTGATTTCCTCAGGACGTGGAAGTATCTCACAGCTGCAAAATGAACTTCTCCATTGGGAGCACAAATTTTGTTTTGTTTGGCTTCTGATCATTAAATGCTCGCCGTTGCCTGGGTATTCGCTGGCTGAAACTTACAAGGTGATGAGGACACAGGAGTCGAGAGCCTGTCCTTTCTAGCAGTAGCCCTGCGTAGATGTGAAACCTGAGTTAATGCGTAACACATTAGTGCAAACCGGTGTATTAGATCACCAAGTTAAATATATACTTACAAAATCGCAACATCCAAAACAAACAAAGGCAAAGCCCAGCATAATTTAGGATTCTATTTCATAAATTATTATTTTTACGCTAGTATCACATATGAGAGGACAGAACACATTGTTGTGCACATTAAATTAAACCCACAGGAAAGGAGGGGGTGAACCAACCAATTCATTTAATTAAAGGGATTTGTTGCCTCCAGATGCCTAGTTAAATATTATGCAAGTTGTGAGTGGCTCAGGCAGGGATGGGATTATATACTAATTATGAAAAGCTACATAGAGAATAAAAGAAGCTGCCTTCTAGACTACTTGTCCACCTAGCCCAGTAAAGCCTACTCAGACTGGGAATGGCTTTCTGGGATCTTAGGCAGAAAAGTATTTCCCACAACTTGCTACCTTATCCTTTCATCTGGAAATACTAGGGATTGAACCTTGGACCTTCTCCACTTGCGCTCTGGCATTGTCGCTGTAGGAGTGTGAATGAGCTGGTGAAATTGCTTAGCTGGATAGGAATTAGATAGGAATTGGATAGGAAGAGATCCTAGCTGGGTCCATTTTCAGTCAACCCTTCCAAAGAACTCCACAGACACCTGAGGATTAAGGCCAGCCAACTACTAGACCAGTTTGAATGGGCCAACCAGTCTCTTAAGTGATGATGAGAGAAACAGTAGTACCCAAACAAACTGAGGAGACATTGCCTTCCCTCTTGCTACCTTTTCTCATGGTTGTGTGACAAATCACCCTAGCGAAGATTCTAACCGGGAAGAATGTTTTAGCATGAGACCACTAGAGATTTTGTTGCTGTTGCTTTGATGGGTTGTTTTCTACCTACAGTGGGAACAAAGTACTAAGTCTACCATTAACAGACCAAGGAGCCAGAATGCCAAAGGCCAACTCTGATGTCGAAGTAGTTGGTTCCCTCTACAAAGGGTTGACTTCTCTCTGGGACATGCAGATTAAGGAGGTGAAACAATGCAATATATTTCCTAAAGCAGATGGGAATTGGTACCACAAACTCATTCATTCGATGATGAAATAAATATAGAAGTTTAACTTCCAAGTGGAGAAGTAGCCTTTGTTAGGATTTCATTAGATAATGAAATGGCATCAAGATAACACTCCAAGCATTGATTAAATACTAACATTTACTGAATCCAGGAATTTAGGGTGTCTAGCATCCACAAACTCATGACACTATGTTCTACTTCCACACACAAAGCCAATATACTTCTGAATATAGGTTCTTGAAAACAGCAGGATGGGAAAGTGCTGTTATGCTCAGATGCTGAATTAGATGGCACCTGACCCAGCAGGCTCTTCTTGTGTTCTTATATGGTAACTGCATCTTTCATCCTGACAAACAAGTCTTCTTTGAGGGCAATGGTTTTATATGGTCTTTTTATTTCAACAATACAACTCTCCTACAGTTTCAGTTCTCAATATTAGAACACTTACTTCCTAACAGAATCACAGACTTTGGTTTTCTTGTAGTACATGATGCTGTAGTATGGTTTATGGAATGGTAGAATGGCTAGGGAATGGTAAATGCAGTTTATTTTTATAGGTTTGGACCTGTTATGGCTCATGGTTTTGACAAATAAATACTTACAAAAGGAATGGGACCTGACAATCCTTGTTCTCCAATATTTCAACACCTATTTGCTCCTCTCTACCTGGCTTGCAACTGCTTACATGTGCTATTTTCATTTTTCCTAGATACATCTGGTGATGTGCAATGTGCTGCTCTCCCATTTTTAATAACATCCTTTATCTTCTCATCTTAGCAGCTGTGGGATTTAACTGCTGAGACAGATGAAAAATAAACACTTGGGGGATGCTGCAGAAATATTTAGGCAAGGCAGCAAAGTACTGCCCCTCCAAGGACTTTAAAGGAAGGCTAAAATCCTAATTGGAATAGCTTTAACTATGAAAACTTCTACTCCTTAAATATACTGGGATTTTTTTTTTCAATTAAGGCAACAACTTGTAATAACAACAAATGTTCTTGTCACTTATTATGTATGACAACAAGCAGTTGTGGAGAGCTAAGCCTAGCCTTCCTTTTTATAAACAGAGTAGTCTAGCGGTATCTGATAGCACTACTAAGATGACTGAGTGAGGAAGGCAAGACTTTGGCCCACTGTTGTGGAGCCTTGTCTTAACAAAAGGCTCTCTATCTATTACATGCCACCAAGAGACCAATTTGAGGCTCTCTGTGGACAAAGTAGTGTCTGATAACAGCCTACAAAAAGAATATTTCTTCTCAGAAGTACCTGCAAACACGGTACAGACAGAATCCTCTTTGGGAGCTAGCCCAGGTTGGGGTGTGTCCAAAAGAGTCTTAGACACTGGTCTGAACAAAAAAAGGTTTGTCTGGTTTAAAAAGACATACATTTAAAGCACAGACATCCTGCAAAGAACATGGGAACTTTAGTTTACTTCTCAAAGCTACAATTCCCAGCACCTTTAGCAAACTACAGCTCCCACAATTATTTGGGGGGGGGGGTAATGTGCTTTAAATGTATGCTGTGTAAGTAGTAGTAGTAGTAATAGTAGTAATAATAATAATAAATTTATTATTTGTACCCCGCCCATCTGGCTGGGTTTCCCCAGCCACTCTGGGCGGCTTCCAACAAAGATTAAAAATACATTAAAATGTCACAGATTAAAAACTTCCCTAAACAGTCTAGTGCAGTGCTGTTTTTACTAGTATGGTTTTAATAGATTATATATATATGTATGTAGTTTTAATTCTATCAATGCTTAATTGTTTTTTAATTGTTTTTTTCTAGGTTTTTAGGGGTTCTTATTTTTATCTGTAAGCCACCTTGAGTCCCATCTGAGAAAAAAGTGGATAATAATAATAATAATAATAATAATAGCAGCCTAATACTAAACACTGAAAGGGAAGTATTGTAGTTACATTCACATTTATGCTTAACTTTAATCATAAACTGTTTGTACTTGTGACAACAAACGAGCAAAGTTCAGTAGATGTTGCAAACATTTGTATGTCTGTATGCTGGAGGTAAAAAATTATTCCTTCTTTGCTGTGTGCAAGCATTTGGGGGGACTTAAGAGTTTTCTCACAAAGCCACAACAGTAGCCTCAGGAATAAGATCTGAAAGTTTTCTCAATAGAGATCAGTTCACAACACTGCATACTGCTGTCAAACATAGTATTCTATTAGTAAGGTTGGCACCCTCTTATAACCCTTCATTAGTATGCATCTTAAAATCCACAGAAAGGTTCCCCCTTTAATTAACACCACAATTACTCTGGAAGCTAGAATGTGACTCAATGGAAAGAACTAATGCTTCATGTTATTGGGTTTCTCATTGGTAGCCCTTGGCCCTCTGAGGCCAATTTAACTAATAGCCTAATAATTATTTACTCAAGTAAGCATTAACCGCCTTATGTCATGGTGCTTCTAAACAGCAAGAAAGTAAGCATTCTTTCTATGCACTCTCTTTTCTATGCTGGGAAAGATGACTAGTTGCTTTTTCTATCACAGCATGGAGTAAGCTTGCAGATTCTGCGGAACTCAGTGAGACAGAGGACAGATGACAGACACCCTCCTAGACTCTGGTGGGGAAACGTGTCAACCCCCCCCCAGGTGTTTGCTGGACTCCAACTCCCACCATCCATGACTATTTGCCATGTTGGCTGGGAATGATGCAAGCTGGAGTCCAGTAATACCTGGAGGGTCATAAGTTTCCCATCCCTGACCCAGACTACTCTTCGATCTCACTCCTATATCTGAAATTCGCTGGTACTGCCTGCCTGCCATGTCATCCAAGGCCACTTCTCAGGCAGTTTTGTGTCTGATGGGTCACTACTACCATTCTCTGTTGGCAGCTGAAGCACAGGACACCAGTTTCTACAGTTTCTTGACAGGTCTTTGCAAATAAAAGGCAATCTGCACATGCTCAGAGGCACTTTTGTCTTTTTGAAAGCTTGTTTATCTATTGCAAAGGAATTTTACACATGCTCTGAGGCGTTGCATCTTAGATGCCAATATTTTTTTAAACAAAATGTGGCAATCCCACGCAGGTCACAAGTTTCCAGAAGTCAGGATTACTCTTTTGTCAATAGTATGTGCTGTTGGGAGAAGAAGGGGCTCACAAATCATATCTGGCATGCTTCTAGAAAGGACTGGATTCTGGAGTTTTCTGGGAGACCGTAGTAATTAGCATGATTAACGTTGCTCTTCATTACTTCTCTAATAAAGCAGTGAGTGTTTCAAATACCTGAACAATATTGATGTAGTTTCCTATATCCTATATTCCTATTTAGTTTCAGTAAGCTTTAGAAACCTGTGGGGCTAAACTGAAAATGAAAGATACCTGCTGCAGAATTTGGGTCATCATATACAATGCGAAACTCTGCTTATGCAAAACTGCAGAAAATCTGTTTATGCATCAGTTCCAGGAAAATTATGCTTACCTTGAGGTCACATTGCAAGATTTGCAGAAGCTATTGTTTTTCTTCCCTAGTCAAAACAGAACTTCCAAGGCAATACTGTGCCTTCATCAAGCGAGGCATGTAATACTTGGTAATGATGCACGTATTTTCCTCCCTAAACTGGTGCTGCTTGCCAGCAAGAACAACTTCGTGCAGATAAGGTGGCACTTTTTGTATTGCACAGACCATCTGTTCCAATAATCTGCCTTTCATTAACACTCATACTCACTTGTAAGCAGCATATCAGTCAGTGATAGACAATGTTTCTTAACTACAATGGAACTCATTAAGGGAGCTCTGGCTAATGCAAACACCTTTCAGGAAGTATACATGTGCAGAAGAGTAGTATTTTTGTACATTAAGCAGTGTCAAACCTCTGCACATTCCTAACACAAACCTATTATCTTCATCTTTTAGCATTTAAAAATAAAGATGTCAATGAAAGTTACAGGTAGTAGCTGTGTTGGTCTGCCGTAGTTGAAACAAAAAAAAAAAAATCCTTCCAATGGCACCTTAGAGACCAACTAAGTTTGTTGTTGGTATGAGCTTTCCTGTGCATGTACACAAAAGCTCATACCAATAACAAACTTAGTTGGTCTCTAAGGTGCCACTGGAAGGAATTTTTTTTTTATTTTGTTTCAATCAAAGAAAGATCATTTAGTCGTTCAGGCATCTCGCCTTTTAGGCTACAGTTCTATTTTTCACGCACACTTTTCTGAAAGTAAGCTCCATTTCATAACAGTGCTGTGTCAACATGCATAGGCTTGTACTGTTAATCAAGGTTTGAAGCCCTAATTTAAAGACATTCACACCTTAAAAGTCCTTACTAGGACACAATTCAATGACTACTAGCCATGATGGTTATGTTTTACCTTTTTGGAGAAAAGGACTAAGATGCATAAATATTGTTTTGGGGGATATACAAAATATCTTCAGAGGAGAACATTGTTTTAAACTATATAACATCTATACGGGGTTTGACCACAATTCAACGTAGATAGACGTTCTGCGCCCTTACTTCTGCTAAAAGACTGATATTAATTCACTTGAAAGATAATACCATGGTCCCCTTCGATCAATGAATAGAAGACATGACAACTCTGGCAACATACAACAGATTGCTTTTAGACACAGATTGTGTATGGATAAATATAATTATACAGTGGTACCTCTGGTTAAGAACTTAATTTGTTCGGGAGGTCCGTTCTTAACCTGAAACTGTTCTTAACATGAGGTACCACTTTAGCTAAGAGGGCCTCCCACTGCTGCCCTGCTGTCGCCGCACAATTTCTGTTCTCATCCTGAGGTAAAGTTCTTAACCCGAGGTACTACTTCCGGGTTAGCAGAGTCTGTAACCTGAAGCGTTTGTAACCCGAGGTACCACTGTATTTGAAATCTATTTATAAAAAGTATATTGTCTTGTTAATAATTTTACCTTTAATGGAAAACTGCTGATTACTTATATACTCATATACTCTATTTTATCACAATTTCAATTCTTTGTTTCTTCTTTCTTTCTCCCCCCCCCCATTACTCTCTCACTTAATGAATACACATACAACCCTCCACTGTCAGAGGCAATATGCCTCTGAATACCAGTTTCTGGGAATCACAAATAGGTAAAGTGCTATTTCACATAGGTGCTGCTTGTAGGCTTCCCATGGGCAACTGGTAGGCCAAGAACAAGATGATCTTGGAGCAGATAGGTCTTTGGTCTGACCTCCTTATGTTCCCCTAATGTCAATGCAAACAGCCTTTCAGCATTAAATCTGTAAATATGTTGTCAACATTATACTAAACCAGTGTTTTTCAACCTTTTTTGGGCAAAGGCACACTTGTTTCATGAAAAAAATCATGAGGCACACCACCATTAGAAAATGTTAAAAAATTTAACTCTGTGCCTATATTGACTATATATAAAGTAATTCTCTTGAATTTTTCAATTTTTCCCACGGCACACCAGGCAACATCTCGCGGCACACTAGTGTGCCGCGGAACAGTGGTTGAAAAACACTGTACTAAACACCCAAAGCAGTACTAAAACAACATAGTTTGAATGATTCACACTGAAAATTTGAGTTAGCTTTATCTACGTTTTTGTAAACCACGCTTCTCATGGCATCTTGTGGCAGCAAGATCCTTTTAACTGTGGAGGCGAGCATTTGAACAGCTAGTGATTATGCACACTAGCACAGCAGGACACAAAACTATTACACACCCTTAAAGTGGGCAAAGAGAAAAGGTAAGAGAGCTGGAAACAATTCATCTACATGACATCTTCCCCATCTCTGTTGGTGGGACTGTCTGTGACTGACATATAGCTTTTATTAGCCAGGATGGGCAAGGATCAAGGAGACAGCTGGTTGGTTTCACTCGTCCAAGCAGCCTTTCCACATCCTCGGAATTGATCCCACGCAACTGGACTAGACAGGACTCTAGCACTCTCCCGCCCTGGCCCTGCTACCACGGTGGAGTCTACCTCTTCCCGAATCTGAGCGACTTAATCCACGAAAAACTTTGCAAAATCATTGCAGGAGATCATGTGGCCCATACTGGGCCCTGATGGAGCAGGTGGTTACACTAAATTGTGAACCACCTGTAAAAGTCACCTGCTGCTGTTTTCTGCAGATGCAATAGAGGCGGTGAAGAAAGGCTCAACACTGAGCTCTAACCCATGTCCGGTCAGCTTCAGAATAAGTTATCCACCACCGGTGCTCTAGCCGTCTCAGCGATTATTTCATCGCCCTCAACTCCGGGGAAAACCACGGAGCTGTCCGGGCTCCATGCAACCGGAGAGGGCGCTTCGGAGCCAAACAGTCAATAGCCCTGGTTAACTCCACATTCCAGCGGGTCACCAGGGAATCAGCTGAAAGGCCATCAACATGGGATAAAGCATCCCCTACCACAACCTGGAAACCATTTGGATCCATTAAATGGCGGGGGCGGACCATCCGAATCAGTCCAACCTCCCTGCAGAGGGGAAGGGTCGCGGAGAAGTCCAGTTGCACCAATTCATACCATGCTGTCCTTTCTACTGTATCAAAACTTTCTCTATAAAAGTTATCCCCTATCAGATCCCTTCATACAATGTCTATCATGCTTGTTTGGGCCTACATTTTAGACCAGAAGTCCCCAACAAGGTGGCCAAGACGTGAGTGAGTGTGTGTGTGTGTGTATCACCAGATTTAATTCTGTGAAATGGGTATTTTATGGTGCCCACAAGAGTTTATTAGGTGTACTCAAGGCCCAAAAGATTGGGGATTCCTGTTCTGTCCTTCCTAAATTTGTCATTATCCCACCATTCTTTCTCCACTTTTTCTTTTTTTTAACTCCACATGGACAAGTCAGCCCATACAACATTTCCTACTCGAAGACACCTAACTCCTTATAGTGGGGTAAACTAGAGTTCCCCAGGATTCTTTGGGGCAAGTCATATGCCTAAAATGAGCTTTAAATGTATGCTGTACGATGGAATGTTAAGAACTGGTGTTCATATATAGTATATACATATGGGAAAATATTTCGTGCTTGTTTGTTTAAATCATAGCTTTATGGCGCTGAAGTGGTTCATACCTGCCCAACTTAGTAATTCATTGTACCACAGCCCTGAAGGACAGGAAATCTTGTGAACATACTGTCTGTATCTGACATCAGATGTAGGACACCCACTGGTACCGGTACTTCTCAGATGGGCTTGGCATGTTTCTGCTGCTGCACATGAATGATATTTCAGGCTGTACTGGGCAGCAAAAGACAAAGTAGTTATCTATATTGTTCAGGATTCTTCTCTTTTCTCTGATCAGTGAAAATGGGTAGAAGAGTAAAAAAAATTACTTAGCAGAGGTATAGGCCATAGCTCAGTTGAAAAGCATCTGTTGAGTCAGTAGAGCATGAGACTCTTAATCTTAGGGTCATGGATTCAAGCCTCGCATTGGGCCAAAGATTCATGCAATGCAGGGGGTTGGACTAGATGATGCTTTCAACTCTACAATTCTATGTCTGTCTATGCTTTGAATGCAGAGGGTCCCAGGTTCACTCCCCAGCATCTTCAGGTGAGCATGAGAGAGAACTAGAGCTGTCAAATCCTGGAGAGCCAACTGCCAGTCAGTGCAGGCAGTACTGAGCTAGATTAACCAATGGTCTGTCACCATATGAGGCAGCTTTATATGTTCCTATGATTGTTCCCATGGGATCAAAGAGACTTGTGAATCTCTGGATATTTTTAAGACTGCACCTCACATGGGAAAGTGTAGGCAGAATGTTGATGCTCTTTTTAAAATATATATACTACATTTTCTTTATAATTATTGCCAGAATCAGAGTATAAAGAAGCCTGAAATGTAGAAAAGCCTCCAGGAGCTCATTTTTTATTTTTAGGGAAACCAGTGTGAATTTTGCATTAGGCTTTTTAAAAAAAGGAGCTGAAAACAACCCCACACGCACAAGCTTTTATTTTATAAGATGAAGCATTCATTTGACGCTAGATGGGGACCTTTAAAAAACACTACAAGGAGCCGGATATACACGGCTTGAGCCATTAAAATGTTATTAAAGGCAGCAGGGTCCAATTTAGTTCTCAACAAAATACCTGACACAGCTGGGCAGTGGCAGTTCAGTGGAGTCAAGCAAAAAAGGTAGGGAAAAGCGATCCCTTATTACAGCACTGTGTGCTGATTCATGTGTTACTCGTAGGTGTGACAGGTTGATTAATCCTACAAAAATTGGACTTTTGTCACCCTATGCTGACAGATCAACGATTAGAATATATTTTTGTGTATGGATAACCACACAGATTGCTAAGATCAATTAAACCTCATCACCACAGCATTTAAGAGTTTGTCTGTACCAGTGGTTTTTTTGAATGTGCAGCACAATCCTGGCATATTTGTTCGAGAATTTTTTTAAGCAGTAAGCAGTTGATAATTTTCATTTATTTTAAAATTTAATTTAAAAGCAAGTCACACTCTGTCCAATGGGACTTACTATCCAGTGTGTATGTTTACAATTGTAGGCCTAATTCCCCCTTTTTCCTGTTTCTATGGTGGGTCTGCACCAATGTCTAGTATTGCATTTTGTCCCAGTAGGAACATAGTGTTGGAAGGGACCCTGTGGATCATCTAGTCCAATCCCCTGCAATACAGGAATATGCATCCATACGGAGATCAAACCCGTGACCTTGGCGTTGTCAGCACTATGCTCTAAGCAGCTGAGCTAACCGGCAAGTCAGTTACCTAAGCATTCCAGCCCTGGTCTCTACACATTTTCCTTATATGTGCAGGCCACCTCTTGGCCAAGAGCTATTTTTCTGAGATGTTAGTTCTTTGGAAAATAAAACCATACATCTAATGTTAGCACATAGATAAAGGGTTGTATCTGATTATTCCAATGGAGGAAAGTGTTGAGAACAATGTTGTGATAGCCATGAGCATCAACAGGATTATCCTAAGGGAGAGCAAACAATGCCCCCTCTTCCTGTACTCAAGGGACACAGTGACATTTTTCTGAGACACAAGTCAGATTCATAGGGGAGGAATGGGAACACAGCTTCTTGGTTAGGAGGAGAGAAAGTTTCCTCACCTTGAGGCCATGTTCATGTTTAGAGAAACAGGGGCTGAGGTGATTTGAAAAGCAGGCCTGATTTGTAAGTAGGCTCTCTCCCCTCCCAGTTATTAAATAATGAGCAGTAAAGAACTTCATCTCTTCATCTTATAAAGGTGTGGTGATCTCTAACTAACTTTTCACCCATTCATCACTTACTAGAACTGTTGTGTGTGAAGACTAGTCCTGAGTCTATCTGATCCTAGATTTACACGGCAGGTGTTGTTTGGATAGGGATAAACCTGAATTAGAATCTTAGAGCTTATCCACACTTACCTTTCCTCCAGAGCACAGCCTGCATTTCCAAGCACTCTGTGGAGAACCCGAATTGTCATTTGTTGCTGTTTGAAGAGGGGATTTTTAGTGCGGGAAAGCTCTGAGGTTAAAAGAAAGAGTGCTGAGACACAAAGATTTACAGTGTGGACCTGTGCCTGGGATAACTGAGGGAATGTACAAGTTGGGTACTTCTTGGAACATATTCCGTAGCAAGCAGAGTCAAGGAATATCTATGCTACTGGAGAAAGTTCTAACTACACCTCATTTAGCCAATCCCCAAGCCTCTTCTTGCCTGACTTTCACAGAGGCTGATACTGGGAATATCTGTTCTTCACTGGGAATGAAGAGGCCTTTGTGGTAACATGTAGGCTGCCTCCCCCCTCACTCCCCCCACATGTGTCAACCAGGGGTTGGGAATTTGTGGCCCTCCAGATGCTGTTAAGACTACAACTCCCATCATCTCTGACCATTTGCCATAATGGCAGTGGCTGATGGGAACTCGAGTCCAACAACATCTGAAGAATCATAGGTTTCTCACCCCTGATCTAAAGGAATACTACTGGCAAAATCTTTTTCTGCACATAATTAGTATCCTAATTATTTCAGTGAGGCAAATAGATTGAGGCCAAATATAAATCAATAGATAAGGTCTTAAACACAGCAATGTGTCTTCTCGGCAGCACATTCCTCCAGGCTCTGATTGAAAAGGTAGTACATTATGAAGCATAACGAACGCACCCAGCTTTGGTTGTTGATAGCTATAGTCCAGGGAAAAGAAACTGGGCCCAAGTAGAAAGCTACATTGCTCACAGGATTTCTGAAATCCTGAATAAATTGGATGCAAGAATTACAGTAGACCCAAACAGCCTAACATTGTATAGCCTGCCAACAATTGCACAGGAGATCACCTAAGGTCTAACTGGCCTTGGCAGGTTTGCTGGAGTTATACTTTCACATGCATAAACTGTTCCTGAACAATTTCTACAAAGCAAGCTTTCATTTACCCTCATGCCTTATGCCAACTAACATATGCGAAACCACCAAAATTTCAAAATAATGCTCTAAGTGGTCTCTGTCATGATGTCTTTTAAGGAACCATGGTAGAAAGCAGGAGAGGTGAGAAGTAATCTGGAGGCCCAACCGCCCTCTTCAAGAGGCCCAGTTGTTATGTCTGGTTGAACACAGGAAGAGAAAGGCGAGGGAACATCTCCTGCCAATTTCATCAGGCCTCTATTTTGTTTGTTTGTTTGTTTAATTAGTTGTTTACTGCAATTTCATTTTTAAAATATCAAAGTGGTTTATAATAATTATACACGCACACACACTAAAAGCCACATAAAATTTAAAACCTAAGATCTGTGGCAATGCAGGCAAGGAGCCGCTGTGTCTTTATCCCATTCATCAACTTGAGAATTCAAGAGAGAACTACCAGTACCCAAAAGCATATGAGCACTGTCTGCCCCATCACTCAATTCCTCTTATGTGGGGAGCTTGACCATGGAGAAATAAATATTGCAATTTGTAGAATTAGCTGGGAACATTTACCAGTCTTGCCCTGCTAGCTGTTCTGTTTTATTGGGAACAGCACCAATTAAAAATCATGAGGGCCTTTCACCAAAAGATATTCTGGCACCCCTTACCTCCAACATGCCATACACTTGAGAGAAACAGAGACAAATACATTATCCCTGCTCCCAACTTGCATATGTTCATGTTAGTGTCTGCAAGGGCCAATACAAATTGAACTGTATATATAGCGCACATGTGCCTGGAAAAGCAGGATGCCTGGTTGCATGGATTACATCTCAAGCTTTTAATAAAGATTTTCAGTTATTTCTTGGGACACATGAGCCCTGCTTAATGGTACAGAGGCTGCACATGCACTTTACATTTAAAGTACATTCCCACCCCCACGGAATCCTGGAAACTGTAGTTCACCCCTCACAGAGCTACAGTGACAACCCTTAACAAACTACAGTCCCAGAGCAGGGTGTCCCTTAAATGTATGATGTGTACCTGGTCTAAACAGAAAGCTCAGCTGTGAAGTTAACTTGGGGAAGAAGGAAGGAGCAGACAGGTGGGTCGGAGGAGTTAGTGATAGAAAGGAGACTATTGAATGGATCTGCCTTGTTTTAAAACTTAGCAACATGTTTAAACAATGTTCTTATGTTCTCCTATACTTTGTTGTTCATCAGCCAATCCATTCTCCTACTTCACTAATTTAACACCACATGAAACATGAATGTCAAAGGAGAAGTGGGAATACTGGGCATGTACATTATTAGTGCTTGCCTAACACACAGGTGGTGTGTTCAGTTTTTATCAAGTAGGTACAGTACATACAGATAATCCACATCATAAATATTCAGTCATCCAAATCCTATGTTATTCATGATGATAACATTTGCACAAATCGCTTTCCGCCCATTCATCCTATAGCCATGAAATCAAGGTAATCTTGAGTAAATAACACTCTCCTAGTGTCACTGAACATGCCATTTAGTTTTTTTAGAAGTTACTAGAGACATTGCACCCTAATCCTGAATACATTAACTAAACACCTTGCCTGCCTCAGATTCATTAACACTGGAGAAGGAGTGTGTGTGTGTGTGAAATTGTTACTCCCAAGTAAGTGAGTACTGTACTGTAATGGCATTGTAGCCACAGGCACCCAGACATACATACAAATCCACAAATCCATATTCCTCATATAGCCATAAATTCCGAACTTTGGAAGATTTCAAACTGCATCAATGATCCAAATTAAGCATATGGACCCGAATACACCATTGCAAGCTGAGCCTGCTCCAGTCCTTTAAAGCTTCTTTCTAGTTTTCGGTTTGTTGGTTTGTTTTTTAAATAAAACTTGTATTTGTTGTAAAGATTCAGCACCCGCACAACACACCTTCCCTCGAGCCCTGCTAACGGAGCACACGAAGACTTGCTTTCCAGTGATCGCCCTCGGGGTTTCAGTTTTTATCCATCTCCGCTGTAGATGCAGCAGCAGCAGCACAAGCACATTATTGCAACAGAACTTTTAAGAAGCTCTACGTGTTTGGGTGCAAAAGCACCCGGCTGATGAAGCTTGATCGCCACACTCAAACCACGACTCCTGCCACCGTGAGCCACTTCGCCTTTAAACGGCCGCAACACACTTCCAGAGAATCGGACAAAAGCAAAAAAAAAAAAAAAAGTTAAGAGGTGGGCAAACACCACCGTCTTCTCTTACCTGTCTGTGGAGAAGGCAGGACAAAACCCAGGCATCTGCAAAGTTCCTTACAGGAACACGGAACGGATCCCAAATTATTTCCTCCCCAGCAGCGAATCAATAAAAGTTCCTGTTTCAGCCTTTCCTTTCCCCCGCAAGCCCTAAACCACCACCTAAGCTTTCGGGTCCTGCGACTAATATTTACCCTTCCTAAGCCTGGGCGAAGTGCAGTCGGTATCTCGAGCTTTTTAAATGGATTCTGAGTACGGAGTGCACCTCGCTGTTTCCAGCAGCCAGTCTCCTCCGCCAATCAGCGGCCTCGGAGCCGACCTCTCCTCCCTCTTTCGTTCCCAGTCCTGCCTCCCTCGCCTCGCTCCTCTGTAGGCGGCGGCAGGACTGGGAACGGAGTGTGAAAGCACGAAACGAGCGCGCTTCTCAATTTTGTTGTCCTCCCTCTGCCATCTTAAGACTTGCAGCCTTCTTTCCTTCAGGAATCATAGACCCAGTTCCCGTAATTTGTTGGCATAGTAACCACCCCTGGGTTGTTTTGGTTCCCCTCCCATTCTTCTTCTTCTTCTTTTGTATGAACACGATGGAAATGAAGGACGCCTCGGCCTGTAGCAGTCTATAGCTACATGCAAAACAATGAAATAAAAGGCACGGTTCTGAAAAGTACGGGAGGCTAGGCCATGTCAACCCTCCCAATTATTTTCTGTGGGGACAAGCGATCCTGAGGTGTCTTCACATTCTCCTCCGCCCCAGCCTAATGAGGGGGGCAGATGAGACTTGACATGAGAGAACCCCAGTTCCCTATCCGGGAATCGGAGAGGCTGTTACTTCCCCAAATTACAGAATCATGCCAAATACTTTATTCTAATTATTTTTGCCTTTCTTTACAGGCGCACCTTCCCACTTAAGAAAACCAATACAAATTGTATTGTTTATAGGCCACCACAACCCAAAACTCAGAAGTTGGCAGAACATCCAGTACAATTATAACAATGTCAATACTCCCCTTACCAATTTTTATTTTTCTCATGAGGGGAAGGGTAGGTTATAAGAAATAATAATAATCCTCTCCACAGGGAAACTTTGGGCTCCCAAATTTCAGCAGCACCCTGTGCGACGCTAAAATTCAGTGTCCCCCACCTCTTGCTCTCTGTTTTACATAATTGTTGTGGTGCCTCCTGTTGTGCCGGCACCCAGTGTGGGTGAACTGGTCACACTACCCCTAAAATAGCTTCTGCTCCCCACTCTCTACAAGAGTTGTATTTTAAACTAAGAAATATTGGGTCATATCCAGTGGTGGCTTTGTCTTGCTGCAAAGTGCTTCCACTCGTGCACTTTTTGCTCATCCTTCCTGCCTACTGAAGCCCTCTGCACCATATCCCATATTGTTTCAGTGGGTCTCCCTGCCCTCAGGAGGAGCTTTTCATGGAGCGGGGTTCAGTAGGTAAGAAGTATCAGTGAAAATTGGGTGCCTACATGGCGCGAGTAGAAATGCTTTCTGTGAAGGCAAAGCCACCACTGAACACAGCCCACTAAGTGTAAAATTTAGAAACAGACTACAAAAGAAAACAGAATAAGCACCAGCAGATAAAACCAAGTTCATCAGCCAAATTCATCTGATTCGGAGAAGAATACATGTCAGCTCTTAAAATCTCATGCTCAAATAAGTTTTAATCATGAAAATCAAGATTGTGCTTAAGTATAATGAAATTTGGAACCCATTTATACAAAATACAGCAGGTTAACATTAGTAATTGTTAACTTTTAACAATTGTTATTGTGGTAGAATATACCCTTTTCCCCTTCACTTTAAGGCACTTTGTGTTGCATTTAAATTTAAAAGAGAAAGTCAAATTTGTTGCCTGTGCTTTTCCAAAATCACATACTTAGCATCAGTTAAGTATGATCACTTGCTGCTTAACACCCTTTAGCCACCATTATACTCACAGTCAAGATGAAAAGTGGGTTTATCCTTTCCCCCCACACAGGTTCCTCCTGAGGGTGGCTTGATTTATTCCCCATAGCGTGGTATTTTTTCCTAATCCACGCTGGCGAATGTAAGTATGAAAGCGGATATGTGTGCATGTGTGCGGTTGTTCTTCTCAACTAGTTTATGTGAAGATCAGAATGTGATCTTATACATAATTTTTTAGCTACTTGGGAAGACTGTGTCCCTAACCACTTTACATTCATCCTCAGAATTTAGTCATCTTTGGCCCAAGTGCAATATAATTTGCAAATCTAAATAGGGTAATCTCCTGCACCTATTGTGGGGTGGTGCCCACAAATTTTTGTGATGACGCTGGATGCTAAAAACAGTCAATTCAGTTTTGGAATAGTGCCACATGAGCTGAGTCATTCAAGGTAATATTCTTAAAACCTATTTTGTTTAACAGATTTCTGCCAATCTCCACAAATGACTTCAAGCATGTAACAAACCATTGAGTTCTTGTGGATGCAGAGAGGGCAGGTCTCAAAAATGGACAACGCAAAAATATGTGCCATGTTTTCTTATGTATAGTGGGACCTTTTGTCTGGTGGGTACAACAACATTAACAACAACAACAATAGAGTAATTTTCCTGGATTAAAATGGGCAGCATACTCTTATGCCCACTATAGAACTGTTCTCACCTTCCCTCCTGGTGTGGGGAAAGGGGTGGTGTTTGCTAGCCTGCATATTCTCATATCCAGAACTTTTTTTTCAGCTGGAACTCACCAGAACTCAGTTCCGGTGCATCTCAGGTGGGCACCATTGCCATTATAAGGGAACAACGGAGGCATTCATGGTGAGTTCCAGCACCTCTTTTTCTAGAAAAATAGCACTGCACATATTTCTTTTGCTGGGACCCATCTTCCCTGCTGCCTTCCCTCCATTTAAACTTTTTTTAAAATATACTTTACTTTGGTTACGGCAGCTTTTTGCCAACCTTGGCCTCCCCATTTTGGCAAAGGCGGCCTTAAAAGGTGATTGAGCACACCACTAAGTGTACTGTTGGCACAACCCCATCCTCCAGCCATCTTAAGTGACCAAGAGGCATCTATTCATATAAACTAGCATATGCAGATGTGCGCCATAGGAACTTTATGGTACCTAGCAACACCCCTTCTTCTGGGATTTTCTAGTTACTTGGGCTGGGCTGAACGTGAAGAATCCTGGCATATTCATATAGGATGATGTTTCAGCCCATATATGGGCAGACTGCAGCCTCCACGCTGCACAGGATATTCCTGGCATGTATTGAGGCACCTCGTGGGCATAGAATCCACTTGCATTACAATGTGCAGTCACCTATAAAAATGATTCAAATACGAAGCGTATTATTTTTTGCATGACATACATCTGGCATTTGTGCGGCACACCCTCAGGAAACACTGGGGTACAGGTAGGGTGCCATCAGAGGCATAAAGCACAAATGATGCAAATCTCTGCAATTCATTTTGGATACTCGTTTGTGCTTCTAAGCATCTCAGCTAGTCAGAACGTTCTGTCCACCCTGCAATAACCATTTCCTTTTTCTCTCTCAATTAAGCCTTCCTCTCACCAAATGTAAGTATTTGAAGAAAAGTTGCCAGCTCCTGTTTCACCATCTGTCATGCAGATATGTGAGCGCTTCCAAGGAACAAAGGGCTAAAATTATACTGCTGCTAGATCACTTTCAGATTCGGATTAAACCATTGCCTTTGTAAAAGGTGTCAAGTGTGTTTGATGATGTGAATGGGTGTAATTACATGCTGGTGGTCACTGCAGGTAGAATCAGTTGTTGAAATGTGATGTAGTTGGTAGAAGTGTGAGCTGTGAGTCTGGAATCCCTCTTTATTATGGGGGCATTAGACAGTGATAGGAAGGCCACTATCTCTCACACCCTATCTACACCCTTCCATCCGCAATATGGGGATAATATAGGCCTACCTTGCAAAGTTGTAACAATAATTATTAAGATGATGTATGTGAAGCTCTTTAAATATTGCAAGTGCTATGCTAGTATCATTATAACAACTTCATAATCTTCCTTTAGTCCACCATTTATTAGGTGGACATGATCTAAGCAGTTAAACAGCTTTGAGTTCCATTGAGTTCAAGGAAAAAGACTAGGAGCTGGTGTAGCTAGTGGATAAAAAATCAATTTATGAATCAGGAGCTTCTTCTTTGCAACTCACCCTGTTCCATGAATTTACTAGATGGCCTTAGGCGAGTGTTTCATAGCCTCAGTCCCCCATTAACTCTTAACTCTGGCTGGGTTGTTCCAATTTATATTATGATTTCAACAAAATCCATGCTTAACTTTTTTACCAAGACTGTGTACACAATTACTGTTTATTTTGGGTTCGTTGTACTCCCACTGCTGGTGTTTGAAGCTGAGTCCACCTGAGATTAGCCACAATTCATAGTTATCCTGTAGTTTATTGAAAATCACTTTGATACACTTTCCCTTAAACAAGCTTCCATCAGATTAGAAAACAGAAGCCGTGGTTAAACTGAGGTATTTCAGGCAGTCATTGCGCAGGTGCAAATTACAGCGCATGCACAGATTAGAACTTCAGTGAATTAGAGTTTGGTGTCCCCACCCTCTTCCTGGTATCCCCACCCTCTTCCTGGTTTGTACAGCAATGCAAGAATGTGAGCAGGTGAGAGAGGGCAACCACACTGCGTTTTGAGCTGCTAAAGTGTACATAGCCCAAGTGAGACAACAAATGCAACTCCTCTGACTTGTATTTTATAAGATACTACTAGGTCTGCTTAACATACCATTCCTAGTGAAAAATACATACCGGGAATGCGCTCAATGTTAGTTTTGCTTATCTAGAGCAGGTTTCAACCAAAATATTGTACTTATGAATGTTTACTTTCTTCTTATGAGCACCCATGGGCGTAGCCAGGGGGGGCAGGGAGGGGCAGCTGCCTCCCCATCAATAAAAATACACAGCTACCTGAGGTTCTGCCTCCATCCTAACAAAAGGCCTACCCCACCTAACAAAAACCGCGGCTTCACTCATGTGAGCACCAAAGAATATGCATCTTGCAAATGACTCAGTGAAGCAATTTCATGCTCCACCCCTAGTACTATGATGAAACCCATAATATATCAGTAAAAATCTACTGACCAGTTGTGGAAAATTTTAATGAAATTTGGTGAAGAAAGATGTTTGTTTGTACGTACGTATGTATGTTCTAAAATTTACAGCTTGCAGGACTGAATCAAATTCCTTTTTAAATAGAAAAACTTTATCTTATAAACATATTACAATAAATTAAATACATTCAGTATTTAAATATAAGATTTAACATATCTTGAGTACTTGCAGGACTGAATCAATTCTTATAAAATCCCAAGAGGCCAAAAATATTGCAAGTGCCATCCTTCCATGTTGTTCTTATTGAATGTTGGGCATTGCTTTGGGGGCCTTTGGGGCAAAAACCATAGTAAATACAAACAACAACATTCACAGTCCTACCATGTCAAACTTTCCCCACTTTCACATTTTGCCTAGTTTCTAGAAGGACGGTACAAAGTGAACTGCAAAAGCAGCACATGCCTAGATGCTGTATGGTTCTGTGCCACTGCCAATTAAAAAACATGCTTGTGGGGTTGCTAAACTCAGGTCAGGGGAGTTGATGACACTCAGGCAATTAAGTTATTACTTTCTGATTACAATGTTTACTGTGTTTAGATTCACTGCCAGGCTCAAACACTTTTATGGAGGTACAAATGACTGATGGAGAGAATGATGGTCTGTCCTACGATTTTTTGTTATTTTATATTACATTTTGTGCCAAGTTGTTAATGTTTCTTGAGAGTTTAAACCTTTTCAGTTGACTAATAAACTAAACTAAACCAAGACTGAAAATTGTATATGTCATGAGTAAAACACTTTTATGTGCTTAATCCTAGCACTGAAATTAATGGGACTTTGGTTTAATAGAACACCTAAACATTTTTATACCCTAGCTAATGCTTGGAAGCAGCTGCCCAAAGAAGCATGTCCAAATAGGAAAGGTAGACCTACCGTAATCAGACAGTCTTATTTGCATTGTCATGAATTCAAGCAAGCAACCTATTTGGTCAAAGCTCACAGAACATGGCTGATGGTGTTCTTTGGCTCTTTTGCATTAAGGAACAAAACAAGTGGAAGATTTCCTGGCTACTCCTAGCTCTTTTTTGTTAATGGTTAGCTATATTAGCATAGTGGGCTAATTCTCTCATATATTTTCTATAGCTTTTCAACAAGTGCATCAGAACAATAATAAACATTTTATCAGGTCAAAGCAAATATAAATCCCACATCACTAATAGCCAAAGAGAAAAGCCAAGGAGAAAAGAACGGTGTATGGCCAGCCAGACCAAGACAATACTAGCACTGAGAATGAAAAAGGAGCAGGGATATATGAATGCAATTTTATTATTATTATTATTTTGAATGGCAAACTGCCACATGCAGCGCCTTACTTGGATGTGTCTGGAGTCTTGGAAGCTTGACTACCCTACATTCTCCTACAAATGGACCTTGAGCTTGTTTGGAGGTTCTAGCAGGGGAGCGCAGCTATCGTAACCCTTGACCGAAGAACGGTACACTCCTTCTATCTGGGATGGTCATCCTCTTCCACCAAGCGCGCAGCTTCGGGAGGGACGCACATGGAGCGGTGAGGAAGGAAGGGGACACCCACCTAGCCAGCCAGATCAGCCGAATCAACCCTGGCGATCAATGGGGTGACATGTCACAGCCAGATCGCCCTCACATCCATATGAATGCAATTTAAAAGTTAACGGTTGTAATCCAGATCCCCATATGCTTCCATGGCTGGCTTTCCCAAATGGTGCTCTGGGAGCCCCCAGGACTCTTTCCCATTCCGTTGCCAGCAAAGAGGAAGTCTGTCTTGCAGGCATGGGGATGCTTATCAGGATTGTGGCCAATGCCTTTAATATCTAAACAATGGCTCTAAAATGTATAATTTATTACTAGAATGGCATACAAAAGATGAACAAGTGAAATCTGTTATGATTGATTGGCAAAGGACGTGGGTCACAATATAATGCTAAATAACTGGGAGAGATTGTGGAAAAAAGGTATGAATTTTACTGCGTGTACTGCTCTGAAAGAAAACATGAAGAAAATGATGTATAGGTGGTTCCTGTTAAATTAGCCAAGATGCACTATACAGCTGATAATAAATGTTGGAAATGTAAAGAGAAGGAAGGTACCTTTTTCCACATGTGGTGGACCTGCCCCAAAGTAAAAGACTTATGGGGAAAGATTTACAACGAAATGAAAAAGGTGTTGAAAAACACATTTGTTTAAAAAAAACCAGAAGCCTTTTTACATGGAATTATTGGAGGAGAAATCCCCAAAAAGGACATTACATTCTATTTGTATGCCACAACAGCTGCAAGACTACTTCTTGCCAAAAACTGGAAGGCACATGAGATACCAACCATAGACGCATGGCAAATGAAGATGATGGACTTTATGGAACTTGCTGAACTGATGGCGAGACTGCACGACCAGACAGAAGATGCGGTGGAAGAAGATTGGAAGAAATTCAAAGCTTACTTGAAAAAATATTGCAATATATAGAATTATGGACTCGTAGAGGAGGAGTTATAGGCTTGCAGCATGAAGTTTGATTTTAGTATAGAATTTTTTTATGGTGAAGTAATAATATAGGTTAATAATAGCTAAATTGTTAATTATTATCAATATGTTAAGTATGATGATAAACCAAACTGCTAAGTATGATTTAACAATGAAAATCAGATGGGAAGGACGGAGGGAAGTCAGCTAACACTGTTAAAGAAAGTTAGAGGAGAAAAAAAGAATCTTTTTATGTTTTTTCCTTCTTTTTTCTTTTTAAGGCTTTTGTATGTTTATTATGTTTTTGTATGTTACATTTTTGTATGCTTGTTTTGAAAAAGAATAAATATTATTTGGGGGGGAAATATCTCAACAATGGTTTCATCAATCTAAACTGTACACTTAGAACCAGATTAATAAAAAAATATTTTACCATGTAGTTTGAAGTGGATGGGATTTAAACATATGTTAAGTGCTTGGAGAATCACAGATATAAAAATTAATGGAAACATTTATCAGACACAAACCCACATAAAGTCTTAGGAATGTATGAATTCTGCCTTATAAATCTTCTAAATGTTGCCTTATAGATCCTGCATAAAGTCCAGATATCTGTATCTCTTTGCAATGGGCTGGGGAAACCCAGCCAGATGGGTGGGGTATAAATAATAATAATAATAATAATAATAATAATAATTATTATTATTATTATTATTATTATTATTATTATTATTATTATTATTATTAACACCTCCCGATATGTAGGTAATTGGTCCACTGGCATCCCAGCTGGTCCCAGATAAGGAAGGCACACATCAGATAGTTAACTCTTTATTGGCAAGAGAAACACTTAGAGCAGCTACCACAGTGCTTCAGATAAACAAAGTACTTCTAACCTCTAGGCAGCTATCCACAGGTCTGGGCCCTATGGAGCAATTGTAGTGGCAGGGAGGTCCCTCACCTCCTCTGGCTTTTATACCCTCCTCTGATGGGTTGCGTACCCACACCATAAGACTTCCCTTTTCAAGCCCCTCCTGGTTCGAGGAGACAGTGGGGCAGTAGAAGGTGGGGAATCTACTGACCTGTCCCTCGCTTGAACTAACTCTCCTTCTTCCACCACACCCTCCACCTTGGACTGCCCTGACTCTCCTACCTGCACTGGCTCCTGCCTCAAACCCCATAAATTACTGGACCCTTCTCCCGGGTCACTCCTCAGGTCCCTTGCCTCCGCCACACACACACACACACACACACACACACACACACGTCAAAGCCCTGCCGGTCCCTGACAACTAGCGTTCAAAGCCCAATCCTACATTTATGAGGGTTCTCAGCATGAGGCCTCCTCCATGCCGGGAAGCTCCTCACTGCAGTGGTCAACAGGTGGACACATGTCCTCTCTTGTCCTTCCACCCCTGCATCTTATAAAAGTCTGCTATTGGCACATGGGTGGGTAGGTGAGACCTCACACCGAGAGCTGGGAGAGAGGCAGGAGGAGACACCAATGTCCCCTATGTGGCATCCACAGAGGAAATGGAAGCAGCGTTGTGGCTGGAGGAGTGGGCAGCAGTGAGGTGGATTTGTGCCCGTGGCAACTGTTATACTGTGACTTTAAATCTACAAATACAGTACAAAATACAGCAACAAAATTCAGATGATTAAACTATTCAACTAGGTAAAAGAATCCCATAATTGAAAGTGTCTGGGCCAGTTTTTAAAAAGTTTTAACAGGGCACCAGAAATAATACAATATTGGTGCCAGGCATATCTCTCATAGGAGGGCATTTCACATTTAGATGTTAAAAAGAATGGAACACTGCAGGAACCTGCAGCTCAAATCACATGTGTCTGAGTAGATACTTTCCAATTTCTGCTTTTGGAAAGCAGGTAGCCTCACCTCAGCAGAGGCTTGAGGCATGTGCATTCCGTTTTAGTTTGTGATTTATTTAACTTAACGTGTTAACACTCCCTTTTCCATGGCATGAATCCAATGAAGAAGGCAATTGCCTACAAAAGTTCACACACCTCAAGAACAAACAAGCTCCCTTTAAAGTGTGTCGTCCCCCCACTGTGGTTCACTTCCTCCTATTATGGCCTAACACCAGCTCTTCTGGATCATATCCCATGAAAGAGTTAACTGCTATAAGGGCACAACTTTGCACCACTCAGCAACCAACTGTGAAATGGCTTCAGGCCACAGTTCTGCAAATGAGAACATATTCTGATGATGTAATGCTTGTAACTTGATAACCTGCTGCCAGGAAGGTTTGCTCCTAGCATTTTCTGGGCAATAAAGGGAGCCAAACCTGTTCCTCCCTGACTTCTTTATGCAGCTTAAAGTAAGTTTGGTTGCATCAGTATTTGAAGAAAAACAGTTATTTGCCCCAGGAATCTTAAATTTCTTAAGTATAAGCACAATCATTTTTATTTTATTTTGTGTGTGTGCCACCAACAAAGCAACACTGCCATTATTATAAAAGGTTAAGGGACCCCTGACCATTAGGTCCAGTTGTGTCCGACTCTGGGGTTGCGGCGGTCATCTCACGTTATTGGCCAAGGGAGCCGGCGTACAGCTTCCGGATCGTGTGGCCAGTATGACAAAGCCGCTTCTGGCGAACCAGAGCAGCGCCCGGAAACGCCGTTTACCCTCCCCGCTGGAGCGGTACCTATTTATCTACTTGCACTTTGACATGCTTTCGAACTGCTAGGTGGGCAGGAGCTGGGACCGAGCAACGGGAGCTCACCCTGTGGCAGGGATTCAAACCGCTGACCTTCTGATCAACAAGCCCTAGGCTCTGTGGTTTAACCCACAGCGCCACCCACGGCCCATTATTATACCTGGCAGTAATTAAGTGCCAACAGAGAATACCGTACTTCAGCAGAGGATAAAGAGAGTTCACACAAAATGTCAAAATGAAAATGCCAACATTACAGATGTTCAGCTCTTTCATCTCACACTTTCCACTTTCATGGGAGGAGCTGTCCTCATCCTACATTTCTTATTCCTGTCAATAAGTTTAGCGCTGAAATATATAATTTTAATGACCTTTCACAGTCATTCTAGTCCTAGGTACTTAGGGGTGGTTGTTCTTTTCATTTTAAGGAAAGCATTGTTACTCATGTGACTTAAATGGCACAATCCATCATGCTCTCTTCTATTAATTGCAGCTTCTATTAATTTTAATGATGCTTGTGCAGAACATTGCAATGGACTGTGCCCTTCATAAATAACAATTTATTTTAATTGCTACTTCTGCTGTTTTACTCTTCTAATGTTTTACACATTTACTTGTTTCCACTGTATTATTTTACGCCAACCTGAGAGTTTTTACTGAAGGGTAGCATGGGAACGTCCTAAATAAATAAACAAACAACACAGGATAAATGAGTTAATTACACTTTACATTGTTCTTGAAAGTAGCAAATGGGCCTTCATACCTAATTTAGCACCGTTCTGTAAAATCACTGAACACTCTAAACTTTCTAAAGTCAACTTAAGAATGTTGATCTTCGCATTTACTTGGATGTTCTACCATGTTTAATAGGGCTTACTTCCAAGTAAATTGCCATCTGAGTTAAATATGTAGGAGCTGAGGCATTCAGAAAACCTCTGCCTTCCATGCCACTTGCCAATGCAGGCAAGCAGATCTTTGCTGAATCAGACCAAAGGACCATTTCATCCAACATCCTGTTTACACAGTGACCAGTCCAGCCCCATGTCTATGCGAAGCCTGCAAGCAGGACCTGAGTGTAACAGTGCTCTCTCCACTTGTGATTTCCAGTAACTGGTGTTCAGAGATACACAGAAAGACACGTGTTCCCAGGGACTCGGTGGTGGTGAAAGAAAAGACAGAATGCATTAGCACTGCTAGTGAGCATAGTCATCAAACAGGACCTGATGATAGCATCCAAACAGCAGAACCTGTGTTTACTTTGGCTTGCTAAAGGCTTAAGGGCAAAGTCTGAAGGGTGCTTTAAAAAACACCTCTGCAACCCCCACTCTAGCAATGCAACTGTGTTAATAATTAAATAACTGTACCCAAGAGCTGCTTTGGGAAGCATCTGGTTTTTTGGTTTTGTTTTGTTTTGTTTTTTTTGCTACCTTTTAAAATGGTATATGCAATTGTTGAACAAGCGTCTGCTTTTCACTTCTAAATAGAACCTGCAAAATACCCGTTTTGGCGGGGGCGTTGTGGGAGAAATTCTATAACGTAAAAGGTTCCCTGGAGTGTGTGTTTCTGACCACGGGCTGCTTCTCTGCATGATCTGTGCAGAGGAACTCATTGTACCCTCCCCGTGCTCTTGCAGGAACCCTTTTCATGAAAATTTAGCCACCCAATGCAAGACTTGGCCTTGCCGCTGCAGTATCTCGTGGAGCAAGGAAAGCGGCCACAGCACTATAGTACAAAGCTGCATATAGATAAAGGGTATGCAATCCCTGGAATCTCCTGTTAAAAAATATCCAGCAGGCGATGTGAAAGACCTCTCTGTCTCAGATCTTGAGAAGCCTCTGCCCATCAGGTACTGGGATAGACGGAAAAGCAGGTACTGGGCAAGAGCCTGGTAGGATGTCGGATGTGAGAGAGCCTTTAGGATTGCATCTGAAAATACTACATGCATTAGGGCCATCTTGAAAACACTGAAGGGATTTAAACTTTTAAAGAAATGTAAGTCACCCAAATACAGGAAATTACCTAGCTGCTCCATATGACTTGGTTTGCTTGTGAAAGTCATGTTTTAGCTAAGAATTATATGTAAGTTTCATCCTAGAATATTTGATTTGCTAATGGAATGTGAGAGTTGTCTGGACTCTTCACAAAGAGAAAATCCCCTTTTATTCTTCTGGAACATTCATGCTCTGGGGCTCTTGCCCAGTTGGCCTTAAAAGTGGTAGGACCTGTTTATGTTTCGTTTCGCTGGTGGGTTG
Source organism: Lacerta agilis (assembly GCF_009819535.1). Classification (NCBI taxonomy): domain Eukaryota; kingdom Metazoa; phylum Chordata; class Lepidosauria; order Squamata; family Lacertidae; genus Lacerta; species Lacerta agilis. Next base: position 22,999,940 of record NC_046315.1, read on the forward strand.
TAATGTCTTCTTTTGCCAGTAAGTCCGTACTGTGACTGAAACCAGCCACCGCAAAGCTGCTTTTTTCAGATTGTGTGGTTTGCCAGGCAGATCCTGCTGTGATCCATTATTACCTTATGAGGGCTGTATCATTTGTTTAAAAATGTTCTTCCTTACTATTATCCTTCCTAAACTGGGGTCAAACCATAGGCTCTTTCAAATGGCTCAAGCAGAAGATTCAAGCATTTGTGTGATCTATTTTTTTGGGGGGGGGGTCTCCTCGGTGAGAAGGGCCCATCTTCAGTATGCACAAAAGCAGGAATTCCCCAAGTGAATTGAGCTACATCCCAAACTGAGACAGGGGTCAACCAGGGTACAGTGGTACCTCGCTAGACGAATGCCTCGCTAGACGAAAAACTCGCTAGATGAAAGGCATTCGCTAATGAAAGGGTGACTCGCAAGATGAATTTCCCTATGGCCGCGACTCGCAAAACGAAAACGTTTTGTGGGTTTTTTCCGTAAAGCTGCGCTTCCTCCGACCGTGCTTCGCAAGACGAAATTTCTGCTATATGACAGCACTCGCGGAACGAATTAATTTTGTCTTGTGAGGCACCACTGTAATCTCAATAGTGCTGAAAAGCAGAGGCAATACTGTGGAGGAAGGAACAAGCAAAGTGGCACAGCGACAGAAAGCAGGGGCTAATGTAGACATGGATCTACTGGATCAGATGTGCTACTATGCTGTAGTGGGCCTTCATTGCAAAGGGACACAGAGATTTGGGGCCAATGCAAAACATATATTTGTAAGACTGAGGTTGAACAAATTGTATGAATGTGCATGTGTCTGGGAGGTTAGACTTATACAAACAATAATGTAAATTTGCTATTCCCCGCCCCACAATAAGAGCCATGTTCAAGAGTGTGTCACTACTACAGGTCCCTATCACTTTAAGAGGGCTGACACCAGTAGAGAATTTTAAATAGGGAGCGAATAATCATTTCCTACAAATTCCAAACAGTTTTGTATTCACTTTTTATCTTTCTTTGTATTCAATTCAAAAATTATTTTTTGCCCATCCATTCGAAATACGTCTATGCTGCTTTTCAATTCCCGTTTACAAAGCGGTATACAAAAATAATAAAAATTCTACTAAAATGATTTTTAAATATAAATACTACTGTCTGATTCAACTAATATTACAATTGCCCTTCAGTGGAGCTTCCAGGGCAGTTTACAGAATCAAGATAGAATATTCTAATGAGTATCACCACTGAAATATTTATTTTGCAGATTATTTCAACACCATCACTTCACCAAGCACTAGTAGTGGATATATTGGTATGACCATAGCATTGAAGTAATAGAAGTACTTTGCATAATTCACATTCCATGTTTTGCAAATACTTATTTGATAGCAAGGTAGTCAGCTGGGGACATGGCATTCTCTGTGGAGAGCCCTCATCTTGGGAATTCAAAAGCCAACTTAGTCCATCTGTGGATTCTTCAGCTGCCTACGTGGTGTACTTTTATGAGTGGTACAACAGCCTCAGGCTATGCAAGTGTCATAGACACATAAACTTTTGAGGAACTCCTATAGTATCGGTTTAAATTACTCTTCTTGCTCAACCTTGAAGGATGGATTTGTCTTGAAGGTTAATGTGCAAAAAGGGAATGAAAACTCTACTGTTTGCTGATCAGGCTTCTATTGTATACTGCACTTTGTGAATTTGTATTAAGAATGTAAGAGGAGCCTGATGGATCAGGCCAATGGCCCACCTAGTCTAGCCCCCTCTTCTCACAGTGGCCAATCAGATGCCCGTGGAAAGTTTGCAAGCAGGATTCGAGTGACAGATCACTCTCTCCTCCTATTGAAAAGCAGTATAGAAATTATTGTAAAAATCAATCAATCAGAAGAAATGGCTTTGGAATTTAATGTGAAGAAAGCTGAAGTACAATTCACAAGGTTGCAGTCTAGTAGTGAGTAAACCCCATTGCACACTGTAAGGTTTATGAGAAAACATGGATAGGAATGCACTGTTAAAGGCAGGGCCGTCTCATCCATAGGGGCTAGTGGCGCAGTGTGCCAGGGCGCCGGCCCCCCCAGGGGCGCCCCCGCGAGCCCGCCGGCATACCGGGCGCCCCCCTCCCCAACCCGCCCCCGCGGACGGGCTGGCAGCCGGGCACTCGCGCGCCGGCAGCGCAGCCGCTGCCGCCCATGCTGCATCTGGCCGGGCTGTGAGCTGGCCGCCCTCGCCTCCCGTCCCGGGAGCACTGGAAGGGCGCGCAGAGCCCCACGCCGCTCCAGCGCCACGCCCCTCACCCCCCGCTCGCCCACCCCCCCCCAAGGGGCGGCAAGCGCGGGAGGCAGCATGCCGGGGGCGCTGGAGGGATCGCAGGGCCACGGCGGCCGATCTCCCTAAGACGGCCCTGGTTAAAGGGCTTCATTTGTCTAAAGACAAGTTCATCCAAAGTAGGGGTGAGGAACTTCAGGTGTGAGGATCTCTGCCGGTCCTCAAAACTCTCCCAAGGCCCTACCCCTCACTGGTGCTGCTTCTCACCCCAAGTGTTGTTGCCTGGCTAGAAGGGATAGCTGAACTCGATTAATGCCTCTTACACTCTTGAGCAAAACCAGAGTGTGGACAGTTTGGTCCTCCTGATTACAGCCATTGAGATTCCTCCCTTGAACTCAGCCCTGCTTGGCACAGCTGTGGAAGGCAGCCAACAATATTAATCTTGCATGCCCTCCTTGCTTGTCAGCAGAGCATTCTAGCTATGTACATGCAGCACATTAGTAGCCTGACCATCTGGAAAGTCATGCCAGGAGCAGTGGAAGGTGGATGGGTAAGCACTAATACATGGCTAATAGCTCTGCACATGATACACGTTTTGCTGAGATGTTGTGTGGGTGTTGATGCCCCATCAAGCATACCAAAATAACTGCAGACAAAAGAGAATTGCAGAGACATTTTTCTCTCCAAACAGACAGCATGCATACACTTTGATCAGGCTTTTTGGGGCACAAAAACTGCTGTAGAAGTAAATATTCATTCAAAGAAATATTTTGAGAAAGTGAAAGAAGGCTAAATGAAAAGCACAATTAACGTGAAGACTCAAAGTGAACACTAAAAAGATACCTAATCAAAAGTGGAAAGTTGCATTGACCACTGATTTCTCCTGAAACCTGCCTTTTTTGTGTTCCCCTGGAATTTGACTTTGGACCATGACCTGGCCTGGCCTTTCTGATTGTCCCTGTGATTGGCTTTGGGACTGCTGACTTATCAGAATTGATAATTCTAGTAGATAGACAAATAGTTTGCATTACTGTATCTATTTAATTTATATATTTGAAGGGTTTTCACTCTTCAGCCAAAAAGGCTCCCACAGCAGCATACGTTAAGATCACAACAAGAAGATGGTCCCTGCCTGCCAGGTTGCAACTTAGCTTCGTACTACTATATTTTAGCTCACTCTTTATCCTAAGAACCCAGAGAGGGGCAGAAGCAATTAAAATCTGAATAGTTCCAATTCTATCAAAAGAACAAATCCAAAAACCATGACAAATCCTCAAAATTACCATCTATAAAAATAGTTTGGAGCCACACATGGACTCATTTATGGGACTGATATCCAACAAAAGCCTGAACTATTGTAAGACTTTAACTGGTGCTGAAATGACAAAACAAAACAAAACAAAACAAAACCGACAACATATATGAATGCCTAATATATTAAGCAGGCAAATATACTCCTGTAAAGTGTAATGTATATAACCATCTGTCAGCAATGTTCTTCTGTGTTGTACACAGGAAAAACAGACCAATCCACACGCTAAAGAACCAATGGATCCAAATTTGACATGAAAATGGCAATATTCATAAGCCAGTCAGTAGAACATTTTTCAATCTACCTGGGCACTCTGCTGCTGAACATGAAGTGGCCATACTTGAGCAAAAGAATTTCAAAGGACGCTTCAGGGTGAGACTGCAAAATTACAATCAATCAAGAGGTTAAACTATTCATCTTGGCCTGAACAGAGAAGCAAGTTTTCCACTATAAATGTTAACTAAGTCAGCAAAGCAATCACGCTTTCTTAAGGGGTCACTTTCTGTGTTTTGCATGCATTCTACCTCTGGTTCAGTTGTCACTGTCTGTAATTCTTGCATTTCATTTTTCCCTGATCTCACTGCTTGCCACCATTTATATACTTCTGATTGATCGTGGATCTGATTGGCTGTATCGTGTAGGGAAGTTTATGCCAGAAAGTTCAGCCTTTAAGGAGTCAAAAGACTCTGTTGTTTTTAGTGCAACAGCCTAACGTGGCTCAGCCTCTGGATATTATTACCGGTATGTTATCAGATTTCTGTTAATAGAACTATCACTGTGGGTTTGCCTTAAGGAAATGCCTGGCCATAATCTTGGACTTGGCAATGGAATGTTAATAGCCTGAGATATTCAGGTGCTATCTCTCAATGGGAACTAATTGTTAGAAGATTGCTTCTTGATATGAACTTAAGAGCCCTGAGGGATCAGACCAAAGCCTTATTTTAGTCCAGCATTCTGCTTCCACAGTGGCCAACCAGATGCCTATGGGAAGCCCAAAAGCAAGAAATGAGTACAACAAGACTCTGCTGCTAAGTGTTCCCTAACGGAGGGAGTGTGTGTGTGTGTGTGTGTGTGTGCAATCAAAGAAGGTAGTAGGGTGGCCATAGGAACATAGGAAGCTGCCTTATACAGAATCGAAATATTGGTCCACCTAGTCCCAGTATTGTTTATCTTACCTGGCAGTGGCTCTTCAGAGTTTCAGTCAGGGGCCTCTCCCAGCCCTATCTGTAGAGGTTATGCCACATTGGCCCCAGAAAAACAGTAAACTGTGAAACTAACCTAAGACATACTGTTTGTGAAATTCTGCAAGCTTCAGAGTTACACAGAACTCTTCTGCAGGGAAAACATAATATAAGTAAATTGTGGATATTTATTTAAGGGAAGGCTACCTATTTTTAATTAGTGTGATAAGTGTGTATGGTGTAATACTGTATAACATAAGCAAAGGATAACTCCTGCCGTGAGGAGTATACAATCTAGCCTAAAGCCAGCATAGTGAAACACAGTTCACACCCGCTGCTCATCATAGAAATGTACTGAACACATATTCACTCATGTTTGGTGCAGCATAGTTTGTCCGTAGTACCTCTCTCTGTTTACTTTCCGTTTTATTATTTCCTTCTGAGGGGTAACCGATTACACTGTTTGCTTATGCAGTTCTTTTATCACCTTTAAATGACTAAAAGCGAGTTCAGACAACATGAGACATACTTCAGTGTGAATGGCTCGTGCATGCTGTTTAATCCCTGATGGTTTTAAAAGCTTCCATTCATCAGAATTTGTTAGTACACGGGCCACCAATCAGATGGCCAAGCCATACATGCAACCCACTCTACGTATACCCAAGTAACAGGAAGTCAATGTGCTTCTGGAAACTGTGTATACAGTACAGTCAGTGATCTCCTGCACTGCTCTGCCTAGAGTCTCTAGACTATGGCATCTTTTAAGTTCCTGTGCTTAAGTGCAGGCAGGAGCTCCCACTGCTGCCGCACTACCTTGCTCAGCAGCTGTTGGGCAGGAAGCTGCATTGCAGTGGGCCATGAAAATTAAATTGGTTTTAAATATTACATAAATTTACAGCAATTGGGGTGTTTGTAAGATGGGGCACTGCTGCTTTGCTGCTCTCCCAGCTATGGTGGTAGTAGCAACTTTTAGTCTGAGCAACATAAACTTGCAATTTCAAGAGTATGTTATATTTTCTCTAATTCTTCTGTTTCTTTGAAATTTTCTATTTTGTTATACATTTTTTAAAAATAAAATACTGCAAATCTCCAGATCTTAATGCGAGTTATTTTATTCTCACTACCCTGATCTAAAAGGCAGCATATGTCTTACAAAGACAAACTCATTAAAACAGTCCTGCTTTCTTAAGCACCATATTTCATTAGTAGGAAACTTCAGACTTGTTTTACAAATATCTCTTGATGTTTGCATGAAAGGAAACATCTAGCCTACAGACTGAGTAAAATATAATTTATAGGAAGCCTGGGGCACTTTGCTGGGATGACTTTCCCCACTGGAAGAATTATTAGTGCAAGATAACCTTGTTTGCTCTAGATCTGTTGAAATGTACATTTATGGCAATGAAGTCAGTTCAGATGGAGGCAGGGCCTGATCCTCAAAGAGTGGTATAAATAATCTCCAGACTTTGCCACACATCTGGCTGTACTCACCAACGGAGCAAAACTGAGTAGGAAGCCACTTCACACGGCACAAAAAGAAAAACACTGTTTCCTTAGGGCAGAACCACACATTTAAATATGGGTCTATGACTTTCCCCAAAGAATCACGGGAATGGTGGTTTCCCCTCACAGTGCTACAATTCCCAGCACCCGTAACAAACTACAGTTCCCATAATGCTTTGGGGGGGGAAATCCTGTGTTTTAAATGTGCATTGGATGTGCCTCAAATGTATCCAGTGGATCTTTGGATTCCCATCCTGCAGAACAAGTTCTAAACTTGCCACAGAAAATAATTTGAAACAATTATTTTGTAAGACAAAACGTTTCATTTTCCTCTGTGGGTTGCTTTAAAATATAAGCTGAGTGGGTAGCTGCTAAAGCAATGTATTGGGGCCCAAGTTAACTTTATCTTTATCAGCAAACATTACATACAGTATCACGTACATGGTACATAATCTGTGATTAAGTCACATTCTGGTACAGAATTCCCCTCCCTGCGTAAAACTGGCTGTAACAGTATCAGCTAGAAAGTAAATATACCAACCCAAAGACTAAATAATGCACTATATTTGGAAAGAGCATTGCCCTCAGTAGCATTTTTGCTTCAGTGTTATTGATACAGTACACTAGGAATTTTAGAAATTTTGCTTATTTCTTTTCATTCGGAAGTATCCCCAGGACCATGTACAGCACCCTCAGATAAACTCCTTGGGCTTATCACCACATGGGGTGATTATTATTTTTTACTGAGTTTTGAAGGGGTTGGATACAGGAGAGCGAGCTCGCCTGTTTTTTTGAGAGCTGCTTTCTTTGTGTCTATTTTATTGGGAGTGGGGAGTATGAGTATTCTGAGTACCACAGGTTTTTCTTCCATAAAATTGATATTTTGTAGTGCCCGTGACTATATCTTAGAAATCCACATTCCCCAAAAAGGTTGATGACCCCTGTTGTATTTAAAACAAGCACAAAACATAAACACACCCATAAAATGTTAAAGCAAACTACAATTGTATAGTATTCCCTTCTGAAAAATAAAATCCCAGCTTCCTGCTACCCAATTGCCTATCTAGCTCAGCTCATGAAAAATCGGGGGGGGGGGGGAATCTGTCCCCTGAGACACCTCTGGCTTGGCAATGAAATCACATGCCTCAAGGGGAAGTAACAGAGAGCAGGATTTTGGTGGAGGGGATTGTAGGGCAATAAGCTGGGAAAGGAATAGTGACCCCTGCAGTTGCTTCTCCTCTGCAAATTACACCCTGACACTCCAGGATCAAATCAGAAGCTGGGATAGATTTTGTAATTCCGGGACTGTCCCTGGAAAATAGGGACACATGGAAGGTATGCTCACTCTGCCTAATGGTAGGACTGGCTCTGGCACAACAATAAAATTGAGAGGAATAAAACCAGTAAAAATAAGTAAAAAATACAATGATTTGAATTTCCTGGACAAATAAAGAGGCGCCAAAATGAATACAGTGTTGACACCAAGACGCTGTAGATCTTCCATAATTCCTCCAACCCCAGAACACAACCTGAAAGTTATCCATTTTCAGAAATCTTCCACCCATACCACACGAGATAGATGCAGAAGGAGTGATGAAAGAAACAGTCCCCATGCCCTTTGCTCTGAGGAATTTTTTTTTTTAAGGGAACAGGCTAACAAAGTCTTTGCCCCTAGTGAGAATTCAGATAATTTTAGTACAGAAGAGCCTATTATATTATTCTATAGCATACTTGACATAATCAATTCATTCCTGCCTACTGCTTATTTCAGTAAAGGGCTTTATTGAATAGTGGCATACTGGGTGTTGTGAATAGAAAATTTGTTTTTTAAGATCCTCACCGCTAAAACAGGCACAGGGAAAGATCAAACATGGGAACAGAGGAATTAATGCGCCAGCACTCTGAGGGAGAATCTAGTGGGCCCCTTTCATCCCACAAAAGACAGCACTTCCTACTTTGTACTTCAAATGCGGAATGACCTTCATGGCTTGCTTTCTTTTTCTTTCTGGAATCCTTCTAGTGAGAGAAATACTCCTCATCTTGGTAGATCTTATCTATACACACTCATTTCAATCACTGTCACCCATACCTTCAGATGCCAAATGCCGTACACCAATCCCTCTATATCAAAAACCTTGTGCCTCTTGCAAGTTCCTTAGGCCTGTTTATCCTTTGCAATAAAATACACTTTGTTTGTCAATGACGTTTAATAAAGTATGTAATTTCAAGGTAAAGGACCCCTGACAGTTAAGTCCAGTCACAGACAATTCTGGGGTTGCGGCGCTCATCTCGCTTTACTGGCTGAGGGAGCCAGCGTTTGTCCGCAGACAGTTTTTCCGGGTCATGTAGCCAGCATGACTAAGCCGCTTCTGGCGCAATGGAACACCGAAACCAGAGCAGCACACGGAAACGCTGTTCACCTTCCCGCCGGAGCGGTACCTATTTATCTACTTGCACTTTTTGGCATGCTTTTGAACTGCTAGGTTGGCAGGAGCTAGGGCCGAGCAACGGAAGCTCACCCCGTCATGGGGATTCAAACCGCCGACATTCTGATCGGCAAGCCCAAGAGGCCCAGTGGTTTAATTTACATTAATTCAAGGTAATTGAACATATTATTTTTTTTAAAAAACTACAAAATGGCTTAATGGAAGGTAAAGATCAATTCATTGCCTTCAATAAGCATTTCCAGTACCAGCTGGTATGGTGGAACAGTGCCATGGAGCTGTACTCCCCACACTGGTTTCGCAGCACCTTACTTTGGTGGAGCTGAGGTGGGGGCTGCATGGACATATTAGCAGAAGCACAGCCCTGACCTTGCTACCGCCTTGCCTCGTCCACGTGCTATCTAGGTAAGCAGTGGTGACACTGGCATTGGGAGGGTGGCTCCACAGTGATGCCTCACCACATCAGTCCCTACTGATTATTTCTAGGGAAGCTCATATGAAAGAAGGAAGCTTTCTTTCAAAGCCAAAGTAATATAATCAGCTCAAAGTATTCTTGAATGAACCAGATTACTTATAACCATTTCAATATGGCTTCTGGCTGGAGTTTAGGATGGAAGCTGCTTCAGATTGCAATCCAACCCCGATTATGCTGGGCTGTGTGGTTGTGTGTTGGACTGAGTGGAGGCAATCCTCTACTCACTTCTGTTGGTCCTGCTGGTCTCCTGCCGGCTCAGACTTCCTCCTTCTGCTTGCCAAATGAGTGGGTGGGTGAAAGGTCCATTGATACCCTCCATCCTTGTATCCTTCTGGAGCATTTGCAGAAATTGAATAAGGGTGCGTAGGAGGCACCTTGATTTCCCAATGCTTCTGCTCCTGTTTCACAGGACACCTCCAGAATGTAGTACCGGTAATCGGAAACTGCTCCTCCACATGGAAACTTTCATATGGGTGTGTTATTTGTTATCACATGGAGAGACTAGGTAGATTCTCCAGGTGATGACTGCAGCACACTGCATTTGATCCCATGGTTGATCTTGCTCTTCAAAAGGAAAGTTTCCATGCCAGTAGCTGTTGCTGCCAGCCGAAAGAGAATGTCATGGAAACTGTGGCATAGAAACTCTACCTAGCAAAGATAAAAGTCAGTTCCACCCATACACATTATAGCAGCGCCATGAAGAAGTCATCACACAGATGCCGTTTCTCAGCTTCCCAAGCCTAACTGAGGAAATGTGAGAGCAGGGGCAACGAATCTCTTTCCCCAATGCAATAACTCCACACAACCATACCACACCTGCTGCACAATGTAAGCACATCAAGGAGTTCCACTAAATTACTGAGCTTGAGGGCTTGTTGATATTTTCCACTTGAGAAAGCAGGCTTGATAGAGCAAAGTCAGACCATTTTATTGCCGGAAAATGTAGTTCGGCTTTCAAATGAGGCGTGTCAACTGCAGGTTCAGTTCAGGCTTACGAATTGAAAGAAAGCTTATGGCTTGAAGTATGTTATGTTTAGCATTCTATTAAATTCACCACTCCCTTTTTAATTCTTATAATATAACATGTCATACCTGGGGAAAATCCATGGGCTGTTACACCTCAGGCCAATCAGTTCCATCCTTCCAAGCTTTCTCTGTCTACCTCCTTTGTATCCTCTCTTCCCAGATCCTACACACTTCTTCCTCCCACAGTACTTCCTCTATAGTACTACCGTGTTTCTCCTAAAATAAGACACCGTCTTATATATATTTTTGCTCAAAAAAACACAGTATGGCTTATTTTCAGGGGATGTCTTATTTTAACCGCGTCACATTGGTACACTGCATAGCCACGCCTCCCCAGACTGTTTTAATGGGAGGTACCACGTCACTATGGCTTATTTTCGGGGTATGGCTTATTTTTGGGGAACGGCTTATATTTCGCAAATGCATAGAAATCCTGCTATGGCTTATTTTATGGCTATGTCTTATTTTAGGAGAAACAGGGTAAGAACAGATAAGCTCACTCAGCAGAGATGCAATTATGATGTCACATGTAAATCATCAATGAACCCTGCTGGCGGTGATGTGCATATGGCATCCTTGGTCACCACTATAAGTTAATATTGAGCATTCACTCTGTCATCTCCTCTGCTTTTGGACTGGAAGCTGCATTATACTGGCCCATCCAGCTCAGTATTCATTCCTTCCAGCTCTACCTGAAGATGTCAGAGAGGGAAAATAGGAACTTCTACATGCAAAACTGATTGCTCTAGGTCTGAGCCACACCCCTTCCAACATGTTCAGCAGTTGACAACTGCAGCACTGATTTGCACACAGGGAGATGCAAAACACCAAATATGAACTTGAATGATGTATTCACCTATTAGAACTGACCCTAAAGCTCCATTTTTGCTGGATTCTCGGGGTAGTTAAGGTAGAACTCCAATTAGTGCTGGATTTATGCATAAACTAAATAAACTACAGTTTTTTGGGGCATCAGATTACGCAAGGCCTCTAAAGAATATTTTTTAAATGTTACGTTTTAGTTAGATTTAGTTTTTAGTTGCATCCTCACTTATTTGCACATATAAAATTTTATTATTTCTATTTTCATTGTCCTTTCTGTTAGATTAATACACTTTTTTGTATTGCTTATGGACCTCTTAAACTTGACATAGTTTAGGGCCTCAACATGTCTTAACTTGGCCTGGCTCTGGTGCATATCCATCCTTTATATACTACTAGCACTACAGTTTTGAAAATATTAGTCCGCTGCTGCATTTATGAAGGGGAGAGGCCAGAGGCTAGTGTAGTGGGGGCAATACATGCTTTTAGGGCAGAAGTTTCCAGGCATTTCCAGCTAAAAGGGACTCCAGTAGTAAGATTGGGCTTTGCAGTGAATTTCTACATGCAAGCCAGAAGGATCTCCTCCCCTTGCCTGCTGTTTTGGGGGATCTCCTGACCTCCTCCCAAAACCAGTTTGGGTGAGACATGATTCCTCCACCCTCACTGCAACTCTTTGACATAGGTCATAAAATACAAAATAGGGAACCAGCTTTAAGTTTGTTGAGCAATTCTGACAAACCCATGTGCATATTCACCAGTGTAACCTGGGCTGTAGGGAAAGCTGCTGATCACACACGCATGCACACAGTAGATGTAGCCCGGGAGATACTGTTAAATATTCTGATTTTGATTAAAGAATCTGACAATTTGCAAAAGGCACCTAGGAAACACAGCACAGTTTTGAAACTCAGAATAATCCACATGCCCCAGGTAGGTTTTTCAAAACCTTTTGAAGAAAGGCTGGCTCAAACACAGCAGTGAAAAGCCCAAAATGGAAATGTATTTGCACTTCATTTAAATTTGAAAAAAATGCAATTATATTCCTTCCGCTGTGTGTCAGATTGTTAAGAATCTCGCTGTTCTGCTTTGGAAGGAAGCCTAAAAAAAAGAATGTTATTGACATTAATCCACATTTAATGAAGTAGCATGATGGTTATATAACCATCGTTGGTTTCATAAAGGTTCCAATTTAGAACACACAGAACTTTATGATCATGTTCTGCTCCATCTTAATAAATGGTATCAGTGGCAAGTGACAACTATTGCAAACAACTAGGCACTGCTATTTTTGTCTGTGCTACAACTGTAGCTAGACACACAAAGCTGTGAGAATTCAGTCCAAGTTCTCCCTATTAAAAACCAAGCTCCTTTTATACTGGGGGATTGTGCTTGCCAGATCCCAGGTACTCTGGGTCTACCATACAGCAATGTGAATCGGTTACAGAAGTTTGGGGGATACACAACAGCAAGAATTGGAGTCTGAATGGTACAGCAAGACTTTTTTTTAAAGTCTTGTCTCTAGTAACATTTGGACTCTTGTTTCAAGCAGCAAAACATCTAGGGCCAATGCTGATTTCAGGAAGGGATTGACAACTGTAATCACTTTCCAAAACCTACTACTGCCCTTGGTCATCCCTTCCCCAACATAAAAGATATTTTTGGCTCAGTTAATGCCTTGGACAAGAAACTGGGTCAGCCTGTGGAAAAGAGATAGAGATTTTTTCTTTCAGAAGAGGCAAGTATAGTTCTGTCCAGCAGTAGCAACAAGTCTCCTTCCCATTGCTACAGACAAGTTACTAATCTTGTCTAAGTGTAGAGCAGGGGTCAGCAAAAGTTTTCAGCAGGGGTTGGCGGGTTAGGTGGTTGGTTGGAGTGGGAGTGAATTGGGAGAGAGTCTGTGGGTAGTTTGAGTTAGTGTAGCAGAATAAGCTGAGTCAGGAACAGTTAGGAGCTAAGAAGACAAGTAAAAAGCGGAGAGGTGGTTTAGGGAGTGAGAATAGGGAGAGAAAGTTATAGGTCTGGATAGGCACCCCATGATTGTAATTGACTGAGATCGTTTATGAAAACACACGCTTGTTAAACTACAATAAATAAACAGAAGTTTTATGTTACAATTTAACCCTGACTGGACTCAGTATTTTACCAGGTAGGGACTGGTTGGTGGCAGCGAGAAATAAAGTGGTGGCACAGGGATCAATAGAGAGTGAAATGTCTGGGGACCCTGTGTGATCGCCACAGAAAAGTTAATTTTAGTTAATGCACATTTTTGTCTACTGTCCCTCAGACCTTGTTTGGTGACCCCTGGTGTAGAGGGATGGTAGAGATCATTGGCAGACAACATATTTACATGCTTAATCTCCCAAGTTCAGTCCCTAGTTTCTTCACCTACAAGGAGCTGAGACAGAAGAGTAGGAGGAGAGAAGGTATCTGAACCATGTGTCGTATATCAGATGGATCGGAAATCCTTGGAAAAGAGGGAAGATGGCCTGCATTAATCATAGTGTTGAAGGATGCAGATATAACATGAATGCGCAGCTAAAGTGGATAATAAATAAAGTGGAAATTTGCACCATAAGAAGAGCCATTTTATGTCAGACCAAAAGCCTCTCTAATCCAGCACTCTGTACCTACAGTGGCCAACCAGATGCCTCTGGAAACCTCACTAGCAGAACATGTTCTCCAGGTACTGGTATACATGATGTTGGCATTCAGAAATATCCTGGAGGTAGCACATAATGGTAGTCATAATCAAGACCAATATCCATTGATAGCCTTATCCTCCATGAATTTGTCTAATTTCCTTTTAAAGCCATCCAAGTCGGCAACCATCACTACAGTTTGTGGTCACAAATTCCATAGTATATACCCAGTGTGAAGAAGAACTTCCTTTTGTCTCTCCTGTACTTTCTTTTCTCAGCTTCCTTGAGTGGCCCTGGGCTCTAGTATTAGAAGAGGGAGAAAATCTTCTCTCCCACAGACCACCAGAAAGGGGGAAAGGGAGGTGGCAGGAAATGTGGGGCCCCCAGGGCTACCTTAACTCTCATAACCATGAGCTCAGCTGCATTACATTTGTACCATCCTTTGCTACAGCAAGAAAAGGGCAGCAATACAATGATAAGAGTTTTCAAAGTTTAATGTGGTGCCTCTGGAGAATTTGCACAGGTAAGTGCATTTAACGATGTAATGAGCACAATTAAAGGATGGGAGTGGAGGAAGCTATCACAACGAGGCTATTCTGTGGACAGTAGTCAATTCATCAGCTCTCACTCAGTTTCCTTGGCAAGCCATTGGAGATGAGTGAGTCATTCCAGCAATGCATTCAAGAGACAACTGAAAACTCTTTACAAATGAAAATATGCAGCCCCGTGGCAGCTTGTTATTATTTCCACACTGGTGGATCATGCTTCCAGAACTGTCTTTTTAAAAAATGCACATAAAAAAGCAGAATTAGGCATGTTGGGCCATAGGCAAAAAGCCAACAACTCCCAAATCAACAGCTAAGCAATACCTACACTTTTATTAGGAGGAACAACCAAAATGTCACAAAAGTGTGGCAGGATTTCAAGGTAAGGAAACGTAGGGGAAACGGGATAAAGTGCCATCTGAATGCAGCAATGGAGTATATGAGAATCTCCAAAGTAGATTAAAGCAAGCCAAGTCTCTCCTTTCCTTTCCCCTTGACCTTTCTTATTATTTGCTACATATTCAGCAAGGCGGGATAGATTTCTTCCATCACCTCCAGCATCAGGACCAAAGTGAGAACTGGGTATAATGAAATTTTCCAGACTCTTTTCTGTCCATTTCCTATTCTATTCAAGTGAGCATTTAACATGTTTGCATTACATTTAACATTGAAGCCTGCATTTATTTCAATGGAGCCCTGTCATGAAAACTGACATTCAGAGCTCCCATTATTTCCAGTGAGCATTCAGATAAAGTTCCATTGTTTCCAATGAGCATTATTGTAATGTGTTTTAGTACCGGTATGTGTGGGTTTCTGAACAATATGTTTTAGGGCAGTGTGAAAAGAGTAGGTGGGTGGGCTTCAGTTTATTGAGAAAGGACATA
The DNA here is from genome assembly GCF_009819535.1 of Lacerta agilis. Taxonomy (NCBI): domain Eukaryota; kingdom Metazoa; phylum Chordata; class Lepidosauria; order Squamata; family Lacertidae; genus Lacerta; species Lacerta agilis. Next base: position 23,015,042 of record NC_046315.1, read on the forward strand.
GGATGGGTCGGAGGAGCAAAGGAACCAGGTGATACATGTACACCAGGAATACACTGCAACATTTTGTTGCAGAGCCCTGCTTCTTAAACATCGTTCCTTGTTTCCTTTGAAGTTGGTTTAATATCCTTGCTTGGGCTGAGGTTGGTAACCATAGTTTCCAAGTTTGCATGAAACAATAAATCAATGCATAATTGTCCAAGCCAGGCCAATGATTTACCAGGGGCAGGCACCAGAAAACAGGGACCATCCCTGGTAAATAGGGGTGATTGGGGCATATGAGATATAATCTGTGATATATGCTCCAACTGCCTATTTACCAGGACATGGATACCTTCAGTGCATTTTTTTAAAAAAGCAACAAAACCGAGCCAGTACTGACACATTCCTACCAGGTTTAAGGCAAATATTGCTCCGCAAGATTAAAACTTAATACCTTTCAAATACCCAGCAAATCCCACAAAATCCATTGCTAGGCATAACAAGCATACTTTTGAGTCATTTCATAAATTATTTCCCCCCCCCCAACCTGCTGTGAATGGAATGACCTATACAACCAGAATGTATACAACAGTGTATAAAACTCTTAAAAGCCAGGTAGATGTGTATACAATTCCCACCTCTATCCTCTTTGGCAAGGGTCAGCAAACTTTTTCAGCAGGGAGCCGGTCCACTGTCCCTCAGACCTTGCGGGGGGCCAGACTATATTTTGGGGGAATAAAATGAACGAATTGCTATGCCCCACAAACAACCCAGAGATGCATTTTAAAGAAAAGCACACATTCTACTCATGCAAAAACACCAGGCAGGCCCCACAAATAACCCAGAAATGCATTTCAAATACAGTGGTACCTCAGGTTACATACACCTCGAGTTACAAACACTTCAGGTTACAAACTCCTCTAACCCGGAAGTAGTACCTCAGGTTAAGAACTTTACTTTAGGGTGAGAATGTGGCAACGTGGCAACGGGAGGCCCCATTAGCTAAAGTGGTATCTCAGGTTAAGAACAGACCTCCAGAATGAATTAAGTTCGTAACCAGAAGTACCATTGTAAAAGGACACATTCTACTCATGTAAAAACACGCTAATTCCTGGACCATCCGCAGGCTGGATTTAGAAGGCGATTGGGCTGGACCTGGCCCCCGGACCTTAGTTTGCCTACCCATGCTCTTTGGCATATGCACTCTGCAAAAAAGCTTCAGTTGCCAGGACATAATGTAGGTGGGCTGCATTATCTCTCCTACCAAGGGAGGATAATTTACAAAGCGATGAAGAATGAACTATGAAAACTTTTTTTGGAAGGCCTGTTAAAAGAAACTTGTCAGAATAGGGGAAGGTGTTTCATTTGGGCTCACTCAAAGACTACCAAGGGCAAGAATTTTAATGGGATAAAGGCAGCAAGGGAAAAGCTTTGGAGAAGGAAATGAAGTTGTTGCTCACAGCACATAAGCCTTGTAATATATTGGGTAAGAACCCAAAAGCCTGAATGTTTATTGAAAGTCTAATCCTAGTTTTCTAAGTGGCTGGGGGTTTTGACTCTTTTTAATATTGCATCTGAAATTGTTGTAACCTGCCCTGGGATCTTGGGTTGAAAGGCAGGTGAAAATAATAATAATAATAATAATAATAATAATAATAATAATAATAATATACCGCTGCCATAGTCCAAAGGACAAGACGAACTCCATCACGGTTAAGTGACTGTAACAGTTCCATTATGCTAGTTGCTGGTACACCAATGACAGAACACAATTATCTCCAGTACAACATTCTGTGTCCTGGTTTGCAGTCTGTTATTTGGAAACTAATGAAATCTGAAAGCTCAAAATAAGAGATTCTGTTCTCCTAGACACATGAATGTTTCAAATTAAGTTATCTCCCCCGCCACAAGTTCCCACACCATTCTTCAGCAGTTTCCTTAGCAATTAACTGTGGGATGTTTTGGGATGTGTTTGAAACAACATGGACACAGATTCCAAACTTAATCTGCCTCAGGTACCAAAGCTAACAAACATTGTTTGTGTAAGAGGGAAGGCTTGTTTGTTTGTTTTTCAAACTGCTGAGCATGTTCTAAAGGGACTTTTTAAAAATCACAGCAACATATATAAAGCAGAGTTTCTCAAATCTGACCACCAGGGATTATTATTTTTTAAAATACTTTTGAGGACATTTCATGTCTTCCAAACTTTAGAAGATGAAAATAGGATTCGTGCAGCACCTTCATTCTTACAGCCTTCCCCTGCATTATTTTTATTTATTTGTTAATTACATGTATATACTACCTTTATCTTCCAAGGATCTCAAGGTGGTGGAGATGGTTCTCCTCCCCATTTCATCCTTACAACCACCCTGTAAGGTAGGTTTAGCTAATTATGCATTACTGGAGCCTCCTCTTTCATTACTGAGTGGAATCTCCTTCCTTGGAGGTTTTTAAGCAGTGGTTGGATGGCCATCTGTCATGGATGCTTTAGCTGAGATGCCTGCATTACAGGGGGTGGACTAGATGATCCTGGGGTCCCTTCCAGCTCTTCTATGATTCTATGAGTTGCCAGTTCATTTCCAGACCTAATTCAAGTTGCTCACATTAGTATTTAAAGCCCTGAATGACTTAGGCCCCAAATATCTCAAAAGCTACCTCCTTCCCTGCAGATTCTCTTGGACAGAGGCAAAACTGGGCTTTATTTCACCCGGATCAAAGATCCAGTTTGGCACACACACACACCCACACACATTTGTGTACACACACACACAGGCTGGGAGCCTCAATGGTGCCACTCTGGAGGCTTCACCCGGGACAAAAACCCTGGCCAGCCCTTTCATAGCTATGGCTCTGTCTTGGATGCTAGGATTGGGAGAGAAGCCCCAGTTTCTACACAATTATTTAGCCTGCAAGAATCTACCTGCAAGAGTAGTGAATTAGCTGTCACATAGAACATAAGAAGAGCTTGCTGGATCAGGCCAATGGATCCTTGTTCCCACAATGGCCAACCAGATGCCTATGGGAAGCCCACAAAAAGGATCTGAATCCGACAGCAACTGGAATTCAGAGGCATATTGCCTCCAATAGTGGAGGTAGAATATAGCCACTGATAATCTCCATAAGCACCACCAATGCTGTCATTTCCATCGGGATGTTCTTACGTCAGGGCAGGTCCAAAGTCCGCCGGTCAGTTTAATTCAGTTTATTTCCTGGGGTAAAATCCAAAAAAACCTCAACAACTTCAATCCTAAAAAAGGTCAACAACTTTGGTTTGCCCTCATGGCCCTTCACTTCATCAAATCTGGCCCTCTTTGAAAAAAGTTTGGACACCACTGTCTTATGTAATCACGCTGCTAAATCTAAAAATCAGGAGAAATTTTCCAAGCACTTTTTTTGGGGGGGGGGGAGGTAGAGTGTGTGAGTGAGACAGTGAGTGAGAGACAGAGAGTCCGTGTCTGTGGCCCCATGTAAAGAAGGCAGTCAGATAGCTGAATTGCATTTTTTAAAACTAGAAAACAGCCTGTTTTTACTCCCCTCGATGAATGAGTGTTGTTTGTCACAGTGTTAAAAGGTCAACACAGCCAATAAATATCCCTGAGTGCTACCACTGTGTCCCTTTGTGATCGTGAGGGACAATTTAGAAAATGCATGAATAGCCGGAGAGCTCTTTCAGGGTCAATGGAAGATGTTATCTAGGGAAGAAAACCAAAAGGAATTGCACTGAATAAATCCCATGCATATTGAACCCCGAGGAACACTTTGCAAGCACCCTGCCCTATCCATGGTGCTTGCATCGATTTCTATGGTAGAAAGCAAATGGACTGTAACCCAAACACCCTTGTGGAAGGGGCATAACATGTCCCCCCATCCCTGATGCTGTGAGTATTGGTGTCCGTTGAAGTGTCAGGTTCCCCCACCCCACTTCCAAGCTTATTCTTGTTGGCACACCCTTCACTCACCTGTCTCACAAGTCAATGATGCTCATTGTCTTCTAGGAAAGACAATTCCCATAAGCTACAGATATATTAATGTATATCCGCCACACTTTCATCTGAGAAATGTCACACATATGGTAGCTGGTGATTGTATTTACTCAATGCATAAATGCATAAATTCATTTGTGGCATTTAAAATAAAAATACAGCACCCACTGCAATGTCATACCTACTGCATAATTTTATATTCTCCCCAGAATACGTTTCCAAATAAACATTTGTGGTACTTTAATGCAGCTGTCCCCCACTGTTCGACAGTGGGGTGCGGAAGCCAAGCCTGTTTCAAAAATCTAATCCCAATCTGTTTTTCTTCCTGGGCGGAGGGAAAAGGAAAGGCACTTCTTCAAGCAAAAGCCAAGAAAACCTTCTGGCTTTAGAAACGTTGTACCAATGTCACAAATGTGGGAGCGCATTTGTTCATACCAGCACGAACTGGCTCTGTGGCAGTCCAACCATCACCGAACAGTTGGAACGGACAAGCTGGCTGGGATCTTAATTGGGGCTCTGAACTCTTCCAGCCACCAACACCCCAATGCACCAGATGACTTAACCCAGTTATACTGTAAACAGAGGAGACAGAAGTACATGAGGGATTAGGCTCCAGTGAGCTTTTAGCCACAATGCAGCAACCCTGCTCCTCCAGTAAATGTTTGGATGGCTCCAGAATTTCAAAGCTGTGGACAATGCAGGCCACTGGGGCAGAGAGGACGTCTCTTTGATGCTGTGCTAACAGGGTAGCCTTGATGCCGCTCAATCTAATCCATTTTGATTAATGCTGCCAAATGAGTTTTCCTGACATCTGTGATTCCCCACCCAAACCCCATGGGAGGGGGATGATTGAGGAGGGCGGGTTATGATCCCATCACAGCAAACACCTCCAAGACTGCTACAGTGAAGAGTTAATAGCTTTCCCAAACAAATAAGATGGGACCCGCTAACTCTTCCCCCCTCCTTTAATTAACTCCTCCCTGGGTTGCTTCTGGTCCCATTTGCACCCCTCTGTTCCAAAACAAAAGAAGTGCTCTCTGTCTGGTTTGGGCTTACGTAACCATGCTCCTCCGTGCAAGGCAGGTCACAGCTTTCTCACACTGGCTAAGAGTATTTGGAGAACGATTGATCTGAACATAAAAAAAATAAACACCATGCCTTTTGGTCCATTTTGTAAGTACCTGTAAGTGGCCACTCTGACAGGCAGTGTCTAGGAAAAGTCTGAATATAGGGAACACAGGAAACTGCCCTATACGGATTCAAACCTTTGATGCACCTAGCTCAGAATTGCTGACATTAACTGGTAGTCGCTCTCCAGTCAGCCCTATCTGGAGATGTCAGGGATTGAACCTGGAATCCTCTGCAGGCTGTACTCTGAGCTATGACCCTTCTGGGTTCCCCAGAAAGTTAGGCAGAGCTCTTTCCATGGGATCCTTTCTTAAGCGAAAGACTTCAGGGGTTAAACTTGCGCCTTCAGCATGCATCCACGCAAAGCATATTCTCTGGCACTGAACTAACCCTAACACAGACTGCAGCTCAGTTCTGTCACTGGTGAGCCAATAGGACGAGTTATAGACATTGATGTGCTTGCCTATGTTTCAGTTGCTAGAGCACATGTTATATTTACAACATGAATGCCACCCAAATGAGCATTGTGCATATTTTGTAAAAACATTTGTTTGGTTGGTTTATTATTCCATTTATATCCCTCCATTTGTATTCCACTGATATCCTGCCATATGCCCCCTCTTATCCTGTGAGCTAGGTCACACCTAAAGACAGGAATTGGCCCAAGGTTACCTGGTGAGCTTCACTGTTGCATGGGCAATTGAACCCTAATCTCCCGAGCAAAGGTTAAGTCAGCTGCATCTACCAGCACTGCCACAGGAGAAAACAGGTAGCTTTTACCGCTGCTCTCTGTGGAGTCCAATCGACAAGTTCCACTGGTGCTAAGTTCTTAAAGGCCTTGGGGCGTTGGCTCATGGCAATATTTGCTTAAACACTGCACTTGCTAATTTCTATGTATAGATGTCTCAGAACAATTTTAAGGCAGTGGGTGGGTGGCATCTCCCCAGAAATCTGTTTTGTGATATGCCCAGCTGCACTGAAAAGACCTGACGTGTGAATCCTGCTAACAATGTCCATGACCCCTTGGCCTGACAGTAACCAGAATTTTTGAAATCTACGTTTGGCAACCTTATACAGGAACAGTTGTGGAGACAGAAGAGGATGGGATATAAAATGTAAAGAGATGGAGTATGGGGAGAATTGAACCACAACTCAGTGATGGAACAAATGCTCTGCATGCAGAACTTCCCCAATGCAATCTTTGGTATCCCAAGTTTAACGGATCCCATAGAATCATAGTGTTGGAAGGCACCCCAAGGGTCCTCTAGTCCATCACCCTGCCATGCAGGAATCTAAACCAAAGCATCCCTGATTGGTGGTCATCCACCTGTCAGAAAGTCCTTCCTGATGTTCAGAGGGTCATGCAAAAGAACTCTGCCTGAGAGGAGCTGCCACTCAGAGAGCTTAGCACAAGATGGACAATTGGCCTGGCTTGGTGTAAGCTTCTCATGTTCCTAATTTTAAGAAGTAAGAGAAGTAAATGGGGCAGGGGTGAAACCTTGAGCCCTGCATTGCAGGAAGTTGGCCTAGATGACCTTCAGGGTCCCTTCCAACTCTGCAGTTCTAGGATTCTAGGATTCTTCCATTGCAGCCTACTCTCTACCCCACTGCAGTCTTCGAATCTTACCATTCATATAGAATAGGACTCACAATAAATGCTTGTCAGGAAAATGCATCCCTTTTGGAAGTGGAATTATTGAGTCCATGAACCCTGCTTGGAGAGACAGCCATTCAATTATAAAGTCTGCCCAATCACCAGCAGCACACTTCATTCTCTCTCTTAACATGTAAAAGCTTTATTTACAAACTGCTTTTTAAAAAAAGAACCACTGAAAAGCCCCAGAGAAACCAGGGATTTATTTCTCCCCCTAACAAATGTAGAAGAACCAGTTATAAAACTTGCCAGTCACCCTATTGTGCTTCTAGTAAAGCACTTGCTATTTTTATTACTTCCTGTGATAAGCCTGCCAAGCTGGCCTGACCAGGCCACTAATGTGGCCCCAGGTTTCTCTACCAGAGTCAGAGAAGTGAATCAACAAGTGGGAGCTGAAGGACTTTCGGTGATCTCAGAGGATTGTATTGTTCAACCATCATAATAGCACAATGCAGCACTCCAATGAGCTTTGAGCACAATTGCAACATTAAGTGCTTTCATAAGTCATGATGGGATAGATCTTCTCTTCCAGGGGTGAGGAACCTTCATTTTGGGGTATAAGGCCTTGCATAGGGATAGGTAAAGGTAAAGGCAAAGGACCCCTGGATGGTTAGTCCAGTCAAAGGCAACTATGGGGTGCGGCGTTCATCTCTGCGGTGCTCATCTCACTTCAGGCCAAGGGAGCTGGCATTTTTCCACAGACAGCTTTCCGTGTCATGTGGCCAGCAGGACTAAACTGCTACTGGCGCAACGAGACACCGTGACGAGTGCCAGAGTGCACGGAAACACAATTTACCTTACAGCCACAGCGGTACCTATTTATCTACTTGCACTGGTATGTTTTTTAACTGCTAGGATGGCAGGAGCTGGGACATAGCAATGGGAGCTGACCCTGTTGTACTGATTCAAACTGCCATCCTTCCAATCGGCAAGCCTAAGAGGCTCTGTGGTTTAGACCACTGAGCCACCTGCGTTTGGGGGCTACATGCAATTGAGCCCACTGACCCACAACTTTCTGGCATCCCTTCACTCTCCCTCCTCCAATACAGAAATTCAGATGGCTTTAAATTACTGGGCAGGAGTGCCAGCTTAGCCCTGTGACCATGGGTGCCTGGGGCCATGGGTACCATCTAGCATGCATGGCCCCAGGCACTGAAATGTGTTGGTGCCCAGCCCCTTCATGGGAAATTTTGTGGGTGCTCAAGCACACAGGGCCCCAGGGAGTTGGCAACTATGTTACTTGCCAACAGCATGACCACAGATGTTCTCAGCCAATTCCCAGCTGCAATTTGGGAGAAAGGTTCAAGGCATGCTTTGAGAGTCACTGTGGTGTAACAGTTAAAGTGTGTTGACTAAGGTTCAAATCCCTACTCGGCTATGCAGCTCACTGGGTGACCTTGTGCCAGACACCGCATCTCAGCCTAACCATCCCCAGGGAGAACGGCATACAACGCTTTGAGCTCCTTGGAGGAAAAGTAGAATACAAATGAAATAAAAACATTGAAATGCTTTGCATGCATGAAACCCCTGGTATTTCTAATTAATATGTATTTTCTGGCAGAACTGGGAAAGACCTCAGCATGAGACTCCGGCTAGCTGCTTCCAGTCAGCTGAGTCAGTAGAGCATGAGACTCTTAGTCTCAGGGTTATGGGTTCGAGTTCCACATTGGGCAAAAGATACCAGCGTTGCAGGGCGTTGGACTAGAAGATCCTTGTGGTCCCTTCCCACTCTACACTTCCATGATTCTGTTGATAGGCAATGCTGAGCTCGATGAGTCAGTGCTCTGGGCTCGGTACATTAAGGCTTTCTTTCTTCCTCATCCTGGCTCGCCCAGCCACTGGCTCCAACATGCTGTCTTTTAACTCTTACTGGCTGTTTATGATGATATTTCAAATATCAAAATGAGGATGGGGCATGATAGCGCAGACAGAATCCACCAGAGCATCTCATTACCCCTGAGATGCCCATTTAGAGTCATCTAAATTCAGGGGCAGCAAGGTAGCCACCCCAAAGCGCTCAGCTCTCACCTTGGTGTAGTGCTTACAGGGTCAGACTTTGGGCAGGGTAAAAATATGAGAACTCTTAAGGGGATCACCATGTGGTTCAACCAATGATGGCATCAACAGAGTGCTAGATTTGGTTATCTTAAAGCTACACATACACTAGTTCCCAATTTCTTTGTCTCATTTTAGCATTTATTTATTTAGGTAATTCATATACCACCCTAAGGACAGTATACAGCAAGGCAAACAGATTAAAATGCATAAAAATAACCTTTAAAAGCACACCAGGTTCTCCAGTGGTGTTTAGTCAGTTTTACTGCAACCTATTAGCTATAAAATGATAAAGCTTGGTATTCCTTATCTTAGTATGAACGTACAAGACTTACAGCACAATCCTAACCATGCCTACCCAGAAGTACCATAAGTCCTATTGATATCAATTGAACATACTCCCAGATAGGTGGGGTTAGGGCTGCAGCAGTGGACTGCACACAGAGAATCCTAGAAACTGTAGTTTGTTAAAGGTGCTGGGAACTATAGTTCTGTGAGACTTAAACCACAGTTCCCAGGATTGGGGGGGGGCAGAAATGTTCTTAGTGTGTATGGTGTGCATACAGCTCTAGTCTTTTACTGTGTTGTTCTGAACAGGATTTACTTTATTGCATATTTTAATTGTGGGTGCTTACACTTCAATGTTTTAAAGGGATTGTTTAATTATGTATTTTAATTATGTCTATATTCTAATGCCTGTGCAATTTGTTTGTTTTAAATTATGAATATTTATATTTTAATCCTTGTGCAACAGGTTTTTAAAGTTGTAACTGCTCAGAAGCCTATCTTGACATTAAGGTTTATGTAAATAATAATAATAATAATAATAATAATAATAATAATAATAATACCTGTTCCCTGTGCGTTAGGGATGCTGGTATGCTACTTTAGAAGAAAAACAGTGTTTTATACTGATGTCAGATGCTATTCTCTCACTATTACTATGCAGATCCATTTGTCCTAGCTTTAGTTTTACAGACGTCTCAAGGACCTACAGAACAGGGCAGTTAAATTCACTGAATATGTTGCAAATTCCAAAGGATGAAGATATGCTGTTTAGTGCGGATTTATAAATGTTTGCACTTAATTGCATTGGTGGCACCACCACCTTGCATAAAAGAAAGGCACTTTGGAAAGCCACTGGTAGCTGATATAGTTATTGATTCTCAGGGAAACAGAATGTGTTTCGATTCAAACCTGCAATCTTTATTGTGAATATTGATCCTCCTCTGCAGCAGTCTCATCTAATGCTTTGCACTGAAACGTTGGTTCCCATCACTCAGGATAAGTGCCAGAAACACTTTCTTAAAAAAAACCAAAAAAAAAAAACCCTAAGCTGAACACATTTCCAAGGAGGAATGAGGCACTGGGGACTCAAAGCTAGAGGTGGCCTTCTAAGTTGAATCCCGCTGCCTCCAGCACCCCACAAAATCAACCTGCTTTGTTGCATACACAGTAAGTGAATATTAGCTTCTAACATATATTTTATTTTCATTTTTCTCCCAGTCCTACCCACACCAGCCAGCTTTTCCACTAGAGCAATATCCCACCACCAACCTCAGCCATGAAGCTCACTGTGTGATCCTGTGCAGCCACTGGTTCTCAGCCTAACTTACCCTGCAGCCCCAGATAAATAAAGCATTGGGGAAAGGGGGAAAGGAAGTTGGAAGGGTTTTCTAAACTAAACTCTGCCAGTCCTGTTCCAAACCTTACTGTCCCCCTCCCTACTGAGTCTTTTGGTGTCATCGGTAGCTGGACATCTCCACCGAATCTAAGCGCATGGAAATAATTTCTAGTGACTTTCAACAATGACATCAGCCTGTGTGGAAATTGCTCAGGAAGGAGAATGATGTCACTGGCGGGAATGTAGGAAGTGATATACTAGGCTAGACTATTTGTCCATCTAGCCTAGTACTTGTTTAGTCCTTCAGCATTCACTGTGCGTACTCTACCATAATGGAGGAAAACCTGAAGACTGAGATTATACAATATAACTATAGAGATGGCTTGGGATAGTTTCTTGAAGGATGTGTCATTCTTGAAATTGGACTTTTGATATAGCACACCCAACACTGCTTTGAGCATTCGGTAGCTGACACCCACTGGCCCCTTCTAAACCCATTACATTACAAAAATTCCCATCGATACTAATAAGGCTATGGGCCAGTGTGTGTCTCTATTTTCCAGCATCAGAGCCTTGTCTCAGAAGGGGACAAATTGACTTGAATGTCAAGGTTTATTATCTTCATAGGAGGAAAATACTTGCAACAAAAAAGAGCTGTTCTAGATGGACCTACTCCATGCCAGCATTGAGAAGTGAACAATTCCAACCCAGTGAGTCATTTTTCCTCCCCTTTCAAATACAAAGGGATATTTTTAAAGCAGTTTCACCCCAGATTAATGCCAAAAAATGCCTTGCCTAGGAACTGCGAGGAAGCCTATATTCTCAAGACGCCCTAACTTCAGCAGCTGTTAGTGCCTTTGCTACAATTCTAATTATTTACATAGTGCCATCTGTGGTCATGACATTTTGAAGAGGACAAGAGGACAGGGCTCTGCCCCAAGGAGCTTACAATATAACATTGAAACACAGGGCTGGCAACAAAGGGAGGGAAAGCAGGGCTAAACTGGGACGCATTATGCAGTTGTTGCAGCTGCACATGCTCCGACAGCAATCTAAGCCAACCTTTGCACTGGGCTGGGTAGGGGGGTTGGACTAGGCAAAGGTGTCCCTCTGCCCAGCCCTGCTGGCCAGTGCTTGTCGCTGCCAGCATGAAGCTTCCCATTCTGCCCACCTTGGGGTCCCTTCCAGCTCTATGATTCTATGTGATCTGGTTACCTGGCGGAACTTACACTAGCAGTAACTGGGTCATGTAAGTCAAATTATACAGTATATTAAAAGCTTTTTGTTGTCCTTCTGCCAGGCTCAGGCAGACTCAGCTGGCAGCAGCCCCACTCCTGAAAGGGGATTTAAATGGGAGAACTTATGCCAAAGGAAGATCTAGGGAAGTGCAAAGCTTATACTGGCTTTACTTAACTTGACATTAATTTCCACCGGCTTCCTATAGTTAGGATTGCTCTGTACATTTGTAGCCAATACAGCAGTTCAGGGTTTTATTTTCTGTTGTTTTAAACTGCCCTCTGGTTTAGTAACAGAGTTTGTAGTCTGTGGTGTGCAGCTTAATTTTTAATTCCATTCCATTTGTTGCAATGTGCTATGTTAATTGTTTGTGCGAGATAAACTTGCATTCAGTTATGATGAGTAATGGCTGTAGATTAATACTCAACTGGAAATATATTCAGTTGCAAAAAGAAAAAGGAAAAAGGAAGCCACTGTTGTTTTCAGAAAATCTCTCTCCCTTCTTGCCAAATGGTTTTGAGGTGACATATTGGAGGGAGTGAGGACACATTTCTTTTCTGATGCACTGTGATGAAAATAAATGTCATTCACATCCTATGAAGCACTACGATTTCACCACACCAAGCAATAAGAATACATGGAAAATTCAACAGAAATTAAAAAATATTGTTCAATTTTTTGCAAAAAATCTACCTGAAATCCTGAAGTGTGGGCTTTTCTCTGAAAGAAGTCTGAAATGCAGTTTTCAGTCTGAGATAGTGTTACCACCATGTTATAATGATGGTACCTACAGATCCATTTAATTAAAAGCCTTGGATGCATGCTACAAATCTTTAGTGTCTACAGATGATAAAGATCCAGTATCCACAGTCAGGTGAATATCTCTTACACCCACCAAAATGTCCCAAAATGTCAAGAAAGCATTTGAATTTTTTCAGAACTTTCCTTCAGGCTAGATGTAAAACAAAGCAGGGGTAGATGAGTTAGGGTTCCCTAGGAGGAGGAGTTAAACTACTCTGAGAAGAATGGCAGCCTTCTAACAACTCTCAGCACCCTTAACAAACCATAGCTCCCAGAATTCTTTGTGGGAAGTCATGACTATATCATAGTGCTTTAAATGTATGGCACTGAATATGGCCTTAATGTCAAAGTCATGGAGTCTACACTACAGTCTTAAGATGGCGTATGGGAGGAGATAAAAGACTTAAATAGTTTTGGCTCCACTTGGGAGGTAGGCAGGTTCTGGAGAAGTTAAAAGCTTGCTCCTTCATAGGTTTCATTTGGATATCACAGAAAGCCAAACTACAGTTTATTCCCGGACAATGTGTTGTCTCCCAGAAAGGATTTCACACCCACTTTGCTTCCCCTTGGTCCTTTTAGCACAGTGTGGCAAGGCAGCTAAGCCAAAGTTTGAACAAGATCATAGTTAAGAACCACAACCTGTAACCATAGGAAATACCTTGGCTACCATGATCTGCAAACCAGGGTCAAAGTTTGCAATGTTTTGGTTTGCCTTAATGGCCTGATGCGGGTGGTCCTGTGGGTTAAACCACAGAGCCTAGGGCTTGTTGATCAGAAGGTCGGCGGTTCGAATCCCCGCAACGGGGTGAGCTCCCGTTGCTCGGTCCCAGCTCCTGCCCACCTAGCAGTTCGAAAGCACTTCAAAGTGCAAGTAGATAAATAGGTACCGCTCCAGCGGGAAGGTAAACGGCGTTTCTGTGCACTGCTCAGAAGCGGCTTTGCCAGAAGCGGCTTTGTCATGCTGGCCACATGACCCGGAAGCTGTACGCCGGCTCCCTCGGCCAGTAATGCAAGATGAGCGCCGCAACCCCAGAGTCGGACACGACTGGACCTAATGGTCAGGGGTCCCCTAATGGCTGACAGTGGATTCTGGATTTACTTATCATGTACCAGCACAGCTTACTTTGCCTAACACACCTCTTAATCCTTCTTTTACACTCAAGTCTTAGTTACAGGTAGCTAGCCGTGTTGGTCTGCCGTAGTCGAAACAAAATAAAAAAATTCCTTCCAGTAGCACCTTAGAGACCAACTAAGTTTGTTATTGGTATGAGCTTTCGTGTGCATGCACACTTCTTCAGTCTCCCTACTCTTTCAGTGTGGTGATCAATGGTGCTGATTGCTGGATTAGTTCTTAAACAGCTGAAGGGCACCAGGGAAGACGTGTGGAGGTACAAAAAGAAAAGTACAATACCAGTATATGGTAGTTTATGCTGCTGATGCAACTTCATAAGAGAAGGGACTGGGTATTCCTAAGGACAAAACCCCAAGATAGGGCATCGCTAAATAAAGGAGCCACCATCCCACGTAAAATCAGCCAGAAGGAAATGTCAGCATTTTGAATGGAAACCAAAAGTGAGCCACAGTACATGGGCATCTGGAAATGGACTCAATGCTAGTTTTATCACTTCTTGTGCCAACTGACTTGCAAAACAGAGGGTGGAAGATCTGGTTTGCCAACTGGGAGGAAAAGTGCAGTGCAAATTTACATAGTTTTATGGGGTGGGGAGTTATCTGTTGGTTTGAAGCACCTGCAGTCTCAAAGTATAAGGCTTAACTAGAGTGTTGCATCTTGACAAAGACATAATTAACATGCTGCCAGGGTGGTTTTCTCCCCCCCCCCCCCTTTGCCAAGTTGTATGCTTGTGAACTAGAATAAAGTACAATGGAAAATCTTGGCATATGCTTTATTTTAAAAATGTGCTTCCTGGTTGCCAGGCAACGGAAACATAAAATTATTTTTGAAAAATTGAAACATGCTGTCTTGTTAATTGGGAACATAAGCTGCCCGGAAAGTGCAGTTTTGGATGTGATGCTTCCTGTGTCATTTGCATGCAATTCTTTTTTTCTGGCCGTGTTTTCTTCTGACCTCTAGTGGTACAAATAACAATTGCAGCATCAAGTGCCCAGTTTTTAGGATCTCTTTGGACCAAACCGCATGTGTCAATTACTTACACTTAAAAAGCGGTGTGTGTGCTTAACCTGGTGGTGTTTATTAGTGGGGTGGGGCTATTAATCTGCATGGATCCCAATCCAAAACTTGCTCCCAAGTCAGATTGGGGCCTGCACTCAGAATAGCCGACTAGCTGCTCTTTGCCCCTGAAAGTGCTGTTTGTAGTAAAACAGCACTTTGTAGAAGAGCTATTTGTACTAAACAGGGGCAAGAAAACCAGTACTGTGCTGGGCCCTGATTTAGATCAGGAGCAAATTCTGAATTGGATCCTATTTTTCTTCAAATAAATGCTGCCAGGTTAAGCACACTTAAACAACCAACCAACCAACCAACCACAGAAAACATGAATAATGGTCATGTGTAGTTTTGCCCATTAAAACTGTGGCCTTTATTATTTATTTGTGAATTTACAGCTTGATTTTGGGAACACTTTGGCAGCAATCCAGAAAGACACCAGGAGCATGGCATCTTCATATGGGTACTCACTGTCAGATGTGAAAGGTTGAGATGATGACTCAGAAGATGTAGCCACAACAAGAACACTTTTAGCTGGTTGTGTGTGTGGGTAGTGATTTGGGAAGGGACCTCAGCCCTTAAGAACTGGCTCCTATGTTGCAGAAAAATATCATTATTGGTAAAGAAGCTATATTTGGGACAGCTTGCTCACCTTGACTTACCGTTTCATCACAGAATCTAAGCTTGAAATCCCCTGATCTGGAGAGATACCCTTCTCTCCATCTATCTGAATCAGTGGTGTATCATTTGACAGAGGAACAAACCACTACATGTAAGCTGTGCTGTGTTGCTGCAAAAGATGATTAATCATCTCAGATGCAAGCAAATTGGCTACATCTCTGTTAATTGGGCTGTGGCGTTTCTGTTGGCTACAAGTGGCAGAAAATGGATAAAATCTATGTCTTGATTCAACATAGGCTCTCACCCGAACACATATTTACACGGTTCATTATCCTGAGATAATAGGCCCCTTAACTCACTTCAGTCTCAGATCTGTTTACACAACCTGCAGGTTAATCAAAAGCTGAAGGAAATAGAAGGAAAGGGAAAGAAGGCCTGGATAATGAGATATCCTTGACTCCCCTGGTACCGCAAAAATGCCTTGGTCATCATCTCAGGCATTATTTAGATTTATAGTTCATCAGACCCAAAGGGGTCAATGCAAGTAACGTTATTTAGAGAGAGAAAGAAAATGGTGTGATTTCATATGCAGATGAGACAATAAAAGAAAGCTTAGATGGTCCTGAACATTGGGTACAAATGAACATAGCAACATAGGAAACTGGCAGATTCAAAGTCAAATAATTGGGTTTTTCTAGCTCAGTGATGACTAGCACTGAGTGACAGAGGCTCTCCAGAATTTGAGGAAGGAGTTACTCTCTCAATCAACCCTGTCTGGAGATGCCAGGGATTGAACCTGGGACTTCTTGTGTGTAAAGCAGCTGCTCAACCACGGAGCTATGGTTCTAAATATTAAAGCTTGCAGAAGAAAAAAGATGGATAGGAAAGACCCATGTGATTACCACCCACCCACATGGTTGCTGCACTGACTTCACATATCAGCCTCCCCAAGTTTTAAACTTTTCACTTAAGGCTAGAGTGGCCAGAAAGGGGACATGCATCACCAAAAGAGAGGACAAAGAGGGCAGGTGTTTCCATAAAATTTGCATATGCTAATTTACATGTATATATGCAAATGTAGAAATAATTACTAGAAAACAGAAAAACAATACATCTCGCAATATCCAGAAGCTAATGGTGGATAGACAGCTTCAAGGCCCCTCCTGCTTTCTCTTCTTAACGATTCTTAATCTTTAAGCTGGACTTGGACCAAACAGCCCTTCAAATAGAAGGACCATCATCCTTCCAAGCTGAAGTCCTTTTCTGAATAACTTCCTTATTTATTTCCGATATTTATTGCCTGATCTTCATCACAGAAGTAATTTGAGAGTGGGCTACAGCAGAAATGACCAAGACAATTGGGTAAAGCCACCAATAAAAACTACAAAACAATAAATAATAACCATACACAATGCAGCCATCAGAATCAGCAAGTCAAGAGGCTCACACAAAGGTTCAGGGAAACAGGAAATCCTTCCTTAATGGAGGTATGTTATGTATCTCCAACAGGAGAGAAACTTTTCTGCAGTGGCTCCCCCAGTCTAAATGCCCTCCCCAAAGAGATAGGTCATAACGGCTGACATTACCATTTTTCCTGCAACAGGTTATGGCATTTCTATTTGCCCAGGCAAATGGAAGGGAATGAATCCTACTGTCCAAAGGCAAGAGGAACATCTCATTGCCATGCTCACTTTTGCATCTAGCCCTACCCACTCCTTACATGCAGCCCCCAGAAGGTTCCCACTGGGAAATGCAGCCCTCAGACTGACAAAGTGTAATCCACACCTGCTTTAAGGCATCGTACCATTAGCCCTGAGAAATATTGGAAAATTGAGACAAAACAATTTCCTCTTAGCTCACAAAAAAATGAGAGGCGAGTGCTAATGCTTGCTAGCCTTTAACACTCCTCAGTATCTCTACCGCACTCAGTTTAAATTAAGTCCCCATTCAAAATATTTCCCTGGCATATTTGCCTATAACACTAGTAACACTTGTCAGCATCTGTCTGTCTTGAGAGACAATGGAGTGCACCTCCAGGAGTGAAATCGAACCGCTGTGTTAGCAGCACCATAGTGACCTTCCTGTGATGCGAGCATGGGCAGCGTGTATGGTGGTCCTGGTCTACCCACACAAGACCCCCCTCTCAGATTTGGTCCAAAGGAAAACAGAGCAACATGTTTGGAATCAGTTTGGCTGCAGGAGTTGCTGGAAGGAGGGATACAAGGTGCCATACAATTGTCTTAGGGACTCCAGATTTGTGTAGGGATGCGGTTGGCGCTGTGGTCTAAACCACTGAGCCTAGGGCTTGCCAATTGGAAGGTCAGCGGTTCAAATCCCAGTGACGGGGTGAGCTCCCGTTGCTTGGTCCCTGCTCCTGCCAACCTAGCATCGAAAGCACATCAAAGTGCAAGTAGATAAATAGGTACCGCTCCGACGGGAAGGTAAACAGCATTTCTGTGCTTTGTTCTGGTTCACCAGAAGCAGCTTAGTCATGCTGGCCACATGACCCAGAAGCTGTATGCCAGCTCCCTCAGCCAATAAAGCGAGATGAGCGCCACAACCCCAGAGTTGTCCACGACTGGACCTAACGGTCAGGGGTCCCTTTACCTTTACCTCTTAGCCTTTTCTTCTCTGGAAGATACCTTGCAAGGCAGCCGAGGTTTAGGATCAGAGTTTCCTTCTCCTAGATGGCTACCTTCCCAGGTTGGTGAGCCCCACCTGCCCCTCACTTCCCTCTACAGCATGTGTAGACACTGTCTTATTGGCTGTTGGACCTACTATTGGTCTTGCCTGCTCTATCCACCGGAGACTATCTTCACATACAGGGGAAGTCCCTAACTCACTGAGGGTTTAAGACCCATTGGTTACCCTAGTAACACTACAGCATTCCTAGCATCATATGGTGTATAACCTAGCCAAGAGCAACCACTTTTCAACTGGTTTGTTTTTAGTGTAGAAAGGTCTGTACTTAGTGGTAGAGCATCTGCCTTGTATGCACAAAGTCCCTGGTTCAATCATCAGCATCTCTAGGTATCCTCAACCTGAAACCCTGGGGAGTGGCTGCCAGTCAGTGTAGGCAATACTGAACTAGATGGGCCGATGGTCTGACTTGGTATAAAGCAGCTTCCTATGTTCCTAATTCATCCACTGTGATCTATGAGACCTCAGCTATCATGGCAAACATGTTTGGGTTATATTGTTGCCCGGTCACCACTAATCTATGTAGCCGTTCTGGTTTTCTGTTAACATTTATCTCTGAATTGGTCCATAAGAAGTTAATTTGACACCATCTGCCATTCTTCCTGGTGTCTTCTGTGCTGTGAGTAATTTAATTTGTTCTGTTCTCTGTTTCCCCCACATTTTTCAAAGCAAGCTATTTGTTCCAGAATTTCAAAGTGCAACAATGCATCTGTAACAATTTACAGAACTCTGCCATGCAAAACTGACCTTCTCAGAAGCTTCTGTTGGAGTTACCCAATAATTCCCACCAATATGAAAAACAATTACTTTTGAAGTTACTTGTGCTTACTTCTGAAATTTAAACCAACGATCCCTTCAATTCATGTCATATAATAGATACCAAAATTATTGCAGGCATCAAACAAAGCCGTTTCAGCCAATAGCAGGAGAATGGCAAATGTTACAGAAAGAACATTGAAAAATATTTCAAGAGCACTAAGCAAAATGTTTTAGAAGTTCCTACAAGGATGTATCTGGACAGAAGGCTTCCTGAGAACCCAGAGGATGCTGCTCTGAACTTCATAGGTATACGTATGCATGCTGATACATACAACCTAGGAAGCTGTTGCATCCCCCACAGTGGCTTCTTAGCAGTTCCAGAATAAACCTTTTGTCCTTTATAGCTCTCTACAGCCTTGTTGGCATCCCTGGTCTTGGCCTTTGCTCTTTGTATCACCCTAAACTCACAAAGGTATTCTGATTTGTCTCAACGCTTTGTTAGGGGATGGGTCATAGTGCAGTGCTAAAGGGCATGCAAAAAACATCCATGTTTGGTCTCTGGCATCTCCAGGTAGGGCTGGAAAAGACTCCAGCCTGAAACCCTAGAAAGCCACATTGATCAATGGTCTGATTCAGTATAAGGCAGCTTCCTATTTTCCTAGGACTCTATCATTTCTCTCCTGCTGTCCACGATCCTCAGAACTCATTCCCACAACACCTATCTGACAACACCTCTCTTTTACTTCAAATCTCTGATTAAGGCCCACCTATAAGGGGACGACAGAGGATGAGATGGTTGGACAGTGTTCTCGAAGCTACTAACATGAGTTTGGCCAAACTGCGGGAGGCAGTGAAGGATAGGCGTGCCTGGCGTACTCTGGTCCATGGGGTCACGAAGAGTCGGACACGACTGAACGACTGAACAACAACAATTCTGTGAGGGTTTGACTTAAGAGTATTATTATTATTATTATTAATCTTGCTGTGCTTCCCGAAGGAGCTCAGGGCAGCAAACAGTTCCACAATTTTAAAAGGAAAATATTCTAGAACAGTCAAAACATTCCAAAAACAATGAAAGTTAAGAACAACAAAAAGCAGTTACAGTTTAAAGCATTTTAAAAGGCACTGATTGCAGTAAAAAGTATTATTCCATCCTGTGATCCTGGAGTTGTATTCCAAATGCCTGCATAAAAAACAGGAATGTTTTCAAATTCTTCCTGAGAGTTAATTATGATGGAGGCAGACAGGGTACACTAGAGAGGGTCTTTCACAAATGGAGAGCCACCACTGAAAAGGCCATGCTATGGGTCAGCTTCAACCAGAGAGCTCCCAGTGGCGGTGGCACCAACAAGGCCTCACCAGCAAATCGTAGGGTCTGAGGTGGCTGATATTAGTCCTTAACTGCAACGGAAATTAAGCCTAGGTGTGTGCAAGTGCATCTGCTTGCAAATGACTACCTTGTGAACACTGCCTCTCTCTTCCCTCCCTCTCATTGCCTTCCCATGCTCATTGCCTTCCCATGCATCAAAATTTGGATACTAAACTGTCAGGGGATGGGAACTCCTTTTTTATTTTGTGACTCCACAGTGTAAAGTGCCATGCACAGTCATGATGCAATACACAAACACAACATTTTAAACTGGGCTTCCCAAATTTATTTGTCCCTCACGCTCAAGCGACTAAAATGACAAGAGAAAACACACATGCCCACAGTCACCATATTATGCTCACATAAGTCTCACAGGGGCCATGACATGTTAGATAGCTTGGAGAAACAGAAATTTCCTGAGTTAGGGTACAAGGCTGGCAGAAAAGAGAGGGACTCTGCCACAAGGTGGAGCTTCCACCACAATTCTGCAAAGTGGAATGCATTCCAAAAGAGTAATGTGTCTGCAGCACAGTCCACAGATCTTGCAACAGTTGTGGCTTCTTACCACTTCATTATGTCATGAACTTTTGTGCACACAGTGAGAAGAAGTTTTAAATTCCGGAACTATTCTCTTAGAGCTTGTGCAGGCTTCAGGTATGCTTTAATCGTAGTGAAGGCCAACCAGGCCCTTCACTTAATGAACATTTGTGACCTGCTTCAAACTCTGGTTAAGAATCCTGGCTAATATGGATGGATACTGGATAAGCAGGGAACCTGGCTTGTTCACTGGGATGTGCCAACATATCCCTTAACCATAGTTATGACGGGAGAAGAAATTCACACAGGTGAGGGTCCGGGTGGAGGGTATGTCTGTGATCTTGCAGCTCTGGGTTCCATTGATGGAAGAAAGGTCGGATATAAATTTAAGAAAATAAATAAAAATATGTAGTGAAGGAAACTCCCTCAGAACTTTGCCATCATCCCTTACCACTTATTAGATGGTAGTGAATCGGATCTGACATGAATTCCTCCTACTGCCCTCCCAAAAATGCATTGCTGTTTTTTCTCAAAGGTATCCGGAAGATAGTCTACAGATCTTGGGTTTAGGTTGTGTGGTAGAATGAGACCGTTTCACATGTATCTCTCATAGTTATGAACGGAGTACAGTAAGTGCAATGAAATAGTTATATTTCCTCTTGCTTATAAGTGATGTATGTACAGGGAAGCATAGTTTCTAGTTGTGCATGAAGTATTGAATACTGATCATAAAAAGATGGCGGCACAGGTAATGTTGCTTAAGGCTTTACAGTATATGGAGGTATTAATGCAAAAGAGAAAGGATCTCAAACTCAACGTGACCTTGTATCAGTTTCAAGGTTGTCAACATCACTTGCTGTGCTATACAATATCCATTGTCCTCATAAAACAATAAAAAGGACACCACAAAGATTTAGGCATTATTCTTATTAGCATGGTTATGTTTTGGAATGTAATTAGTTTTTGTGTAACATTTTCCACGACACTGAAAGAATGGGATGTTTTATTCCAATGGTCTCTTTGGTCTTGATTTGAAAAGCACATTATTCTGTTTACAGCTTGTTCCCTTTTAAAGGACATTGATGAATGGCTTTTGTGTGACCCACCATAGGCCCATTCAGATTAATGTCTAACTAGGAAATGCCTGTTCAAGTAAAAAAGGACAAAAATATTCACTTTCATATCAATAAAAAGTAAGGTGAAAATTTTATATTAAAAGGAAAAACCCTGGAAGACACAGGCAGTATTGGATAAAAGAGTGAACTTTGTTTTACACCATACTCATTCATGACGCACAGCAAATTACAGCAGATGAAAGCTATTTGCCATTGACTGGGTTATGAAAGTTCAGCTCTGACTTTGCTGAAAAGTGAAGTCACAGTGGGTCCTGCCGCTGATGTGACACATGCAGCTTTCTCCAGGCTTCTGCAGCTTGCATGGCAGATGTGCCTACTAGCAAACTGCATGGTACTTCTGCTTCAGTTTTTTCCTGTCCAACCAAGCTACGTTTCCCCTTCTCCCAGCTACATCTGAAGTACTATGGTCTGGGTGCCACATTTTAAGGAGGACATTACCAAACTTGAGTTTTTCTGGAGGATGCTTGCCAGGATTGGGTATGTGTATGTGTGGAGTCCAATGCAGAACAATGGAAAGGGCTGGGTATGCTTAGACTGAGGAAGAGTAAGGGGAGACATAATAGCAGTTTCCAGGTATCTGAAGGGCTGTCAATTAAAGCACACTGCTACCCTGCAAATAATCCTGGTGTCCAGGTCAGGCTTGGGCTTCATTGGTCAACTGTCCGCTTGGCCTTGCCTATTGGGCTCTTATCAGTCTAGACTGTAATTCCAATGCCAGCTGATCACCATTAGGTTTCAGTACCAGAGTTTCATGTCTCGCACTCCAGCTGACTCTAAGGCTGCCTACAAGCCAGCATCACAACACCTGCGTTTGAGACCAGGCGTGTAAGTGCACATCACAACAAGGACCAGAGCAGATGACCGGCCCATGGGGGAAATGTTTTATGCTTCAGATGGAGATTTAAAAGCCTATGTGAGATGGCAAGTCTCCCTCATGCTTCAGACAGGCTGGTCACCCCCTCTTTTTGTTCATTTGTTTAAGAGCTGCATTTACATTTAAGCATTACCAAATACTGCACAAAGTATGCCTTAGTGAGAAGCAATAAGAGGAGCATTTAGGAGCAGAGCAGAGCTCTGTATATAGTACTATAAAGATAATAGCTATTCTTATGGAACTATCCTAAACATGTCTATTCACAAGTGAGTCTTCTTCAATGGGACTTACTCCCACGTAAGCAAGGTTAGGACTGCAGCCTTTGGGATCTGCCAAATCTACACAACTCTATTATGTTCAGCATTAAGGGATGGGAATTAAAACAGTTAAGGGACAGAAACGTCTGGAGAGAAATACGTTGATGAAGGAGTTTGGTAAGGAATAAGTTGCTCCCTTGTTCTCTTTTCCTTTCATAGCTAATGCTTTTGTTTCCAGGACAGGATGCAAGCCTTTCCACCTTTTATTACAACCTGCTGCTGCATCAGTCTTAAACAATAGGCTTTAAGAGGCGTAACTTCTCATTCCTAACGGTTCTAACTGTCAAACACAGAGAGAGAGACTGCTTTGACACCAGGCACTGCATATATTTAAAAGCTGGCAACAAATTCGTATTACGCTCCAATTGCCTATCAGGCAGAGGATCTGCTTTGTCTATTTCACAAGAACGAAGAGTGATGTTATTTTGGCAAGGCATTTCAGGATTTATGCCAAGGGAACCGTCATCAGTAAGATAACATATATACGCAGCCTCAAAAGCAGCCAGTGCTCAAGGCCACCAACACCAAGGCTATGAGCGCATTGTTAAAACACAGCTAGGTTGTTCTTTTTCTCAAATTGGATCCAAGATGGTTTGGGGGGAAATGCATCAAAGCACAGTGTTTCATAAGAAACAACAGGATAGGTGTGGATTGCGGCTAATATCGTGTGTACACCAATTCCCAAACTGAGAGCACTAGGATGCAGAGTAAGCAGGGTTGTGTACACAGCCCAAGACCCTATGAGTGCCACTTGCAGCTGCTCAAACTGCTGCCTGTTTGATTTACTCATCATTTACAATGCCTTTTGCACTTGTGTTTAACTTTGAAATACAGGTTGCGCCAGAAGTCTAGGACTAGAACTCTAGACTTAGTGGTCACCTGTCCTCAGCGGTGTAGCTAGTCGCTTGGGTGCCTGGTGCGAGGGTGTGTCCTGCAGCCGGGGGCGGGGCGATCCACACCCATGGGGTGGGGTGATCCACGCCCACGGGGCAGGGCGAGCCTCTCTGATGCTTAGAGCCTCTCCACCACCTCCCCCTCAGCTGTAGGGCAGCTGAGGGAGAGGCAGTAAACAGACACAAGTCCCATGCTGCCATTCCAGGCAGCGCAGAACCTGCAGGCACCTAAGTCACCACGTCACTCCTAAAAAGTTTTGTGAGCCCATTTTTTTTAAAACTCATTTTGTCAACCCGCCCCCCTCAGTGATGACACCCGGGGTGGACCACACCCCCTTCCTCCGCCACTGCCTGTCCTGCCCCAACCTTCAGTTGCTTCACATCTTCTGGCGGGTGAGGTGCTCCTGCTAATTCTATTGAGTGAGGCCTTGGATTTCTTCCCCAATGCTCTTGTGATGTGGCTCTGATTACTAGATGAGTGGCAGCATAGCAGGCTGACTGATCCTAATACTTCAATATGCTGGGGAGAGAGATATGCCGCTACACTGACAGCCTATCAGGACAGTTTAAGCAGAGTGTGCGTCGTCATGGCACATTCTGGGTTGCTTCCAAGATAGTGCCAAGGAGAATGTTCCATCGGTGCAAAGATTTCTCCCTGCTCAACGGAATGTTTTCCCTCTCACCTCCCCTTGATGCCACAGAAGATCCTATGGCAGGAATGGAATAGAAGGTGTTTTTGCTTTGACTGTAAAAGAAATGAACAGAAAAGTCAATCAGGCTGCAATTATTGTTGGAAGTGCAACTGCAGATATCATTGTGAGTGTGACTTCAGGGTTATTTCTGTTAGTTAGTTAGTTACAGTCAACTAGCTGGGGGGGGCAGGTGGAGGTGTTGCTCAGCAAACCATGCAGAGTGGCATGATGCTTGCCAATGTGGCACTTTGCCCTGATTGGCTGTATAGTTCTGAAGGAGTTTTCCTCTGCATGCTTCCTTGTTATGTACAAGGCCTGATGTAAGAAAGACAAAGACCCTCTGCTCCTTTCTCCCTCAAATTATACACAGTTTTTGTTCAGGTTATTCAGTAATATGTAACCAGGATTTATTTTCTTTCTGAACTCAGACTGTGTTATTTGCGAACAATTGTAGGCACACTTACTAGGGAGTAATGCCCAGTGGCCACAGTGGGACTTCCAGAGGACACGTGTTTGGTTTACTTAACTATTTTCATTGAGAAAGAGAAAGAGAAAGGTGTAAAGCTTGTCTGTTTTGCTGCAATCTTTCAGAAATGTATGATCACATAGGTCAAATTTTATCACTGCTTCCTAGCACATTTCATCAAATCTGCTGCATCATGATTGCTAGGTTATAGCTGACAGAATGGCACAGTATGCTGGGGGCAGGGGAATCCAAGCACTTCTATTAATTTACAGCTCTTCTTCTTGAAATTTCTATTCTCTTGAGTTAGATATTGACACATGCACACTCTTGATCAAAACTGACCACAGGTTCCACAATCAATCACAAAGTGACCAGAACAATGAAATAGGTAACAGTCCAATCCTAAACATGACTAGTCAAAAGCAATTTCTACTGAATTCAATTAGGCTTACACCCAATGAAGTGGGGTTAGGATTGCAGCCCAAGGCACTATTCCATATTTAGTTTAACTTGTGCATTCTTGTTGCCTAAACAAACCACATCCATATTTAACATTAGCACTGATGCCTACAACTAAAAGCTACAACTATGACCCACTGCATGTACTAAGCTGTGTACAAACAAGAATAGACAGTCATTGCTCTCAGCAGTATGTTCTCCCAAAATAAAAGTGACAGAGAACACAAATTCACCAGGAATCTCTCCTATACAGTTCCCAGTTGGAATAAAAGTGGGGTGGAGGGTAGTTGTGTAGTAGTGTAGATGTGTGTTTGAGCTCAAAGAGATTGTTGCTGACTGGTCTCCTGCATAAAGTAGGTTAAAAGTTATTTAGTTGTTCAGTCATATATTTTAAAACATTATAGCCATAGATGTACTAATATTCATTTATTTAATGAGAGTACTTTTAGCTTGCACTTCATCATATGATCCCAGAGGGGTACACGCAATTAAAAATACTAAGAACTGTTCCAGTGCATCAAAAAGAGCTGGTAAAAACAAAACGAACTCAATATCAATGCAAAACATTATCACAATTACAGGGGGAGAAGCCTACAGCACACACAAGTGACCAAGAAACGGCAAACAAATGGGTAAGTCTTTACCTGATGCTAAAACCAAAATATTCCCCTTTCCACTGTATTACCAAGAGCTGGCTGACTCAATCTACAAAAGACATCGGCTTCACTTAACACTCCTACTTACAATGTATTTCATGCTAATTGCATACAGTGTACGACATGATGCACATATATGCTGTGGGTTATGCCAAAATGCTATTTGTCAGGCATGCATTATGTTATTCCTGAAACAAGTTTCAACCACAGTTTTTAGGTAGCAGAAATTCTACTTTCTGGTAGAAAGCAATATTATAGAGTACTGGATAGAAACGAAGCAATTTAAAAAATGAAATGCAACGAGACATTTATTTAAAATCCTTCCTTTGCAATGTAGGGAAGCCAGACCATATTACTCACGTATTCTGGACAGCTCCTCTCTGTTAACCTTTTGAAATGGCAGTCCAAAAGCACAGCCTCCATTCTGTTTTGCACAGTGAAAAGACCCCCTTTCCAATTGGTACTATCGTTTCCTAAGACGAAAAACCGGCCCATATGGGGCATCTGACATTGGGAGCTTGGGGGAAAGGGCTTCAAAAAGTAAGCAGACAATGTTAGGTCACTTTTTTTTTTTTTACATTTCTGGCTTTTGCAAATTGGAGGGCTCTTTCATCTTCCATTTCAAGGGAGATAGTTGTGGTCTGTTGCTTTGTTTAAACCACATGAATAAGTCCCATCCTCCACAAAGGAAAAAACCAGACCACTCAAGACAATTTCCCAAAACAAAGTGCATACAATCCTTTCCTGCAAACCAGAACATTATTCTCGAACGGGCAGCCTTCCACTGTGATCCACTTCAGCCTAGCTGTAAATACCAATGCTGAAAAAGCAACCTTTGCTTACAAGCCCTTCTGCTCTTTGCCTACCTTTTGGAGCTTACCTTCCACGCGATGGAGGGGCAGGCTGCCAAGGTGAAGGTAACTTTCTCCGTCACCACATTGAATGTGACACGAAACATGACGGCTCATACTCATGTGGTCCCGAGGCCCAGGTCAGGAAAAGACAGCAACACTTGTCTCCCCTGCTTGAGAGCAGGCTGGCTGTGCCACACTGCACATTCGGCAACCCCCTAACCTATTGATTGAAGCAGGAGCCTCAGAGTGCTGTGTAGGCCCCACTATTCCCCAGCAGTCTTTCTTCGTGTGTGTGGTGTGTGTGTTTGTGTGCAGTGAGTGAGAACTAATCAGATTAGCTGGTTTTACCAGTCTGAGTGGAGACTAACAGGTTAGCCAAACAGTTTGCATGGGGGAAGGGAGGAGAGATCCGAGTACAGAAATCAAACTGGTGCATTTATTAAAGCAGGGGAAAACAGACCTCCTTTGAGAATCGCTCCTTTGTCTCTCCTCTCAGTGTTGACACAGAGCCATGACATGCATTGTACATTTACACATGCTCTGTGGGGAGCTGGACTTCTCTATGGGCCTTGTCTCAAAATCTGAGCGGCTGCTCAGCGCTACCAAAATTTACTGAGGGGTGACCTTTTTTTCTCATGGGATCTGGCTCTTGAAGGTAGGGAATTTGGGTTTCTCTTATGTTTCTCATTTTCCCAGTCTTGAGTTCTCCACATTTCCACTTCAGTTTGTGATTAAAAAGAAAAAAAAGTCCTCATGAAAATCCAGTGAATTTCTCCTAATGTTTACTTGCAATTTTGCCTAATACACACATTTTAGCAAAGTGATTTCCTCTAATATAATGCATTTTAATGTTATTTTCACTAAATTAAGCATGTTTGTTTGTTTACATCCGTACTCCAACTTTTGGCCAAGGAGCTCAGGGAAATGTACACACTTTCATCCCCTCTTCATTTTATCCTCACAACTATCCTGTGAGGTAGGTTAGACTGAAATATAGTGACTGGCCCAAGGTCACCTAGTGGGTTTCTTAGTTGTATGGTGATTTGGAACATGGTCTCCCAGGTTCTACTCCAGGACTGTAACCACTACGACATACAGGGTCTTACACACACTCCACCCCAGTATATTCAGGTTTGTACACTACTCGGTTGGAGAACAGCATTGCAAAATTCAGAGAAGTGTGAATTTCAAAGGATGGCTGCATTTCAGTTCAAGTACTGTTTTGAAAAGTGTGAATTAGGTATGTTCACCTTTGAATGTGAACTGGATGAAATTTCTTTCCCCTCTCTCCTTACTGGTGACCTTTAATAATGGACCTTGGGCACTTGCACAAATAAATCTGTGTTAATATAATGAGAATGAGTCTCTCTGCAGTAATATTGGTAATGCCATGTGATTAGTTCTGTTCAGTGCTACACATCATTATTCACAGTTGGTAAAAATGTACATGAGAATATCTAACTGACACTCACTCCAGGCATTGACCCCCTCACATACCATTCGTGGAAAAATTACAATCATTCCTTAGATAACGTGTTAGAATATAATTATATTGATAACAACATGCATTTTGCCCAAGTAGTTAACCTAGTCAAACAATGACTTTTAAACATGCATTGTATTGTGGTCCATTAATCTGGTTTCCATTATTCTTTTTAAACCAACACATCTACTTTCATTAGGGATGTGGCTAAGAGACTTAGTAAGGAAAAAGAAATTCTTTGGTTCTAATCTCACCTCTGTCATGTGGGCCTTTTTGGCTGAATAGCACAGATTTTTTTTTAATGTAACTTTAATAATGATCTCACTAAGTGCCCTTTGTGAAGCCACCACCCTCTCAGCTTCGGTCCTCTTAATCTGTAGCATAGGCATAATATTACTAATTAACAATATCCAAGTTGCAGTGAGGATTACAAAATACTGCATGTAATATTAAAATACCCCAAAGCCCTGGATAAATGCTAAGGATCATTATTGTTCAGTGGCTTTCAAATTACAGTGGTGCCTCGCTAGACGAAAATAATTTGTTCTGCGAGTATCTTCGTCTAGCGATTTTTTCGTCTAGCGAAGCACCAATACAAGTAGCGGTTTTCACACGACGAAAAAAAAATTTCGTCTTGCGAGGCAGCCCCACAGACTTTTTTGTCTTGCGGGGCAGCCTTCCGCTAGCGAATGCCTTTCGTCTAGTGAGTTTTTCGTCTAGCGAGGCATTCGTCTAGCGGGGCACCACTGTATATCCATATTATATTATTAATGCACATATCTTCCCTTAAATAATCATTGGAACTACTGTTTTACCCCTTGAGGAGCTACAATTCCCAACACCCTCAAACTACAGTTCCAAGGATTCTTTAGAGGAAGCCGTGTGCTCTAAATAGGCTACCTTCCCAGGTTGACGAGCCCCATCTGCCCCTCTACAGCATGTGCAGAAACTGCCTTCTTGACCATGGGACCCACCATTGGTCTTGTCCACTCAATCCACCATTGCTTGCAGGGAAAGTACTTCCTTGTTATTAAGGAGGGGTGGGCAGGGGAGTATGTTATACTGATTTCCAAGTTTGGAGGCCACTTTGTTAAATTAGCTATTGTGCATCCTGTTTCTATCGAAGCAAGGTTGCTAAATCCAACTTGCTTTCATGCAGGCCTCAGACATTTTAATTAGCGCCAAATTGGTTCTGCTTTTATGCCCATTCTGCTTTTATGCCCGCTGAAGACAATGTAATTGAGGCAATATATTTAGAAAATATATATTGACGAAGCAGATCATTAGCTCTATACCAGTCTGCAAGCATATACCAGTCACCAATATTTAAAAACAGTTATATAAACCATATTTACATGTCTGGATAGGCATGCTGAAACAAAAAGGTTTTCAGCAAGCAATTAGAACAGCACAAAGGTACTTGCCTAATGCCATTATGTCCTCAGAGCTCCTCCTATAAACCTTAACTCTGAAGCTGCCCATGGAAAACCCATGCACAGATGAGGAGAAAACCTTTTTCAACCCGGGGGTGGGGGGCACATTTCCTTGCAGTCAATCTTCCTGGGGCCACATACCACTAGTGAGTGGGGTAAAAGTGGGTGTGGCCACACACACACCACTATCCACACCCATCTGGCCAAACAGGAAGCATTATGGCAGTTCAAGGACACATTCCACCGGTCAACTAACTAGAGGAGGGTGCAGGAGTTGTAGCCTCAGCAGAGTCCAAGGGCCAGATAGAGGGGCCTGGAGGGCCACATTTAGCTCCGAGGCCTGGGGTTCTGCGGCCCTGTTTAAGACAGCTGCAGGTTACTATTTTATTATGCATCTTATTTATACATAGGCAAGCCTGTAGTTCACAGAAGGCACCAACTCTCTCATCATCCTCTCCTTACTCTTTGCCTTCTATGCTCACCTGTCCTACTCTATCCCTCTGAAGATGGTATAATAAGGCTCTCTGGCTGTTTCCAGCCTTGCGAGGAGTCCACCTGTCAGGTTTTCTGGGCTGCCTGCAAGGGAGATTTTCCTTGTTGCATCTCCCAGCATGCTGGAACCGAAATAGCAGCTGAACACCCTGGGATGCCACAGTAATAGCTGAATGTGTCTTGCTGAATATCCTTTGCCCATCTGTATGGATTAAGCTATGCTGTTTTTGTCATTGCATATTTAAGTACGGCTCCCAAAGTCTCCCTCCCTCAAGCAGTTTAATCTTTGAGAAATCAAGTTAGATTAGCACAGAAATGTAGAACAAGGTTACCAAGTAGGGGAAACCCACTAACCCATTTTCAAAGCAAATTTTCAGAAATAACATAAGATACAAGGAGCAAGCCAATCCCTTAAAGGAAAGCTGAATGTCATAGGTTGTGGCCAAATCTCCCATGTATAAAGCTTCCTTCTCTTGAGTCATTTCCTTATCATCTTCCCTTCCAGGAGCCATTGTGGTGTAGTGGTTAGATTGTTGGGCTAGGACCTGGAAGACCAGAGTTCAAAACCCTGCTCAGCAATGAAGCGTACAGGGTGACCTTGGGCCAGTCACCATCTCTCAGCCTAACTTTCCTCACTGTGTTGTTGTGAGAGTAGAATGGATAGGCGGGAGAACCATGTATGCCACTCTGAGCTCCTTGGAGAAAAGGTAGGATATAAACATAATACATAATTAATTAAATAAACATTCATCAGTTGAGGGACTAACAGGAAGTGCTGTGACAGACAGTCTACAGAAAGTTAATGCCATGCAACTAATCTGCTCCTCTTTAAGGTATGCTGGCCAGGGCTGATGAGATCCGTAGCCCAAAACAACTGGAGGGCACAGGTTGGCAAAGGCAGGACTAGAGGTTCCAAAAAGATTGCAAATAGCTGTGGTGGAAGAGGGTGCCCCTGCTTCATTCCTTTGTGAAGTGCCACCACTGGTTGCCAGTTCAAATAGTTAACACTCACCACTGCTTCGGATTACTTGTAAAGGTACGGCTCTGCAGTTATTTGTATATTTCCCAAACCCATTTTTTCTCCCGGAAGTCTTGTTAGGAACCCTCATTTCAATCTATAAAACTTTTAATTTTTAAGTCAAGTGCAAGAATTTACAGGATGCTGTTGTCATCATCATCATCATCATCATCATCATCATCATCATCATCCCCCTGAGGGGACTGAAGGCAGCTTACAGATAAAAACAGGAACTGCTAAAAACATAGAAAAACTAATCATTAAAATGCAATTAAACATGGATAGAATAAAAACTATATACATATATAAAATCATGGTACCTTCCAGGTATTGTTGGACTCTAGCTCCTATCAGCCACAACCAGGTGAGAAGAGTTGTAGTCCAGCAACATCTGGAAGATGACAGGTCATGCACCTCTGCACTAATGCAATCACCCTGTTTGACTCAACCACCCTGTGTTCTTTCCAGGATTGGGTATCACCATTAATCCTGAAGCCTTCCACAAATGTGGAGGTACCCCCAAAGCCAGTATGCTTTTCAAGAAGATCGTTAAAGGATCGGCAGGTCTCTCCCTCCCTCTCTAATAGAAATCCCCCACAAAACCATCTGGCCTCACAGATTTCTAATTCTTGAGCTTTTTAATCACCTGAGATACCTCCTCCATGGAGCCTTCTTTGCTCAAAAGAAGTCTGTGCTACACTGTGATCTGACAGACTCCCACTCTATTTAGCTGTCGCTCAACAGCTTCAGCTACAGGCTTATCTATAGCACATAAAGAGATCTATAGCACAGCAGACGGCAAATCGATGGCAGATGTCTTTTGTCTATAGATATGGTTCCCCATTTCGTTCCTAATGCAAGTTATTTTGGCCTTATTCAAGTCATCCAACATGTCGCCACTTCACCCTTTCTGCACATGTGTGCTTATGCTCACAGAATTCACAGCATATTGTGCCAAACTAGTGTCTGAAATGTCGTCATGTTAACACGGTTTGGGTAGGGCGGGGCGGGGCGGGGGGTATTTCATGCAAACCACAGGAAACTTACAAACTTACAGTGCATAAGGTGATATTTCGAGACTGGAAACAATTTTTTTCTAGAACCAATATGAGCGCTAAACTTCCACAAGATTTCAAGAAGCAGATTTTTCATCGAGGGGGGAAATTCCACAAAATGCAAAACTGGTAAGGAAACGTTGGAAAGATGGAATAAAGTGATGTTTGAGTGCAACTGTTGTGTAAGACAGCTTCATACGTTCATATACTTCGAGAGATAACATAAAGAAAATTCAAGTCTACCGGTAAATTGCTAGAATCAATACTCTACTGTGAGCAAATCCTGTTGTAACTCCAAAGCATACATAACCCTAAACCAGCAAAAGCTGGTCAATTAAAGATATTACTTTATCTCCTTAGTATAGTCTCTGAGATCAACAAAGCAGCTACTTCCTCTGCCAATCCAACCAACTGTTCTGCACCCAGGAGGTCAGTTAGATTGTCAGATAATGTTTTGATTAATTACATTCTTGAGTGTGCAGTCCTAACTCTCTGAAATCAACAAATGTAGCACCACCATTTGATTTAGGTATATACCTGAAGCAACACATTTCAGCTGCTAAATTTATGGCAGGGGATGGAAGCTTTAAAACAAAATCATGGTGGCCTATGGTTGGAAACTCCTAAGCACTAAAAGGGAAATACTGAATGAACTTCCTAAAACAATAGTCATGGCACTTGGGAGCATTTCATCCTAAAAGGCTTTGTTAACATCTTTTCCTTTGAAAGTTACCATTTCTTTCCTATTGTTGCATCTAAAGGTAAAGGGAACCCTGACCATTAGGTCCAGTCGTGTCTGACTCTGGGGTTGCAGCACTCATTTCGCTTTACTGGCCGAGGGAGCCGGCGGACAGCTTCTGGGTCATGTGGCCAGCATGACAAAGCCGCTTCTGGCGAACCAGAGCAGCGCACGGAAACGCCGTTTACCTTCCCGCCGGAGCGGTCCCTATTTATCTGCTTGCACTTTGACGTGCTTTCAAACTGCTAGGTGGGCAGGAGCTGGGACCGAGCAACAGGAGCTCACCCCGTCGCAGGGATTCGAACTGCCGACCTTCTGATCAGCAAGTCCTAGGCACAGTGGTTTAAGCCACAGTGCCACCTGGGTCCTCTATTGTTGCATCTATTGCCTGCCTATTATCTGCTCTAAGACAGCAGGAAGCTGATTGCAAAAACAAGGGTAAAGGTAAAGGGACCCCTGACTGTTAAGTCCAGTCGTGGATGACTCTGGGGTTGCAGTGCTCATCTTGCTTTACTGGCCGAGGGAGCCAGCATTTGTCCGCAAACAGCTTCTGGGTCATGTGGCCAGCATGACTAAGCTGCTTCTGGCGAACCAGAGCAGTGCACAGAAACGCCATTTACCTTCCTGCTGGAGCGGTACCTGCACTTGCACTTTGCGGTACTTGCACTTTGATGTGCTTTCAAACTGCTAGGTTGGCAGGAGCTGGGATCGAATAATGGGAGCTCACCCCGCCACGGGGATTCGAACCGCCGACCTTCTGATCGGCAAGCCCTAGGTTCTGTGAATTCTCAATAGCAAAAGCATGCCTGCGTGAGTGCAGGGATTATGCTCATCTGTCATGCTTAGTTTTCAGTGCACTGGAAGAATCAAGGTCATAGTAGCACAGCCAATCTAGTCTCTGGTACAAATGCTTTTAAGTTGACCTGGCAGCCACGTGGTGCAGCCATTGCACATGCTTGCTCTTGCTGGGTTACTCTGTACCGAGAAGAGAATTTCCCACAAGACTTGACAGCTTCCGCAGAAGCATTATGAGAGTAACTGAGAAGGATTTTGCCTTGCTAGATTTTAGAAAAAGAGAACCTCGTCACAGTGATTCAGAAAAGGGGACTCCCTGCTCTCTGTGCCAGTACTTGGGGAGCAAACATCATCATGTCTTTAGGAGCAGGAAGCAAGGGAGAAGCATGTGCTACAACCAGCAATTACCCATCACTGTTCAGATGTGGACACCCATCTCACTTCATTCAGCGAAGGTACTCAGAGCAGGGTCCTCAAAGATTCAAAGGTTTGGAAGAAACAAAATAGAAAATAGAAAATTCTTTTCAGTAGCACCTTAGAGACCATCTGTGTTTGTTCTTGAAATGAGCTTTCGTGTGCATGCACACTTCTTCAGATATCTGAAGAAGTGTGCATGCACACGAAAGCTCAATTTTCTATTTTGTTTCGACTATGGCAGACCAACACGGCTACCCACCTGTAAAAGGTTTGGGAGGTACATCATATGGGAGGTGTGGTCTTCAGGGCAGGCACAGCTATTAGGCAGAGTGAGGCTGCCATCTCAGGCAGTGGCAGGCCCCAAGGTAGTGCACCCATGGGTGCCCTGCCTTCCCCGCTACTGACAGAGAAGCAGTGCTGGTATCAGTGCTGATTTTGGGTGAGATTGCAACAATTTCCGTCAGGATCTCGCTGAAGTCATGCATGACATCTTGTGCAATATTAGTGTGATCTCACCCAAAATGACCGGCAGGTCAGGACTTCCCATTTTGCCTCAGGCAGTGAAACAGGACACACGGCCCCCGGTAGTCTTCCACGCTTGCCCCAAGCTATTTAAGGCTGACTTCAATCTGGTGTCCTCCAAGTGTTTTGGAATACAACTCTTATCGGCCCCAGTTAGCACAGCTAAGTTGGCGAAGGCTTGTCTAGGGTTTTAAAGGTTAGAACTAGCACTTTAAATTGGGTTCTCAATTTACTTTTCGTTTGCAAATTCAGTGAAACCTATTTAATAGTTAATCCGCTGGACAATTTTGCTATACTATACAGTGCAAGTGCCACAGTTCTTCTCTATTAACGTATGAAAACAATATACGTGTAGTCTGATGCCATCTATGATTACTCTGAAGCAAACGTTAGATACAGAAATGCCACAGCTCAGTGGCAGAGCATCTGTTTTACATGCAGGGGCTCCAAGGTGCAATCCCCAGCATCTTCAGGTAGGCCTAAGAATGACTCCTGCTTGAAACTTGGGAAAGATGCTGTTGGTCAGGTTAGAGTCAGATAATACTAAGCTAGTTGGATTAATGGTCTGGCTCAGTATAAGGCAGCATCCTATCCTATGTGGCTAAACATATCTCACTCATTTCAAAAGCAAAAGGTAACCATGTGGTCTATAACTAAAAAAAACAGCAACCCCAAAATCCGTATTAGGACAATACCTCTGTTAGGACAACCCAATTATCACGAAGTAGTGTGCAATCTTTTGAGTTCTCCAGAAGTCTTTTATCAGGCTAGATGGTAAGCAAAGCAAATTTTGAAGAGGGGAGTTAGCTGATGGTTTGCCAATTTCAGTGGTGCTTACATAGCATTTAGCTCACATTACAGAGCATACTGTCTAGATTTGTGTGATGCATCTCTCTTACTGTACTCCCCTTGCACTCTACCCTCCCTCCACCAGCCTGTCTGAATATGAAAGCCGATCAAAGCCCATATGCTAGGGTTTAACAGCTAAATGAAGTGAGAAAAACCTTCAATTAGCTGAACATGATTTCATCTCAGAAGGCAAAATATTTCTTTCCTCGAGCTTAAAACTAGCAAAAGCTTCTTCAACATACATTATGCATTACAATTAAACTTTAGATGAATATTACTATCAGCAAAATGAATTGGGGGGGGGAATAATTGAATCAGTAAAACTAATAAGGGGGGATGGGAAAAACTAACATTAATACAGCCAATTGTCTTAGCTGAGCTGAGGCTATAGAAAGAGGAAAGAATGGCTTCCCTT
Source organism: Lacerta agilis (assembly GCF_009819535.1). NCBI lineage: Eukaryota > Metazoa > Chordata > Lepidosauria > Squamata > Lacertidae > Lacerta > Lacerta agilis. The sequence continues at coordinate 23,051,238 of NC_046315.1, forward strand.
TAATTTATTTGTGATCCTCAGTTCAAAAGTGCAGATGGAGTGTAGGAAACTTAGGAGGCAAAGGGTGAGCAAGCAGGGCTGATGAGGGTCTCCATCCATGGTAAAAAGAAAAAAAAAAGTTCCATCCCTCCCACAAACTTCTGAAATTGCTGTTGGGCAAGGGAAATCACTAATATCAAAGAACAGAAGGATACTGTTGGATCTTGAAGTTCAAGTTGCTAAAGGCATGTGAGATCATTAACAATCATCATAGAATTGTAGAGTTGGAAGGGACCCTGAGGGTCATCAAGTCCAATACCCTGCAATGCAGGAATCCCGACTAAAGCATCCAAGACAGATGGCCACCCAACCTCTGCTCAAAAACCTCCAATGAAGGGGAATCCACAATCTCCCAAGGGAGACTGTTCCTCTTTAATTTGTTCCCTCAACACAAGCCGAGGGAACAAATTACAGATAATGGGATATAACATCCCCTACTTTAAATTAATTAAAATTTATTTAAATGATGACTTTCTGAAGCACACAACTTTAAAAAAAATGTTTTTATTAAGGATATTCTTGTTCTGAAGCGCACAACTTTTTAAGTTCAATCCAAGCTATTAGCATTAGTAAGACTGGAGAAAAAAGAGTTGTACATCCATCCTCACCCCTTAACCCGCTTGGTTTGTTTTTAAATTTTCATTGCATGGACGCATGTTCATGAGGGCTAAGTCCCTTTGGTTTGACAGCCTGAACAGTGTGCTGACACATGTCAGGTATTTTGTCTGTAAATATTTAACCAGATGCAGGCTCTAATTCAGCTTCCCTATCTCCTAGCATCTGTGCTCTGAGCCATCTGCTTTCATGCAAAGGGGTTGTTGCTGTTGTTGTTGTTGTTGTATGAATTGTCACAGCTAATAGTCAAGCAAAAATTCAGACAGATTTCTAAAAGTTTACTAATTAAACTCTGGATTCATCTTGAAAAGTAGTTAATTTGAGTAAAACAAAACAAAAAGGTCAAATCCTTATTGCTACTTCATTAATCATCATCAAATCACATGTTTGTAAAAGAGGAGCATTTCACAACTTGGGAAGAAGGAAATTACCGGTAGGTGTTTTAAATGGAGACTAGGACTCCAAATAAGCAACAGAATACTCCTTTTGAATAATCACTATTATCCTATCTTAATATTGAAATATGATTTTAATAATCATATTTCAGTCAACACCATTCATAAGTGCATTTTCATCTAAGACCTGCTCTGTATGTGTGTTTTTAAAACTGGTTACTAACTAGGTTTTAAAAGTTCCTGATTTCAGGATTACGACCATTTTATCAAGAAATTGATTATTTATATTATATACAGTATTGTATTGAGAACGCAAGAGAAAACAGAAACCCACACTCATTGCTGTGGGTGCTCTGATGCTATGTATTTGATTGATTTAATTCTAAAAGAATTAAAGTAGCTTTGAAAAAATACACACATACACACAAACACATACCATAATGAAAAAAATTCCTGTATTTTTCTTTTGTACTGTTGAATTAATGAAAATTGTACTAATGTTTTCTTCTTTTCTTTCTGTTCTTTTATTTCATGTAGTATGTTTTTTATTAGCAATGTAAAAATTTTAAAATATCAAATAAAAGGTTAAAAAAAGGTTCCTGATTACTAATTGCTGTGATTAGACTCCAGAGGAAGATACAGATGAACAATATTGCTTGCACAACAGAAAACCATTTTTATTACCGCAGAGAGCACCACAGTACTGTATTTATATACTAAACAATCTACTAAATCTCTTACATCCCATTTACTCTCCACCTGTCTCTCAGACTGAACAGTCATACTTGTAAGTAACACATAGAGTAATTAGGTAGCATACTAGAATTCAAATGGTTTAACACATTTGCTCAAGAAGCTTGCCTTTCCTTGGCAATCAGAGCATGTTTAATTAGGGGAGGAGGAGAGCAAAACATATGCTAGATTAAGTAAATAAGAGGGAGATGTATTTGTGCTGAACAAATATTTGCTTTGAATCTCTGGGTAGCAAATCCATCATTTACCATGCTATCGGTTCTAAATAAACTAAACTAGGGGAATGCCTATTGATATGATGAGTTAGGTACAGTGTGTTTGGAGGAAGGACATGTATATGGCAGCAAGCATATTGCTGAACAGAACACAGAGATCTTACATTCCTCACTGGGCCCTTGTTACTAGTCACTAGTAACTTGTCACTTGTCACCTTGTTACTTGTAAATAAATAAACAACTATCAGACTTTTAGAAGACATCTGAAGGCAGCCCTGTTTAGGGAAGCTTTTAATATTTGATGAATCATTGTATTTTAATATTCTGCTGGAAGCTGCCCAGAGTGGCTGGGGAAACCTAGCCAGATGGGCGGGGTATAAATAATAATTATTATTATTATTATTATTAGTAGTAGTAGTAGTATAGTAGTAGTACTTTTAGTTTTGGCTACAGGACTCTGAGACCTCTCACACCTCCTTCCCAAAGCAGGAGCTTACTAGGCTTTTGAAAGGCGGCAGGAAGGCAACCCCTTGGCTTGGCACCCTGTGCAGGGAAACTGGTCACGCTGCCTCTAAATCCACCTTTGGGACCAGAAAGGGGTGGGGCTTTGGGAGAGTCCGAGGACTGGACAGAGGTGCCTAGAAGGCTACATTTGGCTCCAAGGCCTGAGGTTTGCCACCCTTAAATTAGCATGCAATCTTTCTGAAGGTGTGCATAGCAGGTGAGATAAAAAAAGGAAAGCCCTGTGAAATCCAATCTTTATATGCAATTGAGGTTACCTATATTTGAAATATAATCAAATATTGAGTGCAATCATTCGCTACTAAAATGTATGTGTGTGTAGCAGATAAATTCTGAACAATATGATGTTCATTCTTCCAAACAGGAAGCTTTTTTAAAGAAAAAACTCATTGTGGGCTATACAATTTACAATTGACACATTTGAAGCTGGGGTGCGGTGGGAGAAACCTGTCAGAGAGCCAGAATTTAGCAATTAGCACTGAAAGAAAGTTTTTAATAGCTTGGAACAAAGGTCTTGTGTCACAACACAGCTCTACAGCCTGGTGCAGCAGAAAGTGACTTTAAGGATGCAAGACAAAATCCCTTCTTTTAATGGCTGGCTCACTAAAAGAGGCATTTGTGTATATTTGTCTTGCTTAAGAAGTACTGATGTAACAGGCACCCAATGGTGAACCGATCAGCCGTGACAGTGAAACCCAAGCTAATGAAAAATACTTCCCAATATTACTGCAGAACTTTAATAGTGTAGTCGGAAGTAAACCCCATTGTGTCCACTAATGTTTACTTTCTAGTAACTGTATTTAGGACTGCAGCCTTAAAGGACATCTCCTTGGAAATTGTTGGTAATTTATTTACAGCTTGCAATGTAATGTAAGAACATAAGACAAGGCTGCTGGATGAAGCCATAGGCCCATCTAGCCCAGCATCCTGTTCTCACACTGGTCACCAGATGCTTGTAGGAAGTCGGCAAGCAGGGCATGAGTGCAACAGCACTCTGCCCATCTGCAGTTCCCCACAACTGGTATTCCAAGGCATAAAAGGGCATTTTTGACCTTGAGAAAAAGTTGGAACCTTCAGCTAGGAGCATAAGTATTTCACAGTGGGGCACCAAGATTGGCACTTATAACTGAATATGAATACACATCATTCTGCTAGTGGAGCATGATGGGAAGAACCTTGGGACTATGGTAAATTGGTATTTTGGAGTGGAATTCAGCCATAAATTCAGGTTGTGCAGTTATAGCCGATTGATAGGTCTTGCGCAACAAATCCACTTCCCCAAAAGATCAGACCTTTTGAAGTAAAGAAAATGACAGGGAAAGTTACTGGGAAGTACGGGATATAAATATTAGCAGTTACCATTTGTCTGTCTGTCTCTGCTTTCTACCACCAAGGCAAGTAGCAAGGCCTGAAACATAGAAACGCACAAGGCCTAGAATTTTGACACTTACACTCTGACATCAACAGAGGCCATGAAAATCCTTTACAAAGCATAAAATTTAGACAGTCCTATACACAGTATTTCTCCACAGATAGATTTGTAGTTTCCTCTGTGTGTAGTAAAATGACACCCATCATGTCCAGAGGGGTTGTTTTCTGTTGCTTCTTGTCCTCCCAAAGGCACCCATGGTGCTTCCTTGAGTGAGCGAACAGCAAAATGAGGGATCAGGTGAGTGAGTAGATAAGTCAGTAGCTTCAGAGCTTGTTGTTGTTTAGTTGTTTAGTCGTTTAGTCATGTCCGACTCTTCGTGACCCCATGAACCAGACATCAGGGTCTTTTCCAGAGAGTCTTCTCTTCTCATGAGGTGGCCAAAGTATTGGAGCCTCAGCTTCAGGTTCTGTCCTTCTAGTGAGCACTCAGGGCTGATTTCCTTAAGAATGGATAGGTTTGATCTTCTTGCAGTCCATGGGACATTCAAGAGTCTCCTCCAGCACCATAATTCAAAAGCATCAATTCTTTGGCGATCAGCCTTCTTTATGATCCAGCTCTCACTTCCATACATCACTACTGGGAAAACCATAGCTTTAACTATACTGACCTTTGTCGGCAAGGTGATGTCTCTGCTTTTTAAGATGCTGTCTAGATTTTTCATTGCTTTTCTCCCAAGAAGCAGGCGTCTTCTAATTTCGTGACTGCTGTCACCATCTGCAGTGATCATGGAACCCAAAAAAGTAAAATCTCTCACTGCCTCCATTTCTTCCCCTTCTATTTGGCAGGAGGTGGTAGGACCAGTGGCTATGATCTTAGTTTTTTGATGTTGAGCTTCAGACCATATTTTGTGCTCTCCTCTTTCACCCTCATTAAAAGGTTCTTTAATTCCTCCTCACTTTCTGCCATCAAGGTTGTGTCATCAGCATATCTGAGGTTGTTGATATTTTTACGGCAATCTTAATTCCGGTTTGGGATTCATCCAGTCCAACGTTTCGCATGATGAATTCTGCATATAAGTTAAATAAGCAGGGAGACTATACAGCCTTGTCGTACTCCTTTCCCAATTTTGAACCAATCAGTTATTCCATATCCAGTTCTAACTGTAGCTTCTTGTCCCACATAGAGATTTCTCAGGAGACAGATGAGGTGATCAGGCACTCCCATTTCTTTAAGAACTTGCCATAGTTTGCTGTGGTCGACACAGTCAAAAGCTTTTGCGTAGTCAATAAAGCAAAAGTACCGGTAGATGTTTTTTCTGGAACTCTCTAACTTTCTCCATAATCCAGCATATGTTTGCAATTTGGTCTCTGGTTCCTCTGCCCCTTCAAAATCCAGCTTGCACTTTTGGAAGTTCTTGGTCCACATACTGCTTAAGCCTGCCTTGTAGAATTTTAAGCATAACCTTGCTAGCGTGTGAAATGAGCACAATTGTGCAGTAGTTGGAGCATTCTTTGGCACTTCTCTTCTTTGGGATTGGGATGTAGACTGATCTTCTCCAATCCTCTGGCCACTGCTGAGTTTTCCAAACTTGCTGGCATATTGAGTGTAGCACCTTAACAGCATCATCTTTTAAAATTTATTTGGCACCCTAGGGGAGGCTAACCACTTGCACCAATAATGTTCTTCTTGCAGCCCTGGGGATAACACTTGTTTTGACGCAACAGCCATGTATCTCCCTGCAAACAAATCAGGACAAATGCTCGATGAACTGGTTGAATGGAAGTCCCCTTATACTAAGCATACTCAGTTCAAATCCACAAAGCTTACTTGGTGATCCCTGTAAGGTAGCTTAGTATAAGATTTATGCCGGTTGCTTGCCTCTCAAAACTAACCTACTTCAAATATAGGGCTGTTGTGAAGATAACATTGTGAAGGAACCAATTCCTAGGGGCTGTTGGGGCTTCGGCCCCCACAATAAAATATTTGAGGGGGCTGGGCCTGTGCGAAGTTGATGGGCATTCCCATTCAAATGGTGTGTGCACGCACTGCGTCATGTGATTAATTATGTGTGGCGGGACTTACCTGCACCCCCATAATATTTTATTTAAATTGGTACCCCTGACACCAATAGCCCGGGAACTATTACAAGCAGCACAAATCCATAGTGTTCACTTACCAGGATATGCTACCTATGGCTTTCTCAGTCCATGTGATTATGCATCACAGCTGCACGAGAGAAAAAGCAGATACTGGGCACAGAAGATAGCAGTCTGTGGTCAGTTTTTCAGTTTGCTTTGTATATGGTACGATGTAAATACACTTTTGGGTTATTAGTAATGTTCATTAAATATATAGAGATCAGCTGGAGATTAATCTATTAAAACAGTTAGGATTCGAAAAAGAACCGTCGAAATTCTATTTAGAAGTGGTAAACTCCAAAATAAAAACTCTCTCAAAAGCATACAGGATACTGTTGGACTGGATGGTCATGGAGGAACAAATAAAAACCTCAATGACACACTGGGCACAAGACATAGGCCAGAAATTATGTTAACTAGATGGGAAAACCTATGGAAGGTGAACTGGAGCTTCACAGCTTGTAATTCAATCAGGGAAAACATGATTAAAATGTTTTATAGATGGCATATCACTCCCTACAAACTTTCCAAAATGTACGGGAATGCAAGTAAAAACTGCTGGCGGTGTGAAGAAGTGGGGAACTGGTATCATCTATGGTGGGAATGTAAAAAGATAGAGCCATTCTGGAGTGAGATTCATTTAGAAATTGAAACAATATGTAACATCAAATTTAAAAAAACACCGGAAGCCTACCTTATAGGCATAACAACGCCTGAAATTCCAAAGAGGATACGAAATTTCTTTTTATATGCCTCCACAGCGGCTAAAATTTTAATTGGTACAAAATGGAAAAGTGCGATAGTGCCAAACAAAAAGACTGGATTAATAAAACGCTAGAATATATAGAACTGGCGTACTTAACAGAGAAAATTAAAGACAATCCGAAAGAAAATTTTACAAAAGAGTGGAACGATTTCATACTATATCTAAAGAAAAGGTGCAACACCAATACAGTGGTAATTATAGAATAGCCCCTGCCGTACCATAAAGCGGGGGAAAAGGAAAAGAAAACGGAAGCAAAAGATTACATTAAAAGAATAGTTTTCGGGCTTAGTCTTAAAAATACACATATTGAAAGTTTATGCTATATTAAATTTAATGAAGAGATAAAATGGGAAGCCAGGAAGAAACTATGAATAATTTCAGCCTTACTGAAGCATTCAGGAGGCTAGAAAAAGATATTATTTTTAAAAGAATGTACTTAATAAAAATTGTTCGGATTAAAATTATATGCAATTATATTCTTTAGTGTAGGTAAGTGTATTGTGTATCGTGTATTTGTATTAAGTGTTTGTATGTATTTGTATTATGTATTTATATGTATTTGTATATGTGTATGTGTATGTATATGTAAGTTTGTAATTTGTTTATTAAAAAAAAAAAAAAACAGTTAGCAACATTGCCAGTGAAAAGGAATGCCACACAGCTGTGGCACCAAGGGGGGGGGGAGTTAACCTTAAAGAGCAACAAACACAGGGCCCCTCCAGTGTGGGGATAGCCGATGCCTTGCGGGCACCAGCTATAGGGTCAGCCTGCGGATGGGACGGCCGATAATTCTGGAGCCCTGCTCCTACCGCGCCGTGAAAAAGGGTCCGCTGGCTGGAATCTGAAGGTTAAGCTTGTGAGTTCGGATTGTTGATGCCCCGGAAGTTTCTGCGAGTGTCTGTGAGTTCCAGGATGTTCCAGAAAATAAGAACCAAACCAAAAGGTGGCCAAAAACTAAACGGCCAAATAAAAGGTTTTAAAGTAAAAACGAAAATGAAATAAATACAACTGAGACTGCAGTCTGGTGAAGAAGCCTGCCCCTACCCTGCGTGGTTTGTTTCAGTTTCTCTTTCTATCTGTGCTTGCCACGCAACGATGTTCTTACTCGGCTTGCCTCACGCTTTCTCCACACCACAAACAGGAAGCGGCTACTATTTATTAGAAGATCAACCAATGTCATAACAAGCATAACAACCAATTACAGTCCTGTTACCGTGCCAAGTTTAGGCGGGAAGAAGACTAACGACCGTTACCTTATTTAAAGTTGGAGCCTTTTTTACCCGTGGAGGGATCCATGCAGTGAACTGCCTGTCGGATCCCCTTTTTTACCCTTCCTTCCAAGGCGGAAGGATATCATCAAGTAAACATAAACAAGCATAAATAAACATAAATAACCAGGTGCAAGGGCACCTACAAAACATATTCCCACACTCCAGAGGACCTTTATTATTCAGCATCCATCCTTATTTGCTTGTACAATGCTTATGTGGTGGTTACGCTATGTTTGGTACTTATTGAGCATTCATTCCAATTTATTCAGCAAAGAACATTCATCCTGCATTCACCCTGATTTGCTTGCAGGTGTTTACACATCTTTGGATTAATCACTCATTCATCCTATGCTTTTCAGTCCATTTACCTATCACTTTCCAAACCGCAAAATGTCTGGTTATTTATGGAATGGGAAACAATGGTGGCGGGGGAAGGACACCAAGAACAAAGGGATGTTTCTGACCAAACCACAAAGCTCAACATTCAAGGGCTACAAGGTGCAACAGCAGAATAGTTTTTGTATTACCAAAGGTACCCTGCCTTGATTCCCAGGCTTAAACACAGCTGTGAAACTTGAGCTTTACTGCTACAACCAGAGATGTAAACAATGCCCCATAAATAAGGATGGGAGGGGACCACAATAAGATTGCACAATAAGATTTCTTACCTTATGGCTACTGATGTTTGTAATGGGTTGTGTCGCTTTCCATCAAAACTGCTTCAAGATGCTTTTCGTTTTGCACAGATGAAAGGTGCCAATGTTCTGATTACTTTGTAATGTAAAAAGCACACAAGAGCAGGTGCTTTGGGCTAGTCAGCCTGCGGACATGATAATTAAACATCCCTTTGGCAGCCTAACCCCCTGCACGCCACACAAACAGGCCTCAGTGGGGTTCAAGTAAATTAAAAGCATTCACTAGGCCTTTTCATATATAAATAACTTTTATATATTTCTTCTAAAAATTATCCTCTTCCTTTGGGCATTGAATCATTACAATGCAAGACATCTGAGGACATAGATCTATTCTATTTCCCTTTAATATATATATATTGCAGGAGTTGGTCTAGATGACCCTTGAGGTGCCTTTCAACTCTACAATTCTATGTGTATATATTTTTAGCACTGTTAGACTGATTTTTATTTTTGCTGTTGTACAGTATGTTTTTCTCACAGCTTTCGTTAATTTTGTGCTGCTTTTATATAATGATTCTTTTACTTTTATTGTGTATTTTATTATATTTTTTCATGTGTGAGATGCCCAGAGGTGACAGTTGATTGGGCAGGATAAACATGTTGAAATAAAACAAAACAAACAGGATTCAACAGGGTGGAACGTGAGACTACTGCAGAAGGGCATAAACTGGCAGAAGCCTAAGCAAAATGCAGTCAAAAAAATTGTCACTCAAGCTTTTGTGTGGTTTGTTGTGCAAATGTGGAACTGGAAGATAATGTCTACTGTATTCCATTTAACCCATGTTTACTCTGTGAGATCTCTCCCTTCTGAAGTGCAAGTGTATGGATTTGGGCTGCTAATGTTTCCCACTGAATCCTCACCTCACAGCCTCCTGTGGTCCAAGTTTAATTGGTTCATGAGTTAACTCTTTGATCACAGAGCAGCATTGCACTTGTAGTGAATCAATCTATGTTCCTGCATAGGAACGAAGGGAGCTGTCTTATATCAGCTGTCAGCCCATTGGTCCATTGTATACAATGAGTAACAGCAGCTCTCCAGGGCTTCATACAGGGGTCTCTCCCAGTCGTACCTGGAGACTGAAGCTGAAACCGTCTGTGTGCAAAGTAGATGCTCCACCACCAAGCTATGACCCTTTTCCAATAGCCCATACCTCAGAACATAAGAAGAGCCTGCTGGATCAGGCCAATGGTCTATCTAGTCAGCAAACAGGAACTGAGCATATGAGCATTCTCCCCTCCTGCCATTTCCAGCAACTGGTATTCAGAAGCATTGGTACCTCTGACCTACTGACAAGTGCACATGATTGTGGTGGCTGCCTGAAATCTGCTAGTGTTTGAGAGAGGGACTTCCCAGCTGTGACCACTTGTATCTGTACAACTGTACAACTACAGTTCATGTGCCACAAAATCCTTGTTTGTGGCAACAGTATGCAAAGCAGTTAGCTCTTATGGCATTTCAAGAAGCCACAAGTCCTAAATGTCAGGCCCTATCCACAATACCAAGATTTACGTTCTTCCTAAAATTGTGGCAAATGCTTATAACAATAACTTTTTTTTCAAACACACACAAACTGTTTCCAGTATCAAACAAGTTTTCTAAAACAAAATACCAAATTACTAAATAGAGGTAACATAAAATTTAGCAGGTAGCTCTGCCTCACAAACTTTCTTGCCCTGCCAGGAAAATCAAGAAGTAGAGAGGCTGTCCCCTCCCTTCTTCCTCTATCAGAAAAATCTGGCTACATGATCAACCATAGTAGGTTTACGCTGGAATACTTAGAGGAGCAAACACTACACAATATCCTTGGAACAATATTGTCACCCAGGCAGAGAGAGGCAATTGCCCCAGATGCCCGGGGGCAGCACTGAAGAGCCCACCCAGCCATATCTCCTGAGCCATTCCTTTCCATTAGAGATCAGAGCTGTGTGGCCTGTCATACTAGCCTGCTGCCCTCAGGTGCACCGAAGGGCACTTAGGTCACATCTACACCATACATTTCATACACATTTAAAACACATGGCTCCCCCCCACACACACACACCCAGAGAATCCTGGAAACTGTAGTTTGTTAAGGATGCTGGGAATTATAGCTCTGCGTAGGTAAAAACTGCAGCTTTCAAGATTCTTCAGGAAAAAGTCATGTACTTTAAACGTTTGGTATGGATGCTTCTCATATCCTGTTGCCGAAGCAACATTCAATCATCAGTCCAATCAGTTCTTCTGCACACATGAAATGGTGTGCTCCTGCCTCAGGCAGAACAATGTCTTTGGCAAGCCCTGACAAATCCATGGTGTGGTTCACTGGGGAGCCCTGACAATGCCCATGTACATTTGACAGGAAGGCCAGCAGGGGACAGGATGGCTGGGATGCAGGGCAAGCATGCACAGTCCAACTCTCTCAAAATTGTTTGAGAAGCCTAGGACATCTTCTGAGCAGGACCCAGATTCTACCATCGTACTGCCTAGGAGCGGAAGCGGGTATATCAGGCGCAGAGCCCAGCATAGTAGTATTTGCAAGACTGCAAATGCTCCACGGAGACTGATTAGAAGGAACAAGCTTTGCTTACCAGCGGGCTGCTTGCAAACGACATAATTCACAAAAATGACAGTGGCCAGATCTCTTCCATGATGACTCTGTGACTCTTCTTAGCTTCCTTCTCCTGCTTGTTTCAACCTTAGCTGATCCCACCCACTCGTGCAACCATTTCTAAATCACTTCAGCTCCTGCTCACATTACACACAGTATGGCCACCCCCGTAGCAGGTTTTGTGGGGTTTTCATTTTTGAAACCTGCCGATTAAACAGCATGGTCCCCTAAACACAATGCCAATGGCTTCTAAGAGAGGCAGGGACATCATGCAAGTGAAAAAATGGCCCCCCATCCTCTTCCCTAATTAGTTAAGCAGGAAGATTGAGCTGAAGGGCAAAAAAGTGACATGTAAACTAACAAAGCCAAACAGCTCTTTAGGACCCTCTCGGCCTGCTAACAGCTCTGTGGTGATATCCCTTGAAGAGGTTGGTTGCGTTTTGGAGGGAAATTCTCTTAACTTTCCTAAAACTTTTGAGAAAACTGCCTTTGGTTGTGCCCGTTGGGGAACCTGACAGAAAGTTAACTGGGTGGAGTAAAAGTTTGAGCCCAGGCCATTTCAAAGGCCTCCGTTGCCACAGCAACCGGCCCCCTCCTCACCAGCACCACCAGGGCTCCTTGCCCTGTGAGCTTTGCTTTTATGGCTTGGAGCACCGAGGGGTGCTCAAGTCACCCACACGACAGCTCACAGTCCTTTATACACACTGTCTGTCACTGTTCCGGGCAGTTCACCAGCCTTTTATTATTTTTTTGCATCACCAAGTCTTCTTGTGCCATTGCATGCAAACGATGCCTCTTGGGAGAAGAAAGTACCCTTAAAGGGGACACCCATTACAAACCAGCATCCTGAAAAGTTGAAAAGGCATACCATCTCTGCAGGATCTTTCATGCTACAAAGCTGGTGATGAGCCTTAAAGCAGGGGTCAGCAACCTTTTTTTCAGCCATGGGCTGGTCCACTGTCCCTCAGACCATGTGGTGGGGCCGGACTATATTTTTTGGGGGGAAATGAACAACTTCCTATGCCCCGCAAATAACACAGAGATGCATTTTAAATAAAAAGCACACATTCTATTCATGTAAAACACCAGGCAGGCCCCACAAATAACGCAGAGATGCATTTTAAATAAAATAGACACATTCTACTCATGTAAAAACACGCTGATTCCCAGACTGTCCGTGGCAGGATTGAAAAGGCGATTGGGCCGCATCCGGCCCACGGACCTTAGGTTGCATACCCCTGCCTTAAAGGGACGGAGGAAGAGAGAGAGAGGACCTCTGCAATAGGCAAGGCAAATCCACAGAACACAGCAGGGATGGGCTACTAGCTTGCCTCTCCTACCTTTTGAAATCTGCATCCTCTGAGTGTTGCACAAAACCTCAGGAGGGACCTGCTCGCTCCCCCCCCCCAGCCTCTCCAAAACAGATTCTGATGGGAGTGCCCCAAAACCAGATTCAAACTTGCCGGCCTAGCACACTCTGCAGCCAACGCCATTAACTACAGAATTTAGAAAAGAGAAACAGAAGCAAACTGAAATCCTGATTCCCCCTCCCCTTTTCTCTTGCCCTTCCTATTCTGAGCCATACCAATGCATTGAGAAGGTGGAGCTTGCATTTTATCCCCATTAATCCCCTAACAATAAGAAATCAGAGAGGGTTTAGAATTTAAAAAGATGGAGCTTTTAGAGGCACTGTCAACAATCATGCTAAACAGAGAAAGCAGGTCTTGGATCTCTTTATGCTAAGTAACCAAACTGGTGTGGCTAGCAGGAAAGGAAGCTGGCCAACTGCTGCATGTCCTCAGCTTTTACAAAGTGTGAGCAATTTATCCTAATGTTCAAAGACCAAAAGATAAACTTTTTTTTCCACTGCTGTGCTTGCATCATATACACAAGGGGTTGCTAATGCTGTGTCCAAATGTTGGCTCACCTCTGGTGCTTCAGAGGGTGCTGGAATGCCAACTTCCTTCAACCCCAGCCAGCATGACCATTGACTAGCCGGATGCGGGATTCGGTGCTGGAGCTTCCCGTGCGTGAGTCTAGGCCACCCACGCACGAGATACCAGTTGCTGGGGATTAGCGGCCAGCGTTCCGCGTGCGTATGGGCACGGGCGCCGGGCCAAGCCTCATATCTGAAGGTTCGTGAGTAAGTCGGAAATGAATCTGAAGGTGCGTGAGTAAATGCATGCCTCGAAAATGAATGGATGCCTCGAATCTGAATGGATGCCTCGAACTGAACTTGAAACCACTTGTGACCTCCTGCACTGTTACTAAAGTAAAGGAAACTAACCAAGGGCAAAGTTAAAGCATTAAGTGAAAATCCCTGACGTTTTTTAAATCAAATAAAAACCTTTCCCAATAAAGACAGACACCGATGTTTCTTTTATGGCTTTGGCTGACCCGCATAGGCTCTTACTCCTTGCTGTTCCTAGCCCTATGCTAAGTTTCCCCTAAACTAACTGTCCCTGCGCCGCCAAATCTTCCGCAATGCTAAGGCTAAATAAAACTATACCGCCAAATCTTCCGCAATTTAAACCTATGCTAGGTCTAAAGGCTATCTAACCTTTACCGCAAATCTTCCGCGATCTAAGCCCTGACTACCACCTGCACGCGCTTCCAACCCAGCAACCCAGCAACCCTCAGCCCAAAAAACCCTTAACTAAAGTTAACCCAACTGAAAGAACTAAAGACTAACTTAGACTGACTTGCCTAAGGCGGGGAGCCTCAGCCTTTATTGATAAACCAGTGTGACATCATAACCAATATATTTACCAATAGGAACGCTTTGCTGCCCCCCAAAAAGGCGGGAAGCAGATTAAACGACCATTGATAACTTTGAAAATATCTGGAACTACAATTTTAGGCGGAGTAATCTCAGAGGCAAAGTGCCCACTGAGTCTTACTTTTACTTTCACTTTTAAACAGAAGGATACGAAAAGTAGGTTCATAATAATCATTAAAATAAACAAATAACCGCGGAACTTAACGGATCCACGAAGTGTATTCCCACAGCCGGAGTCACCAGCAAAACCTAACCTCCAAGGATGAGGCCACTCCAGACCAAGACGCATATGGTGGATATACCAAGACGCATATGGTGGATGCAGTAGCAGCTCCCCACCCTATACAAGTCTTTCAGGCCAGGATGGGAGGTCTGTAGCTTTTGAGATGTGACTTTGATCCCCATCAGCTCAGCCAGCAATGCCAATAGAGGGAATAGGCTTGTAGTCCAGCAACATATGAGGGCACTAGGTTGCCCCACCCTGCCTTAAGGAATAATGGTTAAGAGTGTTGACTATGACCTAGGATTCCAGGGTTCGGACCCCCACTCAGCCATGATGGTGGCATTGGGCCAGTCACCATCTCTTAGCTTAACCTACCATCACAGAGTTGTTGTGAGGATGAAATGAGGAGGAGGAAAAACCATATACACCACCTTGAGATCCTTGGAAGATAAAGGTGGCATATAAATGTAATAAATAAATAAATAACACTTATTTACAGATGACAGACCTTGATTAAAATAAACCATGAGAAGGGAAAGCAGGGGCTTTGAAGTGATCAATCAGCACTGGGCACTTGGACAACTGGTTACTTTCTTTTCCAGCCATGGTGAGATATATGGTTTTTTATTTCTGATTTTATTCTTTTATTTGGTATGATTTTTGTTCATTGCATATTTTAATTGAGAAATGTTTTGATGTCCCAATGGAATGCTATTGTGCATTTTAATTAAGTATTGGTTGAATACTAAACAGCTTAGAAGCCATTTTGGCATATAGGTGTTATATAAATTAATAAAAGATAAAAATTGTTTACATTAGAGTAATTGGTTGATATGCAATTGTCATACTCAAAATTAACAGACTGGTTGCTAAGGTAATTGATTTCAGTCAGTCAACTCTGAGTATGACTAATTGGGGCATCAACTATTATTTCTAAATTTGCAACTCTCTATATAGATTAGCAGAGTAGTAGGAGAGTGCTTTTTTTCCTCAAAAAAAATTGCTTAGGGGTACTCTCATTTCCCTGCTCATACTGCCCCTGAATGAGGCCAAACTTAGATTCACAAAATGTTTAGGGGTATATGTGTTGGGATATTTGTACTGGCCGAGCTGCAAACCAGCAGTAGCGAGGCTGGTTGATTTTTGTTTGTTTTTACCCGTGAGAAAGCCAGCTGTCTTATCTGCTTTCTCATGTGATGTTATTGTACTTTTTACTTTCTCTTCTGGCTCGAGAGATGCTGGACGCTCTTATGGACAGCTCTGACTTTCTGAGCTGGCAAAGCAGAGACATACTCTGCATTTTACCTACAATAAATAGTTAAGCCTATTCAAGTGTGGTGTAGTGGTTTAGAGCGGTAGACTTGTAATCTGGAGAACCAGGTTCGCGTCTCTGCTCCTCTACATGCAGCTACTGGGTGACCTTGGGCTAGTCACACTTCTTTGAAGTCTCTCAGCCCACTCACCTCACAGAGTGTTTGTTGTGGGGAGGAAGGGAAAGGAGAATGTAAGCCGCTTTGAGACTCCTTCGGGTAGTGAAGAGCGGGATATCAAATCCAAACTCTTCTTCTTCTTCTTCTTCTTCTTCTTCTCTTCTTCTTCTTCTTCTTCTTCTCAATGGCTTGTGTGTGTTGTTCTTCCCTGCTGGGAAACAATTGCATATGACTGTGCCACCGAACTCAGGTAGCCGGAATGTGCACAAAGGCTTTGTCCCAGTTTCGGGACAGTCTCACAACTGGTCCTGGTGAGACTGCGTCCCCCCAGAAAAAAAAAAGCACTGGGTGTAGATAAATGCAGTTGGCAGCAACTTGGTAGAGAATAATTAAAAGCCACAATGCATTGAAGGATTGCAAAGCTGTGGCATCTCTAGGGCTCTGCTAGCCAAACAGGGAAACAGGAAAGATGAATGCTTAATATGCTTTGTATCAGCTTGACTCAATAGTAAAGGGTCCCAGAAACACTGGCTGCTGTCCATATAAAACTGCAACCTGCTTTAGAACAACTGAACTGTGTAAGGGGGTGGGAGAATAAAAGCCAGGAGAGTTTTGTTTGAGGACTCCTCAGACTGCACCTCCTTTATTGAGTATGCTCTGCTCTGCTCATTGTCCTCACTTTGTTGCATCCACTCTGCTTATTCTGTTTCTCCTTGTGTGTTCCCAAAAGAAAAAGAAAAAAAGTGGGGGTGGAGAGAGACAATGCAGTGAATGTCTTGGAGAGAGAGGTCAAGCCTTCTTAAGCAGCTGAAGCCTGAAAGATTTTCTCTTTGATTCCCAACTGGGGCACAAAAGCATCAGACTGCTCCTCCCCAATGACACTCCCACTGGCACCTCTGCGAAACAAAACCAAGAAATAAAAGGCTGTCATGAAATAGCCAGTTGTTTAGTTTAGGGTTGTCGACTTCCAGCCTTTTTGCACCTTGAGGTTCATTTACATGCTTGCACTCAACCTACACTTCCAAGGTACCGGTAAATTCCAAGGGTGCATTAGGAATAAGTGAGAAATTTGTGTCATTTGCATTGTAATGAGAACCTCTGTCATTTGCAGTTTCCAAAACAATATGCAAACATATTACCCTTCAGAAGTCATACTTCTCCAAAACCTGCAGTGCAATTCTCCAAACCCCCCCCCAAAAAAAAAGTGTACAAAAAAGCATATATGCTGAGAAAATGTGCCTAAACATTAATATATTGGTGAAAATATCAAAATGCATTGTATTAGGGGAAATTCTTTGCAATGTGTGCTAAAATACAGACAGATTTTCATGTGTTTTTCTGTGGTTTTTTAAAGTCACAAACTGATGTGGAAATGTGGTGAACCAAACTTTACATTGGAAAAACAAACTCAGAAAAGCCAAAATGGGATTGAAGGGTGCACGGTTGCTGTGTCCCCAAACCGCCCTCCATGAGTGGCCTTGCAAGGCTCGGGAGGGTGGGTCAAGAAGGGTGCAACAGCCACACGCCCCTCAGGTGCATGGCCTGCCATATCCCCACAACACATCCCCTCAGCAGCCTTGCAAGGCTGGGATCCGGGCACGGTGGTGCTACCTGGAGCCCAGCCAGTTGACAGCACTTGGGTGTGAAGCATGTGTCCCCATGCCAGCATGGCCCAACCCATGGTCCTTTCCATGAACATTGGTTTTCCTCCGATGCTGGGAGAGGAGCACTGGGACAGGCCTGAGGGGGGGCACCCCCTCCAAAATCCATGCCCAAGGCCATGGCCCTTTCTGGCACCCCCCTTACTACACCACTGGTGTACTAAGGTGGTTAGCGCTCTCCCCACTAACCACTCCAGTTTGTGGGTGGTTTGCACTGTCCCTCTAAGTCAAGGTTTGTGGTTTAGCATGTTTTGTGAACTAGCTCAATGTGGCTTAGTTCCGAGACGAGCACAGTCTTGAGAGGATGAAAACTCACTAAATAAGAAGTTCAGTTTTTCTCAGGTGAACACTGCTCTTTAAAACACAGAGTGACTTGCAGCACAGGACAGCCCTGGGGACACAACCGCTCAGTTCATCCATTGCAAACCAACACAGGCAACTAATTCACTGCCTGCCTCTTGAAAGGGACTCGAGGCTTTGAAGCTGGCATCACCTGTCCACAATGCTGACAGCCATTCATCTGAGCCCACAGAACCACTTTGAAGTCTTCTTATGCCTCTGTTCACAAAAAAGCCCTTGTAGAGGAAAGAGAAGGTATCGCAAAACGTGTTTTCTGTGGGTGTCCGCATAAATATTTAACAGCAGTGCTCATTTCTTACCCCTTTATATTTCAGTTTGCTAACCAATATCCATCCCATCATCTAGGAATAGAAGCATTTTGACAGGCTGTTGCCCCGGTTTTGTTGCTGCAGGTTGTTCTACTTAAGCTGTGTGTGTGTGTGTGTGTGTGTGTGTGTGTGTGTGTGATATTTGTTTTCAGATAGCTGGTACCGTCACTCTTTGCTAAGTGAAGTGCTATAAATACATAGAACCCAAATGAAACATTCATAAGTATACAGATGTTTTGCTAATAATACCTGTTATGAAAGCAAGATATGGTAAAACTCTACAGTTCAAAAAAAACAACAAATCCAGCCAGAGTTACAAGGTGTTGCTGATCGAACCTCAGCAGCAGCCAGGAAATCTGTGCTGGCATTCATTGTGACACAACTTGTGCTACTAAGGTTCTTTGCAGTCCAAGCCTATATGTTGACTCAGAAGATCCAAGGATTTCATTTATAGAGTTCCCAGTCCCTGTAGCACTGCTATCAAAGGGCCTTCAAGTCAGGAGCTTCCTAAAGCAAAACATTTTGGCAGCTAAAGAAGGCAAAAGAGAAACATTTTGCTTCAAGACTTTAATATCTGTTATGTAAGTCACTGTAATAAATGTGTAGTTTTAGTGATTAACTACATACTTCCATGATCTAGAGCAAACTTTTTCTCACTCTTTCCAAAAACACATTAAACTACAATATCAGACTGTCTACACAAATATATAGTAGTATGCAGAATGCATTCCTCTGAACAGAGTTGTATTTTACCTACAATATATATTTATATCAGTTCTTCCAAAAGTAAATAGAAGGGCATTGTTCAATCATTTTTTAAAAAAAAATTTTGTCTTCCATCTCTCAGTATAACATCACTTACCTTGGCTAACTGTCCTATATGCCATACTTTACTTATCTACACACATTAAAATTTCCCCAGTTCTTAGCTATAACAAGTTTGGCAGCTGTTAGAAATCATTGCAGGATATTCTTTCATTTTAATAACAATATTTTTGAGCTCATCACACACACCCCAATGCCACAGAACAGCATTGTTTCAGGGCCTTTTGGGGGGTAGGATGGGTCCCCCAACATTTCTTTTATACTAGTGCCAATACTATCTCCCCATAATGAGGTGGGAATAGTTTTGCATCAATGTTGTAGCAGTGCAGTGGACATTTCAGGTGTGGGGAAGAAGCCGTTCTGCTCCCCCACTAAAGAGAAAAAAGAGAAAAAAGAAAAAGAATTACAGCCTAGGTGTGCTTCAGGGCCTCAAATGCAACAAAGAAGGAATCCTTCCCCTTTGCAAGCCAAAATTTCAAAAGCATCCCAGGGTCACTCAAATTTTCTAGATATGATCACAACAGGGTAATGAATGCAGGATTTATGCTTGAACAAAGAGGCTACTCTACACATAGGAAACGCTATTATTCTGAGAAAAAGGGGTGTTTCACTTTCCATGTTTCTTTTTATGGCTTAGATCCAGCCCCATGTTATGAACCTTTCAACATTACTCCATACAAGACAATACTCCACTTGTAGAGAGATGTCCGTGTAGCTCTCCTCCTATGAATTAAGAATTCCGTCTTATTTCCTCCTCCCTCCCTTAGTGACTGAACTGCACATGGAAGCCTTATTAACAGAATGCAGCCACCCTGAGCTGTCTCTGTACTAGCAGCCACTGATTTATTGTCCATACAGTTTTATTATTTACAGCAGCCTTGCCCGGACCTGCTGCCCTCCTGATGTTGTTTTATTCCAGCTCCCACCATCCCTTACCACTGACCTTGCTGGCTGGGGGATGATGGGAGCTGGAGTTCAGCAACATCTGGAAGGCACCAGGCAGAGGGAAAGCTGATCCAGACCATATTTTGCTTTGTACCTTTGTTACTATCCCACTAATACCTCCATCTGATAGACATGGAGCAGGGGATAAGATACAGTTCATGGTCATATGTAAGGAATATATGGCAGAAGTAGCAGTGGCATGTTTGGGAGAATGCTTTGGCAAGATGCTCTCCATATACCTGTATGTATGCTTACAATCACTGTTTGAGCAGATGGAATAAGATGAGGGTAGGTCCGTAGACCCCATGGCTTGGAAAGTTAGTTTTAAAAAGGAACTGGTTCTAGTTCAGCATGCATCCAAAAAGGAACTAATTCCAGTTCACATTTATTTCTTTACGAAATGAACTCATTTGATTCACATTCATTCACGCTCATCCAAATGATCCTCAGCATTCAGACGGTTACAAGCCGCTGTGGTGGAGTATAGATAATATCAAGAAGACCTCAAAACATACACAGAGAATAGATTGCAAAGTGTCTGATTTACTTTCCAACAATGATCACTTTAAGCCTGAAAGGTCCAAGAGTCTACAGCGTAAAATGCAAGAGAACTAGAAGATGAACTTGAAATTTCTCATAATACTACCCTGAACTAATTCATTCCAAATACTGGAAGTCATACTGCCATGCCACACTGACAATATTTCTGAGAATGCAATATTTCTAACACATACATCAGGTAAACAATGTGGTTTGGCGACGCTCCACTCACAGAATGTTCCCATCAGCAGAAGGGGAGAAGGTGACGTTTACTGATTTATTCTCGTGCCAACCAGAAAACAACAACAACAATGTTATTATTTATACCCTGCCCATCAGGGATATCCAGTAGACCAGCTTGAGGGTCAGCAATGGATATTAGGAAAAATTACCTCTCCCCTGCCTTCTGCTGGTGGGATCCTCTTCTGCATCTTGTTCCCAGCCATTAAAGGAAGGAGCCCTGCCATTCATAGCTGCCTAGTTAGGATCCAAGCCTATGTGTTCCGAGATGTGCTAGAAACAAAAGTAGCAATAAAGTACACACAGGTGGTAGGTAGCGTGACAAAATTTGCAGAAAAAGCAAAGGAAAAGAACAGCAGCCACATGTGTTGCTCCCTAACCTCCATTTGCCTTATGGAAAAATCAGAGGACGCCCTCATAACCTTTGTTTTTCTAGCCTGGTTAAACAAAATGTGATTAGACACATCTATTCAGCAGTCCTAACCAGACTGACAAGACTCTGATGAATGAGAATGGCCTCAAGCATAGCACCCTTTCTTTTCATTGTCTGTGACTTCCCACATAAGCTGTCTTTCATGCCCTAATTCTCTATGCTGGCCCACAAGCATTTTGGGCTGGAGTATTTTGACAAGTTAATGAAATTTGTGGTGCACTGGGGTAACCTGGACCTAGCTGACACCACCCACCAAATTATACAATGCTGTCAATGTCGCCCCTTTGGCAGGGTCTGATGGTTGTGCTACGCTGATGGAGTAATTTGGCCTTACACGGACATTTCACCAGTTTGATTACATTTGTGTGACTCTTTCTGTTGGTCTTTTATTCTCGATTTTCCAGGACATGAATGACCTAGACTATTTAACAAATCGCGGAACACAAAACAAATCTACATTGCATTTAGCAAGTTCACATCTTCATGATGACAGGAGCCTGATGATTCTGGGAGATCTTAAGAGGATGCTTGTTCTATTTATTATTATTATTATTATTATTATTATTATTATTATTATTATTATTATTAATTATTATTAATTATTATTATTATTATTATTCCCCATTCCTTGTTCTGAGCAGGAGTTGACTGATAGCTGAATTTCAGAGCAATGAGATGGTGTCTTCCATTTGTGCTGGTCCCGTGGGTTACCCAAGAGGCGAGGTCAAAGTCCGGTCCGTGGTCAAAGGTTCAGCATAGATACAGTCCGTAGTAGCTGAAGCTGGGTGCAGGGAGTCAGGCGAAGTCAGGAACAGGTATGCAGGCAGGGAACCAGGGTGGGTCAGGAGCTCAGGCAGGAAAGCAAGACAGGTCTCAAGCAGGAACTAGCAACCAACAATGTTGCTCCTGCAACCCGGGGCGAGGTCTGGCTGCCTTTTATCTAGAACGGGGTAACGGATGGCCCCGATCCCCTGGCGACTCATTCCATCACCTCGCCTGGAGGCGAACACTCCTCCTGCGAGTACTCAGGTCTCTCCTTCTATCAGCCCTGAGTCTCTGCAGCTTGGGAGATGCCTGTGGGTTACAGGACCCAGGAGCCGCCTCAGCCCCAGCCGGCAGTGGGCCAGCTGCTGATGACGACCCAGCTGATGGCAATGAGGTATCCCCTGCATCTGGAACCAAGGCAGACTCAGGCCCTAGACTCGGCTCAGCTGAGTCTTGTTGCAGGGGAGGCTGAGCAGACTGAGGCTCCTCAGGACCAGGCCCCAGACTTGGTTCAGCCGATGTCCCAGGCAGAGGGTCCGGTGCAGGCTGCGACTCCTCCGGCTCTGAGCCCGAGTAGTCCCAGGCCATCACACCATTGCAGGGCAGGCTGAGTGAGCAATACTCTGCCACCCAACACATTACCACCCCTTGCCCAACACCACAGGTCTCAGCACCACTGAAACAGATGCTGCAATGCAGCAGTGGGGGTGACAGCATGCGTCATGTGAGCTGAGAAATACAATAAATGCCTCCTCAAGTACATGGCCTGGGCAGGCTGTATTTCTGGTATGCCACTCATTTAGGGGCCATTTCCAATGTCACTATCTGTGATTCTTTGGAAGAACGCAACTCGCAAGTACAGACAGCCACTGCCTCTGGCCAGTAACAAGCAAGTACCACTGGGGCACCCCCGCCCCCAGAAGAATGGGACTTACGCAGGGGGCTCAGCGAAACAGCCACTGCTGCTGCACCCTCTCTACTTGCCGCCCGAGTCAGCCGCCTTTCTTTGTCTAATGATAGAGCTGGTCCCGTAAAAGGCTTCATTGGATACTGCAATACACGCAGGGTGTGTGTTGCTTTGGATCTGCATGGGAAGAGCTTGTTGCTTTACCTGGTTCAAATTGTGCTTACTGAGACTGATCTCTTGCATGCCCCACCTTGTCCCTACTCAAACACAGCTCATGCCATAAAATAGGCAGGTCAAACATGACCTAAAAGAACAAAAATAATATATTAACTGTAGGAGAATATGGAAAATGAGCTCCCCCCCCCCACCAGTACCCATCACCTCTGATACAGCTTTCATCCCAAAGATGTTAGGCTTATTACCATAATATATGTTTTGTCCTAGGAGATGAAAGTCTGGCAGGGAAAAAATAAAAAACCAAGCCAAACAGCTGCTAGCAAGAAAATCTTATGATCAAAATGTGTTTATTTTTTAATTTAATTTTTTTATTCTAAGCCTGAATGATTCATCATGTTTTTGTAAACTTCAGATGAGCTCTTAATTCAAAGCACATGGAGATTTTAGGAGCTGAGCTATTGTGAGTTCTATGAACAGAAGCTAAGCTTAGAGTTAGTAGCACTTAAGCTATGATTTAAGGGCACCTAATTGTTGGACTGTGGCCAGAATCTTTATAATATAAAATACATCTACTTCTGCTTTCTTACTACCAAACCCCTGGACTTTTGGATAGGGCTGCTACCAGCATTTCCTGAAAGAGGCTCTGGGACTTTCAACACTTTCACATATGCCTACCTGGACCTTAAGAGATATCTTCTGAGGCCTTTTTCAGGTCCCACCACCAAATGAAGGGTGATGGGTGGCTAGTGGAGGACTTCTCAGTGGTGGCACCTTGCTTGTGGAAGCCTTACCTTGTGCCAACATTGTGGTCTTTTCAGTGCCGAGTGAAGACCTCTGTATTTTCCTAGACTTCCAGTGTGTGTGTTTAGATCATTTGTACTGCTGGACCATTCCCTGATGCTGGTTTCACTCTGGTTTTATTCTGTTTCTGGTCTGGTTCTGTTTCAGATTTCAAGTTTATGTTTTATTGTTATAACTAGAGTTTTAAATCCTTACTTGTATACTGGGTGGTATACAACAAACATTGCAAAACAAATAAAGAAACACCTGATGTAACCAGATTTCTTGACAGGATTACTAAGTGTTGACAAAAGGTTGCTCACTTCAGTATTTTAGCAAGAGAAACCGTCTCTCATGTAGGTGGTCTCCTTCTCCACAGGATGTCATTCGCTGTCCATCACATGTCAAATGACAGCTACTTTGCACACAAAACAGGCAAAGCAGATGGCACATCCTGTTCCTAGCATCAAGGAATGTGAGACAACAAATATCCTAGGACCACTTGCTTAATGACAGAGTACTTTTGAGCCAGCACCGGTTAATTCCAACCATTTCCCCAAAGCAGTGAGTGGCAGCAAGCTCATCCAATCAGATGACACTTCTGGGATTACAAAAGGCTGAGGGAGGTTGCCCTTTCTCTTGACTGTTCCAGCATCTCCCTGAATTGCTTGTTAGACAATTGCTTGTCTGAGCTCACTGCTGTTAATCTGGACATTTCTAGGCCTGCAGAAGCCTTGACTGCCCCAGCCTTGACTGATACCCATATTAACAGCTGCCACTCTTGACGCATTGTGGGAGTGAAGGCTAGCACAGCGCATTGCTTCTTTGCATGTTATGCTGAGGCAGTTTGCAGCCACCACTGTCACTGCTCCTCAGCATTGTTTAGGACATAACTGTCAACCCTCCCTGCTGTTTCCCCAATGCTATAAAAAGGGAATTTCCCATAAAAAAGGGAAAGGTTGACAGCTATGGTTTAGGAGCATCTCAGGCTCCGAGGTTCCAAACATAGATCTCATGTTGTTGTTCAGTCGTTCAGTCGTGTCCGACTCTTCGTGACCCCATGGACCAGAGCACGCCAGGCACTCCTATCCTCCACTGCCTCTCGCAGTTTGGCCAAACTCATGCCAGTTCTTTTGAGAACACTGTCCAACCATCTCATCCTCTGTCGTCCCCTTCTCATTGTGCCCTCCATCTTTCCCAACATCAGGGTCTTTTCCAGGGAGTCTTCTCTTCTCATGTGGTGGCCAAAGTACTGGAGCCTCAACTTCAGGATCTGCCCTTCCAGTGAGCACTCAGGGCTGATTTCTTTAAGGATGGATAAGTTTGATCTTTTTGCAGTCCATGGGACTCTCAAGAGTCTCCTCCAGCACCATAATTCAAAAGCATCAATTCTTCGGTGATCAGTCTTCTTTATGGTCCAGCTCTCATTTCCATATATTACTACTGGGAAATGTATATAGATCTCATAGTCTGGCCCTAATGCAGGGGTGCCGACTTGAATAAAATATAGGGCGGGGGGGGAGTAAGCCCCACCCCACATAATTGAACACAATACACAGCACACAAACCATTTGAATGACAACGCCCATCAGCTTATGGCAGGCAGCCCCCTCAAATATTTTAAGGTGGGCAAAGGGACCTCAGCCCCTAAGAGTTGGCTCATATGGCAAAACCAGGATGCTATTTACCAATCAACAATGGACATTAGAGTGAAGCTGAGATACCGGGTCCATGCTTTTAATTAGTGTCAGAAATGTCAGCATCATTAGTCTTGTTCCTGACATCTCCCAATGTATCTTCATAAACCTATACATTATAGCAATGAGCCTAACATTAGATTGTTTGCCTGACTTAGTTGGCTTTGAGAGATATTGGGAAATGTTTTCCTTCTAAAATGTTACCAATAATGGATAGAGCTCAACATTTATTCGGAGTTTCTCATGTTTACTCCATAAAGATATGATGCCCATCGCTGGGAATGGAAATCACATGAAATTAGACACCATCTTAAAACAAACAAACGAAAACACTACAAAACCGTGTGTGCATGATAACACTTCATGCAGTTTACAAAATGGACTATAACACACAAAAGCCTATGCCCTTAAAAAAAACTTGTTAGTCTTTAAGGGGGCTAATTTGTAAGTCAACAAAGATTCTTCATTGCCTTTGCTGCAACAGACTGACCCAGGTAACCCTCTAGAAACAGATGATAACTGGCCTCCATAATTGTCTTGCAGTTTAACAAGATCTGCACAAAACAGTAGTTTAAAACACACACTCTATCTAAAAGGAAAGCCACTTACAGCTTTGTGGGGCGGCTGCTGCGACGGGAACCCCTAGAAGTTGTATTTTATTACTGCCATCTTCTGGCAATAATAATAATTGCAGATTAATTAATACTATGGGGCGGGGAAGGGGAGAGGCGACAAGCTAAAGTATAGGGCACACCCTCACGATGCTCGTTTGGGTGGGAGCAGCTGCACCCATACAGCACATATAGTCCCCCACAGGCCAAACGCAGAGAGGACTTCAGTCTGAATCCGTTCCCTGCCTGCTTAATTGATGGAGAGAACGGCAGAACCAGCGTGGGCAATTTGTGCAGGGCTGGGTGCCTGCTGCTTGCTAGTTCCTGCCTTCGAATGAGCCTTTCCAGTACTTCATATTGCAAACCAGGGACACCGGAGGCTTGTTCTAATAGCTGAAAATCCACGCAAAGCATCTTTAAATAACTTTCATCTCCACGGACCTAGCAATTTGCTATATGTGAGGATGGAGTGGGATTCGCAACGCCTAAAGAGAGTGAGCTGTGAAATCCCTGTGAAATGTTACCTCAGCCATGAACTCACTAAGTCGCCTTAGGCAAGCTGCCGTCTTGTAGGCTCAGCCCCCATCGGATCATATTACAGGCAGGAACAGTCGGAGGCACCATGCCTCCAAATACCAGTTGCCTGGGAACAGCAGCAGGAGGGGGCTATGAACCTCATGCCCTGCCTCTGGACTTCCCAAAGGCATTATTTATTTTATTTTATATCTATACCACCCTATACCTGAAGGTCTCAGGGCGGTTCACATAAAGGATCACATACATAAAATCAAAACACAAACGACAACCCAATAGAACTTCTCTCCCTCCCCCCCTAAAAAGAGCCAGCATGTTAAAAAGGGTATAGGATGTAGATCAGGTCAGGCAAAGTGCCTAAAGGTGTATTGTGAAGGCACCAGGCGAACTTCACTGGGGAGAGCATTCCACAAGCAGGGAGCCCGTTCTTGTGTTGCCACCCTGTGGACCTCTCAAGGAGGAGGCACACGAAGAAGAGCCTCAAAAGATGATCTCAGGGTCTGGGTAGGTTCATATGGAAAGAGGCGGTCCTTGAGATATTGCAGTCCTGTGCCGTTTAAGGCTTAATAGGTCAAAACCAGCACTTTGAATGGGGCCCAGAAACTAATTGGTAGCCAGTGCAGTTGGTGTAATACGCTCAAACCGTCTTGCTCCGGAGTGAGCAACCTGGCTGCTGAATTCTGCAGCAGCTGAAGTTTCTGAACCATCTTCAGAGGCAGTCCTACATATAATGCATTGCAGTAATCTAACTTTGAGGTTACCAGAGCATAGACAATAGTAGTTAGGCTATCCCTGTCCAGATAAGGGCGTAGCTGGGCCACCAACCAAAACTGATGGAAGGCACTCCGGGCCACTGAGGCCACGTGAGCCTCACGCGACAGCAAAGGCATCCAATTGGCCAGTGTGAGAAACTGGATCCTGTTTAAGATAGGCCTTTGGTTTCATCCTTCTCTGCAGTACACTGTGCTACCTTCCAAGGCTGCTGCCAGGATGACTAAGACCATGTGAAGCCAGGGGTGGCTAAACTTTTTCAACCTAAGGTTGCAGACCCTCCAAGGATCCCTATTTTCCAGGGACAGTCCCAGATTCCGTTCCATTGCCCACTGCACCATATCCCATGCTGCAACTTCATTCTTTGGGGATGATTGACATTTTCCATCGAAACTCTTCACGCAGTGTCTCTCTATCGTGCTGGTGCAGATTTTTACTTTCCATGCCTGTTCTCATTGCGCTATCCCCTATGGGAGAGGTTTGCCGTCTCTCAAAACTGACCACTTTTGATTAAATTTAAGCTTGCCCTCCAGCTGTAACTCTATTGGGCTAACCGTCCCTAATCAGTTTAGACAGGAACCATCTGTTAAACCCCTCGGTTACAGCGAAAATGCTAAAATCAAAGCACTAAGACCCAGTAGCACTGCTGCCTGTGAAGTATTCTGTAAGAGCAGGGTGTTGCACCACGAGAACCAGCTTCCCAAAAGTACCGAAGCACAAATCCTGAGATGGGCACAAACTGTTTATCACCCTCATTTCATTCTACTTAGGACCTAGATCCTAGGTTCCCTTTTGGGGTGCAAATATATAACCTTCCTTAGCCTTCAGAACATAAAAACAAAATTTTAAGGAAGTGGGTATTGTTTGCTTTGAGAAAATTATGATGGAGGCTGGGCTTAAAATGATGCCATAAGCAGATGGAGAGAGAGAGTGCATCTCTATTTCCAATAATGGTAGAACTTTTCCATAAGCTGGTAGCCACTGCAGAAAGCTGGATCAGTTTCAGTCCCCATTTGTTAAAGCCAGTTTGCTGAATTGCACTCATGCTTCACCTTGCCTTCAGGTTACTCAGCTGTGTGATTTCCAAGCAGACTCCCATCCCAGTAACGGACATACACAGCTTCAGCAGAAAAACTGTCTAATGTTCCTTCAGACTATTCTTTGCTCTTGTCTTGGAGTTGCTGAATGTGGCTGATTGCTTGCAGGAGGAACAGCATACTTTAAAAAAAATATGCAAGTAGCTTCCTTTGGTTTTAGGATCTGAGTTTTCCTTCTCCTGGATGGGCAACCATCCCATGCGGATGAGCCCCACCCACCCCTCATTTCCCGCTATGGCATGTGCAGAAACGCGCCTGCTCGACACCCAGAGGTGCATGCCATTGTCTCTTGAGACAGACAGATGCCAACAATAAGAAGCTTCCTTTGAATGACTTAAAGTTTAATTGGTTTACTCCTTACTTGCCTAGGGCATATGGAGGTAAATAAAGCCACCCACTCCTGGAGTGGGTAGTGTAGCAGTTAACCATAGAATTGTAGAGTTGGAAGGGACGCTGAAGTCATTTAGTCCAACACCTTACAATGCACGAATCCCAAATAAAGTGCCCGTGACAGATGGCCATCCATCCTCTGCTTATAAACCTCCAAGGAAGGAGAGTCCACCACCTCTCATTGGAGTCTGTTCCACTGTTGAACAGCTCTTACTATCAAAAAGTTCTTCCTGATGTTTAATCAGAATCTCTTTTCTTGTAACTTGAAGTCATTGGTTCAAGTCCTACCCTCCAGAGCAGGAGAAAACAAGCTTGCACCATCTTCCATGTGACGGCCCTTTAGATATTTGAAGATGGCTATCATCATCAAGGTTAAGGGGTGATATGATAGCCATGTTCAAATATATCAAAGGATGTCATATAGAGGAGGCTGAAAGGTTGTTTTCTGCTGCTCCAGAGAAGCGGACACAGGGCAATGGATTCAAACTACAAGAAAGAAGATTCCACCTAAACATTAGGAAGAACTTCCTGACAGTAAGAGCTGTCCGACAGTGGAATTTGCTGTCAAGGAGTGTGGTGGAGTCTCCTTCTTTGGAGGTCTTTAAGCGGAGGCTTGACAGCCATCTGTCAGGAATGCTTTGATGGTGTTTCCTGCTTGGCAGGGGGTTGGACTGGATGGCCCTTGTGGTCTCTTCCAACTCTATGATTCTATGATTCTATCTCCTCTCTGTTTCCTCTTTTCCAGGCCAACATACCCAGCTCCTTCAACCATTCATTCCCATCCTCCCTTCATCCTCATTGCAATCAGGATGGGCTGGGCAGGAAGATGCAATTTACATGGGGAAGAAGGCACAGCAGAGTTGATTCTCCCTGCATGCCTTTCTGCCTATCATAATTCCATTCCCCCAGGCAGCAAAACAGAGAGCAGAGACAGCTCCAGTGTGTTCTACTGCTGCTGCTGCTACATCATCTCCTGAGCTCACTTTACTTTGGCAGGTCTCTTTTTGGAGAGAAAGAGGCAGGAAGAGGAGAAAATAAGGAGCTGGCACCAGTGCTTGGGGGGGACACACCCTACACACCGCATGGAATTACCTCTCTGGTGTCTCCCCTTCTGGGACACCATTGGAGACCAAGGATTGTACCCCACTGTAAGTGGCAGGTAGATGGTAGAAGGACCCCAAAAGGCAGGGAAGCAAAGACCTGCAAGGGTGAGAGGAAGGAAAGCTCCCAGCTGAGAGCTGAGAGGGTCTGTCTTTTTCTGTACAGACCAGGATTAAGAGCTACCTTTGGCTAGAGAAAAAGATTCTGAATTTTTGCAGTCCCCCCTCCTGAATTTTTGATACCCTGCTCCTGATTTTTCCTATCCTTCCTTTTTTATTGTTGTTGCTGTTATGAGAACCTGCATTTTATTATGGCTTTCTTATTATTACATTTGTTTTCATATAATTGTTTTGATGCTTATGCTGACATTTGTGTTCTGTGTTGCAAACAGCCCTGTAGTCTTTTGAGGAAGCAAATATACCTGTATATATATATAGATCTTTAATAAACAAACAAATTAAAGAGTGGAGGAGAAACTGCTCAGGGCTCTCTCTTTTTCTCCCTCCTCCCCCAGAGCAGAAAGCAAGGGAGGTTTGAGGAGAGGAGGAGGGGACCGGCAAGATAAGACAAACCTTTCCAAGAAGAAAGCATCTGTAAGCGAATGCCAGCACCTCCAGCATCCTCTCATTAAGGGTGGGGTGCAGCCCCCATGCATTTGCATTCACAACTCATCACTGAATGTTACAAAGAAGAGAGCAAGAGAAAAGGCTGCTCTTCCCCCTAACTTCCAGCCTGCAGAAAGCAGCATCTTTTCCACATCACTCGGTTGGCCTTGAACCAGTGCAACTTCAAATAGAGGGCTCCTTTAAATAGAGGACTGCCCTCTCTCAACTAGGGCACATGGGGTCACCCTACTGTCACGGATGCTTTAGCTGAGATTCCTGCATGGCAGGCAGAAGCATAGAGAACCTTGCAGGGTGCCTGGGAGTTAGGCAGTGGCTCGGGTGCCCTGCAGGCCCAGTGCGATCTGCTCCTCCGCACCCCCTAGCTATGCCACTGATTGCAGGGGGTTGGACTAGATAACTCTCGGGGTCCCTTCCAACTTTACAATTCTATGATTCTACTCTATACTCTTTTAAGGGTACGATGGGCCGCCTGTGATCCTCTAGTAGTTTGCCAGATTCCAAATCGCATCATCCCATTGGCCCTGCTGGTTGGGGGTTGATGGGAGCTGGACTTCAAGGACATTTTGAGGGTTACGGGTTTCCCATCCTGCATCTAGAGAGACTGGATTTTGGAGTGACTATATTAAACAGTAGCACCATTCATTCATTCATTCAATTTTTGGGATTTCTACCCTGCCTTTTGTCAAAGGAGCTCAAGCTGACATACACACTTCTTGCCTCCCCTCCATTAACAACTCTGTGGAGTTGGTTAGGCTGAAAGATAGTGACTAGTAGCCTGAGGTCACCCAGGGGGTGCAGATTTGAACCCTGGTCTCTTGGCCCTTGCCCAACACTCTAATGTGGGGTGAGCTCCCTTTGTTCTGTCCCAGCTCCTGCCAACCTAGCAGTTCGAAAGCATACCAACGCGAGTAGATAAATAGGTACCGCTGTGGCAGGAAGGTAAACAGCGTTTCCATGCGCTCTGGTTTCCGCCATGGTGTTCCTTGTGCCAGAAGTGGTTTAGTCATGCTGGCCACATGACCCGGAAAGCTGTCTGTAGACGAACACCAGCTCCCTTGGCCTGAAAGCAAGATGAGCACCACAACCCCATAGTCACCTCTGACTGGACTTAACCATTCAGGGGTCCTTTACCTTTTTTAACCTAATCACTATACCACATTGCTTCTTTGTAAAAAAAAGTAAAACGGGGAAGTAGCCTTAATGCGTGGGGGTGTGTGTGTGTCAGTGGAATCTTGCAATTAAGATAAGCAGAAGACACATCTTCATTTTTTCTGCTTAAAAAGTTTTGTTTTCCCCTATTGTCTTCTTGCTTGTGAACTACCTGGGTTCTCTCGGGGCAGGGGGGAGAGTTTGTGTTTTTTAATGACCATGTTGTATTCTGCTTAGTAAAACACCAAATATATGCATACGTGTGTAACTAAAACCATGTATCTTCAAGACACAACAGTCTCCGCTCACCTTCACTCCAAGGAAACCAAAGCCTGGGTTAAGAGCCAGTGTGGCGTAATGGTCAGAGTGTTGGACTAGGACATGGGAGAGCAGGGTTCAAATCTCCACTCAGCCATGAAGCTCACTGGGTGACCTTGGGCCAGTCACCATCTCTTAGCCTAACCTACCTCACAGGGTTGTTGTGAGGATGAAATGGGGAGGAGGACAACTGTGTACACTACCTTGAGATCATTGGAAGATAAAGGTGGTATGTGCATGTAATCAAGAACTAAATAAAGCACCACTGGGGTCTCTCACCACTTGGATGTTAGGGTTGTGCACTACAGTATGTCATGTACACAGCCCAAATATATATAGAGAGGGTAAAGTTCACCTATGAAGTGGGTAATGGTAAAGTAAATGAGAAAGGCTGCCCAGGGCTCCCATGTCCTTCCACCCTGTGCACACTTGACTCAACTGAGCTCACGTTGTCTGGCATCAGCTGGATATCCAGGCCTGCAGACACTTTTCCAAAGCAGGGAGACAGATGGGTTATGTAAATAAGAACAACTCAAACGCAACAGATCTGTAGAGAGGAGTAGACAGAATTTCCCCTAGAGCTTCTGGAACTAATGGGCCGGTGACAATCATCACATAAAACATACCAAGTGAGCTTTCAAACAGTACAGGAGAAAAGGAAAAAAAGTAGCCAGGATGAAAGAAAAACACAGACTTGTTTTGAAATCCACGCGCTGTAAAATTCTACTACATTTGTATCTTAATTATCTAGCTGTTCAGAAGTGTTAACAATTAAGGATCATTATAGCGTAGTTTCCCTTTTTGCAATACAGTACCGTAATACACAAATATTTTGCTTCTCTGGAAGGAGGGTGGCTGGTAAAACCTGGAATGCAAACTTTTTTTTCTTTTTCAATAATCTTTATTCATGCATTCTCAATAGTAAATGCAGATAAACTGTTTCACTCAAAGGAACCCCCTATCCCTCCCCCTTCTCCCCATTCATCCCATATGTATATATCATTCACAGAAGCCTTGTTCTTAATGCATTCTTGGCACAGTCCAGAGAATAGGCAGAGCTCCCATAACATTGCCAGGGTGTTATTCTGCATACGGATGCATATTGCCAGATCCATCCTCAGCCCCAAGCATGATCAGGCCAATGCTAGGACCCACAGGTTGATGCTGGGCTGCTTCTTTTGTTCATGGAATCATAGAATTGTAGAGTTGGAAGGGGCCCCAAGGGTCATCTAGTCCAACCCCCTGCAACGCAGAAATTTCAACTAAAACATCCATGACAGATGGGCATTCATCCTAGGGCTGGAGGGTGGGGCATGGCAGGTGGGGAAAGCCATCGCCTGACAGGCAGCACAAAGTCTCGCTCCCCTCACCAAGATGCCCTGGCTGGTGGTGGTGCAGCACTGTGCCCCATGCGCTCCAATGTATGAGCCAGCACTGCTTGTTAGGATTCCGTATCACTAGGAAGGTCTCAGGCAAACATGCTTAGAAGCTTCCTTCAGACCTTTGGGCTGTATGTGTGAAAGCGGAGGGGCCACGGGGGGGGGCAGTGAACAGGCTAGTGTGCATCTAGTGTAACAGGACATGTAGCCTCCCTGCCTGACATTGACACCCAATTATCCGAGGAAAGGAAAATGCATCGCACAATAACATGGTCAAATCATGCTCCGTGCTATGCTTCGTGTTAGTGGGGCATACCCTCCGACATTTCTCCGATGAAAATAGAGACGTCCCATTCCATAATGATTATTTTTACTATTCATAGCCCGCCCATCCTACTGGGTTGTCCCAGCACTCTGGGCAGATTCCAAAATATATAGAAACATAATAAAACATTAAACTTTAAAATAAAAATAAACCTTCCCTATACAGGATTGCCTTCAGGCGGCTCAGGGGTTGGATAAATCCTAACCAACATTTCTCCAATGAAAATAGGGACATGCTAAGGGAAAGCGGGACATTCCGGGATCAAATCAGAAACAGGAATGGCTTCCCTAAATCCAGGACCGACTCCGGAAAATAGGGACACTTGGAGAGTCTGCTAGGGTGAAGGGAGAGAATGTGAGCTCTGGTTTCTGGTAGTATCTACTCTCCGTTGGGATGTGTGGGAAAATCTAGAGGTAGACCATCAATCTATAATGTCGTTCTGTTCATTGGTTCATCAGCAGCTGACACCTGTGAGAAAAGGGCCTGGTGTGTGTGTGTGTGTGTGTGTGTGTGTGAGAGAGAGAGAGAGAGAGAGAGAGAGAGAGAGAGAGAGAGAGAGAGAGAAATTTGAGAAAGTTGTCAGCCTTCGGTGCCTGACTGCTTCTTAACGGCTGACAGAGCATGTGACAGTGCATTGAGCTGACAAGTGGAGAGTACAGGGGAGATTAATTACTTCTAATGAGTAGCAATGTGGCTTTTTTGAAAAGAGGATTCTGGAGCTAGCTCATAAAATGAGAGATACTCCAGCCCAGATTCATTATGATTTGGTTCTCCTCAGTGAAAATATAACCAATCTTTGGTCTCTCTCTTTCTCTCACACACTCACAAACACACAAAAACACTGTGCTAGGGAATTTTATCCGGCTGATTATATAAAATGCAATAGAGAAGGAAGTTTATTCCAGATTCAACTTGATTCCAGATTCAACTTGATTCCAGATTCGACAATCAACCAATCTGGCTGAAATTTGTTGTATCCTGGCTTTAGTTTCCTTTCTAGGATTGTCTCCTTGATTTATACAAACTAAAACGGATGTTCTAGGTAGTCAGGAACTCCTTTACAGCAATGTAAATCAAGAGGAACCTCAGACCTTGCTGGGTAATGCTAGTAGTTAATGTCGTCTAGTCCCTGACTTTAATGCTGCTAGTAAATGCTTGAGGAAATACAACACAATACAATACACTCCAAATACAACACTCACAACACAAAACATTCCAAAATCTGCAACATACTGTATTCTGACATCATTGGAAGATCTGCTTTTCACTGGGAGGAACTTCTTCCTGTTTCCTCATTCAATATTAGCCATAGATAATATTCCCTCTTTACTCCCAAAGCTCTGTCTCAGTCTGGGATTTATGAGGACCAAAGAACACATTTACATTGGAGTTCTGTAATTTTCACTTAAAAGTAGTTAACCAGGGAGGGGGGTAACTGACTAGGAGGAGCAGGGCAGAGGAAGGGAGTTAACACCCCTTTCCCTTTGCCATTTCCCCCAATCTAAATTGCACCCGAACCTCAAAACTGCCATTGCCCCCCCTTAGGAATGCAAAACAGGTGCTTCTTCTATTTCTCCCTCGGCTGCTCTCAACCCCAACAGCTTGGAGTGAAAAGGGATGAAATCCTTTGGATAAATTGCTGTGATCCAATCCACACACACATTGCCACTGGGAGAAAAGACAGCCAGTGTTCTGATCTGAAGCTCACCTCACTCTATTCTTTCTAGGAAAGAAAACTGCACTTGTGATCAGCTGAGCCTGATGCTCACAAGGAGACGAGGACTCACTGAATGGACCCAGGTGGGTGGTCTTGTAGCAGGTAGAGGGAAAATCAGATTTTTGTTTGTGTTTACTTGGGATTTTTAAGAGCATTTTTCTGTCAGGAAAGAAAGTTCAGGGCCTTCTTTAGCATATGCGCCGCTGAGGTGCAAAGATCCGCCCAGCACCCCCAAATTAACTTTTATTGAGCTTTTCTTGGGAGGGAGGAATCCAAAATTGTTGACTTTGGGGGAGGGGGAAATCGCTCACCTGTAACAATGATGCAGCAGAAAACTGCTTTTGTTTCCTGACTCATCAGGAATATTTGACGCTATGGAGCAACAGAGCGACAGACGAGGGGGGCGGGAACTTTTGCTCCATTGCTTTTCACTGCCGCCAATCAAGAGGCGCCCCCCAAAATTCGGCGCCCAGGTGCCCAGTACCCCTTGCACCCCTGGGTAAAGACAGCCCTGAGAAAGTTGGCTATCTTTTGTTCAAAGCAGGGACAGCCAATGTAGTACCTTCCAGATGATGTTGGACTACAACTCCCATCATCCTGAATCACTGGGAATCATGGGAGCTGTAGCCCAACAATATCTGGGAGGCATTATGTAGGCAAACCCTAGCTTAAACAATAATCCAAAATGGTTCGTTATAATTTTGGTCTCCAGCGCTATCCGAAAGAAAAACAGTGCTCACCACAAAAAGTATTCATCAATACACGCTATTTTATTTCCCACCTTTATGGATTTTTCACCTGTTGAGTAAAAATGGTAGAAAGATACTAGATTACTAGCAAATCTACTGTCTTTTATTATTATTTTAATAGATAAATGACATGTAAATATTAAACAAATTAAGATTGTCTTAAAAATAAACGTGTGAATATGTGTAGTGATTAATGTACCATGAAAAATCTTCAAAATGTGGCGTTCTCCATGTGCTGAGACCCATAATTGCTTGTTACACCTCTCCTGAATAGCAAAAGAGGTAAGATTAATTCCAGGGAAGGACCATTGTTTTAGGTTTCTTAGCACGTTAGTGCTCATACATGTACTTCTGAATATTTTAAGACAGAAGATTTATTCTGTCTTGAAAAATCTTTGAGAAGTGGGATGAAGCAGGACATGATGAATGTCGTCTAGAAACATTATTGATACTATCACACCTGTTAAAGACAGGATTAAACTTCAATTCAACTCAAATGGCTGTAAGAATCGGTCCTCGCAATTGAACTTCAAGACATACCTTATTGCAAGACCCAAATCATTCCTGAAAGGTCAGGTTGACCATCAATTTCACAACTAAGCTACAAGCACATGAAAATACCCACTTAGTAATGTTGGAACTGATTAAAAAACACACCCTTGTGTTTATCTAATAGCCATTAAAAAATGACACTCTCTATTAAATATTCAGGAAAAGTCAGAAGCCCAATGCAACTTCGTTTATTCAACAGCTCACTCCCATATTAAACAAGAACACACTCTTAAAGACCCAGCAAGCAGTGCCAGTTGGCAGTTGGCAGTTGACAGTTGACAGTGCTTGCCATTAGAACTTTCGTCCACCTACGCTTCTACGATTGGTTAGAATAATAACATGTGTTAAACCCAATACATAACACTCCTCCCCCCAACTTCCTAACAAAAGGAATAAACATAGTCATCAAGGTGTGCTGGCCTTTTCCGCTCCCGCATGGACCGTCGTGGTTCCTGTGCCCGAGTGGGTGACCCAGGAGGTTCCTCTGGTACCTGCGGTCTAAGTGGGGAGGCCAGCTCCGAAGGGGTCATGGCTGAAGGCACCACTGAGGACTCCGGGCTGAAGTCACCCTGCTGGGGTAATTCGGTCACCGGCAACCCATCTGGTTCCCCACCTGGCCTGGGCACAGAGTATCCCAAAGTACCCATTTCTTTGTCCTCTGGTTCCGCTTGAAGTTCCCTGTTCGGAGGTGTCCTGGTTCTGATCTGGTCGAGGTGTCTCTTCCAAAACAGTCCTCCCTCCAACCCTACCTTGTAGGAGACCGGACCTGTACAGCGGGCAATGGTACCTGGGACCCAACCCTGTCCAGGTCCATTGTTCCGGACGTACACAGTGTCCCCTGGGACCGAAACCGTTCTTAAACAAAGGCGCGCTTTCCCTAATGAGGCCTCCCGCCCTTCCAGCGGCTTTTTTAACCGCGGCATGGAGGCAAGGGGCGGGCCAGAAAGGAGGGGTGCCACCGAGGTAAAGTCTGCAAACCGGGACACTACTTCTGGTTTTGTGGAGTTTGTAAATCGAATCATTCGTAAACAGGACTGTTCTTAAACCGAGGTACCACTGTACTGTGTTTACTAGAGAAGCATAAAAGTCTGATTTTTTTTTTTTTACCTTTCTGCCTCAAGATGTATGGTATTAAATCTGCTTCATAACAGCTGTCAGCCCAGGCCTGTGAGGTTTATTTTTTTCATAGCACAATCCAATGCATGGCTACTCAGTAATGCTCCCTGATTTCAAAGGGGTTTGCTCCTGGGTAAATGGCTCTAAGTATGGCGTCTCATGTACTTGAAGCATCCTCAGACTGGAGTGCAAGGAGGTGATTTACAGCAGCAGTCAGAAATGGGTAGTATTCAGCTAGGCTTTTCTCCAAATTGACCTATTGAAATGAATGTCCTTGACTAAGTTAGGCGCATTAATTTCAACAGATGTACTCTGAGTAAAAACTCAGTTGAATACCACCTTGTATTTATTAGGACAAATATACGGTAAATGTTTTCCCAGGTGGTAAGCAGAGAAGAGGAAAAAGAGGCACAGAAGCCAGACACCAAGAGTTACAGTTATGCTTAACTAGCGTTCAATTATTTATTATGTCAATCTTGTAAAATATTTAAACCCATTTCTTCAGTGATTAAAAAAAGGGGGAAATCAGAGCACTGTTGCAGATAATGGATGAGATCCTTCTGCAAGGCACAGATGGAAATTTCCTTGCTTGCCTTCATTTCATTGGGCAGAGGGTGGAGGAGACGCATGAGCAGTGTTGCACTGAAACAAGGGTGTGTTATAAATAGCTTATGATAGAACTGCAAACCCAAATGAAAAATGAAAATATCTTTTAACTAGAAGAGGAGGACTGGCCTAACTCTTCATCACAATTAATTCTGCTCCAGCTTCCATTAGTGGCTGAGTACAGAACAGGATGTCAGCATCAAGTCCCTGTATGCTTGCTACCTTTGCAGAAACACTCCATATTACCCCCTATCTGTTCCTAAAAGCATTGCTGTCATGCTACATAAATTCATTTTAAAGAATTCTAGGCAGAGTTTTGCTTTGAGAGCATGGTGCTAAAAATAGCCCCTCCTCCCAAGATGTTTACATTACAGAAATAGGTGCAAGGCAATTGGATTCTGATCACTGGCATATATTCTGCCGGCAAACTCTACTGCTGGAGGAATCATAGTCAAGATGAGTACCTTAAGGGTAAGTTTCACTCTTTATAAAATTGAGAGTTGCACCTCAAAAGAGCTGGTTCATGGCTGAATTAGCCACTATGAGGGTCACCAACTCCATTTGCCTTCATAACATAAATGCAAGGTGGGGGCGTTTTCAGAGTAGACCGGCAGGCAGGGAGATGTTCAAGCCTCTCCCTGCCTGCAGATTCTCACCTGCAAGTCCTTATTTCCTCCAAACAAATTTGAAGGACTTGCCCAACTAAGCCAGGAGCAGGGAACCCTTTTCAATCTGAGGGCTGAATTCTCATCTCTAGAACCTTCTACCGATTCAGCCTCCTAACCTTTCCCTCTGAGTCTCTCTTCTGTGATGTAGTGACACATGTGGGGTAGGGGCCACACATACTCATTTTAACATCCTTAAAATATCAATGACTTCCCTTCTTCTCCTTCCATGGTTCATTTTGCATAACATAAATCCCTGCATATTTTTCATAAACTAAACCATTTAGTATTCCATTCTTACATCCATCAAAACTTATTTACCCTGTTGAATTTATCTTAATGCTGCCAGCATTTTCAGCTGTACACAGTTATTTATTCAATAAAGATTTTCCAATCTTCTCTAAACGTATGTTCTTCTTGTTCTCTTATTCTATATGTTAAGTCTGCAAGCTGCGCATATTCTGTCAACTTGGCTTGCCATTCTTCTTTGGTTGGGACCTCGCTTGTTTTCCATTTTTGGGCTAACAAAACATGGGCCACAGTAGTAGCATGCATAAATAACCTTTTTTGACACCTGGGAATTTGAGCCTGAATTATCCCCAACAGAAAGGACTCCAGGTTTTTTGGGAATGTACTTTTAAACATTTTTTTCCAAATCATTATAGATCGTTTCCCAATACTCTTTTACCCTTTTACAACTCCCAAGATATCATCTCGTTTGATTCTGACTTGCCTTTGAGCCAGAAGAATTACCATGAGGAGATTTTGTGGGATAACCAACCACATAAAACCAACATGCTTAAGTCTAAATAATGCATGAAGGGATTTAGACCGTAGAGTAAGCTGTGCTGACAGGATTAGCTATGCCACTTCCCTTTATTTGGGAGGAAATAGGTAATCAAATATTTGCTCCCCACCCCCGTCTACCTGTGAATTCAGTGAGTGAGAAGGTCTGAGCTGGTTGTTCCAGCTCAGTCACATAACTTTCACCAGCCTTTTTCATGTTCCTATACCATCAGTTTAGGAACTTTTAGCACTTCATAATTAAGCTACATTTAATTGCCTGTGCGACTTTTTTGACTGATGTATGGAAAAGCATATGAATCTGACCTTTGGAGAGTTTGTAAGTAAATCATTTTTTAATTTGCCAGGCATGTGGTCTTTTCCTATGTTGGGAGTAGAGGGAAACTTTGGAAGGAACTTTTAAAGGAGACAATTTTGGTACTCACTTGGAAGGGCGTATCTTAAAGGTTTTACAGCCTATATTTCCATGCTATACTTTGCTGCATATTTTGTGTTCAAAAAGAACAGGGACATCATTAACGGATGACCCAAGCCTTGGATCTTTTGGGTCCAGCGCCTGCTTTGCAGAGGGTGGGGTGGGTTAGTGAAAAGCAATTTGTGCTCATGAGGTAGTTGAGCAAAATACCGCTTACTTCTAAATACAGAGGTATCGGTATATGATGCAAATAGGGATTGAAGGATGTGTCCGTTTTGTTTCTATCAGTTTCTGTTTTTCCCCAGTCTTAAATTCACTTCACATTTCTGCAGCAATTTTTGTGTGTGCGTGTGAGAGCCAGTGTGGTGCAGTGGTTAAGAGCGGTAGACTCGTAATCTGGGGAACCAGGTTCGCGTCCCCGCTCCTCCACATGCAGCTGCTGGGTGACCTTGGGCTAGTCACAATTCTTTGAAGTCTCTCAGCCCCGCTCACCTCACAGAGTGTTTGTTGTGGGGGAGGAAGGGAAAGGAGAATGTTAGCCTCTTTGAGACTCCTTCGGGTAGTGATAAAGCGGGATATCAAATCCAAACTCTTCTTCTTCTTCTTCTTCATGTTTTTTTTTTTTAACTGCTCCTGAAAATTCACCAGCATTTTAGGGCAAAATTTTCCCAAGAAACACATTTTTGTACACAGTTTTGACTAATTACATGTTTTTGC
Organism: Lacerta agilis; assembly: GCF_009819535.1. Classification (NCBI taxonomy): domain Eukaryota; kingdom Metazoa; phylum Chordata; class Lepidosauria; order Squamata; family Lacertidae; genus Lacerta; species Lacerta agilis. The sequence continues at coordinate 23,092,319 of NC_046315.1, forward strand.
AAGACGCTTTCCCTAATACAGTGGTACCCCGGGTTACGTACGCGATCCGTTCCGGGTCACGGTACGTAACGCTGGCGTGCGTATCACGAACGCATAAAAAAAAAAACCCAGAAGAAGTGCGATTTGAGCTATTCTGCGCATGCACGAAGTGTGCATAATGCTTCTGCGCATCCGGGGGTTGCGTGTGGGTCACGCGCACTCCAGAAACACTTCCGCAACATGGGGTGTGCGTAACCCGGGGTACCACTGTATATGCTTTTGCAAACACTGTTTGGTTTTGAAGGATGGCTGTGCTTCAGTTCTCATATTGTTTTAGAAATTGTAATTTTTTATTCTTTCTGCTGAATCAAATCTCTTCCCTATACCTAAGCGCGCATAACATGTTCTTCCTTTCACTTGGGGGGGGGGGAGGGGGGAAGCTCATGGGTTTTAAAATGTAAAGCTGCCATTGTATGATAAAATTACTACCCAGGGCCTTAGCATTCTTATTTTATTTTATTTTTTATTTTAAAGAAAAAGTGTTTTTATGAATGAAAAATAGTTGTAGATTCAATGTCTCTTTTTTTAGAAATTAAAAGGAAAAGAATGTGCTTTTCAGAAAGCTCATTCTTGGACCAGCGTAAATCTTCCTCTCCAGTACATGTAAAGTCTCTCATTAACAAGCTGAGCGTTACCATCAAGACACGACAGCAGCTGGCACTGAATCTGAGAATAGAATTATTCATTGCCATGGTTACCGGTACTGGAAATATTACCCTCTGCTATCACTGTAAACAAAGATCCTTTCAAGACAGTCTAAAAATCAGAGCAAAAACAATTAGTGAAAATTATACATTGTACAGGAGTGAAATTCACACATGCGGTAAGTTGCAGAGCTTTCTAGTATGGGAAGGGAAGAGTTCTGTGATCAAGCCACTAATCCAGGATTAAAGGAGGCCAACTTTTGGGAAGCTGAAATGCAAGTTCGACACAGATATTCATCTGATCAGTGGAATAGAAGCAAGCCTTTAAAAATATGAAGAAGCTTATGATGTAACGCAGCGTCCTTAGAGAACAGAGCCTAGGATAAGAAGCATGTTTCTTTTTCCTCCTACAATGCACTGAGATTCAGTGGTAAAGAAATCTCAGGAGTGGCATAGGATTGTTCCTAGGATGACTGCGTTGATTTCTTTCAGAGCTGAAAACCTGCATGAATGTAAATGAACTGACATCTACGTAGCCTCAGCCCTTATCATCACCACAACCACCTCTTGCCAAAAACAGCAGCCAGGGATGAAATGATTGGCTTTACCTTTAGATTTGCTACCACCCCGTGATAATTTATAGTATAGGGTCGGGGAACCTGTGGCCCTCTGAATGTTGCTGGACTCCATCATCCCTGACCAATGGTAATCATAGAATCATAGAAACACAGATTTGTACAGTTGGAAGGGATCGTGAGGGTGATCCAATGCCCTGCAATGAGGGTGATCCAATGCCCTGCAATCTTTCACCCAACATGGGTCTCAAACCCACAACCCTGAGGTTAAGAGCCTTGAGCTGTAGCAACTGAGCTGGTAAATGTATCCCTAGACACTTCTGCAAAAGCTACTGGGTAATGCTGGCTGCAGCTGATGGAAGCTGGAATCCAACAATATCTGGAAGGTCACAAGTTCTGTGTAGTTTACTGCCTAGAACCAGATTCCAAATTGCAGTACTTTGGAAGACAAGGAGTCAGGAGGAGGAGGAGGAGGAGGAGGAGGAGGAGGAGGAGGAGGAGGAGGAGGAGAAGAAGAAGAAGAAGAAGAAGAAGAAGAAGGGAAGGAGTTTGGATTTGATATCCCGCTTTATCACTACCCAAAGGAGTCTCAAAGCGGCTAACATTCTCCTTCCCCTTCCCTCCCCACAACAAACACTCTGTGAGGTGAGTGGGGCTGAGAGACTTCAAAGAAGTGTGACTAGCCCAACCAAGGTCACCCAGCAGCTGCATGTGGAGGAGCGGAGACACAAACTCGGTTCCCCAGATTACGAGTCTACCGCTCTTAACCACTACACCACACTGGCTCTCAATGGAGGACTTTTCATCATCCATTGTGGTAACCTTCCATTGGTGTTAAGCTACAGCCTCACTTCTTGCTTGCACTATCTGCCTCCGATCATGTCTGCCCGGTCCAAGGTTCCTCAGCCCTCAAATCCTGTCCGGTCTCTGTTCTGCCCCAAAGCCAGACATGCCCTGAACCCAAACTGCTCCTGAGACAGAAATGGCTGTTGTGCCTTACAATTCTTAGTTAAAGTCATCAGACAGTCCTTGGCATCAGCACAGTCTCCTTTCTCACATGATTAATCAGCATTGGTTGAGGAAAGATTGAAAGTCAGAAGCGAATAAACTGAGAATGTCTTCCAGAACTGGACAGTGCTTTCGGAGTCTGTGAACCATAGCCCTAAAACAATCACACAGTTGAGTGTCTTGAGGTGATTGAAATGTTTGGGGGCTGTGGTTTGCTAGCAGTCTTGAAAATATGGAAGATCCTATCAAACACACGCACACAACCTCTGTAGATTTTGCACAGATTCAGATAAGAGGCCGTGATGCAAAGACAGACAAAACCTGGCTCCTCTCACTCCTCTCCAGCAACATCTTTCTCATCTAACCTGCTACTCCTCCTTTAGTACATGCTAACTGTTCTACTGAGAGGATGCAAAAGCACCATGGGGTCAAGGGGTACGGTTTGGTCTTTCCTTGTAAAGTTCATTTGGAGGGATACCAATGAACCAATCGTCAAGGGATTTAAAAAAAAAATGCATGTAGTTTTTGTTGGTTGTAAGCTTTGACCAGAAAAGAGGCTTATAAATATTTTAAAATAAACAGCCCAAAAGGTGAGGCTGTGGAAGGGAGGTAAGTTTTTCTTTCTTCATCATCCACAGCCCAATTCTATGCATGTCTACTCAGTCCCATTGAGTTTAATGGATCCCAGGTAAGAGGTGCACTCTATAACAGAAGTGCTGCCTTCAGCCAAAGATTTGGGGGGTGGGGCAACACCGTGTTTTGTGTGTCATCAGGAGGAGGTACACCATTGGGAAGAAGCCTTGCCCAGCTTCAGTGGCTGTGGCTCCTCCTCTCTCGTGTTCAGGAGGAGCCTACATTTGATGCTGTGCCACGCTCAGCTCAACAGTTCGGCCTCCTCCACCCCCTCAATTTTGGAGGGGCTGAGCCTCCTGCTAAAGAAAATTGAGGGGGCTGACGACACCTCTGCCCCCTAGGGTTGGAGCGGCTGCCCTATAAATGGTGTGTGTGTGTTTCTGTATTTAAAATACTGGCCCTTTATCAAAGCATGTGACACGGAAAATACTAGCAGAGCAAAGCATTCCCCATAATTCAAAAATAATTTAATTACCAATTTGGTTTCTCATGACATTAATTTCAGAACTGAATAATCCTTCTTTGTGCAAATGTCAGCAACAGAAAGTCAAATGGACTGCAAAAACCCCAGGTGCAGTATCTATAAAACCAGGAGACAACTAACCCAGACTAATTCAATTAGAGTTTGGGGATTTCAGAAAATGTAGCTTTGCTGAAACTAGGTATTCTAGTTTAATTGAATCGTACATGGAGCTAAACCAAGAAAGGCTAGTAGTGGAAAGTTTCTGGGTTTCTATACAAAATGCTGCAGTTTGGTTTAACAGAATGTTGGGAGTTTTGAGTTCAGATCATCGCTTAGTAAAGAAATCGCAGGGTAAGCTTAGTCAAGTCACCATTTCGCTATTTCAGTGCTCCATCCAAAAGATAGCAGCAACATTGAGCTGTACAACAAGGCTGGTCTGAAATCAAACAAAATAAAACTGCAAAGCAATTCATAAGCATTAAATAAGTGAAAGGCTGCATACACACCATATATTTTAAAGTACATTTTAAGCCTCCTGTCAAGATTCCTGGGGAATCGTAGTTTACTAATCACAGAGCTGTAATTCCCAACACCCTTAACACTTATGGTTTCCAGGATTATTATTATTTTTTGGGGGGGAGTACTTTAAATGTATGGTGTGAACACATCCACATCTACCCATTTGAACTCTTCCCAAGGGCTGAGTACAGATCCAGAATTCTTTGTGCTGATGCACTGACCTGGGTGTAGCTAATTACTGTAGACATTTTAAGGCCACAATAAACCTATTCAGCCCTCAGTTCTAAAAACGGCCACATCTCTCCCATTGAGAACTTCTGAAGCCACCCATAATAAAAACCTGCACAATGTGAAGAGCCTTGGCTTGTGGCCGTTGCTTTAGGGTCCAGTTCCAAAAGCTTTGGAAATTCTTCTATGCACAGAGCATCAAAGCCAAAGGCCTTTGAATTCTGTTGGTGGCTTTAAGGATTTCATTGCTGCTGGAGCATATTATCATTCCCCCGCTTAGTAAAGTGTGTGCCCTGTGTGGGGGTGCGTAGGACGCCAAGCTAGAGGTAAGGCATGGATTCCGCAAGACATGCTACTCTGATGTATTCTAGGAAATCTTCATTGCTGAGTCAGTCTAGGCTGCCCCACAAAACCAAGAAAATCAGCCAAAGGCTGCAAATGTGTGCTACCATCATATTGTTTCTGAATGTCAGTATTAGAGGTCACTGGCTTTCAACCAGCATTTGCAAACCCAAATGTGCATCCCACTGAAAGTAGTGCAGGATAGGTCACATTTGAACCCGGCTGTGCATTTGGAAAGGAGTTCAGCTTAGGCCCCTGATACCTGATCCAGCATGTAAACAGCTTTTTGCATATGGCTGAAGTTTTCAACCTTTTGGGGTCCATGACTCCCTTGACCAGCTACATTCTTTCTGCAGCATTTCAGTGGGCCCCAGAAGCCCAGCTATGTCACCCCTTGCCTGCCAAGCTGGCAGTCTCTCACCCTTTTTGAAACACCCACCCTTGTGGATTGTTCCCTCAGCCAGTGTGGTATAGTGGTTAAGAGTGGTAGATTCGTAATCTGGTGAACTGAGTTTGCGTCTCTGCTCCTCCACATGCAGCTGCTTGGGCTACTCACACTTCTTTGAAGTCTCTCAGCCCCACTCACCTCACAGAGTGTTTGTTGTGGGGAAGGAAGGGAAAGGAGAATGTTAGCCGCTTTGGGACTCCTTCGGGTAGTGATAAAGTGGGATATCAAATCCAAACTCTTTATCTTCTTCTTCCTCTCCCCTCTCCTTAGGAGTCCTCCAGGCAGCCGCCACAGCCACCCCTGGTCTCTAAGCCGCCTCAGCTCCTGGCAACCAGCACCCCCTGGCCAACCCCAGAGGCACCATTTGCTTAAGGAGCTTGTAGACAGGGCTGCTGCAACAAACAGCTGTGCGAGCCTTTGGGAGGCAGAGATGCCAGAGGACATCAAATGAATCATAGAATCATAGAGTTGGAAAAGACCACAAGGGCCTATCCAGTCCAACCCCCTGCCAAGTAGGAAACACCATCAAAGCATTCCTGACAGATGGCTGTCAAGCCTCTGCTTAAAGACCTCCAAAGAAGGAGACTCCACCACACTCCTTGGTAGCAAATTCCACTGCCGAACAGCTCTCACTGTCAGGAAGTTCTTCCTAATGTTTAGGTGGAATCTTCTTTCTTGTAGTTTGAATCCATTGCCCCGTGTTCGCTTCTCTGGAGCAGCAGAAAACAACCTTTCACCCTCCTCTATATGACATCCTTTTATATATTTGAACATGGCTATCATATCACCCCTTAACCTTCTCTTCTCCAGGCTAAACATACCCAGCTCCCTAAGCCGTTCCTCATAAGGCATCGTTTCCAGGCCTTTGACCATTTTGGTTGCCCTCTTCTGGACACGTTCCATCTTGTCAGTATCCTTCTTGAACTGTGGTGCCCAGAACTGGACACAGTATTCCAGGTGAGGTCTGACCAGAGCAGAATATAGTGGTACTATTACTTCCCTTCATCTAGACGCTATACTCCTATTGATGGAGGGAAGGAAAGAAACAGGGACAGGGGACAGTGTTGCCCGCGGCAACAGTGACTGGGGACCATTGGGATTGGTAGGGCAGAAGCCAGAGAAGCCAACAATAGATGGAGCAGAGCCAATGACAGGCAAAGCCAACACATTCTTATTTATTCCCCATCCTTCCCCTGCTAAGTTCCACAATGGCAACACTGAGACTGAGGAGGGGGCAGCTGCTGACCAGATCCACAACTTCCTAAACTGGATGAAAAGAGGCAGGCAGGTTTGGGCTGGCTACCTGCTCTCTGTTATATATTCAGTGGTCTGTGTTTGCCTGAGCTTGAGTCTGGAGTAAGGAATCTGCGCCCCTGTGTTCTGATTTGATACATGATACCCAATCACAGAACATTTCAGGATTTGGGCCACTGCCACTGGCCCTTAAACTCTGAGTTATGATTCACAGCTTGGGAGTTTAGACAGCCAATCATGTTGAGAGTGGGAGTGGTCCCGGCCTTCAGAAATGTATATAAACAGTTGTTTTGCCCCTGTTGTCCAGTTCTGTTAGTTCAACAGCGGTTCTTCACTGTGTCTTGCTTCATGGGAACCCACCTACACTTCACTCTCATTCAGTGGTTCCCAATTAGCTAAGTACTACAACCCCCACCCCCATTTTTCAAAAGCCAAGCCATGGCCCTCTATGTTTGAAAATGTTGGTGTCTCTGTGGTAGTTTTTGTAATGTGAATTGTGCCACCACACCTTCCAACATGTCCAGTGCAAACCTGGGCCATGCTCCCGTATGAGTCACATGACCCGTGCAAGAGCACAGTGCCCCAAAACCTGTGCCTTTGGGTGCCGTAATCTCACGTGAGACATCCATCCATCCACGATCTCGTGCATTTTGGGGTGCTGCTTTCTCACATGAGAGTACAGCCATCCAAAGCAGGATTTCCTGGACAATTGATGGGTTTTTGCCACAGACACCCTGAGTGGGTTACACAGATCTTCTGGGGTCTGGGGACCACTAATTGGGAATCCCCACTCTAGTTGCATCCAGCATTGCAAATTCTGCACTGGGCACTGGGTTGAACTAGATGACTTCAAAGATCCCTTCCAACTTTATGGCTCTGTGAGTCTGAGAAAGGGGAAAAATGAGATGTGTAAGCTAAAACCTGCAGGTGTAAAGAAGGCTGATAGTCATATCTAGGGGGTGAATGGCCAGATATTTGATGGTAGGTTTCTAGTATGTCCGTTTCGGTTCTGTAGTCACTGAATGCTTGACCTACCTATGCTATGAAGCTGTTAGCTTAAAGGACTAGGTCCAGAACCTTCAGAAAATCTGTGGCAGAGACTCCAGGTTTCTGTCATCCCCACACAGGGGTTTAGCAAGGGGGGGGGCGTAGGGGGTGGTCCGACCCAAGTTCCATAATAGAGGGGGTGACAAATTATCAAGGAACAATTACTGCCCTACTAGGGCGGTTCATAAAAACGTGTTTTTTTAAATGCCTGCTCCAAAGGTCTTATCTTACTATACTAAGGATTATATAGCTATATATGAAACTTCATGCATATCGGTTAATATCTTGACCCTCCTTCACCAAAATAGCTGTTTACTTGGCTGTTTTCCTATGTCATGAAGGCTGAAATTTCAGTTCAGTGGAGCACTTACTGTTCCCAACCCTAACCCTGTGGAAAGCCATCTAATTAGACTTTAATTTGATTTTGAGATGTTTTTAGGAGGTAATTTAATTATTGTTTGATTTTACACCAATGTTATGTATCTGATGTTAACCACCCTGAGCCCGACTTTGGCCGGGGAGGGCAGGATATAAATAAAAGTTTTTTATTATTAATTGTTATTATTCCTTTGTAAGAAAATATGAAATAACGTAAAACCATTTTTGCGGGGGGGGGGGGTCAATGGGGGAGTGACAAGCAATTTTCTACACCGGGTACCACCTGACCTTCCTACGCCTCGGGGGGGGGGTGACAAATTTTTTTTGCCCCTGGATACCAATTTACCTTGCTACGCCCCTGTCCCCACACATGGTTGCACCAGCTCTTCTTCCCTTGGGAATCCATTTAATTCATTTTAGGCCCCATAATGGAGGTGAGCAGGCGGCCAGGAAAAGCTGCACCTTACAGAATCAAAAGACTCCAGAGGCCACACAGAGCCTCTGTGAAGCACATTAATGGACTTTCAGGTTAAAACAAAGATGCTTATGTTTTTCATTTCAGTGTAAGTGAAGTTGCTCTTGCATGAATTGACCAACTCCCAATGTATGAATGGTGTGTGATATACAAGCAAACTGTCCTTAGATGAACATATTTGATTTGAAACAGACCTTGATGGTTGCTGAAATCTTGGAGTAGCAATATCTGACATGTCTAATGCAAATCACCAGCTTGGAGAAAACCAGATGTGACAAGATAAGGTTGAAATGAATTCCCAAAGGGAAAGGGGGAAGATTAGAAAGCTTGTTAAGAAACCTGCTACCATCTGGAAGGCAGTAAGAGACATAGATCGGTAGAAATTAGTCTTCCCAGGGGACAAAGCTAAGGTGCTTGCAGCTGCCCTAGCATGATCAATTGGTGGTGAGTATTGCATATACCTGCATGCTCCAGAGCAATTTTAGACTGTACTGTGAGTTAATTTTAAATTTATTTAGGTAACCGACGACACACAGAAACTAGATTATGTTTCTTTTTTAATCTGTTAAGACAGAACACCACATTAACAAAATGGCATCCCAGTTGAGTTCCCCCCTCACCTTATTTTTATTGCAAGGATTATTTATGTCCTAATGAAACAATAGAGTCAACATACATTGTTGCATCATCACATTATCTTCAGTTGGCCCTGGCCAGAAATGGAGTACCAGAAATTGCAATACCACTCTGGCAGTAGCACACAATCCTTGGGTTTACACACTTATTTGCCAACTATACATTTCTCAATGTGATAAGGATTTATACTCATCTATAATTCTGGTGTTAATTATGCTGAAACATTTCCAATTTTCTGGAAAACCTGGAAATAGATCCTACACCAGCCAGCCCTAATCTAGCGCCCTTGGAAACCTTTCAAGCTATAACTTCTATCAGCCCCAACCAGTATGGCCAATGGTCGAGAATGATGGAAGTTGCAGTCCACATTATATGGAGGTTGCTAGTTCTGGGTAGGGTGTCCTACACAATTTCTCACATCTAACTCCCGTGTATTTCAGTGACCAATTTTTATTTATTTATCTGGTTGGTTCACAATATCACAAAGCAATTTAACAATTAAAAACGTCAACATTTACAAGCAACTAAAATGAAAACTTTTGCAAGCATTTGCTCCAACTGTAGCTTTACTGTGCATCAGTAATGGAAAGAGAATCTTTTCTTCAATGGGTGGCCCACCCAGTGTCCCCAACTGACCTCCCTCCCTCTCCTCATTGACAACAACTTTGCATCTTCAAATGCTGCTCATGACGACTCCTGGCACATTCCCAGTACACCATCCTAAAAACATGGTAAGGGGGACTTGAGTGCCAGGAGCCAACTCAAGCACTGACACATAAGGAAGACAGTCTGCAGAGGTGCAGGCTCTGAGATGGAATCTAAACACATATTTTAAAAATGCTGTAAAAATGCTTTTTAAAAAGTTTTGGAAAATATATTGCATTTTACATAGCTCACCATCGCCATCTAGTGCCACATTTGTATAATGCACTTTACAATGCACTTAAACTGTTTTATTTGTAGCTGTATAGCTGAATCCCAAGCCGGAATTAAGATTGCCGGAAGAAATATCAACAACCTCAGATATGCTGATGACACAACCTTGATGGCAGAAAGTGAAGAGAAATTGAAGAACCTTTTAATGAGGGTGAAAGAGGAGAGCACAAAATATGGTCTGAAGCTCAACATCAAAAAAACTAAGATCATGGCCACTGGTCCCATCACCTCCTGGCAAATAGAAGGGGAAGAAATGGAGGCAGTGAGAGATTTTACTTTCTTGGGCTCCATGATCACTGCAGATGGTGACAGCAGTCATGAAATTAAAAGATGCTTCTTGGGAGGAAAGCAATGACAAACCTAGACAGCTTCTTAAAAAGCAGAGACATCACCTTGCCGACAAAGGTCCGTATAGTTAAAGCTGTGGTTTTCCCAGTAGTAATGTATGGAAGTGAGAGCTGGAGCATAAAGAAGGCTGATCGCCGAATAATTTATGCTTTTGAATTATGGTGCTGGAGGAGACTCTTGAGAGTCCCATGGACTGCAAGAAGATCAAACATATCCATCCTTAAAGAAATCAGTCCTGAGTGCTGCTTACTGGAAGGACAGATCCTGAAGTTGAGGCTCCAGTACTTTGGCCACCTCATGAGAAGAGAAGACTCCCTGGAAAAGACCCTGATGTTGGGAAAGATGGAGGGCACAAGGAGAAGAGGACGAGATTGTTGGACAGTGTTCTCGAAGTGACTGGCATGAGTTTGGCCAAACTGTGGGAGGCAGTGGAGGATAGGGGTGCCTGGTGTGCTCTGGTCCATGGGGTCACGAAGAGTCGGACACGACTGAACGACTGAACAACAACAAAGCTGAGTCCTGAGTCTATTTTGCAATGATGCAATAATAGTGCATTAGTGGTGGATATATACTGAACCATCCACACCTCATTCCACTTTATTAGTTGCTCTGCAATAATAACTACTTTGTTATTGCATTTTGTCATCTGGTGGGGCACTCTTGCACTATAGCTCAACAAAAGCAGGGCAAACCACCCCCACTCCCACCACCCCTGGAATGTTTCTGATAAGAAAAGTTACAGGGCTTAAGAAAGAAGCTACAGGACGTGATTGAAAACAAAGCAGGATATGCATCCTGAAACTTTTGCTGGCACCAACAGTGCGACTGTATATAACCACCCCTATACCATCATAAGCACAAAGCATCAGGAATGCACTACAAAAAGGGTGTTTGCAGGGGCCCCAGGTTGGCCATAGCACTATTTAACTAAGCAGTACTAGTGAAACTCTTTCCCCATTATATTTGTAGAAACCCACAGGCATACTCTTGAGATTTACTCTTGTCACATTGGAAACTGGCAGTTGTTTCCAGTGAGTTATAAGCTATAAAACTCCTCTCAAGAATGGTTTCACACAGACCTTTTTGTACAGACTCAAACAGGCGAGTCTGTTGCTTGGGTTAGTCACGTAGATCCTTAGAGGGGGGAAATATGCTAATAGAACTGTAAAGCAGTATTCTATAAATAGTGCCAACACTGAAGTCACTTGAACTGATGCAGAAATGGAAGGGTTCATATTGAAATCACAGTTCTTCTGGAAGCAGGGAGTTGACATTCACCTTTCTGCATTTACTGCACAGAGACCGCCTTTTATCTGCAAAACCATTTGTTTTATGTTGGCTAGAGTGCATTTTGCCCCTTGTGAATCTAAGACAGACAAGCTGTACTTAACCATGCAAGCTGGCACTGCCAATTTTATACAAAGGAAGCGGGGGAAGAAATTCTTCGTAATTTTTTTTTTTTAAAGCAGCAGCTAGTAGTGAATGCCAACCATTGTTGAATCAAACCTGGTGATAATGCAAATGAAATATTGAGTGCCTCGAAGGGAACAGAGGTACGCAGCTGCCTAAAAGATTCAAGATCCATTTTTGCTGCAGCTACTCTGCTATTTCCATGGGAAAAGCCAGCGGCTTTCCAGTGGAGGGACAGCTCAGCACATGCGAAGCAATGTGTCTGTGGAGCTATTCCTGACAGTGAACTGGACAAGGAAACCTGCTTTCAGAAGTCTCCATCAGAGGACACATAGAGCACCAGAGCAGAAGCACATTAGCTATGTGATTGATGTATCTTGAGAAGGTGTATAGAAATGGAAATGAAATATTATTATTATTTATGGCCACGTTATTTCCAAACGTTAACTACTATAATACAATCTACTAATCTGAAAATCTTGTAAACTGCCTGAGTGGAACACTGGGCAACAAACATAAACTAACCTGCGCTCTTTAAGGGGAAAGTAGGGTATTAAATAACCTTTGTTACTGTATTAGTTCCATTGAGAGCAACTCACGTTGCCTATAAATGATGCTTGACAGATTTCATATTTGCACTTAGGCGAACACTACCACCAGTCGAAACAAAAAAAAAAATTGTGCATGCACACGAAAGCTCATACCAATAACAAACTTAGTTGGTCTCTAAGGTGCTACTGGAAGGATTTTTTTTATTTTTTATTTTGTTTCGACTACAGCAGACCAACACGGCTACCTACCTGTAATTACCACCAGTATTTTTGTACAAGTAGCAACTGTGGACTCTCATCTTAAACAGTTTCGCACATGCAAATCCAATTGCTTCTGTGGAATTTTGGAAGTTGACTTTCTAGTATTGCAGGTAGTGTTCTCCATTTGGTTTCCCAGGCTGGTGATAGAATCTCAGCATTGTGATATATCTTCCAGTTTTCTTTTTGTTTCTCATGGCATGGTACTGGGACATTCCGTTTTTGCACAGGAGAGCATGGCAGCCATTTGAAGCACCCCAGTATTGCCCCCCAAAATTTCTTTTTCCGGGGCCTCAATCTCACATGGAACCCCAAAACATGCACCCAATGATTTAGCTTGTAATATGATATAAACACCAAAATATAATGTATGCCATTAGAATAGTTCATAAGTAAACACTAATAGATCAGGAATAGAATTATGCACAATGTTTGAATAATTTAAGGATATCTTATTAAACCACATACCTTGTACTTTTGAAATATATGGTTCTTCTTCATATATTAAATAAGCCACATGTTATCGCATTAGATAACAAAAAAGGGGGGAGAGGGGGTTCTTGTAGGTAAAAATGAACTGTCAGTTACAATGCGCTGAGCGCAAGACACCAAATCAATATTTTATAACAATACAAATCCATCTCAGTCAGCTTGAATCAAACCTATTGCAGCTTTTTGGAAGGCAAGTTAAAGTCTCTGAGGTACTTTTCCCTTCAGGTTGTTAGCACCTTCTGTAAATGGAGTTTTGGTGCACTGAGAGGTTAGTGTCATTAGGAGTTTCATTTTGAATCAAACCCGTCTCTTACTTCCCTCACCCCATTCATTGGCAAACATAAATTGCTACCTCTAATGGCAGCCATATTTTGTGTTGCATTTTATGGTAGTCTTAGTCATAGTTTTAGCAGGCTGAAGTAGGTTTTTTAATGAGATCTTGGTGATATATAAAACGACAGATTCTACTGTCCCCGTTTATGGTGTGACAATGCTTTACTTTTCTATTCAGGGGACTACTTACATAGTAGCATGCAGAATCATGAGCACAGAGTAACAGCTGATGGTTACACATCCAAGAAATTCAAAGAGCCTTGGACAGTGCAGATGCACAGCCAGATCAACATCAACATTTGCTACAGCAGCAGAAAGGTCCTTCCATGCATGAATCTCACTTGCTGAATCAGGGGAAATATCTGTGATTTCAACAACGGAGACATGTGCCTCATAATCCCTTGCTTGCACCCGATAATAATCGCCTCTAGGACAGAGGTGTAGCAAGGTCAGGTGGTGCCCGGTGTGATTTTTTTTTGTCACCCCCACAAACATTGCAATTTTGGGGAACATTGCCCAAAGTTGTTGAGCTTTTTTGGGGGAGGGTTGGCCGTGAAATAGATATGCCCGCTGATTGCGCAAATCCGCCAATCACATAAAACTGTATCAGCACTGCCAGGCGGGGGTACCAGCACCACCCACCGATCACCAAAATCAGACCGCCGATCACATAGAAGCACCCACCGGGGTTGCAAGTGCTGCCTGCCAGGAGGTGCACACGCCGCCTGCCGGGGGGTGCCAAGCTGATCACTGGCCGTATCTGCACAATCAGCGGGTGAATTTTCACAATGGCGATCACGCCAATTGCAGAAATCCGCCCGCCAGGGACATAAGCGCCACCACGCCGATCCGCCCGGGGGGGATTTTGTCACCCCCTCCAGACATGACACCCAGGGCGGACTGCACCTCCCCCAGCCCCCTTGTGACGCCCCTGCTCTAGGATTCAGGGCTGCTTAAGCAACAGATGTGGCTAAGAATGAATGTTCTAAGACTATAACTTTGTCTGGAGTTGTAACCATTTCTGTAAAGGCAGTTATTTATTTAAAACAGATAAAACATTTTTTTCTTCAATGTGTTTGTGTGGAAAAAAATACGACTGAACTATGTTAATACTTCATTGGTGATTTCTTTAATGCAACATAGATCAAAATAATGATAATAACAACAACAATACTATATTGATGGTGGTGGTCCTTACAGTCTCGAACCAACACCATCAATTTGCTAAATAATATTTTTATGTGGACCTGGAATTAAAAGTTTAAAAGGAAGGAAAAAAACATACTTGTTAACAAATCACAAAATCAGGGCAGGCAGAGTAACGCAATAGACAGCACGTAGGATTGACTTATTTGAAAGGACTGGATCCCATTTCTGCCATCACAAGCTAAATTAAAAATGGCAGTGATTGTGTTAGCTTCAAATTGAACATGCTGAACACCAGGGTCAAGTCCTGGAGTGGTTGCTTGCTAAAGTGGAACAACAACAAAAACGGAAAGACACGATTTGCATTTAGATCAGAAAGAAAGATTACCACAACAATATACAAAACCGTGTGGAATTCTGTATAACAGTGAAACAAATCTTTAAATATAAGTGGAGGTGTGTATTTAGAGATTGTTTTATCATTTGCCTTGGAAACCTATTTTCACTGGTGCCGTATTAAAATACAGAAAGTTCCTGTATTTCAACTTCAGTGGCACATACTCAAAATCAAAAGCTTTTTTTGTAGATTAATTGCTCCATAATAACTACGAGTTCCTGGATTATAAATTTATGCCACACGTGCATAGGTAGTGAAAGGAAGAGGGACATATTTTACGATTATTAAACTACCTTGATGTTGCATGTAAAAGCTTATGCTATTTTGTATTACGTGATACCGAGTATGTGCCCCAAAGCTCTGACTACATTCATTTTAGTCAGAACAATTATCTTACTAAGAGACAAATTATTTCCACCTTACTCCCTGATAGCAACTGTAATTTGTACATTTTTGTACACTACTGAGATAAATCAAACACAAGCCAGCTGCACTATCTACCAAATACCACTGCTTTTTGGCATTGAAGAGTGAGATCCCATCCTAAACAAAACTGATCCTCTAACAACAATAGTCTAGCAAATCCTGCTTTTTTTCTTTTATGAGCCATACAATGTTCCTTGAAGATGAATAAATTGAGGCTGTTTTGAGAAAGGAGCATGATTCCAACAATGAGGTAGTGGAATGACGTGGGCTTCTAATAAAAATGCACTGACAAGGATGTTCATTGAAAATGCACTGCTGATACAGTGTGACATGCACAGGGAGAGGCAGTGCATGTATAGCCTGCAGTATGCTCTGGTTGTGGAAAGAGAACACATATTTGGCAAGATGAGGGAGGGAATCCCCCCCACACCCCGGAAAATGCACTTCTGGTTGGGTGAAAGGGAATGGGCATGGAGAAAACATTGCTGGCAGCAAACAAATTGGATGATGGATAAACAGGATCTAATCTCTGCTGGCTGTGGAGCAAGAGGGATGTGCAAGGAGTCTACACTGCAGGCAATTTGAAAATACACAGCAGCAGTGAGAGGGAGGCACGTTAAATGTGCTCCGCTGGCCCTGGAATGGGTGTAGATGAAAACTACAGGCAGAATCTATGTGATACTGGAGGAGAAATGAGGTCTGCATGAAGAATTCACAGTGTGTAGAAGGAAGGGGAGTTTGTGTTGATGGAGTGTGAAGAACTAGTTGTTCCACTATATGAGCAGACAATATTAGCCAGTAACACTGACAGACCATACAAGAAAAACTCAGCAGGTTAGGAGGGGGTTTCATAGGCAGACACATATGGAGGTACCTAGATTCTGACAATAGGTTACAAGCTCTTGCATATGTTTAGGCTTTGTCCATCCCACTCAAAACAGTGGGATTTATCCATACCAATCTAGGGATGTAAAAAGCAGACTGGCACAATCCCATAACTGATGTCATGTTGGAAATGGCATTAAGAGAAGTGTAGGCACCAATGATGAAAATGGATGACATGTTTTATAGGGATTCCCATATGGTTTTTCTAGTACTCAGTGATGCATGCGAGTGAAATGTTATACCAGAACTCCATGTATTCCCAGCATTCTGTCCTTGTTCCTTCACACTTCTCAGCTACATTAGTTATGAACAAAAAGTGCTTCTTTGCCTAATCAAGCCAATCACCTCCAGAAGATTCTACGAAAATGCTGTGCACAGGATGAAACTTGTCAATCAGAAATGGAGGGAGAAAGGAAGAATAGACAGGATTGGAAACAACTTAAGTCTACCAGGAAGGGAGCCCTATACAATCCAGATTTGCCCTAAAAGCTCCTGCACTGAAAACAGGCCAGGACACCTCTAAATGTTCTGCCTGTGGATACAGAATAGTTCACAACTCTCATTGCAGAGTTGGAACACAAGGTGGCTTCAACATTATTCAATGATTAACTCACGTTTGAGACCAAGTTCACACTTGACAAAGAGCCATAGCCAGTCCTGACAGTACCTACTGCACATGATACACATGTTTTTGAAACATATAAGGTGTGCACCCAATCCACATGTTTGGACCAGCTCTTTGATGAGATTCTCTGAAAGGCTTCTGTTTCAACATGTTGAAGATCTGTGATGGGAGCTCTCAATGTCTTTTAAATTTTATGAAAAGCAGCCATGGTGGGGGTCTCTGAATTAGGCCTGTGGGGGGGACCTAACCCTTTATCCCCACATTGAATTCTCCCTTACTCAAAGCTGCTGTTACTGTGGTGGGGAAGACTTAACCAGCTTAAGCAATGAATCTTGTAAGTTTCCTCTCCACAGCTACAAGCAGTTTCTGGGGGACAGGCAGTGGCGGAACAGTTATACTCTGCCTTCCCCAGGTCCAAACTGGGCCTTTCTTCTTCTTTTGTAACAAAATTGCAACTCCTGTGCAATGTCCAATTTGGAGCCTCCATTGTTTAGTACAAAATTGCAATATGCAAATAATTCACAGCAGGTTTCACAACTTCACCAGCTCTTAATCCCAGATTACCATGTTCCATTGCAGTCAAGGGCAATGACATGAGCAATATCTACCCCAAGATTACCGGTATTTTAAAATGCACCCATTTCATATCCAGCTCAAAATGGTAATAAATAATGTCAGTATAGTTATATATGGGTAAATGGGTGATTTCTGCCTTAAAAATAGGCACAGAACACACTGTTCCTCTGCCCTGTGTGAAATATCTCAATACACAATTCTCTTGGAGTCTTTATAGGATCAATGTACCGTATATTTTTTTCTCATTTAGAGTAAAGAAAAAATACAATAATTTCATACCAACAGCATATGCTAACAGCCCCATTCATTCATATGTGTGTATATACACACACATTTTTACTGTTAAATAAATGTCTAGCATCTAAATTTATGGCACAATCAAACTGCCTCATCCACAGCTTTATTGAAACAAAAAATAAGTGCTTTTTGGAAAACATGCCATTTAGTAGGATGAAAAGCTGAGGAGCCAAATCAACAACTTCCTATGAGCTTGGGCAGTCCCATAAATTTGCAGACCAAGTAGCAGTTTTGCTTCACTAAGCAAAGCATGGCAATTTGATTTCTCTGGGATAGTGAAGCACTATGCTGTGGGGCGGGGGGGGGGGACTGGCCTCAGAATCAGACATTTTGAAGACTTTGGTGCAATATCATTTTAGTCTACATAAATAATTCAGTAGAGGCCATTAAAAATTAACCAAGGAAGGAATTTTCATAGTAGAAGCATATGAACTGAAGCCAACCAATTCTGTTCATTGCTAACCTAGGAGGTTTAACGGGCTACCAATTCAATTCTTCAGTAACAGTAAGCATGTGTTTGCTTTGTCAAGACAGGGCCTGTCTTAAATCTACTACATGTGCTTTATTCCTATGACTGCTAATGGCTGGAATCCACATACCATTTATCCCAGGCTACTCAAATCAATTGAATTGCTCCAGAATAAAGTGCATTGTGGACTCCTGCCAATGAGAGCAATGCATGTGCACTGAGATGAGAACCAAGTCTTTGTCTCAGATGCAGACCACACCTCTGGCACCTCTTTACAATCTATGGGAGCAAAATAAGATCACACAGAGCAATCCATGCCATTAAAAGAAAGCCACTGTTTAAAAAACATATGCCACACAAAATACTGGAAGTATACATCATAACATAACATATTCTAAGAACATGTAAAAGGTACCAGGTGACTATAAGTGCAAAGAGTAAAAAATACCAAATACCTGATGTAGCATACTCTTTTCATGTTATGTACAGGGAAACAACTTCATCCCAAGCAAAAGTCTAAACAAATAAATCCTTCTTTGAAAAATAAAAATAATAATGACATTATTATTAAATAATACAGCATCTTTGGGATCTGGAAGATCATTTCTGCCTATCAAGGCTGTAGAAATACATGAATTTCTGTTATTAAAATGCACACCTCTACAGAATGCCTCCAGCATGGCCATTTGCACATGGTTCATTCCCTTAATTCCAGCACTCCACTATTTTTCTCAATCACCAGAGTGCTCTACAGATCACAGAAGGGAATGAAATACACCTAATACATGTTTGTTGAACATCCTCTTCAGTGCATTGTCTTAGGCACTGTTTATTTTCTAGTGTACAAATATAATCTTCTTATTAAAAATAAAATCATCATGGTCAAAATTAGTGGGAATTTGTAAGCTGTGGAATTAATGATTTCAAAATCATTAGCCACTCAAGTCTTAATTCAATGCACATCTGCCTGTAAGCAAGACCCCTGAACAGGACTTCCTTCAGAGCCACCACACACAAGATTCCACTGTACAAAATGGTGCTTTCTGAATAATTATGGGCCAGTTCTTAAGATCCTGGTTCATGGCAGCATGTGGGGTTGAGTGTAACATTGCTGATGAGGGCAGGGCAAAATGCAGGCACAAAATCAAAGGCTTGGATCTGGTTAAATAAGGAAGTATCAAACACCAAGTCAGCAATGATACAGTTAACTCACATGTCGTTGGTGGAATGTGGTGCTTCCACATGCTTTGTTTTGGAAGTGTGGGAAGCACCTTATGTTGCTTCTCTTCAGGTCAAAGCATCATGTAAGAATTGAGTTCCACATATTCCTGGCTACTGAAAGTGCCTTGGACTTGAAACACTGACAATAGTTTGATGAGTTTGCAGTTCTGAGACAGACATGTATAAAGCTCATTCTCACATGACCTGTATGCAATCATACAAACACCCTATGAATGCAATGTCTGCAAGACTTGCCCTATGGACACTACATTCATGCAGAATATACCACATCTTCAAATTGTGGATTCATCCCTATGTCCGCAGAGCCTTGCCCTGATTCATAAATCAGCCAATCCCCTTACTATGATAAAACAAACACTCTCCTCCTCCTCCTCCTCCTTTTCAGGATGATTGTCATCAACTTATAAATACTACTAGCAGACAAATGAACAGCTACCAAAATGGGTCCTTCCAACTGGTAGCTACAAACTGGGCAAACAATGTTCTTATCTTTCTGATCCCCTCCACAGACCTACTTGCTACATGCCAGCCATTTCACCTAACAGTCATGTGTTTTAGGAGAACAACACTCTTGGTACTTTATTGTAGTGAATAGACTTCCAGCGTAGTAAACAAGGAAGTTTTCACTCTAAACTGACTCATACATCATTGGAGTGTTAACAAAATATGATATTATTGCTAGTGTACTTGGTGCTACTCCCATACCAGCAAAATTGTGTGTGCACTGTTGGTAATGGAAACTGCTCTGTCATGCACAATCATTGTTAGAAGTGTTGCTAGTATCCCTGGAAGATATTGAGTGATTTACACTGCTCCCATTTTACTGTGACAAAAATGGTTGTATGTGTGATGCCTTCTGTGCTTGCTAGCCTTTGAAAGAAAAGCAACAACTGGATGTAAAATGAAAAAGCAAGAAAATGAAAGAAAGACAACACAATTTTAATGGCACATCTTAGTCATAAATGGAAGGGGAATTTTATCTATGGTTAACTTTATTGTTTCTTCATACATAACAGGCTACAGATCAGCAAAATGCATATGGTGAAAAATTGCAAGAGATATAAGGACTCCCAAATGGCAACGTTGTTTTATAGGATTTTAAATGATATGCCACTGTTCTGACCTGCAGCTAACTCTTCCGGCATATTACAACATCCTCTTTCCAGCTCAACTTTCAGCACCCTGCAGCCTCTCTACACAACTGCCCTTTTAAACAAAATGCTGTAATAGTTTTGCATAAAAAGCATGCAGAAACAGCATGATCTTCACTGATGTAAAACAACGAATAGCTGTTTTTTTTATCTAGCTTGGAATAAAATTTTGTGTCCCCGGATTCTTTCCTTCCAGAGTATTACAGCCACAAGGGGACAGTCTGTGTAATTTGATGTAGTCTCAGGGCCTTCAATGGGAGGGACTACACGCGCAAGGGTAAGTCAATCATTCTCCATCCCAAATCTACAAAAAAAAAACACAAGCACTCAAGCAGAATCAGGTCAAATGTGAATCCCATTCTCAGGCAAAGTTAAATAACTGTCAAAATGATTTGGCAACATTTGCTATTTGTACCATTGGTCTGTTTGTTTGTGCATGGAAGTTTATGTGCCCTTCAGCATATTACAGAAATGTGTGCATGTATTGTATGTGTATCCATAGGAATATACATGCATATGTAC
Source organism: Lacerta agilis (assembly GCF_009819535.1). Classification (NCBI taxonomy): domain Eukaryota; kingdom Metazoa; phylum Chordata; class Lepidosauria; order Squamata; family Lacertidae; genus Lacerta; species Lacerta agilis. The sequence goes on from NC_046315.1 coordinate 23,113,072, forward strand.
AATATGAATTTGTAAACAGCTGCACACCTGCAACCACTCACAAATACATTCTGAGAAAGTATACAAAATAAACCCACCTGGGTTCACTAGCACTCTGCTTCTAAACATGTTTTTTTTTAAACTTAGGAGACCCATTGATTACCACTGAACTACTTATTGCCAATTAATGCCAATTAAGCATGCTTAGAACTCAGCTTTTAGGGTCTAGCACACAGAAACAAAGTAAATATGGGGGCGAAAGGCTAAAATATGACCATTGCCTCCCTCCTCTAGGATAAAGGAAGACATGGCCCACCCCAACCTTGTTGCATGTAATTTGCAAAAGCAGTTTTCCACTATTATCTGGGATTTCAGTGGACCATAGCCTGTATCTGCATGGTTGCAAGCAATATGCATTATTGACTGGGATCCAATGGTCTGTTTAAGTTCATGGAAAGGCTTTGCTGTAGCCTAGTGATGATTTTGTTTGAACTGCTGATCCCCATGCCATATTACAAACTGCTTTAACAAGCTCTTGCTCTCCCCTTCAAAAGCAGTTTACTGCCGGTATGTGGCATGTGGGTTGCTATTTAGGAAAATATGCCTGTAGTCCCCTTAGGATCACAAAACTAGTTTGTTTCACTGTTGACCACTGGGACCACAGTGTCACTAGCGTCACATGACCAAAGGGATGGGGAGTTTCTTGTCCACTTGCTCATCCCAACCCTCCATGTGAAGTGGCAAATGACTTATGAAACTGAACATACAGTACTTTAAAAAGCAGTTTGTGACAACATATGGTGGTCAGCTGATCAAAGTAAAAAGAAGAGATAAATCCCACATGGCTTACTCAAGCCCTTGCACATGCCTAAAATCATCCTTGGGAGTTTGACCTTTGTAAATAAACATTCCGGTTCTTGATTATTATTTTTTGGCAGTTCTGATATAGGCTACAGTAATGCAATTGAAAATCAATGTGATATAAGCAGCCTAGCTGTGAGCAAGAATACAAGCATTATATGTTCTAGCTTTTCTTCATGAACCTTAATGCTCTTATACAAATGTATATCATGTAAACCAATATTTACTTATGGGAACTTAAAAAGGAGAGGTTAAACAAACTCTTAAATCATGTGAGTTATAATTGATTTACGGAAGGAAATTTAGAATTTTCTACATCACAAAATATATATTGTTTTTTAAAGTAAGTTTTACTTTCTTAAAAAATAAATAGGACCTCTGAAACAAGCTTTTTGCCTAGCGGTGTTCTGCTTTATTAATTTATTTTTCTTTAAGCCCTGTCATATTAGACCACAATGGGGTTGTTTCTATCTTGAAAACAAATCTTTAGGCACATCATGTGATGCTGCTTCCATGAAAAGATGTCAATACAGCAACCACTTTTCAGCAGCACTGCTTATATTCAGTGGCAACTAACATGTCTGTTTTGTCCATGGTGATAAAACTATTTAATGGACTGACAGTTTGCCAATTTTCTTCTCTTTCTTAAAGGAAAATAATCTTAAAGTCTAAAAGTTGTTATGTGTGTGAAATAAACTTTCACACAGCAAATACCAAAAGCTAAATTTATTAACATTTGAAAACAAACATTTTAAAAATTGGTTTGCAGCCTCAGACTTTAGCTCTGCAAGTAGGCCTACTGAAGTGAAATTCTATTTTTTAGAAAGTCCTGAAAATAAGGGGTTTGCAGTGAAAACACCATTAGATCCTTGGTTCCAGTATTATGCATGCTCTTGTAAGATTAACACAATAGACTTGCCTATCCTTGGATGTTAGAGTCAATATAAAATTTTGCTCTAGTTACTGTACTTTTAAGAAGGTCCATACATTTAGAACTGTAAAATTATCAAGCTATAAAAACTAATTTTGTTTCAACTCTAGTAAATACAGAAAGACATTTTAATTTAAAAAAGCTGTAGCACTAAGAGTATCATATGCATCTACCTATACATGAAGAACCATTTATTGTATAAATGTTGTAGTTGTCTCTATATTGGCATTTAGGAAAGTTATTCCCTTGAACCTGATTATTTTGTGCATTGGAAAAATATTGGTGTAAACAACTGAGAGATCACTTGATGTCTTCATTATCCACTTACACTAGGACAGATCCAAAGCAAACAGACAAACAAAAATATCTCTTATTATAGAAATCCATCTAACTTGCTAATCTATCTTTCACAAGTGAGCTGAATCTGCTGCTGGTTGACAGTGCTCTTTCTATCTCAGGTAAAATACCTGGGATTTTATGGTTGTTGCTATTATTCTGCTTGACATTTTCCCACAGTTAGAGGAAACATTTCTCAGTATAGGTTAAAAACATTTAAAACAAACAAATGTAAAATTATATATACTGGAAAACTTCTTTTGGTCCTCTCTTTCCCAATTTGTGTCTTCTTTGAAGAATTCATGGCACAAGTTTGCATTATTATATTTTATATACCTAAACAAAGTCCTGCTTCCACAAAAGACATGGAAAAGTGGCCTCCCAAGTGGTTTAGTGCTTCAGAAAAACAGATACAAATGTTAAAAAAGTGCTCAAAAAGAATCTAACTTTATATATATATATATACTATATATCAAGATGGACTTTAGAAGCACACATCCCTTTTGTTCACAGAAAGGGCACATGTAGGTATCTTCCTTTAGATGATGCCAAACTGCTTATTAGCAGGTTCCTGCAAGACTGACACACCCATATTTATCTCCTTCTATTTTTTGGCACTTTCATGATATGTGGCTGTTTTACCTGTTGTCCCTGCTAGGCTCCGGTAACTTGCCCGGTGTACAAGCACTTTAGAAACTGGGATTTTTGTTCTAGGGATCTCACTTTTGGTAGGCTGGTGGTGTGCAAGGTGATGGCTATTACTGGTATCTGGGCCATGACTGCCATGTGGCGATGTAAAATGCTTGATACTGATGGGTATCTTGGAGTCCTTGAGTGAAGTTGTATGGGTTTTGACTGGACATGTTGTTGTTACTGGAGACAGTGGCTTGCAACAAGACACAGAGGTGACGTCTTCTGCAGAAGTAACTGTGGCTGTGTTTTCATCTGGATCAGCATACAGATCATAGAGAGCATCCCCACTGTAGCTGTCCCTGGGAATTACCTCTTTCTGGATACTGTTGGCATTGTCCTCCTCTGGCCCAGGTGTTGTGGAATCCCAATAGCCTTCATCGCTGCTGGGGATGGCTTCCTGTGGCTCCTTTTCCCTACACTTCTGGTCATTCTTGTGGCTGTGGTGAACCGGAATCTGGTTGAAACCAGTGTGCTTCCCAGTTGTCGATGCATCCTGAACTTTTTTGGTACAACCGCCACCTTTGGAGCCCTCGAGGGATTCTTTCCCTTCCCCCGGGGTCTCCTGTGGCTTCTCCGCTTGCGACAACACATCCCAGAACTCTGGGGCGCACGTGTCCCCCACCTGTTCGGGGCTGGCCATCTCTTCTCCTCCTCCTTGATAGGTCACCACGCTGGGGGGCTTTTTGGAAGCCCCCGCTTTGCCAACCCCAGGGGCGCTCTTGTCGCTTCCACCTGTGCCACCGCCACCGCCGCTGCCCACGTCCTCCTCCTGGTCGGCAATAATGTCCCCACAGCCTGTAAGAGAGTCAAAGCTTTTCAGTGAAGTCACGTCAGCAAACATCAAACAAATACGGTCAATGGACGGCTCAGAGGGTGGATCAAGAGAGGAAGGGTCAGGGGCTGCCGCCGCCGCCTCTTGGCTGCGTTCACACTCGGGTTCAACAGGGGGGGAAGGCTCGATGGGGATGTCACCTGTTATGGCGCCGTCCTCCTGGGTCCCTGGGCCATCGCCATCGCTGGGGGGTGGCTCGGGGCAGCTTTCCTGCGCTGGGGGCTGGATCCTGGGGGGTTCAGTTCCCGGTGGTGGTGGGGTACGTGGGGTGGGCTCCCTGGCACCAACGTCCTGCTGCTCTTGGGTAGGCACAGCCTCAGCGCTCAGGTGGGCCAGCAGCAGCATCTGGTCCCCACTGGCCTCCCCTGAGGGGGTCTGGGGGGCTGCTGCAGCCGCCGCCGGGGGTCGTGGCGCCTCCTCTTTGATGCACTCCAGGCTGGCCGTGAGGGAGCCGGGCCTGAGGTGGCTGGCCTGTCCCTCGGCGCCGTCTCCGGCCTCGTCCTCTTTGCTGGGCTTGTCCCTGCGGTGCCACCTCATGCTGTTGAAGAGCCCCTTGAGCCCCCCGCGCCCTTTGGGTCTCTCCCCTTTGCCGCCTTCGCCCGAGCGGCCGTTTTTGCGCAGCAGAGAGAAGAAGCGGTGGGACTTGCTCGCCGCCGAGCAGGGGGAATAATCCTTGTTGGCTCCGCCGCCGCCAACGAACTGGTCGTCCCCTCCGCCGCCGCCGCCGCCTCCCGGTTCCTCCTTCTTGCCGCTCTCGAGCACCACCTCGGCCAGCCCGTCGTGGGTCTTGCTCCTCACCATGCCCGGCTGCCCTCCGCCCGCTTCTCCGCCTTTGCCTTTGCCGCCACCGCTGCTCCTCACGCCGAAGATGCTCGGCATGGCGCCGCCGGACTTCCTGCGCTTGAACAATTTGAAGGCGGTTTTGTTGAGCTTGCCCGATGGCGGCGGCTGATCGCCCACCGCGCTGAGCTCGGCACAGTCGCCGTGCACGTCCATGGCGGCGGCTACCTTCCCCTCCGCTGCAGCTCCCCGCCGATGCCTGATTCTTTCCCTCGCTCGCTCGCTCGCTCGCTCACTGACAGCCTCCTCGCTGCTGCTGCTGCTGCTGCTGCTGCGGCCGCCGCTGCCTCCTGCTCGTCACCATGACAACCCCGGCACGGCTAAGCAGCTTTTGCTCAGCCCTAGGCCTGGGCCTGCGCCAGGCCTCCGCCGCCGCCGCCGTCCATCCGCTCGCTCCGCAGCCAACCTGAGCTGTTACAGCAGCCCACAATCAAAGCCAGAAAGCGGGGATGGCGGGAGGGAAGGAGGGGCGAAGGGAGAGGCGGCTCCCCCCTCCCCACCCCACCCTCCGCGGCTTTCCAAAAGCGGGGAGGGGGAGGGCTTATATAACTTAATCCATTTGGGGCTGCTGTGACTGCGGCTGCTCGCTCGCTTAGCATATGCCTGGGCAGGGACGGAGGGAGGGGGCTGCTTTATTTGGGGCGCATGAGGAGGGTGTTGCTTACACACCAGTCATGGAAGTATTGGGAAGCAGGGGGGGGGATGTGGATCATCCACCAGCACAACTCCTTTCATTGCGTTTTTAAGCTCCTGTTTTATTCTCCCCCCAGCACCTGGCTCCTTTTTATTTAAAGGAAGAGGTGGTGGGGCTGAAGCCTTTCTTCACTACAGCACACCCTCAAGTTTCCCAACTCCATTTTTGGGGGGAAGATACTCTGCATATGCTTGAAGGCACTTTCTCAGAAGGGAGCCTGAGCGTTAGAAAAGAAACCGAAAGGGTCAGATCCAAATTGCATGCTGGAAACCCTTTTAAAAACCAAGCGTTGGAAAGAGGGCATGCATCTCATGTAACCAGAAGAATGGAAACAAAGGGTGCATTTTATTACACAGCAAGTCTAATAAACTGGGCAACTTTCATGGGGTCTGGTGGCATTCCTTCTCCAAAAGCCTTTCAAAGATGTGTTTCCCTACAACCTAGAACACATTTCAGCATCAATACCCAAATGCAAGAAAGAAAACGTTCAGGATTTTCAAATCCTCTGCCCATGTTGCTAGTAAGGATGTGAAAACAACTCAGTTCATCAGAAATTTCTGGACCAATTAAAATAGTTTTGGTGTGCATAAATAGCCCATTGTTTGGTACAAGTACACTAAACGACAGCAACCTGTACAGATAATGCAGAAAGTAATTTGATTCAGAGCTCAGTCCTGTTATCCTCCAGTGTTAACAGCAGCTGGCGGGGGAGGGTTGCATCAGGAGAATAATGCAGGAGAAAGAGTTAACCACCCTTCCCCCTAGGCCCACTTCTCCAGTCACTGCTTCTTCCCCCATGACAGCTTTAAGATAAAAACAAAAATGTCAGGAAATCCAGTCACAGATCTCTCATGTGACATTGACAAAGTCCTTTCTTTCTTACTCTCCTGAACAGTTTTGTTACGGACCAGCTAACTCTTCCAGAACATTTTGCATCCACAGGATGTCGGCTTGAATAACTCCCACAAGGCATACTTGTGAATTTTTCCCCCTTGTGAATGTTTTATCCATGTAACTTGTTCAAAAATGAGATCTGAGGCTAGATTTCTATGTATTTCTGATAGATGTAATCATTTCTGAGCAAATTGTGGAGATGAAACATTCCTGTGAAATGACTTTCTCTACTATCCTCATGGAACAGCTGCATTGGGTGTGGCCCTGGAGATATGTAGGAATGGATCCTGTTGGGAAGTTAGTCTCCTGAATTCCTTTGTATTCCCATCTTCATAGGTTGCGTGAAAGACTATATTTGCAAGAGACCTTATCAGATCCATTATCATAAGCAATTATAAGCTGCAGTATCCCTGCCCAAAGAGCTGCTTACGCCATATCAAAAATGCAAGCTGAGATTACTGTATCTGTTGTTCTGTGCAATGAGAATCACGAATAATTAAATAACATTTAAGTACCACAGAAGAATTTATCTTGTGTTTTAATACCCACTATGCTTAATGCCTACTATGCTAACTGTGGACAATATATCTTCCTAGCTGAAGATCTTGAAGTGGTTGTTTACAAAATACTAACTACCACATGAAAGCAAAATATTGTCTAGTGCATATTCCAGTGGTTTTCAACCAGGGTGCCATGGCACCCTGGGGTGCCGGGGGCAACACTGTCCTCTTTCCCTCTTTCCTTCCTTCCCTCCTCAGAAGCCTTCTGGCATCTCTGCCTCCCAAAGACTTGCACAGCTGTTTGTTTCAGCATCCCTGGCTACAAGTTCTCCAGGCAAATGCTGCCTCTGGGGCTGGTCAGGGGGTGCTGGTTGCCAGAAGCTGAGGCAAACAAGGAAGCAGGCAAGGGAGCCCAGCTAGCCAGTCCACCAGCCCTTGCTGTTGGGAATGGACAGACAAGTCCTAGGTTCTGTGGGGCAGTGTGAGGAGGCACCTCTCTTTGGGGCAGGAGGGGGGCAACTCAGAGACCGGGAGGGGGGCAGCAGCAGCTGCCCAGAAGACTCCCAAGGATGGCGAGAGGAGAGGAGGCTGAGGGACCACTCCACAAGGGAGGGTATTTGAAAAAAAGTGAGAGGCTGCCAGCTCTGCAGGCAAGGGGTGATATAACTGGGCTCCTGGGTGCCACTGGGACCGCAGAAAAAAAATGTAGTTGGTCAAGGGATCCGTAGACTCAAAAAGGTCCACCTGGCATATGCCATAGAAAAGCTGACAATCAATTAGGTGACAAATTCTATTGGCAATGCTTTGGCTGTTCACCACTTTTAACAGCTAGCATGTATTTGCATTACAGTTCATTTGGTATAGGAATAATGCAAAGTAGTGATTTTGCCTCCTGGTCATCTCTATGCTTCCAGCAAACTACTAACGAATACAGTTGTTCAGGTACTGGGTCAAGGAAAGCTTACTTGCCAGAATGAGAGTGATAACAGATGTAGAGAACAAACAGATGAGCAGACAAACCCATCAAGTCATAACATTTTCATTATTTTTAGTGTATACGTCGTGTTGTCTCCGTCATTGCTTAGTGATTCAGAACAAAGTTGTTACATAAGCAAATAAAATGTAACATGCATGGAGAACAGAGAAAACATATTTACTTCAGAAGTTGAATGTTGGCAGCTGGTAGTCATGCAATGCAAAAACACTTTGCACCAGGAGGAGAGGAGGAAAATTGGGTGTGGTGTTAATTATGTTTATTATCATTATTACATTTATATCCCACCTTTCATCCAAAGAGCTCAATGTGGGGTATATGGATCTCCCCATCTCTATTTTATCCTTACAACAACCTGCAAGGCAGATTAGGCTAAGAGACTATGCCTGGCCAAATATCACCCAGTTACCGTACTTTCATGGCTGAGTGGGGATTTGAAGCTTGGTCTCCCAGGACCTAGGCCAAATCTCTAACTCAGTGTTTTTCAACCTTTTTTGGGCAAGGGCACACTTGTTTTATGAAAAAAATCACGAGGCACACCACCATTAGAAAATGTTAAAAAATTTAACTCTGTGCCTATATTGACTATATATAAAGTAATTCTCTTGAATAGGAATCAAATAAACACAATTTTTCCCACGGCACACCAGGCAACATCTCACGGCACACTAGTGTGCCGCGGAACAGTGGTTGAAAAACACTGCTCTAACTGCTGCATCACACTGACTTGTGTTGCTTACATTTTTACCTTTCTTCTCGGCCCAACATGACTCCTAAAACACCTTATAGTAAGATCAAACCATGACTAAACATGCATTATATTTTTAAAATATAATTTTAAAAAAGAATGAGATTACCTCACAAATACTATAAATAGTATCAGCACCACTAAACAATCAGATAACAAAACTCTCCTTAAAAGAATGGTTTTTGTCAGCCCCTCAACATGCAAAATGTGTAGCCACACTGAAGTCTTAAGGCAGGATGCCACGAGGGAGAAAGCATTTTTTTTTCTGGGTGCCACTTATAACTCAGTAGTTGAAGGCACTCGGAATTGTAGGGTTTTCTAGATGGTGGTAGTCACCAGTCCCATCTATGTGGGGCTGTGGATGTCCAGGTACCCACAAAATTTTAAATGAGGGGGCTGGGCCACGGCAATATTCTGCAGCCAGGCAGGCTCTGTCGGGCCCTTCTGCTGCTGTGATGGGCTCTGGTGGGCACTCCTGCTGTTGCAACGGGCTCTGGCAGGCCTTTCAAAGGGTGTGCCGTGGCTTCTCCCAGCTAGTGATGTCACGCTGGAAACCCACCATATTGGGCAGAACCCAACACACCTGGTGGTAGTCACCATGTGGTGGGGAAAAATTGAATTGTCTGAATCCATGTTTGGTCAGAACCCAGGATTTCCATAGTTTAGTGGCCTTGTATTACACCAGAAGCAAGTTGTTTTCAATCAGTATAAGGAAAGTTAAACATAAGGTATAAGATAACAAAATGGCAATCTTGGGTTGTGATTCTGAATACATTTTCTTACAAGTGGTTGAACAGAAGTCAATGGAATTCCATTTCTGTGCTTCCAAGTTAATGGGTCAGTGATGTGATGTTTAATTGCTGCTATTTACAGTATTTCTGAGGGCATTAAGAGATCTGATATAAGCAAATATTTGCAATAAGTATACAAAGTGTAATAAAAGGAGTGCATTCTATCTATGGGGGCAATTGCAAGATCCTTTAATGCAAATAGTTTTTGTGTGTGTAATAGGAGTATTTATAGAGTGGTAATGTTGCTCCATGTTATTAACCATGGGGAACTATGTACATCTGAAATCTGGGTCAGAGAGTGTGCTTTGTAAATTTGCCATAGGGCTTGTTTTTTACTCCCAAGGAAGAAAAGGCTTCTGATGTGAGGTCCAGAGGTCTAGCATTCATTGCTCATTGCCAGCAACCCACCCACAGCTGCCACATTACATAATGCAGATATTCACACGAAACCATTCTTTCAAAGCTCAAGTAAACAGAAGCCCATGCTGGAAAAGCGAACAAAAAAGGCTCACAAATCTAGCTGGAAGAAACTGCACAATGTAAGTAAAAGTTTACAAATGATGAAACCTTATTGTGCAGCATTTCTGTCTGATGGTGTATGGGAGGATTAAATGCTTCGAAATCTCATGAAAAAGGTTGTTTTTCTTGTGATTGTGCAGAGATACCAACGCTACCTCCAGATCTGGGCTCCAGCAGGTTCCTATTGGTGGGGGCAGTAAGAGTGGCAATATATTACAGTATTATGATTATTCACCACTTTTAAAAAGAAAACTCAAAGCAACTTACAATATAATACAAAAACAAAAACCAATATAAAACTAAAACAAAATAAAAGCTAAGTACATTCACATACCTAAAAGGCGGTCTAACACATCCAGTGTTGTGATCTAAGCCAGAATTTTGATTATCAACACTACTACCTATGTCAGATGCAGGGACTTTATATGACCATCCAGACAGCTCTGTCTGGCCCTCAAAATTCTCCCCAGACTGGTCCTGCTTCACACCCCAAGTATTTTTGCCTGGCTAGAAAGTGTCATTGAACTGTGAGAATGCCTCTTGCTTGTCTGCATGAAGGATATGGAAGTCGAGTGTGTGCGTAAAATTAGTCTAATGTGTACAAGATAAACTTTACATTCATTGCTTTGTCTACTTTTGCCTCTGGCCCCACTTATCACTGGCATGTGGCTCATGAAAGCTTGTTCAGATGGCAATGCAGCCCTTGTATGTCGGAGTGGGGAATGCTTTTTGGCTCAAAGTATTGTTCCAGGGCATTGTGGGAAATTTAAACAATGGGCAGCTCCCAGGCTCAGCTGCCCAGAATGGGAAGCTCATCTCCAACATCAGTGGTGGGCTCAGCCAAGGCTCTTTGCCCCCACAGCTGCCCTCTGATACCAGGTACGGATGCCAGCCCTGATATACACAAACACACCTGTGCCATATCAGTAAATGGTGCCAAGATGTGCGCACAGAGCAAACCATCCAAGGAAGCTCTCATCTACATTGATATGGAGGTTTGTGGGAAGTTTGGCTGTGGCTGTCCAGCAGTACCCTTTTGTGGGCCACACACTATTGCTGTCCACATTTATGTCTGCTATCAGTGCTGGCTGCAGATTTCAGAAAGGTCAGATGACTTCAGCGGGCACCTGCTGCCCATTCATGTGTCGTCTCCCCTTGGGTCCAGACTGTACAACTGTCCCAAGGGAGAGCACAAGGCATGTAAAGACAGGAAATGACAGCAAGGAATTTTTTTTGGGGGGGGGCAACAGTGGGTTCTCATCACAGAGGGAGCCTTGGCAGGTGCCCAACAATGCCTACCTCTGAAGGTGGCCCTGTCTGTTAAGGCACAATGGAGGGAAGACACGAAATCAATAAAACACCTTTTGTATAAGGTAAAGGTAAAGGTACCCCTGACCATTAGGTTGACTCTGGGGTTGCGGTGCTCATCTCGCTCTATAGGCCGAGGGAGCCGCCGTTTGTCCGCAGACAGCTTCCAGGTCATGTGGCCAGCATGACTAAGCCGCTTCTGGCGAACCAGAGCAGCACATGAAAACGCCGTTTACCTTCCTGCCGGAGCTGTACTTTAATGTGCTTTCGAACTGCTAGGTGGGCAGGAGCTGGGACCAAACAACGGGGGCTCACCCCGTTGCGGGGATTCGAACCGCTGACCTTCTGATTGGCAAGCCCTAGGCTCAGTGGTTTAGACCACAGCGCCACCCGCATTGTATACATACACACAAAGGGGTTCTCTTTTACCTTATAGAATTATATACAGTAATTGAGTTGAAAGGGACCCCGGGGGTAATCTAGTAGTCCAACCCCCTGCCATCCAACCTCTGCTTTAAAACCTCCAGTGAAGGAGAGTCCACTACCTTTTGAGGGAGTCAATTCCCCTGTCAAACAGCTCTCACGGTCAGAAAGTTCTTCTTGATGTTTAGCCAGAATCTCCTTTCTTGAAACTTGAATCCATTGGTTCATGTCCTATCCTTTGGAGAAAACAAGCTTGCTCCATCTTCCATGTGACAGCCCTTGAGATCTTTGAAGATGGCTATCATATCTCCTCTCAGTCTCTTCTTTTCCAGGCTCAACAACATAAATGTCTTTTATGTCCTTTTTCAATTGTCTGCTGAGGACAAGGTCTGAGATGCAATTTGGTTAGGAAAACAGAAAACAACAGAGAGGATTGTTCTGGGTAGGAGAGCTGGCCTTGCTCTGATGATAGGGAGAGTTGCAAGACTTGGTTCTGTCTCAACCACTTAAAGGAATTTGGCACATATCTCTAAGTAAGCTGTATTTTAGCCTATTACTATTATTACGATAATGACGATTTCTTAGCCAGCCTTCACCATGAGGTCTTAGGGCTGTTTACAAAAACTTAAAAATACAACATTAAAATTAGTTAAAACAAATGACAGTCAAGAGAATAGTGTGGGACCTAAAATATATATCTCAGCTGTCAAAGGCCAGGGTAAAGAAGAGTTTATTTAGCATTCAATGAAAACTGAATAATGAGATGTTAATTTATGGGGAGGAGCTTCCACCATTTAGGGAATGCCACAGAGAATGCCCTCCCCAGGGCTGCTGTCCACCACACTTCTGAGTGCACTGGAAATAACAAGAAGGTCCCCTCTGCTGATCTTAAAGCACGTCTGCAGGAGTTGGGTTTGTATTTCAGATATTTGGTCCATGTTATTTAAGGGATTTAAACACTAATGTGAGTACCTTGAATTGGGTCCAGAAATGAATTGGCAGCCAATACAGCTGCTTTAGAACAGAAGTTATGTGGGTTCTAAATGAATCTAACCAGTGCTTTTTTCTTAAAAAAAAATGTTTAGGGATACTCTCATTTTCCTACTCATATTGAAATACCGCCCCCCCCCCCCGTGAGGCCAAACTTAGATTCACAAAATGTTTAGGGGTACGCGTACCCCTGCATACCCCCAGAAAAAAAGCACTGAATCTAGCAGTAATAACCTTACAGGGTTGTTGTTCAGAGCATTCTCCTCACAGACTTAAAATCCTCAGAGCAGTTTAACAACCAGTCCTGCTTCCCAGGAACGCTTGGAATTGTAGCTCTGTGAGGGGAATAGGTGTCTCCTTATAAATACCCAGCCCACTCCATCTTTTCTTCACAGCATCCATTGTCAATGTCCACTGAGAGCCCTGCTGGATTCTCTCTAGTTGGTCTGCTGCACGGGAGACCTTGGACCAGAAGCTGTCCCTTGGTCCAACGTACCTCACATAGTTGTTGTGAGGGGCGAAATTGAAAACTATGTGTCCTACCCTTGGCTTATCAGAGGAAAAAAGGATAAAAATGTAATAAAGAATATTCCATATAATGAATATTTGTTCTACAGTCATCCAGCCTTCCTTCATGGTTCCTGACCTAAAGGGAAATATTGAAACATCAATTATTAGAAGTACTTCTTTTCTTGAATTCCCTCCTCCCAGCAAAACATAGTGTGTATTGTCTTAAAACTAGACACCCTTTCAAAAGATTTTCCTGAACAGTGAGACTTGCTTCTAATTAATATGGCCATGTATTGACCTGCTGCAGTTTATTTAAACTCTCTCTGATTAATCCTTCCATAGCACTGTATATATTGCGACTGGACCCTGTAAGAATGTGCAGTACCCAATCTCAGATTTATTTCCATAAGGATTATTTACCAGTGTTGGGATTTTAATTTATTTCATCAACTAACTAGATGGGGAAAGACAAATGGCTAAACCGAACAAGTAAACAAATCAGAACCCGGGAGATACAATCTGCTTGGTTCTTTGCAAGGCTGCAATGCTAAAGAGTTATGTAAGGACAAATCACTCCCTTAGGAATGACTCTTTTCTATACATCCCTGCTTGAAAAAGTGGAAAACAAACGACCACAGCCCCTTGTGTTATATATTGTACAGTACTGTCATTCATGTTAAGGTCCTCCTCTTAATGGCTTCTTCTGATAATATATGTCATAACAACTACTGTGTACCTGAGTATGAAGATACATAATACGTATTTTATGATGTTAGGTCACACTCTTATGCCACTTTTAACAGCCATCAGAGGGGTAAGCTACAGTTCCCATGAGTCATTGGGGGGAAGCCATGGCCATTAAAGTAGTGTAAGAGTGATTTAAATGTAGCCTTGCCAATTATGTGAAGATGCCTTGATTTGGATAGCAGCTTAGCATCTTCCACTCCAACACTCAGTGGCTTCCCAGTGTCCCAGGCAGACGTCTCAGATACCTTAGATATCCATTTAACTGGGTTTAATCCTGGGACCTTCTCCATGCAGTGTCTGCTGCTCTCAGCCCACTGAATCATGGCTTTTGTTTCTGTGTATATGGATACAAGAATCAGAATCTACTCAGCTACATTCATCACAATAATACATTTTGAATGCGTTATAGACATCCATCACCAAGAGAGCAAAAAGAAGTTTATATGGATTTTTACATAGGCTGTTTTCTTTCTTTTGTTGTAACGATTTAATTTCTGACTTATTTATAGCATTTTTAACCTGTGTCTAGATCCACCCTAGATCAGAGATGGACAATGTGTGGCTCATGGATTGCGTGTCACCCTCAGCCTCCCTGTGTGCAGCACTGTATGCCCATTACTCTAGTTCAGTATATCTTGTAGGTGGGGATAGAATGCATATACTAGGGTTAAGACGTGCACAAGAAGTTTATTGCCACTTTCCAACAAGAACAGAACAAGAAATTCTTCCCTTTCCCTGGCTATAACTAAGTCCAATGCCACCTAGTGCCTGAAATAACTACCTACCAACATTATCCACACAGCCAAGACCATTAGGCCCATATTGCAGATGGGAGGGGAGGGGGTGCTTGCTGAGACTGAAAGAATAGTGTATTGCCTAAGAACACCTAGTGAGATTGTGGCTGGGATATTTGAACCAAACATGCCATAGCCACTACTGAGCTACATCCGCACTCCAATATAACATTCTTCACACTGAAAACTTCCCTAATAACTGAACCATAGCCATTTTGCTTGGGGTTCTGCTCTGCAGAGCACATACCATAATGATTAATCCAGGCCTGACCTTAATGCTCAAGTCATGTGGTTAATTTTGCCTTCTGCTGCTGTGCGAGGTCTATTGAAACAAATGAAAAAAAAATCCCCAAGGGCATCGTGTTGTTGTTGTTGTTTATTTTGTTTATTTCCCTTGCTGCCCCTTATGCCTTTTTATCATCCGAGCTGCAATTTCATTTATGTAAAAAATAATAATGAAGGGGTGGGGAATAATGCAGGTAGCTTTTCCATAAATGTAAATACTGTTCTCATTGCTGTAGGATGTTGTGGATGAGGCAGCTGGCTTAGAAGGATTACATGAATAGATGGGAAGCAGTTATGAGGGTATGACTTGTGGAAGACAGCTATCACAGCCAGTACTCCCCCCCCCCCCAATCTGGATCACGCCAGAGTGCAGTTCCAGCACCTCTCAGATGGGTGCCATTGTGGGCTGGTGCTCTCCCACCTGCTTCTTGCATTTACATACTTCTGAGAATCCCAGAACAAGCATTTCAAGTCAAAGCAGAAACTGACCAGAGTGCGCGAGTCTACGCTTGTTTTTAGATCTACGACTCCACCTAGCTCCTAGCCACTCCTAGCCACGATTGGTCAAGCTATGGGGTGAGGCCAATTCATATTTCCTTTTCTTCAGTCTGTCTCCTGTGTAACGGTGGTGGACTTTAAGCTTTCTAGCTAGGCTTCTACTGTGCATGTGCACACACACACACACGCACACGCACACACACACACACACACACGAGCTGCCCTAGCCATCCACCTGAGTCTAAGAGAATGAGGGAGGTGGGGTGCATTTATTTGACCTGCGCCAGAACCAGGGGCTACCCACAAACCATCTAAGGAATCAGCTTGCTATAGTTTTAACACTTCTATGAGTGGTGAACGCGGCTGTTGTCAAACCGACATCTGTTCAGGGCTGCTCTGAGTGGCCCTTCGACTTAGTGTAACAACTTCATGGTGAGTTCTGGCACCTATTTTTCTTGGAAGAAAGCTCTGTCATCCATCTTGCAAATCTCGCCTGGGCTTTCCTCTGTGTTCCCAGGCTGTGCACTTACTACCATTTACTCTGGCTTCAGTGCGCCCCCACTGCCGACTTGAATCTGTGTGCACACGACCACTGGTCACAGTGCAGCACTATCTTGTAGTTTCTTAAGAAAGATGGCTGTTTGATGGGCTTTCCCTCCAACCAGCATCAATCGGAAAGGAAAACTTAAGCCACATTCACTTTGCACCTAAGGTGAGGTGTTTACTTCTGAGGCGGCCATGGCTCATGCGCAGATGACAGCTTCATGAACAGGAGTCTGGGGAGCCGGTGTTGCAGGGGCAGGGAAACTAAACAGGTAACGTGCATCGGTGTGTACACAGCAACACAAAGATGCGATTCGAAACACGGCTGGGGGAGGGAATGACCTCATTGTGTTTTAAGCCACTAGTTGTGTACACGGCCCTAGAGAGGATGCTGAACTAGATGAGTCATTGCTCTGACCCAGCATGGCAGTCTTTCGTTTCTGTATTCTAGCTGGAATTGCATGATTGCTGACTTGAAAGAGAAAAAGAAATATGCCTGTATTGCGTAGCAATGCTGCAGCCATCTTGACTGCCACATCCACGGCAAGTAAAAAAAAAGGGGGGGGGGTATGACTACCAGGCACAGCTGGTTTTTCTTTTGCATCCTGCTTTGATCAGTCTCACAAAGTAGCAACAGTTTCCCGGGAACTCAGACATGGTTTGTTTCTTTTTAAAATGATGCCTATATCCACTCCACTGACCTCTTTAATTTGATGTCAACAGAGGGACCCTCAGTGCTTGTGAAAGGCACTGACTGATTCATATAAGCATGTGGACACAATGGATCTGCTGGTCCACACACACACCCCTATCTGCAGCCCCAAACAGAAGAAGCAGTAGGATTCCTGGCAGATGATAGTCCAAGCTCTTCTAGATAGTATCTATTGACACAGATTTCATAACCATTCCTTTACTGAACTGATAGTAAAATTTACTATGGTTTCACGCAGGCACAGCTATATGTTTGAGGGATACTCTACTTTTCAAGCCAGAGATAGCCAACATGGTGCCATCCACTCCCTAGAAATCTTTTTTATCTAGACTGAGCCTTGAAAATCTAACCGTATACACTTCTTTTCAGAGGAAGGTTTTGTTTTGTTTTTAAACTCATGCTGCAGAGAGACAACGATTCTGTCTCCAGCATCATCAGATAATTTGTTGTCAGGATGATTGCCATCAAAATCAGGGCAGGTGCAGACATGTGTCATTCCCAGCTTTCCAGCTGTCATCTTTCCCCCTTAGCCCAATTAAACAAAAGCAAAAGAAGAGGTGCTTTATCAAATCTGGCATGCTTTGGGATAGGAATTGTTGGCTTTTGTATGCATGTATTTATTTAGGGATTCAAAAGCAGTAAACAAC
Organism: Lacerta agilis; assembly: GCF_009819535.1. Classification (NCBI taxonomy): domain Eukaryota; kingdom Metazoa; phylum Chordata; class Lepidosauria; order Squamata; family Lacertidae; genus Lacerta; species Lacerta agilis. Next base: position 23,130,141 of record NC_046315.1, read on the forward strand.
AAATCCTCTTCGAATATTTGGGATATGTGAAACAAAAAATGCCTTTTCCAGGCAAAATATTCATGACAAACCTCCGCAATTTGTGAAGAACACATGGCAAATTGCAGGGTAATCATTATACCCATAGCTAGAGCTCCAGCAAGGAGGAAGGGAGAAATGACTGTGAGAAGCGAGGTGCAATTCAGATGTTTGTGAAGAAAAGAACAATAAGGTTTAGTGGATTGTACATTAACCAGGGAAATCTGTTGTTTGAACTCCTGCTCAGCCATAAAGCTTGCAAGATTGACTTTGCATTAGGGGCTTATTAGACTAGACTTGGGAGCTCTGGCCTCTGATCTCAACTGCCCTCAGTAATGAATCCTCAGGGCCATGGGTTGGCACATCTTCCTGTTGTTGTTGTTCAGTCGTTCAGTCGTGTCCGACTCTTCGTGACCCCATGGACCAGAGCACGCCAGGCACACCGATTTTCCTGACTAGACAGCAAAATGTTCTCCAATCCTGGATGAACTCTGCTCACCCAGATTGCTGGTTAGCTTACCACCATAGGGTGTTCAGATGAACCTCAAACACATGGGGGCCTCAGCCAGTTCCTGATAAAGTCGACCACGGGTGCCAGGCCTGCTGCCAAAGGGCATGGCATGGGCACAGCTCATTTGGCATGTGCCTTGAGCTTCCCTTATGCAGGGGATGAAGGAGGTCCAGTTACAGGTGGGTAGCCGTGTTGGTCTGCCATAGTCGAAACAAAATAGAAAATTCTTTCCAGTAGCACCTTAGAGACCAACTGAGTTTGTTCTTGGTATGAGCTTTCGTGTGCATGCACACTGAAGAAGAAGTATCTGAAGAAGTGTGCATGCACACGAAAGCTCATACCAAGAACAAACTCAGTTGGTCTCTAAGGTGCTACTGGAAAGAATTTTCTATTTTGTTTCGGGATGAAGGAGGTTTTACTTCCTGGGGACGCAGGTTGAACCAGTTGCTGGCAGCCACTGGAAAACAAAATATAGGGTCCCTCCCCTCTCCTTACAAACTGCCATTCTGGTTTCTCCGTTACATAAGCAGGGATGGAGAGATCAGCCTATATCTGAGGCATGTCAGTTTCACGTGTGTTGATTCCGAAGTGTGTTCCATCCAGTTTCTGCATCAATGTGCATTTTTTTTAAAAGCTTGAAAATTTGCATTACTGTATTTTTGTTTGTATGTGGGGGTTTTTAAAAAAATGCCTTTTCAACCTATGTTACCATAAAATATGCAATTTTTACTAATTTTAATCAAAACCAAGATTTCTATATGCATTTTGGTTCACTTTTTGAGTCAAGAACTATATTGCAAAAAATTGGAGCAATGCAAGAACTAGTAATTTCTTTCCAATCTGCACATCAGTTTAGAATGTTTGGATCAGGTTGGTTTGTGCAAAAATGCAGCCCGAAAGAAATCTTCTAACATTAAAAACAACAGCCATGAAATTTATCCATAATCAAATCATCAACCTGTTCATATTAGTAACTGTGGAGTTTATAGCGAAAAAAGTAAGTTAATCCTTTTTTTAAAAAAAGGTGCATATTCCATCCGCAACCGATGACTGCCCAGTGCGCATTTGAAGTCCTTGTATGTAAAAACTCAATTTGGGATTTCCTAAAAAAGACTAATACAGCCTGAGCAGTTTAATCCTTGTTTGGTTTATCTGTGTTTCTGAGCCTCTGAATGATTTAACTAGTAACCCATATTTTAGCACGCGTGGATTACTGACCTATTAACCTAAAGATGTTGTTAATCTGATTTAAATTAATGATTTGAATGCCAGCTTGCTTAGGCCATAGTAAAGAATGTTTTAATTTTGAAAAACAATTTTCTAAGATTGATTTTTAAAACTAATACAGTATACTTAAACCCTGTTCTTATTGGGTAGTTGGTTGTGTAATATTTATTTATTTATTCATTCATTTATTTCTTTAAAAAAAAATTTTAATATATTTTTCAGTTTTACATTTTGGGAATATGGTTTGGTGTGTTGTGTCTATGCAGATTTGGTCCTGGCAGATCTGTAGGCAATTCCTCATGTTACATAGTTCCATTTGCTATTCCTCAGTGGACAGAAAGTTGACTCTCGGTTTCCCATATGTAGCCTTTTAATGAAGTAGACATGTCAGTGTTTTTAATTATGATGTCAGGAGTGTTTCTGAAGCTGAGGCTAACATCACATTCTACATAGCTGAGATTATAAATGACTCTGTTTGCTAATTACCGTATTTTTGCATGTATAAGACGAGCTTTCTTGCTATAAAAAAAGTAAAAAATTGGGGGTCGTCTTGTACACGGAACATGGGCATCTGGGAAATTTTAAAAATATTTAAGCATATGTCCTGGATCTTGGCTTGGGTGGGCTGAGGCAGTCCCTCCTGCTGCCATCACCCCTTTCTCCCCCCCCCCTCTGGGCTGCATGCTGGCGACTGGCTCACCTCCTGGAGCCCCCACTGGCTCGACCACCGGATCTAGAGCAGCTGCCACCTCTGCTGCTGTGAGCTGCCTCAGCTACCTCTCCTTGCCTTTCTTTCCTTTTTTCCTTCTTCCCCTCTCAAACTCCCACCCTGCCCCCAGCCCGTTCACCATCTTCCTCATCTCAGTTTGCTCGATGGCATGTCCCAATACTGAGCGGCCGCTGCCTTCTCCCGGCTCTAATTTTGGGTTCAAAAAAATAGGGGTCGTCTTATACATGGAGGCATCTTATACATGGAATAATACGGTTACTTTGACTTGGGCACAGCTGCAGAAGCACTCTGTGTAAAATAAAAAAATAAAATTCATGTTTATGACTATCTGGAGCGGCCCATGCAAAATTCTGCTTTCTCTTGCACTGAGAAGATGTTCTCTGCGTGTCAATGCACTGTCCAAAATGGTGAGCTGGGAAGGTGCTCTCAGGGCCAGCCCAAGACATTTTGCTGCCTGTGGCAAAGGAGAAGTCAGGAATCCCTCCCATTTCATGTACAAAAACTGAGCAGTTGGGCAAATTTTTTTTACTTCAATACAGGTGATGAGATGATGTGTTCCACCACATGTAAAGGCAGCAGGTGGGCTTAGCGGGTAGGACCTGCGGCACAAACAGCTCTGTCCTCCACCATCTGGCTCCTGTCCTCTATCCCCTGACACCTGTATTCTGGGACACCTGCCTCACCTTGCCTAATGGGAGGACTGGTCATGTATTCATACGTTAGTGAATATGTACTCAAGAAGACAGCTTATTTTAATTAAATTTAATTAAATTTATTAGATTTCTTACCCACCCTTTACCACAAGGTCCCAAGGCAAGTTAGAATAATAAAATATACTACACCTCTCCTTACCCCACCTGAGCAACTGTTGCACTAATGAAACAGCCATATTAAAGGCTAAGTTTATGTTATGTAATGTGTTATTAATAACTGAAGTGAGAACAGGAGAAGGACTGCCAAAACTCTGAGAATTGGACTCAAAAATTTCTATCTCCGAGGAGGATTGGAACACCATGTTGGACAGAATTTCCCCGCAAAGCAAGCTTGGCTTCATTTAAAGAAATCTCTACAATTCTCAGAGTGCGTATTTCCCAACATGTATATTAGGCAAAACTGCATACATAAATGTGCATATTAAGAGAAATTCGCACTAAAATGTTGATGGAGGACTTTTTAAAAACTGCAAGCTGATTTGGAAATCTGTAGAACTGAACTTAAGACTGGTAGAAGGAAAAACTGAGAGAAATTGAAATTGTCACATTTGTCCATCCCTACCTGGGAGTAAGCCCCATTGAATTCAACAGGACTTACTTCTGGGTAGACATGGCTAGGATTGTTCTGTTAGTCAATACGAGTAGAAAATGGATATATGCATACATATAGTCGTCTGATGGAGCCATATGGACAGCATGTGCAAACAGCCATGCTAGGAAGAGACCTCTAGGCAAAGTGGAGAACTGTTTCAAAATATCTGAACCAGATGGAAAGCCAGAATTTGAAGCTAAAAATAAACTAAATTGGTTAGACCTAAATCCTAATCCCCTCCCTTAAAAGATATGGGTACCTCAGATGACCCACAGATTGTAGATAGGGTTTATATAGGCTCAGCTAGACAGACATATCGCCACCCACAACCTTCATGGCCATCTTGATGCCTAGTGTAGAATCTCTGGAGTGAGCAAAGCAGGTGAGAGAGAACAATCTGTCTGCAGAGGAGATGTGGAAAGTGATCACAGCTGAGCACAATAGCAGAGGAGCCTCTGCCTTGGGGTTAGCGATGGGGGAGAAATTCGAATCAGTTTGCATTTAAAGGCAAACCTACCTGATTTCCACTTTCCTAAATGATGCATGAACTGAAACACAGCCATCCCTCGGATTTCTCAGTTCTCTGAATTTTGCAGTGCCATTCTCCAGAACCATAACATGCATGAAAATGGCTAAAATGTCCATAAAATGCACATATTAGTATATGCATTATATACTAATGCATTATTTTTGAGGGAAATGCTTTGCAAAAAAAAAAGTGTATATTTGTCAAAATTGCATACAAACATGCAGGGGTCCCCAAAGTAAGGTCCGCAGGCTGGATACGGCCTGCACAAGCCAATTATCTGGCACTCGACGGACCCCGCCGCCCACTCTTACCGGCGCAGGGCAGCACGGCTGCCCATCTCCGGGTTGGCGCGGCACCAGAAATAGCTTGTGCGCATGTGCAAGTGTAATTTCCGGTGCACTTCCGGGGCTGCGGAGGCCCGTGCACATGCGCACAAGCTGTTTCCGGTGCCGCGCCACACTGGAAAAAGTGGGTGAGTGCGCGTGCATATGGGCACGTGTTCCCCCACCCTCCGGTCCACCGTGCGATCGGCGCTGGAGGAACCGGCCCAAGGCCAGGTAAGTTTGGGGACCCCTGCAAACATGTGTCTATTAGGAAAAATTTACTTAGTGATGTATTTATATTGTAAACCACCCTGAATGGTTTACAATATAAATACATGAAGGGTGGTATAGAAATTGAAGCAACAAGAACAATAGCAATCTCGACTTTCCTCTCTGGACTATGTTTGCATTACTTAAAGTGACTTTGCTAACACTTCTGTAGCAAAAAGAGGCCCACCACTTTACTGAAATCTCACTGCTTCCAATCATGGTGTGCTGAGACCTACTGCTGTGTTAGCCGCCCATTTTTTTTATATGTCCTAATATTTTTTGTGCTGCTGGTTAAAGCTGGAAGAAGCAAAGCACACCTTGAAATGGAGGCTGATACCTATGAATCCATTTTAGGAACATAGGAAACTCTGTCCTAACAAGTCAGACCACTAGGTCCGTCTAGCTCAGTATTGGCTGCAACTCCCTATGGTTTCAGACTGGAGTCTTCCCAAGCCTTACCTAGAATAGCCAGGGATTGAACCTGGGGTCTCTTGGGGGCGAAGTAGATACTCTGCCACTGAGCTAGCGCCCTTCTCTTCACTAACGTGCCTTTTCTCCCCCCGAACAGCTTTAGAACAAATGGGTCCACTCTCTGCCTCTTCTCTGTTGGTTTCCCGTCTGTTTTTGCCAAGAAATCCTGGACAAGCTGAAGAGGTGAGAGCTGTGAGCTGCGTCGGGAGAACAGGTGGTTTCCCCCCTTTGTGTTATCTGCCATCTGGGCAGGTTCACTCAAAAGATTTGCCTCTGCTGGAGATGTACGTGGGTCTCCTTCATGTGGTTTGTTTCTCATGGAGCAAAGGCAAAAATCGGCACGACTGCTCCGCTCCACAAACTCCTCCACTTTCTACCTGAGCGCCAAGCTTTCATCTACTTTGTCTGGGCTGCAACTTTGATGTAGAATTAAAGCAGCTCTGAAACAATATCTGGAGCACTTGTAGAAAGACATCCAAGGGTGAAAACACACTGCAGGTATAAGAGCTCAGGCGTCGCAGTTCATGGAAGCTGTTAAAAAAAGAATCTCTGCATTGTGTGCCTTCCTGTAGTAAGTGGGTAGTCCGGTGGTTAGGATAGAGATTATGGTTTAGATTAAGAGGAGGGGGGAACCAGGCAACTACTTCTACATGCCCCAGGAAGCGTCATAAGCAGTTTGCGATTTGGCATTACTGAGGTGTGTGTGTCTGCTGCTTAAAGGAAGAATGTCAAAATTCCGCAGGGCATGCCAGAGACTGTGGTGTGTGCACCTAGAGTAGTCCTTTGAATAGTGGCCAGTGTGTAAGTGTATCAGAAAAGCAAATGGGATCGGGGCCAAACTGTTATAATGGCTTTCAGCTCGTGGTGTTTGTGGTTTTCCTAGAGCATAATCGTTACTAGAAATTGAAGTGTGTATGAAATATTCATGCACACACTTGGAAGTGAGTTGGATGAGGAGACACTGGCTCTTCCAGCATGGACATCCTGCTAGCTTTCTCTTGTCTGTTCCTTGAAATCAGGGATCTAATTTTGGTTCCCTAAACTAGAAGAAGAAGAAGAAGAAGAGTTTGGATTTGATATCCCGCTTTTCACTACCCGAAGGAGTCTCAAAGCGGCTAACATTCTCCTTTCCCTTCCTCCCCCACAACAAACACTCTGTGGGGTGAGTGGGGCTGAGAGACTTCAGGGAAGTGTGACTAGCCCAAGGTCACCCAGCAGCTGCATGTGGAGGAGTGGAGACACGAACCCGGTTCCCCAGATAACGAGTCTACCGCTCTTAACCACTACACCACACTGGCTCTAGAACTGAAACGAAGGATATGTACACGTGAGCGGTTTCAAACATAGAGGTAGTATCCCCCTCACCATGTTTTACATTGCATTTGTATTTTCATTTGTACTTGCTGTACACACTAGAGAGAAAGCAGGGTTGTCTTCAGCCAATGTGCATTACCTGATTTGGTTCCCCGCACCTGCACTCAAGCAATGTGGTTCAGTCTTTTATGCAGTTCAGTAAACTTTCCTCTCTCTGCTCCCAGAGAGAGGGATCCTAAGCTTGTATATCATTGCAGAACCTCTCTGCTGCTGCTGCTACTTGTCTCTGACTTCTCAAGTTTCATCTCCTGCTGTGAGAGCTGCAGCTCTGATTTCCAGCAATGAGTCATCATGTACCTTAACTCACCCAGAGTGGAACCTCTCACTTAAGGGAAGTTTCTTTGTGCAGCATTCCAAATTCAAAGCATTCAAAGACAGCATTTTATGTACATTAAACTTATAACTTTAACAACATCATGTGTGCTTGGATTCAAACACCAGCGGTCAAAGGGTCTCGTGCCCTAGATCTCAAGCGACAGTGTCCAAATCTATTTTGTCCGTAAAGTGCCTTGCAATGTTGCTGAGGGTGTCAGATCAATGCTTACTTGGCCAGATTACAAAAGCCCATTTACCAATCAGGAAAGTTCTGCTGGGTGGCTACTTTCAGACAGAATGGTGGAAGACCTTTAAGTGTGTGTGTGTGTGTGTGTGTGTGTGTGTGTGTGTGTGTGTGTGAGAGAGAGAGAGAGAGAGAGAGAGAGAGAGAGAGAGAGAGAGATTAAAAATGCCTTAGTAAGAGTGCCATACTTAATAGGTGGTCTTGTAGAGCCAATGAATGTCAAGGGCAGAGGGAGGCAAGAGCTCAGTAAAAGTTAAAAGGAAGTAACACCCACAGAGAAAGTTGCCCGCTCGAGACCACTGAAGCCTAACAGAGGAGCTTTTGAAACTCAAGTATTAAATTTCTTTGATATTGAGCACCAAATAGGATGAAGCTGTAGCCTTAGGAATAGTTAGGCCTGTTGTTTTCAAAGTGGAAGATGGATGTGTTAATGTCTGATTTGCTTGGCACTTTAATGCTGTAAGTAGAGGATTGCAATATGGGGATAATAATGCATTAGTTGCATGTGAAGTGCTTTTGAACACTCAGAAACACTAAATAAATGCTAAATATTTCACACTGTTGTTCTAACTAGCTTGTGCTTGGGCTGCCAGCTTCTCAGCAGCCTACTTTAGCTCTACCTCTACCAGCAACAAACCTGTGAGCAACCAGATGTTGTTGGATTGTGGTCACATCCGTACCATACATTTGAAGTGTATTTATCTATCTATTGCATTTATATCCCACCTTTTTCTCCAAGGAGCTTGAAGTGAAGCACATGGGTCCCCCCCATCCCCATTTAATGCTCAAAACACACCTGTGAGGTAGGTTAGGCTGAGAGGCAGTGGCTGGCCTGATGTCACCCAGTGAGGTTCATAGCTGAGTGGCGATTTGAACCCTGGCCTCCCAGATCCTAACCTGACACTCTAACCATCAAACTACACTGTAACACTTTAACAGAGAACCCTGGAAACTGGTAAACTGCATTGTTTTAACATTTTGATGTTTGCCACCCTGTTCTCCTTTGGGAGGAAGAGCAAGATATGAATTTCAAATAGATGTAAGAAAGAAATTGGGCTGACTTACACTGTAGTTAAGAGCTTCTGCCTTCACATCTCTCCTCAAGATTACAGGGTATGTTTCTCAAGGCTCCCCTACACAGTGGTTACATCTGCCCAGCTCAGTTGGTGCTGATAATGCCAAGGTTGCAGGTTTGATCCCCGTATGGGCCAGCTGCATATTCCTGCCTTGCAGGGGGTTGATTAGATGATCCTCAGGGTACCTTCCAAGTCAAAAATTCTATGATTCTAACATCACCATCCTCATAAGACTGAGTTGAAAAGCCCCTGAAACACAGCCACCTTCCTAATGCTGCCCCCAATCATTTGTAGTAGTCTCTGTTTCCTGAAGTGATAATCCATTCCATAAAAAGTGTCTCTGGTTCACAAAGGAGATGTTGATCAGTATCAGCAATGGACCCCGCTAAAGAACATAGATTGAAATATATGTTATACAGTTGTGCTTTCCTTAAAGATTGAGGATTAAGAGTTTTCCCACTGTAAAGAAATCAGATATAGGGAGACGGATCTCATTAATTAAGTGGTACAGAAATTACCCAGTGCATCAAAGTAGTCCATGTAAAAATATGGGCTGAGATCCAATGAGCAGCTTTCATAGGTGCCTAAAGACTTTTCAGTTCTCTCCTTTGATCAGCAAATTCTCCCATTGCCATATCACAAAAGTACTTTTGAAAGTTCCCTGTGTTTTCAAAAGGGGTTCCGTGGCATGGGGAAGGAGATCAATAAAAAGCAGCCTGTAAAGAAATTATGTTTTAATCAAACTCCCCTTGCAGCCTTTGCTTGCAAGTTTGTCTAGAGCAGCAGGATGCAAATACCACTACTGATATCTCGCTATCCTTTCCATCCTTTCCTTTAAAAAAACAAAAACAAAACAAAAACAAATCACATTTATTCAAAAGTTACAACATAGCTTTCTCCACTGCCATAATATCACAGAACGATCACTCCAATCCTCAATCCCGCATCACTGTCATGTTGGCTCGCCAAATACCCTCAATAGGAACCCAACCACCGATCTGGTTTACTAGACAGGAGCGGGCCAGCAGTAAATCACACTGTGCAAGTTGGAGTTAACTCTTTATTAGCAAAAGCACAATATGCAAAGGAGTCGCAAGCCTAAGAAGAAGAGAAGAAGAATTTGGATTTGATATCCCACTTTATCACTACCCGAAGGAGTCTCAAAGTGGCTCACATTCTCCTTCCCCCTCCTCCCCCACAACAAACACTCTGTGAGGTGAGTGGGGCTGAGAGACTTCAAAGAAGTGTGACTAGCCCAAGGTCACCCAGAAGCTGCATGTGGAGGAGCGGAGACACGAACCTGGTTCACCAGATTACGCGTCTACCGCTCTTAACCACTACACCACACTGGCTCTCTCCTAATGAGCAACAGCAACACATCTCCGGTAGGTCTTGCCCCCATGAAGCAGTTGCTGAGACTGAAGGTCCCTAGCTCCCCACAGCTGCCTAAGTCCCCTCCTCTCCAGGGTTCTTTCCTAAGCAATCAGAGACTACATCCATGTGTCACAAATTTCTCCTCCACCCTTTTCATGCCTCTTCTGGTTCTGGGAGACAAGGGGGCAGGGGAGCTTCTCGCAGCAGGAGGGGGAGACACCCGTGACTCTTCTCCAGCTTGACTCATCTCTACCTCTTGGCCTCTCTCCTCCCTCCTCTCTTGCTTCAACTTCAGCCTCTGATTCTGGACTTCTCTCTGCCACACTCTCCCAGCTCACTAAGCCCAGTTGCCTCCTCAGCTTCCAACACCTCCTCTTCCTGGTCTTCTCCCTCTGACACTCACTGTTGTCCCACTACCACTCCCTGGGCTCTAAGCCTTCTTTCATTGGTGGTTCCCCAGCTGGTTCCTGCTAGCATTCCTCTGCATCCAACCAGCCCATGACAGTTCGCTACATCCTGGTGTTTATTTTATTAATGAATCATCCTGCCTTTTCCCTTTGGTCTCTTTGACTTACTCTAAATAAACACTTTCTTAGATTTGCCTTTAGGGTTGAGAAGTACACGCTATGGCAGGTTCAGGTCCTTTCAGCCTGGCTTATCCCAGCAGTGGGAATCATCCTGTACAAAGCAAAAGGCAGCATTTCCAAACACACCCACTCTGGCACTGAGGTGGGGAGGAACACTGCCTTTCCCCTTTAAAGAGCAGGGAAGGAGCTTTATCTCTGATCTCAGTGCTGTGGTGTTTGGTGCTCAGATTGGAGCTCTGGAGTGGGATGGGCTGGAAATGCTGGTGCGTGTGTGTGCCTCTGCATGTATGTTTTTGAATGTCCATGTCTGCTGAGTGTATGTGGGTGTGGTTTAATATGCAGTGTGTGCAAAGGCCCGCATATATTGGCCATACTCACTGCTGAGGTACCATCAATGTGTCCCCCAAACTGAAAAAGATTAGTCAGCCCTGATTTATGCATTGTTCCAGATATGCTGGGAAATTGAGATGAGGGTCTTATGTATATTACCTCTTATGACGCATAAAGAGGAAATACAGCTCTGCGCACCATGCACTGCATTGTTGCTCAGTTATTCCTGAAGTGAGTTTCTCCCACAATGCTAACAATTGGAGGCTGTAATGAATGAAGTAGTTCAGGGCAGCCTTGTATGTTGTATTACTGCCCACCGAAAAGAGCTTGATTTATACTTGAATGCTTCACAGCCAGAGGGAGGGGAAACTTTTTTATGTGCTAAGAGAACCACATTTTCTACAACAGAGCGGACTATAATGGAACTGTATAAGAATGCAAGAATACAGCAAACACTCATTAAGCATTTTAATATATTCATTGCTTCTCCTGGGTATGATATACCTTGCAATTGTTGAATACAAGTCCATTTTTCCTCCTTTTGGGGAATTTTAGCTACAAATGATTCCTCAGACATAGAACATGATGTTCATGTTATTGGCAGCGTGATAAACATACAAATGACTTGATCTTGTGGTCTCAGCTCACGTGAAAGTCTGCTCAGATATATTATGAGAAGGCACGAGTTTGTTGCTATCACCAGATGGGCAATAACCATCCATTTATTTCACACACGCACATATTGTTCAGAAAAGCCTTGCATTTATTGCTCACCATGGGCGCAGTCCAACACAATTAATTGTCTCACTGATTCTACTATTCCATTTAAATAAACAGAGCTCAAAGGTGCAAGCATTTTATTTTGCTTTTTAAACTCAGGATGTGAACAGCTGGGCTCTGTGTACTTCATGGATTAGCATAGCAGCTAAATGCAACTGAGGACTCAGCTACATTAGTAAAGAAAAACCATTTTATCTGTGACAACAGATGGCACTGTGGAGTTCCATCTTTCACCAATGTGATTACCTGTTTAGAGGTTTACAACGTGTTTTCCTGAAACGCATTTTTTGGTGTGTCTAGATCCAGCTTTAGTCACCTGCTCAAAAGAGGCCACACCCAGAGCTTGATCAGGCATGCAGATTCCAGGTTAACTTAATATGTGATGGAGAGGGAGGTGGAGATGAGCTCTGCCCCATCTTCATCCTTGCTGCCATCCATCAGTCTGTGCTCATGAAGGCTCCCTGCATGATTTAGAATGGGCACAGGATGGTGCAGTGGGGTGGGGGGGCTGTACTGCTCGCCTGACCTGCCTTCAGTCAAGTCGCTGTTGCATACTGGGACGGAGAAGGATGGGGCAAGGTCAGTGTGGTGTAAATGAGTGCTTGCCCTGAGCGACAGTGGTGGCAAGGGAGCATCCCATTGCCTCTCCATGGCCACTGTTGCCAGCCTCTTTCTTTGGACCTCTCGCAGCGGCTGCAGGAGAGTTGGCGAGGAGGAGGGCAGGCTGCTCTGCCAAGGCCTAGCCCTGTGTCATGCTCCTGGGCTGCCCTGGGTGGGAAGAAAGGGGGAGCAGAGCGCAAAGAGTCTTGATTTTTAAAAAAGAAATACTTTGTGTGGCCGCGTCTAAAATTTATTTATTGGTGTGTGTTTTTATTTAAAGAATAAAATAAAATCAGGATTAAGGGGCTTTTTCTCAGGACAGTGGAGGGCTTGTGTGCTGTGTCCCATTGGTGAAGTAGTGGCGGCACTTGCCCTCTTCTGATAGGACATGCCCTGCGGTGGGGTAGGGGGCAAAAAAAATGGTTTGAGAAGGGTCAGTTGGGGGGGGGAGTAAGAAATGCCCCTATTTTCATCTAAGGGATGTTTGGAGGTATGCGATTAGACATGTTGCATTAAACAGCCAGGATGGTCAAAGGCCAATGTTGGCGTACATGTGGTTGATCTCCTTTCTCCAAAGATTCTGATCTTGGGGAAGAGCCAGAGCTCAGTGGCAGAGCATCTACTTTGCACACAGAGGGTCCAAGGTTGCATCTGCGGCGTCTCCAGGCAGGGGCCTCACAAGGGTTGTGTGGGCGTCGCGGTCCACCCCGGGTGCCATGCCTTGGGGTGTGTGTGACAAAATCCCCCCTGACGGATCTGCGTGGCGGTGCTCACACCGCTGGCGGGTGGATTTCAGCCATTGGCGCAATCATCATCGTGAAAATCCGCCCCCCTGATTGCGCAAATACACCCGGCAATCAGCCTGGCACCTCCCAGTGGGTGGTGCACACATCCCCGGCGGGCAGTTTTATGCTATCAGCGGGCGGATTTTTGCGATCGGCGGGCACATGTTTTTCATGGCCAACCTTCCCTTAAAAAAGGTCAACAACTTTGGGGTATCATCCCTAAGAAAGCTTAACAACTCCGGGCAACTTTCCCAAAAATTGCAATGTGGGGGGGGGGACAAAAAAAAGTTTGCACCGGGTACCACCTGACCTTGCTACGCCTCTGTCTCCAGGCACTGACAATACTGAGCTAGAGGAACTGACTCAGCATAAGGTGCCTTCCTATGTCCTTCAGGCCAACAACCTGTAAAGTACCCATTGAAGGTTGGCCAGATGGCAGCACAGTGTCCTCCATTTCTGATCCGTTCCATTGAGCAATTTTCTCTGGGGGTGCATTGGAATTTTCTGAATCTGATCTCACTGAGCAATATACATCTGGGAAATGAGTATTCGAAAGAGAGAAATAAAAAAGGGGGGAAACCTGCCAAGCTCTTAATATCCATCTGGCGTTTCTATTCAGCTTGGCTTGTCATCGGCCATCATGCTGTCTGTTGTCTTTCTACTGTGCTTTAGGGTAGGGAAGACCCATTTCTGGCAACACTTGTAACATGTGCTTTTGTCTGAAGAGACAAATGATGTGATATAAGCTGCTTTTTAACAGATGCTCCCGAAAAAGCGTACAATAAAATAATAATAAAAAAGCAGCTACAATGTCATCAGGAGTCAGAAAACAACAACAACTAAATTCCACATCGAAGGCCCATCGGGACGGGGTGGGGGGTGGGGGAGATGTTCCCAAACCACAATAGGCAATCTGATGGACCACAGGGCTAGATGAGTAAAAGTGCCAGATGAGTTTTTAACAGTGCAATGCTGGACAGATGTAAATTACTGAGAAGTTAGTCCTACTGATAAATTTCGCTGGCTTCTGAAAAGCAGAAACAGGAAAAGGCTTTGGCAGTGGCAAGTCCAAAGTCTGGGTGCCACAAGTGAGAATGCTTTGTTTAGAGATGAGGGAGAAATTTGATTCAGTTTGCAATTAAAGGCAGTCTTGGCTAATTCATATTTTTTCAAAACAATATGTGGACCAAAACACAGCCAGCTTTTGAAATTCACACTTCTCTGAATTGTACAATGCAGTTCTCCAGCAGAGTAATGCATACCCTCCAGCACAACACAACACAACACAGCCCAAATCCAGGTCACAATCTTCCGGGTCCAAAATCCTGTGCGAGTCCCTAGCCCTAGTCATATGTAAAACTGTACATGCAAAGGAACTATCGGGAGCTTTGGTGTGTGCAATCTGCATTCAGCACCGTTTAAATTTGGTGTCAAACACTGCCTCCACCCAAGGTCAGAACCACTCAGGAGCTTCCAAGTCTATGCTTGGATCTTCCCCAAGACAGAAACTGGCTTGTGATTCGAAGGAAGGAAGGAAGGAAGGAAGGAAGGAAGGAAGGAAGGAAGGAAGGAAGGAAAGTCGGTCTCAGCATTTTTCCTGTTGTGACAAGTAGCATTTAGCAAGGCAATTTTGATCCCACCCCTTTCTGCACCACTTTTTAATAAGTCTCACCAGGACATTTACTAATTCTAGAACTGATGGATCAGCTGTAAAACTTGATTCATCAGATAAATAGTCAAATTCCCAGTAGTGCTGTTCTGGTACTTTGAAATGTATTTCTCAATGCAAATTAGCAGAGCTGTGCTTGCTATAAACTTCCTGATTTTGACCCTCCCGCATCCAGTTCATCTCTTGCAATCTATTAATCGTCAGGTGTGGACTCATTGTTTTATTCTCCTGACTTCAGCAGGATGCCTACCGGGCAAGGAACCGCGGCTCAGAGGTAGAGGATTTGTTCTTTGTGTGCAGAAGGTCCCGAGTTCAATTGCCGGCATCTCCAGGTAGAGCTGGGAATGTGTTCTGTCTGAAACAGTGGAAAGCTGCTGGCAGACATTGTAGTCAGTACTGATCTAGATGAGCCAATGGTCTGATGCAGCATAAGGGAGCCCCCTATGTTTCTATGTGTTGGGTTTCCTTACTGGATGAGTAGGCCTGTTTTTAAGTGGGAAGGAGCCTAGAAAAGTGCAGATGTTTAGATGTTAAGAACTTAATTCGTTCCGGAGGTCTGTTCTTAACCTGAAACTGTTCTTAACCTGAAGCACCACTTTAGCTAATGGGACCTCCCGATGCCGCTGCGCCACCAAAGCACGATTTCTGTTCTTATCCTGAAGCAAAGTTCTTAACCTGAAGCGTTATTTCTGGGTTAGTGGCGTATGTAACCTGAAGCGTATGTAACCTGAGGTACCACTGTAAATTATATTTTCCAGATTCTCCTCTTCCAGCTCCTTCCTCAAAAGAGAGAAAAAGCCTCCCCACCCCACCCCACCCCAGCAGAACTGAAATGCTTTTAACAGTAAGACTGCATACCCATCATGCATTTTAAGCACATATAAAGCACACGAATCCTGGAAATTGTAGTTTGCTAAGGGTGCTGGGAATTGTAGCTCTACTAGTGGCAAATTCTAAGTCCCAAGATTCTTTGGGGGAAATCATGTGCTTTAAAGATATGGTGCCTACACAGCCCTAGGGTAGGGGCATGGCTGTGTCCTTACAGGAGTCAGGTCCATAAAAATAATATTGCATATACTTGTACAGATGGGGCAACTTTCAGCGCTGTTCAGTGGGAGGAAAGAGAAGTTTAAAAAGGAGTAACAAAGCAGGTGATCTAGGGCCCATACAAAGTTTGACCCCACCCCACCCCACCCCACCCCCAGATATCTCGTAACAATGCCGCTGGAGTATTGTAACAAGCAAAGTTTATCAGAAAAAACTTTCCAGAAGAAGAAGAAGAAGAAGAAGAAGAAGAAGAAGAAGAAGAAGAAGAAGAAGAAGAAGAAGAAGAAGAAGAAGAAGAAGAGTTTGGCTTTGATATCCCGCTTTATCACTACCCGAAGGAGTCTCAAAGCGGCTAACATTCTCCTTTCCCTTCCTCCCCCAAGCGGCTAACATTCTCCTTTCCCTTCCACCCCCACAACAAACACTCTGTGAGGTGAGTGGGGCTGAGAGACTTCAGAGAAGTGTGACTAGCCCAAGGTCACCCAGCAGCTGCATGTGGAGGAGCGGAGACGCGAAGTCGGTTCCCCAGATTACGAGTCTGCCACTCTTAACCACTACACCACACTGGCTCTCAGCCATCACTGATGTAGGAAAGCTACAGCTGATGATTTATTTATTTTTGTTCATTAGTTGCTTTAACCTTTACCTTTATACCCTGGCTTTTGACACTTGAGGTATATTTTTTGGACCCTCCTTATTTCTGCGATTGTAAGTTCTTTTGAACTGTTTTTAACATTAGGTTTTGCTTTTTGTAACCCACCATGAAGGGTGATCTAATAAATCATCATCATCCAGGAGCTGTGCTGGTGAGGAAAGCACAAAGAGGTGCCACATCCACAATCTTCTTAACTAAGAGGAAACACTATGTCTGAATATCTATTCTATTTTCTGAAGCATGCATTGAATGATGCAAATATAACTCTCTGCTTCTAAACGAGGAATTAAAGTGCTTTTAAAAAAGAGAGTGTTCTTTGTTTAAAAGAAAATGCAAAAGATAGCTGCAATTACACACACACACACACACACAAGTCTGGGTCTCCTCAAACCCCATGAGATTCACTTCCAAGTAGGCATAGATCGTGGAATCAAGCTGTATGTAAATAGGCTTCAGAAATGAGACACACAGTTACTCCCCAGCACACGGGTGAAAGCTTTCCTCCTTCTTGTTTGCTTTCCAGCCATAAACAGTGCTGTTTCTTCAAATTAACTGTGCCTTATTAGTTTGCTAGAGCTAATCAATGCTGATTTGATGCAGCTGTGAGATGCATCATCTTCAGTAATGGGGATCGGACCTGACGGCAGGCAGGCAGGGGCAGAGGGTGGGTTACCTGGTTGCCGCGGAGAGAAAACATCATCAAATGTCAGCCTTGCTTATGACTTTTATCCTGAAGTTCTACAAAAGTATTCAAAGTAGGTTACAGAACAAAACCAGATACATACAGCAAAACAGAAAAAACAGAACTAGCACAGATCCCTAAATAACTCAGAATGCTAAAACCAGGCAGCTAAAGATTTTTGGGGGGAGGAGATAGCAATCAAAACTCAAGGTCAGCAGCAGAAGATGAAAACGTAGGTGAGTCTGGAACTGAAAGGACTTCAATAATTGTTGGGCAGTAGTGGTACAGGTGATCTCCACCAGCATGGAATTCTGTTATGTACCATATACAACCACACTATCACCTCACCTGTCCTGAGTTAATATTAAAGTTCAGTTTGCTACAGCAGCAAGCTGGTGAAGAAAGGAATCAGGAACAGGAGAAGAAATAGGCAACCAGTTTGCCAGCTGTCCAAGATCATATCAGGCTCAAGACATTTTGTTGTCATAGGAACACATAAGAAGCTGTCTTATACTGAGTCAGACCATTGGTCCATCTAGCTCAGTATTGTCTACACTGACTGGCAGCAACTCTGCAGGTGTCTCTCCTACCCCAACCTGAAGATGCTGGGGATTGAACCTGATACCTTCTGCTTGCAATGCAGATGCTCTCTTGGGACTAGACTGTTGTAGTTACTGACTCAGACTTGCGTCCATGGAAGGGTTAATCTGAGCCCTGAGCTCAAGTTACCAGAGTGGGTGTGGCTTAGCAGGCTCTGCCACACCTCTTCTCTCTTTTTCTTTGTGCTTCCTGAAACAAGCAAGAAGGAGCCATGCAGCCAATGGCTCCCAGTGGCAAGAAAAAACAAGTGAACTGAATCGCTCCAAAATGGATATATTTTAAGGCCTGCATCTTTGCTAACCCAAATATTGCATGATCCTTTCCTTTAAGTCATTTCATCTTTGTTTTCTGTGAATGGAGAGTTGTTTCCTGTTTTCTGGAAACTCTGTGAGTAAAATTTTCACTCATTTGCAGATCTAAGTGTCTGTGATTTATTCTAGCCTAAGTATTTTTGTTAGGAATGTTTGTTTAAAGGTGGATGAGGGCATATGCACATCTAACCAAGTTTTAATGTTCTTAGAAGAATAATCATTGGGCTTAACTCTGCTATGAGAGAGTATAAGATCTCTCTTCCAAACATCTCTCTCCAATAAATAAAGTGAGAAAATCATAATCGAGGGCAACATAGCATTTGCTGCCCTCCACCACTCCAGTTCCAAGTACAAAAGCCAACCAGGTTTACTGTGACCCAGTGACAGTGCAGCATGTTCTGCTGTACCTGAGGGCAGTAAGCTAACTTAGAGGGCAGAAGGCTGGCCATGCGACACCCATGCATTTCTGTCTTCCAGCACCCTGGTGCTGATTGCTCCCCACTTAACCTAGCTGCTGCTCTCCCTACCCTACCGCTGCCTCACACTACCTAATGATAGGGCTGGCCCTACCCCAGATGGAAAACCAGCAAGCGCTGACATATCCTCCTCTCCCACAAGATGCCATGATGGCCACCAACATGGATGGCTGTGAAAGAGGATTAAACAAATTCAACTGAATACAAGCAGAATCCTTTCTATTGGGGATTTGGGATGCACTAATTCCTCCCTGCAGCCAGTTTCCACCCATTCCCCAGCCACCTGTACATAAAATTGTGCATAAACTATTTTCCAACTGACTAGCTGTTCATTGTGCATACAACAAGTAGCCTGAGCACAAATCTGTACATCAAAATCCTAATCCTTATCTGCTTTCATTTTATATTAATGAACTGATGGAAGTTATTCTTGAACCGAGTTATTGTACCCACCCTGGAATCGCTTGCAATCCAGTGAGAGGGTGGGGAGCTAAAATCTCTCTCTCTCCACACACACACAAATTGCCTTCCCCTTCTTACACAATGATGCTTATGTGAGTAAATAGCAATTGCCATATACGTATGGGTACAAGATGCAAACAGTATTCGAATTGTTATACCTAATTTCCAGAGTTGTGTAGGTTTGTACAAGGTATATGTCACTATGTCTTGCTTAGTGACCCTTTGATGTCCAGGCAGAAGTAGAGAGGATCCTCAAGGTGTTCCAAACCAGCTCCTTTCAAATAGGATTTCATTGTAGACTTCAGCAAATATGTGTAACTCTGTATATCATCTTCCCTGCCTGTGGAAATAAAACAAACTCCCAGTGGTGTTAGACGAGTGAATGAGGCAAGGATCTTATTTATTTGAAAAAGCAAAATTAGGCTAGCATTGGGCTTTCCAACTCCTTCTGAAGCAAGAACCTTGGGTTTTTTTACAGTGCGGTCCTGATCATGCCTATTCAGATGTAAGGTCACACCCACACTACTGTAAAGCACATGGCACCCACCTAAAGAACCCTGGGAATTGCAGTTTTGTGAGGGTGCTGGGAATTGTATCTCTGTGAGGGGTAAACTACAGTTCCCAGGATTCTTTGATGGGAAATAATTTTATTTAAATGTATGGCATGGATACGACCCAAGTTCTATTGGATTCATTAGGGCTTACTCCCAGGTAAGCAGAGTTAGGATTCATTAGGGTTGAGCAACTATCTTCAGCTATAAAGCTGGTATGCTCTATTTTCATTAAAGAGCACAAAAAATGGTATGTAATAAATCAAACTAATTGTAGGATTTGGTTAAAGGCAAAAATGAAGCTAATTCAATTTGGACAAATTTGTTAGTCTCTTCATTAAGGTCATATGGAAATTTAAAACTCTAATGTCGCTGACTATAAAATGATGGGGTGGTGCTACCGACAGTTTTGAATTGAACGGCTGCTTCTCCTCTGCTCCCAAACTGTGTCAACAGAGAAGGTCCATAAAAGCAATTAATCCTCTGCTCTACTTACAAGTGAATTAAATTCCGTGACTATCAGAAGAGTCTGCTGATGCGATGCTTTTGCCGACGGAACAAGAAGAGTGGGCGTGTGGCAGTTCTCCAGTGCTTGCCAAAATAGCTCATTTACTTTATGCACCAGTTAGTAAGCTGGTAGGAAGAACCAATCGATACCTGTGGCACATTCCATAAACCGGAAAATATTTCAGGCTTGTCACGTTTGATAGAGAAAGCAGTGCAATACTGCACAGTGAATGTGAGGAAGCAGAATTTCCCTCTAAACCTTGGCAGATTGTGTCATTGGGAATTTACGTATTCTTTGCACAATACAAAAAGCATTTAAACAAATGAGGGGGTGGGTGTTTAGCCCATATACTTTACCCTCCAAAATTAGCATGAAATTCTATACTGCTTGTGGGGTAATGTCTTAAGCGAACTCCTCAGTGCCTGACTTTTTGGAGATCCATACCTCTGCCACCCCACACATTTCTCAAAATTGTTGTTTGCTTGTTTATGCTGTTGTCACTATAAATTGTCTTCAGTTATGTCATTGTATAGCCCTATTGGATTGGTAGTGTTGAATTTTAATATATGTGTTTAAAGTGGATTAACACGCTCTGTTTCAACAAATTCACTTAAAAAACAAACAAACCACAACATTTTTTCGGTCAGGAAAGTGGTGGCAAAATGCACTAAGAAAACTTTGGGATAAACTAACGATTAAGATGTACAAACATCTAGCAAGCAAATCATTATAGGTGTTCCTTGTTTTATACACTCCCTGCAAAAAAAAAGCAGAATGAATGCTCAATGAAGGCTGGACCCAGTCTAACCTCCACATAAGCGTTGTGTAAGCAAAGCAGAATGTCACATATTAGTTGTGCAACAACATAAAGGTAAAGGGACCCCTGACCATTAGGTCCAGTCGTGTCCGACTCTGGGGTTGCGGCGCTCATCTCACTCTATAGGCCAAGGGAGCCAGCGTTTTGTCTGCAGACAGATTCCGGGTCATGTGGCCAGCATGACAAAGCCACTTCTCGCGAACCAGAGCAGCACACGGAAACGCCGTTTACCTTCCCACCGGAGTGGTCCCTATACTTGCACTTTGATGTGCTTTCAAACTGCTAGGTGGGCAGGGATTCGAACCGCCGACCTTCTGATCGGCAAGCCCTAGACTCTGTGGTTTAACCCACAGCGCCACCTGGGTCCCTTATGCAACAACATATTGAGTCCCAAAACCAGGGCATGAATCTTCCCGCCCGTGCTCCAACACAAGATTTCGGAGCCCAAAATATGCACTTTGGAATGGGTCTATGCATGCACGGCACCTCAAAACACACATTTTGGGGTGCCACATGAAATTGCAGTCCCCCAATAAGAGTTTGTGGGGGTTTCTTTGTTAAATCTCAGCGGGAAATTGTGCGAGAGCACGGCACCCAAAATGGCCACCATGCTCTCATGCGCCAAAACTGGGTGTCCCGTTTTTCTTAGGACACTTGCCGGGTATGGTTATGTTGAAGATATGGTGGGAGCACATGAGCTCAAAGACAAATCCATGGAGGACGAGGCTGTCAGTGGCTATTAACCCTGATGGATATGATCTTCCTCCATTGTTGGAGGCAGTTTGTTCCTGAATACTAGCTTCTAGACACCTCAGGAGGAGAGAGTACTGGTGCACTTAGATCCTACTTGTGAGCTTCCCAAGGGCATCTCTGGCCGGCCACTGTGATAACAGGGTGCTGGATTAGATGGGTCACTGGCCTGATCCAGCAGGATTCTTCTTCTGTTCCTGCTTTCCCCACCTGCTTTCACCACCATGCTTGAAGAGAGGCTCACTTAGGAAACTGCATGATCTGATCCCAAATCACTATGCAATTATGACGAGTAGAATTTTTAGAAAGCATAAGTTCTGGGAACTGGCACATCATGGCTCAAACTTATAGCAGCAAGGGGTTAGCAGAGTGATGTATGATTGGCCATTTTTATACTGTCCCTAGTGCATGCCATTTTCGTCTCACCAAAAGGAGCAATTTCCTCGCTCCACCCCCCAACACGCACTCCATTAAAGTGTCTGCGCATTATATATTGAGATGCAAAGCATTGAAGGGCTGGCTCTTTTACAATCGAGAGCCTTGAAAGGAAAGAGAAAAAAGCAGTGTTTTTCAAGTTCACTAGCTCATGAAAAAGCCCAGAGAACTACAAAAGGGTGGCACTAAATCAGTGGTCCTAAAAGGAAGTGGGCTTGTCAGTGGAGCTTACAGTTATAGACTGAAATGGTTTTTAAAAACAACCACCATCCCAATGCGTCTTTCAGAATGCAAATGCTGTGGCAAGCGTCATTCTCCACCCAAAAATTAAAACACTGCAGACTGTGTGTGAGAGAGGATAAATAAATACACCACACACATTTGGCAAAGGGTCTTTTGAAAAAAATGAGAAGGAAAATCCTGCAATTGGCTGAAATAGGTGAAAAGGAAACCCATGTCAAAGAGAAACAAAGTTTAGATGCAGAAAGTCAAAAGGACACATCCAAGTTACTAAACTCGCATCAATGGTGGCAATGCCTGCAATTTCAAAAGTAGGACATGGTACTGCGTTAGTTTTAAACCACTGTGCTGGAAGCCACCACCAAAGAAGGATTTAAAGACGTCTTTTAGGAGCAAGCAGATGTGGAGGGAGAGGGCAGGGAGGAACAGAGGGAAATATGTAGAAACAATTGTGGATTATGAAGCAGAAAAAAGGATCATTTGAATAACTGCAGATGCTCTTGAATCACTCATCAAGACAGAGAAAGAGTCATTGGAAAGATTTGTGGCTGGAAAAGGGAGGTTTATTCAAACTGCATGAGTTAAACTACTTTAACCTCCCCTGGGAATTTTAAGCAGCTGAATCCTCTTACACCAGGGGTCTGCAACCTTTAAGACACAAAGAGCCACTTGGACCCGTTTCCAAAGGGAAAAACAACAACTGGGAGCCGCAAAACCATTGCGACATTTAAAACAAATATAACGCTGCATATATTGTTTCTTACCTTAATGCAATAATAATAAATAACGTATAGGAGCCAATGCAAAGTATAATTAGTAAAAACAACAAGAATAAGTTATTACTTTTTTGCATTGACTCAGGGGCGTACCCAGGATCAAAACTAGGGGGGGGCAAGCCATGGTCGTTCAGGTTGTGACATTTCAGCACAGAAAGGCGAATGAAACCAAAATTTTAGGGAAATTCTATATAATTATAGCAGTGCTTTATTACAGTAGTTATTACAATTATTTGCTTGGTTTTTTAAAATTTTTATTCTAGTTACATGTCTTATACCAGGGGTGGCCAACTCCCAAGAAACTGTGATCTACTTTCAGCAGTGATCTACCCCCGTTTTTTGGGGTTCAGCTCAAAGTTGTTTTTTTGGGGGTGTGGTGGGTGGGAGAGAGGGCTTCCCCCTCTAAGATAGGTTGGCAAGCGAACTAATAAAGAAAGAAAAAGGGGGGTGGGAATGGAAAAGTGGGGTGGAAAAATATAAATTGGGGGTGGGGTGGGGTGGGGAGAATATCTATTAAAAATATGTAGTAGTTTAAAAAATAAAAATAAAGGGGGGAAATCTTTTTCTTCTTTTCCTTTTTTTGAAAACAAAAACAAAAGGGGAAGAGAAAAGAAAAAGGGGGGATAGAGGGAGAAAAGGGTAATAATAAAAATTCAAATAGAGTGGCTGCAGCAGCTGTGGGGGGTGTTTGTTTTAAAAATGGGATTTCTCCCCTTGGATTAAAAAAGGAGGGGAGGAAGAAAAAGAGAGGGGCGTGGGAGAGCAAGGCAAAAAGCCAAAAAGCAAAAAACAGGTTTTGGGGGGGGGGAAATCACGCCAGGCACTGCAGCGCGCCGGCCTCGGGGCTCCGGGCCCCCGAGCCGCCCTTGGGGCCGTCTTGAGCATGTACACCGCCCGCAGCGAGTGCTGGCGAAGCACCGGTTGGCGGAGGTTACAGAAGCAGCCCGGACGTTTTCGCCGCCGCCCCCCCAAAGCAGCTCTACTTCATCCTGTCGGCGACCATCACCGCCCTCCCGTCATGGCGACGCCTGGCCCGCCTGCTCCGCCCTCCGCGCGGCCGCTTTGAAAAGGATTCCGCCCGACAGGGGCCGCTCAGAACAGGGGCCGCTACAATCGCCGCCGCCACCTCCCGCCGCCTTTATTATCCCGACTCTTTTCTCTCTCTCTCTCTTGATAACTCGCAAAGCCCAGCTCCTTCTTCTCCTCGCCCTAACACCACCCTCATTGGCATGTTCCCCTCAAACAGGAACAGGCATCCCGGCGGCTCATTGGCCGGACGAAGCATCGCTCTCCCGTGCCCGCCTCCCGTCTTCATCCTCAGTGGCTACCTCGGCGGTAAGGCCCCGGCTCCGAGCCTATGCGCCAAGGCGGGCGATCTGTCCTGCCAATCGGCACGCCGAGGTGGTAAAAGCTCAGCCCTCCCCACACGCTTATTGGTGTGAAGAAGTCGCTTCCTCTCTCTGGGAGTGGTCAAGGTGGACATCAATCTTGGGTCTGTCCTCGGGAACCCCGAGAGGGCTGAGAAAGACTGCCCAGCTGTTCAACGTTGATACGGATTATTCATGGTTTTTTTGGCCCTTTTTTGCCGATAACCATTTAATTATTATTGAAAGGGCATTGAAAGGGGGCATGCCGGAGCCGCGGGAAACCTGTCAGAGAGCCGCATGCGGCTCCGGAGCCGCAGGTTGCTGACCCCCGTCTTACACAAATTACACCTCAGCATTCTGCCACACAATCCTTGGTAGTTCTCAAGTGCCATCTCACCCTTCTCCCCCGCTTACAGATGCCATTCACTCTTTCCCTGTGAGGACTGGTGTCCATTGGAACTGGTAGGGTGAAAAGCTGGGAGCCCAACAGTAGGGGGAGCCAAAGCACACAGGGTCAACTTGTTCTAGTTCTGTCCCCATCCTCCTCCCTGCTGAGGTCTACAAGGCTCAGAGGAGAAAACTGACAGCCAGGGGCACCCCCTGGGCTGGTTATAAGGAATAAAACAGGCAGCTGGGGGCTAATTGAGGGCAGAGCGAGGCCGTGCCCTATTTGCCTCAATAGACCAGCCTCCAGTGCAGTGTTAACATCTAATTTGTATGCTGTGTTCCAGTGGCACAAATATGCCAGCTGGGCTTAAACAATGTGGACACCAGGCACCTGCCCCTAGGGAACCTTGACCAACTCCTCCTTCACCGATACAAGGTGTTGTAAGAACCATTTACTGTTGGCCAAGCTCTAAAGCCTTGTACAAGACTGACCTGTCCTTTAAAGTTCTAGGCAGTAGTCCAGTGTCCACTGAGTTGGAATAATAATAATAATAATAATAATAATAATAATAATAATAATAATAATAATAATAATATTTGTACCCCGCCATCTGGCTGGGTTTCCCCAGCCACTCCAGGCGGCTTCCAACAAAGATTTAAAATACATCAAAATGTCACACATTAAAAACTTCCTTAAACAGGGCTGCCTTCAGATGTCTTCTAAATGTCAGGCTTGGAAAGCAAGCCCCACTGAGACTTTGGTATTGAGTAAACATGCACAGGGTTAGGCTATCAGGCTGCAATCACATGCAATTGCACGTTTGCCTATGAATATATGACATCAGAGACTTCCTTCCACGTAAGCATGCATAGGATTGCGCTGTGAAACTCCTTGAACACAGTGGTGGCGAAATAGTACACTCAATACACGCCTGATAACAGGAACCCACTACATTGCTGAACACCTCCAGCACAAAAGCCCTGCTGCAATGGACAGGGTCTGAATTAGAGCAGTGATCTTGCACAACTCCCGAAAGAATGGAGCAACTGAGCTTTTTCGCTTACCTAGCTCAAAAATACAGGTGACACTGCTTTCTCTTCTGCACCTTGCCCCTCCTTGCCACATCTTGTTGATCTTCTCTGGTGTGCATACGAATGTTTGTGTGGTGCAGTATTTCTAAGGCTATGTGCATATCAGCACCTTAAAACACAGCATCACCACTGTGTTTCGAGTCACTTTTGCATGTTGCCGTACCCACCAGGAAGGGGGAGATGATATCCTCATCCGATTTGCATCACCCGTTTCCTTTCTCCATGCCTATTCATGAAGCTGTCGTCTGCACATGTGTAATGGCTAGCTCAGATGTACACACCTCATCTTAACTGTGAATTGAATGTGGCTTAAGTTTTCATTTCAGATTGAAGCTGGTTTGAGCGGAAACACACCCACCAGCAGCATTTCCCAAGAAACTACAGGACAGCTCTGCATCGTAAATAATGTCAAAAGGGAGCAGTGGGAGAACACTGAAGCTAGTGTAAACACAGCCAATGATGGGGCTGGGTACACAGAGTGGACAATAGCTTCCCACTCCTTCCCTGGCTGCCGCAGTGTATGAGGTTAGCACATAGGGACAGCACATCTTGGATACATATTTTTCATAAGAACCATTTGCTGGACATCTAAAAGGCCACCTAGTCCAGCATCCTCTTCTCATAGTGGCCAATCAGATACCTATCGGAAGCCCAAAAGCAGGACCAGAGTACAACAGTGCTTTCCAGACTCGCTGCCATTAAAATGTGCCCAGATTCATCATCTACTGCACGGTCTTCACCTTGCCTATTTATTCCAACAGGACATGCGCATGAAAGAATTGGGAGATGCAAGGAAGGGATCCTACTCAGTGGCAGAACACATGGTTTGAATGCAGGGTCCAGGTTTAGTCCCTGCCAAACACCCTGGAGAGCTGCATTGGACTACAACTCCCACCAGCACATGTTGCCTGGGACCGGAAGGAGCTGTAGACCAACACATTTGGAGAACAGGTCTCTTGCACACAATGCTGGCCTCAACAGTCTGATAAAGCAGCTTTTTGTGGTTTCTGCGGCTTAGTTATTCACCACTATCCAAGCTTATTTCAAGTGCCATATTTCTTTTAAGAACAATCCTAGAATTGGAAGGGATCCCAAGGATCATGTAGCAATGCAGGAATCACAACTAAAGAATCCCTGACAGATGGCCATCCATCCTCTGTTTCCAACCCTCCAATGAAGGAGAGTCTACTACCTTCCAAGGTAGTTCATTCCACTGTCAGGCAGCTCTTGCTGTCAGGAAGTTCTTCCTAACGTTTTGTCAGAATCTCCTTTCTTGTCATTTGAATCCATCGGTTCGGGTCCTACCATGTGGAGCAGCGGAAAACAAGTTTGCTCCACCGTCCATGTCAAGTGGTGTGACTAAGAGAACACCACAACTCTATCCGTAAGCATCTGTGGTGAAGGAAAATGGCAACAGTAATAATCTAAAAAATTCCATGGCAGTGTTTGTTAAAAGGGGCAGCAGCAAAGTCTTGCCAGCTTGGCTCTGTTCCTTCTCCGGATTTAGCAGCTGTAGGAGCCTTTGTTAAGCACATAATGGACGCCAGTATCAGAATACTGTGTTATCTCAGAGTTTTCCAGATGTGCTGTATTACTGTGGGAGTCTGATGAAAGAAGTCTTTGGGAAGAAAGAAACAGCCACGGCAGAAGGGAATACATAATACCATTTCCTAGGACTTTCTTCCATGGTGGGGCCAAAGAGGGTCCCTATCTTCCCCCCCCCCCCAATTGCAGCCCACTCTTTGAAGCACACAGCAAGGAGATTGTTTTGATTTGAAACCGCAAAGGTGGGCGAAACGAGGGAATGGTGGGGATGCTTCTGCTTGCCTTTGTGACGAGATGCTTTTAGGTTGCTGCGTTTCAAGATTGAGGTCACTCGTAATTGGATACGTATAGAAAATGCACAAGCTCAGCAGAGCCCTCCCCCATTTGCTCGCCTGCCCATTTGGCAGCTGTCCTACAAAACTGAACGGCTGGAAATTTAAAGCTCCAATTAAACAAAAAGGATCTCACTACACAATTAACTCTCACCCATACAGCTTTTATGAAAATGGTACCTCTTTGCACCAGGGGAAGCGTCTTTTTAAAATAATAATAAAAAACCACATGTAAAGAAACAGACACACTTTTCCTGGAACAAGGCATTACATTTGCAGGATTTTTTTTTTTAAAAAAAGAAAATCTAAAAAACTCCAGAGCTTCTGAGTCAAGAGTCAGTTTCATCAATATGATGAAATCTGTCCAGATCCAATTTCTTTTGTAGATTACACTTGTGCGGCATGCAGGTCAGGTTTGAAGTACACCATTCACCTAATGTAGGTGGAGAACGTACAAGGGAAAGAATTTGGCGAGAAGGCATCCACACTGATCACGTAAGAGCTCCACTTCCTAGAGCTCTGTGACCACAGGGGAAACTACTTGAATAAATATATAAGGGATATTGAGAAAGAGTGGAAGGTACCAACATGCTCATGAGAGCCCTGAGGTCTACAGAGGTCCAGTTTGTAAAAAAGCAAAACCTAAAGCAGAAACCCAACCCCAAAGTAGCCTACTGAGGACTGAACATATTTCGTAGCAACAGAATGTTGAATGTCAGATAGGAAAGAAAAACCCATCTGACATTGTTGATTGGGGCGGAATGGTATTCTGCAAGAAGCCATGGCTGGCAGACTAGAATACTCAACAGGAATACTCATCAATTAACAACTGTTCAAGTCATATGAGAACTTTGGTTGAAAGTGAGGACCAAGCGAGAGGACGCTGAACACTTCACTTGACGCTGCATCTTTTAAGTTTTTAAATCATTAATAGTCATGACGAGGTGAGCCGTCACCCACAAAAGCTTATGCCATAGTGACTTTGTTTGTATTTCATGTGCCACAAAACATCACTGCTTTTGCAGCAACAGATCAACATCAGCAACCCTGTTAATTCCATAGCTCCACAATAAGCCCAATGTGCAGCTTTCTGCAGCATATTTCCGACCAATATACAAACAGACGACAAGAAACGTGTGTTACGGCAACATTTAGTATTGTATTTTCAGTGTTTATGGTAACACAGGAGATTATTTGTCCATAGCATAAAACGGGAGAGGGAGAAAACAACCAGAAGGCACATGTTTCTGTCTTCGTACGTTCTGAAAGTCAGTATCAATGCAACATCCACTAAAGTGGCAGAAGACATGAGAATGTACAGTTTTACTGCATTTACTACATTGAATGCAGGATCCCACCCCACCAACCAGCTGTGGACGAGAACATCTACCACCAAGATGACTTTGAAAAATACAACCCTTCACATTGTTCCCTCTTTAAACATATTACAATACAAAAACCAGTAACCACTTAAAAAGGTTAATGCTTCTCCTCCCCTATACAATTTTGCCAACTCCATTAAGTTATGACCTGCATTGCCCTTGTTGTTACAGCCTGGATCCCAACTAGGGAAGAGGGAAACACGGCCAACTGTGTCAAGTTCCATGCTGCGTATTGGCAGTTTTGATCAAAAGCCTTCAGGGATTAGAGCAAATCTAAACTAATTTTCACTCTGAGCCAAATAAGCATTTGATCCCTCAGGTACAAATTAGCCTACCATACCACCTAGGGAGCATAATAACCCCAAGGCGTTCATGTTTATAATCTTGGCTCTCAAAGCTCATTTCGTTTCCTTCATTAGGACAATAAAAACTAACTCGAGAAATGTGAACAGAAGCAGGATCACAGGCTGAAAGCAAATCCATTCTCTTTTCTGATGAAGCAGAAACAGTGATATCTGGGGATACATTTGATTTGCCTATATGCGAGAGGGGCACAGTATAAACCTCCTAACCAACTCTTTTTGTTAGTTAACTAGAGATCAATTCAATCCCAGGTGGCATCCTGTATCTTGAGGATATGAGCATTATCAGGTTTTTAAAGCAAGTGGATTTAGAAAACACGCAGCCAGCTGGCCTGCAAACCTAGAGTTTATTGTTTCTTCTCCATTCACAACAAAGAGCGGCTGCCTCCTTAGCTATCCACGGAGACTTATTTGAAGATTTCATTTACGTAGTTTTTCTACTGATTAAAAGTAAGGTGCTTTTAAAAAAAACCACCTAAATTTATTTTAAGAAAGATTTGCAAACTGAACAAAAATGCCGCAGACAACCGCAAATTTGATCAAACTCAGAAAAACAGATACTGCTTCTACAGCATTTCTTTTGTTTGATTAGCTTACAATATCTAATTCTTTCAAAAACTCTGAAACCTGACCGATCTGAAAGAAACACACACAAAAAATTAGAACCACATTTGCTTTCATTGAGATGAACACCCATCCATCCCACACAAATGTTTTGGCTCTTTGTAGGAATACACACAATTACATAAATGTAAAGACTGTTGTGTTGGCACATAAAAGTCAAGTTTTAAATCCATATTGGGCCAGTGCCTTTTATTTGGCCAATCGGAATGTTCCAAAATGTTACATAAAGCTTTCAAGTTCTCCAGTACCTCTCCAGAACTTGAAAGTGCTCTTCAGAACTCAAAGGCCTGCATGCTATATTGTGCCACTTTTGATGGCATAATAAACGCATTGTCCTTACATAGATTTTGGAACGTAACTATAAGGCTTGTAGCTAGATTTCTGCAAAAGATTCACAGCCCTTAGGGGTGCAGTTTTAATCTATCTAGATAACCAGTTTTCCTGATTTTTGTAAAAGGACATTTAAAGAGGCAGGGGAAACCTGGAATTCCAGAGTTACCAATGCAAACTAATATCCCCTTAGACCCTGCTGAGTGCCTCTCTCATGTGTCTCCAAACATCATGCTATGAATTTGGGATGATAAGTTTCCATCTTTTGCATTTGATATACAGTACTTTCAATGGCAACATGAGACATCAAAATTAGCAACAGGCAACAGATTAAATAGGAGTACACATACATAGTACATTCTATCTATATACATATACTTTCAGCAGCCCCAGTAAGTATTCTGTTGTGTCCTAGAAGTAGATCTTCAAAGCCCATTAAACCATTTGGCAATCGATATATTAAATAACATTCCAAGTTATCTAGTGCAAACTAAAGTTTGTTATACTCTAGACACGTACAACAACTTCCATTCCTCAGTTCTTTAAGCCAAAAACAGTTTTTACTAAATTCTCCACATTCCTTTCGGTATTGTTAAATTCAGTTACTTCTCACAAGAACAGCATTTCTCCTTAGCAACTAGTGTGCCATGCTAGTCTACATCAATGAGGCTCTCCTTTACACAAATCCAGTTTTTGGTCATGCTCCAAGAGACCAGTCTCACAATGCACCATCAGTATTTTCAGAAAGAGACGGCAATACTCCGTGTGACATTTAACACGTCATTTTTGCCACTCCGTACTCCAGACTGACAACACCAGGCTCTGTCTTGGAGAGCTCTTCCATATACTCGCTGTACCGATTGTCTGCTGCGTTGGAGCCCTCTATTGTTCGAATACAGTCATTCCCATGTAGAAGAGGCTGCTCTTTCTTAAAGCACTGGGATGTCTTAAGAACAGGTGACACAGGCCGCAAAGGTTCCTTGGTGAAGGCTGCATCCAGCTCCTTGTTTACACGGTGACCTAATTTCTGGGATTAAAAGGGAGTATTTCAGAGTAGGCTCCTTTTTCCTTTTGCAACCGTTTGGAGCCTGAAAAACTGTTGTTCACATCCAGCCCCCAACCTGCCGAACTCCTCGCCTTCCCTATCAACATATGAAACTACCTTACACAGGGTCCGACCATTCCTTCCTTCAGTTCAGTACCATCTTCTCTGATGGCAGTGGAGCTCCAGACTCATCTAGAGGTCTTTCCAAGCTAGCGACCAGAGTTCATTTTAACTGGGGATCCCATAGCCCATAGACTGAACCTGGGGCCTTCCGTATGCACTCAACTTCTGAACAATCTCAATCTCTCTCTCTCTCTCTCTCTCACGCACACACACACACACATATATGCTGCAGCTTTGTCACTCCCCACTATCAGTGGCACTGCTTGCTTCCTTATAGTATCAGGTCCTTCATACTTTCTGTACCCTCTGCTGTTCCTCAACAGCTGTAGTACATGCACTAAGGCAGGAATTGGGATGGAGAGCCTATTAACAAGGCCAGCCCAAGAGACCTACAAACAAACACAAGACCCACAACTTGGATACCAAGTTACACTATACAAAGGGCTGGTGTTTATGGTATGGGGATGAAAAGCTGGCATTCAAGAGCATCCTCTAAGTCTTCCTTTGGTGCAAACTGCTCTCTGACATGTTCCAGTCCATTTGTGTGCACGTATTACTGAATGGCCCAGCAGGTGGAGTGCCATCTTTCTCTTGCCAGTTGCAAAAATAATCTTCACAAAAGCAACACAAAGAAACCATCATTTAAAAAAGCATCCGATGGGATGCGGTTCTGACCTTTTAGCAGCAAAGCAGGCCTGTGTCAGACCTCTGAAGACAAAATAGTTATTGGAAATACTCACAGCTTCCAGTTCCTTAATGTCTTTCTCCAGCAGTTTATTTTGCTCACTCATGCTCATGACCTGGCTGACTACAGATTGCCGGGGATGCATGGTGTGATCAAACTGATGATACATGTTCCTCCAGAACCTGTACGTGCCAATCACAATAGTATTTTAATACACCATTCTGACAGCTGGAACATATTATTATTATTATTATTATTATTATTATTATTATTATTATTATTATTACTACTACTACTACTACTACATCATCATCATCATCATCATCATCATTGAAACTTACTTAAAATTAAATGATACTGTGTCAGGCTCCAGAATTGTGAGCGACTGAGAAAAATTCTCATTGTAGATGGGGTTTAGGTACTTCTTGCATTCATCCAGAAGGAAAGGCCACAGTGAATATGTCTTCTCTTTCAATCTTGAAGGGAAGAAGAACTTGAGTGAATTGCAGTCAGGGCCTGAACAACACTAATGCCATATTTCAGTGGCAAATCTACCCATGCATTGGAGATATTAGGACAACCTTCCCCAACCTAGCAGCCTCAAGATGTTTTGGACTGCAACTTCCATCAGCTCTAGGGATGATGGGAGTTGTAGTCCAACGACTGGAGGAAACCAGGTTAGGAAAGGTTGATCTATGTCCAGAAAGCAATCACTGGGGGTGAGGTGGGGAGGGAATGGAAACAGAACTGGATTGTGCCTGCAGTATTTTGGGGCGAGTCTTTCCCTGCCCCTCCACCTCCCCCAATGCTGTTTCTTTACTTTAAAAGTGATATAGGGTGGTGATTAATCAAGCTTTAATCAGAGTTGGACTTAATGGATTATCACTACAGATATATATCATTTTATTCGATGATGGGAAACTGCAGTCTAGGGTGTGTGGAATTTAAAGTAGTGAAATGGCCTGCTTTGGGGGGGGGATTATATTTCTAAACCAAAGGGAGAACGATTCTCCAATAAACCTTTCTCTCTCTCTCTCTCTCTCTCTCTCTCTCTCTCTCTCGAAAGCGATTATATTCTCAAGAAGCAGGTAGGTAGCCGTGTTGGTCTGCCATAGTCAAAACAAAACAAAATAAAAAATTCCTTCCAGTAGCACCTTAGAGACCAACTAAGTTAGTTCTTGGTATGAGCTTTCGTGTGCATGCACTTCTGAAGAAGTGTGCATGCACACGAAAGCTCATACCAAGAACTAACTTAGTTGGTCTCTAAGGTGCTACTGGAAGGAATTTTTTATTTTATATTCTCAAGAAGATTTTTCAAGGATTCATGTTTTAAGGAGTGCAAAAGATCTAACGTTTTTGCAATGCTGGGTTCCCCACCACCACACACCAGAAAGGTGATTCTAAGCCCTAGCAGTTAAGAGAGCTAATATGAAACCTTACTTGAGCTCCTCTCGTTCTTTCTGGCAGTTCCCAATGAAGTTTCCGAACTGGCAGGAATGGACGTGTTCGTGGATCTGAAGGAGAAATGCCTCGTTGAACTCGAAAGCTTGCGGAAACTGCTCCGTCAGGTGCCAGACGCTTTCTAAAAACTGAGCGAACACAGGAGAGATTTCCTTTGGGTCTCCATCCAGCTGACCGCATCTATAAAATACATTCCGCATTAAAAGAGGCCAGCCAGTTAGTCTTTATTGTTCGACTGCGCGCCACAACAGAGAACGAAGGGCAACGTAAAATAGTAATCACAACCATCTAGAATATTTACAACAGCAATAAAACCTAATGGGGCACACAGACAGAATGGAACTTCATATTGTATGAAGATCATCAGCAGAGTAGATCCAGCAAGCAGCATGCCACAACTTCTACATTTCATTTTCATTAAAATAAGACCAGCTGCTGTAAAAGCACTTCAGGATAAATATATGGGGGAAATGATGGGCAAAACTAACCCTGGGTACTCACAAAAATTCAATGCACCAACGTAACCTCCTCCTCCTTTCATAGGTTCAGTTGGGTCTTATCTATGTTTTCAGGACATGCTAAAAACCTTTCTGCGCACCCAAGTATCTGCAGAGTAGAGATACTTGTCATATATTTACTGGTCTCTGTGGAAGCTGTGGGATTATATTTTGTATTGTTTTATTATCCATCATACGCTTTTTATTCTTCTGTGCATTGCTTTAGGATTTTTTTTAAAAAAAGAACTAAAAGCAGTTTATTAGTAAAGGGACCCCTGACCATTAGGTCCAGTCATGTCTGACTCTGGGGTTGCGGCGCTCATCTCACGTTACTGGCTGAGGGAGCCGGCGTACAGCTTCTGGGTCATGTGGCCAGCATGACAAAGCCACTTCTGGTAAACCAGAGCAGTGCACGGAAACGCCGTTTACCTTCCCGCTGGAGCGGTACCTAGGTGGGCAGGAGCAGGGACCAAGCAATGGGAGCTCACCCCGTCGCGGGGATTCGAACCACCGACCTTCTGATCAGCAAGCCCTAGGCTCTGTGGTTTAACCCACAGCACCACCTGCGTCCCTTAGTACTGTATAATAAATATATGGGGTTGAATCCTACTAACGTCTACTCAAAGTAGACCCACCAATCTGAGTGGTCTTGGCTCATTTAGGTCTGCAAATATCAAGGGGTCTACTCCAAGAAGTTGGGTTCAACCTATATTAATGCTTAGTGGACACAAAGAAAACAAAATTACCAAATGTGACCTAAAGGGGATTTTCTGACTTTTAGGAGCACACCTCCATTGCTCTTTGCAAGTCCCACCTTGTTTCCAAGCCACTTTGTTGTGCAGCAGAGTGATGGTGGGGGTGGAACAGGCTGCTATTTGAAAAGCACAAGCTCAAAGCCTGCTTTGGGACGTGGAACTAGGGGTGCAGTTTTTTGGACCCCACCCTACCCAAGTTACTGCTATGTGGCTCTGAACGGCACATACCAAGTCAGATAAAAACCACAAATAAAATGGGGCATGCACACACACACACACACACACACACACACAAAGATGCATTCTCAACTGGAATTTAAGCTTGGGTCAGGTTTTTGGATGCCAATGGCTTACCCTGGACCAGTTAAAAATGTCTGACACACATGTACAAGCATATGTACATGCATAAGAAAACTAGACATTTTTTTCAGAGGGACAGAAAGACAGCAAGCATAGGAACATGACTTATAGCTCATCCTGAAGGGGCTACCAAGTCTAAGTTAACTGGTGACAGACAACACAAAGCTCAGGGTAGATGATAAAAGCCAGGAGCCGTCTCTGCAAGGCAAAAAGGAACAGAGCTTTCCCCAGGGTCTTGGGTTGGGAAGTAGGAAATCCAAGACCAGGGGCTGGGTGGACTGGGGCTGACATCCAGAAAAAGTCATCCAAGGAGTGTCCCAGCTCAGGAGGGGTTCCAAAAACAGAGCAAATGCATCTTCTGGACTAAAGGTATACAGGTCCCTTATAAGGGTATGAGATCTGTGTAAGAATATGAATTGAATAGTAACACAACGAGTTACATAATTAATTCAAATGTACAGCATCTTTGTGGCAAAATCCCCTACCTGTCTGAAAATTTGTGCCCGAATGCAATCCAGTCTTTTTCTATCAAAACCTAGAAGAAAACAAGGCATCAGCTTTTCATCTGTTTTTATGCTGCAGATCTAAATTTGGATTATATTATCCACGTCAAAGTTCTTGGTTTTGATGAATTAAACCCAAAGTATCAGAGCAGTACCCAAAATAATC
The DNA here is from genome assembly GCF_009819535.1 of Lacerta agilis. Taxonomy (NCBI): domain Eukaryota; kingdom Metazoa; phylum Chordata; class Lepidosauria; order Squamata; family Lacertidae; genus Lacerta; species Lacerta agilis. The sequence goes on from NC_046315.1 coordinate 23,165,985, forward strand.
CTAAACTCAAATACAGGTATATACATTAGATTTAAGTCTCATGCCAGAGTAATTTTTTTAAAAAAATTGAACTGATTCAACTGGTGTGCTTACTACTTAAAATTAGTCCTGTAAACAAAACAGGCTTCTCCCCCAACCTCATGCCCTTCAGATAGCCTTGCCACAATACCCATGCATTGGTAACCTCAAAATTAAGACTACTATAATTGTTTTGAGGGGCTACCCTTGTGCATGGGTCAGAAGCTGCAGCTAGCATAGCATGCAGCTGCTACGTTATTTGATGGGACACCCCAACACTGCACCAGTGTTGAATGTTAATGGTGTACCTTTATAGGATAAAGATTCCACACACACCCCAATGTTTATTATGACATACTTGGCATAAGTGTCATTAAAAAATGGCATATAGGAAGTAAAACAAGAGCGACTGCACCAAAGTAACTCGGTTGTAGCATGTGCCAACCGAAAGCAACTCGGCGTGCCTCAAGTACGCACCATAAAGCCTTTTATTGTTCTATAAAAGGGATCCAGCAAGAGAGATCCCAGAGAACACACTTGAGATGTCCGGTCCCAGCCATCGGAGCAATGCACTAGCACACTTGCACTCTCCAAAGCTATGGCCTGTGAAAAAGACAACAAGATTGACTGATGCGTGTGCACCTGTATCACAAGGAGGAAAACAAACACAGGCTAGCAAACCACAGCAAACAGCAGCAATAATTTGATTCAAATATACAGCCTGCTGCTGCACGCAGGCACCATGATACAGCGAGAGGTATCCTTGCTTGGAACTGCCCTGACAGGGAAACAGTTGGTTGTGGTATGTGCATCGATACCTGACAGCCTGAGGAGCGGGAGGCGTAAGTTACTCAGTCCACACACTTTTCCTTCCAAATGCCAAAAGGCAATTGGAACGTCTGAAGTTGACAATACTGACCAAGTTACCCTAAGAACACAGAAAGTAACTATCTAGACCGGTGATGGGGAATTTGTAGTCTTCCAGAAGTTCCAGAACTACAACTCCCATAATTCCTGATCACTGGCTGTGCCGGCTGGGGCTGATGGGAGTTGGAATTCAGGATCAGGCAGAGAGACCTTTTACATCATCTGCTATCTGATCTTTCTTTTAAAAAACAAAAACTGGGATCTTCCACATGGGAAGCGTCTGGTCCACTCCTGAGCTAAGAACCTGCACCATATGCGGGTGGAGGGACTCCATGAACTGAGTAGCCAATCGCAGTACCTTCTTATATACACCCAGCCAACTGGATCTGGGGGCATTCCCCCCCTCATAATAAGTTAGAAAGAAAATTGGGTGCTGTTGGGGTAGTGCCCCTTGAGCATTTGTCCTGGAATGTAACTAAGCTTGCGGAATGCAGGCTGCACTTGCTAGTGTATTATTATGGGCATCTACCACTGGCCACAAGTTGAATAAAGCAAATTACTTTGGCTAAGAAGATAGCAGCATCCAACACAGCTTTGATGTGTCGCAGCCATCCACAGCTCTCCAAACCAGACAGAAAATCATTGACCGACAGGCCCCTTGTCCCACAGACTGAAATAGAAAGATACTTGGTCGTTAAATTCAAATAGCAGCACTTTCCTCTATAGGGAATCAATTCCTAGACTTGATATGAACAACCTTTTCTTCCCAGAGTTTCATCTACATCCCATGGGGGCTGTACAAGAGAGGATGCTGAACTACAAGTGTTGCTGAAAGCTTGAAAACGTTACATGAAACAAAAAGAGAGGGACCTGAAATTGATGTGCAATCCAGATATTTTTTTCGTAAGATTTTTATTCCGCTTTAGAGAAGAAAAAACTCACAAGTGGTTTACAAATAAAGAAAAAAGATAAGAAATCAATGTATTAACCCTTCAGTACATAAGGGATGCTGTATTTATTACTTCAAGCAATGGGCTGTCTTGATATGGCTATGTGGGGGTGGCGAGGGCTCTACAAGAGTCTATTTTGCAATTATCAAGTGCTTTATACCAATTAGAAGCAAATTTAGACATACCTTCCAAAAGTTTCTGCAGGCTAGATCTCATTACATGGATGTTTTCGATACCAACAAACTGGAATCTAATATTAGAATAATTGTCTTCATTCTCATAGCCTTTACCTGCTGCTCTGTTGGCCAGTGCATTCAGCTTGAAGAAAAGGGAGGTAAAACAGTTAAAATGTGTGGGAACTCCCTTCTGATAAATATTAGGAATGTAATGATTGCTCAGGTTTCCAGATTTACAGGACAGGGTCTCCCTCCCCTTCATGATCTCCTCCTTTCTAAGCCAAACAATTAATCACGTTGGATATGAAGTATCAGAAAGCATCCTACTCACTTGGTAACACCCCCCCCCCAATTTGTCCTGACCCCTGAATAGCAGCTCCCAGTAGCATAATCACGATATGCTATGCAGCATGGAAGGCTGCAATTTTGAGATGCACCAGCACAAAGCCCTCTGCAGGTATTCAATCAGTTGCATTGTTCATTGGATCCTGGCCAGGGGCCTGAGTCAGGTAAGCAACTCCTCCAAAATTTTGGGGGGGGGATTAGTCCATGAGTACAAACAGCCAGTCCAATGATGATGAGGGATCCAGTGATCAAGTCTTATTAGGAAGGAGCCAAGTATGCTTTAGCTTGGAGAAGAGACTGTTATCTGCAAACATCTGAAGGGCCGTCTCACACACAGATGGTAGACCAAATTTATTCTCTGTTGCTCCAGTGGGTGGAACCCAGAAGAACTCAGGAAGACCAAGGACACAACCTAAACATTAAGAACCACCTCCTGATGGAAAGAGCTGCTCAGCAGTGGAACAGACTGCCTTGGAAGGTGTTGGGTTCTCCTCTGTTAGAGGCCAAGTGACAAGCTAACAGGGATGCTGCAGTAATCAACTTCCTGCATCAAAGAGGAATTGGACTAAGCAGGCAACCCTTGAGGCCCTTTCCAACTCCAATTCATCCCATTGCCGCTCTCAGTTTGCTCATCAAACTGGGTCCTAACAGAAACTGCAACCTAACAATATGGTGCAGTTTGTTGTTGTTCAGTCGTGTCCGACTCTTCGTGACCCCATGGACCAGAGCACGCCAGGCACAACTGCCTTTCTGCAGTTAAGGAGCAGTAATTGCAAATCACCCCTTCCCATCTCTGAACAACAGCATTGTATCACATGGGAAACCAACTAAAGGGAATGATACCTACTTTAGGCCTGGTGTCCACAACATACATATAGAAATTATTAGGATTGGCTTTGCTGATGGCTTGCAACATGTGCTCATCCTCCAGACACCTGGCACTGAATCCCGAGAGAGGCTGACTACATCTGCAAATGGCAGCCTAGTGAGAAGATGGAGGGACAAATATAAAGATAAGATAACAAAAGGTCTATATGAGCACTTTAGAGGACATGAACAGTGGTCTGAATTTTAAGTACAGTTCTTTGTTCTCTGGTAGCTGCAAGAAGAGAAGACGAAAGCTGGAAGCATGACACATGGGTGTCTGAAGATGAAAAACTTCCAGAAGGAAACTTGAATGCCAAAATGTTTCAGAGTTCATTGTTACCTCTGTTATAGGCAGAGACGCTTTGCCCAGATTTTAGTGATAAAGCTGGAGATATAAGGTGGCAGACACAAAATTAGTTTCTAGAAGAGAGACAAGACACTTTTGCATTATGCACAATCAACTCAGACCATTTTTCAATGCCCAAACCACATTAGTTTGATTTCTTGGTGTCATGCATGCTGTTGTTAGTTCTAGTTTCAACTTCCCCACATCCCCATAAACAGGAAGCAAAAACTTGAATCTTTAAGTCCTGACTTTTTGAATCAGTGTGAATAATTGCAACACAAGACAAGTTGTAACGGTTCTACTTCTGGAACTCTTGCCAAAATCAGCATATTATTATTATTACTATTATTTATTAAATTTATATACTGCCCTTCATTGTAAGATCTCAGGGCAGTTCACAGAATAAAATAAAAGATAAAAACACATGTAAATAATTAAAACCAAACGACAAAACAATACCATGCCCTTCCCACAGCCACATTTAAAAGGCTGTAGAATAGTAATCAGTCAAAGGCCTGGTTGAAGAGGGACGTTTTTGCCTGGTGCCTAAAAATCTATAATGAAGGCACCAGGCGAACCTCCCTGGATGATTCTACATATGCTAGATACAGATATCTGTGGTGCAACCTTAACCATGTCTAGTAAGAAGTTAAGTCCTAATGAAATCAATGGGACTTGCTCCCAAGTAAGTGGGGCTAGAATTGCAGCCCTAGTGAAGTGGGGCCTACCCTAATGTTACATTCTACTAACAGCCCTTTTTGATGGGCAGCAACAGATCTATGAATTTGGGTTACTATACTTACCCTTCTTGTCTTTTCCTGTGATGGAAAATAGCCTTTAGCCCACTTCCCCTGAATGGAAATCAGACTATACCTCATTATCTTTATGATAATATGACAGCACAGGAAACCTTCCTTTGCTTCGGAACTTAGAACTGCCAACAATGATGGGCTTGCTTGCACTCCTGGGAACATAAAGGTCTCTGGGATATGTTTCACAGATCTGAGGGTGGAAAGGAAAGGAACTATAAGAGACAGCACATTTAGATATGGCAGGGTTGGGGAAGCTCAGGGCCCGCGCAAAAGGCAGCCCTCCAAACCTACCTGGCCCCTTGGGACTCTCCTTAGGCCACGGCCCTCACCAGCCTTGTTCTGTGGGCCCAAGTGCTTTTGCCAGGCTGGAATGTCCTTAAAGTGATTTGTGTGGAGTGGGAAGGTAGCCTCTGGTACAAAGAGCCACAGCCATAGCTCTACCTACTTTTGCCTCTGCCCTCACCAACCAATAGTACGCACTCCCAGACCTCTGCTCACAAGGGAATATGGCCCTTAGGAAGAAAAATATTCCCCTCCCCAAGATATGGTGTGCAACTGGTGGCATCCATTGAAATCAATGGGAAAGGCCTTTCCCACAGAGCTCTATCTTCAAAATGGACATTGCTCAATTGGAACCCTTACCTAGAAGAATTCTGAAGTACCAGGGCTTCAGAAAAAACTGGCTGGGTTCTTGAAACGTGTCAGGAACATAAGACCCCTGCTGGATCAGAGCAAAGGCCTACCTAGTCTGAACTTTCTGTGCTCACAATGGCTAACCATATGCCTGTGGGAAGCCTACAAGCAGGACATGGGTGCAAAGAGCCCTCTCCTGATTGTGTTACACAGCAAACCTCTGACGCTGGAGGTAGCACATAGCCATAGCTTCCATAAATTTGCCAAATTCTCTGTTAAAGCCATTCAAGTTGGTGGCCATCACATCAAAATACTTGCATGATTTCAAAAATAAAACCGGGGGGGGGGGGGGTTAATTCCTAGCGTTAATTCTACACTGCCTCTTCTCTAGTTAGAGGCACAACAATCAAGGAAACAGTAATTAGAAGAGAAGTGAAGAAGTTGCTGCCTTCTACGTAGCCTTGCACACAAAACTGAACTGAGCTCTACAGCAAGGGGAGAGGGGGCCTAATTATATTGCTGCATACATTCTCTCAGTTAATGACGAGTCGAGTCATCCATTCATCCCTCCTGCATGCAATTGAGGGTGAATTCAATCAAAGCAGCTGCAAAACAGTTGCAAGAAACAATGTTTTCCAAGCGAACCTCTGAAACTGAATTTCCCATGAGGAAAAGGAACAGACCAACAATTATTCCATCATGAATGAGGTGGGAAATGCCACTTCTCACTTTGGTCTTTCATTTTATTTTTTAATTTATGTTAGCAATCTATTTTATTTTTGCAGTCCGTTACCTTATAATCACGATTTGCATCTGATAACTGCCAGTCAGAGTTAGGCACATCCATCCGGTTGTACTCTTCTGCAAGGTCTATGAGCTGCCAGCCTTGCACTCTCTCTTCCTCCTTTTGCTTTGGGTTGTATGAGAAGGCATACAATTCGTCGTATCTTGCTAAAACAAGCCAGGAGAAAGAGAAAAAGAGGAAGGAGCCTGAGCCTCGCTGAGGGATTCCAAAGTCACCACACTGACATCGTTGTTTAATTTATATACCGCTTAGTGTAGAAACAGTTTACAAATAAACTATAGTTAAGTTACATGATAAAACAACAGAACAATTGAACAAGAGAATCAGGTAAAGGGATCAAGGGAATGCCTTTGTAATGGGAAAGGCAGTCACTCTACCTGGTTTTGACAGCTGAAGCAAGGAGTTATAAATATCATGGCAGTCCCTTTCTCTGGGAACAATGAAGTGAACTATCCTGAAGTTCTTGCACTGGATCACCAGGGGGCAGCCGGACGTGGTCAAGGCGAGTTTCTCTACCGCAGCAATATGATGGTGCAGTATCTGCAGCACACAGAAAACCCACAATGGCGTTTTCATAATTCTTGGTTTCCACGGAAGAACCACAGACGTTATCTCAAGTTGCTTGCTTATTATCGGATGTGCTACACTACTTAAGGCTGTGACCAGTATCGAGAGGTCCTGTCTGTCCGCAATATTTTTAATTAACAACCTTTTAATATATTTCTATTGCTTTTCTGGACATTTAATATGAAATTTTGTGCTTTTCTTTTCTTTTAACTTGCTTTGGGACTTCTTTCAGCTGCATGAAGAAAAAATAAATAAATTTGATACACTAAATAGAGTAACCACGGTGGGATTTATTTTTAATTTTTATTTTCTCCTTCTCCACTGCAAACTGTATCTAAAAATTAGGAAGATAAGAAGAGCCCTGATGAATCAGGCCAAAGCTCCATCTAAGTCCTTAATCCTGTTCTCACAGTGGCCAGTCAAGATGCCCATGGGAGGCAAGCAGAGCCTGGGTGCAACAGCATTCTCGCCACCTTTGGTTCCCAGCAATTGGTATTCAGATAACTCCAAGCTCCCCTCGGATTCAAAAGCAACTTGCCTTGTGGAATGAAGAGCAGGGACTGCTGTTTGAGAGCGCAGCGAAAAGCCCCTTTGGGTGTAGGGATACTAGCTAACCTATATTCTATTAGTTCTGCTTCTGAAGGTGACCTTCAACAGTCTACAAATGCAGACACACCAACACACAGAGGAAAAACACTAGCTATACATAGCCAGAAACCTGTTAATGAAAGTCTCGGCATTATCTCTCTTTTCAAAGACTAAAATTAAGAAAATACCAAAGGAGGAGATGCCAATTATTCATAACTCAACAAAATTATGGAGTTTAATTAGCTAGACTATTATAGGATATACAGCACGCTTAAAAAAAAACAATTTGCAAAATTAAACTATTAACTGTGGTGGAATGGGCAAAGAGAATTGATGATGTGCCTTAGATCTGGGAGTGGGAGACTGACTTCACACACTTGCCAGTGCTAATCTCCACGCATGCACAGGAATGATATCCGGGCAACTGGCCCAAATGAAGTGAGAATACCATAGCCTTCTCTCAGGAGGCTGGAACTAAAGCCTCTGGTTCTTGGAAGAGCGCCCTGTAAAACACTGGAACAGTGCAGCTCAAAGAAGTCAACCTGAAGGAGGCATGTGGTTCAATACTCATTTAAAACAATTGTACCTCACTTTCTGCATACCTAAGACAGCTTACAGCAACAATAACCCAGTTATTGCAAGCCAGGAGGCTGGTCCTGGGGAGTCCTCTACATCAGAATAAAGCGACACAAAATAGAATGAAAAGGGTGCCCCATTGGAGAAAACCACCAGAATCCTTACCCATGTCTCTTTCTGGCTCGAGTCTATAAATAACAGGTGAGTTGCTGTGAGATAGAGCGTTCCTGTTTGTGACTTGATGTTTGTGCTGAAACGATCTAATAATTTCACCTGTTCAACCTGTGAGGGCAAGGTGGGGTGGGGGAAGAGAACACATTTCCATGAAACATACGATCTTGACATAAGAACAGCCTGGTCATTCAGTTCATTATCTCCTTCTTAAGGGGCAGGTCGCTGTCTGGCAACAAAGTCTGTGTGCATTTGCAAGGACAACCTTTAGCCTTCACAACACACCAATAATGCAAAATGCAGCCACCAGGCATGGGACAGATGCCCTAATGTGCACGCCTATACTGTAGCAGCTCACATGTGCCTGCTAATAGGAAGAACAGCTCAGCTAGAACATTTTCTGGTTTTGTATCTTCCTGTTCTGACTGCTGACCAAGAGGACAACATTCTGGTTGGGCTAGTAAAACCCTGGCTAAGTGGTAACTCAAGATCAACTGGTTCAAGGGGCTGTGTTTGCAAAGGTGACAATGCAGCCTACAGAACAGAAACGGGATACTCTATATTCTATTAAGCCCCCTGCCGTCTGTTTCAGTACAGTTCTGCCGTGAACAAATTCTCTCCCACAATTCTCATTTCAAATAGTACCATCATGCAATGATCTCAGAAGACTGCTCCTAGAGAGAAAGCTAGGGGCTACTTCTCCTGCATCCACCTTGGATCACAGTTCAAGAACTGCTGAGCAGGTAACACAGCAACACCAAAGTAAGGCTATAGGCCTTGGGTGGCAACCCCCATACCTATACATGGAACCTATATGTTACTGAGAAGGAAAAGTATGGTGCTGTGTGGTTATGCCACATATGTCCTATAAGGCCTATTCTGAACTGAGACTGAGGGGAAATCTACCCTTCTTAGAAAACAAAAAAGCTCCTCAAAACACAAAGGCTGAGAAGAGCCAAAGGGTCTTGCATGCAGTATTCTTCCAAAATAACACAGGATGCTTTCAGCTGTAGCAGAGAGCAATTTACAGAAGGTCCACTCAGAAATTTAGCTGCCTTTAACTGATCGGAAATTGACTTTGAATGTTCTACAGGTCTGTTTTGTCTGAATCCCAAGAGTAGGCCAGAAAAGCTACCACAAAGAGGCAATAAGGAAAGATTTGGCAAGGATGCGTTCCTCATATTCTCTTGGCAGGATTGCCTCATTAGCACTAATTCACCAGTCTGCTCCTAGAGCTCTAACAATGAGTCTGCCACAAGATTCAGAGAGCACATCTCTCATACAGTCCAGCAGAATCAGAACTCAAGGGAGAAATCAGCAGCAATGGAACTTCCTGCATCAGTAATGCAGATATTTGCAATTCCTGAATTCTATCTCAGTGTCAATATTTGACCTGGCTAGATTACAAGAAACATTTTATAACCGATTCTCCAGCTCTTTGCTTTTTAAAAATGCTGGCAATACAAATCAGTAAGCATCATTTAAATAAGTAGCTTTCAGAAATATGATGGTGCTAATTTGCAGGAAACAGAAAGTCAGCAGCTTGAACTAAAGCAGCCTTCCAGGCACGTTTATGTAAAAAAAAATAATTAGGGCTGGCTACACAGGCAGGTCAAAGTCACATGACCAGGGTCTAAAGTAAAGCAAGCCCTTAAGCGGCAGAGACTGCCAGTTTGTGAACTATACTTTCCCCCCTTATTCAGCCACCCTGTCCAATTTTGATATGCACAACTGTACACCAATAAACAAGAAAACATGAGCATCCTCAGAAATGAAGTCTAATGGAACAGGTAACTGTAGGGAAGAATTTATTTAATTTTAAGGATTGAACTTTTTGCAAAGTATCAAGTATAAATGTGGCATAAATCCATTTCTCCATAAGCTGATTTGTGGCCGCTATCATGTTACTTACACGTGCAGCCCTTAGGATGAAAGAGTAGCTTATGCGTATAGACAATCACTCTGAGCTGTTGAATTATTTGCACGACGTGTCAAAGAAGTAAACAGACAACCCGTGAAATTGTGGGCCAAAGGAGTGGCAACTGAGGACCAATGTGGCGTAGAGGTCATTGGTGAAGAGCAAGGAAAGAATAAAGGAAATACTGCACCAGCTTTGTAGTAATAGGCGACCAGGAAAACGAGCAAGCTGGCAGAGGAGGGGTGGGTGACTTATCATTCCTTTGTGCTCAACATGGAAACCAAGTAGATTGCCAGAGGAGGGAGTGGCTCTCTTCTGCACCCAGTACAGTGGTACCTCGGGATAAGAACTTAATTTGTTCTGGAGGTCTGTTCTTAACCTGAAACCGTTCTTAACCTGAGGTACCGCTTTAGCTAATGGGGCCTCCCGCTGCTGCCGCACCGCCACCGCACGATTTCCGTTCTCATCCTGAAGCAAAATTCTTAACCCAAGGTAGGCTACTATTTCTGGGTTACCGGAGCCTGTAACCTGAAGCGTCTGTAACCCGAGGTACCACTGTATAGGAATGAGGTGGGCTCTTTATCCTTTCTCTACTGGGCTCCAAGCAAGCTACTGTATTAAAACACTGCAGGCTAGTAACTTTTGTGGTCTTATTTACAAGGTTGCTTTTGTGAGCATTTTGTTGCTTTTTAAGGGCGATTCTTTCTTCTTTGGAACTCCCCAAAGGAAACTTCAGCATTGTAGCATAATTTCTTCCTTCTTAGGAACTCCCCCAAAGAATATTCAACCTTGTAGCATTGTACAGAGTTGAACAGACAGCATAAAGCGCATGACAGGTGCTTCTGCCTTCTGAAAGATAACCATTTTAAGCCAAAAGGAACAGGCTCAGATCCAGCCCAAAACATTTTGCTGCCTGAAGTGAAGGAATAGATGGTACTCTCCACATGGGCATAGGGTTACATTGGGGGCGGGGCAGGCTTTATGTTGGGGTGGGGGGCAGAACCGAGGTATCTGCGATGCAAGTAGTCAGTTAGTTAAGTATTTTAATTAATTTATTTGATTTGGGGGGGAGGCAGCTCCCCCCCCACACCACCCATGTACAGAAGTGTTATAAGAGTTTTATAAAGGGGATATATATATATATGATGTTCATAAACGTACCAACCAAACACATACAAATATGTAAACCACATGTCTGAAACCCACAGAAAAGTCCTGAAATCATTTTCTCTCTCCCAAAATGACCTCAAATATTTATCTGCAAGGTCAAAGGAAATGTCTCTTTCATAAATCCTGTCTTAAGGGCACATTTTAGATATGAATAGGGTGTGAGCCTGTGACCTGTATTCAGGAGTTGAGTAGTTATCGTAACAAAAGAGTGGCCAGGATGCCTAGGTAATCCAATCAAGTAACCTAGCAGACAGGAGAAAAAAAAACGCACTCAGATTTCTGTTGTAGTCCACCTCTTCTTTGATGTATTAAGGTGGTGGTCTTAGGCTACACCCTTTCTGTGATGTATGTATGATGTTTCTGGGGGTGGTCTTGGACTCCAGGGCGGGCAATTTTAAATGTCTATATAAGAGCTTGTGTGCATGGCTCAGGGTCCCTCCCTCCTCCTGTGTGTGTGGGGGGGAGTACCCTGTTGCAACAGCTTTAATAAAGATAGGCTCACTAGCTGCTTTGCTTCTCAATATTCTCTGGTTGGTCTCTGTTATTTTCTCCTACTGATAGAGAACCTACAAAAGGACTCTATATGGGCCCTTGGGTACCCCATAAGGGAAAAGGAGTTTTTCTCATAATAGAAGCATGGCAGGGGATTCTTGTTTCAGTGCTAGGAATAAAATGGTGTTCTTCACAGCACCTGAGGGGAGCAGAATATCTTACAGGATGCACGGACAGGACATGGCTTGCATAACTCCGTCCTCCAACAAAAAAGGACAGCCAAGAAACTCAGAGGAACAGCAGGGACCCCAGCATCTGTAACCTCAGGTGGCTGTCCCAGTCTGCCTAGTGGTAGGGCATGCCCTGAATACGTTTCATACTCCTTTTGAGGTGCAGGTCTTTCCTCTTCAGCTGATGATTTCCCAGTTACTTTTGTGACTAATGGCACTTGCAGCATACAGAGACTTTTCCCACAACCTCCCCCCAACCCAGCCTGGAAAAGCAGCAATTTGCCTCAGTTAGCATTTTGAAACTTGCAGATTACTACTGTAGATAAGTCATCTGCTTCCTCCTTTCTCACTGCCATACAAGGTTTAGTTCAAAGGATATGTGAATTTCAGTGAAAGGTTTAATTTTTAAGAAGTTAAAAATACTGCAGGTCGCACACAGCAAGAGTAAATACTGTTTGATGCTCTGGAGTGATTTTGCTTTGCAGACAGGTTGTGCTACAACAGCAAACAGTCTACTCTACAGTATATGGCTCTGAGATCCCTGCACACAGATCACATTTCAGGCTAAGGTCAGTGATCCTCTGTAATGCAATAGAGCTTTTACTTACTACCACTGAGCTATGGCCCTTCCAAAAGACCTAGCAAGAGAGATGGAAAAGATAATATGGAATTTGTTTTCCATCTCATGACATGATCTCATAAAATCGAATTGGCCCCACCCTTGGCTGAGAGCCCTGTCAGGAAATATCACCCTGTAGGTTACAAGAAGAAGACTGGAAACACATCAAAATTAGAATCAGAGAATGGTAGAGTTGGAAGGGACCATAAGAGTCATCTTGTCCAACCCCCTGCGATGCATAAATCTTTTGCCCACAACCCTCAAACTCACAACCCTGAGATTAAGATTCTCATGCTCCACCTCTCGCCTTACATCAGGCAATACCTCTATCTAAACCCCTACACTGGCTTCCTGTCCACTCCCAAATCCTGCACAAGCTCACTCTTAACCCCCAAAGCCCTCCATGGCTTTGCTCCCCCCCCCCACTTAAATTGAGATACATACCTGCCTGTGACCTTCACTCCTCCAGCTGAAGGCCTCTTGCTCTCAAAAGACTCCACCCTTTCTCCATTGCTGCTCCATTTGCTTACAACTGTCTCCCCAAACACCTGCATGAAGCCTCCTCTCGTGTCCTTCAAGTCTACCCACAAAACCTACCTATGGCAGAAGCCCCAACTTCCCTTGTCCTGCTACAATTAAGCCAATGCATGTGTAAGTGGGACAATTACATACTGCTTGCTTGTTTCTCCTGCTGCCATCCCCCCCCCCCCCGTGGTCTCCCATCAAATTATGTATGTCAAGCTCCTTGGGAAATGAACTATGCTCTTGAACTTCATAAGATATCATGCCCACTGACACACAACACACACACATATATAATTGAAAAGTTACTTCCAAATAAATAAGATAGGGCTATGTGGCTGCAACCTTAATAGACAGTATTAAGTATCCAGTATGATGCTGGAGGAGACTCTTGAGAGTCCTATGGACTGCAAGAAGATCAAACCTATCCATTCTTAAGGAAATCAGCCCTGAGTGCTCACTGGAAGGACAGATCTTGAAGCTGAGGCTCCAATACTTTGGCCACCTCATGACGAGAAGAGAAGACTCCCTGCAAAAGACCCTGATGTTGGGAAAGATTGAGGGCACAAGGAGAAGGGGACGACAGAGGACAAGATGGTTGGACAGTGTTCTCGAAGCTACTAACATGAGTCTAACCAAACTGCGGGAGGGAGTGGAAGACAGGAGTGCCTGGCGTGCTCTGGTCCATGGGGTCACAAAGAGTCAGACACGACTAAACGAATAAACAACAACAACAACTATGGAGATTAGTGGAGTTTGTTTGATTAAACAGAGGATTAAATAGCATCACATTACTGTGGCCTAAACTTCTGCAGCCTAAAGCCCACTATCACCACGCAGAGGACCATGGGGGGACTAGTCCATGAAAACTTAAGGATCCCATTAAATTCTAAGTTCAGATACAGCCTGCTGCAGCAAACACACACACACACACACACACACACACACAAAAACAAGCCCCAGAGGGTGACTGACATTCACCCAAGTTTTACTCAGAGTGGAATCACTGAATCCTAATTTAGCCACACGCGTTCATTTCAGTGGGCCTACTCTTGAGTAAAACGTAGTTGCATTCCTGCCAGTATGGCAGCAACCTTAACGCCTAACCACCCAAATGCATTGTGCCATGGCCTCGGAAACAATTTCCTCAAATTCTGGCGAAAAAGAATGGAAACAAGTAAAGAGCTTGGGCGACAGCAGGATTGACCATGGTGCCACAAGACTATTATCGTGTGCATGTTATGCTGCAACCTTAAAGCCCCGCTGAACTGAACGGGAATTACTTCTAGGGTAGATATTGGTCGGTTAGGACTGCAGCCTAAGGCACACACAGGCTTACATCTGAGTAGGCATGCACAGGGTTTCACGGCAAGGCTGCGACACGGGAGCAAGCTCAATCCGGTGCTCAAGCCTCCGAAGAGGAAGCCCGACACCGACACCGCATCTCGGCCCCCGGGGTTTGCAAGGCTCCTCCAGCAGCTGGGCAGCGGACAACGCCGGCCTCCGAGGAAGGCCCCGCTCAGTTACCTTCGTGGTGCGAATGTGCTCCATGATGCCACCGCGCCCAAGCTGGCCGCCGCCGCCGCCGCCCCTCTCCGACTGGCCGCTCAGCCGGCGTCTCCTGGAGACACTTCCTGATAATCGAGTGCTGGGGGTGGAGGTGGGGAGACCCAAACGGCCTGCAAGAAAGCCGGATCGTTCCCACAGCGACCCCTGCCGGGTGGAAGACCCGATCAAGTAAGAGAGAGAATTCTCAAACCAGAAAAGGCTGGCTTTTTTTTTACTTGCTTATCGTTCTGCCCTTCACCCGAAGACCACAGGCCGGTTTACCAATATACGAACACACAAAAAAGATGCACCCTAAAAACAAACAAAAAATACCACACAGAGATAGTTTAAAAGGCCATAGGATTGGAAAGAAGATAAACTCCCTACCAAAGAAGAATTTCAGATCAAGTTGATGAGATGGTGCTGAAATGGCTAAAATGACCGGAAGAATAAGAAATCAGGAAGACCAAAATTTTAATAAGGAATTTTAATAAGGAACTCCATGCTATAATTTATCTTTAAAAACCATTGTAAACAGTTAAAATCTTTAGTAGGATTAGAATTACACTTGTAGTTTAATGGTGAATTTTGGACACAATGGAGAGGTAAAAGATTTTGATTGTTATAAAAGATGCAGGGGGAAATGATTAACTATAGGACCCACAAAGTGGAGGAGGGAAGTCGAGGAGATTCTTTGGAATCTTGTTTCTATATTGTATGTCGGATATGTGACTGTAAAATTTTAATCTGAAAAACCAAATAAATAAAGTTATTTTAAAATTAATTAATTAATTAAAAGGCCATAGGATTGCTTATTAGCCAAGGCCATGGGAATGGAGGAACCTTTTTTCCTGGCGTCTAATGAAAGCAACAGGTGAACCTCCCCCGGAAGAGGATTTCATAAATAGGGAGCCACTACAGAAAAGGCCCGTTCTCGCCATAGCTGTCAACTTTCCCCCCTTTTAAAGGGAAATTCCCTTATTCCGAGTAGGATTCTTCGCAAGAAAAGGGAAAAGTAGACAGCTATGGTTCTCGCATTGCATATCCTGGGCTTTGTATCCTTGTTTAAAATATATTGATATAGACACCTGCTGCAGATCGTACTTCATATATCTGGCAGACTCCAAGGAAGATGAATCCAGAATAAATATGTTTCAGGTGACACAAGGGTAGTCATTGGTAAACTGGAATACTTGTGACATCATCCATCCGGCCAATCAACTGGGAATTTCCCAACAACAAAGGGGTCTGGGTTACATTGTCATGCTGATTAGCTGGGAAAGGGTTAAGGGTATTTTCTGATTGCGTTTACACAGATGAAACTACTTTTAGAAAAGAGTCACACTAGCAGCTATGTCAAGGAAGAATGACTTTTGTAATCTGGGGCTTCTCTGGAGGGGTGGCCCCAAAACCAACAATGCAGGCAGGTAAAAAGCTTAATTGCATACTAAGGACCAGAGGTGCTATGTCAGAGATAAAGTTAAAAAAGGGGGGGGGATAAGGAGCGAGTGGGACTGTGGTCTAAACCAAAGAGCCTCTTGGGCTTGCTGATCGAAAGGTTGGCAGTATGAATCCGCATGACGGGGTGAGCTCCCGTTGCTCTGTCCCAGCTTCTGCCAACCTAGCAGTTTGAAAGCACACCAGTGCAAGTAGATAAATAGGAACTGCTGCGGCAGGAAGATATATGGTGCTTCTGTGCACTCTGGCTTCTGTCACAGTATTCCTGATGCAAGATGAGTGGTGCACCCCAAAGTCACCTTTGGCTGGACTTACCGGTAACTGTCCAGGGGTCCTTTACCTTTTTTACCTTGCTATGTCAGATCAGGACATGGGGGTAAGATTTATTATATCCAGATGCAGCATCTACCAAGGCAGCTTGTAAGAGTCTTCAGAGCTTATTTCTTTATTCCTGATAATAATTATAGAATTGTTCTAAGAAAGTCCAGTCACCTGACCAATTTGCTAAGCTGTGGGATATATGCCTTTGACGTGCAGTTCTAGAATACAGTCCCAAGACTATACAGACAGCGTGAGATGAGTTAGATGTGGTTCAGCCTGCTGAGATCACTCTGTGAAAGGTATAGGGTTTTCTTATCAATTATCATAGGGTTGCCATATTTCAAAAAGTGAAAAGCCAGATACAAAAGTTGTTGAGTTGTTTTTTTGGCAAAGTTGTTGAGCTGCCATATCCCCGGGTTTTCACCTTTTTTTGAAAATTCCATCCAGACGCTATTTTCGATGGATGAATCCCGGGTATGTATGGGAAATTCCGGACATATGGCAGCCCTAATTATCAGCACCTCTAACAAACTACAGTTCCCAGGATTCTTGGGGGGACGGGGACCCAGGACTTTTAAAGTGGTGCTGTGCTTTAAGTGCATGCTACACTTTTAACCATATTGTGCAACATCTGGTGGTGGGGAAGAGATATGAATATAAAATTAGGTTTTAGATTGCTTTGAGAGACATTTTATGTCTTTAGTTCAAAGATTTATGATGCAACTTTTAATCAAATTATCTCCAAGGCAGTTTACCCAGGAGTACAAAACAACAACACAGTGGCTTTTGTTCCTCTGACCACTGGCAGAAGCCAGAGTCTTCCCTCCCCCTCACATCTGTTGTTCCAGAGCAGCTTCCAGTTGAGCAAATTTATTTATGGCAGGGAAAAGGGAAGTTATCTCCCTGCAGCCACAGCTCTGTCATCTAGTTTAAGCATTAGAATCTTATCTTGCCACGGAAACACAACTACATAAAGCAGGAGGCTAAGCAATTTAAAGTACAGTATGACGAGGAACAAGCAGCTGGATCACCTGCCTGTCTCCATCCTTTCTTTTGAAAGCCATTTTGAAGAAATTTCCTCAACCCGCCAGTGGGCAAGAAGTGTGAAAGATAAAATGTTTTCCTGTTTATTGAGTGTGGTGTAGTGGTTAGAGCTGGTGAACTAGGACCTGGGAGACCAAGGTTCAAATCCCACACAGGACTACTAAGTTCACGGGGTGCTCTTTGCCCGCCCACCCATTGTCTCTCAGCCAAACCTACTCCTCAGGATTGTTACGAGGATAAAATGTGGAGTGGGAGAACCATATATGTAAATATAAGAATAACGAAATAAACAAACCAGTCTTTCTTTCCCCCAACCTGGTGCCCTCCAGAGGTTTAGGACTACAACTCCCATTGTCCCTGACCATTGATTATGCTGGCTGCAACTGATGGAAGTTGCAGTCCAACAATATCTGGAGGGCACTAGGTTGAAGGTTTGGAAGCAACAAGAAATGCCAACAGTGGAAGATTGGCAACAGGAAGTAATGGAATATGCTGAAATAGCTAAATTATCAGGGAGTATCTGACAACAGGGCGACGAGACATTTCAAAAAGAATGGGAAAAATTTATAGTGTATATAGACAAAATGTGTTGACATAACAATACCAGTAGAATTGGAATAAACCTCATAATGAGAATTCAACAACTTTTATTGGAACGTTAACAACAAAATAATAGGAAATACAATGAACTTAAACCAAATAAAAGTCTCTGCTCAATGATCCAGGCTGCCTGCTCTGGATGGTTCTTGCTGGTTACTCTGAGCTCTCAGTTTCTTCTTGTTTCTTTTTCTTCTTCACACTTGTGTTACTGCCGATTTCGCTTAGCTCCCTGCCACTCTCAGAAAGCTCTGACTTCCTCTTCTCTTTCTTTTTCTTCTTTGCTTTCTTTGCTTTCTGCTTGCAGCTCTGGAGAGGCTGGGGGAGAGGAGGCTGCTGCACTGGGTTCCCCATCACTTTCAATCTCCTGCTTCCGCTTTGGTGGCTTTTCTGGCTCCTCTTGGGCGACTTCCTCTTTTACCTTTTCCTTTCCAGCAACCCTATTATAATCCACATAATCCGTCTTCCAGGCCTGGGAAGTTTTCTCATTGGGCTTGTTGTGTGCGTCCAACAGGCCTTGCTTGATCATCATCTTCTGAGAAGCTTTTGGGCCAAGTCCCCACTTGGGAGGGTACATGTCTCTTTCCATGATCACACGCTTGATTTTTGCCACAACTCCATGGTTGCAAGTAGAGATCACTGCAGTTGTCATCAAGGCAATGGCTGTGCAGATGGCCTCTCCTTTCGTGGTGACAACCACTATTTCCTGATTGAGTTCAATGCCATCTTCATACCGCAGCAGGCCAGGTAGCATGATCTTTGCACCATAGCAAATGGCGTTCACCGCACTGTCCTTCATAACCAGTCACTTGTGGGATGTTAGCAGCTTCTCCAGGTAGAAGATCACCCTCCTGAGGTACGTCTCGTCCTTGTTGTTGTCATATTGCCATTGGGCATCCAGCACATCATGCATAGTCAACATGTGGTCCTTCTCTCCCATGACCCCAGATCGCACCCGCCGGAGCTCCTGCATCTGACCTCCAACTCCCAGAAACAAGCCCAGTTGCACGCACAGTGTCCGGATGTAGGTCCCAGCTTTACAGCTCACCCAGAAGATACCCAATCTTCTTTCTGAGTCATATTCTACCAATTTGCTTTCATATTGCTCGGACTCTCAGCTGCCTCTTCACTGCAGCAATGAGTGGGGGCTGCTGGAAGAGGGCACTAGTCAGTGTTTCTATTGCCCTTGACAGCTGAACCTCACTCTCGATTGCATTGTGCAGCCGAACGATTCCCACATACTCTTTGCCTGCACTCTGTTGAGACTTGACCAAGCGTGTTGCTCGCTCAATGCATACAACCCAGTCACTTTGGGGTCCAATGTGCCACTATGCCCTGCCTTCTCAACACATAGGATGCAGCAGATCCAGGCCACCACTTCGTGGGAAGAAGGATTAGGTGGTTTGTCCAGATTGATAAAGCCCATCCTTACATACTCGCCAACCTCTCTTTTTAAGGGATTACAACCAGAAGGAAGGGGTGTATAGTGTGCTGTTATCACATTCAGCTTGTCAAAGTTCTTGAGAAGTAAAGGCCATTGTGATGTGTCCAGTTGAGCCACTCTGGATTCAGGCTTGATAAGAAATTCTTCAGAATACTGTATATCAGCAACATCTTCATCTCGCAGAGATTTCTGTTCTTTCTTTTTTTTGTGCTTCTTAGAGACAGAGCCTGGCCCGTCCGCAATCTTGCCCTCGCCACGCGCTGCCTCTGAAAGACACGCGCGCGCCTCGCCTCCCGCCAGCGAAAAAACGTGCGAATGCATTTGTTATATGCATAGTCTACATTTGAAGTCGCATGGTTAGGGAGACTTTTTTTTTTAATGTTCAAAAATGCCTTAATGCCCACCGCACTCCGAAATAGGTCCTGGCTTCCCAGAACATAAATGCTCTCCTGCTACCTGTTGCGGAGGACGCGCTGCTGCCCAACTGTTGTTGTTGTTCAGTCGTTCAGTCGTGTCCGACTCTTCGTGACCCCATGGACCAGAGCACGCCAGGCACGCCTATCCTTCACTGCCTCTCGCAGTTTGGCCAAACTCATGCCAGTCGCTTCGAGAACACTGTCCAACCTTCTCATCCTCTGTCGTCCCCTTCTCCTTGTGCCCTCCATCTTTCCCAACATCAGGGTCTTTTCCAGGGAGTCTTCTCTTCTCATGAGGTGGCCAAACACGGACTTTACCAATTTATATGGGCAGAGTTCTCTCACTTCCGCTCAAGAGCCGGTTTATAACGCGAACCCCGGAAGCTTCCTATCCTAAGGGGGGGAAAGGCAGTCTACACTTTTTCTTTATCTTTGCGGTCCACTAGGATTATCGAAAGTTGTGGGAGGAGGGAGAGAGAAAGAGTGTCCTCTACGATCCCATGGTGCCGTGCGGCTGCGCGCATGCGCAAAGGAAAAAGAACGTGCGACGGAATTTCCCTCCGACGTTTATTTGCGGCGCCGCCGGTGGCGTAATTCGAGCTCCCGAATCTTGCCGCCGTTTGAACTTTTCCCGCCGGGGAGAACTGCGAAGAGCCGCAGCCTAGTCCTGAGGGGGAAACTGACAGGGCGGCTGCAGTTCAGAGAGCTCCGGCCATAACGACCCCACATCCCGCGCTTGGGAAGCGGGGGGGGGGTCTCCTTTTCCCCCTCGCCGCCGCCATGTCGGCGGGCTTCTCCTTCGGAGCCGGGACTCTGCCTTCGGCTACCGCAGCTGCTGCTGGTACTGGAGGCGGCGGCGGAGGGGGCTTCTCGTTTGGAGCCACCCCGAGGTAAGCGGGGGCAAGTTTGGAGGCACCTCGGGCGGAGCGGGGAGTAGACTTGGCCGGTAGGGCTCGGTTGAGGGCATAGCCTCGCTGCCAATATTATCCTCGTCGTCACTGCTTCTTACGTAGAACACGAGCGCCCAAGTTGCTCGAGGCTGCGCACGTGGCTCTCTCCCCCCCCCCCCCCAACCCTGTGAGGTAGGCTATGCGGTGAAAATATCTCCCATCCCCAGCGTCGTGGCTGAAGCTGGGATTTTAGCCTGGGTCTTCCAGAGTCCGCGCTGGGATTTATTTTAAAGTGTGCTGTGAACAGCAGCCGAAGTGAAGTACTTAAAAAAAACCAAAAAAAAAACCAGCTCAACTAGAATTTCAGCGATAAAAGATTATTATTATTATTATTATTATTTATTGAATTTGTATACTGCTCTATACCCAGAGATCTCTAGGCGGTTCACAGAACAAAATCAAAATACAAAACCACAAAAAACATAATCAAAATAAAAACAGCAACCCAATAACCCCCATATATAATAGTTGCCACAATATGTCCAGCGTGCAGGGCAAAGTTACTTTGGATGTCTCAGAAAGAGCCACAATAAATAATAGCTAAACTCAAAAGCAAAACCTAAGACTGCAATTGTAGTCACACATTGGGTTAAGTCCCATTGAGCTCAGTGGGACTTGCTTCTGGGTAAGTGTGCATCCGGGATGGTGAATCTAGGGCAGAAACAAGTACGTCCTGTGAAGAATATTACCGCATTTTTCGGTCCATAAGGCGCTCCGGACCACAAGACGCACTTGTTTTTTAAAGGGGAAAAACCAGGAAAAAATATTTTCCTGGTTTTCCTCCTCTAAAAAACAGGAAGGGGGGCGCTGGAGGGGAAGCCCCTTCTCCCTTCACAGCGGCTCATCCCCGCTTCCTTAAAGGGACATGGGGACGAGGGGAGAAGGTTTCTCCCCTCCTCCCCATGTCCCTTTAAAGCAACAGCAATTTTTACCCAAAGGCCCATTCTGGTAAAGATCTGGCCCATGGAATCAAAGTGTTTTCCCACCTCTAGTATAGACAGACGAGTACATGAGTTATGAACCATGGGATTGTTGATTCAAAGTAAATTCACTTCAGTTATGGCTTTAGGCCCTTGCCTTTGATTAATAAAGCTGGCCTAACTTAATATTAGGCTATGCTTGTTTCTTTCACACAGAGAAGCTTCCAGAACCCTCTTGAATTAATTAGAATAGGAAAGATCTCTACACATCTGACCAATACTTTCTGTACCAAAAAATGCAAACTGACATGGCCATGCTTGTTTGTGCTGGAAATTCACTTGCCATTTAAATAATAATAAGCAGGTACATAATGTTGCAATGCAGAGTGTTCTTGCTCAGCTTCCTCACCTCCCTTGCTCCCCCTGCAGCAGCCAGCCACTATTCTGTGGTTACTGAGCATCCTCATTCCTCACTGAGCTCTTTAGGAGGTATTTATGTATTGGTTTTTATTCTCTTTATATCCTCTTGAGCTTCTGTTCTTAAATTTTCCTGTACTTCTCCAACAGTCAGGATTCCCACTAGCCTGCCCACTAGCCTCTTGTGTTTTCGATGGTGCTGTTTTAAGTACAGTACATAAGATAACTGATTTCACTATTAGCATAGAGGATGATAATGATGGAAGGGATTTAGGCTAAGCTCACTTTCACATTGAACACACTACGTTTTTGTGTTCTTTTTTCCTCAATGTTCTTCACACTGATTGCGTTGTGTCTGACACTCAGGGTGTTAAAACATCAAATAAACTTTACAAGTTGGTTGTTTTAAGTGTTTGTCTGTGTTAAAATAATGACAGTTAGCAACAAAACCCAAAAAGGTAACATGAATCTTGGTTGACTTGAGGGTGAAATATCTGCTGGTAGCATTTACGTTCATATTAAAGGGAGAAAAATGGAAGAGGCATTTTGACTTTCAAACTGTTCTGTAGAACTACTGCAATGAAGAAATAAAAAAAAGAACGTGTGTTAATTTTAACTAATTTATTTGTCTTGTAATGTAGCTCAACTGGAGGGCTTAATTTTGGGACATTGGGCTCGACAGCTACAGCAACTACAACCGCTTCATCGGTAGGCTTTGGAACTGGACTTTTTAGCTCAAAACCTGCCACTGGTTTTACATTGGGAGGGGCTAATACAGGTAAAATATTATATTTCTACACTCTTAAGATGAGACAAGTATAATGAAATTTGAAATGTGTAAAAAAATATAGTAGGTTATAAGTAACCATATATGCATTTGGTTAATATACCGGTACCTTTATATACCTGTATACTAGACAAGCATATATGGAACTGTAGTTGTTTGCATATATAGTGATATAATATACCTTTTTTCTTTTTTTTTCTTTATTTTGTTCAATTGAAAAATAAAAAGGTGAGCCTTGAACTGATAATTGATTTGATGAGAATTAGTGGCAAAATGCAGGAGTAGCTAAGCATGAAAAATTTCAGATTATATTCAGTAATTTTGCTCCTTGCCAAAAATATTTATATCTTCATTATTAAAAGCACCTTCTGGTTATATAGTATTATTAGAGAGCTGATAATGTGTTTCTTAAAAAAAAATATTTATGCATTTTACATATCTTAATATATTAGTTATACAATTGTCATTGTTTATCTCTCACTCTGACTTCCACACACATCCCTCTGTGGTGTCCTATTTAGTCCTTGTTAAGCTGCATCTCCTTAATTACCTCCCCTCGTTTATTTTATCTGCTGCTCATATACCTAACCCCACTTGGAAGTTTATCTGATTGTTATATTTCTTTTAATATTTGCAAAAGTATGCCCACTTCTATATCTGACTCATCTTGATTTCTTATCTTTGCAGTCAACATTGCTACTCTGCATATTCTATTAGCTTATTATGCCAGTCTATTTTTGTGGGACTATTTTTGTCCTTCCACCTTTGGGCATAAATTATTCTGGCCGCTGTTTCTGCATCAAGGAAAAAAGACTAAGTACTTTCTTGGGTATTTCCCCATCTGCTATACTCAATAAGAACATCTCTGGTTTCTTGGGAAATGAGACCCTTAACATCTTTTTTTAGTTCTGAATATATCATCTCCCAATACTCTGGCTTTCTTACAACCCCACCACTTGTGTATAAATGTCTCTTTGATCTGCTGTTAATGGATTTTAAGTCACTAATTTGGGGTCAGTGATAAATCTATAAGGCAACTGGCAATAGAAGTGTGGTTTATTAAACTCAGGGTTTTTTGTACTATTACGCAGGAACAGCAACCACCATGGCTACAGCATTGACACTAGGTAAGTGCTATACCTGTATGTTCAAAGCTAGCTTTGCTTTTTCTTTAAATGAGGTGTGACTTTCAGAGCTGCCCAAATGAAAAGTTCTGGATTTGGACGATGAGAGACTAGGAATGCTGGATAAACCCCAAAGATGACTAAAGTGTCAAGAAGAAAAATATGAAAGTAAAAACTGTAGATAATGATACATTAGGAACATATACTCCAATATTTACTTGGTTGGTTCAAATCCAGATGTAACATTCAGCTCCCTATCTCCTTTCCATGGCCTTGTTAGCCTTCCTGATCCCCAGTCTCCAAAGCTCTCAGCCATCCATGTAAATAAACTTTATTCGCATTAGCCAAAGGCCATAGCAACAATAAAACGATACAGTATATACAGAAAAAATATTATAAAAAGCACGTATTAAAATCCTGCATTATCAATCAGTTAGTGGCCCTTACTCTAATTGCCCTGGCTATGTAGCTAGCAACCTTAGCTGTTTTCTGGTCATTTTTGTCTGATAGAAGGAAGTGCATTATGGCCATGGTTGAGCGCCCTGGGATGGTTAGTAGAAGTGGGGTGATGATCTCATTCCTCAGGTCTTTGTAAAGGGTACAAGACAAGAGGACGTGTGCCACTGATTCTATACTACCATCTCCACAGGGGAAAAGTCTTTTCTCAGGTGAGATCTTTTGGAATTGACCCTCAAGTACAGCAGATGGCAGAACATCTAGTCTTGCAAGTGTAAAGGCACATCTGTGTTTTGGGATAATAAGTTTATGCAGATATGGGGCAAGAGAATCGAAGTGGGGAGCTGGAAAATGAGCATACCAAGGGCAAAATTTATTTACGGTGGCCAGGTCATTCTGATGCTCTATGTCTTTTAAACATTGGCCAATTAGACTGTTTGCTTTGGTAGGGCCCATCATGAGTAGGTGTTGTGGGGATAGGCCACAGGAGAGAAATTTTTGATATACGCTTTTATGGGAGTCTTGAAGTACTAGAGATAATAAACCGGGGGTGGGGGGGGGGGTTGAGTTTAGGCAAAGCCAGAAGTTTAAAGTTCTTTGCCAGGTCCGTACTTCTACTGAAGGGAGACTTGCCTCCAGTCGCAATGCTGTGTTTGGGACGCGTGGCGGGACAGAAAAGATCTGCCTTAACAACTTTGATTGAACAGATTCCAGAGTGCTAAGGTGGCTACCAGTCCAAATTTGGGCCCCATATACTAGCTGTGCTAGGGGTTTAGCTTGAAAGACTTCTATGGCTGATGGTATATGTTTACCATCCTTTGTGTGGAAAAAATGGGTCAACGTTTTAGCACTTTAGGATGCTTTTTCTTTTGCCCATTTTTGGTGTGCATCCCATGACCCCATAGACTGAAAAATAAGGCCCAAATATTTGAAAGCTTTAACCTGTTTGATTGGCTGGTTATCCATGCACCAACTGTGGGGCCTATATTTTCTTGAGAAGACCATGACTTTGGTTTTCTGATAGTTTACGGCCAACTGTTCTCTCCGACAATACACTGAGAATTCTCCTATCAGTCTTTTTAGGCCTATTTTTGTTTGGAATAAGAGAACCGCATCGTCAGCATATAAAAACACAGAGATTGGTTTTGCGGCCAGTTTAGGGGCGTGGAACTCTGGAGATGTTAGACATTGGACCATGTCATTTATACATAAGTTGAATAGAGCCAGAACTAGAATGCATCCTTGCTTAACTCCCTTGTTGACTGGTACAGCTCCTATGAGATGGCCATTTAGAGAACAACATACGTTCAGCACAGTGTCTTTATAGAGACAGTTAAATCAGAAATAATAATCTTTTGTCTGTGCTTGATGTGTTCAATTTAGCCCATAGTCTTACTCGGGAGATTGAGTCAAAGACAGCTTTCAAATCAATGAAGGCAGCATACAATACACCACGGGGTCGCTTGGCGTACTTATCTATAAGGTGTGCTAGGATGAAGCAATGATCTATAGTAGATCTGCCTTGCCTGAATCCTGCTTGCTCTTCCGCAAGGATAGCCTCAGCATCAATCCAGTTGATTAGTTTATTATAGAGGTGTTTAGCATATAGTTTGCTAACTATGGGTAAAAGACTAATAGGTCTATAGCTAGCCAGGTCCGATGTAGGGCCCTTTTTGAATATTGGGTTGATTACTGCGCTGGCCCAGCTGTCAGGGAGTAAGCCAGATGAATCAATGTGAGAGAATATTGCCACCAGCAGAGGAGCCCACCATTCAATATTGGACTTCAAGAGTTCGGGGGGGGGGGAGGTAATCAATGCCTGGGGCTTTATTGTATTTTAGCTGTGCAATTAAGTTTTCTACCTCAGCCATGGCTACTGGAGGTCAGGCCGGCAGATCTTCTGACGATACAGCTGGATTATTATGCTGAGCAGCCTGGTCATGATAAAATGAATGGAAATATCACATCCATTCTCGAGGTTCAACGGTGCAAGTTGTTCCGTTATGCTCCTGGTCCAGTAAGCCTGATATGGTACGCCAAAAACAGGATGTATCATTGCCGTACGATGCCTTAACTAAACTGTACCAGGCGATTCTCTCGGCTTTTTGTCCTTTTCCCTTTATTAGTTACTTGTGCTTCCATCTAAGAAAGATGTACGCGGTGAATAAGAGAGGCGCCCCAGTGGTCCTGTAATTACGATAAACTCCTCAAATGCCTCTTTGTCTGTCTACACTCGGAGTCAAACCAGCTGGATAATACCATTACCCTCTTTGTGGCAGTGTTTTGGATCACGGTTGTTAGGTGTAGTTTCAACCTTTCAGTCAGTGTCTTAAAAAGCTCCAAGGCCTCAGCAGCGGAATCAGCCAAGATGATGGCAGTATAGATGTTCTTTAACTCAGCTGATTGTAGGAGGTGAGTCAGGTCTGCATTAAGTAGGGGGGACAATTTGATTCTTTTGGGAGCGGATATGCCAAGATTTGTATTGGGAGTATATTGCAGATTTACGATGGAATTGTCGAAGGGCGGGCCTGCAAGCACCAGAATTAAGGGTAGGTGTCACTCTCACTGTTATATCGAACTTGAAACTCCGTGACAAACTTATATGCAAATCGTGAAATTAGAATATAGTCTATGACGCTACTGCCAAACTTTGTGAAGTGAGTGTATCCCCCTCTTTATTGCCATTTAATATCAGCAGCTTCCTCCTCTTTGCGGCCTGGGCTAAACATTTGTTGTTGTTGTTGTTGTTCAGTCGTTCAGTCGTGTCCGACTCTTCGTGACCCCATGGACCAGAGCACGCCAGGCACGCCTATCCTTCACTGCCTCTCGCAGTTTGGCCAAACTCATGTTTGTATCTAAATGGGTATCAAGAGTCCAGAAACTGGTTATAATGGGTGTATAAGCTGTTATCATTTGCATCCCCATGCATGCATTGAAATCTCCCTCGATGATAATCGGAGCAGCAGGATAGATGGATTTGAGAGACTCTATAAAGGACTCTAAATCTGCCCAAGTGGCCTTGATTATAGATCTCAGCCAATCTATTTCTGAGTGTTTCTGGTCTTTCCAAAATTTCAGCTTGGGCTGGGGGTGGCAATGACCAAAATCAGTTTATTAGAGCATTTTCTTCTATAGAGAAGATGTCCTTTCTGTCGCTCATAAGGTGTTGGAAATCGTGTGAGGATGTACCTTTCCTTTTTGATTTTGGTGACTCTTGTTTATGATGATCCTGCCGGCTCTTTGGGGGTCTATTTTCTTGTTAAAAAAATTTTTTTGGGGGTCCTCGGTTCCTAATGGCTTGTCGCCCTTGTCATCAAAGAGGGAGGTTTTTGGTGCCCTGTTTTTGAAGAATCTTAGTAGTGCTAACCTTTCCTTTATGAATAGATTTCTTGCTCTGTAGATAAGGTTGGCCAGGTTTTGGTCTTGAAAAGTGATCAATGCTCGAACCGAGTGACCATCATGATGTAAATACTCTATAGAAACTATATCAGTTGGTTTTACTACACCTGGAAGTATATCGTTTAGGATGTTCAAGAGATGCTTTATGCGATCTGTCCCTGAACAGAAGCCCATCGATTTTGGGTAGTTGGCAAGTACAAGTTTTTGGGGAATTAATACCAGGCTCCAGCCTTTTTTTTGGCTCAGGGCTTGCCGGTCCTGTAGTGTATTCCCATCGTTGTTGGGGGTCACCGACTCTCTTCTGCCATGATGCCAGTTGGTACCCTTCTAGGGCTTTGAGAAAATACTTCCGTTATTACATTTGTTTCAGTGTTCTGGTTCGGGGATTCTTTCTCGCATAAAGGCCTGGGCTTTGCCTTGGTTGTACCTACTTTGTGTCTCTCTTTACTGCCCTGTGAGGTGGGTTTGTTTGAGCCAGGTGTGGAAGAGGATGAAATTAGGTTATAAAGTTTCTGCCACTGTTTTTTACAGACATGGTGGGTAATCCTTGACTTCCTCAGAGTTTTGATGTTTTTGCTTTTCTTCTTCTTAGATTCAGGTTTTTGTATTTGTGATTTTTTGATGATTGGTGCATGGTTTATAGCATCTGATCCGGGGCGATTATTTGTTTTAAGCTCTGTGACTCTTTCTTGAGGTGTAGAATTTTCCACTAGGGTCAGAAGTAGCCCATTTGTTATCGTTAAGAATTTTTTATGTTGTATAGGTCTGTGCATATCAGATGGACCTGATCCTGCAGGTAGCCACCTCTCTCGTCTGTTTGGATACCTATAGAGGTAAGCTGGTGGCTTTGAGGGTTTTTCAGGTTCAAGAGATAACCTTTGTAATGTTGTATCAATTATATTTGCCTTAGAGGCATTCTCTGCTAGGGTGAGTTCTTGGGCCAGGCTTATTGAGTAGTTTGTATTCTTGGAATCTTGTTGGGGCTCTTTAAGCTGAATTGACCAATCCAGCACAGTGGAAGGCAGAGGAATAGCCTCATCTAAAATTAACTCGTAAGGGTCCCTCTTACTCGCTTCCTTTGGAAGAAAATAATGGGTAATCTTCCTCTGTCTCCTTCGAGGTGCTGGAGAACTGAACAGCGAGACTGGCATCATTCCCAGTTCTTTATAACTCTTGTCTTGTGAGTACCATCCCTGGAACTAGCTTTGGATTACTTTGTCCCGTCCGTCTGTGTATTTGAGGGCTTTGTTTGAAGGGGAATCGGAGCATTATAATTAGCCTCAAATAGTTTTAGATAGCCTCAAGGAGTTTTGGGTGGCTTCAGCGGGATTTCAAAGGGGCTTTAGGAGAGCCTCAAAGGAAGGGAGGATGATTTTAAAATGACTCCGGAGTCCTTATCTGGCTGGGATATAAGCATGTTTTCCGGGAGTATGTCTTTATCTGTATTATTTCTTTAAAAGCTCCTACTCACTCTGCTGAGGCTCACAGGAGACTTGCTTCAGGCGCCATCTTCCTTCACTTCTCTCTCTCAGCTATCCATGTGTTGTTATGATATGTGCTATTCAATTTCTATAACCTGCCTATGTGATATTTTCCCGTTATCTTTCTATTTATTTCCCTGTTTTCTTCATTTTCTTCATGTTATTTTTATCAAGTCTGCCTCTTCCTCCCATTTTTCTCAAAGGTGCCCGTATTCAGGCCACAGCCACAGTCCATAGCCGTCAGCAATTCTGCTTCCACACTCTGTATATCTGTTAAAGGCGTACCATTGATATGAGTTAGAATTGAGCTAGCATGTATTGCTTGTGATTCCATGCCTGATGCAGGTTGGGTGCGATCCTGGACTGGGCCCTGCTTCCAGGTATCCAGGTTGTAGAAGTAGTCAGAAGTATACTTTTTATCAGGTGCATCTGATTCTTCACCCAGTCGCTCCTTAGTTAAAAGGACTGTCACTTACGCATGGTGATCTCTGAGTTGGACTACAGTAAAGCACTCTAAATAGGGCCACTATTGAAGTTGGGAAGTGATAGCTGGTGCCAAATTTTTCTGCCTGTGTTTGGACCGGAATGGCCCAAAGAGTATATTGTGTTGCTTATTGTCCACTTGATCTGTCTACAGTTTCTGGCTACTATCCTTGGTCTGATGGTTGTCCTATAAAGCAGTGAATAGCTTGGACCCATTATATTCTAGGTTCTCCAGTGCTCTGAGATGAACCAGAAACTTTGTTTCAGGTGATACATATTAAAAACATGAAACTTGTAGGTGCCCAGGGTTGACCTTCCCCAGTGGTGGTGGTGATTTTGTCATAGTATCCCCTGGGAGCAGGGGACAACAGTGTTGAGAAGCAGTGCATATATTATTGGATATATTTTTAAAAGAATTTCAGAAGCATTCAAAATATGGGAAGCTTGGCTATCTCTTACTGCTAGTACATGTTGTTAAATGTGTTTCGCTGCTTTGAGTCTAATGGAACAGTGATTGGAAAAATTAATGTGGCTTTGCTCACTTTTCACTGGCTATATACACATCTAGAGTAATAAATTTAGAATTCTTAATTTTACTGAACATACCCAGTTTATGTGGCATCAAAACAAGAATGACATTTTATTGTTCTTTTACAGGCACACCTGCTTCTACTTCTGCAAGTACCACAGGACTTAGTCTAGGATTCAGCAAACCTGCAGGATCAGCCACACCATTTGCGTTGCCTATCTCTTCTGCCACCTCTGGCCTCTCACTTTCTTCTGCTCTTGCATCTGCTCCAGCAACAGGTTATATACACATATTGTTTTGTGTTTTAATCAAATTTCCATTGTTCACAAATGCATAATTGTAATTGTTCCTTAAAAATACCCAGGTGAATCAGTGCAGTTCTGATAAAGATAATTAAACATTCACATAATGGTATTAGTTTAGTTTGGTACACTGAATTAACTTGAGAACATGGTACATTATAGGGAAGTCAGTATGGAGGATGCTAAAAGAAGCGTCCTACGTCTGATAAGAGGAGAAAAGTGCCAAGAAACTCTGTCATCAAAATCCCTTTAACTGCACAGTGATGCAAGATTGGAGTGGTATGCATAAGGAATACTTGCCTCAGAATGTATGTTGTGAGATCGGTTTGGGGGATCTGTAGCCTTCTAAATATTGCTAGACTACAGCATGTATCATTCCTAACCCTTGGCCATGCTGGCTAGAGTTAGAGTTGAGCAACATCTGCATGGCCACAGATACTTTTCAAAATTTGCTTTCCTTTAAAAGGATGTCTGTTGCCCCAAGTCCTTGGGATGATTTAGTGCAAGTGCTTAACCCATGCAAATAAATGATGACGGCGGTAACAGCAGATAGAATTTGTGTAAGTTTCTGCCATATTGCCCACAGCTGAATTCCAATAAAGAGTTGTTTATTTAGCAGGTAATAATATAGCTGTTATTATGAAGAAAAATCAGCATGCATGTCTTCAGCTTACACCTCTGCTTAATATTCAGGGTCCACTGGCTTTACGCTGAACTTGGGAGGCACAGCTGCTCCAACCACAACAGTATCCACAGGACTTTCTCTTGGAGGAGCCTTAGCTGGTTTAGGAGGGACACTCTTCGCAAATGCAAGCTCAGCTGCTACAGGTGACAAGCCTTTTATGTGCACCTACCTCCTCAGATTTGTCCAAGATGTGCATCTTATCAAGACTGTTGAGATACTGTGTGTTTTGCTAATCCTGTCGTGCTAGAACTAAGTAATTGTTCCTGGTCCTTTATTTTGAAGTGCTTGGGTTTGTGGTCATCTGCATTAACAACTAATAAATGAACAGCATCACTTGCTGTGTTCCTATCTGAAAATTAGAAATACTTTGGGGCTCAAGGTCAACAGAGAGTTCTCAGTAGTCATGTTGCTTTCTGAGAGTTTCTGAGATCAGTGAATCAAGGATGAACCTCTGCCCACCTTAGAGCTTGGAATAACACCCACATAGTTGGGTACTGATGTTTCTCGGAAGATATCTGAAGCTCACAGCCTTATCCCTACCATTTTTGGCTGGAGGGCAGGGTTGATGATGAGCACAAATTTTGGTTGTCTACACATACTACAAGTCTTGTTTTTCCCACATCTACATACGGGTTCTAGCTGGTGAATGTAAACATAACATGCCTTTGATTTTCACTACTGGCAGTTCATTGAGGATATATTGCTTCAAAAATGTTATATTCAGACTATTTTCAATACTGATGCATGGCAATAAGAAGTCTCTGATACAGTTGATGGATTACTTGCAGGGCTCGGACAGAATGCTTTCGGTTTGACTCTAGGGACGGCTACAGCACCTGCTACTACAGTTAATGAAGGTCTTGGTGGCATAGACTTCAGTAGTTCTTCAGATAAAAAGAGTAAGTTTTCTGTGGACGCAGCTTGGAAAGGTGTTTATCCAAAAATACTCACTAGGCGCTGGCTTTTTTCTGTAACTGCATGGGGGCTCATTAAAACAACACATTCTAAAATCTATCTTTTTAAATGGGAAACTATTTAATGAAACTAACTGCTTTATGATTCTTCTGCTTTGGGATTTTGGTGTCTGGTGCTGAGACTTGTGTTCCCAGTTGCCCTGCAGCTCACCAGTACTGTCCATGTCAGTACTCCATACACCAGGAGTAGGGAATTTTTGTTCTGGCCAAAGTTTTACCCCCAGGCCATTTCCCCAAATCTGCAGCCATGTCACCTCTGATACCAGGTGTGGAGCAGGTAGAGACGTGGCTGGATCAGCTGCCTGCACACCTGAAACCTGCAAAAAGCAGGATCCAGCTCCCTGTGTACCAGTTGATGCACAGAAAATTCAATTCTGCTTGGTTCAGGTGCTCAAGTGCGTTCTCCAGGAAATCCTCTCACATGCCCTAACTCTGCTTGGTCACTTCTCCTCCTCCCCCCTGCCATGTACTTTCCCCCTGTCTTTATCTCTGGCTGAAGCTCCTATTACAGCATGAATGGGGAGCTTGTAGCCCTCCATATGTTGTTGGATTACAGCTCCTATTATCCCTGAATATGGGCTATGCTGACTGACCAATGGGAGTTGTAATCCAACAGTATTTGGAGGGCCATACATTCTCCACCCTGCCCTGCAGCATCTGAAACTATGCCTAGAGCCCCTTAGGAAGGATAATAACAGTGGTTTTAAAATACCTGGTTATTTTTGTTTGAGAATTGCTTTTTTAAATTAAAAAGATTACACTATTTAAAATCTGAATTTATTGCAGACGTGTTAGTCTGTACTCTAAAATAAAATACCTATCAAAATATTCTTTGAAAAAGTCTGACCTGAGATTGGTTAAATGACACTAACAGTGCAATCCTACCCGTATCTGGCGACTCTTAAAGAAAAACAGGCCAGAGAAATGGCTGCTGTTTGTTCAGTGGTGCTGACCCAGAAGCTAGCATTTTCCCAAATAATATTTGAAGCTTTTAGCCGAGGGTAGTAGGGGTGGGTATCCTTTTTTTTTTTAGAAAAGAGAGTCACTGAAGAAACCTATTGATATTTTCATAATTCAAATTTAGGAGCATGTTTACGTTTATACTAAAAGTTTTAACTTCCTTTCCCCCTCAGGTGACAAAACAGGAACGAGACCAGAGTAAGTGTGTCAAATATTCATAGCTGGAAAAATACCTGTTGGGACTGGGTGCCTCTTAAATGGAAGGCAACCAATAGCTTCTTATTTTATTTATGCATACATAAATTTCTGTACCGCTGAATATTCTCAAGCCAGGGTACATAAGATCAATGTTATAAACCAAACAAAAAAGACAAAGATCAGAAGAACATATGGAAAGGTAAGCTTGTGTGAATAAATGATTTTAAGTGGTGTATTAAATGAAGCACAGAAGACGCCTGCCTACTATACAAAGGCAATGAGTTCCACAATATCGGTGCTGCTATGCCAAGTACCCCATTCTTATGGCTGCATAACGTATATCACAAGGGACAGTTAGTAATGCTTCTCCAACAGATCTCAAAATAGGCAGGAGTGTATGGAGAACGGTGGTGCTTCAAGGAGGCTGGTCCCAAGTTATTTAGGGCTTTATATGATAACAGTTACACCTTAAATTTGGCCAGATAGTATATTGAGAGATTATTCTTCATCTTTGGTGTTGCATGCTGTCAAGAACCATAACTTAGTTTCAAGCAACAAAGAAAGACCAAGGAGCACCACCAAGCTCCTAACCTGCTACTTCAGAGACAGTAACCCTGCTCTGAAGGGGCAGGTTGGCCAACCCACTGAGCCTGCATATTGCCAGGATTCCAGCTTAGTTTATTGGCCCTCATCTAGGCTACCACTGTACTTGGACCCTGGTCCAGGACTTGCATGGCCACACCTGGTTCATGGTGCTTTCCTGATGTTGGACTCCAGTCTCCATCGTCCCTGAGGCTGTTGGGAGTTTACGTCAGTGACACCTAAAGAGTACCAAATT
Organism: Lacerta agilis; assembly: GCF_009819535.1. Classification (NCBI taxonomy): domain Eukaryota; kingdom Metazoa; phylum Chordata; class Lepidosauria; order Squamata; family Lacertidae; genus Lacerta; species Lacerta agilis. The sequence continues at coordinate 23,199,988 of NC_046315.1, forward strand.
GTTTACACTTAGTGGACTAAATTGATAGTGTTTAATCTTCGTGATAACAAATTGGGATAATGAAGTTGGTGCAGATTTGACTGTGATGTTGTAATTTCCAGAGAGGAAGGTACTGCTTCAAATAGTACAGGTATGTTCATTCTCAACACTAGTTTCTCATTTCTGTATGAGAAAGATATTTGGGGTTGCTGAGGGAAATAATGAGAAGGTTTTCCAAAACTTTCTTCTGCTGCTGCTTAATGATAATTAGGGTAGAACATTCATAAAATTCAGTGGTTAATGGGCTTAGTGCAGTTCTTTGCATCTGTTGTGTTAAATAAAAGCTGCTGCTACTGCTGTTTAGAGAGTGTCATGTTAATAATAATAATGCACATGTCTGTTGGCAGGGATAGTAAAGCCCTGAAAGATGAAAATCTGCCTCCAGTAATCTGCCAAGATGTAGAAAATCTTCAGTAAGTATTTCCTGGATCCTTGGAATTCCAGATACCTTTTGTTACTGAAACTTACCTTGAAGATGTCTTGGACTAGTAAGAGTGCTCTTTTGTTCACAGTTTCAAAATACTTGGTTTTGACAGCTGTGGGTATACTGTTCCGCAGGTGCTCTAAAGGTACCTCAGGTCTTGGTTACTTGAAGTCACTTCAGTAAAATGTAACTGGTGGGCTGCAGGCTGGAATCAGCCCACAAGGTCCTTCCGTTGGGCCCCTGATAACTCCTTCACAGCCCTAATCCTTGTCCACTCTACCATGACTTTTCCTGTTGTTCGATGATGTGAGGAGAGTTCTCTTGGGAGAGGGGAAGATGGCGGAGGGGGGAGGCTTAAGCTTCTCCCCTCTTTGCAGTGCCTCTCCCCAGCACAGCTCAGATCTGAGATTGCAGCTCAGGAATGGGAAAGGTGGAAATTCCTTTTCCATGCTTTGCGTTAAGAAAGGGAAGTCCCTGTTGTTAGTGTGTGATGCAGAAGACAAGCACTGAATTGGCCATGGAGAAAGGGGTGTGAGTGTGTGAGAGAGAGGATGGGGGAGAGGGGTCTTTGTTGTGTTTGAGATGAAAGAGAGAGAGAGAGAGTGCACACACATACATACTTTATCCCCAAACCACCATCAGTATGCAGCCCTGACTACTTTCCTCTGAGATTTCCCAGCTCTGGAGAGAGGTTCCTTAGTCCTGCAGTAGTTCTGAAGAGCTGGGGTTGGGGGCATTGCATGGATTAATGCTGTCTTCTGATTTCTCCTCTCCCAGGAAGTTTGTAAAAGAGCAGAAGCAGGTCCAGGAAGAAATTAGTCGAATGTCCTCCAAAGCAATGCTCAAAGTGCAGGAAGACATTAAAGCTTTGAAACAACTTTTATCAGTCGCTGCCAGTGGATTACAGAGAAACACTCTTAATATTGATAAGCTGAAAGTGGAAACTGCTCAGGTATAAGCAACTCTGATGGGGATCACGTGCTAGCCTAAAGCTTGCAAAAATGATAATATTCTTATCCTCTTGGATAATGCAGGTCTCCTTGCCTAACAGCTGTGCTGATTTGATTTGAAGCACCAGAGAACTTTGTTTACCTCACAACTGTAACAGTATAATGTTTGCTGTCTTGAAAGGTTGTTCTTGTTACAAAGGAAAATCATCACTTGGTAGCTGACATTGCATCATATCTTCCCTCTCCTGTGCTTTCCGTGTAGAGTTCAATAGGTCTAGCCCATGGGTAGGCAAACTAAGGTCCGCGGGCCGGATGCGGCCCAATCGCCTTCTCAGTCCGGCCCGCGGACGGTCTGGGAATCAGTGTGGTTTTACATGAGTAGACAGTGTGCTTTTATTTAAAATGCATCTCTGGGTTATTTGTGGGGCATAGGAATTTGTTCATTCCCCCCCCTTCAAAATATAGTCCAGCCCCCCATAAGATCTGAGGCACAGTGAACCGGCCCCCTGCTGAAAAGGTTTGCTGACCCCTGTATTTTTCCTGCTCCCATCTATTAGGTTTTTTAAGCCTCTGGGCAAAATTTTATTGCAGTGGTCCCCAATTAACTAAGTGCTGTGTCCCCCTTGTTTTTCAAAACCTCTTGTGTAAAATTATAGTCTGATTTGTAATCACCTCCCATCCCATCCCATCCCCTCGCCCCGGCCCCCATAGTAATGAACATGGTAAAGTTCATCCTTAAGATATTAGCTAATTAAATGAAATTGTTCAGTGAAACAGGTGTGTCATTTTATTGAACTTCAAGAATTACAAGAACCATGTTTTCCACCTCATGTTTTTGTAGGAGCTTAAAAACGCTGAAATAGCATTAAGAACACAGAAAACGCCACCTGGCCTTCAACATGAAAATTCAGCACCAGCAGAGTGAGTACAGCCTTGCATGTCTTGCCTATAATAAGTGTTTTTATATTGCATGTTGTATAGTTAGTCATATATTGTATACAGGTTCAAGCCTTATATTGGATATGGGTTTAATATAAAATACGCTTTTGTATCTGCATGGTTGGTTCACTCAGACTGTCCTGTATCTCATGCTAGAATACTGCACGAGAAAAGTAAACTAAATCCGAATATATTATTTTGCTTCCACAAGCAGAGTATGATAATTGCTATGAAGCCTTTGCAGAGATATGCTAGGGACTATTTCTCTTTTGCACATAGTTATAAGGGATCAGCCTTCTGAGCTTCTTTCAAATAGATACCAAAGGGTGTAGTAGTTCAATTCTGGCTGGACTGATTTCTCACTGTAGTGGAAGGTGTTTCCTGAGAAATAATTAGTGTTTTTCCTTTTAATTGGGGACATGATTTGAATATGGCCAAAATAATTTAGCTGGGTGGAAAGACAACTTTTTAAAATTGCCATTTAAAAGAAAAGGTTACTGTAATATGGTAGGCTTTCCTTGGCTTTGTTAACAAGGGGTGTATATAGAATCACGGAATTGTAGAGTTGGAAGAAACCATGTGCTTCATCTAGTCCAAACCCCTGCAATGCAGGAATCTTTCTCCCAATGTGGGGCTCGAACCCATGACCCTGAAATTAAGAGTCTCACACTCTACTGATTGAGGGAACTTGACTTCTCCTCCCCCACTCGTGATTGAGAGCAGTTAGTGTGTACACAGGTTATTTGGGGTTTTTTTATCCTGCTTTTCAGCAGAAAAGGCTTCCAGAGCAGCTTATATAATCAAAATAAGACAGTTCCTGCCCACAGGCTGAAAGACATGACAAAAAAGAAAAGGGAATTGGACAGAGGAAAAAGAAAATAACCAAATTCATGCACCATTTCTGAAAGTTTAAAATTAGACATGAATACTTTCTGTAGAGATCTTTATTCACTCCCGTCATTTAAATGATCTAAAATATACTTAATTTAGCTACTTCAGGATCTTGGTTGAACAGTTTGAAGTACAACTGCAGCAGTACAGACAACAAATTGAAGAACTGGAAAACCATCTTGCCACCCAGGCAAACAATTCCCATATAACCCCACAAGGTAAAAAGTTAGTGATTTCACCAGTTGCCTTAATTGCTATGTCATACTGCACTTTTTGCATCTGGCAGACTCGCAGGGATTTGTGTTCAGATGTTACCAAGGCAGTAGAACTTTGACATCCCTTAGTCTTGGTTTGATTCCAGATTTAGGGCCGAAGATACAGAAGCTAACATAATTGCTGGGATCCATAAGGTGGGTTCACACACCCAGGAGAGGGCTGGCACCAAAGCATTACCGGTACTTTTTTTTCTTGCAAATAGCCTTCACATATATGTCCTTTGACTACAGAACCCAAGCATTTTTTAAAAAATCTGAGTGAGATCCCCCAGGATCCCCTTGACCAATGTTCCGCATGAAGAGAGGCTTAGAGGAGGTTTGAGTCTGTTGACATATTTTACTATTATTTGAGTTCCTGTATCACCATTACATTGAGGATTTTGTATCATACTTCTCAAGTGTGTACGTTAGTTGAAATGATGGCCTAAGACGAAACTTCTTGTTTCAGAAAGAAATAATCTTGCTGATAAAACATCAGAAGGACTGTCACCTCCCTTCTCTGTATGTTTAGAGACACCTTTTCTTCCCCCATCATATTTTGACCAATCCCCACAGCTTCTTTAATGCAGTGGTGGGGTGCTTGTGGTAGCTTTTTGGCAAATTACATGGTTTCACTGATTCATATTGCAATGTGACTTGATTTTCAAATTTTCCTGTCTTACAGATTTATCCATGGCTATGCAGAAAATCTATCAGACATTTGTAGCTTTAGCTGCACAACTTCAATCAGTACATGAAAATGTGAAGGTAAAGATTATTTTATAATGTAAAATTGTGTATCTGGGTTCTTTATGGAAAAAATATGTTGATGAATTGCTCAGGTTCCTAGTTCAGACTCCAGTGCCTTTTTACTTCCTGCATTGTTGTATCTTAGATTACTTTCTCCTTTTTGTTTTGAAATGGAACATGTTGCTGAAATGTTCCTTGAGGGACTTTAAAGCTAGGAGTTTTTGAAAGTTTTTTTTCCAAAGGTCAGACAGTTAGTCTAGCACCTGTTTCCTGATGGCTTGCTAAATTCATAACGTGAAATTTTTAAATTCTGAGAATCATGGGCTTTCAGAGGCACTGTTTCTTTTCATGGTGATCCAGTTACCAGGTATCATTCAAAATAGTACTTGATAATCTTGAATAGTCTTATTTTGGAGTGTCTTCATTTATTGTGAGGTAGCCAGATATTTACAGTAAAGGTAAAGGGACCCCTGACCATTAGGTCCAGTCGCAGACTGCTCTGGGGTTGCGGCGCTCATCTCGCTTTACTGGCCAAGGGAGCCAGTGTACAGCTTCCGGGTCATGTGGCCAGCATGACTTAGCTGCTTCTGGTGAACGAGAGCAGCACACAGAAACGCCATTTACCTTCCCGCTGGAGCGATACCTATTTATCTACTTGCACTTTTGACATGCTTTCAAACAGCTAGGTTGGCAGGAGCAGGGACCAAGCAACGGAAGCTCACCCTGTCGTGGGGATTTGAACTGCTGACCTGATCGGCAAGCCCTAGGCTCTGTGGTTTAACCCACAGCGCCAGATATTTACAGTAGGTGTCGCTATACACCTACTAGGCATTTAAACTAGGGAAACCAAGGATTATTTCTGTTGCTAGTAACCTACTGTATTCTGTTGCCTGCTGTGTGAATTCAGCAAGGGAACTGTGAGTTCAGCAAGGGAAATCCTAGCTAGTTTTGTTGTAGAAACATATTTATAAAGTTTCTCTCTTGCCTTTTACAATAAGCCAACTCAAGGTGACTTGCAGTAGTAAAACACAATATAACAATTGCAATTAAACCAAAAAGATAAAACAGCAGTACAGGAGATAAAAGGTCATTAAAACATCTTGCATACTACTAAACGCCTGAGAAAGCAGAATGAACTCTGCCCAGTTTTTGAAAGATAATGGAGTTGACAGCAGGCAAATGTGTGTGGGGGGAGTTGCCTATCTGGGTGCTACCACAGAAAAGGCCCTTTCTCTGTTAGTCATTCAGCAGTGCCTGGATAAGTGCATTTCTCCAGAACCTAAACTGACAAGAAAGTTCATGTAGCAGAAGATAGTGGTATAGATATTAAGGCTTTAAAGGTCAAAATCACTCCAAACTGAGCCTGGAAACTGGAAATATCTAAACCGTCAACATTTACATAATATAATAAGCCACTTTGAGCTTATGGAAATGTAGAATATACTTCAAAAAACAATACGTCTCTAGCATTCTGGTTCCCTGGATCGCCTCTTATCTTTAATTAAACTGCCAATGTACTTCAGGGCCTGTTTTCCAGTTTGTAGCGTTGCCATTGTAAATGTTAGCTCACTTGGTTAGAGTGTGGTGCTGATGCCAAGGTTGCAAGTTCTATCCCTGATATTCGATATTCCTGCATTGCGGGGGGGGGGGGAGGCGGTCCTAGACCAGGCATAGGCAAACTCAGCCCTCCAGATGTTTTGGGAGTACAACTCCCATCATCCCTGACCACTGGTCCTGTTAGCTAGGGATGATGGGAGTTGTACTATGCCTGGTCTAGATGATCATCAGGATCCTTTCCAACTCTACAAGTCTATGATTCTGTGGCAAACCTTTGAAAATTGTACAATCAACTAAGATAGCCTTTGCTGTCTTTTTCAGATGCTCAAAGACCAGTATCTTGGTTACCGAAAAACCTTTTTGGGGGATGCTGTGGATGTGTTTGAGGCCAGGCGAGCGGAAGCAAAGAAGTGGCAGACGGCCCCGCGTGTTACTACTGGACCAACTCCTTTCAGCAGCATACCAAATGCCGCAGCTGTTGCCATGGCTGCAACACTTACCCAGCAGCAACAGCCTGCTACAGGTCTGAGTGCATTCAAGTTATAGCTTTTAGTGTTAACAAAATGGTAAACTTGTACAATGTTTTATATAAGGTCTTCCTTTGTGTTGGAAATTTTAAAAAAATTGTGAGTAACAGTTCATCAAAACGTAGGTAATAGAAAATGCGGGATAGACTTAGCAATAATTATATACCCAGTATTTAATCTTGTGGTTTTTTTATTTGTAGTAGCTTGTTTACTGTATTACTCAACCCTTTCGAATGTGAGTCTTTGTCATCTCTGAATACACGTAGGAGAGCTTATCTCTAAAATTATGACTATTGTATAAACTTTCAAATTTGTTGGGAAATCCTAATTCAAATTTGTTTTCCATTATAGCACTTTGTAATTTGAAATATGCCTCAAAAGGTAGATGAATGTAAGGACCATAAAAAATATTAAGAGAGTTGCTTAAAGTAGTTCAGAATTGTGTATAGAAATTGGGGGGGGGGGTTGTAATTGAGGTGTTGATCAAGGGGGAGAAAAACATGGGTAGAAATTAAACAACTTAGGGATGGAGATGTTGACTTCCACTTTATAAAATACTCCAATAAGATACCTTATTGACTGACATATGGCAGTCAAGGTGCTTGAAGTGAGAAGCTAGGTGGCTGCTTCTTTTAAAGTGCCTACCTTCCAAAGAGTTCTGGATTTGCCGATCGCATTTAGAGAAACTCTGAAACTAGATGACTTTGCCTAAACGTGGGTCTGAGCCCATGTAGCAGTCTCCCTTCTGGACATATCAGAGAGTTTCTTTGGCTCTTGGTGTCCTGTCTCCATCAACCACACCTTTGTGTTTCTGATGCTGGGCAGAAAGCAACAAAGAGCATTTCTACTTAGAGAGGTATTCAATGAGGTGCTGCTGTTGTAAGTATTGGGATCTACAGGGTATTTCCAGCTTTAACATACTGTACAGTTAACTGTTGACAGCTGGATACTATAATAAGTGAATCCAAATAGAACATGATGAGATTGAAAGGACTGCTACACCCTTCTAGCTTACTGTAGCAATGTAATTTAATCTTTTCCTAGAAGTGTGCCGAAGTATGACAACTTTTGAATGCTTTCCCCAGTTGTTGTTTTTTATGGAGGAAGGTTTGAATCTGATCTTTAACTACCATAGTCCTCTAAAACCTTTAAAATCTTTTCCCAAAGCTGTTGAAGCAATGCTGCCTAAACACTTTGTAAAATAAGGGGAAAGCTCTTTACCTGAAGCCTGGCAGGAAACCTCTCTCGGAATCCAAAATATCCTTCCTTGGAAGTGAAATCCATTGATTCAGTGGAGCCTGCTTCTGTAGAAGTGTGTGATGGATTGCTGCAAGTGGGATGGATCCGAAGAACTGTTTAGTTTCGATTTTCTTTTGCACTTCGGTAGCATAAAGCATAGAACAGAGCTTCTGTGAGTGGAAGGCAGCTGCCCCTTACAGAACAGAAGAGGCACCTTTTGTATCCAACCTTTTCTCTTTTCTTCTAGTACAAAGGCAGCAAGGTAGGGGAGCAAGTATTTGAATTTGTGCCATCGCTGTAAATCGTATTAGAACTTGAAAAGAGAAAATTGCGAAAAAGAAAAAGAAAAAAGGAGGCCATTAATTTGGAAGTGCAGCTGATAAATGTTATAGCAGTGTATCCTAAATGGTATAGCTGTAGATAACTGAATATTGAAAGTGTCGGCGGAATTTGGAAGAGCCATAGCTCAGTGGGCAGAGCATACGCTTGGCATGCAGAGGTTCTAAGTTCAATAAAAGTTGAGGTTTTTGGGCAGCAGGGTTAGTAAAGCCCCCCTGCCCGAGACACTGGAGACTCGCTGCCAGCCAGAGCCATTTGGAGCATTGGTTCATAAGCGGTGGCGGTGTGGTTTTCCATCAAAAGCAGCCAAGAGGTCACAAAAGGTATTGCTCATTCTGTGAACTAATTGGCTGTCTTTTTTCGATTTGTGTTAAATAATATTCTGTAACTTAAATGTTAGTGAGGTCTGGTATTTGTGAAGATTCTTGTATTTATGACATAGGGGAGTTCCCCTGGAATAGAAAAGTAAACTTCCCTGAAGTACGGCAGCAGAGGCTGCAATCAACACTCCTTTCAGAAGTCAAACATTCAGTGTTAATGAGTTTTGCCAGCTGTAGGATATTTTCTTAACTGGAAACAAATGCCTGTGAAATGGTTGAATAGCTGGGAATAATGGTGACTGCTCCACTGTAGCAGAGCACCTCATATTCTGCTCATCACAGGTTGTATTAAAGCTGTTTAGCCTAGGTAAAGTAGGAATTAAAATAATTAATTTATTGTCTCCCTTGATAGCTGTGTCATCAAGACATTTTCAGGTAAAAATAGTTTAGTGTAGTTACTGCCTTAAGTGTGTGTTGCTACTGACTAAGCAATCAATATTTGATTGGCTTACCTAAAAAGCACTTTGCCTTGCTGTGTTCCAACACCTTCTAGCACCTAAAGTTTTAGGGATACCCTAACATGTTACTGTCCAGATGCTGTTGGACTCATTTATCTCCCATCGGTCCCAACAGGCCTGGTCAATGATGTAGTCCAGCAACATCTGGAGAGCACAGCATTGGCTACCCTGGTTTGTTGTGTCATTTGACTCTGCAAAGGGTGCAATCGCTGGAAATATTCGCTGGAATGAATGCCTGTCCAAATCGTAACACTTCATAGGACCCTGTGCTTCAGCTAGTTGTGTAGTTAAAATCCAATGCCTTGCCACAAATTGAAGCTAAGCTAGGGTTAATTCGCTTTATTTTGAAATAGGGCTTAGGTAATTTTGGTTGCACCTTTATTGTCAGTACGAAGAGACTTGAGCAATGATATCTTGCGAACCTGGTAGGGAGCGTTGCTGATGTTTACCGTGAACGGGCTCTTAGTAGTGAGCTCTATTTATTTAAACTAAAATTGCTCCTTAGGAGAAAAATAATATAATTTAAAAAATATATAATGCAGGTAATTATAGTTTAAAATATTTCATAACATGTGATCCAAAGGTGACAATGTTTACTTACGTGTTTTGGCATGGACGATCTCTAGTGTTACCTAAGTTATGTACGCCTAACTTTTAAATGAGAAGTTACTTGGTTTTCTGGCAAGGTCACATTAATTCGAGATTGCCATTAAGTTGAAAGTTTGTCAGCTTTAACTATGAAATCCTGGTTTTTTTCCTGTAACTTGAATATAGGTCTGTTTTGAACTATTTTAAAAATCTAGAGCATGCTTTTTATGCATGCTTGGCTTTGGGGGACTTTGGTGTCATCAAACTGTTTAAAGGTCTTCCACCAATGGTGCCTCCTAGGATGGAAAACTGAGACACTTCCTTTAAAAGAGAACACTGGACACTTTTTTTGTTAGAAGCCTAACTTACTTTGGATTGGAATTTTTTTAAAGGAGCTGCTAGGTAGAGAGTATATCAATTTGTTTACATCCAGTTTTTATCTGTCAATGCAATGCTTGTTCTATGAAAAGAATAAAACGTTAGATCCTGGTTAAATTAGTTGAACTTGGTTCCCACTGAAATTGGTAGGATAAATTAGTCAAGACTTTCCTTACTTCCTACTCCTTTCAGCAGAAATTATGTTCCAACTGGCTTGGTCTGGATCTGACCCAAAATCTTTTAATTAGTGTATAGTGCATACTTGGAATACAGAAAGAACCTCAACTTGCCAAATAAGTGCTAAGTACTAATTGCAAGTTCACAACTCTAGTTGCCCTTTACAGTATAATTCTACCTTTAATATAACAACCTCATTTTTGCATTGGATCACCTAAGGTCTGGAGATGTTCCTTTCAAAAGATGCAATGCAAAACAGTGCCTTTTGCTTGATATTTGGCTATCTGTTTAATTAGCAATTGTGAGAACTTGAATCTCAAGTGTTTGTATATTTACAAGGCCAGAAGGGGACCATGAACACTGTCTGATTTGTACAATACAGCCTAAAAATTGTCACCAACTATTTTCTTTTCTTTTCCAATGGCAGACATGGTAGATGAATGTACTGTAATGCAATAACGAGGCAGAAGAACTTGATAACTTTTAATTGGGAAGATCAATATCCAAAAAGGAAAATTGAGAACCCCTAGAATCATGAGTAGCTTTTATTAGAAAAAAACAACTTGCTGGTAATCATATTGCCAGTTGTCCTTTACTAGCATGCATTAGATTCATTGCAGGAATACACAAATATGAAGATGCAGGCACAGCATTTGAACTTAACAAATCCTTCAAGTTTAACTAATGCACTGTTTGCTGTGCTTAAGGGTAGGAATGCTGACTGTACTGTGAAAACTGTTAAGTAGCTTTTTATAAGTTACTAAATTAACCTCCAGATATTTTGTTATAACTTATTTATAATGAGGGGCTAGTTCCCTCCCCACCCACCCACCCACCCTGCACAGGACAATGGATTAAAAATATCCATTTATTCTCGGCATATAAGCATGGATTTTGGCAGTGTGCATATGTAGGGAAACCACTGTCTAATCTTCTAAATGATGTTAGAAATTTCTGAATCTGAAATCTTGAATGTATTGGTTAAGGTACACACATCTGTGCCTTTTCTGTAAATGTTTATTTAAGCAGGCAAAATGGTTGTAAATGTAGCAAAGTTCTAACAACTCAGTAACTATCATTTTTTGTGTGAACCAGTTTTAATTGTCATGTTTTGACTTGCTCTAAAATCAATAAATTTAATAAAACAAAGTCATTGTCTTGTGTTTTATCAACTTGTTTCACTTTGTTTTTGGTGGGGTTTTTTTTTAAACAACTTGGATAAAATACTCAAATGAGTAATATCAGACATTTGTAACGTGGTTATTTTAACCATGTTCCTATAAAACTGGATTCTTAAAGAATCACTTCTAGCTGCTTGTAGGATATTCAGATATAATTCCAGCAAGGAGCAGAAATTCTAACTTACATGCTGAGTTGTCATAATATCATGGTTTCATGCTGTGGCGTAATATATTAGGCTTACCAGTAGTTTCATCTTGTACTGCATTTCGTATCTTAAGAAATTACTGATTCAGATGCTAAGATAGTTTGGGGAGGAATTATAATGAAAGTCTGGGTGCTTCAGAAAGCGTTTGTTAAGCTGTGATTATTTACTCTCTTTAATGGAAGGGTTTACGTCATGGATCTCTGTTGCGAAAGAGTAAGGCAAGTTTTGTTTTCGTTTTTTTTTTACACCAGGGCCACAGCCGTCTCTGGGAGTTAGTTTTGGAACGCCATTCGGTTCAGGTATTGGCACTGGCTTGCAATCAAGTGGCTTAGGGTCTTCAAGCCTTGGAGGTACACTTTAACTTTTTCTAATGTTTCACTGAATTACTACTATACAGCACTTCCTGAATTGGACTAGGCAGCACACGTCACCCGTAGAAATAAGTTCTTATATGTTTTATGCTAAATAAGCAAGATCACACCCCGTAATCCACATGAATTGATACAAAAGCATCACCACCAGCCTCTGGTTCTGTACTCTCAACTTCCCAGTTTGGGTTAGAAAGCCTATTGCAGTTGTAAGCACCCATTGAGAGAGTGGGACAAATCTACCTTTCTGGCACTCCTTATTTCCCTATTCTCAGCCAAGGTGATTCATTTGCGTTGCCATCTCCATCATGCACCCTTCCACTTAATCTGCCCTGATCTCTATGCTCATTTGGGCATCTCTTTGATAGTGTGAGATCACCAAGACTTTATCCTTCTTAGAATACATCAAGGCATCTCATCTAAACCACTTCTATTTAAAAAGACATTTTGTGGGATAGAGATGACTGATTGCCTAAATGTACCAGTATATTTAGTCTTCTGTTCTTTTGTGTTTGCACATAGATATGCTTCTATTATTTGACATGTGCTTTGATCGTAGGGGATAGGATGCATTTGGAACCTAAATTAGTCACAAAAATATAATTTCACTGTTGTCGGTACCAGCTTTTTGGCCTATTCTGTTAATATGTTTTAGGATCTATTCTGGGAATTGGCTGGTGCAACCCACACTTCATCCCCTGTTGCTGATACGCACAGAGAGGGGTTCCATTTTCCATTATGCCTGAGCAACCATGAGGTTGATAGATCTCTGTGGATACTTTACAATAGCCACAGCAAAACTCCATGTCAAGCATGTGTTGCTGAACTGGTGCATTGGCAAATTTACCTTGAAGAAATGACCCCTTTGCCATCCCCTGCTCTTTAAAGTCTGCACATATTCCGTGTTTGCAAATACTAGTTATTGTGTGAGTGTGTACAGGAAATCCACAGAGAAAGGAGAATAAACCTAAAGCTATCAGAAACGCAACAAGAAGTGCTGGTGAAGATACCCCACCGTATAAAGTAGCTGAGATTAGCTGCAAGAATAGAATAGCAATCTGAGAGGTGCAAAAAGCATTGTTAAAGGATATCAAATCTTTTGAAACTTGCATGAGCTGCATGCAGCGTACTACTTTGCCATTTGTGTTAGGTTTCAGTCATAATTCTCCCTTCACCTCCTGTTTCCAGAAAGGGAGGCTTAAGCGCAGCTCTCTGTAGTTTCTGAGCATACATATTCCTGTTGCTCAGTAAACTACCAGCCCTATGTGATGGGAGCAGGTGGAGTGTGAAACCAGCCTTCCTGGAGATTCTTGCCAGGTTATTACTATTTCCAGGAATGGGAGATGCTCCACCCATTTATTGCCCTAAGTGGAAGTGTGGGAGTTGAGATGCAAGGCTTCCTTTCCAGCCATGTTTGGGGAAGAAGGTGGGTGTTTTATTGCCTCCTTAGTAAGAAGGCTGATGTAATCTTACGCATGCTTGCTTGAAAGCAAGCCTACTGAAATCTTAGCAGTATTCTGTTTTCTTACAAGTAAATTCTATACGTGGGGGTAGAACCCTTGCCTCCAAAAGCAGAACGTTGCCTCTCTACCACAATAATTGGAGGGAATCTTACTTATTATTTACTCAACCTTGGGTTTGACAAGAATGCCAAACTACCTTCTGTGTCTGCCACCAAATGTCTAGTCCAAACCCACTGCCTTCTGCAAACACATCCAGGTTTGACAAGGTTAGTCCTTTAACTTAATCAGTCGAACCTACTATGCATCTCGTTTCCCAAACTTCCCCAGTCTATTAAGAGCAATTGAAGAATGTGTGTCTGCCTGCAGACTTTTCTATTTAAATCAGACTTAATAACGAAGTCTTGTGCAGATAAACCCCTTTTTTAACCTGCCCATGGCAGTTCAATAACAATAGCTCCAATGCTGTTGAGTTTACGTTGAAGAGACATTGTGGAAGGCCAATTCTTGAAAGCAATCTAGCCCTGTGTGTATCTTAACGTGTGTTCCCTGTCTTCACTATTGTTCCACTAGGGTTTGGAAGTAGCTCTGCTTTTGGAAGCAGTGGCACGGGTGCACCATCTTTTGGATTTGGAGCTACAAATAAGCCTTCAGGAAGCCTTAGTGCAGGTTTGTTCTGTTCTGAGTGTTAAGGTATCATAAGTTATCAATACCTAACGCATGGCATCCACCTTAGTCATTGCATTCAAATCTTCTGTTTGTGGAAATTAGAGTTTTCAGAATGGTATTAGAAGATCTCCCATCTGTGGAAGGATAATTTAGTAGATTAGAAAAGTGTTTTTCATTTCCTTCTCGCAAGCTCAGCAGTGCGAATCCATAGGCCCTTCCAAGGGAACTTTGGGCTTGCTTTTCTCAAACACTGTCTACCTCAATGCTGCATAGCAAATCTTTCAGAAATGAGGAAAATTTCAGCAGCATTGTAGGGTATGATACAATAGATTTGCTACTTAAAAGGAAAAAGTCACCTCAGCAACCTTATAGAGACATGGTGATGAGCTAGCTGTATAGATGCAGCCATACCTTTGGTTGGAATGCAATTTCGTATACTAGCTTGTTTCAAAAGCACCAGTTGCTGCCAGCTCATTTATTGCTAACTAATCTAAACCACTTATTTCTCCAAACCACTTGCACACCTCTCAGTGAAGCGTTGGCTTATGACAATTGTTTTATGCCTTTTCATTGTAGTTAGGCAGTAACTTTGTAAGGTTACTTTTGAGAAAAGCAAATCCATATCTATTCTGGGTGCATGTGACTAGCTGTATGATGGTTCTTATTATAGCCTTTGTCCATTAAAAGGACTTGGAAGTATCTGCTGCACCTTTGGAGTTAAAGTAAGAGTTGTACCTAATACGTTTCCCAAACTGGGTACCCCTTAGGGTGGGTAAGGTCAGGTTTTTGGATTATGTAGTCTTTACGTACAAACCACTTAAATACAAAAGTAGCCCTATTGGAATATGCTTAAGAACTTAACTACACCTGCAGAATCAAATACCCTCACTATAGATTCTTCCTCCCCGCCCCACTGATGTTTAATCAAAACACCTTTCCTTGAAGGTACTGTAAGCTAATTGGCTATCACCATCAACTCATGGTTGCTATGTTAATTGGATTTTCAGCTTAATTATTAGCTTCCTTGGATGGGGTTAACGTTAGTGTGGAATAGAAAACGCTTAACAGCTATTGACAATATGTGCAAGGAACCTTTTCTCATCAGGTAGCATAGACTTGCTCCTCACTTCATGTTATTGATTTATTTACTGTTAGACTATTTCTAATCCGTCCTTCATTTAAAAGTTTTCCAGGGTGGTGTGCAGAAGGGTCAATAATAACATAACAAATAGAATTTCAAGCCAACCAATAAATGTAACAAAGTAAAACAAAGCTAAAAACAGAATACCACACAATTCCAAAAACCATTTAAAATGCCCTAGGCAAATGGGAAAGGCTTCACTGAAAACCAGGTAATATCAGTGCCAAAAGTGGCACTCTGACAACCTCCTTTGTGAAATCATAACATACCTCTGCTAAAGATGGTACTATCCAGATTTAGTTTTTCTCTTTAAGTATCTTAGTTTTTCAGGACATGCCAGGTCCTGTTTTCTGGACTCGTCGGAAAGGAAGAGGGCTTCTCTTCATGGTAGAAGGCTTCTAATGTGCTGCTTCATTTAACACCTGGTTCTCTCTAGTAACAGCACATAAGGCCTAAGGTTTCTTAGTCCCAGTTACTGGGATAAGAAGGGCTTCTGTTTTTTGTTTTTCTAAATTGAGCTGTTGCCATTCCTTTTCTGTTGTCTGGTCGGATATACTTGTATATGGAGGTCATCCCAGCGTCTGGCTCAGGGGCACAATATGTACGGTAATTGGCTCTTCCCCCTGAGCTGCCAATTTCCATTTGGAATGACCACCCCACCACTTACTTTGCACCTGGCTACAGCTGGTGTACCTGTCGGTTCTAGTAAAGAAAAGAAAAAAGTAGATCCCATAAGCCCTGACGCCTGTCCATGCCTGGTTTAAAGAACCAGAACTTGCTTATGACCTGCCTGAAATTTATTCTACAGCTTCAGTACAGTAGATTTTCCGTAGCTGCCTTAGCTAGGAGACATGTGATCACGGCATCTCTCACGTTCAAATATTTTCCCCTCCTCTACAAGGCTTTGGCAGTTCGAGCACATCTGGGTTTAACTTCAGCAATCCTGGCATCACGGCATCTGCTGGCCTGACTTTTGGGGTTTCCAACCCAGCCTCTGCAAGTTTTGGCACAGGAGGACAACTTCTCCAGCTGAAGAAACCCCCAGCTGGGAACAAGAGAGGGAAAAGATAAATGTGAAAGGGGGGTGGGGTGGGAGGGCATGGGTCAGAGAAAAGGGACAACACATTGGCATAAGTCATCCTGGGGGGAAATCTATTTTTTTAAGCTGATATATAGTAGGTGTTCTGTGTCCTTGGAGATTTATAACATTTTGCTACTTCCTATTCTTGATTATAAAATGTAATTGTAACAAACAGCTATTTTTGGGGGGTGACTCAGAACTCGCGTAAGAATCCTTTTTTGTGGGTGGGTGGGAATCATAGTTTTTAGATATGCACTTCATTATTAAGAAACTGTGTAAAACCATCTGTTTAACCTAAGATTAGTAACAGGATATTTTTGTTAATATGCTTTAAAACCATATAGAGAGATGCATATTTGGTTTCCTTGTACAGGTAAAGTATATTCTAGTACAAATGCTTGAGTCCGTGTCTTCTGTTTCTTGATATGGCCTTTTAAAAAACATCAGGGTGGTTTTGTGAATATGTGTGTAAATATATACAGTATAAACGCACACTTGGATATGTATATGGGTACATACCATGCATTTCAGACCTTGTCTTGTAAGACAGAACAAGTTTGTGTTTTGGGTTCTTTCTCCCCTCCCATGTTGTGGCAGCATATTGGAAAACCAGCTGTAACATTTACTAATGCATGTGAGACATTGTGGGCTGTTTTGTCTGTTTTCCATTTCTGTTTTGTTTTCCATTCAGTGCTTTAAATGAACTGGATGTACAATGTTAATGTTCTCAGACTGGTTTGGTTCTCAGCTGTGGCGGTGTGTCTTTGCTCAATTGCAGTCATGCGAACTACATGGCTTCAGGTAGATTTTTGGATAGCTGATGACTGATTATGCATTCTGAAACGGCCTTAGTTTTCACAAACAGCTCACACAAGCGGTGTGGTCTCGCGAGAAGAATACATGGGAGTGATAGAGCAGAAGCTTCCCAAAGAAGGATGCAGAAATGTCTGCCTATAGAAATCAGTGTGCTGCTCTCCCATGTTGGGCTGTTCACATGAGCAAGCCGTGTGCACGAGTGGTTTGCATAAGATGAGGCTGTTTTGGAACAGATGGGTCCACTTGAAGTTAGGGCTCACTTCCATCTTAGAGCAGACAGACTCTGCTTGTCTCATCATTCTGCATGAGTTGATGCTTACATGTAGCAGGCATGGTAAGAGGCTACGAAGGCTGGATCACAGCAGGACACTTGAGAGCAAACTACAATATTTCACACAATTACAATAGTATTAGCCTTGCATTAGTTGAGCTGCATCTCCAGCTCAGTGAATGTTTTAAAACAGAAACAACAGGAACATTTATTGCCTTAAATGAGTGACTACAGTCATAGTCCTTGAACTGTGTTGCCAGCACAGACCCCATTTACTTCACTGGGGCTTGTGCTGGGCCGTCTCTTTTGAGGGCTGGGCTGTAAATTAGCCCATCAGATCATTGCTGTGTGTGCGTGTGCGTGCGTGCGTGTTTGTGTACAGAATTTTTGTGAGGTCTAGCCTTTTTACACAAAGAATATTTTGTATATAACTCCCAAGCAGATATTCATAGTTCTCATCTAGGCACCTTTAATAACAAAAAGATAAGTCATGTACGTATGTATTGTCTGGTTTTGAAGTTGGTTGCTTTCAGGCATTACTATTTTTGTAAGTTCTGCCAGCGTTTTTTTGTCTTCGTGCAGCAGCAAGTCATCTGGCGAATGTGTGAGAGTGTGATGCATTCAGAAGTAAGGGGGATAGCTCACTTAACACAAGTCTTTTCACCTTTATATATGAAGTATGGGCCGTTTTTATTTTTCTTTTGGAAGGAGGAAGAAATTAAACTTGACAGAATTAAGGAAAACTTTGAAAACAAATTTCAGGCCACAGTTCTGTTTTGAATTTGTATTTGGGCTCCAGCTAAAAAGATGTGCAAACTTGGATGTATGTTAACTGCTTTTTACAATATTAAAATGTTAAATTTTCTTTGTATATAATTTGTGAACCTATTTTTTTAACTGTGTTGTCTTTGTCCATATGTGCATCTTTTCTGTTCTACAAATAATAAAATGGATTGAAGTGTGATGTGTCAATAATACTTGCATTTATTTCTGGATGGTGTTTTCATTCCTCCTGGGCTGTGATCCCACACACATATTGTGCTCGGTGGAATATCGGTGGTGCTGATTCAAACAATATGTTTTCTGTTACATAGGAACAACCCTGAATGTTTCCCAGTATGCATTTGTATGGCCAGTGTAACATATGAACCAATCCAATCCCTGGATTTAGCTAGCAGCAATTCCTTTCAGTTCAGTTATTTTCTATACCACCCTTCTGAGGATCATAGAGCGGTTCACAATATTATAAATGCAAAATACATAACAGTAACAAAAACAATACACACACCCCCAACCATTTAAAAGCCCATAGATTGTTTAATGCCTGTTGTCTTTGGGCATTAAGCTGTTGTCTTTGGGCATTAAGTCTGAAGCTCAACATCAAAAAAACTAAGATCATGGCCACTGGTCCCATCACCTCCTGGCAAATAGAAGGGGAAGAAATGGAGGCAGTGAGAGATTTCACTTTCTTGGGTTCCATGATCACTGCAGATGGTGACAGCAGTCACGAAATCAGAAGACGCCTGCTTCTTGGGAGAAAAGCAATGACAAACCTAGACAGCATCTTAAAAAGCAAAGACATCACCTTGCCGACAAAGGTCCGTATAGTTAAAGCTATGGTTTTCCCAGTAGTAATGTACGGAAGTGAGAGCTGGACCATAAAGAAGGCTGATCGCCGTAGAATTGATGCTTTTGAATTATGGTGCTGGAGGAGACTCTTGAGAGTCCCGTGGACTGCAAGAAGATCAAACCTATCCATTCTCAAAGAAATCAGCCCGGAGTACTCACTAGAAGGACAGATCCTGAAGTTGAGGCTCCAGTACTTTGGCCACCTCATGAGAAGAGAAGACTCCCTAGAAAAGACCCTGATGTTGGGAAAGATGGAGGGCACAAGGAGAAGGGGACGACAGAGGATGAGATGGTTGGACAGTGTTCTTGAAGCTACTAACATGAGTTTGGCCAAACTGCGAGAGGCAGTGAAGGATAGGCGTGCCTGGCGTACTCTGGTCCATGGGGTCACGAAGAGTCGGACACGACTGAACGACTGAACAACAACAACAACAGATTGTTTAATTCACCAAAGGTCTGGTTATAGAGAAAAGTTTTTGCCTGGCGCCTAAAGGCATATAATGAAGACGCCAGCCGAACCTCCCTGGGGAGAGCATTCCACAAATGGGGAGCCACTGCAGAAAAGTCCCTGTTCTTGTGTTGCTGCCCTCTTGACCTCTCATGGGGGAGTCACATGAAGAAAGACCTCAGGTGATAAACACAGAGTCTGGGTCTGTTCATATGAGGAAAGGCAGCAGTCCTTGAGGTATTGTTGTCCTGAGCCTTTAAAGGGCTTTATAAGCCTCAGTCACATTGGACAGAGAAATGTACTGTCGTAATACAGTACTTGGAGTTGCTGGTGTCCATTATATTCACATCCACACTTGTGTTGCTGAAGAACACTGGAACTCCTTGAGTGTGGAGAGAACACCCTGAGGTCCCCCCCTACACTTAGGAACATTTTACTGATTTGGCACTTGGGTTGGGAAGATCCCAATTCAGCATTTAAATATATTTTTTTAATTTTGACTGACTCAGTACAATTCTATGCTTCACGTTAACTTTTTTTTTTAAATTACAGTATAGGGTTGTTATCAGGGATATGTTAGTTTCTAAGGCATCTCACATCATACCTCACAACCTTTATTTTTTGTCTTCAGCTCAAAACCTGGATAGATGAATTAAAATACTGAATGATCCGTATCATTTGTCGTTTCAACCACTGGCCATTACAAAAGATCATGGAAAAGTTACACTTGATATTGGACGTATGGTAACTTTAATAACTTGGGTGATAGCTAATGTTAGTCATGAAGTGGAATCTTTATTTGCAGTCTGTATACACACAGCTACTCCCCCCCCCCCCCGAAATAGTTTACAACATATCTGGATAAGGAAATGCAATGTCTGTGTACTATTTCTATGTAGTTTGTGCAGGAATTCCAAATGGATTGTGTGCTTCAATGGGATACACACTGAACATATTCTCAACAAAGAATACATTAGCCCTTTACCCAGTGCTCTTTGTTTTTTCCTGAGACACAGCTACCCCTCCAGAAATTGTTATAATTTGTATCTGGATAAGTAAATCAAATGTTTGACTTTTTGTTTCTGTGGTGCTTACGTAGGAATGCCTAGTGGATCAGGTCCAGCTCCTAGTGCACCACCTGTTGCAATGGGAAATATACCAAAGATATTTTCAACGGATTATTCATCAGGTAAATTTTGCAACTTTAATGTTGCCGCAAGGATCTTTGCTTTTGCTGCAACACCAAGCAACCCTGCATGGAATTGTTGCAATTTGGTATCAGGATAAGAAAAGCAGGTGTTTGACTTTTATTTCTATGGTGCTTATGCAGGGGTTTCGAGTTCACCAGGTCCGACTCCTGCTGCATCGTGCACTTCAGTAGGATGTTCACCGAACCTATTCACGATGAATACACTAGGTAAATTTGTTAGTCTGTAAGGTGCTGCAACACTTTGTTTTTTTTTTTTTGCTGTAGCACAAACACCCTCACCCCACCCGTAGAAATTGTTTACAATCAGATATTTGTGTTCTATTTCTGTGTGGCACTTATGCAGGAATTCCAGGCCCAACACCCAGTGGATCATGTACTTCAATAGGATCTGCACCAAACCTACTCTTAATGAAGAATGTGCCAGGTTAGATAATTTCTATGACATTTATGCTCTGGTTCTTACTATGCTTTTCAGCTCAGAGGTAGCTGGTGCCGGGGGGGGGGGGGGGAGCGGTTTACTCTGAATGGGTATCCACCGTGCAAAGTATTTTACAGGTCTCGTGTGACTTTCCCCAGAAATAAGGAGATAGATGTCAAGATTACAAAATATTAGCTTGCTGAAATCTGCTTGGCGAGCTTTGTAGATAACTGGGGTTTGGGGAACCTCTGGGCCTGCACTCATATCAGCCCCAGCAACTAAGGCCAGTGGCCAGCAATGAGGGGAGTTGTAATTCAGTAACATCTGGAGGGCTAAATGCTGCCTGCACCTGAGATAACTTTTCTCTAGGTCTTTCCTAGCCAAAGACAACTCTTACCCTATCTGAAGACATGCATTGTCCAGCAAGAGTGGACCATAGTCCTCTGGTACAGAATAGGCTTTGTTTTCCCTCCTACCCAAAAGAGAAAAGTCTGGGCTCAATCCTTGCAACTCCAGCTAAAAGATTTGAGGTGGGATTATCTCTTCCCCCACTTGCTTGTCTGAGTCTTTGGTCAGGGAGGAAAGCACTGGATTATATGGAATCACAATTTTTTTTAGAATGGGGTTCCTCCCCAAAAAGCTCTGATCATTATATCCACCTTGCAACCTCAGCGGATGGCTGCCCTTCCTTAGTTATCTAATGAAGGAGAAGTCACCATCTTCTGAGGCAGTCCGTCAAACAGCTCTTACTGGCTTGTGAGAGCCAGTGTGGTGTAGTGGTTAAGAGCGGTAGACTCGTAATCTGGGGAACCGGGTTCGCGTCTCCGTTCCTCCACATGCAGCTTCTGGGTGACCCTGGGCTAGTCATACTTCTCTGAAGTCTCTCAGCCCCACTCACCTCACAGAGTGTTTGTTGTGGGGGAGGAAGGGAAAGGAGAATGTGAGCCGCTTTGAGACTCCTTCGGGTAGTGAAAAGCGGGATATCAAATCCAAACTCTTCTTCTTCTTCTACTACTACTACTACGGTTACTATTTTCCCCAAGATTCTCTTACTTGCAATTTCCACCTGTTCAGAACATGTTTTACCACAGGAGGCAAAATGGGTTGTTTACATGCCTTAATCCTGCCACACATTATCATTACCACTAGGTGGCAATAATTGCTTAGTAGTCCAGTCCCGTCCCCCCCACTCCAATATCAGTGGAAAGACTTAGGACCTTGTTGCTTTTCTGCACCCAAGATTCTGAACTGATGCTGCTACTACCAAAGATTTTCTACCCACCATGCCAAACTCCACACTCGGCTCCAATTCAGGAGGCACCTCTGCTGCTTTTAAGTGAAAATAAATGCATTAGGAGATCCAGCCACAGAATTCCCATACAATTTAGGAAGCTGCCTTAATACTGAGTCAGACCATCTATCTCACTGCACTGATACCTGTTCTGCCCTATATACGGTACAGTATATGTAAAGCAGTATTAAAGCAGTATAAACCACTTTAAACAGTCAAGATTTCCCCCAAAGAATCCTGGGATGTGTAGTTTGTTAAGGCTGCTGAGAGTTGTTAACAGACCCTTATTCCAATCCCCAGAGTAGTTTAACAATCAATCCCTCTCCACAGAGAACTTTGGGAATTGTACCTCCGTGAGGGGAATGTGGGTCTTTCTAACAACTCAAAGAAGAGTTGCTATTGTTTCGTTTTCTATTTATTTGTGCTTTTATCCTGTCTTGTGAATCGCCTTGAGAACTTTGGAAGAAAGGTGGTATATAAGTTTAATAAATAATGACAAATAATGTGTTCTGGCCCCTCTAGCCCTCAGGACTCTCCCCAGGCCACACCATTCACTGGTCCTGTTTCACCCCCTCCTTGAGTGTTTTTGCTTGGCTGAAATGTGTTATTGACCTCTGATAATGCCTCTTTATTGCCCTAATGGGTGGTATAGAGGAGTGTCTTGTGTGTGTGTGTAGAAGCTGGCCTGCTGCTAAAAGGGGGGGAGGGGAGAATGAGATTTACATGAATTGCTCCTCCCACTTTTGTCTCTAGCCACACCCACCACTGGCATGTGATTCCTGGAAGTTTGCTTTTGGAAGGGAAGGTGGCCTAATGCATGAAAATTATTCCCGGTCCTGGCCTAAATTGTTTTTTCTCTTTACCTCAGGCATCATTAAGCGGCGTTCACCAGTAGCGCTCAGCACCATCCTAGAAACTGGGGAGGTTAAACCAACAAAATTAAAATAAGATGCATGGAATTCATCTCCTGGGCAAGAAATGGCCAGTCTCTCTCTCTCTCCCCCCCCCTACCCCCCAATGCCTTGATCCTAATACAGCACTGATACCAAGACCAGACTTTGTACCTGTCGCTTTTTCTCAAGAGTTATTACAAAGGTGACCTAGGCTTCTTGATCTGTGATTACAGCCCTTAAAAAAAGCTAAAATGAAGGTAGGGTTGCCAATAACTTCTTGGCATGCTCCTGTGCCTTTAACAACAGCTGGTTCTGCAGCAATTGATATCTCTGCCTTATGGGAAGCTTTGCCTGCTAATTCCTGCATCTCAATAAGCTGTTAAAAGCATAGCTACAGAGGCAGGTTAAAAAGCTGGCAACCCGGAACAAAGTCACATGTTGAGCATTCATGTGCAGATTGTCTCCTAGGAAAGAGAGGATACAGTTATTTGCCTTATCCTGAAAACCTAGAGCAACCAGGTTGCTTTGTGATAGAACTGCAAGCATTCTCAGAGTAACATGGTTGCCTGAACCCACTTTCTAACTCAAGGCCAGCTGAGGTAGCATAGATTTCCTTGTTGTGTGGATTGACCGTTTCACATGACAAATCTTTTTCCATCAATGAATTCTATTTTTTCTGCATTCCAGGCACGTGGGGGGGGGGAGACCTTGGACCAAATGTGGCCCTCTGAGACTATTTATCTGGCTCTCATGACTCTCCCCAGGTCACACCCTTCCACAGCTACCGTACATTTTCCTCCAGTGTTTTTGTCTGACTGGAATGTATCTTTGATTCTTGCTTGCCTGGATGTAGGCTAGGGAGGGTTGTGTGAGTGTGTGGCTTACTGTCCAAAGGTAAAATTTGCATTCGTTGCTCCACCCACTTTTGCCTTTGACCTTGTTCACCACTATCATGTGACCCCTGGAAGGTTGAAAAAAGTTCCCCAACTCCGACGTACACCCGTAATTCATTATTATAAATGTATGAAGATATGCAATTAATCATGTTCTGCACAATGCATCCATAGTTACAGCTTCTTTTTTACGTTGGTTCCAGTGCAATAATAACGGCATACAACTTTTCCTTAAAATAGTATCCTTCCCTCCTGTAATTGTATTTCATAATCTTGATAAACACATGGCAAATATCCGTGCTACTGCTGGCTGCTGCAGGCCGAGGCATGGAAATTATTTGTGTAATTTGGTGACCCAGATGGCAACTTGCTTTGCATGACCCGGGAAACTGTGCTGAACCTTTGAGCGGCAGTTCTGCCCATTTAGACTGACCACCATGGTTTATTAAATGAACAAAGTGAAACGGCAGTTTCTGCGGCTGAAGAGACAAGCCCACTATTCGTCTTTAAAAGTGCCCTGCCTCTTCTGCAATGCTGCTGTAGCAAAACAAGAAGCAACTCCTTGTTTTGGATCTTGGCTCCTTTCTATAATGAAATAGAATTCTAGGTCCATGACTTTCCTTTCTGAACCATTTGTGGCTTTTAAACCACGGCTTTACTTTAATAATTGCACTTGACATAAAATCTTTGAACGGGCTAAAGGCTGGATTAACATTCTATGGTGTTGATTTCAAACGTTAAGGCACTTTCAAAATTAATTTTAAATTGCAGCTGGGTTCATGTTAGTTTAACTCATAGCCCCATCCTGCATCTAGTATGTGGAGACACAGATGACCTCATTTCCAAGTGCCCTCAATTTTACACCTTCCACAAGCTATGTGGCTGCTAAATAAAACAAGATCAAGGTCTTCGCTCCCCTCCATCCCAGTTTTCAAATACATCTGCAATGGGGAAAGCAGTATGAGCTCTGCCATTGTGTGTTTATGTGTGTCATTCTCCGTGTGTGTGTGTGTGTGTGTGTGTGTGTGTGTGTAAACACACAGTACACACACCATTGCCAAGGTTGTGTGCACGTGCATGTGTATTCATGAAATGAATTAGTATTTTATATGCAAAGTCTCTCACGCACTCATCCTCTTAACTGTGCTAGGTGTAGCTTCTTGTTACTGTTAATTAACGAGTTAACAGGCTTAAAATACCCCACCATTCTTTCTTAAAATTGAGAGAAGCAAAGCTACAGGGAACCAGGCAGAGGGCCTTCTCGGTAGTGGCGCCCACCCTGTGTAACGCCCTCCCATCAGAGGTCAAAGAGATAAACAACTACCTGAAGGCAGCCCTGTTTAGGGAAGTTTTTAATCTGTGACATTTTAATGTATTTTAATATTTGATGGAAGCCAGATGGGCCGGGTACAAATAATAAATTATTATTATATTATTATTATAACTGCTGCATAAGTGGAGTAGGGGGAGCCTGTATATCCCTATGTTATTTATCTCCTTTGTGGCTGAGCGTGCCAGCCTTTGCTATTGGAGGCCACGATTCAAAAGCAGTTCAGAGTGATGGTTACTGCAAAAAAAAAAAAGGCTGGGTTTTACAAGAGACAAGGTAGCTACGTAGTCATTTTACACTGCAATCCTAGTAAGCCTATTTACTCAGAAGTAAATCCCGCTATGTTCAATCGGGCTTACTCCCACGTAAGTGCACCCATACAGTGCAAGCTACAAAACATGTCTATACCCAGGCACACGGAGTGTTATTGTGCGAAATGATTACACAGAGTTATTCCCAAGATTGTTGCCTTCATTTCTCAGCCCTCCTAAGGAATAGCAAAGGAAAGGAGTCAAGAAAGGAAACGCATTTTATTGAGATGTAAATTACGTTTTAGCTCTGTGTATTATTCAAATCTGTTGCTGAGGAAGAAAGGAATATTTACCGGTCTTGGGTTGCTGCTGACTAAGGAAACAGGGGCAGGGGGGAGGGAAATCACTCAAACATAAATATTTTATAGAGACACTCCAATATTTCTATTGTTAGTGCTGCTCCCATCATCTTGTTGTTGTTGTTGTTCAGTCGTTCAGTCGTGTCCGACTCTTCGTGACCCCATGGACCAGAGCACGCCAGGCACGCCTATCCTTCACTGCCTCTTGCAGTTTGGCCAAACTCATGTTAGTAGCTTCGAGAACACTGTCCAACCATCTCATATTATATACCTATTGCAGTGGACCTTCAGGGTGCTTCCAGATGGTCGCTATTTTGGGGTGGGATTTGGTCACATTTTAGCAAATTAAGGCTAAGTTGATGGGGAGGTCTTGCACAACAAACCTCTTCCCCCAAATCTTGGATCCCCCCCCCCGCATAATTGCGGGGGAAATGTGCTGGAAAGTGGGGCATAGCATTTGCCTTGACACAACATCGTCTAATCTCCCCACAAACAAAACGATTTTTTATTAAAAAGGCAATCTCATATAATAACAAATCAGGATTGTCTGGAAGAGCCTCCAGAGTGCTCCAAGACATGTATTTATTGTGAGATGAGGATTTCTCATGCATGCGAGGTTTTTGCAGCAAACACAGGATGTTGTTGGCATCAAATGCCAGCCCATATGCCCCCCACCAATGTTGGCTATGACCTGTTTTTGATATCTTATAGACTGCATATGCTAAATTGAAGCAACGTCTGGAAGCCACAATAAGCATTAAAGCATACAAGTGAAAACTAGGAGTCGTTCCCAACATTTCTTGTAGTCAAGGATCAGGGCCATTTTAGGGAGATCAGCTGCCGTGGCGCCTCTCCGCCGCCTCCCTCCCGCGCTTGCCGCCCCTCGGGAGGGGGGTGGGCGAGCGGGGGATGAGGGGCGTGGCGCTGGAGCGGCGCGGGGCTCTGTGCAGCCTTCCAGTGCTCCCGGGATGGGAGGCGAGGGGCGGGTTGGGGAGGGGGGTGCCTGGTATGCCGGCGAGCTCACAGTGGCGCCCCTGGGGGGCCCGGCGCCCTGGCGCGCCGCGCCACTAGCCCCTATGGATGAGGCAGCTCTGTCAAGGATGAAGACTCTTGTGGTCCTCCATATAGTTTTGAACTTCAGCTCCCATCAGTCCTAGCTAACGTGATCAATGGTTATGGATGATGGGAGCTGTAGTCAAGTAATGTTGAAAGCGACACAGGTTACTCATGGCTGTTCTATATCCGGTTATAAAGTAAGCATTTTCTATTCTTGTGGCTGGAAATCCAAACCAAGGTACACTAGTACACACACTCTCTCTCTTACAGAAGGGATGGGGAACCTGTGGCCCTCCAGATATTACTGGACTACAACTCCCATCATCCCTGACCATTGGTCATGCTGGCTGGGATTGATGAGAGTTTTTCTTTTTTTATCTACACAGCAGACTAGTCAGAACAACAACAAAAAAGCATACTAAAGGAAAATAAAAAGCTAGTGTTTTGTATAGTTTGGTGCAGCAAGAGAACAGTCATGTGAACAGAAAATGCTCAGAATTAATAATAATCCTACAAAAGCAAATACAACTTGATTTGGAGCCAGTCCAAGAAGCCAAATCACGGGAGCATTTTCCTAATAAAGATATGGAAATAATTTTGCTCGTATCTTTATATTTTACAACAGGAGTGAGAAACCTTTGGCTTGCCAGATGCTGCTGAACTACAACTCCCATCAGCCCTACCAAGCATGGCCAATAGCAAGGGCTTTTATAGGAGCTGTAGTTCAGCAACATCTGGCGAGTCAAATGTTCCCCACTCCTGTTTCATAAAAGCAGAGCATCTATTTGAAAGTTATTTTCGTGAATCATAATCTTTTGTTCCATATAAGTCTTTGGCTCTGAAATCCTGATGGTTCATTCCAAGCATCCTGAGGGACCTTATCCAAAGATCCCTTCAGACCACTCAGTTTTGTGGAGCTGAAGTGTTTAAGAACATCTGTCACCACCAATTCTGTTGTGGTATTTGCACAAAATCCAGGAAATTCATTGAACCATTGAGTCAATCAAGTCTTATAATACAGATAGAAGGAACATTATTTCAGCTCAACTGAGAGTAATAATATGTGTCACCCAGAGCCGTAAGATTTGCTGTAGTGGCACAGAAACTGAGAACAAATGTATTGCCAGAAATGCTGCAAACTGTCAAAATAAAATGTGCTTCAAAACATAAGGACTGCCTACATGCACCCTGTTCATTCCCTGCTTTTTTGGGTACAGTTTTATCCTATTCTTGATTTTATCTTCTTGCAACAATGTCCAACTCTTGAAGCAACCTAGATGATTTAAAAAATAGTATTTCATTGCAAGGACATTGCAAGTGTTTTGAACATGTTGAGTAATTGTAATCTTTTGGAAAGGCACTCTGGACAGGATCAAGGATATGACTCGTAAATTCAAGGTTAGAGTTGTAAAGATATATATTTCTGGAGGAGGTTTGCAGAGAACTGATAGTATTTTTGCTAACTGTGGAATATCTATTTCAGCTTCTTGGGGATCTTCAACCATTCCATGTTGGATTGGTTTTCTCAGATTTTGACATAAGCTATGAAGAAAACAAAAGGGACGCGGGTGGCGCTGTTGTCTAAACCACAGAGCCTAGGGCTTGCCGATCAGAAGGTCGGCAGTTCAAATCCCTGCGACTGGGTGAACTCCCGTTGTTCGGTCCCAGCTTCCGCCCACCTAGCAGTTCAAAAGCACATCAAGTGCAAGTAGATAAATAGGTACCACTCCGGTAAACGGCGTTTCCGTGTGCTGCTCTGGTTCGCCAGAAGCGGCTTAGTCATGCTGGTCACATGACCCGGAAAGCTGTATGCCGGTTCCCTCAGCCTATAGAGCAAGATGAGCGCCACAACCCCAGAGTCGTCCGCGACTGGACTTAATGGTTAGGGGTACCTTTACCTTTACCTGAAGAAAACACTTAAGTATTAAAGGAGACTGAAAGGAAAAACACCAACCAACCCATAAATTGAAAGAATTGCCAGTTGGGTAGATGTGTCTGAAGGCTATATACTTCTGAATACCAGCTGCTGGAAATTGGAGGAAAGTGGTTTTGGGACCTGCTTGTTAGGCCTCCCAGAGGCATCTGTTTGACCATTCTGAGAACAGGATGCTGGACTAGATGAGCCATTGGCCTGATCCAGCAGGCTCTTATTATGCTAGTCTTTTGCAGCAAGAACAACAAAGACTCTTGTGGCACCTTCAAGTGGCATAAGGCTCTTTGTAATACTTACTGAAAGTTGGAATTTAGTTGTCAATTCCATTGGCCAGGAGCTACCATTGAGGAAGCCCTCTAATAGACTCCCAAGGGGGTGTATGTTCAAAAGGGCATCTCCAACAGATAGGATGCTGCCTTAAAAGGAGGCAGACCATTGGTCCATCCAGCTCAGAACTGTCTATACTGACTGTGTCATGAACACACCAGCTCCAAGTGTAATCTCACAGCCAGCTGCAGAATGCAGTCAGGAACAGGGAGGCTGGGCTTTCACGCGGGCACAGGAGTGCCTCAGCTGCCAGCACCGACCCTCCCTGACCTTGGACAGCTGGCTGATAAGGGAGGAACAGAGAGCAGGCTGGAACACAGCCAAAGCTCCCTGGAAGCCCAGCTTTTCGGAACAGGAAGAGGCTGCAGCTGACCAAATAAGTCTGAGGTGTAGGCATATAGGAAGGCTGCTAGACAGAAAGCAAAATAAGAAACATAAAGGTCAAAGGTTCAATCTCTTCTGTCGACACAGGAAGAACTCCTCAGAAGGGTCAACTGAGTGATGGGGGCCGGAGCCTTGCTAGAGCCTGTGAGGGATCCTATTCCCTCCCCCTTCGATACTTCCCCAACCGTGACTCTCCCTAAGTTTCACTGTCCACTAGGATGAATCCTTCAGTGGTTATATGGGAGTGTCTCTGGGGTACCTCAGTGCTTTACGTTCGAAACAACTCTTGCCACCTTTGGGATCTCCCGCCCTGGGTTCCCAAACTACTGCAGCTTGCCTTCACTTTAGGCAACTGCGTGGCACCTTTGGCTTCCCTGCCCAGTCCTCTGTATGCCAGGAAAATAAGCCACCCGTTCCCTCTATCACAGGAAACCCCTAGTGCTTTTCCCCTCAGCCACACCTCTTGAGGCACTGACGCACTGCCACAGTCAGCGAACGTTTAAGCACTTTTATCTTTATTAAGGTAACTTGAAAACATGGATGTCTTGAGTTAATACTGGTACAAATCTTCTAATATAATTCAGCTCAGTTATAATCTTTCCAGCATCCCGTTAGCAATGGTAATGATCTTTCCTCCCATTCCCCAAAGCCTAACCTCGCAGTTTCTCTTTCTAAACCTCCACACCCAACTGCCAAACCCCCAACTGCCTTTCCAGGTTGTTCCCCCTCCTTTTAGAATGCCAAGTAGCTCCGCCTCCCAGGGAACACCTACCTAACATGGGAGTGATAGGTTAACCCATGATGAACCAGGCCTTATTCCGCCACATTGCCGTCCGGAGATAATTGTTTGGGTTTTTGAAATAAATCCTCCTTTTTAATTACGTACGCTTACTGCGTTTCCTTGTGCTGCTCTGGTTTCGTCATGAAGCGGCTTAGTCATGGTGGCCACATGACCCGGAAAAACTGTCTGCGGCCATTAAAGCGATCCCAGAGTCGTTCGTGACTGGACTTAACTGTCAGGGGTCCTTTACATTTACCTTTACTGTGTTATCAAGCCAGTAACCAGGACTCCTAACAGACTGGCAGCAGCTCTCCAAGATTTCAGAAAGAGATCATTCCCAGTCCTATCTGGAGATGCTGGGGCTTGCACCTTCTACATGCAAAGCAGGTGGGCCACTACTGAGCTGGTACCAGGTTGGTATAGAAGTCTGATGCTTGGGAGCTCAAGCTGCTTAGGGTTTTAATGAAGATCACTTATCACAATCACACATCTCCACTGTGTTTGTTTAGAAAGAAAAACCATCATGAACTCATTTGCATTTCCAAGCCCTTCAAATTTGGGTGGGTAGCATTTAGGACAGGGATGGGGATCCCGTGGCCTCTGGGTGTTGTTGGACTGTGTGTCAATCCATCATTCCCACCCACAATGGTGTAGTAAGTATGCAACTCTTGAGGTTATTATTTTTCCTGAGCAGCAGTGGTGATTCCTCACCTGCCAGAACACCAGAGTAATTGATGGACAAGTGTGAATGAGGTAATAATGAACCTTTCAGGTTTGATTGTGTCAAATTAGCATAGAGGAAGTGAGAGATGGGGGTGGGGGCAGAAGTGAGCAGAGACTTAGATGGGATTCCTTCTAAATGCTACTAGTTTAAATGGTAACACTTTTTAGGAGACTGTTTGCATTTCTAATTGAAAGCTGAAGTTTGCAACAGGCTGAACATCCTATGTAGGTAGAAACAAGCACCACTGAATTCAGCAGAGCTATTCCCAAGAAAACATGCACAGGAGTGCCGCCCTGCTAATCTTAATGAACTGGGTTTTATCCATTCATTGCTGCTATTTTGTGTGTGTGTGTGTGTGGACCAACACAGCTGCCTGTATTTTTGGACTCTCCAGTTGGCAGATGATGACAGATGACTAGGTTGGGGCTGTCATAATAATGAGCACCTGCATTTCAAAATTTACCACTGCATGGTCAATGGTGAGAGTGGTAGTCCAATGACATTCAGAGGGCCAGGTTTCCTATCCCATGTTTAGAATGACCCAATGCAAAGGGGTGGCAGAGCTCTTGGACCTTTTCACAGCTGTGTAAAAGATAAGCACGGTGTAACAAAGGAGTAGGCAGAAAGCAGGTTCCCTGCTAGTCAGCCTTCCTAGGGTCTTGTGGCTGTAGTAGGTAGGGTCAGAGGCAAAAGTGTGTGGAGCA
The DNA here is from genome assembly GCF_009819535.1 of Lacerta agilis. Classification (NCBI taxonomy): domain Eukaryota; kingdom Metazoa; phylum Chordata; class Lepidosauria; order Squamata; family Lacertidae; genus Lacerta; species Lacerta agilis. Next base: position 23,231,702 of record NC_046315.1, read on the forward strand.
ACCAACACATATTTTACCTCTGTACAGTAGGCAAGTTTCTGCAAACATTCACACACCCCTCAGCACCCAGACAAGCAAGAGGCATTATCAGAGTTTAAGCAACACGTTCCAGCCTGGCAAAACTTTCAGGGAGCATAGGGCCAGTGAGAGGGTGTGGGCTGAGATTTCCACAGTCTAGACAGAGAACCTGGACAGCCACACTTAACCCTCAGAAAAACAAAAGGCCTGATTTTTCCATTCTTTAGAATTCTAGGCAGAATCAGATAAAACCTCTCTCTCTCTCTCTCTCTTCGTTCAAGTATTTCTAGGAGTGATGGTGCACAAGGCTTCAGTTTATTACAGAATTCTTAGTGCCCTCCCCCCTACGGAAAACAATTATTTTAGAGTTTCCCCTCTAGTTTCTTCCCACATCATGAGTCTTCTGTGTCCTCCAATCCCTGGAGCTCCCTACATCAATGAACCGAGACTCTACGTTGAGACACATGACTATGAAGTTTATTGATCATGTCTGCACTGCACAGCCTCCATGAGGATTCGCACAATGCTATGTGAACTCCTGAAGCCTTTCCCAGCATGCACTCAGCTCTGTGTAAATATTGAAAAGCAGCCTCTGGAGGGTATCTATCTTTGGTTCTATGCAGCCATCTTCATGTATTTGGATGGAAATGTCCCAGGGATTATTAGGGAGCATATTATTCTGATAGCAAACTGCCCATGCTGTATTAAATTTATTAAGTGCAAATTGCCTGCCTGGTGCATCCTAAACAAGCCATGTTGAATTTAACAGGATATATATATGGCATTTTTTTAGAAAGAGAGAAAAACAGCAAGTCTGGCCGTGTCTCCTCAGTTCTGTTAAGTTTCCATATATAACAGAATCCTACCACTGATGCTTTTCTTCATGTCTTGTTTATCCTTGCATATTCTGAAAATATAACTGATATTTCCAGTTCAGGTAGGCTTAAAGATTTGGGAAACTGAGAGGGGAAGGGCTCATGGGTGTAGCCAAGGGGGGGGGGCAGGGGGCAGGTGCCCCCCAATCATTAAAAATACATAGCAAACTGAGGTTCTGTCCCCACCCCCAACAAAAGGCCTGGCCCCCCAACAAAAATCCTGGCTATGTATACCCAGAGAAGGGCTGCTATTTGCATTTCTTCCTTCCTTCCTTCCTTTTCTTTCTTTCCCTTATCCCAACTTTTCCCTCAAAGAGCTCAAGTTGGTGTACATGGTTTCCCCTCTTCCTCATGTAATCTACCTCACAGGGTTGTTGTGGAGGTTAGGTTGAGACAGAATCTTGGGAAGGATAGTTTGATAACGGGGTTGAGAGTTGTAAAAAGTCCCCTGCTCCCCTCACAGAGCTATAATTCTCAGAGTTCCCTGGGATGTAGGACTAATGGATAAACTACTCTGAAACCTGTAGCTCTGTGAGGGAAACAGGGGTTTCTTTAACAACTCTCAGCCCCCTTAACAAACTGCACTTCGCAGAATTCTTTGGGGGAAAGCTATGGCTGTTTAAAGTGATATGATACTGCATTAAATGTTTGGTGTGGAAATGGCCTTATATGCCAATGAGGGCTGATTTAGCGGTGACTAACCAGGAACAGGACCTTGGCACTGTAGTGGATAGTTCAATGAAACGGTTGGCCCAGTGTGCAGCTGCTTTGATTTGGTGCTGAAATTGCTTTAACTATCTTACTTGATTTCACTGTTCTTGTTATGCTGGATGGATGTTGCTGTTACTATTTACATGTAGTGCTAATCCCACTGTTGTCTCACAGCGATTACTTACGTCCTGTTTTTACATATTGAAAACTGCCTTGCAAGGGCTTGCTTGGGCCTAAAAATAATAATAATATTGAATAAGTAAGCAAGCCTAGGACAGGTGTCCGAAAACTATATTAAGAGTCAAAGTAAAGTATTGTTGTACCTTGACTACACAAAGGGTTGGGATCTGAAGACCTGTAAGTAGGAAGCTTCTTCAACATTGGGTCTTCAGATGCTGTTGGACTACAGATTCCATATTCCTCAGACATTTTAGCCAATGTTTAGGGATGATGGGAGTTGTAATACAACAACATCCAAGGGCCCAAGGTTGAAGAATACTGTTTATGAAAAGTAGATTCTAGAGGAGCTATAAGGCCTACACTTGTGCAAGCAAATGAGTACCTTTGCATTTTACTACCCTATCAACATGCAGCGCTCTGTGAGATGTAAACAGTTCTTTGGGCAGAGGGTGGGGGGGGGAGATGACTTTTGCACATGAAAGAGCACCTTTGGATTCAGACTCATAAAACTACATTATGCTGAGTTGGATTTTTGAGGGGTATCTGTCTTTAAAGTTTAATCATTTTTGCATCCTCCAAAGCAGGTGAGCATTAAATGTATGACCTCCCACATCTCTCCAATATCTTGCCTGGAAGGCGGGGGGGGGGGAATAAATTTTCTCATGTACATTAGGAAGTCAAGTGGTGATTATATTTAACCTCAGAGCAGTAATTAATTAAAATTACCAACAGGGACTTGCAGCCAGAGATTGGGCTGGATTATTTTGAATCAACATGTGAAACTGATTCTCCACCATGCTCCCTTGCACCCCTGTGTGCACAAAGAGTGCATTGGCCTCTTTTCTGACCTCATCCCACTGCCATCTCCTTTTCTATCCAAAATGCACAATCCCTCTTGACCTTAGGCCTCATGCATACACAAACACACACAGAGCCAATGTCAATCTTCCATTTCTTTCTTCGGCTACATTCACACCATACATGTGAAAGCGCTGTGATATGACTTTAAACAGTTATGGCTTCCCCCAAAGAATTCTGGAAGCTGTAGTTTGTTGAGGGTCGTTAGGAGGCCCCCATTCCCCACACAGAGCTTCCATTCTCAGGGTAGTTTAACCATCAATCCCTCTTCACAGGGAACTCTGGGAATCGTAGATCTCTGAGGCACCCCAGAGCTGATAGCCTAAATTTGCGTCTATTCATATACATCAGGATACATACATTTCATGCAAATTTGTGTCATGGGCCTGTGCCACAGAGATTTAAAAATACTCCTGGAGTGAACGTATTTGCATATTCATTTTACCAGCCCTCAATTGCTTTCATTTGTTTTTGTTTTTGTTTTTAATATGTGTTTTGTGTCTTTATATTGTGATTTTAGGTTGTGAACTGCCCTGAGACCTCTGGGTATAGGACGATATACTACTACTACTACTACTACTACTACTACTACTACTACTACTTATTATTATTATTATTATTTGGGCATATGTACGTATGTTTGTGTGTGTTGGGAACTGTGGTAAGAAGAAGCAGCTAGTTAACAGCAGCATCAAACAAGTTGGGGACAAGGTGAGAATCTTTACAATCTAAAAGTCTCTAGTTACAGAAAAATGTTCCATCCCATAGAAATTGACCACCAAAAATAAAAACTGGTGAAGATTTGGTGCAGAGTATATTCAAGAACATCAGACTTGCAGGAGACACGTTCACATTCACATTCGTTCAGCCCGGACAATGAGATCCAGCGCCGAGGGCCTTCTGGCGGTTCCCTCACTGTGAGAAGCAAAGCTACAGGGAACCAGGCAGAGGGCCTTCTCGGTAGTGGCGCCCGCCCTGTGGAACGCCCTCCCATCAGAGGTCAAGGAGATAAACAACTACCTGACATTCAGAAAATACTTGAAGGCAGCCCTGTTTAGGGAAGTTTTTAATCTGTGATATTTTAATGTATTTTAATATTTGTTGGAAGCCGCCCAGAGTGGCTGGGGAGACCCAGCCAGATGGGCAGGTACAAATAATAATAATAATAATAATAATAATAATAATAATAATAATAATAATAATAATAAATGTTATAGGGAGACTGGCCTATGTCAACCCTAAACAAGCAATAGATAGCATTTAAAGAATTCTCATTTTGCTCCAGTCTTAGTCAAATGCTTTTCAGGAAAGATAATAATCTGTTTAAATATTGCAGACGGATGGATTCACCTCCCCTAGTTCTGCCCTAAGGCTAATTATCTGGCATGAACTCCTCTCTAATTTTTCTGACACGATTGTCACACCTCATTCTGACTGATGTGGACACCTTACATTATGAAAGAATAATGCTTATAGCTGGAGATAGCGAAATGCTATGGTATGGAAGTCACGTGTTAACGTAATGAGAAAGATCAAGAGCTTAGCAGCATATCCAAATCTATTTCATTCTCTCCAACCTGTACAGTTTGAAAGCAGCTTGGTGGCTAGTTGTAAGTGACTAGAGAACTTGTCCAGCTGTCTACAAAAGCCAGCTTTGATCTCACCTTCCAAATGACATTGCATGGTTCTAACTCTTGACCCAGCTATTTTGCGCTTTGTTTGGAATGACAATATGCCCCAGAACCATTCCTAATGGAGAATTCTCAACATGTACAACACTCTCAAGTATGTGTCTCTTTCATTGTGCAAACATAGCAGGAATCCACTGGTCTTCAGGAAGGCTTTTTTTGTCACTGTGAAAAAGACATGTGATATCCTTATTTATTTCTTTTTCAAAATTTTAAACACATATTGCCCACTTCCTCCCCCAACCCTACCACCACAAGCCAGGTTAGCATACCCATGTCAAACAGCTCTTGCTATCAGAAAATTATTCCTGGTGTTTAATCAGAATCTCCTTTATTGTAACTTGAAGCCATAGGTTCGAGTCCTCACCTTGAAGTGCATGTATATGGTACATGCAATTTCCTATTACGCCTATGTGGGGAATCTGGTTTGTTTTAAATGCCCCTCACTCTCAGCTGTAGACAAAAGGCTTTTCTGCACAATGCGCCCAGTGTGACCTTATGAGTTTGCTGCTTGATTACTGTGAATTGGTTGCTTTGGTTTTGTCTAAGCGACTCAGCAAGGGAATTCCTGGGCTTGACAAAAGAACCTTAATGTTCCATGATGGCTGTGGATATTTCTCTGAATGGGCAGTTCCCATTTTTCGGTGTGTGTGTTTGTGTCTGGAATGAGGATTTTGTTGTCGTTGTTGTTGTTTAGTCGTTTAGTTTAGTCATGTCCGACTCTTGTGTCCGACTCTTCGTGACCCCATGGACCAGAGCACGCCAGGCACTCCTGTCTTCCACTGCCTCCCGCAGTTTGGTCAGACTCATGTTAGTAGCTTCGAGAACACTGTCCAAGCATCTCGTCCTCTGTCGTCCCCTTCTCCTTGTGCCCTCCATCTTTCCCAACATCAGGGTCTTTTCCAGGGAGCCTTCTCTTCTCGTCATGAGGTGGCCAAAGTATTGGTTCCTCAACTTCAGGATCTGTCCTTCCAGTGAGCACTCAGGGTTGATTTCCTAGGAAAGACTCTGTGAACTGAAAGCAGATACACTGTATGTACTTTTGTAACCCAAGAAAATATTTAATGAAAACAAAGTTTTAAAAAGAAAACAAAGAATGGATAGGTTTGATCTTCTTGCAGTCCATGGGACTCTCAAGAGTCTCCTCCAGCACCATAATTCAAAAGCATCAATTCTTCGGCGATCAGCCTTCTTTACGGTCCAGCTCTCACTTCCGTACATCACTCTTTTGGTACATGGAATGGAATCCCAATACACTACTGGGAAAACTAGAGCTTTTAACTATACGGACCTTTGTCAGCAAGGTGATGTCTCTGCTTTTTAAGATGCTGTCTAGGTTTGAGGGTTTAGAAGACTACAAATAGTTGACTTGGCAAGTGTGACAGTTTTGAAGAGAGGAAGAGAGAGGCAGGGGGCCATCCTGTGACCTTCAGCACCTTGAGGCGAACGGCCTCTTTGGGAACCCCTGATCTGGGGTTTGCTTTATTTCAGATATTTCTCCGTCAGCTTCCCAGATTACAGCCTTCCAAACGAGGCTTACATTAATACGAATGATACAGTTTCATTAAAAGCAAGCATTAACAAACACACAATGAAAAAAATCACCAAAAACTGGCCAGTTTAAATAAGTCCAACATAGCAAAATTCAACAAGAACCAACATAACAACCAGCACCTGCCCAGAGAACAATAAAATATTTAGAAGGCAAGGAAAACAGAAATGCATTTCATCCTTTTAAAAGGTTTAACTGAAGGATCCAGCTGTTTATCTCTCAGAGCCGAGTCGTCATTATAACTGATCTCAAAGGCAGGTACCATAAGAGGTACACTGACAAGCTGTGGAGTTAGGGGAGAGCTGCGAGGGAGCTGCAGGGGGTGCTGCAACAAAGACACAGAAGGCAGGAGGCACAGGGTGCTGCTGAAATTCGAAAGCCCTAAAAATTCGAAAGCATACTGCAAACATTGTCTCAATGCCAAGCGGAAAACAATCTGCACACCAAACTGTCCAGAGGGTCTCAAGACAGGATGAGCTTTTGACGTAACAGTGCCTCTATTGCCATGCTCATAATCAGGTCATCAGCAAACAAAATAGTTTTACCACAAGATCTCAGCCAAGCAGAACCTGATGCCATCCACAGGCTCGGAAGCAATGCTGACATCATAATTAAAGAGACCAACCATGGCTCCTCTCTCATTCTGAGTCTTCAAATTGGCCTTTTCTGCACACAGACGCTTCCACAATACCACCTTTCAGTCAGAGGAGGGAGCGAGGGAATAAGACTTGCCCTGTTTTGTCATACTGGCTGTCATCTTCCTGAAGTGTCTCCAGCTATTTAGTTTCTGTAGCAACCTATCGCTGTAGCTTACATTACAAAAGAGGGATAATTCACAGCCCTGACCAGGGCTATTTACTTGACAAAGCCATTTGATTGGTCATTGTAGTATTTCTCTTCTGCAGAATGCAATCTTACAGCTATAAAAATTACAGGGATGATGGGACCTCAAGAGTCATTTAATTCAACCCCGATTGTACAGGGTGAGTCCTTTAAAAGAGGCCCCGTGGATACAGAGTACACATGTTCCATGGGGCCTCTTTTAAAAGACTGACCCTGTATATCTGTATATCTGCAACTGAGAGTTACATTTCATGCATCTGCTGAAGGGAACTCTAGTCCACGAAAGCTTGTCATGATAAACATTTGTGGCTTTAAGGTGCCACAAGAATGCTGATCATATAGGAGTGACACTCTTGTCTCCACTTGCGCTCAAAGCAATTTTTATCAAATTGCAGTGCAACTTCAGTGTCCCCCACATCCTGTTTTAAGTGCAAAGAGCACATGGCAGTGTTTGCTGTGAAACAGATGCTTGTGCCACCATTCCCACACTTTTGGGAATTCCAGAGCTACTTCTACTTTCTCTGTAGGTGGCACTGCCCGAAGAGAAAGGAAGCAGGAACAACAGCTGCATTCTCTTGCTCGCACACTTACATTCCCACCCTGGAAGTGGCAGAACTCACGAGGAAGAGCCCCTGGGGAGTTGGAGCTCCAGCAACTTTTTTGGCCGAGTGTGTGCCTGACTCCTGGTCATTTTCAACATCGGCTGTAAGGCAGGCGAAGGGAGTAACAAGAGAGCGTCTTTAAATCCCCCCCCCACCACGTCCTGGGGAGTTAACACGCATCTGCTTTTACGACCTGTCTGCTGTTCGTTGCCCATCCCTTTCCACCAGCCCTTCCTCTAGAGCCGGTGAGAAGAATAAGATCTCTCCGGCATTCACCAAGAAAAGGGGAGGACTTGAGCGCCGCCGGCCTGTAGACGCATGCGCGCCGGGCGAGAGCCGGGTGCCTATAATATAACAGAGAAAGCGAGGGAGTAGCGAAGAGAGCCCCGCGCGCGCACAAGCAGCCAGCCAGTAGCTCCAGGAAACGGAGCCTGGAGTTGTGTGCAGGCGCTGCTGGTGGCGTGCCGAGCAGGGCTGGCTGGATATAAGCAGAGTTTGTTGCCCGCGTTGGAAAAAGCCAGACCGCCGGAGTTTCCTGCTGGCCTCTCCAAGCAGAGCGCAGAGGAGGCAGAACCAGAGGCAAAGAAGGGAAGCTCCTCTCTCCACAACTCCTTCCCAGCTCCACTTCCACCCGCGGCGCTGCCCCGAAGTCGGAGTTGACTCCCTGCAAGGCCGGCGCGAGATGCGGACCAGGAGCAACGACTCTTAGGCGAGCGGGACCTCCCTGTCGGAACTTCCTTGAGTAGACAGGGGCCAAACGAGGCGCAGCCGTGACGGCGCGCGCGGGCAGAAGGCGAAGCACCAGGAAGGGGAGTGACCCTCCGCTGTGGCGGCGGCGGCAGCGGCAGGGGTCTCCCTCGGAGGATCTCCTGCCCGCTCACGGACTCGTCTCGCCGCAGGCGCCAGGCGCCCCCCTCGGACTCCCGCTGTGTTATGGTTGCCGGAGCGCCTGGCTCCGTCCTGCCTACCCGGGGGCATCTCTTCACCCGCCACAGTCCGGGCTCTCCTGCCCTCCCGGCTGCAGAACTAGGCTGTGCGGGTCGCTGCCTCTTGGACGAGCGGCCGGCGGCTCGGCCGGCTCCCTCCTCGCGCTCCTCCCGTCGGCGCCTTGGCTCAGGTTGCTGAGCAGGGAAGGTCCCGGGCGGGATTCCCAGGCGCCTCGCCGACAGCCAACTGTTCGCGCCGGAGTACCCAGAGCGGCAAAGGCGCCACCTCCATTAGCGCCGAATGAATCCGCCGTGGGGCGCCGCTTCCTCCTCTTAAGAGATTGCCCGGGATTCCGTGGGGTTTGACAGAAAGGCTGGACTCTTTCTCGAGGGCTGCGCTTGCTGCCAGTCGCCGGCGAGGGAACGGACTCCGGGAGGCTAGCGCGCTACTTCAGGCGGACTCGAGCCCTTTCTGGGAGCTTGGATATTTCTCTGCGCTCCTTTCTCCTGCCCAGCAACTGCGGGACTTTGTTCCTAGCGCCCTTCACAAGTTGGCTTCTTGAGGGCTTGCCGGCTCTATATCCTGCACTGACTTGGCGCCGATTTTCAGGCAAGGCCACCCTGGACACGCGGGCGCCAACCTCTCGCGCGCAGCTGAAGGCACGCGTGGCTGTCCCTCACCTCCCACGGCCACGCTCTTTCCGCACAGCGGGTCTTGTGGCACACACGTGTCTACATAACCACCCGCAGCTGCTGCATTCACACACGCGCCCCCCCTCCCCGCACACTCACTGAGTGTGCCTCGTTTGTGGCTCGACCCAGGCCGTGAGGAGAGGGGCGCCTGCCTGGTCTCCGAGGCCCGCCTGCGGGCGCCCGCCTGCTGCCGCCCCCTCGCGGTACCATGTGGAGGGGGCGCTGTTCTCTGGGAGGGCGGCCTGGGGTGTCGCTGCTGCTGCTGCTGCTTCTGGGGCTGGCGGCGAGTGCGCGGGCCAGCGGCGAGTATTGCCACGGCTGGCAGGACGGGGCGACTTGGCGCGACGGCTTCCAGTGCCCGGAGCACTTCGACGACGGCGACGCCACCATCTGCTGCGGCACGTGCGCCCTTCGCTACTGCTGCTCCCGCCCGGAGGCCCGCCTGGACCAGGGCGTCTGCGACAACGACCGGCAGCAAGGGGGAGCCGAGCACGGCCGGCCCGACAAGGACATCCCTGACGGCGCAGCAGGTACAAAGCGGAGGGGAGGTACACGGGAAGCTGCCTCGTTGCCTGATATTGAGTGAGCTAGTTTGGTTGAGCTTAGTATTGCCTGCACTGACAGGCAGTAGCATCCCCAGGATTTCAGAGTCTCTCCCAGCACTTCCTGGAATTGAACCCAGGACCTTCTGCATGCCAAGCAGCTGCCCTACCACTGAGCTACAGCCCTTCCCATATTTCTCATAGTTGCATTGCTTTCTTTAGAAACGAAACAACCCATCTGTTCCTAGATCTTAGCCCCCCCACCTTGTCTCGAGGTCCAGGATTATTATTATCCTACACTCGTGGAAGATACACACACAGGACACATCCACACAGCTGCAAACTAAATGTTTCAAATGTGTTGCAGAGTGCAATATACAAATTTGACACTAGATGGCAACAGTGAGCTATGCAAAATCCAATGTATTTTTTGAATTTTAAAAAAAGCATTTTCACAGCTTTTTAATATATGCGTAGATTCCACCACAGACTCTGAAAACAAGGTGCTTTCCTGCTGTGCTTATTAGTACTGCAGACAACTGAGTTCTACCCGCCCACCTCTCACCTGCCCACTTAACAAAGAGAAGTTTCTTTAGCAAGCCTGTCAATGCAGCACTAAGTAGGAACACTTGACTAGTCTCTCGGGGTTTACCCATGTGGCATGCATATGGCATGGCCTGTGCCACTTGTGAATGTTGTTCTCGTGGGGTGGAAAGAACTTTTATAAAAAAAAAAATATTGTGGACTATGCAAGTTGCAACCAATTTAGGACTTCTGTTTGAAATAGTAATTCGCAAGCTGCTTCAGAGCCGGGTTCACACATTTTCGTTCAGTCGTGTCCTACTCTTCGTGACCCCATGGACCAGAGCATGCCAGGCTCACATGCAGGAGAATGTTGTTGATGCAGGGCTGAAATACATTTTTAAATCTTATGACATCCTTTCTGGGCTTTGTAGGTAGGTAGCTCCTACCCTGCCTTTTCCCTCAAACTCATCATCCCCTCACCCACGTGCCTGTAGAAGTTTACGACAGGCTATCAAGTTTAGCAGTGCCAGAGTGGTAATTGCAATATGGGTGCCATGGAGTAGAGGCCACTCAAAAAATGCCCCTGGCCCTGTTTATAGACCAACATAAGTCAAAGTTACCTTGGTGCTTTCATTAATGCTTGACGTTGTTTTTCTCCAGTCGATGAAGCATGTGAAGCAGTAACTTTCCCTTCCCTTTCTGAGCTCCTACAGCTGGAAAAACGTTCCATTCCTCATTCCTTAGGGGAGGATCAATAAACATATGGGTGGATCTTTTCCATGCTGATACACTGAGGAAGTAGTAGCCTGTTTTTCTTGAAGTAGGAAGTTGGTTAGTTATTGAAAATTGCTCCTTATGTGCATAGGTGCCAACTCCCCAGGGCCCTGGGGTGCTTGGGCACCCACAGAATTCCCCATCAAGAGGCCAGGCACCCACAAATTTCACTACTAGGGTCATGAACGCTGCATGACACCCATGGCCCCAGGCACCCATGGTTGCTGTGCCAAGCTGCCATTCCTGCTTATATGCATGTATATCAAGAAGCACATTTACCTGGAAAAGAGTTCCACTTAACAGGCCTTACCTCTGAGTGGATATATGTAGGACTGTAAGCCTCACTGCTTTCAGAGCGAAGAAGTGTGCATGCACACGAAAACTCATACCAAGAACAAACTTAGTTGATCTCTAAGTTGCTACTGGAAGGAATTTTTTTATTTTGTTTTGACTATGGCAGACCAACACGGCTACCTACCTGTAACTGCTTTCAGGGAGAAAGACAAGCACAAAGCTAAACACACTCTGATGAACTCTCCTACTGAAATAAGTGGAATTTAAAACTTTGGCTGGATCACATTTTCGTTTTATTTACTCATGATGTAATTATTTTAATGAGCTGTGACAGCATACTAAGAATTTCAAAATAAGTTCTAAAATTCTGGAGCCACCCCACCCCACCCATCTCCCCATCCTGCCCACCTCTTTCCCCCCTTTTTTCCTAATGTCTCAACAAATGAAACTGATTTGTAAAAATGTTACATGGAAAAAATATGAGAGAGACATTGCACATACCTTTGTAAATCAAGAAAATCTTTAATAAAAAATACCTTTAAAAAATAATAATTCTGGAGCCGAGCTCTGCAATCCACCTTCTTACAAAGCCATTATAACTTTAATGACTTTAAACTAAAGTGTATACAGTGCTGGCAAAGTATTTTTGAGAACATAGATGAGGTGACAAACACCCTGCTAATAAGCACAGTGGTTATAAAACAGGCTAGAGTTACGTGCAGCTAAGCTGTTGACTTCAGTGAGCCCAATAATATACTTCCTTGCTGGGTAGTGACCAATACCTGAAAACAAGTTCCACTGAAATCAGTAGGTCTTACGCAATGTGCTTAGGATTTTTATGAAGCACTGTTCATCAAAACATAATAACACTTAAGTTTCCAGTCTTTGAATAATGAGGCTTTTTTCTTAATGCCCATCTTCAAAAAAAAATCATAATGCTAGTAATAATAAAAACTGCAGGTGGCAAACTTCGTCTTAGAAGAGCCAACCCCATCTTTCTTTTATTGCTGGGGTGGCCAACTCCCAAGAGACTGTGATCTACTCTCAGAGTTAAAAACTGGCAATGATCTACCCCCTTTTTGGGGGTTCAAGTCATAAGTTGTTGAGCTTTTTTAGGGAGGAGGAACGCCCCGTTTTTTAGGGGTTCAGGGCAAAAATGTTGAGCTTTCTTTAGGGGAGCAAAAGTTGTTGAGCTTCTTTGGGGGGAGCCCGTGATCTGCCAGTGATCTACCACAGACGTCCAGTGATCTACCGGTAGATCACGGACATGCCTGTTATTGCATGCACAATTGGGAGCTTGCCTTCTAAGAAGAGACTTGTTGTGTCGTGAGTGTTGTCATCTGAAACGAAAGGGTTGGGTCCAGGGTTGCTCTCAGTGGAGTTCTGCTCTTGCTGAAGGAAGGAGGCAGTGGGTGGTCTTTGCGATGTCCTCCTTCCCCTTCCATTTCTAGAAAGCTGCTCTGGGAGAACTTCCCCAGAGCAGCATGAGAGGTGGCATAGGGGGTGATTGACAGGTGGGTGCAGCAATCAGCAGGTACTGCCTCTTCTCCTTCCTATAGCAGGGAGTCTCCACTGGACCTCAGCGCGTTCCATGAATGGAGCTCTTCCATTTGTGAAATGGCTCATCTAGACCCTAACCGTAGAAATTATGCTGCTTCCTTCTGAACTGATTTTTATTAGTTTTTTAACTTGCACCCAAATTTAATAAATTACCGGTACCTTGCTAATCATGTAAAACTGATATGATTGACTGACGTAAGATTTCTTTAACTGGGCAACAGACTACCTTAGCCTCACAACAGTTCTTTAATACTGCTATATCATAAGCAAATAGAGGGGAAATACTAACCTCGTGGCTAAGCGGGAATTTCAACCTGGGTCTTCCGCTACCAACTTGACTAACTGCCCCACCCACAACAGCCTAAATTTGGGATCTGCACAGGACACAGCTCATCCAACAAGGCATGCAAATCACCTATTGGATGATCCTGTGCAAAGCAGTTCCAAACGGTCAGTTCAGGTTGCACGGTTTGGAAGCGCCTTCCCATCCATGTTGTTGTGATGCAGGTGGTCATAGTCGTAGCAGCAGTGATTATTATCTCAACTACAGCAATGACAACTTAGTTCAGTGGGAAGAGCCAAGTTATGGAAAACAGCCAGGATCTGAAGCAGGTTTACCTGTGAGACAATCAGGAAGCAGGCCCTCGTAAGACTGGGGTAGCCAATGTGGTGCCCTCCAAATGTTTTGGACTGCTGCTCTCATCATCCTTGAATGTTGGGCGTGCTGGATGAGGATGATATCCAACTACATATGGAGGACTCCATTTTCATCCCCCCTCCCCCGGGCTATTTCCTGAGGCTGCTTACTGAGCTTTATGGCACAGGTGAAATTTGAACCAAGACTTCCCAATTCCGTCTCTCAGCCACTGTGTGAAGGTGAAGGTGAAAGGAATGCATATATCCGGCTGTCCTCACAGCAGCAATGATGAACAGTCACCGTACCAGCTTGTAACCGTATAGATGGTTCTTACTTTGTTGTTTAGGGGGAAGAGAATAAAATGATTCTGAAACAGAAGAGGTTGTATACAAGCTGATATACAATATGATAGAAGCTGCTCCTCTTTGCGTACCTGCTGAAATAGAGGAAAGTGGGGAATAGGCGGGCACTAGTGGCTTGATTGTGCAGCTGCAATGTTACTCAGTCATTCATTCATGCTTTACAAATGTCAGAATTCTGAGTTTCCCTTTTATTCCTGTTTTGATAGGATATGGTGTGTTAGAATCAGTAATCTAGGTGGCAGCATTACCCAGAATATCTCGAGATGAGATGTATTTCAGACCTGACATCCTAGCATGCATTGATTTTTGTCTCCCAATTTAAACAAGAAAATCCAAGGAAAGACAAGTTGTTCTTGGGGGGGGGGGGAACTCACCCCCCCTCAAAGCAACGTGACACTTCGTTTCGCCTCCAAACCCTACCTGTTGCTGTGTGAATAAAACAGCGCCACTTCCTAATCATGTATTTATGTGATTGGATTTCAAAAGGTAAACTTCAGCCCTCTGTCTTCTCTCTGGGAAAGCCCTGGTTGCTTTCCAGCGCTTCCCCTGCTGTTCATGAATCCTAAACACATCAGAACTAGCCCGAAGTTATGTTATAATTAGAGCTGGTTTACTCCCGGAAAGTGTGCTTGTTGCAGCGAGAGCATTAATTTCAATAAGGTTTGTAACAGGGTGCCTGTTCCCCATTGGAATCAATGGAGAGATTGCACAACAGCAGAGCTTCGGGGTTTACTTACAAAAATAACAGCAACACTTCGCTATAAACCACCTTTCTCTAGTAGTTCATTGCCGTATTGAGCCAGCTTTTATAGACTTTGCAGCAGTGCTATCCTGTACATATCTATTCAGATGTGAGTCTCACTGAGTTTGCCTGTTTACTCCCAGGTAACTGTGCACAAGATTGCTGCCTTTATGTTAAAAGAGATCTGGTTTTTCTCCTCTCATATCTTGCAATGCAGGGGCCATAAGAAAGCAACAAGGGAATTTAGTGTGAACTAGAGAAGAGCTGAAATTCGTTATTGGACTTTCCCCCTACTAAATATCTGTGTCCCACTTTTACTCCCCCATCCCCATAGAAAAAGGCCACTTCGAAGAATTTTCTCCAGATACTCTTCTCTACCTCTTGTTTTGTGGTATCTGCTATTCCACTCCCTTTCAATGCTCTTGAACAATGCCCCAGTCAGTGCATGGAAGATGCACAATGTTGGCCAGCTTCCCAGCAAAATTGCTTCTGCTTCTGCTCGTAGTTGTTGCAAATGAAAACTTTTCAGATGGCTGCTGCTCCTGCCATGGCCAACTGCAGAGTCCCACTCCTGTCCAAAAGTTGGGGCATTTCAGTGAAATGTTGTTTCTCCAGTTTCCCTGGAGTTTCGCCGGTAGGGCAAATAATTTCAAGAGGCCACTTGTGCACAGGTATAATGAGAACCAGGCAGAGGGCCTTCTCGGTAGTGGCACCCACCCTGTGGAATGCCCTCCCATAACATGTCAAGGAAATAAGCAACTATCTAACTTCTAGAAGACATCTGAAGGCAGCCCTGTTTAGGGAAGTTTTTAATGTTTGATGTTTGGTTCATATTTTTAATATTCTGTTGGGAGCCGCACAGAGTGGCTGGGGAAACCTAGCCAGATGGGCGGGGTTTAAATAAGAAATAAGAAATTACTACTACTACTACTACTACTACTAGGGCAGAACTGAATGTTACCTAAAATATGGCTGTTCCACAAAAAATGGCATGCTTGTGTTGAGTCTCCTCTCCCCTGTAGTACTGGAAGCCACATAACATGATCTTGGCATGCAGTCTGTTTCTCACCGTGGCTCTCAAATATGTGGAATGGCTGTGGGGAAAGAATCATGACAGGATGATACCATGCGGTCGATACTTCTTCCCTTCTCCATGTTGCCCTCGCAACAACCCTGTGAGGTAGGTTAGGCTGAGAGAGGGTGACTTGCCCAAGTTCACCCAGTCAGCTGCATGGCTGAGCGGGGATTTGAACCTTGGCCTCCTAGGTCCTAGTCTAACACCCTAACCATTACGCTACGCTGGCAGTGACCAAAGAACGAAGGAAAAACAGCTACTACCCTCTCAGCTTATTATGCGCTTTCAATAAAAACTTGCTTGCCTCTTTGTTTCCTTAAAAGAGTTTTTTCTTTGTTGGCAGTGCCTATCTACGTGCCCTTCCTTATCGTGGGCTCTGTTTTCGTCGCGTTCATCATCTTGGGGTCCCTCGTAGCAGCTTGCTGCTGCCGCTGCCTGCGCCCCAAGCAAGAGCCCCAGCAGAGCCGGCCTCCTGGAGGCAACCGGATAATGGAGACTATTCCCATGATCCCAAGTGCCAGCACCTCCCGCGGATCCTCGTCGCGTCAATCAAGCACCGCTGCCAGCTCCAGCTCCAGTGCCAACTCAGGTGCCAGGCCTCCCCCTACCAGGTCGCAAACCAACTGCTGTTTACCAGAAGGGACCATGAATAATGTATACGTCAACATGCCTACTAATTTCTCAGTACTGAACTGCCAGCAGGCTACGCAGATAGTGCCTCACCAAGGCCAATATTTGCACCCGCAGTATGTGGGTTACGCTGTACCGCACGACTCTATGCCCATGGCCCCCGTGCCCCCTTTCCTTGACGGCCTGCAAAGTGGATACAGGCCGATTCAGTCTCCTTATCCCCACAGCAATAGCGAACAGAAGATGTACCCAGCAGTGACTGTGTAGCTCGAAGGAGGGATGAAACAGCAGCAGACACCCAAGCAAAAAATAAAAAATAAAAATATTGCCGCAACAGACTGTGAGCAGAGGAAAGGAACGCTTTTGGGAAGAAGCTTGCTGAACTTCATTTGTAAATAATTTTGGAAGGCTCATGCATGTCGGGACAGTATTTATAAACGGTTTTCTTTTCGTTCAGTTCAGTTGCCAAAAGAACTGTATGAAGATATCTTGGATTTAACATTTCCAGATAATGCTTCCATTCCAGTGCAAAATTTACAGGGGCAAAGGATTATGCTGAAGAGGCATCTACATTTTGGTTAGATAAGTGTGTGAGTGTGTGTGTGTGTGTGTGTGAGTGTGAGTGATTAAATGCCTGAGCCACTAAGTGCCCTTCAAGGTGCTACACAGTCGATGGTATTTACCTAGTGAATAGAAAACCAGCTTGTTACATGGTACGAAATAATTGTTTTAGAAGTGTCTTTCCCCCAGAGTTTTAACTACCCTTCGTATTGCTGTTCCGACAATCACACTGACAACAGAAGGATGAACAGTGCAATCAATCCTGGTTAGTTACATAGTCCTAGACGTTTGACTTGAAATTACAGGAAGGGACTGTAGCTCAGTGGTAGGAAGCATGCTTGGCATGCAGAAGGTCCCGTGTTTAAACCCTCACATATCCAATTGTTCCTGTTCTTATTTTTTAAAAAGCAGGGATCGTTGTCCTGTGGTTTCCCCCAGTTGTTTCTAGACTCCCAACTCCCATCAGCATGGCCAGTGGTCAGGGAATATGGGAGTTGCAGTCCAGCAACATCTGGAGAGCCAGATGTTCCCCATCCCTATTAAAGGACCAGGCAGCAGGTGAAGGAAGGACCCTCTACCTGAGAGCCTGCAATCAGGGTAAACAAGCACTGGGCTAGGTGGACAAACAGCTGTGACTTCATATAAGACTGTTTTCTACGTCCCTAGTATCTTATCTACACCCTTTGCCATATCGCAAACTGCTTTTGAAAGCCTGCTTTTGCATCATGAAACAGTTGGCCACGTGGTGTTGTTAAGGGAGCTGTTTGAGAAGCTCAAACCCAGAAGCCATTCAAGTGTGTGGATGTAGCTACATACTTCTTTGGATCCTGGCAATGCTCAGGAGCCGAGCATTTTGCAGAAGCGTGGCTTAACCTCAGCGATTTTCAAAGCAGAAGTGGAATGTGAAGGTTTCGCTTTTATTCCAGCTGAAGTACCCACAATAGCCTCTGTACCCGTTTCGTTTGCGCATGCCAACAAAAGTGTAGCTGCATTTGTTTGCAAACGCCGATTGCAATGCTCAAAAAACGCCTTTCGAATTTGGGCATTGGTGGCGTGAGATTAAGCGGCTTGCAGCCAGGACTATTTCCCCCCCCCAGCATGGCTCCTTGACCCCATTCCCAGTTCAGTGGACAAGCCCTGGTGGCTTGGACCACATGGAAATGGGATTCGTATCTGATGCAGATAGAAGTGGTCAGCCCAAACAACAGAGCAGGGAAAGACTTACAGAGGTAGAAAAGGTGGCTCCCTGGAAAACCTCTTTTTGTCGAAGTACAGACAATTCCCCGTTGGCGTGGGGGTTGCTCTCTGGTTCATTGCATGCTTGCACGAAGTTGTGCACAATTGAAAAAGCCTGCAAACACCCTGTGCTCCCCCCTGCCCCATTCCACCCCTTTCTGTGACGTTTTTGAATCCCTTCCGGGTTCAGCGTGATACATGTGCATGTGGTCATGCACATATCAGACGCACCTAACCACCAGCTGCTGCCTGTAAAAGTATTAGAAGCGTGACATCACCACACATTTCCGTTGTGTACAGATTTCATTCATTAGCGAAATAATTCCGCATGATGTAAAGGTCTTTGGGCGACTCAAGGGATGATATTGCACTAAACCGGGTTGATTTAAATCTTTATCAGCAGCTAAGTTTCTGGCAATCATTGTACTGTAAAAGAAGCGGAAGGTCTGTGTTAATTGTTAATGTATTTCGTGCTTCAGAAATCCAGTACTCTAGGATTTGCTTTCTCGTTAAAAAACCACCAAAAGAAACCACACCACTATGTAGCGATATAATTCATTTATATTGTCTGCTGAAGTTTGACACTTACATATTGACACTGTGCCAAGGCATTGTTCCTCCTGCCTCACCCCTGATGCTCTGTGCACAAGAGATAAAAGCAAGAGAAAGAGATGCTCTTGAACAATGAAACAGAAGTGCACGGGCACATTGCACCAGTATACTCTGATCCAGGGAACTGAACTAAGTGGAATTTACCCCATGCAGCTCTTTCATGTGTGCATAAGTGCTTTTGCACCCATAAGAATTCATTGTTTCTGCTGCTTGTTGTCCTCAGAGTGCTATAGGGTCCAGATCAGAGGCTCCCAAACACTGGTTTGTGGTCTACAAGCTGTTGCAAGGATATCTATACTCATTCATGAACTTGATTTTTTTTTCTGATGGCGAAAAATCGGTCCTTTTTGGCCATTGCCAGTTTTATTGAACAGGCAAAGAAGACCGTAGCTTAGGACCTGTGCTTTTCACAATAAGGTGCTGATGCAGTCAACTAATATTTCCCTAGCTATTAAATAGGACTTGTTTGTGTGCTTTGATTTTTAAAGCAAAGTGAAGTTTACTGAGTGATCTGCCAAGACCTGCAGCAATTTTCAAATGGTGGGTTTGAGAACCACTGGTATAGATCACTTGTCCAATAGGTACCTTTGCAGTTACCTTAATCTGCTTACCATGTTTGTTTAGTAAAGTCTAGCTCTCAGTTTGAGGAGTACTGCTGGAAATTTATTGCAGAGCAATGGATGCCCCTGATATGCCATTTGCTTGAAAATAAACAAGATGCTGAGCAGTTTCCTGGATTGGGCCCACTGTTTCACTTCTGGGAGATGGGCTCAGAGACTGATGTTAGCTTTTTTTCATTTGTGAAAAAAAATAGTTTACAATCTTGTGCACAATTGCCTAGAAGCAAGTAGGACTTACTTCTGAACTCGGTAGGACTTACTTCTGAGTAGGAATGAATAGGATTGCACCCTTCTCTGTTTCCCAGAATTCATTGTATTCATTGCACATGCTGTGTTACTTATATGAAAATCAGGTGAATCTGTTTGTTTACTTGTTTTTTTTAATGAATAAGTTAAATCAAAAGTATGTAGAAATTAATTTACACTGAACAGGGGAAATGCTTTTGAGTTGTAATAAAAGCAAGTTTGTGATGTGGTGTTTTATATGTCATGTATAATAATGTAAAACCAATGTTAATGTTTGGTATAATTTTTTAAATTTCTTAAAGGGCACTTGAGTAAGTGATTCTTACAAGTGAAGAAAAAAAAGATCTTTTGTTTCATATTAAATATTTTATGGTGTGATTTTTTCCTCTCTATTTGAGTTTGTTACTCATCTCATTTGCTTTAGGGTGTATCTGCCGTTTGAGTTGTAGATAAGACATGATCCATCCAGCCAAATGTGGAAATCCCATTGGTTTTAATGGGAGAGACTTCAGTGCAGTTTTATTTAAAAAATAAACTCAAAATGAAGTCCTTTTGAGTTCAGTGGGGCTTACTTGCAGATATGTGGGTACAGGATTGCAGGCTCGGTTTCCCCACTGAAACTGAATTCTTAAAATTTGCATGTATATGTTAAGTGATGGGGAACGTTTGGCCATCCAGACTTGTTGGACTTCCAAGTCCCATCAGCCTCACCCAGCATGGGCTGGATCTAGACACATCAAAGAAGCGTTTCAGTTAAATGTGTTGCAAACTTTGAGAAATCTGGTTAGCAAAAACGGAACTCCACAACGCTGTCTGGTGTCACAGTGTTAGAACGTATAAAACAATGCATATAAAGCGTTTTTTCTTTGCCAATGTAGCTGAGTCCATGGCCAGATGGTCAGGGATGCTGGGAATGATTGTTCAGTAATTCCTGGAGGGCTGAAGGTTCTGCATCCCTGGTACATAATAATCAAGAGCTACAACTAAAGTAAGTTTAGGATGACGATAATTTTGAGTTGTTGATACCTAATAGAAGTAGCCCAAGAGGTCCCTTGCTTTGTCTCTAGGTGGGGTGGCAGCGGCAGACATGAGCTTTGATGATTTAAAACTAGATGAGACATTCATAGAGAATGGGTGGAGAGCATTAAGCTCAGGGACAGTGTGGAGATGTGGCCCTCCAGATCTGTCTGGACCTCAGGAACTCTCCAGGCCAAACCCATTCCCAGGCCACATTCCCCGTTCATTGGCCCTACTGCACACCCTCAAGCGATTCTAAGTGCACGGAATGATCTGTGACGTGTGATGATGCCTCTTGCTTGCCTGAAATGCAGCCTACTGTACAAAGGTCAGAATCACATCCATTGCTCCACCCACTTTTTGCTTCTGGCTCCACCCACCGCTTGCATTTAGGGGCCCCCTCCAGGTTACCCACAACTTGTTCTCTGGGGTTTAGCCTGCCTGCTCCACTGCTTTCTGTTGCTTTCTTTCTCCCTCCCTCCCTGCTGCTCTGCCCACTCTCCAAGCATTATGCCACCCTGGTCTCTTCTCCAAGTTCACCAGACAATAAGGGATAAGGGTCGTTAAAAAATTGCAACACCTGGGTCCAGAAGCACTCTGCAGAAATGAAGAAGTTGAGTGCAGCTGAAGTTTGTAAAATAGCAGTTCTTGGGCAGAGCACATGGCTGAACAGTTTTTAACAAGGAAAAAAAGGAGGTTGTAGTAACCAGCTGACCTTGGCCCCGGCAAGTCCATTGCAGGCTCTGATGCCACATCTGTTTCCCACTGCTGCCATTACTTTTGGGGGTGGTTTGAAGTGCCCCCATAAGCTGTGGGTGCCCAGACCTAATTTCCTGGGCAGAGGCCCCATTGCTATTTCTGCAGGTGTGGCCTTTTCACCCCTCCAAGTTAAGCTTTACCTGCCTGCCGCAACTGGCACTTCTTTCTACCCACAGGTGCTATGCTTTGCCTTGTGTCTATCCGTGGCTATCTGCCATGGAAGCTAAATGGACCCCACATGCCAAGCAGCATGGGAGAAGGGCCCTAACTCAGCGGCAGGGCACCTGCTTTGCATGCAGAAGGTCCCAGGTGCAACCCTGACATCACCAGGTAAGGCTGGGTGTGTCCCCTGCCTGAAAACCTGGAGAGCTGCTCCCAGTCAGTGCAGGTAGTACTAAGCTAGATGGACCAATGAGCTGCCTATAAGGCAGCTTCCCATGTTCCTTTACCTCTGATTCCTTAATGCTGGGAATAAAGAATAGGGGACAGTTTTCAGGGTCATTCCTTGCTTGTGAGATGTGACATGCTTAAAGCCATGAGAAAGAATTAGGAGTTCAGCCAATAAAATGTTGAACTGAAAGTGTTTTTCCTTCACTTAAACCACATTCTTCAGTGAGCACCAATGTATGAGGCTGTTTGGGAAAGGGCAGAGATTTCAATGCATACCCGTTTTGCTCATGTTCCCAAAACACCCTCACAGAATCTGGGCTGCACCCATTATTATTATTATTATACAGCTACTTGGTGATTTGCAACACATTTTATGGCAGTCCATGGCGGAGTTTCTCCCGGACTCCTTGAGAACAAGGCATTGTGGCCTTGGAAGCCGTACATCTTCAGTAATAAATTTCAGAAACCCTATACAAAGCGAGGAACAAAACGCAGCTTTTGGGGTATGAGGTTTCTTTTGAAAAGGAAGTGCTTTCACTCGGAGCCCTGCTCACCAAGGTATTCAAGCGTGCGTTTTAACTTGAAGCGTGCAATTAAGCCCTGATTACAGTGGCGCTAGTCTCCTTGCTGAATTAATGTCTAAACTGTTTCTCATGGAAAGCTGCTGTGCTGCAGCTCCCCACTGCATCCAGATCATTTATGGTCGTTCACATTACAGCCTGCACCTGGCAGTATCGCATGAAGGACCCAAATCCTGCTCCCATTGAAGTCTTGTGGGCATGTTGCCACTGGCTGCAACTGGAGCCGGAGCACGTACAGTTTTTCCTCTCAGCAGGGAAAAAGGTGGTATAAAATGATATCGTTTGCTGAATAGCTTGCCAGACTCTTTAAAATTTGTATTCCTAAATTCGAGGCATTTTGAGGGGCCCAGGAAAGGTGCAAGGAAGAAGGCAGGGAGGGCGAAGCTTCCCTTAGTACTAATTTCCACAGTAACGAGTCAATATAATTGCTTTAGCAAGCTCAAGGAAAAATGTATGTTTCCATTAAAGAGGGGACGCTGTGCACATTCACGATGCTGTGTTTTTCTCATGAGGATTGCAGCAAACCATAATAGGGTAACCTAGGCTGCTGTAAACTTTGATTTAATGTCAGTGGCCACAGACGGAGAGTGTTCTCTTCCCGGTGTGTAGCCAATACATTTCGATTGTGGGGTGTTGGTGGTGCGAGGCTCACACAGAGAATGGGACTCATTGTGTGGCCTTGCTTGTGTGAATCTGCCCAACGAGCCAGTTCAATGTATAAGCCAACCTCTATATTACCCTGGTACAGACTCTACCCATGGTTGCTTGCCTGGGAATATTTAGATATGTTGCACAATCAAGCTACCGGTATCATGGGAATGCAGTTGCCATGTCATCATCTGGTGCAGTTATTACTCAGTTAACATATCAGGTGAGCTGATCCTGGGCACCCATGGATGCACAAAAGAAAGAAGAGAAAGGTCACATTTGGTGAATCTCTGCCTCTTCAGAAGTGGTTGGACTCCCATCATCCCTGACCGGGATTAGCTTGATTAGGTGGTTTTCTGAATCTTCCCCATTTACACAACTGTGATCAATCACCCTAATCCAAGTGGTTTCTTCTCCATTGACAGCAGGTGTCTCTCAGAGTCTCTCCACTGATTGTTAGTTTTTGTGCTCACATATTCTTTTACTTTGAATCAATCACAGACTTGGGCAAAACTCTCCTGAGATGTAGGCATATTCACACCAGCACAGAGCTCGTGAAATGTGCACTTTTTATTTTTCTCTTAATGGCCAATTGCCTCTGCATCTTTCAGGATTGAACCAGAGTAACCAGTCTTCTCATTTCCAGACGACCTGCTCACTGAGAATTCATCCTGGTTTGTTTTACAAGGAGATTAGATGACATTGGCCAAATAGTGAGCATTCATTCTGATTTGTTTGCTGGGAGATTAGATAAAGCTGGCTATTTAACGAGCATTCAATTCTGGTTTGTTTGCAGAGATAGCATCGGATCAGGCAACTGCTATCCTTCTGGTGCGGTTTTTAAATTTGAATTTTAAACTTTGCATTTTGTATATTTTTATTATTGTCAGATGCTTTAAGGCCTTGATGGTTAAAAGCAGGCTATGCTTTTAAAAGTAATAAATAAAGAAGTAATGCTCCCATCGCTCCCCGTTAATATTTTGGGGAGACAGGCTTGTTGTACATGAACTCCAAATCAGCTACAGGTAGGTAGCCGTGTTGGAGGAAGGATGTATGTATTTAAAGCACCCCAATAGTATTTAGCACCCATTTGCTCAGCTACATTGAAATCAATGTCCAGGCTTTGTGGAACTTTGTGCATTTTGCAATTTCATAAGCTATGTGACTTTGGTGCTCAGTTTTTTATTTCCCCCCCCCCAAGGACTGTGCTATTTAATGTGTTGTGAACATGGGCAAAGCCAGGTTGTATGTTGGGGGGTGGCATCATGTTGGGGGGGGGCAGAACCTCAGTTAAGTATTTTTATTGATTTACTTGATTTGGGGGGGGGTAGCTGCCCCCCTGCCCCCTGGCTATGCCCATGGTTGTGAATTTGCTGTCATTTTTATTGATTATAGCCCGGTAATGATTTATTGTGATTCTTGGGGGGTGATTTTTCTGTTTATTCGCTGATTTTGAGAGTTGGCTTTTTATCCTGTAATATTTCAAATGGATTAGTACTGAATATTACTTTAATTGTTTTAAGTTGTTTATTTTTGTAGTCATGCTTTTCATTACGGCTTACTTGCAATGGATCAGAACTTTGTAGGTTGTGTGATCTTCATTGTGTATTTTTTTTCATTTCTGACAGCTTCTTAGCTGCCTTCTATATAGCAGTGTAGAAGGGTGGTTTACAAATGAAATGAAATGGGGGGAAAGAATGAAACCAGTATCCAGTGAACTCTGCAGGCATGTTGGACCCCCCACGGCAGCAGCAAAGTTTTGTAGAATTAGATCACAGGTGTTAAAAGTATTGATATAGTTGGTGTTGTTCCTTCATTGCTGTGTGTGGTGTTTTATAAGAGGGCTGGTCTCTGCCCCAAGGAACTTACAATCTGTCATTCAACAGAAGGGAAACAATTACGCTTAAGGTTTAAGCAGGAATATCTTAAACATTATCGATGTTTGGCTGTCATTTTCTGAGTTCAGCTTTAAAACAGGTATGTTGTCTTTCTCTCCTGCTTCCTAGCTTTGGAAAACAGCACTTTTAGGGGTTTCTGAGTGCATATTCATTATGCACTCTAGGTAAGGACAACTCTTTAAGGCCATCGGGACATGATACATCTGCACATTCAGGCATTACAACACAGCATGTCTCAGGCCTCTGTAGCCATCTCCTCTCTGGTGCAGAATTTCTCCCAGCATCTTAATCCATAGCAATTTCACTGCCAGTGACTCAGACGGGGCAGGAAATGGAAGGCAGCCGATGTTTTCTGTTTGCTCCAAATGTTGTTCCCATTACTCACGGCTGTCCTCTTGGACCACCCTAAGCCATTTCTCTCCTCCTGCCACTTGGTGCTAACACTCCTCCGATTTATGTCTCCCCTTAGACATAACTCAACGGCACCACAGAGGTTTAATCCGTTGTTTGTATAAATGAACCACTGCTTAGTTAATTCTTTTTCCTCTCTGCAGTCTGGCAGGACTGTACGCTGTGTCCTTGACTTGACACCACCAAGCTTATACAGGAAAGGGCTTGTTTCTTGGTTGTTCCACGGCACCAGATGCACAACCTCATCTCATTTTTGGAAATGTCGAAGCTGTATATTTTCCCCTCCTACGAACATATGTGATATGCACAGCGGACAGCTCCGTAAAATCCAATGCTGTCTGAGTCTCCCGGCTCATAGGAAAGCATGGCGCCATTCCTCCACCCATTCGTTCATTCGTTCCATTTTCATGGATACCCATCTATGGAAATTATTTGGAAACAGCCCTCTGGCTGGAAAACGCAGTATCTGGCTCAACTCTTGCATATTGGTGTTTGCAACAGAACACGTTCTCGCCCCACATTGTGATCCTAGGCACGACCGCTCGGAAGCCAGTCCCACGGAGTTCAATGGGCCTTATTTCCCAGCAAGTAGATAATAGGATTGCAGCTTTGATAATGTACATGCAGCAGAAGAAACATCTCTACTGTTTGTTCTTCAGCACTGACTGCGCACTTGAGCTTTCCCCCTATGTCAATAAGTAAAACTATTTCCATTTCATTTAATGGGGCTTAGACAGAATTGAGTGGGAATGTTACTTAGGACTTATCTCTCTCTCTCTATATATAGATCAGGATACATCAAATGTTTATTGGTGGGGTGAGTCTGGCTGGCACTTTCATTATCCTCTGTACCACGTGTTGATTACAGTGCCTTCATAGGTTTCTGGGTTATCTCCTTTCTCTGCTACTTCTTGCGTTTCCAGTAAAACAAGAGATGGGGACCTTTTTCAAATTGAGGACCACATTCTCTGGTGGACGAATCGTCCTGCAACTGGTAGGTGGGGCCAGAGGCAGAAGTGAGTGGAGCTACATATGCAAGTCTTTTTTTAAAAAAATTAAATTTTTATTAGTTTTAACAAAATATAGCATACACATAACAGAAACAAACAAACAAACAATAATACAAGATAAACACTTAAATCTTAATACAACTATCTTATTTTCTCATCATTGTGGGTTGACTTCCTCATGTCCTCGCTTCCTGCGTTCCTTGAATATCATCTTTAGTAATTTCTTTACATTATTAAAATCATCTTTTTATTAATTAACCTTAACATCTCTTCCTTATCTAATATCCGTATCATTTATTCAAACAGTTATAAACCTTAAATCTATCTTCTGAATCTACAGCCTAACATATCTTTAATCTTACAATGATCTTTTAAATACATTTTGAATTTCTTCCAATCTTCTTCCCCCGCTTCTTCCCTCTGGTCACAAAGTTTCCCGGTCAGTTCAGCAAGCTCCATATAGTCCATCATTTTCACCTGCCATTCTTCTATCGTTGGTAACTCCTCTGTCTTCCAGTTCTTAGCTATCAAAATTCTGGCTGCTGTTGTGGCATACATAAAGAAAGTCCTGTCACACTTTGAGATTTCTTGATTTACAATACCAAGTAAAAAGGCTTCTGGTTTTTCAACACCTTCTTCAATTCATTATAAATCCTTTCCCAGAAGTCTTTTACCTTTGGGCACGTCCACCACATATGGAAAAATGTTCCTTCTACTTGCTTACATTTCCAGCATTTATTACTCTGTCCATGATACATTTTTGCTAATTTAACCGGTGTTAAATACCACCTGTACATCATCTTCATAACATTTTCTCACTACATATGCAAGTCTTATCTTTGTATAGTAGGCTGCATTCTAACCATGCAAAAGTTAAGAGTTTGAGAAGAAACCCACAGCCCCAATTTCTCTGGCTTCCATCCCGGCATGCCACACTACAAGGACACATTCCATCCAGGTGGAAGAACTCGAGGAGGGTGTGCAGCAAGACCGATGAGGGGTGTGGCTTGGAGAGTCTTGAGGGCCAGATAGAAAGCCTGGAGGTCCACATGTACCCCCCTGGGCCTGAGGTTCCCCACCCCTGAAGTGAAGCAATGAAATTGACAATGCAAGATTTTTTGAGTGGGCACACTCACACTGCATGGCTATTGACATCAGGCCTGTTTGAAACATCTTCCTCTGAAACCTCTCCTTATGCTGGTGACTGCTGTGTCTCTGTGATCCGTCAGCTGAGGGGCTTGCTCAGTGCTTGTTACCTAGAGAGCACAAGGAGCTACTATTGCACGAATGGAATAACTTGCACTTTTTGATTGGTTCACATTATGTATGCCCCCCCCCGCCCCGGATGACGACTCACTTCCAACGGGTGCCAGCCTGTTTCCAAGCTCTGCTCATTCCCATTTGCCTGTGTCTTGGCTTGCTTTTAGGAATGAGCAGCTGAGGTGTACAAGGGACAAAATCTCACAGAGCCTCTGTTCAAACTAAGGGACAGGAACTTAGAGCCTTTTTGCCTGCACCCCACTTTGGGGGAAATAATTGGCATGTTTTAAGTTTGTGTGCATGAGTGTGTGTAATCAAGGGCTATGCTGGGGCCAGATGACAAGCCTTCGGGGGCGGATTTGGCCCTCAGATCTCCATTTGCTGGTTGCTAGACTGTGCTGTCACATTAACAATCCTATATCTAGTTCAATCTTTAAATCCAAAGGAAGCAGCAAACCAGGAAATATGTTCCTGTTGCAGGATTTGGTACTTCCTGGATTAGCAAGGTGTTATTCCCCACCTTGTTCTCAGCCTTGAGCAGTCTTGCAGTTGGATTGTGGTGATTGTATTTTCTGCCTCCAATTGTTCCTTATATTTGGAAAGTCTCTCACACCCTGGGTTTTCTTTTCATGTTGCTTCTTAGAACGGGTGGTGAGTTTGCCAAAAACAGTGATATGCACCAAAAGAAAGGATACAGACATACATAAAATGTGCATGTTGTGATATACATATGCAAATTTAGAAATGATGGGTGGAATTCAGTGTTGCGCTATGATGAACATTCCATCCATGCAAGCATTTTGGCTTGTCATGCGCAATGATGCCCCTCTTCTCCTGCCATGTGCTGATCTGGGTGAGGGAGGGGGATGGTTCTCCCAATCCCTCTTGAGCCACTTTTGGGAAGTGCTTGGGAGGAAGGGAGAGGGGAGAAAGCCCTTTGTGCAAACCGAAGTTCTTGCCACAGCCACATTCACACCATACATTTAAAGCTCTAGGATACCACTTCAAACAGTTGTGGCTTTCCCCCCCAACTGTTGGGAGCTGGTGTTTGTTAGAGGTGCTGAGAGTCTGTGAGAGGTAGGCCTAAACGAAGTTAAACAAACCCCATCTCCCTTGGATGTAAGCGGAAGGCATGTTGCTTCTCAAGTCTCCTCCAAAATCGGTTTCCAGTAGATCACTGTTGGACAAGGTGGAGCAGTATGAGCATCGTGAGAAAAATAATCAGCAAGCCCAAACTTTGTACATTCCTGGCAAACTCTGGGGCCCTGACATGAGCAGGTGGATTCTTTAACTGGATTATTTTTAAGGGTCTTGATCGTGTGTTTTAAAATGTTATCTGTTCCGTGCCTTTAAAAAAGAAGTACCGGTAGATTTTCTTTCTATATACAGTACTGTATAATGGAAAACATTAAGGCACAAAAAGGGAGCAAGCCCCATCAGCCTCCATGGGGCTTACTTCTGAGTAGACATGCCCAGGTTTGCACTGTAAGTAGAGCTTATGAAAGCTTAAGAAATGGATGGAGGATGTTTGTGTGTTTCTTTCTATTGTCTAAGGTTTTTTGGGGGGTGGGGACAGAAGATTGGGCTGCAAAGGTAATACTTTTTTAAAGAGAAAGTATAAAACCCTTTGTGGCTGACTCTTCAGGGGAATTTGGAGCATCTTTTCAGCATTCCTTATCAGCCACATTCTGATAGTGGTCTCTATGTCTAAATTAATTGAGAAGCAGGATCACATTAATTTCCCCCCAAAGCTAAAATACTAAATTAATTTGCTTGGAGGTGTTATTTCCTTTCAAGATTAGCACAGAGGTTCCCTCCTCCCTGCTCAATTATAAATCCAATATATTTCTCCCCTCCCCCCCACCTTTTCCCCTCTCTTTTCCTTTTTAAAGAGGAAGTCCCTTCTCCTGCTGCAGAAGATTTGAAGCCAGCCGCTGTTATCCATGCTGGGCGACAGAAGGAAGAATAGTTAGCGCCACTGCTTTGTTCAAGACTAATGAACTGCTCTCATTCTCCTGACAGCGGCAGCAACCCAGACCCATCCAGCCAACTTTTGCCTGTAAGCCGACTCCAGCGGCTCCTCCAGATCGCAGGTTGCCAGCCGGTGTCGCCCCGTGCAGTGTGCGCTGCAAAAAGAATTTTTAATCAAAACAATGGAAAAAGTGCAATTTATGCACAAGAGGCTATTTTGGAAACCAGAGGGGAGAAGCTCGACATCGGGGACAAGCCAAGGGTTCCACTTTATTATTTAAACAGTCTGTTTGACTGAAGTTCGGTGAACGTGGAGGGAAGAGCCATAGGAGCAAAGGCAGGGGAGGTGGGATCTCAATCTAACCAAAACTTTTTTCAGGTCTTGCAAATGAGGATGTAGGAAAAGTTTCTCGAGCCGAGGGTCGGCCACCTCCAGGGCTGAGGCCACACCACAGGGCCCCGCAGTGGAGAAGCAGAGCCAGCAGTGGGGGTGGTTTCCAGTGAGATCTTGCTGAATCTCGAGATACCTTGGCGGAACTTGCCATTGCTGCGGCCAATGCACACACACACACACACACACACACACACTGCCGTGCAGCCCAGGTGTGAGGGGCTCCGGTGGTGGCACAGCCACAGCAAGAGTAGGGGCAGGGCAGCACAGTGGTTGTAGCGTGGGAAGGGGGCCATAGGGGCAGTTGCCCTCGGGTGTAAAATTGTTAGGGTGCAACATTTCAACACCTGGTGCTATCTCAAAAACAGCTACCTGTCTCAGCCAGGCTTCTCAACCAGGAGGTGACCTCTCCAGACAACAGAACAACTCTTGCTTTCTTATCTCTGTGGCTGTGATCTCCTTGGTGATGTGGATGCCATTAGGCAATTGAATGTGCATGTGTACTCCGTCCGTTTCTCTCTGTCCCACCCACAGCCTTCTGCGTGGTCCCGGGCGCTGGCAAATCATGCTATGCCACTGGAGTGGCACCTTACTATTTTGCCTCAGGAGGTGAAATGAGACATGCTGCCTCCCTGCTGCCAACAGGACTTTTAGGCCCAAGACTGTGAATGTTTTTTTGCATCCATTAATCCCCACCCAGGAACATGTTTTATACCAAGTCAGACCATTGGTCCACCTAGAGAGTCAGTGCAGTGTCATGGTTGGAGCGTTGGACTAGGACACGGAAGACCAGGGTTCAAAGCCTACTCGGCCGTTAAGCTTGCTGGTTGACCTTGTGCCACTCCCAACACCTCACAGCCTAGCCTATCACACACAGTTGTTGTGGGGATAGAACAAGGAGGCGAGAACCATGTTCGATGTCTTGAGTTCCTTGGAGAAAAGGGTGGGATACAAATGCAATCAAATCAAAGCTTGGTTGGCCAACATTTCAGGCAGGGTTCTCTGCTAGCTCTCCCTGGAGATGCTGTTATTAGACCTGGAACCTTCTGAGTGCAAAGGGTGGAATCTCCAGGCTCTGCCCTCCCAACAGATTCACCTGTACTTGTTTGTATCTTTGGCTCCCCTGCCCACCAAAAAAGTTATGATCCTGGAGAGAGGAGCTAGGACACACTGGCCACCAGCAGAGGTAGTAAAGTGCCAGTGTTGCCTGTATTTTTGGTAATAGGTCTTTAAACAGCAAAACCACAGGGTTTCTTAACATATTGGTAAAAGCTGCAGTGAGATTGCTGAAAGGGATGGAGTCCCTGACTGCAGTGGGCTCAGTTATCTCAGGGTGGAGCTGAAGGAGAGAGGAACTGGGCATTTGTAGGAAATATGTTTAGGTGTGTGTTCTGGGTGGTGAAGAAGAGCAGTATAGATGTGTAAGAGGCAGATGGTGAAGCATTACAGCATGAGGTGTGCGACCCTGGCTGGTGAATTAGCAGTGTAAGATTTTGAGAGCCAGAAAAAAATACCCTATAGATGATTTTAGCCTAGAGGGTAGGTACTGCTCCAGACACACCTTTGTTTTGATCCGTCCATAACAGGTACCCTTGAAGTAGGACAGTGATTACAGCACCATGGAGAGTTCTAAGGGAGACACTTGCTCCAAGAGGGATGATGGCGAAGTCTTGGAGGGTCTCCTAATCAAGCCCTCAAGTTTCAACCCTGTGAATCCTTAAAGGGCCAATTCCTCGGTCTGAAGGTGAGCACATTTCCTTCTTTGGGTGGCATCCCAGGCACATATAAGTGAAGAGGGAAGTTCCTTATTCCTCAGGCCACTCAGGATTGGGAGAAGGCATCAGCAAGAGTCCTCACTTGGGTTCTCCAGGCTCCTGACTGCCAGCCTTGGGTTCAGTATCTGGAACCTGGTCTCAGCTGGTGGTACCTGGGACCTGCTTGTTTTCCTCTGTGACGAAGGTAATGACTTTGAGAGTATTTAATAATAACAGCCCAATTTACAGACAACCCCCTTGAGTGCATTTGATGTCAAATTTCACATTAGCCTGGAGTTTGGATGGATGGGGGGGGGGGAAACAAATGAAAAATCCAAAATAAGCAAAACCCTTCTTGACTCTGTTAATAAATTTTTATTGGAAATATTTTTTGCGCATACAAACACCAGCTTGTTCAAAGCTACAGATTTGCTAATTCCCCTCCCTGCCAAACTGTCACAAAGTATAAGTACAAATTATCTTTCTTTGGTCCCTCTGAGAGGGAAACAACCCAACTGTAATATAGTGCTGTACTTAAACTACCAGAGGGCATTCACTGAAGGAAAAAAGCAACAACACCTGAAGAATTGAGGAGCAGTTCCACTCAACCGCCTAAGAAGTTTCTCCCAGTTTCTGGGAGCGCAACGTTCTCCTTATATCAGAGAATGTTTCTCCCGCAGCATTCTCTTAGAGCCAGAATTAAACCTGAAAAAAACATCTAGACTGCAGTCCCATGGCCACTTACCTGGCATTAATTCCTGTTGAACTCAGTGGGACTTCTGAGTAGACAATGATGGGACTACACTGTTGAGCATTTTCATATTATCAGACAAGGAGGCTCAGACCTCCTTTCTCCAATAATTATATATAACAAAAGATACAGCAGAAGAACCTTTCAAACTCAAGATTCAGGCCGGTAGCTGTGTTGGTCTGACACAGTAGAAATATATATAAAAAATAAATTAAAAAATTGTCCAGTAGCACCTTAGAGGACCAACTTAAGTTTGTTCTTGGTAAGAGCTTTCGTATCTGAAGAAGTGTGCATGCACACGAAAACTCATACCAAGAACAAAACTTAGTTGGTCTCTAAGGTGTTACTGGACAATTTTTTTATTTTTAAAATATCTCCTTCCACTCAAGATGGCGATATTTGACCCTGCAAAATGTGGGCTACATTGAGGGTGTTGGTGTAACAGGATGCACTTTGAACTTGAAGGGAGGCCATCTGCTTCCCACCACCCACACCTGTATAAATCTCAAGAGACCGAATTGTTTAATTTGAGCTGGAATCCGTTTTCTGGAAGTGAGGCAGGATAAATTTTAATGGCGTCTGAACTCAAATACCTCAATCTACTTCCCGAAGGAAGAAGACCAGAGTGGAAAGCAAAGACCATGGACCCAACAGCTGTTTCATTGTGTTTCCTAAGCATCCAGCAGATGTTTTCCCCCCTGAATAGATTCATTAATGCCAAAATTTACATCTGGAAGATCTTCTCAGCGAAACCACCCGTAAGGTAGTAAGACACAAACAACTGGCTCCTACTGTTAACTTGAAAATGTTTCTTTCTGTCCTGTCTGTCTCTGTGAGTCGTTCCCACTCAATAATAATGGTACGCTTCTTTTCATTCAGTCCAGTAGGCTATATTTGAGCCATGAGAAAAGCAAGGTTTCTTTACACACAAACATACACACACTCCATCTAAGCCAGCAAGGACACATTCCAACCAAATAAGACCCAAGGAGGGCCCTAGGGCAGGTCTAGTGAGGGCTTGGCTTGGGGATGGGGGAAAAGGCTACGGAAACTCCCAAGGGCCAGTCAAAGAGGCCTAGCAAACGTCATTTGTTCCTTTCTACCGACTACAATAGAATGCATATTTCAAGGTCTAACTTGAAAGCACAGGGAGGCACCTGTCTATTTATTTTGACAATTTATATGCTACTTAATTACAACCATCTCACAAGTGGTGTGGGACACTCAACCCAATGAAAACAAAACTAAGTTAAAACTATAAAATGGTTGAAACCAGAATTCATGTGCACTTGCGGGCAACACATTGGCGACTTCCAGGTTAGACTTTGGACTTGACTTGTAGTGCCCTTTACCGAAGGGATATGGCCACCATAGGGTCAAAAGGGTGCAGTCCTCTGCTACCTGAATGGGCACAAGACCCATTGAAACTGAATGGGGCTTACTTCTGAGTAAACTTGCACTGTGTACCTACACGCATACTTCCAGACGTGCACCAGAAGCCTCTTTCCCCCCCCTCTTTCTTGATTGCAGGAGCTGATTTCTTTGCAGATCTATGCAGGCTAATTCCCCTGGTGATACTATCATATATTTAAAGCTGATTGTGCCTCTGGTGACGGCTTGGCTGAAGACTTTACTGGGTAGTTGGAATGAGTGAGGTGTTCTCATCAGTTGTGTCTCCCTGTTTAATTTTAATCTTTTTTATTAATTTCAGTCAATATGTATTCCACCCTTTCCATTTGAGGATGCGCCACGACAGCCAACCATATAACGTAAGAACCCTCCCACCCCATATCCAACCAGTTTAAAAAAATGCACAGTGATCATTAGCAGTGCAAAACCTACTCAAAAGGCACCCTTTTCAGTTCAATGGGCTTTGCTTTAGAGTAGAGGGCATAGGAGTGCAGCCTACTAATCTTAGAGCCTTTCCACTACAGATTCCATGGCCGTGGATTTGCGAGGATGGTTCAAAATGAGGGTAAATGAGGACATAATACCTCCAAATTTCTCTGCATTATTGTGGATAGTTGAATACGGGGAGGGAACACTAATTTTGGTTGAAATAGTCTCTGCCTGGAAGCAGAATTTTGGCCAATTGTGTGTGTGTGTGTGTGTGTGTGTTGTGTGTGTGTTAGAAACTAAAACATTTTGAGAAAAGTTCTGAGTCTCTACTAAGAAATTTTTGGCACAGTTAATACTGATAAATTATACTTTTAGTTCATATAGGCAGATGAAGGAAGCACTGGGGCTGCAGGGAGCAGGGTGCCAGATCATGGCTTCTTTCAACATTATGAAAATACATTAGCTTAGAAACACAGCTGTGCCTGAAATTCTCTACCTTGCTAGGTGGAGGAGTTGCAGGGAAATTTTTTGCCAGGTATTGTCTGAGACGGGACTGAAATTCTTCAATTGTTCCGACCACAAATTATCACACAAAATAGGGTCCAGTGTGCTGGGGATCATTAAAATGTATCTCTCGATTTGATTGTAGTTTTTGTGGGGTTGTTGTTTTGTTTTAGCATATACATTTTGCTGACTGACTCCAACAGTTTGAGGGAAGTCTGAAAAAGAAAATCCTAAGAGAATTCTGAGAAATTTTGGCCCAGCACTAAAGTACACATACAGTACTTAAAAAAGAAGAAGAAGCCCTGATGCATTTAGAAGAGGAAAGAATGTGGAACAGTCTGCAGGCATTCAGGAGCAGGTATCTTCCACCATAAGCTAAATGTAAGTTTCAAGTTCAGATACACGAGCCTTAAGCTGAAAGAGAAGACAATAGTTCTTCAGAGTACTTTCTTTTTTTAAAATAAAGGTAAGGCTTTTTATTTACATGAATGATTAAGTGCAGTAAAGCCATGTATGTATGGAAATTATACAGTTACGCTCTTGCTCCTTTACACAGAA
Source organism: Lacerta agilis (assembly GCF_009819535.1). Taxonomy (NCBI): domain Eukaryota; kingdom Metazoa; phylum Chordata; class Lepidosauria; order Squamata; family Lacertidae; genus Lacerta; species Lacerta agilis. The sequence continues at coordinate 23,266,806 of NC_046315.1, forward strand.
ACATTACAAAGTATTACAGTTTGTGAAAGACTACATAAGAACAGTGGATTTTAGGTTTCTCTCTCTCTCATTATAGTGAATCACCTGTTCATGCCTCCTCAAACGTAATTGGGACCATTTTCACATGTGAAACCCCCCTCACTCTCAAAATACCCACTCTCACTCATGCTAGAGAGGCCATGTGTAAATGTCATTAATGTGGAACGAAAAGAGGGATGGAGTCACGCAGATATGTTCTAGTGAATGTTTGGGGCCAGTGGTTAGGGAGATGAGCAACAATGAACAGGATGAACCTAAATCCAGACCAAAAAAGTGATGTCAATGAGAAGTCTGGGTGTTCAGGGAGAGGTGGCTTAGCCAACCACCGGCATGGTAGTGTTGCCTGTGGCTGCAATCCTTTACCCTCTTACAAGGGAGGATAAGCAGCACTGAAATCGGTGGGTCTTACTTCTGAGTAGACATGGGTAGGATTGCACTGTAGATGCTGCTGTTCATCTGTTAGGGTGCCTCCCAAAACTTTTCCCCCCACGGACCACTTGAAAATTGCTAATGGTCCCCCCCCCCCGCCTGCTGTAGCCATCACAATGCACTGTGCTAGATTCTGCATGGTTTTTAATTGCATTTTCGTTGCTTCTTTTATTTCTTATGTTGTATTTTAATGTTCTGCAATGTGCATTCCATGTGCTTCTTTAAAATAAAAGAAGCAATACAAATGCTATTAAAAATCGATATGAATATTTAACATGCACGTGCCATGTGGACTACGTGGATGAAGCTGGTGGACTGCAGTTTGGGAACCCCGATCCATCACATTTTGAGTTCTAAATTGTGGACCATGATTTAGATGTTTGCCCTGCTTTCCTATGTAAATACACTCAAGCTAATCACACTGCATGTGGTGCAAAGTGACAGGGCTGTAAATAGGATAACTAATATTTGCAGATCCTGGTGGCAATTTCAAGCCGCACGTAGCATCCTTTCAGAAATCTTCCTCTGACAGTTTTTCTCCATATATATTTCTATGTCTTTATTGCAATTGATTATGTTTTGTCTTTCTTGGACTGCCCTCCTCCAGTTTCCACCTTTCTCTTCCCACTTCGCCTCTGCTGTCTGCGCTTCCTTGAAGTGATCTGTCTACCTCCCAATGTAAGAACCGCAGAGCAAATCTCAGTTCTGTGTGGGGCATCCCAACAACTCTCTGCCAGCTTTGTGCTCAGGGGATTCTGTTGCCAGAAGCAAAGAACCACAAATATGCAAGGCGAACCACACTATTTTGTCAAACTTACTTTGGTTTTAATTATTTAGGATAACAACCAATCATCCGCTGGTAAACACAGCCCTGCTTGTTCTAAAAATAATGTAACCGCAGTAACTGGAGACTTTGCTCCAGCATCTGCTGCTTAAAACAGTTGGCTGTGAACTAGAGAGAAAGTATAGATTTTCTTTTCGCGCCTTAAAAAGTGTGTGGTCCGGCAAAGTGCAGATTAGCAAGGCTAGACTGTTATCTTAATTTACAGTCCATATACTTCACATTTGCTCTGCTGGCACATAAAAAAAAAAATCCCTTTAGCAACCGGCCTTGACTCCGATAGTTTTATTAGCAATTCACTGTTTCTTCTTGACAAGTTATTACTGACTTCCCTTGGTAGCTCCCTACAGCAAGACCGGGAGCCCTGTCAAGAAATAGAAAACGTCAATGGATTTCTCAGCAGAGCTTGACTCGAAACCCTGCTCCATGTTTTTTAATTTGTGACAAGACACTTGTTAAAGGAATGGCATCACTTGCATGCTGGCCCTGGAAGAGCATCATATATTTGTCCAAAGGAACAAGCTGTATCTGTTTTTTAACAAGGGAATGCAGGAATTTGGCTTCTTCCCCCTGACTGTTCTGAACCTGGCAGGCTGGTCATGTAGAGAGCTGCTAAGGGGACCTTTCCTTTCCTCTCAACATTTTTTTTTTTTAAATTATCAGCATGGAATCCTTAATCTAGACCGCCAATCAGAAAACTTTATCTTTGCTGCTTCGCTACCTGTTGAGCTGATAACAATTTTCTGCAACATTTTCAAAGGCCAATGGATGCGGAATATGTTTGTACAAGGGGTTGATTTCCCTTTGGCCTATAATGTGGCCAGGATGCGCGCCCTCCTCTCGTTCACGATTGGCTTGTTCACTAAGACGAGAAGTCAAGGAAGGCGATGATAGGGTAGGTTTGTGTTTGGAATGATTTCAGGGACGTGAAGAATGCCAGGTCTTGACCTGGGCAGGTTTTTGTAGGATTAACCCAGATCCAGATTAAGGTCTCCTCCCAGTGCTGACAAAGGTTGACCTGCCGGGCCTAATGTCACATACTATATAGCCGCATGACAAGAACTGAGTGTAATTTCAGTTGAGCATGCACCTAACACAAGTATCTCACCAGTTACTCTGGCAGAGAGCTTGAATGTGACACTGGCTGACCTCAGTTTAGAGACAGGTCAGAATGACAGCCCCCAATCACCTTTGGTAGGAAAATAAAGCTTGTCACTAGACAGCCCCTCCTTCCCAACCCTGCTCACTTTGCCTGATCAAGCAAATAACTGGGGCAGGATGGAGAAAGTAGAGTTGAAAGTTTTGAGAGAAGGGCCCATTGCTTCTGTTGCCCACACACTTACCATATTTTTCCGTGTATAAGACTAGTTTTTTCCCTTAAAAATAATTAGGGGGCATTTTATAACTCTGGGCTATCTCTCCCCATTTTCTTAAATCGGAGTCCCCAATTTTGCAGATGGAAAAATACAGTATATTTCTTGGTTCCACTGGTCAAACAGGTTTTCCATGCGTAGCACAGAAGCAAGCCATTGCCTACAAATCAGAAGTTCCCCCGTCTTGAATCTCGCCTCTGCCACAAACACACAAGGTAGGATGCTGCATCTCAGCCTCAGCGGCAATCTTGGGGGTGGATGATAATACTGACCTTCTCTAATGGACATAGGTAATTGTCTTGTACTGAGCCGGATCATTTGTCCACCAGGCACAGCACTGTCTACACTGACTGGCAGTGGCTCTCGAGGATGTTAGGCAGGAGCTTTTCCCAGTCCTGCCTTGGGGTGTCAGAGACTGGAGCGGGGCCATTCTGCATGCAACACTTGTGCTTCACCCCCCGACCTCGCAGGGTTTTTGTGACAAGATACGTCATGTGAATACTCAGAAAAATCAACAGCACCATTCAAAGCTAAGTATCGTTATAATTGGAATCAGCGTGCTATTGCAGAAACAAAATAGAAAGCCCTGCATGTCCTACATACCAGAGACAAGCAGAGATCCTTGTTTCACTGCCTTCAGCTATCCTCTGCCTCCAGTTTGAATAAAATAATTTCTTTTTGTGCTATCGTCTCTCTCACACACACCTTGTCTCACTGTGTGAGCCAGAAATGCTCATCATATCCAGTCTACTTTAATGAAAGGAGGAGGGGGGGCTATTGTATTTAAGAATATTGCATGGAAATAGCTGAGTATCTGGAATTTGTTGTAGATCAGCTTTCTGCAACCTGGTGTTTGGGCCTACAGCTCCCTTCAGTCCTAGCCAGCATGGCCAATGGTCTGAGATGATGGGAGTCATAATCCGAAACACCTGGAAGTCACCAGGTTGCAGAGGCTCTCTTAGATTTTAGGTGCTCATTTGGTATTGTGCCTTCCCTTGTAGAAAGCGAAACTTACTAATGAGGAACTGGCCCCACATTGGCATGGGTCCTCTGCATGCCCTCCTCCCATGAGTGATGGCTGCCTGCATCTCCCACCTCCCCGCCAAATGCTTCATTCTCCAAACATCTCCTTATCTGCGGCTGGGCAGTGTGGATGGAGGCAGCAGAAGTGGCACTGCAACAGGAGGCAGCGCCAGGCCATTGGCCAACCACACTGCCTGGTGCCACCGGGCCTGCATTCTCCATGCTGACTTAGGGCATGAGTCGGCCAAAGCTTAGCTGCATTTAAATCCTGTCCATCTCAACTGCAAAATCATTCTCTGCATGCACTGAAATTAGTGGGGCTTTACAACGCTTGATTTTTGCTGGCTGGCGGGCCCCCAATTGAGGGGTGGCAAACTTGTGTCTCTCAAGATGTTACAACTCTCATCGTCCCTTAGCACTAATTAGAGAATAAAAGACTCATAAGCTATTCCGTAAATCAGAAAATGCTAGAGTGATTCTGAAGCGTGAGTCTATGAAGCCCTACTCAGAAGCAAGTCCCAATGAGTTCAACAGGAAGTCCTAGTTAGATTGTTTCCACCTTGAACAGATTGCTCACTTCCCTTGGAATCTTCGTCATGCTGCTGCTTCTCATCGTATGCTTACAAAAACACATGGAAACACAATCTCACACTCACATTTGGCCCCTTGACATCCACAACTATTGGCAATTTTTCTTTCAACTTTCCCTTTTTGCATAAGTGTGTCTCTCTCCCTCCTTCTCCCCTGCCCCATTAGCAATGCAAACTAGCAGGATGGAGAGATTTCTACCTCCCCCCTCCATTTATGGTTGAAGCAAAACCATGCAGAAGGCTGCTGGATCATTAAGCTCTGCGTTCCATGTGGGGAGAGGAGGCCAGAGGTGGCACCGAGAAGGGACTGAATGGTGGCACTCAAGCACTGGAATTCATCCTTTCGAATGATTCGGCCAGGGAGGGAGCCAAGAGGCTGTTTTCCTTTGGCTTGATGAGTATAAATATTCATATGCGGATAGCTTTTCGGATACACTTAAATCAATATTTAAGCTCCAGAGGGCGGTCAAGGAAAGGGCAAAAACAAAACCCCAAGCCCGCATTTTAAGGGCCTATGCACAGCGCATGGGGGAACCGAGAAATGTGGCTCAAGACAAGCAACAGTGTTTACATTATGCTATTCAGAAACGTGGTCTGGCTACAAGAATGAATGAGGATTGTTTGAAGAACAGCACTGGGTGAAGCCAAGGGCTCGTGCTTCTTCCAGGACCTGTTGCCCTCTAGATGCTGTTGGACTCAAACTCTCAGCCAGAACGGCCAATGGATTTAGGGGTGATGGGAACAGCAGGTCAACAACAGCCAGAGGGCGAGAGGTTCCCCACTCCTGCTCTAGAAGAAGACTGGATGGGGCATCCAGAAAGCGAGCCAATCAACAAAGCAAGAGTTCTCTGCGTTTCTTGTCATTTCTTGCCATTTCAGAAACACACCTGGAATCCAAAATGCTGCGTGCTCCAGGAAGCAAGGGCTGTGGGAACTCGCCTCTGGTGGCCCCGTGAACCAGTGCTTTGCCAACTGTAACGCTAACTAGGCATGTCAATGTTTCCCTCCCCCTCGGGTGGAGGGGGGGGGGTTCCTGTGCTTTTGACAGCTGCACAACATAGGGAAATCTGGCACGTCCCCCTCAATTACTACCTCCTTTGCTGAATTTCTCCCTGCCAGAAAAAAAGCTGGCAACCTTAAAGCCAATGCTGTTTGTAAGATATAATCTCTGGCTATTTGTGAAAAATATTTCCCTGAAGTAGCTATGCCAGGATGGAGATTTTATTGTTCAAGATTTTCTTGAGCCATTTCTCTTAGATATGAATGAACCTGATGCTGAGCTATGTTTCTCATTTTCTGTTCAGCACTAATTTCCTTTCCTTTCCTTTCTTCCCCTTTCCCCTTTCCTTTCCTTTCCTTTCCTTTCTTTCCTTCTTTCCTTCCTTCCTTCCTTCCTTCCTTCCTTCCTTCCTTCCTTCCAATCCTTTCTCCCCACATTGGCTTCCCCTTTACAATAAACCTAATTCACAGGGTTGTTGTGAGGACAGAACCATGTATGCCACCCTCCGTTCCTTGGAGGAAAAGTGGTACCTAAATGTAACAACAAATAAAGGATCTGCAATATTTTACCCAATCTGGTGGAGAAAAGATTCTGCTGCAAGGAGCATAGGTTCATCCAAAATGGGCTCTTGCTCCCCTCTCCTCCCAGAAGTGCTCACTGGTTCTACAAGCAGAGGATGTTAAGGCACCAGCTGTTTGGACCTTCTCAGAAAGGCCAGTATGAAGAGCGCGAGCAAAGCGGAACAAAATGCCGAAATCCATGGCTGCCTACACAACATACACCTGTGGCACATTTAAAGCATGTAGCTTCCCCAGAAGAACCCTGGGAACTGTAGTTTACCTCACACTGGGTTACAATTCCCGGAACCCTTAACCAACAACAGTTCCCAGGATCCTCTGCAGGGGGTGGGGCACAAGTCATGTGCTTTAAATGTATGGCATGTATCTAGCCCACACTTTGAAGCTGGGTTGTTCCCTCTGCACATATGACAGGAGAACATTTCTGTGGGTCACAGGAAATATATGCAGAGCAACTAGAATTGCTGGTGCTTTGGGTGCCCAGAGAAAAGGCTGCATTCTAAACTGCTGTTTCGAGATGCCTCTTGAGCAGAATGCCATGCAAACATCACCCACGTCCCTCCATGCAGACGACCAGGGTGATGGATAGATATTGCGGCACAAGGGGGGGTTCTGTAGGTGCGCATACACGCAGCGATGTAGCTAGCTGATCGGGCACCCAGGGTGAGCCACCTGTGGGGACAGGCGAGCTGGGCAGGGTGCTCTGGGTGGGGCCTGCATGGAGTCTGCCCACCGCCTCCCCTCCATAGCCGCCCTCCAGGTGAGGAGGCGGCGGTGGGCAGATGCGAGCCCCACGGCACCCTTTCGGGGGGCACGGTGCCTGCAGGCGCCCAAGTCACCATGTCACTCCCAGGAGAGACTCGTGGCTCGGGCATGCTGCAGGCCCTACGGTAAGTGGCGGCCCACCCCCCATGCTAAGCTGCTGCGTACATAGCCAATATCTCTGCGACCTATTTTATATGATGATGGCTTGTATCTCTGGGCGCTTATTCCTCCTGAAGCGAGCTGGCCACGTTTGTAGCTGGGGCCATCTTTCCTGACCCCCCCCCCACGCACACTCTCTCTCCATGATGCTTTTGTTTTCCTGGCCTCCCAGCTCTCTCCGCGAGACTTTCAGTCAAATAAACAGTGAACATCACAAAGGTTTCATACATGCCCCCTTTGCGCGCTTGGATCTGGGCATGGCAAAACAGGAAATGCCAGCGCTCCTATCCAAATTTGGCTGATCTCTCACAGAACATATAACTTCTGTTACTTCTTTCCCCAGAACTACTACTCCCCCCCCCCGCTTCCCTTTCTTTTTGAAACCCTGGCAAAAACAAAATGGTTTTCAATTTCACACCTCGTGGAGCACAGCCAAATTGCTGCATAAACAAGGTAAACAAATGTGAGGCAGAGCAAGGCAGCCGGCTTCAGATGAGGGTTTTGCCCTACGATGTGTGTGCTCGAGGTCTGCGAGAAGCGTACATAACAAACTCGTTGGCTAAGGCCACAGTAAAAAGGGTTTCCTTCTCTGGTGTTTACGCTGCTGTTGCCAACCTTAGTCGAGGATGTATTAACAGTGGACGCATTGATCCCGATCTTATTACTCCAGCCACCAGCCGAGCAAAAGGACCACCGTTATTCGACGCCAGGTCTCTGTTTCGTCGTGTCGTAGGATCGGACGACTTGAGACTGGGAAACGACCCCGTGCTCCTCTTGAGAAAACGCATACCCGTCTGGAGAAGAAGAGAAGGAGCAGAGCAGAGGGGAAATCAGTGAAAGAACATACCTTGCCAATAGTTAAAAGAAAGTGCCGCAATGGTGGAATGGTTAAAACAGTTCCATGATCACCATCACCACCATCCTCCTGCCAGGACTCAAGGAGGCCCACAAAAATCAAGACAAGCATGAATAAAACCCAGAAAGCTAAACGTGAACAGAAGACAATAGGTAAAAAGGATAGTTTAATAGCCTGTGACACCTAGGTTCACACCACTTAGATGTGGGTGGCTATAAAAGAGGACTGGACAAATTCATGGAGGATAAGGCAATTCATGGTACTTGCCATGACGACCATGCTCTGCAGCACATGGGATAGGGCAGCCTGTGGACAATCATGAATAAAGCCGTAATAAAGTTGACACACCAAGGGTAGGGTAGACAATCTGCTGCCCTCCAGTGATGTATTGTGGACTACAACTCCCATCATTACTGGCAGTGCTGGCTGAGGCTGATGGGAGTTGTAGCCTGCAATATCCAGAAGGCACCAGGCTGTATCCAATACCTAGAAGGCACCAGTCTATGCTACTGTAAAGAAACCATGTGCCGGAAGCAAGAGGGACATGCTTTCACAATGGGAAACTTAAGAGCTGAAGCCCGTAGACTGAGCCCTCCTCCACTCCACCCCCCCAAATTTGACCAGGACTCCACCAGATACAGCACTTAGCATGATGTTTAATCCAGCTCTGCCTTTCACTACCACCGGAGAAACAAAGAAAAATTGTTGGCATATATCTCTGTCTTCCCCTACTCCTTTACATGTGACCCAAAAGTTGACTAATTGCACGTTTCCGCTATCTTTAGAAACCAAACAATGAAAGATTCCATCTCTGGCTTTACAATAGAGCCATTGAAAGCTCGAACGTCTCCCCAACTCTCCTCCCCCCTTTTAAAAGCCGCACCTATTATTCCATTCTCTGGAACAAGCCACCCATTGTTTGGAGCATGTACAGCTGCCCAAGAGTGCAAGAGCAGTGTCACAGAGGCTCCGGCATAACACAGGTCCCAAATTCTCAGCCTCTTCAATCATTTGAGACTTGAGGAGGATTTAGAAGTTATCTGATGGTGTGTGGGAAGTAAGGCTTGCAATATTGTGAAACTATAGGTTTCCCCATTTTTCTGGAGGATATCAGTGCAGAAGTATTAGAAGCATATTGCTGTTAGCTTGGATACCCTTCTGGGTGAGAGATTACAATTCAAGTTTATCTCCCATTTAAGGAGATATGTTAGTATGACCCTTCTCAGTACAGTTACCTGATCATTTTGTTAGTGCTCCCATTGGGTGAGGTGCAGCAGGTACCCAGAAGTAGCTCACCAGGTAGGGCAGAGCTGCTAGGGTAACTTCGTGGCAGGGCAGTTGCTGCTTACCAAGAGGGGAGAGGCAGAGGGGAGGTCAGCACAGTGTGAAAAACATCAGTAATTTTGTGCTCCTGCTACTGGTATGTTTGCAGCACATTGACCTCCATAGGAAGGAGTACAGGAAGATGCCTTCTATATTTAATCAGAACATTGGCTCATTTAGGAACAGCTCTCCAGGGTTCCAGAGGGCAAACATTGCCAACCCAACCTGAAAATGTTAGGGATTGAACCTGGGACCCTCTGCATGCAAATCAGATACTCTTATCATTGAGCTAAAGCCCTTAAACAACCCATATTCTATATTTTCTCTGCAATTCAATGGGGACGATAATCTTTTACGTGCTTCGGCACATGCCTTAATCAGGCAATATGATTTGGTAACAGACCATTTTGGTACCACGTTTCTTTGTTGCATGAACTGCACTGCTAATTATTATTGGGCACCCAACCCTTTCCCTGCCCCTTTTCCTGGTGTGCTCTTTAACAGTATCTATTGATAAGGGATGACAGAAGTTGTAGAGGATAATGGATCAGCCCCTTTTTAAAGTCTAAAAAATACAGTGAAAATTTATGGTCATGAGAAAAACAGGTGGGTGAGGATTGCAGCAAAGCCTAACTGGCCTGGCCCATTTAACGCTTAATCATTAGTATTTATGGGGGGCATGCTAACAGAGGTAAAATTTATTTTAGTACCCTCTTCTTATTTCCTGTGGCTTATCAACCTGTTAAAAGCTCGGGGATGCCTTCAACAGTGTGCACAGCCTCATAGATCACACCTGACAGCACAAGCGTTCTTCTTGTGTGTGCCAGAACATTCCTTTTCTTCACACTTTTGTTCTGGAGGGTCAAACAGCCTCTCGCATTCAGAGCGTGTCTGAAGGGGAAGGACATTTCATTGTTTTCACCTGCTTTTCAAACGATGTAACTCTGGAACCAGTCCAAAGCCTAAGGGTGTAAATCGGCAATGATTTACATCTCTGTACCCTGCACAAATAAATAACCTCTAAAGGGGAATTCCCCTAAACAGGATGGACATAAGAACAGCCTTATATGGTGAGACCAATGGTGGTCTGCATAGTCAGGGAGCCCATTTCCAAGTGTGGCAATAAACTCCCCCCCCCCAATAAAGAGAGCAAAAACCAATTCCCCGTATATACGTATATGGAAAGGAGTATGCCCAAGAGCACAACAGGGATGGGGAACTTGTGGCCCTCCAGGTGTTGTTGGCCAAAGCTCAGGCATGATGGGAGTTGTAATCCAGCAATATTCCCAGCCCTGCCCTAGACTCCCTGAGGTTGAGCAGGGAACAACACACTTGCAGAGTATTCTCTGACCAATGAGCTCATAGGCTGGAAGGAGGTATCTTGCAAGCACTTTAAACTAGATATTCCTGAGCTGCACAAACCCCCCAAACAAAATGAATAGCTGGTGGCAGCTGGCAGGGAGGGGGTGCAGCTGGCCTCCCCAGCAGTGGCATCGCTGTGTGTACCAGGAGGGAGAAAGCGGGGAGGTCAGTATGATGCAGAGCCAACCTTGTACTCCCATCTCTGTATCTACAGTGCTCTGATCTCCCCACGACCTCTCCCTCACTGAAAGGGCAGAGGTACCTCCGATAGGAAGCCAGGTGTTTGGTGCTGTCCCCCCCAGCCCCTCCCCCGGTGAAAAGCACAACGGTATGCACTCTGGGCAGGGTGTAAGTTATGTTGCAACCCCCCCCCCCGAACTGCACACCATTTGATGCTGAAACAATATGTATAAAGGTAAACCTTACTGCATGCCGATGAGCGCACTGAGGAAGCAAATGGTGCAATGATGCTGCCACAGGGTCAGGCCGAATAAAAGGTTGCGCAGAAAGCTGTGTGACTCTGCCCTTCAATGGCAGCGTTAAAATATCATTTTTGATCGTTTAAAATTTCAGCTGGCATCTCTTTGAAATACAGTTTAAAGCAGCGATCGTACTGTAATACATTTCTCCCAGACTTTGGGGGGGTTGGTGGGATTTGGAGGAATGAAAGTTTTTGCAAATGTCTGAGGATATTTGAAATCTTGGGAAAGGCACAGACCCTAATTCCAGTTCCAAATAGGAGTGTCACTGTCAGCCACTTTGCTTCTCTGTCGGATCATCTCTCCCTAGCCCTCATTTTGCAAAAGGGTACAAGCTAATAATTTGAGCACAGTGTTGCGCTCTCTGCTTTCCATTCATTTCTCCAGGGCTTCAGATAGAGTTGCATGCAAACCCAACCCTGCCCGTTACTCCTGCAGCATTTCAGGACTGAGTTGTATTACTTACGTGAGACACCTTGCTGGACAGAATGAGCACGGAAGAGACTTGGAGGGGTTTTTCTGCCAAGCCTTTTTAACAAGTGGTCCCGTTCGTTCATGCTGCAAGAAGAAAGAACAAACCCAGTGAGACGCTCACGACACGAACCATTAAATGGCCTCTTTCAAAATCGAAGAAGAAAAGAAGATGTGGACACAACAGCGATGGTGCAGAATCTACATAGCATCTCCCGATACCTTTCAAGTGTAAACAAGCAACCAGCCAATTCTAATATGCTCATGGCAGTGAGCCATCGCTGTTTAGAGAACATACATATTCCAAGTTAGTTGGAAGGTTCTATAAACTTTCATTGCACGGCATGCAAACTTCTTTAGGGTCACAGCTGCTGCAGAGAAAGGGCAACATGATGTTATGTAGGATATGTTAAACTGTTCTATTCAGAAGTACCGGCCTTGGAATATTTCCAGATTTTTTTAAAAAGCCCACTCTGTTTCCCACTAAGCTCCACAGACAAGGGAGTGCACTTCTGGGGGTGAAGTCAAACCGCTGCATTAGCAGCATGGAGGTGACCTCCCCAGGCTACAAGCCTGGGCAGTGTGTATGGAGGTCCTGGGCCTTGGTCTTGCTGATGTGGTCAAAAGGAAAACAGAACAAGACATTTGGCCCCAGCTTGGCTGCAGGAGCTGCCGGAAGGAGGTGCATAAGACGCCATCCAACCATCTTAGGGACTCCACTCCAGTTTTGTGTAGGGTTTAACTCCTTAGCCTTTTCTTCTCCCAAAGAATTCACGCAAGGCAGTGGAGGTTTAGGATCAGAGCTTAGTTGGGCTAATGTCCCAAGTGGACAAGCTCCACCTGCCCCTTGCTTCTTCTTGACTATTAAACCCACTATTGGTCTTGTCCACTCAATCCACCAGAACCTGTCTTTGCATGCAGGGGAAGTCTCTTAACGCACCAAGAGTTTGAGACAACATCGGCTCCCCTCACCTGGTTTAGCCAGCCAGTTGAAGCTGTTTCCCAGAGTGTGGCCGCTGTCGCATGCTGACAGCTTCTAGGAGCCACAGGTGAGAGCAGAGTGAAGGGTAGCCACAACTACCAGCGAGTGAGAGGCACGGGGGGGGGGGGAGCCTCTCGCCCGAGTCCTGCAGCCTGGCGGGCATGGAGACAGCAAGCGAGAGGCACTACAAAATAAAAGCCTCTCGCCTGAGTCCTGCCCTGCCTGTTCCTTTTTAATCAATATTTATTACCAGTAATAAAAATAAGACATCCCCTGAAAATAAGTCACCCTGTGTTTTTTTGAGGGGAAAAAATAAATAAGACAGTGTCTTAAAATAGGGGAAACACAGTAATCAATCACGTGACACAGCGCACACATATCATTGTGTGCACAGGTCCCCCAGACGTTTGACGGTCCGTTGATACCTGCACTCACCACTTTATTAATTAACCGCTGCCACCAACCAGTCTGTCTGGTATTTACTTCACTCAGTTCAGTCAAGGAGAATATTGGAACAAAACTGTTTTATTTGAAGTTTAGTACATAAGCATGTGGTTTCTGAATAAACAGTACTTTCTTGGTTGTGTTCTTGTTAACAACAGTGCCCAACGATTTCTCCTAACCCTGTTCCTACTCCTTCCCTTGCCACCCTTCTTCCAGGCTCTCAATACCCACAACAAGCCCCCTAGCTAAAGACCAACGACAAGCCTAAAGGCTAAAGAACCAAAGACCCAACGAACCCCAGACCAAAGAACTAAGAACCCAAGACCTAAAGAAGTCTCTTCCTTCCCCGGGAGGGGTTTAAATAGCCCACATAACTCCGCCCCCTCAAGGTTCTTACTGGTTTTTCCCTTTTAACACCTTCTATGCCAATCCGAAGTTTGGTGAACGCCACATACCTCCCCCCTTTAGAAAGTTTGATTCAGGAGGGTACACTTTGCCAAGTGACCTCCTGATCAACTGTCAGTTGCAATACATGAACATACCTCATTATTCATGGGTGTCCACCCCCCAAAACAACATATATACACTTTTACTAAGGTTATTTCCAGTAGTTCACTCTTCTTCTTCAATTTCCGGTCTCCTGGATAGGGCATCGGCGACGATGTTAAGGGAACCTTTTACGCTTTTGATGGTGAAATTAAAATCCTGTAGTAACAAAGCCCAGCGCATTAACTTACTGTTGCCTTTCATAGTTCGAAGCCAAATCAATGGAGAATGGTCTGTGCTTAGGGCAAAGGCTCGGCCCCAGAGGTACGGTTTTAGTTTCTGTAGAGCCCATACTATTGCCAGGCACTCTTTCTCAATTGCAGATAAGTGCTTCTCCCTCGGTAACAGTTTCTTGCTGATGTAAGCGATAGGATGGTGGTTTCCTTCCGGCCCCGGCTGACATAGGAAGGCCCCGATTCCTACGTTGGATGCATCCGTAAACACCGTAAACTCTTGCCTGTAGTCTGGTGCTGCCCAAATTGGTCTTGTTGTCAAAGCATTTTTCAAACTGTCAAAAGACTGCTGACAGTCCGGCGTCCACTTCACATGGTCAGGCTTTTTTTTTTTCGTGTTAGGTTGGATACTGGTGCTGCTATGTCACTAAAATTTGGGATAAATCTTCTGTAATATCCCACTAATCCCAGAAATGCTCACACTTTTCTTTTCGAGGTTGGGGTAGGCCACGTAGAAATGGCTTCTACCTTTGAGGTTAATGGTTTTATTTCCCCACCTCTCCATGTCACCAACAGCTGCATACGAACTGGTTGTCTGGCTTTTAAATGTACTGGGAACTGTTTTCATAAGTTTATGGATAGCTTCTTTTTTAATCAGCTTGCTGAAGCTTCCTATACCAGCGTGATCACTTAATGAAAGTAGGCTAAAAAGCTCCGATTGCTTATTGCTCATAGCAATCTCCTTTGCTGTCAGTCCACCTTTGCTCTGTATTGATTTAACAGTTCCCACTTTGAGCAATTTGAAGACTACTTTTTATGTCTTTGCTGTGGTGGCCACATTAACGCTGTGTAACCACGTTTATCTTGGACATTTATTTGTGTTGCATAAGCAGCAGGGTTCCCATTTTCCCACCACACAATCTCCAGTGTAGGAAACTCTTTCACTTTCATAGCAAGTTGATGGGACACCATGCCAGCTATAACTTCCAGGACGTTTTTCTTTCTATATTTCCAACTGCGGAATGGTTTAGCATAAATACGACTAGTTGTTCTAACTGATCTCACAGATAGGTCACTGGTCACACTGCAGGTATACCCTTCTTTACCAACTTCACGGGCTTTTTCAACAACGTGCCTACTGTAGTCTAGATTGGGTTCATGGTTTAGTGACTTAACTGGCTTTGAGACATTCAGTTGGACACTACGGATTTCATCGTCCATCCTGATTGTCAGGTATTTTGTGCTATTAATCCCCATGGATGCGCTAAACACACTGCTGTGTGCATTTTGCAGGATTTTGCCCCTATATTCAGTCGGACCCACCAATTGTTGTTGTATCTCACCACCACCCCTTGCTGGAGTGATAAGGACTTCTTTATATAATAAACCTTGGTCCAACTTAAATCGTTCTGGGCTCTCAGGAGTTAAGGTTTTATTTATCTCTGCCGCCTCAAAATAAGGTTTTAACTCTAAATCCTCCTTTTGTTTTTTCACAAAGTTTGAGGCTTGACTATTAGTCAGGGGAAATAATAAAGCGTCTCTTGTTTCCATAGACACCCTTCCCCCCAGCTGCTCTCCTTCCTTAGTGGTTTCAGCAACTGTATCACTTTGTTCAGGCCTGGGCAACAATAACTTCCCTTGTGCTCTGGTGACTATAAAAGCACTTTGCACATGTTCTACTATATCCCAGCCAATAAGAACTGCAGTGGGAATCTCTTCAGAGATCGCTACTTCCCACTGTCCTGACCAACTCTTATATCCAATTTTAACTTTTGCCATCGGTAGTACCTCAGGTTGTTTGGAAATTCTCTTTATTCTTATAGTCTTCCCGGGAATGATGGCCTCCGATTTTAATATATCGGGGTGAAGGATTGTGATTTGTGACCCCTTATCCTTCCCCTCTACCCAAATGTTTTCTCCAGCACTTTGTAATAGGTGTCCATCATGTTGGATTGTATTACAATGTAGCACCTTGGCCTCAGCTACCTCCTTAGGCCCCTGCTCAACTGTATTCCAGTTGGTTGCCACGACAACCGAGTCAGTTGGGCCCTGCTCTACAGGCTGGACACAAAATGTTTTATTTACAGTTGTGGGACTATTTATTTTCTCTTTTCCATGCCCACAATTATCTTTCTGATGCTCCCTTTTCCCACATTTCCAGCAAAAGGGTTCAGGAGGATCTGTTTTGTTGGGTTTATTAACTTTTCCCTCAGCACTCCCTGACTGTAGGGATATCTTTTCATGGGGCCCCTTCTCTGAGGAGTAATTCCCCTTATTGGAGTCTGAGGTAAATTTTCCTCGATTTTGTTCAGTTTTATTTTTATGGTTCTCCCAATTCCTCCCCCCATATCTGGGTCCATCATACACATAGTCTCGGATTTCATTAATTTCATCTCCTAACCGTGCAGCTGCTGCAATGCTTGTGGGGTATCTATCTTTATATTCTGGGAAACGTGTTAACTCTATTTTCACAAGTGTTTGCCCATTGGTATTGTTACTGTTATTCTGCTTTTTTATTGCAGTCACTTCCAATCTCCTCATCTCCAATTGAAACTGTATTTCTTTTTCCCTCATTCGCTCCTCTTTCTCTGCTTCTAATTTTTTCCTTTCCTGCTCAGCTTTTAATTTTAATTCCAATTCTCTCAGTTTATATTCCTGCTCTAGTTTCCACTTTTCAAAACTCTCAGAGATTTTAGGACTCTCTCCCGCAGGTGTGGTTTCAATAGAGCCTGGTTCCCCTTGCAGGTCCCCATTTTCCTCTTCAGCACTTTCTATAGGTGATTCCCTCACCGGGTTCTTAGTCTTTTTGGGTGGCATTTTCTTAAAAATAGGAGTTCAAACAGTCTATTAAAGAAAAGAACGTTTTTCTCTGTCTGTTTTCTGGGCTAGGTTCTCCAAGACTATGGTCTCAAAGTCACGCCTAAGGTTCTTTCTCTAACCTTTTCCAGCGTACTTTGCCCCGACCACAACTTAAACCTTTCTGCCAGAATAACTTTTGAGATCACCAGTTCTTAATTCTTTCTCAGCCTCACGGTGATCAAGAGTCTCCACAATTACACCCTAGGACGGGATAATATCCTTTCCAGATTTATCCTCTCCCCCCTTCCAGGTGTATTGCTCCTCTCTTTCCAGTCACTGGACTTTTTGATCCCACCGCTGAGCCACCACTTGTGGCGGTTCGCTCAACCTGCACAGGTCCCCCAGACGTTTGACGGTCCGTTGATACCTGCACTCACCACTTTATTAATTAACCGCTGCCACCAACCAGTCTGTCTGGTATTTACTTCACTCAGTTCAGTCAAGGAGAATATTGGAACAAAACTGTTTTATTTGAAGTTTAGTACATAAGCATGTGGTTTCTGAATAAACAGTACTTTCTTGGTTGTGTTCTTGTTAACAACAGTGCCCAACGATTTCTCCTAACCCTGTTCCTACTCCTTCCCTTGCCACCCTTCTTCCAGGCTCTCAATACCCACAACAAGCCCCCTAGCTAAAGACCAACGACAAGCCTAAAGGCTAAAGAACCAAAGACCCAACGAACCCCAGACCAAAGAACTAAGAACCCAAGACCTAAAGAAGTCTCTTCCTTCCCCGGGAGGGGTTTAAATAGCCCACATAACTCCGCCCCCTCAAGGTTCTTACTGGTTTTTCCCTTTTAACACCTTCTATGCCAATCCGAAGTTTGGTGAACGCCACAGCAATGCCCATAAACTTTGAGGGGCAAAGGGACCTTGCCCCTCTAGGAGTTGGCTCTTATGCCTAGCTACATATTAAGACAGCAAAATCATATACTTTAGATACCTTAATTTCTCAGGACTGAAACATACAGTCTTTCACCTGACACATTGGCTCTAGCTCAGGGCACAGAGCAAAAACTGGATGAGCAGCAGTGCATTGTGGGGCTTACACCATGCATGCAAGTCAAGGGCTCCATTAAGCGAAGGAAGCTGCCTTGTGTGGAGTCAAATCATTGGTCCATTGAGCTCAGTATTGTCTGCACGGATTTGGAGTGGCTGTCGAGGGTTGTGCTACCTCCCAGCCCTGTGTGGAGGCTTGAAGACTGAACCTAAGACCTTCTGCTTGCAAAGCAGATGCTCAACCACTGAGTCACAGCCAAGAAAAGCCAAGTGCAATTTTCTAAAACTTCACAAGGCGGGAACCCCAGAACTGAAAAGGGGCTCGCCTGCAAGCAGTAGATAAACTCGCCAAGGATCTTCATTCCACTAGGAGAGTAAACTGTATAATTTCCTTTGCTCCCGAAAAGAACAGTAAACATAATAAAGAACTATTTTCTGCAACGCCTGCCAGGACTATTGCACTGCTCAAAATCCATGGCATTTAGGCTTCCAGCAGATAAGCCAACACAAACATACTAATTCCTCCTCAGGATATTATGCAAACTGTAACGGCTCCCCTCCATCCCAACATGTGAGGCAAAAAAAAAAACTAAGTCCAGAATGGTTTGCCTGTATGCTTCTCCATTGTCTGCAGAACATGTTACAACGTGAGCAGGAAGAAAAATGTTGTGGGAGATCCTGGCACTAACATGGCTCCTGTGAGTTGGTGGATTATGCCAGTGTCTCCATCTCTTCTTACTTGAGTGTGGGCAATGATGAGTGCAGCACCTTGGGGACAGTGCAGCCTGTGGACAATCACTAATGAAGGCCTAATAAAGTCAATACATGGAAGAGTAGCCAACAGAGTGCCACCCAGTGATGTGTTGTGGGCTTCGACTTCCATCATCCTTGACTGTTGGCCATGCCAGTTGGGGCTGATGGGAATTGTAGTCCACAATGTCAGGAGGGCATCAGGGTGTGGAAGGCCACACAACAAGAAGAATGAGTGTAATCTCAGTTCTCTCCATAAAGACTCATCCGTGCATTTTAATCAGTGCTCTAATGATGACGTTACCTCTATTACCATCTGGAGACAGACAGCTATTTGTAAGAGCTAGAGGTGACAACAGAGGATAGTAAAACAACAACAACAACAGGAAATCAATTGCAAAAGAGAGAGAGAGATACAGACTTGCACAGGATTTGTATATGCTCATTTAGTTATTTATTAAATTAAGTCGCTTCATCTTGCCAAGGGCAACCCAAATTTTTTTAGAACCAACCAAACAGACAGACAACCCTCGGCCCCAAGATATTTGGAAACCAAGAGGGGGGATGGGGAAATAAAAAAACATCCCACTCACTTCTAAAAAGCCAGATAGTTTTTAAAATTAGTTTTTATGAAAGATTTTCTTGTGTAACAAGCAAACAAACCAACAAACAAAACAAAAAGAAAGAAAAGAAAGGCCAGATAGTTAAAAGGTCAAAGGTTTGATTATAGAAGAATGTTTTTGCCTGGTGCCTAAAGATATATCATGATGGTGCCAGGCAACCCTCCCCGGGGACAAGGGATGATGGGAGTTGTAGTCCAAAACCATGTGAAGGACACTATGTTGGCTACCCCTGCAATGTACATACACAATTCTTTTGTTCTACTCTCACCTCCAGTCAAACTAGGTTTTCAGAATAATACAAAGAGTAACATATTGGACCAGAGAAGAAAGTGACAGTGATCGTTCTTTCAAACTATCTTTCCCTCTGACACACACCTCCAAGGATCTCCAAGAACTGTTGCCTATGGAAGAAATGGAATTGCCACATAGAACTACAGATATCCTTACAGGGTTTTTGTTGTTACAAATCTTGAACTGGGCAACAGGATAGATGCTGCGAGACAGCAGGGAAGAATGAAACATCACTCAGAGCCCTCTGGAGTTCTCTTTGCTGGGGACCAGCTCTATTAGTTCCAAGCTTATCTGGATTTGGTCCTTTGTCTTGGGGCAGCATCTATGAGATACTGATCCCGTTTGCATGTAATGAGAAGCCAAATCATGGCTCAGCACAAGCATGCAAGCATGGAGAGATCATGGCCTCTGGTCCTGCTGCTTCTGGGAGCTAATACATGGCTTAACTTGTGTCGTTCAAACCCACATACATGGTTTGTCTTGCTCCAGACCAAAAACAAGCTGTACCCATGGTCTGTTCTTCATTTGCACCTTGTGGTTCATCTGGAGGAGATAAACCACGACCCCAGGTTTGGATGACATACTAAGTCAAACTATGGTCCAGCTCACAGCAATTCAGCAGCTTCAGTTTCTGTTCTGGGAGCTCATGTGCTTGCACTAAGCCATGCTTTGGCTTTGTGTTATGGACGAACTAAGCCTATGATTTTCAGATTCTGCAGTTCATTGTTTAGAATTTAAACCTCACTGTCACTGTTACAAATGCTTGTGAAATGTGATGGGGCTCCTAGCGAGTGTGGGAAATGTTAAAGTTAGCAATTCTGCTAGTGATGCGTATGTCCTGTTCGCTGCCCCCAAATGATGCATTTTTTTCCCACCTGGGGAAGGGGGGTGGGTTGGGAGTAATTGTTCTAGGGCATCAGCTAAGCCCCAATTAACAACGGTAAAAAGGATCCTTTGTCTTTTTAGCCCCTCCCGAAAAAGGAAAGCAGTCCCTAAGCCTGGGCAAAGAACATCTGTCTTTACACATTCAGATGACAAGCATCAAAACAAACAGAATAATTCAAAGCTGACCACAGGGTCCCACTGGCTTATTCGTTGGAGTAATTAAAAAAAGATGAGCTTCACCACCAATTAACCTACTGAGCGCTAATTAGTGTTAATGAGGATTCAAGGCACTTGCTGCAGCTTGACCCAGAATGTCCTCCAGAGTTCACTAATTGGCTGGTGGCAAAAGCGAGACACAGACAGAAGGGAAGGTTAAAGTGGATGCAGGTGTCTTGGTGATAGAACAGGCACATCCTGGGAAACTGGGTGCCTCTGCAGGGGTTTTAAAAATTCAGGTTGTCCCTCCCCCAGCTCTGGACCCTAACAAAAGAGCAAGTTAGAAGCTGTGCTCTGACATGATTTGTGAGCAAAGCTACAGGATCCTGGTGATGGAAGGGGGGACATTTTTTAAAAAAAACACAAACAAACAGAAGTCACTCCCATCTACTGGGGATTTCTCCTATGCAAACCCCACTGAAACGTGCAAGATTTCTTATGCACATTTCATGGTTTTTATGTTGGGCTTACTTCCAAGGAAATGAGTTGAGAAGAGAGGAGGTCATTAGCAGGCAGCAGCCTGGGAACTTGCTGGTAAAGGGATGGAGCTCACCTGCTGACATTCACTTGAGTAATTAAACAAAAGAAAAACTAGGCCTGGCTCAGATATATATATATATATATATATATATATATATATATATATATATATATATATATGCTATCAGGCTTTTCTGCATTTATTAATGCCGTGCCATGAAATAAGCAATTTCCCCCCTTAAATATGCAAATTGTTCTGTGAAATAAGCACATTTCCACTGTGAAATACAGGCTGACACATGGCCTACTTTAGCGTTGTCTCTAGCCGTACACTTCCCCTCTGGTTCTTTTCCAAAAATATAATTAATAATAATACTAAAAAAAAATTCCCATTTGCTAGCATATGTGGTTATGGGTTGGATTTTAATTTATATAGATATTTCAGTAAAGTGACAGCTCTCAGAACTAAACTAAGTAATGAACTTCCTCTGTTCAGTTTAAAACCTCATTAAGTCGGTACCCATATCATCACTGGAGAATAAAGCCCCAATAAATGTTTAGGGAAAGGAGTAGCATGTCATAGGGCACTACGGGATCTCTTCGGTTCTTCATGCAGGCCGGACTGAGAACATCTGCCCAAACTGAAGCATCTTGTGATTTTATATGCAACCATCAGAAGTGTTGGAACTGTGTGCCTGGTCCTTGAAGTTCAAAGTTGGTTGACTATCCCTTTAAAATTTCTATATGGCAGGAGTGGATAACCTGTGGCTCTCCAGATGTTGCTGGACTACAACTCTCCTACCTGATCATGGGCCATGTTGGTGGGGGCTGATGGGGGTTGGAGTCCAACAAGATCTGGGGAACCCAGGTTCCCTATTGCTACTATAGGTCCCTTTCCAAACAACTAGAGTGGGGAAACCCAGCCAGATGGGTGGGGTATTATTTATTTATTTATTTATTTATTTATTTATTTATTTCAAACCCTTCCAATTTAGGCTGTTATTTTCTGGCAAGTCCAAATGGAATGCATGCACCAGTTTGTTGGATGTTACTATGTCTGCTTCTTTCTTTCTTTCTTTCTTTCTTTCTTTCTTTCTTTCTTTCTTTCTTTCTCTTTAACAGAGGGAGTTTCATGATTTGACCAGCTGAACAAGACACCCTGTTTAAGAACCGAACCCAAATTCTAAAAGTGTATATGCCTCTGAAACGTTACTGCTTTTATATGCCACATTCACTTTTATTTTTAAAAGGTAGGCAGACAATGGTAGATTCCTGGCTGTTCATACTTTTGCTCTCCATACCTGGACTGGGCTTCCAAGGTATAAATGGACAGGGTGGTACCCAACTAACGCGTCTCCATCAACACAAGGATTTCCACTTATGCAATGGGACTTTCCCCATCTCTCCTGCCTCCTACAACTGCACTGGAGGGTTGGAGGAGTCCCCAGAAAAGATTCAGGGACTGCAAGGGGGGAGATGGGAGGAGTCCCATTTTGCAAGCGGATGGGAGACTTACTTAGTGCTATGCTGGACACAACTCACAATGTATGCCTTTTTAAATACATGTATAATTTTACAGGAAGCTCACAGTAATTCTAGGTTTAAAAGTGCTAACTCAGCGTACCTGATCCTAATAAGCCACAAACATTCTGAGCTAACACACCGAAATGCATCAGCCACAGAATAACAATTTATAAAAGGGGGGGGGAACCCTTCCTCTTGTATGAAGATCCTGCCCTTGCTTTGAGGTCCTCTTTGGGCACCACACCTACTGAAATTAAACTATAAGTGGAGACCCAAGGATCACAACTTCTCCATTGTGCCACCTCAATTTTGGAACTCCCTACCCAGGTACATCCACCTGGCGCCTACCCTTTGGAGTTTCCAACATGCAAGATGAGAACATGTTTATTTTACCATGCTTTTCAAACTTCAGGATATTGGTTTAAAACCAAACAAGAACAAATCAATGTCACTTTTAATGACATTTTATTTTTTAGCTGCTACCGCTTCTAGTATTTCAGGGTCATCTGCTTATTTTGATGACTGATTTGGACTTTTTATCTAATTTTTTGTTTATTGTATTTTCATTGTATAGCTTGATTTGGAAAGCCACCTTGAAATGGTCTCTTTTAAGGCATGGCATAAGTACCGTATATCAAATAAATATATATATGCGTTCATCTCTGCTTCGATCTCCAGTAATTAATAAATGGAGGCCTTTCAAAATGTCTTGTGGTTTGTTTGCCTTTTCTCCCATTTTCACAGACTCTGTCAAATTTGCCATTTCAGCTGTTTTCCAGCTTTGGTTCAGTCGTGCTGTTGAGAGAAAGAATTTAACAGCGACACCATTTACTTGCTACTGATATTTTATTTGCCTTTAAGAGGTTCCAGACAAAATCCATCACATGGATTTTGCTGATGGGCTTAATTTAAATGGTCTAACAAAACACTGACAGGATTACTGGGAATACGGTTAGATGAGATTGCTTTGTTTCTGAGAAGGACTTTTCTCTATCCAACAGTGCAATCCAGTACAAATGTCATCTCAGAAGGAATAGCTGTTGAGTTCAACAGGACTTGCTTCCAGGTAAGTGTGCATGGCAGCCTCCATCAATCTGGTGCTCTCCAGATGTTTTGGACTACAGCTTCCATTGGGCTGAAAACATCTGGAGGGCACCAGGTTGGCAAAGTCTGGTTTATGTGATTGTAGTTGTCTTTTATTTTTGCAGAGTCCTGCCCAAGGTGCCTAAAATCAGCTTTATGATTATACCAGAACTTGAACTCTTTTCCATTTTCAATCAACCTGATACAGAACATTTATTGGCCCGCCTAGCTCTCTGTACAGTGTCAGGCAGAGGGTATCCAGGGATTCAGGCAGGGGACTACCCTAGGTCTACCTGTGAGTAATGGACCTGGGATCTTTTGCATGCAAAAGATGTGCTCTGCTACTAAGCTACAACCCTAAAATAATAACTAGCAATGATCCTAATTATTATTTCAGCTGCACTGCTGGTGTCATCACTGACACTGATAGACTATAAATTATCTGGCGAGAAAGTATAGGTCTTATAATTGCTATAGATGGGGAGCGAAAGGGTTTCGACTAGCCTTTACTTGCTTGTATGTGTATTCTGTTCTTTCAAAGAATCAAGGGATTCCCACCCTACTTTATCCTCACAACTCTGTGCACTCAGTTACCCTGAGCATGCTGTGTGTGGATTTGAACCCACGTCTATTCGGTTCAAATTAAGCACTCTGTTGATTTTGCTATGCTGGCTTTCTAGGTATATTAACAAATTGCTGCTTTGGTAAATCTATTCCAATGGTTAGCTTTTAAGTGGGATATCTGATTCAGAAACTCAAAAGAGGACCAGGGATGCTTTAGTTGTGATCGCTGCATTGCAAGGGGGTGGACTAGATGGATCTTGGGGTACCTTCCAACTCTATGATTCTATGACCAAATTTTCTGAACTTAAATCAGGGTGAGGGAACCTGTGCCATCCAGCAGTTGTTTAATTATATAGGTCCCATCACCTCCGACCATTGGCTTTGTTGGCTCATGGGAGTTGTGAGTCCAACAGCAGCAGCACCCCTGGTATTTTACCAGCTTTCCCCCAGGTTATGAGGACCATGAGTGGTGTAGAGGAGAGGGAACATGGTAGGGGGCACAGTTCTGGGATTTTTATTTTTTGGAGCACCAGGATTATTGCTCTGGCAAGTGAATTAAGTAATGAGACTTTCTACTCTGTATCTGTTTAGCACTGAGGAGGCCAGAGTAGGAGGGAAATAATCTAGCTGGGTACTTCTTTCCTTTTATTTGATGGTGTTCCTACTTCATGCTGGCAGTTTAAATGGAAGCACATTTATTTATTTTTTGCAGAATTTTTTGCACTTCTTATTAAAAGCCACAGGGGTTCTGGCTGAGGATATTTTGCCAAAGCTCAGCATTTTTTTTTTACAGGCTGAACCTATGCAGTCAGGATGAGTTCCAAAGAGCATATTTCCAGGAAACTGCATAGAATTTGTAGTCTTGCTTAAAGCTTTTAAAGGTTTGTGTGAAGAGGAAGCAGTAATGCTGCAATGTCTGTGTAAGTCTTTGCAGGGGGTCTCAGCAACATATCAGGAAATTTATTCCTCTTCTGAGAAAACTCTGGGAACTGTAGCTCTATGAGGGGAATAGAAGTTTCTTAACAACACCCATAACACTGTAATTCCCAGGATTCTTTGGGGAGAAGCCATGGCAGTTTAAAGTAGTATAATAATAGTGCTTTAAATGTATAGTCTGGATGGGGCTTTGGTAGGAAGACCTTCCTCTTTTAAAGCAGAGCTCTTTCCCAGTCTGTATCTGTATTATTATTATTTTATTTTAATTGTTTTGATTGTGTTATCACTTGTGTGTTTGCTGCCCTGGGCTCTTTTGGGAGGAAGGGAGGGATATACATCTATTAAATAAAATTTAATAATAATAAGTAGGGAGCTGACAGCCAGTGGCACCTCTAGGGATGGGATGTACAGTCATACCTCGGGTTACGGCCGCTTCAGGTTGAGTAATTTTGGGTTGCGCACTGCGCCGAACCCAGAAGTACCGGAACGGGTTACTTCTGGGTTTCGGCGCTCGCGCAGAAGTACTAAATCACGCTTTGCACATGCGCAGAAGCACTGAATCGTGACCTGCGCGTGCGCAGATGCGGCACTGCGGGTTGCGAACGCTGTGTGTTGCGAATGTGCCTCCCTCACGGATCACGTTCGCAACCCGAGCGCCCACTGTAATTAAGAAGGCAGGCAGCTTGGGCCTGGCTGAGGGGCAGACTGAGGTTGGTTGGAGCACTGCCCCTTCCACTGGAATGAAATACCCTCCACTACACTGGATCAGGGTATCCTGGCAATGGTGCGATTCAGATGCATCTCAGACGCTCTCTTTTTGTGTCCCTGGGGTCTTCTTGAAGGAGAGGGTCTTTCTAAGCCATCATGTCAGCAAGGCTCCATGCTGGAGTATGTATGTGTTGAGGGGAGGGGGTGTATCTTGCACTGCTATTTCAGGGACCAGATAGGCATCTGTATTCATGCCCTGAGTAAACAACAACAACAACAACAACAACAACAACAACAAAAACCCAACAACAACAGCAACAGCAACAAAAACCTCACACACTGAAGAGAAGATAAATAAAGAGCTGGTCACCCAGCTCCTTTTGCCAAAGCAACAAAAGCAACAAGGTGCAAGGAGAAGCACTTAGATGGAAATGAATCCCCGCCACAACGTCATCACTCCTTGTTGGTCAGAGACAGTGTGGAGACTGTGGGGATCTCTGGTTTTTAAACCTAAGAATGAAGGGAGATCAGGTTTGTTGCGCCTGATTAAAATCAAAGGGCCAGCTAAAAATGCCAGAGCCTTGTGATGGTGAACTTAAAGATTTTCAGTTACAGGAGGCAAACAAAAGTCTTGGGGCAACTTCACACTTTTGAGGCTTATTTCTGTCTGCGCGGGGCTACTCCTCACAGAAAAGGCACATGCAAGGAGCTAGTTGTGGCTGTTACGAGAGCCAGGAGACACTTGGTCCCAGCACTGATGGATTTATATCACATTTGTTCCACTCCCCTCTGATAGAACATTAACCACCCACCTTTCTTTCATCATGGAACTGAAAGTAGCACCCATGAGGGTCCCAGGCAGTCTCTCATCCAGGCACTGACCAGACACAGCTCTGCTTCACTTCAGCAAAGCCACTCTATACCTTTACATTATGCCCCATGCAGGCAGTACATGTGGAGAGCAGCAGGAGCAACTCCCAGGTGGTGCACATACTACTGGCTTAAAACGGAGCGAGGTTCTTTCCTCCCTGTTTCTTTTCAAAACACATTTGCACATTGTTGTGGACATGGGTGTGGTTGGATGTGTTTTCAAGTCACATCAGCATATGATCTGGTAGAGGTTGGGGACATCAGCACATAAGCTATGAGGAAGAAAGAACCCAACTTAAGGGTATATTGGGAAAGCAGGCATTTATAGATTTGGGGACTTCCTTTTTTGTAAAGCAGTGTTGCTTTTCACAGAGGGATTTCAAATCTTAGTCATGTAGGTGTGGTTGTGGCACTATAAATGCAACCGAGTTTTACAAATCTTTGTAAATAACCCGTTTTTTTTAATTTTGAGAATTTTAAGAGTTTCATTTTGCTTTTGTAAACCACTTTAAGATTTTATTGTGCTCAAAAATTTTGTCCAAAAAAAAAAAAGTTCTCTTACCTATTTTGTGATGCTAGTCTGCAAAAGGAGCTGAACGAAAAGGACCAAGCAGCTTAGTGCATGGGACCAGAGAAGCAGATTGCGATGATAGTCTGCTTATCTTCCAGAACTGCCTGAAGAAAGCTAACCCTTTGTGGGAATTCTTGCAAGAATCCTCCCAAGGAACACTAACATTTCATCAGAAGAAACCGGGAAAATGCTACTGCAGCCTTAGCATAACTGCCTGCACACCCAATCCTATTCACAACTCACAAGAAACAAGGCGTTTGTGATTACACACTCACCTCCCTAGGTTTAATGATACACAGAAACAACATAGTTATCAGTGCAGGCCTACAGCAGATGTGGGTTAGAGGAACTAAAATAACATACCACAATTTTCACTCCCCCCAAAATTAGTATCCAAATAAGACAGACTGCGCCATCAGGAAATTCCCAGCGTATATGTCGTCGCCCCCACCCCCGAAACCGCCTCCCTTCCCAAAAGACAAGCACATGTTTCCAAGCAGGTGTGAAAGAGCCAGGACACAAACAAGGCGATAAAAGACAGAACAATTCTCAGAAGGCACTCAAGAGGCCTCATCATAAGCATGACACATCAACTTAAGGCCGGCAGAGAAACTCCACTATTATCTAGTTTGCAGATGGACCACCCAGAAAACCTGGGTGCAATTAGGAAGGAGAAAAAACAAATGTGTGTTGGGGGGGGGAAGAGGAGGGGGATCCTTTGGGGGAAAGGGAATGGACCGAAGGAGCTGGCAGTGATTCCTCGTATTGTCCTTCTGAGAATGAGGGAAGCCTGTAATGAGGAGGAGTGCAGATGAAAGCATTTGGAACAGAGAACGTAATGAAATAAATGGCTATGAAAACATACAATCGAGGAATGAATCACAGCATGGCAGTTGCATTTGGGGAATGCCAAAACAGTAACTCAACATGACTGGGGAAAGCAGATCACACAAGAGACAAGAAACACACACACACACACACACACACACACACACACACACACACACACAGTGTTACACTTAACACATGCACACAGCCTTCCAGGTGACAATGATCAAGAGATGATGACTTTATAAACAAAGGCTGTGATACAAGAGGGAACCCAAGAAGCAGTAGGAGCTGCATACCAAGAACGTGTTTTAAATAGCTGAGATCCTTCAGGTTAGTGGGGAACAAGAGGACTGGACCAACCCCCTCGCCCCCTTGAAGAGCTGATTAGCAGATTTCAGCTTTTTGTAAAAAAAAAATAGATCCTTCTGCATGGAACCAGGAGCAGGATTTAGGACTTGAATCTCCACATACAAAATTGCATTCACAGGTATGGAATCCTGTTTTGGATAGCGTTATGATCCTTGGCTGGATCAAAGTGAAAATGTTCAGTACAGAGCACACACAGAGTAAGTTATCTTACAGTTGCAACAGAATATGATCCATGCTGAAAAATGAATGGATGACTAAATAAAGCTAAATGACCTGACATTTTCTGTACAAATTATACCAGTATATCAAAGATAATAAATTGTACAACCAGAGTTGAGAGATGAGAATGGGGAGGAATCCACATCATTTCTCTTATTTAAAAGATGTTTATCCAGCTTAACCCCAAAGTCATAATATGTCCTGGCACAGTTGAAGCTTCAATCCTATACACGCTTAACTGGAAGTAAGTCCCACTGAGTCCAGTAGGACTTCCTCCAATCCTGAGTAGACATGCATAACATTGCACCATGAATTTTGGTACATTCATACCGTAGGTTAGGATACTATTATAAACAGCTATGGCTTGCCCCAAAGCGTTCTGGGAACTGTAGTTTGTTACAAGTGCTGAGAGTTCGTAAACGACCCCATCGCAGAGCTACAATTTCCAGAGTTCCCTGTTAAGAAGGAATGGCTTTTAACCCCTCTTGAGAATTGCAGTTCTGTCAGGGAAACAGCCCCCCCCCCAACACTTAGCACCCTGAACAAACTACAGCTCCCAGAACTCTAAACAGCTAAACAACAGGCTAAACATCAGGGATAACCTTCTGGCGGTAAGAGCTGTTCAACTGCGGAACGGACTCCCTCGGGAGGTGGTGGACTCTCCTTCCTTGGAGGTTTTGTAAGCAGAGGTTGGATGGCCATCTGCCATGGATGCTTTAGCTGAGATTCCTGAATTGCAGGGGGGTGGACTAGATGACCCTCGGTGTCCCTTCTAACTCTATGATTCTACAGCAGTTCAAAGTGTAATCATAGTGGCGTGAATGCGGTCTGACACTACAAATAGACTACCAGTAAATACAAACCAGAGGATCTCGGAACCTTAGTTTAATTATTAAGAGTTCCAAGGTTGCTGCCTGACTATTTAAGGAAATAAAAGTGATGTGTTCACTCCTCCACTTGCCTCAGCAGCAGCAGCAGCAGCTACAATATGGCAATTAGTTTCTGTCAGAATGGGCATAAAAGCCTCAGAAGGCTGCCCTTTCGTACCAGAATGGAATCTTTCTTTGAAGTCTCGTTCCACTCAGGTTGGTAGTTTAGACGGTTTGGTCAAATCCCATTTAATTATCATGAAGTCCCTGGGCAGGTCACACGGTGCCATATTGTTTGAAGAACACAAGTGTTAGTTATAAAACCTTTTTGAACTTGTTCAGCTCCTAGATTTGCCGACGCACAATTGCATTCTAAAAAGGGCTAAATGAACCCTTCTGAAAGTGGGGTGGGATTGGGGCGGGGGGGGGGAGAAGCCTCGCTCGAATTCTCTCGGAAGCCTTTCAGGCCGGACAAAAGTCCCCACAGAGCACATAACGCTCCTGTACAATGGGGGTGTTTAATAATAGCGGTGGGTTCCATATGGTCTAGCCACACAATGGACAAGCGTCGATAAGTTGCCATCCAAAGGGGAACCTCTGTGAAGGACAGCTTAAGGCTGAAAGTGTAACAAGCCACAAGGTGAGACCAGGATGTTGTTTGCCGTGTCGAAGCATTCCATTCATAGCAGAGGTAATCACTGCTTGCTTTATCCAGACAATTGCATGGCAGCCCTTAAACACTGCGTTTGTGACAGTTAACGAAGCCCAGCGGGATTGTGAGCGCTTGAAAGAAAGGGGGTGGGGGGAGAATAGTACCTTTGATAATGCATGAACACTGCCCTGGATCCAAAAAACTTCATGACTACCAGTTGCTACGAATCACAAGTGGGGAGAGAGCTATTGAGCTCACATCTTGCTTCCCAAAGGCATACTAGCTGATCACTGTGAGGATAGGATGCTGGAGCAGTTGAGCTTTTTTGTCTGGTCCAGCAGTTCTGTGCAGCTCCCAGCTCCTTACGTTGCACAACAAGCCTCTTTTGAAACTGAGCGAGGCCTGAAAAGCGTTTTACGGAATTTATTTAGTTAAAATATTTGTGCTACCCCCACCAGCCAATGGTTATTGCATATAAAAACTCCAATCGAAACAGCAATCAGATACCAACATAAATGCCCCAACCCAGTATATTAGGAATCTCTTTGACGCGAGCTGCTTTTGGGGGCGGGGGCGGGCGGTCATGTCTCAAAAGCAAGACAGACAGACAGTAAGTAAGTTATGCAAATAAATAAATAAATAAGAAAGAAAGAAAGAATAGTAAACCGGATTGAGTAGTCAGGTTAAATAAAAGCTTTCGGCATGGTGGAATCTACAATTAAATGGGGGGAAAGTCAAAGATCCTACAGGGCACGACCAAGCCCTGTCAAAAGCAGCTCTTTGGATCTCTGTGGATAAGGGCTTAGGCGTGACTTAGTAACTTTCACCAAGAGTTTGGACCATAAATTGTAGCACCCAATACTATTACTGATCTGTGGCATAACATGAGAAATTCTCCTTTGTAGGCCCAATGGAAATTAAGAACGTAGGAAGCTGCCTTATATGGAGTGAGGCCACTGGTCCATCTAGAAAAGTACACTAACTGGCAGCAGCTCGCCAGGGTTTCAGACAAGGGGACATATCCAGTCTTATCTTGAGATTCTGGGGATTGAACCAAGGACCTTCTGTATGCAGAGCAAATGCTCTATTACTGAGCTACACCAGTAGCTCAATGGACTGAGACACCCCTTTCATGACTTGAACTCGTTTCAAGGGGGCTTGGGAACAAAAGGCTTTGAGTTGACGTAACCCACTGGATTCTGTTATCCCTA
The DNA here is from genome assembly GCF_009819535.1 of Lacerta agilis. NCBI lineage: Eukaryota > Metazoa > Chordata > Lepidosauria > Squamata > Lacertidae > Lacerta > Lacerta agilis. The sequence continues at coordinate 23,297,748 of NC_046315.1, forward strand.
TTTTTGTAAAAATATGGTCTTGACGCTTTTTTTTTTGGTCAGTCGGCACAATAAATCAACAAGATGAGGCAAGGCATCAATTTAACAAAGAAGCCACCTGAAGCACATCTTTGGATCGGCCCCAGCGCCCAACGAAAACATTACATGCCATCATGCGAGAAGCACTAAATGGGGCCTTGGCCTCAAACACCAAACTATGATGGATGGAGCAGTGAAAGATGGAAGCTTTTTTTTTTCTTTCCTCCTTTTAAAATAAAGCAGATGAATGGATAAAATTGCTGAGGAGTCTGGAGGATCTCCCATGCACGGAGGAGAAAAAATAAATAAAATGATGGTGGGGAACGGGAAAAAATATTGATCTGGCATGCTTCCAGTTAAGATGGAATTGCCCCCACCTCTTTCCATTACTATCACGCAGCATAGATTTCCCCAGCTCTTTGGACTTAGCTTCCAACTCTTGAACCTGCTCCAGCAAAGTTTTATGGTAGGTATGCTTGGCCCTGTATCGCGGGAGAGAGACACAAAAACAAAGACACCAACACATCAACTTTCATTGGATAGTAAAAGACTCCAGTTTCCCCACACGGAGTTAGACAGTCAGTAGGGCTGGCTCAAGACCCTACCGCCCCAGGTTCTTTTTCAAGGTCGCAGAGGATGCTGGACTGCAAAGCATGGATTGCATGCTACCTTCTCAGTGGCGCTATTCCAGCCTACACCAACCTGGTGCCTTCCATATGTTTGGATCTGAACTCTCAGCAGCCCCAACTAGCACACCTGGAGGGCACCAGGTTGGCAAAGGTTGTGTGTGCAGTCAGATGAGCACTGAAGATCGGGGAAATAAAGAGAGTGCAGCAGCATAGTATGATAGCACTTGATTCAGCTTGACAGTACCTGGGACAGCATCCATGTAGCGACGACAAAATAGTTTGCTTTAACAGAACGCTCTTCCTGACTTTGATCAGAAAATAATACCCAGTGCCCAACTGACGGACGGGTTACATAGTGGGGATCTGCTACTTCCATCGTTGGACTGCTCAAGAGTCGGCCATTCAATGAAAAGAGAAGGAATTCATTGAATATTCATAGAAGCAGAGCCCCATTCCATTTTGTCCTTTGAGCAGCACAGAAAACCTTAGGAGGCTCTTTGATAACAAATGGCCAATCAAAAGTTCTGGTTTACGTGGCCTTTTCTTCCCTAAATCACTGCCTCCTAAAGGTGGTTCTTCTCCCTTCTTAACATGCCACTTGCAGAGGGAGACAGAAAAGGGTGTCTGCAGCCAGAATTTTCTGCTTCTGTGCAGAAAAAGTGCACCATTTTTCACTACCTGCACACAATAACAATAGGTGCAAACATTTGCATCTCCAGAGAAACTGGTAACCTTAATGCCTGGATTCATTTATTTTTCAGAAAGAATCTCTCGTTCTCACTAAAGAGCAGAGCTCAGATCTAGCTGTTGCTCCATCACCTTTCTCCCAAAGGGAAAGTCATAACCAAGCCATGAGATAACTTGGATTTGCATTGGTCTACACAGAACCTTAAAATGTAACCAACATACTTAATAAGGAAATTATACAATTTTCATCTGTGTCAGGCTTTGGCTTACTGGAGTAGCAGCAAAAGAATGTCGGTATTTTCATTCACAACACCCTATTACAGTGGTACCTCTGGTTAAGAACTTAATTCGTTCTGGAGGTCCATTCTTAACCTGAAACTGTTCTTAACCTGAAGCACCACTTTAGCTAATGGGACCTCCCACTGCCGCTGCGCCACCAGAGCACGATTTCTGTTCTTATCCTGAAGCAAAGTTCTTAACCTGAAGCGTTCCTCATTTTTCCCCCCTGGCTGGCGTGAATGTTGTCAATGCAGGAGAGAATTTGGAAAAGAAATGGAAGGGTCACCACAGCCAGGTTTTTTTTCCATTTACGAGAGGAGCCAATTTCAAAAGATGTCTATTTAAACCTCATGTGGGAAAACTGCGTGGACATGTGGGATCAACTGTCCACCAGTAAGACAAAACTTTATTCTGTAAATAAATATACTTGCTGATTAGATTTCGGTGACATACTTTTCAAGGCTCAGTCACGACTATGAATTAACCAAATAACATTAGTATGTCCCGAAAGTGTCTAACTGTAGGCAAAAGGACCGCTATTTAGATTGTCCGATCTTAATAATGCCTTGAAATGGTATTAGTAGTGTGTATCTAGTGACAAACCTGCTGCCCTCTAAATGCTCTTGGGCTTCAACTCCCATCAGCCCCAGCCAGTACGGTCAATGGTCAGGGATGATGGGAGTTGTAGTTCAGGAATGTCTGATGGGCTAGAGGTTCCCCGTCTCTGCTTACATGCTACCAACATCATTCATAAAAAAAGATTATCCAATTTAGACACCATTCTCATGCTTTGGTTTTAATAAAGTTTGGTCACCGTTAACATCAGTCAAACATTAGTATAGAAATAGAGGGTATTTGCTAGGCTGGTTCACGTTATCACTTGATGATTGCAAGATGAAGTTATTGCTTGCACAACAACCCACATTTCATATGTCTGTGGACGCAATACTTTTCAAGGAGTCACTTCATACATCCAGGGCTGGATTCAATGGGCTGTATCTGATTTGGCAGGTCACCGTTTGTGCAGACTTATAATATAAAACGTACACACCACCTTAGATGTGATAGTTTAACTTTCAAAGGATGGGTTCATAAAGCAATGCATTTGGATAAGCACAAATTATAAGAGCAGGAAAAGGTGGGAACAATTAAGTCATTTTTTATTTTGTATGTTATGATCATATTTGTAAGCAAAGCGATAAAATGTCCCGAACCATTATTTAGAAACCTAGCTTGGTGATTGCCTATAAATACAAGGGTTGTAAACTGCCAGTTTATCAGATAAGATCTTGAGCTGAAAACTCTGAAGAGGGGGAGACATTGCTCCATCTCATGTCCTTAACAGCACAAGAGGCAAATTGGTATTTACTACAAAACAGCTTGATCTCATTTTTCCACAACAGTCCTTGCAAAAACCCTACTGATGTATGTAAATGGAATACAGAAACAGAGGCACTTGTTATGACCAATGAAAAGGTAACAGCTGAATCTTGCCCCTCTATCAAATTATATAGCTATCTCTCACTATCAGCACTTAAATTAAATCCATTGATCAGAGCAGCAAACTTCTTTTAGCCTAATGAGCCAAAGTCTTTCCAGCTAAGAGGCTCAGGACTGGAGCATTCCCAGGCAATGATATCATCACCCAAGTTTTGTGGTGGCAGCCATGATATGTTTATTTTTTATTTTTTTAAATAAGCACACGTTGCCTTAGAAGTCAACTCATCTTCTCCTGTGGCATTCTCAAAAATAAATATGGCAGTTGCCGGGACCCAGTATGGATGCTGTTTTTTGTGTTTTTTTTAAAGGGGGCCATAGCAGGCATAAGCAGTGGAGCCGTACTGGAGTCCTGGTGGCGGCCCAGTGTTGAATGGTATTGGCACCAGCCCCAAGAAGGTTGCGACATGTCCCTATGTTTAGAATAAATACACTGCAGCTCCAGCTTCCGAAGCCCATGCAATACATACACTTTCCTTTCATACACATACTCTGCCCATCATGATGACTGGTGTTTTCATATGGTTTCAATACTGATAATGTAACAGAACATCCATCAGTATAGATAGCCAAAATTCCTGACATAGTGACATTCCATTATTCTCTTGCACAGGGTTCTTCAACCCTGGGACCCCAGGTGTAGTTGAACTACAGCCCCCATCAACCTTGACTGCTGCCTATGGTGGCTGGGCATGATGGGAGTTGTAGTCCAGCAACGTCTGGGGATCTAAGGCTGAAGAACGCTGTGAGTCTAGCCCAGCCAAGAAATGAAACCCTCAATGAAACTATACAGAAAGACACAGGCTTATTGTAAATGGGTGGGGTGACTGGGAACTATGAGGGACAAAAAAACGGTTACCCTAACAGTGGCCTGAAGTGCACTCCTTTATTTTCTTCCATATACATTAAATACTGCCTTTCACTTCAGAGTGAGGCGGGAAGATAAAACACTGTTGTTTTAGTGGCAGCAAAATCTACCTGATTGGCCTGACCGCCACTGACAAGGACGCACCACCAGGGGGCATTGCAAAATAAAAGGCCTCTCCCTCCAGGTAAGGTAAAGGGACCCCTGACCATTAGGTCCAGTCGCAGACGACTCTGGGGTTGCGGCACTCATCTCGCTCTATAGGCCGAGGGAGCCGGCGTTTGTCTGCAGACAGCTTCCGGGTCATGCGTTTGTCTGCAGACAGCTTCCGGGTCATGTGTCCAGCATGACTAAGCCGCTTCTGGCGAAACCAGAGCAGTACATGGAAATGCCGTTTACCTTCCTGCTATTTATCTACTTGCACCTTGACGTGCTTTCGAACTGCTAGGTTGGCAGGAGCTGGGACTGAGCAACGGGAGCTCACCCTGCCGTGGAGCTTCGAACCGCCAACCTTCTGATCGGCAAGCCCTAGGCTCTGTGGTTTAGACCACAGCGCCACCCACGTCCCTTCTCCTCCCTTCAGGTACATCATGCCTATCAGAACAGCAGCCATTTTGCTAGTAATCTGTAAAGCACAGCTTTTGCTCCAACAGGTCTTTCCCTTCCTTCCTCGTAAGTCCAACATTGTCAGCCCTCTAAATTAGAAACCTTTAGCTCCTTACTCCAGTCAACACACGTCCACAGAAAAACAGCCCAGTGGAGTAAACCACGTAACGGCTTGTTATATCCTGGCTGTGTTTTCTTTCTTTTTATGAAGGCCTGCCTCCAACAAGCAGAGCGAAGGATAGCTGGAGGCTTAAACGTAAAGACAATTCTGTCTTCACCGGAAAATGCCAAAAAATGGTCTTGCTGGGGGTGTTGGCAAGGAACCCAGACAGAAGGATCAGTTCATAAGATTACTAAATATGTATCTTGCCACGAGATGACAGCATTATGGGTTATAATATTTGGATTTCATGGCACGGAAGCTACATGTGCCGCCCTTTCTATGCTCAGCCCCCTCATTCCGTTGCAACAGCTGGGATGTCTGTTGCTCAGTCTATCAAGGAGCATCTTGACATATTCCTTCAAATAGAAGCAGGGGAAAGCCATGGGGCTTAAAGACATGCTGTCTAGTTCAGATAAAACAGTAGCAAAGGGAAAGAGAGGAAAAGATATAAATGCTCTAGTTGGGGGGGGGGAGAAAGAAAGCTACAGGAAAAGCAAACAAGCCTCTTTCCCCCTTCAGGATTTCATGTTAATATTTTTGTTGCTCAAGCTGTAAACATTCATCATCATTAGGCATCGTCCTAGATGGGAGTGTGACGTTCGCAGTCATCTTAACAGCAGTGTTTTTAGTAAGATCTGAAGGTGAACTTCTGTGCTATGTAAGGTCCTATCCACCCCTTGTCTTAATGTGCGTGGTGCACCATATGTGGTTCAAAATGCACTTTAAGCCAAGGAGTAGATGGACCCTAAGAAAATAAATTGCTACATATATAAGCTTTTAACACCCACACAAACACATTATTCTGTGCAGCCCTTTGTCACAACAAGCATAGCAAGTAGATACTACTATTTCTAATCAGGATATAAACTGGTTTTCAGTTTTGTTGCAACAATCGTCTTTATGACTATTGTCACTACTGGAACATTTTTATTGTTTGTGTTGGTGAAGCTGGTTAGCAGCCTGTATGGCTGCTGCAACCATCATTTCAACAGATCTGCAGCAATTTTTCACCGAGAATAAGACTAGTGGCTGTTAAGGTTAAAAGAGAGAATCTCATTCTTATTTTGCATTTCAACATTCTTTTCAACAAGAGGTGCAGTTAATGAGGCATTCCCCCAACTTACGCTCTCCATGCCACATCTTTAACAAGGCACGCTGTGGGCACCAGAAATAAACCGAGCCAGAAGTATCCACACCTCAGCACCATTCCTGCCTGTAAGGAGGGAGAAATAAATGCAGCGTTAATCACGATCACGTTACACAATGTAGCAGGGACTGGCTGAAATGAAAGGGTAAGTTAATAACAAGGAATATAATAAAAGCAACTGAAAAACAACGTATTGCAAGTTGATCTACTGATTTTATTTCATTCCAAGAATTGCCACCCAATTACTGTTGTTGGTTATTCATTCGCAAGCCCTACCTTCCAACTCGGTGGGCCTTCAGAGAAGCTTATGGTGGTTACAAAGCAAAGTGATGGTTGACCACTTGAGTTTCTCAGAGCACACGTTGTTCTCACAGCACAACACAACCTGCCTCCTTTATTATTTCCCCAAATATTTGTGGCAAATATTTCTTGACATTCAATGACATTGTGTGATTGATGTCACTCTTAGGTTGTAACTCAGTGGTGGTCCTCCATATGTGGGTGGAACTCCAACTCCAACCATCCATAGTCATTGACCATGATGGTTGGGGTTGATGGGAGTTGGAATCCAACAACATCCGGTGACCCTTTTAATGCTTCAGGAGGAAATGCACACTTATGCTAGGTTGCTTAATGCTACTTCAGAAACAGAGGAATGGTCCTTATACTAAGTCAGACCATTGGTTCATCTATCTCAGCACGGCCTACAGCAGGGATCACCAATGTGATGCCCTCCAGACAATTCCCATCAACCCTAACCACTGGCAATATTGGCTGGGGCCACTGGGAGTTATAGTCCAATGTCTGGAGAACATCACATTGGCTATTCCTGGTTTACAATGACTGGCAGTGGCTCTCCAAGCCAATTGAACTTGGCTCTTTCTGCATGCAAAGCAAACACTCCAGCACTAAGGTATAGCTCTTCAGAGGCCCATCACATATTGTCATCAGTTCCTCTCCCACATACACTCTCTCAAAATCTTTTTTACTTACTTTGCCAAACTTTTATTAGGCATTACAAATATAGGCCATCATAAAACATCCATATATAAAATTTTAAAACATATACAAATGAACAGCCATGTAAAAATATGTAATAATGAGGATTTTCATTGGAGTTTCTTCCCACTAAATAGTGCCATTCATCACTCTAAGAGATACTATTGATAAAAACTCAGCCACCCTTGTAGCTACTTCCGGGTTAATGTCAGACAGATAGAATCTGATGTTTTCATTGTGCCGTGATGTTAGACTACCCAGAAAAAGGGGATAGCACATGTTTATGTAGCTGGTTGTACAATGGACAGTAGATAAGAATATGTTCTACTGTGTTTGGCACATTCAAAAAACACCCACAATGTCTATCATTTCTGGGAATGTTTAAATATCTTCCCTTGACAAAAGCTGAGGGAAAAACGTTCAGTTGGTCTAACATAAAGGCCCTGCATTGGACTGCAATTATTAATTTTGAAATATAAGTGACCCTGTTATCTGTTGTATTTAAACCATAACACTTGAGGGAGCAAATTTTATTTACAGCTGACTCAATGTTCTGTTTTTCAGTGTCCCTTAATCTGATTTGAATATTACAATAAATATATTGCTCACTTGAATTATACAAAAATTCCAAGTCAATACCAATAAATCTGATTTTGCTATGTAAGAGTTGGAACCTTCTGGATTTATAAGAGTCCTTAAGTAACTCAGAAAGCAGACGCAAAGGTTGGCAATGGAAATGGCAACGCAGCCAGTATTATATAGTGCTAGCCCACACCCAGTATTCCATCGTGTGTATACCTAGTTCTGCACACATCGTCTCATACTTAATTGAATTTGGCAGACCCAGGATACGTCAAGAAACTTGAGTGTATCTTATCTAAATCACTATTATATGTTCGTATCCATATTGGGATCCCAAAAAGTAGCTGGGACGACAATTTAGCTTGAAAAATTTGAATAGCAGCTGGTATAAATTGGTTACCTTTCTGAAAGTAAAAGAAAACTACTTCTGAGGAGGTACATTTTGCCTGTTTTATAGCGCTTGTGCAATGGTTTGACCAACCTGAGTTGCTCTGGAATAAAATTCCGAGCTATCTGTGCATCTTTACTTGCTGGATTTCTTGTCCTTTTATTTTCCATTTCTCTAATTTCTGGGAATTCGAGAAGACCAGAATTTTTGTCTTCTCATAATTTATTGAGAGTTTATTGATTTCACAATAGGAAACCAGGGAGCGTAAAAGACATTTCAGGCCTATCCTCGTCAGTGATAATAAGGCCGCATCATCCGCATACAATAACAGGGGGACTGGGTTTTGATTGATTTTGGGGCATGTGATTCTATTTTTTTAATGTGCTCTGGAAGATCAGATAAAAATAAATTAAAAAGAAAAGGGGCAAGAATACAACCTTATTATACCTTTCGCATTAGGGGTGTAGGAAGAGAGGTGACCTTTGGCACTGAGTTTGATTTGGCAGATGTTAAAGGAATATGAATTCTGTATTAAGATCAGCAAGTGTCAATCTTAATACTGAAACTTGGCGACCAGTGCTGTAAGGCATAGGCTGGATAAGCCAGAATAGATATTAAACGCATCCCCCGGTCCCTGTGACTGATATGTCTTATGGTATGACAGATCTATTTGGATGTTTTGCTGGTGGTCACACTTTGAAATTCAACTGCATTTAGCAACAAAGCTGTCGCAGCAGGACAACTGCTTGACAGGTGCTTTTTCAACACATTTATCATCAGTTCTTTGATGCTAAATCCTGAACGCAATTGCCAGCATGGCAGAGCGGTGGTAAATCTTCCAGAGCTACAAAAGGTAAGATATGCAGTTTGCTTGGACGTTTATGAATACTTTGGGACGCAGTGGAGCAAGAAGTAAACAACTTCTAACCTTGGAATCAATTTTAACAATGCGTATTTTTGCGGCAGATATTTGCAGCCCAAAATACAATGTACATTCTCTAGAACAGGGGTTGGCAACCTAAGGCCCAACCGGCCCATGGACCCCCACCGCCCACTTGGTCGGCTCCTGTGTGCCACGCTAAACCGGCGCCAAGCAGAGCAGAGACCGCCTTCCGTGATGCTGGCTGGCTTCCCATTGGCTGCAGGAAGCTGCGCACGCCTCCTCCTCGCTGGGAGGAGCACCAGAAATAGTGTTTGCACATGTGCGCACTCCAGCCCACCGCGGCATCTGCAGGACCATGAACCAGCCCAAGCCACAAAAACTTTGCTGACCCCTGCTCTAGACCACTCTGTGAACATAGCTGCTGCTCAACGGCAGACCCATGCACAATGCATTGCAGTAGTCTAACCTGGAGGTGATCAGTACCTAGACAATTGAAGCCAAGCGATACGATACGATACAATACGATAATCTTTATTGTCATTGTCCCATACAGAACAACGAAATTGAAAAATCTACACCTGGTTAGCCTCCTAAAAACTCTGATGCCCCACAACTAAATACAGATACTTCCTTAGAGACTGCCTTACACTGTGTTTAAAACCAAAATCGCTTTTGGATAGAAACTGTTTCTCCGGCGGCTAGTCCTGGTCTTTATAACCCTGTACCTTCTTCCAGAAGGCAGAAGCTGAAAGAGATCATTTCCAGGGTGCGCACTATCCTGCACTATCTCTGCAGCTTTCTTATGGCACCTGGAGGCATAGATTTGATCCAAGGTGGGAAGAGTGCACCCAATTATTCTTTCCACAGTCTTTACAACCAATGGACAGCATTGTTATTTCCCTGACCGTGCAACTCCCAAACCACACACACAGACCATAAGCTAACACACTCTCAACAGTACAACGGTAAAATGCCATCAACAGGTCCTTTGAGTGATAATTTTTCCGGAGGATTCTCAGAAAATATAACCTCTGCTATCTCCACACAGAGAGGGTTGCAGCTAGTCTACCAGCTCTACCGCTGAGTTTATGGCTCTTCCCCATATTTTATCCCACTGAATCTTTGCATGTTTTTTGTTCCACTGAATCTTTGAATGTTTTTGTTCCAGGGAGAAATATACTTTCTATTTTCTGTTTGATCCCTCTCAACAATAAAGATGTCGAAGAAGGTAGCTGTGTCCCATATATATATTTATAGCCTTCATTTTATTGGACTCACAAATCTAACCTGCGCTTTTCCCTTGCCACCTGGAGAGCTAGAAATGCATATTTTATCATGGAAAATGTGGTTGTAGTGCAACAACCCTTGCAAACCAGGGATTTTTAAGGAGTGTCAAGTATCTTGAAAGGGCACATTACTGAAAATGCTTGTAAAACAGCCTTTTCTTTTCTTTTCTACATTGCAAAATAGAAACCACAGAATATGCATCAGTTAACACTTTGTCAGTTCTTAACCAAAGATGGATTTTACAAGATCACTGAAGGGAAAAGCTGAAGTAGCTTCACAGGACCAGGTTATCCACAAGCAAGCTAAGAAGAGGACAAGAAGACCTAGAAAGAGCATTGCTAAATCTAAAAGAAAAACATCTCATTTCCTAATAAGTTCCTCAAAGGCTTTTAGTCTCATTTTTGTAACCAAGTTTGAGGGAATGAGTGACCACATTGTCCGGACATCTGTTTTTAAATATTAACGCACAGGAAAGAACTTAGCTAGCTATTAAACCCACCCATGAGAGACATAAAGCAGTATCTCAAGATTGTCTTTACTTTTTTATTCTTTGGAGTTTGGCAATTATAAAGAAAGCCCTATAGGAGACAAAATTCAACAGGGATTCATTTTATTTCCCTTTCCAGCCCTTTTGGTTGTCCCACATACCCTCTTCTCGCACAGGTGTGGAGTATCGTTTCCATTTGAAAAAGCTGAACTGAATTTGAAGCATAGAACAAAACCCCAACTTTATTTTTCTGCACTCATGGGAGAAAATGTGCAACTGGGCTGTTTTTGTTATGGCTTATAACAAGTAGACACACAGAATCCTAAAGGAGCCATAGAATGTACCCTTTTGCTTGTGGGTAATGTTTGCAAAGTGTACAATGCGTCGTATGATTTTCTTAACAGAGAGCTGCAATGAAGACCCCATTATTAAGAGAGCCAGTGATATAGGGAAGGAGGACTGGACACCTTGAAAAAGATATGGGGAACCGATAAATTTGGATCCAAAGACGACCTTCTGCAAATTTAAAGTGTCTCCCACTCATGAAAGGGATTATTAAAATCTCTTTCTAGAGCAACATGCAAGGGAAGCAAAACTAATTCAATGGTCTTCTATAGAATTTGCCTATGATATGCTAGCACAGGGGTGAGGAACCCTAATTAGGCCCACCAGACTTCCGCATTTGGCCTAAGAGATGATTTTGGCAAAGCCTGGCCCATCAGGAGGTCCATAAATGTAAGATAAACTTTATTAACTATTTACAAGATGAGGAGTCTCTGTTATAGGAAGCCATAGCTTTTCTGAATCATTCTGCTGCCCAGACGACCCTTCCAGTCTCATGTGATGCACTTAGGCACAGCCCACTTAAAGGGATACTGTCCTCACAGTGTGGGCAGGTAAACGCATGGCTGGCCAAAAGGGATCACCTGGTTGTCGGCACTTGCATAGCACTGTGGTATGTTTCTAGACCAATGAATATTGATTAGTGGGGCTGAGAACTGAAGGTGCGCTTGTATATCTTCTGAAACTATTTTGTTTCTCATGGGTTACTAGACCAGGGACTGACAAAAAGCTATTATCGTTGGTCTTTGCTTCTAGCTATGAGCTATGGAAAGGGACGTGGGTAGCACTGTGGTATAAACCACAGACCCTAGGGCTTGCCGATCAGAAGGTCGGTGGTTCGAATCCCAGGGTGAGCTCCCGTTGCTCGGTCCCTGCTCCTGCACACCTAGCAGTTCGAAAGCACGTTAAAGTGCAAGTAGATAAATAGGTACCGCTCCGTGGGAAGGTAAACAGCATTTCCGTGCGCCACTCTGGTTCACCAGAAGCAGCTTAGTCATGCTGGCCACATGACCTGGAAGCTGTATGTCAGCTCCCTCGGCCTATAGAGCGAGATGAGCGCACCAACCCCAGAGTCGTCTGCGACTGGACCTTATGGTCAGGGTCCCGTTACCTTTACCTTTATGAGCTATGGAAGCTTTTGTTTAATGAATGTTTTGATTCTGGAATGTGTTTTGAAGAAGGTGACTAAGATGATCAAGGGTCTGGAAACCCTTATGAGGAATGGTTGAGGTAGCTGGGTATGTTTAGCCTGGTAAAGAAGAGGCTGAGAGAGAATATGATAGCCATCTTCAAATATCTAAAGGGCTGTCACATGGAGGATGGAGCAAGCTTGTTTTCTCCTGCTCTGGAGGGTAGGACCTGAACCAATGGATTCAAGCTACAAGAAAGTAGATTCCTACTAAATAACAAGAAGAACTTTCTGATGGTAAGAGCTGTTTGACAGTGGAATGGACTCACTTGGGAGGTTGTGGACTCTCCTTTGTTGGAAGTATTTAAGCAGAGGTTTGATGGCCATCTGACATGGATGCTTTACTTAAGATTCCTGCATTGCTAGGGTTTGGACTAGCAAACCCTTACACTTCCTTCAGTATCTTAAAAGTACCTATATTGAGGTGTAGCAAAATGTACATTTACTTACATGCAACAAACTAATCTGTTGAGTGGAACAAGGCAAAGCAACAATAAATTACTTAATTGGTGGCCTACCCTAGTTTAAATATATTTCTCAAGAATGCTTGAATACTTTATTCAGTGATAACCTATAGGTCATTTAAAGCCAGATTTGGTTAATTTGACTAATTGGCAATAAACATTCAAACTGATGAGATATAAGGATTCCTTGTTTCAATTTTTCATTATTTCTCCAACAGCTTATTTAAAAATATAATTCAACTGTGCTGTTATGATTGATGTCACAGTGTGGCTACAGACTATATTGTAATTTATTGCAGGAAATACAATTTCTTACTCATTAGTAGTCTTGGTCAAGCTGAGAAATTACTGCAGAAACAAAATAATTCATTTTCAAAGTTATCCCGGGGGGACTCTTGACAGGTTACAATCATTCTTACAGGTTTAATTGCAAGCCCCGAAACATATTCAAAAAAAGGATGCAGTGGGGAGCTTTCCATCGCCCTAAATGAAGTTGTATACAGAGAGTAAGGTATCACAAATCTGGAAAACACAGGTTTTATGAAACAGACAATGTGGCAATGTTACATGCTTTAATCACTCTTTTGATGTGAACTGCCACTCCGCACATATAATTTATGACATGAAAGGGGCGATTCACTGCCAGCTTCAGTTATCATCATTTTTTCATTGGTAGCTGGATCTCTTACATTTCAGCTTTTACAAATAGCCTTACTTTTACACAGTAGCTGGTTTTATATAACAGTTATGCCGTTATCATGTATGCTGCAGGGGAAAAAATAATTAAATTTTACAGAAACCCACCTTTGAATGAAAGGCTCACAGGGAGTAATTATATGGAACAGAAGCCCAAGGATTCCCAATGAAGATATCTAGCACAGTAATACAAAATGCTATATCAATGCACCAATGGGCCAAATTAAGACTACAGAGTGAATAGTAATACTGAAATGTTCTGCTATCTATATATTATACTAAAAAGAGATCTGGGGAGGGGAGTTGTGCCCATCTTCCCCCTTAGACAAAATGTTTAAGAGGGAGAATGAGACACTGTACTGTACGTAGTTCTAGACCCAGACTCCTTGACTAGGCAGATGTTAGGATGCATATTGAAGTGTCTATATATGGAAGTTCTCCCACCTATTCTCTGTATTTGACCACACTCAGTGAGATGGTTGGTGCTATCAGGTTTGACTGTTTGGGAAAGGAGAAGAGTGATGGTACTGAATAATGGTACCCACTCCCCCCCCCCCCAATTCTTAGTCCACCCATTTGATTGGCAGGTGGGCTCACACAGATACTGTGATTGCTGAACTCTAGACTGAAGTTATAGTAGCAAAAGGAGGAGTTCACTCTAGCAAAGGGGTTATCAACATGGCAACCTCCAGATGTCATTGGGCTACAACTCCCACCATCCCTGACCATTGGCCATACCGGCTGAGGCTGCAGTCCAATAACATCTAGAGGTGACCACACTGGCTATTGTGATAGCTGGGGGCCTCTGTGATTCACCCTTGACTGCCTATGAACCTCTTGTTGAGAGTGACTATGTTCTACAAGAGATTTCCCTCAGGTATGCAGACTAGGAAGGACCATGTTTTTCAACAGGAAGGGTCTTCTGCAATGAGTAAATAATGAATATGGTTGTCAAATCCCATTCAGAAGTTCACAAACTAAGCACAATGTAGCTTGAAACAAAATTTCAACTACTGAAACAATAAGTGGCATCCATATATAGATTTTTAAGTACAAGCAATTTTGGAAAGTTCAAAATTAATAAAGCATGATTTATGCAGATTTTAAAAAAACTATTTTAGAATTTAAACATTTTGCTTCAGCTCTATTTTGGTTGATACAAGACACAGCACACAAGGATTCCTGTGACGGTCATAACCACACCTACAAATTGTTCCTCAGAGCCAATGATGTCTGCACTAAATGAAGACGAAACAAAGAATTAAGAAAAGCAACGTTTTGTCTGGCAACCACATGGAGGTTCTAATCCTCTGGACATCCCACCATGCATGGTAAGTGAAAACACCCTTCATGTCCCATAAACTCAATGGGATGGAACCTATGCATACCACAAATGAATCTTACTCTATAGGCACCATTCCCTTCATTATTCTCTCTCCTTCATATTGTTCCCATTACAGCTTATAATTTTACTTAGGTTCTGAGTGGCCCCTTGCAAATGTCACCTCCAGTGGTGCTGTTACAGTTAAGTAATTTTAGACTCTCGAATAAATGGACTAACTGTGGGGTGGGGGGCTCCTTATATGGTAATGTGTGCAACCTCACTTATAAGATCCATACCAAACTCTTGCTTTTCGGAATTTCCCCACTAGATCTTCTAAAGTCTGACCTTACCACAGCTAAAAGAATCATCAACCAGAGACTAGATGATAATGGATTGCAATGTGATCTTATGTTGGGAGGGGGTGTGTGTTCACCCTGGTACATGGGAATTTCTATCACTCAGCAAGTACCAACTTATTTAACATCCCTCTCAAATGCTAGCCATTGCTTTGCGTTTATCAAGGCGAGGTTTAACGTTTTTCCCTCTAGGGTCCTTTTCCATAGATTCTCTAAGGGCCGAGTCTCTGAATTATGTTCTTGCGACAACAAGGCGATAGAATCCCTTCAGCATATAGTTTTTAGTTGCCCCCTGTACAGTGCTGCTCGGACAAACCTTCTGAGACCATTAGTTCAAAAATTTTCTGGTCTGCCGGTGGAGACCCGCCTCGCCTTATTACTGCAAGATACTGATTCGACCGTATCCTTGCAAGTGGCAAGATTTTTAACCTCCGCGTTGTCTTATAAGAGACGAAATGGAATGCTACATGAATTTTGAAAGTTTTATCCATGTTTTATATATATATATTACTGGTTGTAATTGCCCAATACTGTGTGTTATTTTGTATATGAGCTCAAAGCTGCAATAAACCTAAATTCAAGTTCACTTAGTTCCAGATAAAAAAAGAGAAATCAAAAGTCAACGAGTGAATCGATCCGTTAATCATTAACTATTTGTGGAGAGCTAGCCCACTGCCTCTTTCCTATTAGAAAGAAGGGTGAAATGCAACTTCCTTAGTCCTGAACTGCACTGTTTGCCCAGAGGATCATGTTCTTCCTTTTTATCTATGTGACTTTTACCTTAAGGAACATGATTGTTAGCATTGACGGCATGATTGCTATCAATGTCTCAGAGATCTATGCTTCTGTGCAAATCCACTCAACTCATTCCATCCCCCATTTAACAACAACAACAACAACAACAACAACAACAACAGCAGCATACCCAGTACATTGTACAAGTATAAAAGAACACAACAAAACATCAAACTAAAGCTTCCCACTATAGGGCTGCCTTCAGATGTCTACAGAAGGTCGTATAATTGTTTATCTCTTTGACATCTGACGGAAGGGCATTCCACAGGGAGGACGCAACCACCAAGAAGGCCCTCTGCCTAGTTCACTGGAATTTCACTTCTCACAATGACAGAATTGCCAGAAGGCCCTCTGAGATGAACCTCAGTGACCGGGCTGAATGATGGGGGTGGAAACGGTCCTTCAGATGTACAGCCAATACCTGGCTGCCTTTTCCTTGTACACCCCCAAAAGAGAATGGAACAGTTAGGTGATGACGGTGTCCACCTTCCCTTCCCCCACTAAGCCAATGGAATCTTATGGATGAAGACCTATCTCCCTCTAGATTTCAGACAACCTAATTTTGCCTTGATCTCCCTATCTATCAGTAAGAAATCCCTCTGTCATTGAAAACATCTCAAAGAAAGTTGCATTTCTGCCTTTGTGGGACTCTTGAGTAATGAATAATTTCAGGCCCTTTGTTAAAGAAGCAGGAGGAGGAAGAAATCTGATAGTTCTAGGCTTCACTACACTTTATGGAATTGATTTATATTTTCCTTCTAATTAACATTACTAGGAAAAACATTTGGGGAACTGCACTGCAGCCCGTCTTCAAGAGCTCCAGGGTGGAGGTTCAGCAGGCCCCATCTGTGCCTCTACAATGAATTACTTCCGCAAGCACACAGGCCCAAAGCCTTTCTGAATCCTTCCCCATAATCCTCAACATCTGTTCTGTGTCCAATCCAGACCAACTGTGGGAATCTGCTGTCAGCATTAGCACAGATGAGTAAACATACAAGTGCCTGAGTTAGACGGCCCTGTGATTTCAGCTGAGAACTCCGGACATAAAGCAAGTTTCTTATTTAAACCATTCACAATGAAAAGGAAGCACCTGTTCAGAGAATATCCAAAATAAATTTTCCAGGAGTCTTTAAAAAAGAAGAAAAAGGATGACTGACAGCACTAGTTCAAGGTATGACATGAGCGCAAGTCAAAACATTTGTTACTAAGGGAGCTCCATTAATAATATAAACAGGTTACTTTCCTTTTCTGCCTCAACAATACACACATCTGCTGTCTAGGGCTAGAGCTCTGGGATAGTTTTATACTGGATTGATGCCAAACTGCAGCTGATCCATGTGATCAGCACTGTACTGTGGGCAAGTTGCATGTCTGATGGTCACTGAGGCACAAATGGAGACCCCCAAGGCTGCTGCATGGGGGAAATCAGGGGAAAATCAAGTGGCAAACAACTTTCAAATGCTATGGAACCCACTTGAACACACCATCCTGTAAGAAGCATTTTGACCGTAATATTGAATCAGTCCTCAGCCAATTCTGAATCTACAATTCTATGTGGAGCAGCCAAGGTGATTGCTGCTTTGGCATTTGCTAGGAACTACTTCTGCTTCTGGCGATTGTTCCTTCTCAGGAATAGGTAGAAGATGTCATCAGTTTCTGCCCAATAATTCACATTAACTCTTTCAACAGACACTGATCTGGGTGTTTCATTTTCAATTTGTACAGTAGCTGGAGTCTGCTATATTTTTTCTCCATCAAGAATGTACATGGAGCTATCAGCAAGACTGAATTTAGCCAGTAAATGGAAAACTGCAATACCTTAGTTTAGATTATTGGTATCAATCTCTATGGACTATTGATTGTTGTAATGGAGGAAATAACCTATCAAATGAGACTTGTACACTGTTGTTGACTATACATCACAACAAACATTTACTAAGGGCCCAGCACTTCAGGTTGCAGTATCAGGTAACATTGCTAAAAATTTTGTGTAAGGATGTTATCATTAATGTGGCTTTTTGTTTGTTTGTTTAGTTCTCTATGTGACCTGGGAAGGAAAGGATAGGGAAAATCAGTAAGTTTATATTTTGTAAGTCGTGACATATGTGATGTGAATGTTTTTTATGTACATTTCTGCGCACAACTTTATTATTTGTATGTTGGAAAATTCAAATAAAAAGAGTTTTTAAAAAGAGCTGAAGAATTAACAGGAAACCCCTCACTCCACCCAGCTACAGCAAAGTCCAGTGCCACCTAGTGACTAAACTAAATAATGACACTATCCATACACCAAGGTCTATCATAGAATCATAGAGTTGGAAGGGACCCGAAGCCTGACGTGAAATAAGTGTTTCAGGGGGTGGAGGCGATTATTTCTTGCATCCCATGAGCCGTCCACTGGGATAGCCTAATTATAGAACAACAAATTTGCACCTGAGTAACACAAAATTCTAAGGCTGCACAAGGACCTGATCAAAGCGAATCAATATTCATAATTTATTGGGGGGGAGGCAATAATGATAGTGCCAGAGCATGGCATGCTGAGCAGAAACTAGAGAGCACAAATCCATATATTCTTCAATATGTTATAACTGAATGCCCTCAGTCATCAACATTAAGTGCAGCCATGCAATTTCTTTTACTCCTTCCTGCCTTGGAAAGGCTGGCAAAGCTATAAGACATGTGCACGGCAAGGACTGGGATTTGAATTTCTTAACACATCTTTCAGCAAGGCCAGGCAGCTGTCTTCCTCAATGACAATGAAGTCCAGACGAGGTGAGCTTCAAAGCTCTTAGTTTCACCACCCAGACAACCAGGCTAAACTAATCCAGTGGGGAAGCAAATCTGCATTTCGACTGGAGGCCTAAAAGGGAGAGCGTGAAGATCTCAAAATAAGCACCATACCTTCGTAGACAGCCTCCACCATTGGAGAACACAACCCACTAAAGCAAAATGCCACAGTGGCAAACGCTGGCTGGCATGCGACTCCCCACCGAGCTCACAAACTTTCAGCTGTTCACCTTCGAAAACTCTTGCCTTTTATGCTGCAGCTGGGCTGAATGCTGCTATTGTATCTGGAAGATTTCTGAAAAATAAAGTCTAATGGAGAGGTGGGGAGAAAATTTCGAATTATACTAAGGAGTGAAGTTGGTGTTCAGTTATAGAGGAATAGCCTGTGGAAACATTGGAGCTAATCTCACTGCATTACTTTCTTCTTGTGAGGCAGTTTCCCCCCTGCTCAAGTCACAAAGCACACAAATTGCTGGAAGAAAGAGCAAGGACTGAGCATTTGCCTGCAGCCTCTTCCTTTCTCCGTCTCATATCCAGTAGACACAAATCAGAAGAGAGAAGTTGGACAAACAACACTAGTCCCACAACCATTGGCTAATTGGCTAATTCAGATTTTTTTGGGGGGGGCTGAGTGGAAATTTTCCAGTTTTATGATACCTAAAACAGCATTTCAGATGCTTACGTTCTCTGCCTTTTAACTTTAATTAGACTTGCCTTAGGCTCACGGGGCTATCATATTTTTCCAAAACTTGTTTTTTCAAGCAAGTCAACTCCTTCTACTGGTGAGTTTTCCCACATGACATTAGCCTTTCAGTTTGCTCTAAGCGTTGCTTTTTCTTCATTTTTATTATTGTTTACCAAAGGCTTGCAGGCAGTATGGAAATAAAGTTAAACCAGGGGGAAATTATTATTTATTTTTTCCTCTCAACTCAACTATTTTTTCCTCTTCCCCTCAAATTTCAGCCATGAAAAATCTTCAAGTGTCGCTTGCAACCCCAAAATTAACGGAGGTGGCAGCAGCCTTCTTCCCCACCTTCTCCACAGGATTTACCGGCCTGTTTCTTCTTCAGATTAAACTTCCTCCCCCACAACTCCACACACATGAATGATTTGTGGACCGTACAATAAACCCATTTGCTACAGGCAGCTGAGACATTATCAAAGGTTTCATTACAGCCGTCAAGCTTTAAGTATCCTGCAACTGTTGGGCAAAAAATGTACAGTTGAAGGTAGCATTAAATATATTCATCACCTGCTTTTGCCAGGCTCCTAAAAGCAGCCTGGACTAAAAAGAAATTAATCTGGAATGCTGATACAGAATATTTTTTAAATCAACATTGCAGGTGGATACCGGTAATAACAGGTCAACCCCTTTGGTATAGAGCAAAAAGCAGACAAGTATTCTCAACCAAGCCACATGTTTCTACTCTAAAATAAAGGGTACCAAACTTCATAATGTTCTCTCTAAGAAGCTGGCTTTTTATAAGTTGCAGGACTCAAGAGGAGGAGGAAAAGATGATAGGAGGGCACTGCAGAAGAGAAGGAAATAGCTTGAGGAAGATTTAAAGTGCCAATTCTCCATTAAAGGTTCGGAATAATTCAGAGTGGATATGATTCTAAAGCTCTGGGGATTCACGCAGCCCTGCCTCGATTCAAGGAATTAATAACCAATCGGCTGCAAAGATAAGACCCTATAAATATTTAAAGTGGTTAATCTTTTGGCAGCCAAGGAGAGCATTTCCCATCAGGCCCTCACCTTTTACCCGAGCGACAATGACGGGATTTCTCAATTGGCATTACAGGCACACCTGCCGTTTTCTGGGGTGTGAATCCATTAAATGGGAAAGTTGCCTGTAGTCATCGATCCGTCTCCAGCTCTTTGAAACAACAGCACGAAAAGCTTTGTTTATAAAGAGAGAGGTGAGAATGGGAGGGACGACACCAGTACAGTGCAGCAAAAAGTGTACTGGTCCTGGGAAGCAGCAGATGGGGCGGGGGTGGGGGTTTCGACCTCTGAAGCTTAGCAGCACCGAGAATGGAAGAGGTCATTGTTTCACTTTGGCTGCTGTACCCAATGCATGCAGAATCCAAGGCCCACTGGGTTTGCTTTGCCGTTATGTCCCTTCACTGTCCTGTCTGATATATTGTGAATGGGTGTCATTGACTGGCTGGATGTAGAGGAGTGGTGGGAGGCACCAGCTGGGGAACCCCCAGGGGAAAGTGGCTCAGAGCCAGGCGATTGCTGGTGAGATGACAACGAGTAGTCAGAGGAAGAAGAGGGAGGAGACTAGGAGGAGGTGGTGCCGGAAGCTAAAGATGCAACAGGGTTTAGTGAGCAGGAAGAGGACCTGGCAGAGAGCAGTTCAGAATCAGAGGCAGAAGCAGAGGGGAGGTGGGTGGGCCAAGAGGCAGAGTGGAGGCAGGCTGCTGAAGAACCCAGGGGGTCTCCCCCTCCTGCCGCAACCAGCTCTCCTCCCCACTGGTCTCCCAGAACACAGAGAGGAATGAAGAGGCCAAAGCAAAGAGAGACAAGAAAAAGGAGCAGTGGGCTATTGGGGAAGGGATCAGTGGAGGAGCCTTAGAGAGCAGTGGGAAGGCAGGGACCTTTAGTCCTCGCAACTGTCTCAATGGGGCAAGACCTACTGGGAAGAGTTGCTGTGACCACCAGGCCTGTGCTGTTTTGGCTCCTTTGAATAAAGAGTTAACTTCACTGACACCGGGTGTTTTATTACTGACCTACTCCTGTCTCCGGCTCCACACAGTGGGTTTTGCCTTAAAACGGTGCCTGAGTGAAGCCTATGATTTGACAATGGATAGTTAATATTTCTCAGGGTGTGTGTGTCCCTGAATGAGGCAGTTCGCTTGCAGGAGTAAGGGGTGAATACAGGAAGCCGCCTTATAGCAGGTCAGATCATTGGCCTCATCTAGTGCAGTATTGTCTATCTACACTGATCTGTATGTTTTTCCTGAGTCATAACAACATATTAGTCCTGACATACTTTTGCATACATGTGTATTTTATGTGTGCCCCATCCTTTCCTCTGCAGTGCTAATCACATAATATAAATATCATAAAAACAAAAATTAAAATTAATAAACAATAAAACGGCACCTATATAGCAGTTTGCAACTAACCACCAAATGCTTGGTAATATAAAGACGTTTTGAGTTAATGTCTAAACATCAACAAGGGGGGAATTTCACCACCCCAAAAACCCTGCTCTGGGCTACTGCTCTGTTGGATTAGCCTACTGGTGGCGGTGGCGGTGGTAGCAGCAGCAGCAGCCTCCTCCCTTGCAGATCTTAAATGATGGGTCAGAAAGCATCAAGGGAAGCACTCCTTCAAGTGCTTAGGTCCCAATTTGTATAGGGAAGGACCACACACAGCTCAATGGTAGAGCATCTGCTTTGCATGCACAAGGTCCCCAGTTCAATCTTCAACTTCTCCAGGTAGGCCTGGGAGCATCCCCTGTCTGAAACCTTGGGGAGCTGCTGCCAGTCTGTGTAGACAATACTCAGCAGTATGGACCAATGCTCTGACTTAGTATGAGGCTTCTTCCTAGGTTCCTATAGGACTCTGCACACCAGTAACCGACTTGTAGCTAATAGGTAGCCAGTGCAGAATTCTAAGGATATGGAAGCTGTCATATACAGTGGTACATTTAGTTATGAACTTAATGCGTTCTGGAGGTCCGTTCTTAACCTGAAACTGTTCTTAACTAGAGGTGTGCTTTCGCTAATGGGGCCTCTTGCTGCTGTTGCGCCGCCGGCACACGATTTCCGTTCTCATCCTGGGGCAAAGTTCTCAACTCGAGGTAACTCTTCCAGGTTAGCAGCGTTTGTAACCTGAAGCATTTGCAACCTGAGGCGTTTGTAACTTGAGGTACCACTGTACTGAGTCAGATCACTGGTCCATCTAGCTCAGAGGTGCCTACACCACCAGCTGGAAGCAACTCTCCAAGGTTTCAGGCAGGGTTATCTTCCAGCTCTACCTAGCTATTGGTAAAATATGGTCCCTTATTGCTGCCCCATGTAACAAGCTGGCAGCAGCATTCTGGATTCATTAGGGATGCAAGGAGGCAGAGATTTCTATCCTATCCTGTGTTTTTCGCAATCGGAACTGTTTCCGTTCTACCTCAGCTTCGTTTCTGCGAAAACCTACATGGTTCGTATCTCTATCTGTCACGGCCGAATAATTATATGAATTATGTAATCAATTTCAATGGAATGGAAATATATAAAAAAATGCATAAAACAATGCAATTATTTACATTAAGTTTGCAGGACAAAACAACAACAACAACAACAATCATAGCAAATACTGCTTGTATTCACTTGTGTGATTTCTGTTCCTGAGCTTGGACAAACACGCATATCGCAGCAATTTCTCCTCCCGTTTCCATTTCTGACAGAATTCTCCAACATCCTTAATACAAATACTCAGCAAAATAAGGCCACTGTACCACGTATGGCAACAAGGGCAAGCCTCTTAAGCCAAGCAAAGAATGCAGCATTCCCTAATGTGCACAAACTCTTGCGTACTGTAGAGCATGGCACACAAGAAGTAAGAAAATGCAACGGGTGCTAAAAGTCTCACGGAATGCTCACTTAATAAGTTCCATGTAGGTGATCATTGCTTCGTTTGCACGCATGCAGGAAAGCAATTGATCCATGATATATAATAAATACGTAAGTTTTCTGAAGTGGCTTTGGAATCCTAACGTGAGGTAGCTTTGCTTGGTTGGGAAAACAGCTGCTTAGCGAGGCAACTCAATACACGATGGCAGTGACCAGAAACATATGCTCCTTTCTGACAGCTTTTGCACATGGCTGCAATTCCAGAAAGTGATACCATTGTCAACTTTGCTCTACTTCTGTCCTTCTGTTAGCTCGATCTGCTGACATTCAAAGCATGCTGCAATGCCAGTCTGTTTCCTAGGCATCTGGGAAGATAGTGGGGGCTCACGAGGCAGGAAGGGGAGCCTGTCTGTTCCATTTACGCTCATCAGCGCAAGGCTACAGCTCTCTGCACTTCAGATTTTGCATGTGGCAATGCAGTTGATGTGAAAGTCACGAGAAAGGGATTTGGCATCATCATCACTCTGCTCCAAATGTGGATAAAAAGCTGGAGGGCAAAACATATTGATTTATTTAAATACCTCAATACCCTTTTCCCAACAGATCAACGTGGGTTCATTTATTATTATTAATAATAAAAAGAACAGACATCTATTTCTCAAGTCTTCTGTTGACCAAAGACAAGAATTCCATGCAGGCAAATCAGTTGATTAGAGGTGGAGAAATCCAGCATTCTGATCCTCTTCTGCCAGCTCATGTGGTTTCTGTGCTTTCCATGGATGGAACCCCTCTTCTGCAGCCAACATGGAAATTTAGAAAGAACAGAATGACCCACCCCAATTCCAGTCCATTTGACAGAAGGTAGATGGTGTTTCCTTTCCTTTTTTGGGTCTGCTAAGGCCTAGGACCCAGGTGGCGCTGTGGGTTAAACCACAGAGTCTAGGGCTTGCTGATCAGAATGTCGGTGGTTCGAATCCCTGCCACGGGATGAGCTCCCGTTGCTCGGTCCCAGCTCCTGCCCACCTAGCAGTTCGAAAGCATGTCAAAGTGCAAGTAGATAAATAGGGACCACTCCAGCGGGAAGGTAAACGGCGTTTCTGTGCACTGCTCTGGTTCACCAGAAGCGGCTTTGTCATGCTGACCACATGACCTGGAAGCTGTCTGTGGACAAATGCTGGCTCCCTCGGCCTATAGAGCGAGATTGTGAATAAGATGAGCAGGTCCGGAGGGGGGGGGGCTCTTGTCAGTGGTGCCCCTGCTAGACTGTGGACCCTCAACATATGCCTGGCTGACCATTCCTTCTCTGGGGATATTTATAATTTATTTTGTATATTGTTGCATTTATATCCCACCTTTCCTACAAAGAGCTTGAGATGGTATACATGGCTCCCTATCCCTTCATATTATCCTCACAACAACCCTCTGAAGCTGGTTTGGCTGAAAGCTGGGACTGGCTCAAAGTCAACCAGTATGCTTCATGACTGAGTGGGGAATCGGACCCTGGTCTCCCAGGTCACAATGCAGCAGCTCAACCATGGCTCTCCAGGCTGGAGCAAGGCTACGGGTCAAGTATAATGGATCTGATGACAAGCCTGCCTGATCTACTGAGAAATTCCCATCACTGTAATATGACCAGAGCATCATTTTTATTGGGTGTACAAATCTTTGACCCATTGACTCTACGGATTTCTTCAATTGTCTGTTATGGAATCACTCCAAGGTAAGAGGTCTGCAGGTGCTGATTGTGTGCATCTCATCTGTAATTTATCAGGTGGCGGAGGGCAGGTTGGAAGGGAAATTCTGTGCCATGCCTTCTCTTTATCATACCCTCAGCCATTTATATGGCTCTGCAAAGGATGTTGAAGCAAAGAGCACTTGCTCAGCCTACTTCAAGTGGAAATTTAATCTCTGCTTGGTGATGTTACAAACTGTGGAAACATCTGACTTTTAAAAAAAGTTATGTGTTTCCATATATTAACATACGTCTCACACTTGCTCACATCTGCTCAAATAAGCTATGAAATAAATATTTTCCACACTATAAATATAGCACATATTTCTAATGCTTGGAGGTACATCACTTAATCAATCAAAGAGCAGAAGGAGCCAGCTTCTGGGACTCAACTCCTTCATAGGCACAGCTTGCCTTCTAGATCAGCTAAGCAAATTAAATAGATTCTGTGGACAGCTTAACTTCACTTCCAGTTCATATTTCTCTTGTGTACATAAACATAAACACAAGCACGCACACACACTCTGCTGAAGGGGCAGTGGAGAAACAGAAAGACTACATTTAATAACACATCTCCTGTTGTTCAAATATTAAAGTTACCACTCCCCCCCACCCCCTGTCAGTACTAGTCCTGTGCCTATAGCTGTAATATGATTCATAGATATTTAGCCAGGTAGAATAAAGCTTCATCTTATGAACTTTATTGGGCTGCTATTCAAGTTGATGGCCCATAAATGGTGACATCCTTTGAGACCTTTTAAATGCCCCCTGGTGTGACTTTATGGATCATGAAGGGGAAAACTGTGGCACTCCAGATATCACTGTATAGCAACTCACATCATGCCCTGACCATTGGCCCTGCTGGTTGGTGCTGATGGGAGCTGGAGTAAAAAAAACAACAGGATTCTCACCTCTGATGCAGAGGGCACCATGTGGCCCTACCAAGGCACAAGCCAGGCCAGTGTTCCCTGCCCAATTGGCAACCCTACTGGCTCATCATTTTACCAAGCAGATATAATTATTATTCAATGTATATTTCCATACACACACACATACATACATAATTGCATACAACTCTCACAGCCCTGGACTTCTGGAATTAACTGCCCTTGAATTCTCCATACTTGTGTTGCAATTAATAATAATAATAATGATAATAATAAAATTAAATTTGTATACCACCCTCCATCGGCAGATCTTAGGGCAGTTTGCAACATAAAATCACAATATAAAAACCACAAAATGCAAAGTAAAAATAAGAACAACAACAAACCAATAATCCCCTCTCCCACATTTATAAGGGCATTGGAAGTCAATCAGCCAAAGGCTTGCTATTTGCATGGGGGGGGGGGGGGAAGCTCCCTTATAATATACAGTGGAACTTTGGTTTTCGAACATAATCCATTCCGGAAGACCGTTTGACTTCCTAAACGTTCTAAAATCGAGGACCAATGGGTGGATGTCAAAATCCATTGAACAAATGCGCTTCAGAAGCCGTTCAACTTTTGAGGCGTGTTCAAAAATGGAAGCAATTATTTCTGGGTTTTCGGAGTTCGGGTTCCGAATCGTTTGGCTTCCAAGACGCTTGAAAACCAAGCGTAAATCAGTGCATATCCCAGCTCCTACGTGTTTTAAACTCATCTATATTTGGTGGATGGTGTGCTCAAAACTTCTTCTTTAAGCAAACTTATGCATTTGTTCAGCTTACTACAACATACTTTCAGAGAAACTGTCGCCTAAAGGATTATTTCATTAGTTATTAAGCTATTCGCTCTTAAGTTATTAATAAAATCCAAGGGAAATCGCCTTCTTTCTTTTTTAAGAACAAAACTGTAATAATGCTTTACAGCAGAAGCCAGTAGATTTGCTGCCAATGAGAGGCTGTGGCAGATCCACTGGTTGGGGATGGAGAGGCTGCAGCCTGTCCTTTCAGCTGGTGGGATGCAGCCTTCTCTCGGGCAGCAGATCAACAGCTGATGAGAAAAGCACCCCAGCCTGTTTCTTCATTTTACAGGCATCACAAAAATTATTCTCCTGCAAACTGTACACCTGCAAAGAGCAGGGAAAGAAAACTACCAGAGAAGAAGGGACTTGCCCATCTGTTTCAGAGATCTGGATGCCCCTAAAGTCAGCTAAATAGAAGAACCACCAATGGAATGGGGAAGGGAGGAGGAGATGGGAAGGAAGCATGCAAGGAAATGGGAGCTAGAGCTGGAGCAAAATGTTGCCATGCTGAGTGCTCCTGGTCAGGGTTCCAATCAGCCAGTCGTGCCTGTTTTCAGGATACTCTATTCCCTCCCCATCATTTCCTGCTTTCTCCCTCCCTCCTACAGTTGGCCAGTATTCTGTGGCCACTGAGCATGCTCAATCCTCATTATGTTGCTTTTGGCATATTTTCCCCCTATAACAACAAAAGCACCAGCACAGCTTAGAGTTACCCCAAGTTGGCTGATACCTTCCTCTTGAATGGTTCTGTGTTGGCTACTCAAATGATAGCATTGTTGCATGCCACCCCAATCTCCAAGTGGAGTGAGATTCCAGGGGTTACAGATGCCTACCCAGGTTCAGTTTCTGCAGAATGAGGGACAACGGAGACTGTGGTGTCTTTAGCATATATGGTTTAACATCCCAAGAGGGTCTTGCTTCTCCCATAGCCACAGCCTTGGATTCCAGCAGAAATCAGGCATGGCTCATTCTAACTACCAGCAAGTTGAGGGAGGGCATCCCACCAATTTGCCATCTGGCACAGAGCCACTTCATTTGTTTCTTACTTAGAGAACCATTACGTCACCTGGAAGCTGCCCTGGCTACTCCAGGATTTGAATCCGTGCTGGATCCAGGAATTAGAAGGAACCCGGGCATACAGCCTACCCCCTGCCCTGCAAAGAAACAACAACAACAACAACAACAACAACAACAACAACAACAACAGGCAGTATATAGTAGGTGTAAGGAACCTTTGGCTCCTCCAGGTGTAGCTGAACTACAACTCTCATCATTCCTTGCCATTGCCATGCTTGCTGGGGCTGGTGGGAGTGGTAGTCCAACAACACCTGGAAGGCTAAAGCCCTCCTTCACCTGGTATATAGGATACTACGTGGTGGAAAATTGATAATAGAAACATAGAATTGTAGAGTTGGAAGTGCCCATGAGGATCATCTAGTCCAACCCCCTGCAATGCAGGAATCTTTTTGCCCAAACTGGCGCTTGAACCCACAACCCTAAGACCCATGCTATACTGGCTGAGCTATCTTGTTAGATACGGACATTTCAGCGAGCCCATTCTGTCAACCAAACCTCTCTGGCACAAGCCCTCTCAACCTGGGACAGATTTGTCTGCGCCGCACCATTGCGAGAGTGGCCACCTGCATGGGCTCTGATAGAGATGGTGCTGGGCGGAAGAATGTGAGCATCTCGTGCATGGAAATATTTCGGCAGCCTGCTGCCCTGTTGCCTTAAAGTGTCTGTACATTGATTGGCACAGAAAGGGAGAAGTCGCTCCACATGGAGCCGGCTAAATAAAATCAAAGGGCAGTAGTCCTCCAGTTCTGCCAGCCTTGAAAGGAGGGGGAGTGTTTTATCAAAGCATTGTGCATGTGTTCGAACAAAAGGGTTAATCCCTTATCAGAGATTACTAAATACCCTTCTGCTGCCTTGCTCAGCAGGCCAAGTATCCATCATATAGCTGGGATTCACATCTATTGTCTAAGCTAAGGTTAACAGATGTCCCTGTTTTGCTGCGATGCTAGGTTTAGTTTAGTGTTTTACGGGGAGCTGTTGCAGCTGAGAGATTGAATTCTGAGGATCTGCTCCCAGCTGCAAGCAAAACGCTTCCATGACAGTACAATCCTCTGTTAATGTTGGAGTTGCATCTGCAGGACTTTACGTGAAGCCCCAGAAATGCCTATTGAAGGGTGGTATAGAAATCCATCCATTCATTCATTTTATAAAGCAGCTAAATCTCCAACTCTAGGATCTCGAGAGCATAGTTAGCTCAGATGGTTAGAGCGTGGTGCTGATGACTCTAAGGTCATGGGTTCGATCCCCATACGAGTCACCTGTATGTTCCTGCATTGAAGGGGGTTAGACCAGATGACCCTCGGGGTCCCTTCCAACCCTACAATTCTGTGATTCTATGATTCACCCACCCCATCCAAGGCCCTTCCAATAAGGACGGAAGCAAATTTGGTAGCAGGTCAAAAAGCAAAGGTCGCATTGTTCATATGTGTTGCTGTGATCTGGTCACCTCTTAAATAAGTGATTCAGAGGTAAGAAAATAACAGAACTATATCCCTTTTGAATGTGGATTATAAAATCTTTGCAAATGTTTTGGCTACAAGGTTGAAAAGAGTGTTGAAAGATCATATACATAGAGACCAAGCAGGTTTCCTACCAGGAAGACAAATAAGCAATAACACGAGAATTATTGTGGACATTTTAGAAAAACTGGAGAGAGACATAAACACAGATGCAGCACTATTGTTTGTGGACGCAGAGAAAGCCTTTGACAAAGTATCCTGGACATTTATGAAAAAGAATTTGGAAAAGATGGGAGTTGGAGAAAAATTCTTAAATGGCATTAAGGCCATTTACACAGAACAAAGAGCAAAAGTTATTGTAAACAGTGTGATATCGGAGGAGATTGAAGTAGAGAAAGGAACAAGACAAGGGTGCCCTATCTCCCCTTTACTTTTTATTACGGTCCTGGAAGTCCTTCTGAATATGATTCGGAAAGATAAACAGACAAAAGGAATTAAAGTGGGAGAGAAGGAATACAAATTACGTGCCTTCGCGGACGATTTGATGCTATCCCTGCAAGAACCAGAAGGCAGTGTCCCCAGAGCCTTGGAATTAATTGAACAATTCGGACTTGTAGCTGGCTTTAAATTAAATAAGCAGAAAACCAAAGTTTTAGGTAAAAATCTGAGTGCAGAACAGATCCAAAGAATTCAAGAAGCCACAGGCCTCAATTTTGTCAAATCTGTAAAATACCTAGGTATCAATCTCACAAACAAGAACTTGAACCTGTATAAGGATAATTATGAAAAATTGTGGATGGAGATAAAAAAAGATATGGAGATCTGGACAAGACTTAAACTGTCGTTAATGGGAAGAATAGCAGTGGTTAAAATGAATGTCCTACCAAGGATGCTGTTCTTATTCCAAGCCATACCAATTTTGGACAAACTAGACTGTTTTAAAAAATGGCAAAAGGACCTACCGAAATTTATATGGCAGGGCAAAAAGCCAAGAATAAAATTCAAGATTTTAACAGACTCTAAAGACAGAGGAGGCTTTGCCCTGCCGGACTTAAGGCTTTATTTTGAAGCTGCGGCCTTTTGCTGGTTAAAGGATTGGTTTAAACTAGAGAACGTTGATGTGTTGGACTTGGAGGGACATGATAATATGTTTGGTTGGCATGCATACCTTTGGTATGACAAGGTTAAAATCCACAGAACTTTTAAGTCTCATATTGTGAGAAAATCCCTATATCAGGTTTGGACTAGATACAAAGACTTGTTAGAGAGAAAGACTCCTAGATGGATCTCTCCAGTGGAGGCCAAGGCATATAAGAGACCGAATATGTCTGCAAACTGGTTAAGATATATGGACATATTGCAGCAGGAAGGGGACTCCTTTAAGCTAAAAAGTTATGATCAAGTAAAAAGTCAGGTCCCCGACTGGCTGCACTATTATCAGGTTTATGAAACATTTAAAATGGACAAAAAAGTTGGTTTTCAAGTAGAAAAATCAAAACTGGAAACAGAACTGATAGAATCGAACTTCAAAAACCTTTCCAAAATGTATAACCTTCTGCTAGAGTGGCATACAAAAGATGAACTGGTTAAATCCTCAATGATAGATTGGGCAAAAGATGTAGGACATAATATTATGATGGATGACTGGGAGAGATTGTGGCAAAAAGGTATCAAATTTACTGCTTGTCATGGTTTAAGAGAAAACATAATGAAAATGGTTTATAGATGGTACTTGACACCAGTTAAGATTGCTAAGATGAATACCAAAATGTCAGACGTATGTTGGAAATGTAAACATGCGAAAGGTACCTTTTTTCATATGTGGTGGTTGTGCCCAGCGGTAAGCGCTTTCTGGGATAAGATTTACAATGAGCTTAAGAAGGTAATGAAAGTTACCTTTTGTAAGAAACCAGAGGCATTTCTTCTGAGCATGACCAACGAAGAGATACCCAGTCAGGACAGAGTGTTATTTATGTATGCCACAACAGCAGCTAGAATATTATTGGCAAGAACATGGAAAGGGGAAGAGATACCAACGGTGGAAGAATGGCAGATGAAGATGATGGAATACATGGAACTCGCAGAACTGACCGGCAGAATCCGAGACCAGAGGGAGGAGACGGTGTCACGAGAGTGGAAAAAATTTAAAGACTATTTAGTTAAATCAGTAAAATTGAATATTTGAGCAGAAATAAACAGAACATTGGCTTTGATAGATATGTGTTAGATATGAATGGTAAGAGGAATTGTTGTTAGGTGAAAGATGTATGTGTCAAAATATGTTAAGATAGGTTGTTAAGATAAGATACATAGTTATTGAGATATTTGACTAAGTAAAAGCTAAGTATATTAAAATTTGGGTAAAAGTGAATTGAACAATATATAAAGCTACCTTGAAGAAGTATATGTTTTTTGAAGACAGTGGAGGGAACGGGGGAAGTCCCCAAACAGAGAAGTTAGAAACAAGAAATATTCAAAGAAAGATACTGGTTAAGGTTTGTATATGTTATTTTTATGTTTTTATTGTTGTTATTGTTTTGAATGTTGATTATGTTTATAGTTGATTATGTTTAATGTTTATTGTGTTTTTATTGATGTTTATGTTATGTGTTGATGTTGTATTTTGTTCTCTTTTTCTTTTATTGGAAAATAATAAAATCTTATAAAAAAAAAAAAAAGAAAATAACAGAACTAGCAATCATGCGGATATGGCTGTATGCACATCATATATTAAATCACACCCACATCAACTCCTGGGAACTGTAGTTTGCGAAGGGTGCAGGGAATTGAAGCTTTGTGGGGAGTAAACTAGAATTCTCAAGTTTTTGGGGGTGGGCTGGGGTGCTCTTTAAATGTACAATGTGCATGAAGTCTAAAAGTCCAACATGGTGGGGCCTGGCCTAGTGAAAGTTTTCTCCACATGAATGTCTTCTTTGAAGGGAAGTGATTAAGACTTTAAAAAAAATCAGCTGACCTAGTCAGGCAGAACTCATCCCCCAAGACTGACTGGATGCCGTTCCTGTTTCCTCTGTCTCCTCTCCCCTCCTACAAAACTGACAAAATTCAGACTACTTTTCAGAGCGGGGAGGGTGTGTGTCACCTGGGAACAGATTTGAGGAACTGAATCTAGAGCCAATTTAAAACGGAAGGGGCTTAGTATGAATTATGTGTAATTAATCTATAACATTTTCTCTCCATTAATACCCTGCTTATCATCATTGTTTGACTGACATATTTCTCTTGCTTCCTTAAATCCCTCAGCGGATGTCTCCTTGCAGTTGTTAAAGAGCCTGGGAAGGAGAAAAAGTGTTCTTAAAATGTGTGTGTTTGGGTGCATGGGTGGGTCAAATGTCCTACCGACTGCTTAAAAAAGCAGAAATGACAAGGGCAGTTTTGTGCCTGAACAAAAACAATAAGCAAAGATGACAATGGAGCCTGGACATCATTTGGAGAGAAAGAGTTGGCTGGCTGGGTGGTAATACAACAGCCCCAGTGTTTTAGGCAACTTGTAATTACGCCCTAGGCTAGCACTATACTGCATAGAGGTGTGACATTCTCACTGCATGCATTTCCTGTAGGAATCATAATGTGAGAGTGGCCCATGCATGCTAGTAAGTGTGCTTATAACACTTGCTTATAAGTGTGCTAGTAAGTGTGCTGGGGACACTTTAGAGCTTGAGGGCCACATTCCTTTCTCGGCAACCTTCCAAGGGCCACATGGCAATGGTGGGCAGGGAAGGGCCAGAGGAAAAAGGGGGTGGAGCAACAAATGCCCATTCTATCTTTGCACAGCACTCTGTTTTCTAGTAAAAGGTAAAGGTAAAGGGACCCCTGACCATTAGGTCCAGTCGTGGACGACTCTGGGGTTGCGGCGCTCATCTCGCTTTGCTGGCCGAGGGAGCCAGCGTACAGCTTCCAGGTCATGTGGCCAGCATGACTAAGCCGCTTCCGGCGAACCAGAGCAGTGCACGGAAACACCATTTACCTTCCCGCAGGAGCAGTACCTATTTATCTACTTGCACTTTGACGTGGTTTCGAACTGCTAGGTTGGCAGGAGCTGGGACCGAGCAACGGGATCTCACCCCGTTGCGGGGATTCGAACCGCCAACCTTCTGATCAGCAAGCCCTAGGCTCTGTGGTTTAACCCACAGCGCCACCTATCTATCCCAACGTCCTCAAGGCGTTATCAGGATTCAGGGACACATTCCAGCCAGGAACAAACACTCAGGGTTCAAAGCAGGGCAAGTGAGCGGTGTAGCCGAGGAAAGGTCCAAAGGCCAAACAGAGAGGCCAGGAGGGCCATCGAATCACAGAATTGCAGAGTTGGAAGGGACCACAAGGATCATCTAGTCCAACCCCCTGCAATGCCCAACATGGGGATCGAATTCACGGCCCTCAGATGAGGAGTCTCATATCCAGAGGTTTTCCACCCCAGGCTAAGAAAGAAATTAAAAGTAAGAGAATTTGATACCAGAACTCCGTCTCAGTTTTGCCCCTAGTAATACACAGGCAAAAGCAGAAGAGAATGTTATTTGTAATAACCTATCCCCAGTTGTGTGTTGTTGTTTTTTTAAAAAGAAAGGCAGTTCTTTTATGCAGGTCTGACCTTAGTGAACATTAAAGTGAAGACTTCATAAGACCTGCTTGGAGATCCAAGAACAATTTTGGCTTGTGTTCTGCCAGCTTCCCCCAACAGCTGGCTCAATGCACTTCAGCAGAAACCTGCAATATCCTGGCCTGCCGAGATTAGATCTTTGTTATAAATGAGGCTGCAAGCACCATTTCCCAAGGGGACACATGGCATGCCTGTTTGCATGATCAAACTGCAGCGAGGAGGAAGGGATTTCCCATGCCTGTATACGCTTTCCATATATGTCTGTTAATAGTGGCTCTCTCCAGAGCTTTGCTTGAATTGGGGAATTAGCTTTCCCAATTGTCCACTATGCATTTTCTATCAGTGAATATTTGAAAAAACCATCCAGGTTTTGCATTTTGAGGCAAAGTCAGCTGAGAATAACTAACCTGAAGTAGAGCACTGCTGCAAATGTGAGCAGCAGATGGGTCTTGCACCTTAGTTTTTATTGAAAACAACAACTATGCACACAGGGAGCTTAAATAAAATAATAATTAATGTGCAGCGTATGCACAAGTATTACTGTATTTAATGGGGCTCACTACCAAATAAGTGTGCAGCAGGACTGTATAATCCTTGAATAAGTGGGTTAATGATTCAGTATTTCTAAGTCACTTACTGTAACTGTGAGGATTTGTTAAGGGGATGGATAGAAAATTGCACCACAGAACTGTGTTTCAATTCCAGAATGGAAGGCCTTTAGAGGGGAAGAAAATGTTGGTAGCTAAACCTTTACTAATAGTGGCAAAGATGCTACTTGCCCAAAATGGGAAAAGCCAAATAATTCAATAGAACAATAGAACATTAGCACAGAATACCTTTTGGTTCTAGTAGTAGACCAGCTTATTTATTTCAAATGTTTATGGGACGTTAGGATGAACCTGGGAAATTGCCTTATCCTGAGTGTGGCCACTGCCCCATCAAGCCCAGTTTTGTTTTTCTTACCTCCATGCCCTCTAGATGTACTGGACTTCACAGCTTCCGACTGCAACAGCCAGCATGGTGAATGGCAGGTGTTGTAACCCAAAACATCTGGAGGGCACCAGGCTGGGGAAGGCTGGTCTACATTTAAGTGACTGTGGCTCTCTGGGACTCAGGGAGGTTCTCCTGCCCTACCTAGAAATGCCTGGGGGTGAACCTGGGACCTTCTGAACAGGAGCTCCACACAAAATAAAAATTTCCTTCCAGTAGCACCTTAGAGGCCAACTAAGTCTGTTATGGGTATGAGCTTTCATGTGCATGCACACTTCTCCACCTTTCAGCCATGGCATCCCATTACTTCTTACAGAAACAGCAAACCTTTAAAAGTGCTATTGGAACAGAGTTAAACATTGTGAGAAAGAATGCTAAGACTGTAACATACATTGCTGCTACTGTAATGTGGTATTATTATTATTATTCTGTAGCGATATGAAGATGATTACACTGTGGTGATGATGATGATGTCCGTTGTTTTTTTTTTAACGTTTGCATAAGTGTATACAGTATTGCAATTATCCAATGCAATATAAAGACCTTTATCAAAACCTGGAGGGAAAATGTCCATACAGTTAAGTGAATAGGAGTCTATGCAACTGCCTGCTGCAAGAGTGATTAGCATTCTCTTATGTAAGCTGCCAAACTACCAACCCAATCCTTTCCCCCTCTTTTGTCATCCTATGGATAAGCCCCAAACCGCTTACAGCGCATTTCCTCTCCGTTAAACTCAAATTAGTCCCCTTCTGCTGGACTCCTACTGGGAAGCCTTGGTACATCACAGGAGCCTAGCTGAGAAAAGCTCTTTTCAGCCTAGCAAAACCAACTTCTGGTACCTGCTACTCTGACAAGGCCTGTGCCATTACTTATTACATAATAAGCCCTTGCTGTTGAGGGTCAATTATTCCATTGACTGGGCATTACAATAATTCCTGGTAATTAAAAGAGGTACTTATGTGAATCTGGATGCATATTGAAAGAAACATTAGTCCTTTTGTTATCTTGGCAACTCCATTGTTCCTAGCCAAGCCTTGCCAATTAGCATCTACTGCCAATCCCTGTCAGCTGAGGATTGGGGAGAAGTGAGAAGAGGGTCAAGCTCGGATGCTAATTTAGATACAATTGTGACAGTGCAGTTTAGAGGGACTTGCTCCAAAGGCGCCATCAGGGTTTAATGAAGCAAACAGCCTGGGTCCCCATGACCCTGCAGAGTTAATTAAAAGAGACTGCTTTATGTTGTTGTGCCAAAAAAAAGAGGGGGGAGGATTAGAGAGTGGCATCATGAGGTCCTTCCCAATCCCACTCCCCCCCTCCAAAAAGTAAGCACTTTTAAAAGGACATATAATCATCCTTTTAATCTGCTCATTAAACAAGTCTCTCATGCAGACTTAACCCAAATTAGCACTTTCCAAATGGCCAAAATTTGACACAAAGCAGATGGTTCAAATGACTCCACAGGTCAGGCTTCAAATGGGGTTCTATTATTAATATTATTGGCTCAACGGGTGCAGAGATATTAATACTCCAGTATGTCAGCGGCAATGCTCCTTTGATGATGGCTTCATTAAAAAAAAAAAAAACGACACCCAAATTTGTAAGGAATTTGCGCTGCTAATATCAGGTTCGCTAAGCTCTGGAGTGCAATCACACATGCTTAACATCAGTGGGCAAAATTTAGAGTACGGTCAAGTTCCTGTGGCGGCAACTGGTTTCTACGTGACCAAAAAGTGCTGCTAGGACCTTCCAACTCTAAATCCCCGCTATTGAAGAGGAAACTATTATACTTAAAACCAATGATGACAGATACTAATCTGAACACTTCCCCGCCCCCTCCGGCAACAATTAAACCCCCCATGGCTAGGATCCAAAGAGCTGCTTAGTCTCTTGCAAGGGGCTTGGGCTACCCCAGATGAATTTTTTTAAAAACATCTCTTTTCTTTGAACAACTGACCCACCATCACAATAATCTGCTGTTGAAACTGCTCTTTGTCTTTTTTTATGCAGCAATGGGGAGGAAAAGTAATCTCAGCCCCTCTGACCCAGGCATTAGAGTTTGGTTTCTTACTTTATTTGTAAATTTATATCCTGCCTATTTTCTACTCAGACTCACACACCCTTCCCTATCCTCCAAAGCTAAACTACGGAACTTGCTCCCACCCACTTGGATGGCTTTAAAAGGGGATTGGACAAGTTCATTCGAGGGACGTGGCTATCGATGGCTACTAGCCGTGATCCCTAAAAGCTCTGCCTCCGTCGTGGTCAGAGGCAGGAATGCTTCTGAATACCTGTTCTTGGAAACAGCAGAAGGGGAGAATGCTGTTTCGCTTGGGTCTTGAGAACAAGACTCTGGCCTAGATGAGCGACTGGCCTGATCCAGCAGGGTCTTCTTATGCCCATCCACAAGCAAGAGGCATTAACAGAGTTCAAAGAAACATTCCAGCCAGCCAAGATTCTGAGCCAGCTTTCTAGCGTGTGGGTCACTATTGCTTACTTGAAGGGAGAGGGGGTGAGAGACTCAGCACCTTTCAAACTGCTGGATTGGCTCCGCCACTAAGCACCCAGCTGCCTCTTCCTTCTCCCTGCCCATAAGCATAAGTGAGCCACCTGCTGGGAACCGAAGCATAGCGGCTCTGACCCACCTAGGAATCCGCTTCCGGTGGCTATCCATGAAAAAAGAGAACAGTTATAAAACAATAGTCAACTAAGCCCAAACCATAAAGCAATATATTAGCGTAAAAACTAAGACGGCGATAACATTTATGAATTAGCCACCAGAATTAAAAGCCAATATATCGGAAAGAGGAAATATTCAGCCAAAGGCCTCTTAAAAATAGCCAATTCTTTGCCAGCCAACTCAAACAGTGCAGGCACAACTTGCTTGGCAAGGCATTCCACAAGATGGATGCCACTGTAGAAAAAAACCTCAAACCTGAGTCACCCACAATGCTTTGCTGCTGACTTGGTCTGAAGGCATGTGAAGCTACTGCCTTACTGAAGCTAAAGTGGCCTTAGCCTGGGCAGGGTCTGGATGGGAGATCCCCTAGTAATCACATGCTGGACACCCTGGGTTTCATGCCAGAAAAAATATGTAAATGTAATAAACTAAACTAAACTAAACTAAACTAAACTAAACTAAACTAAACTAAACTAAACTAAACTGTAGTTGTTGAAATAACCAGTCTATTTCCCCAGTTGCTGTGCTTCTTGTCTGCCCACCGCCTCCCTGTTGCCACATTGCTATGCATGTGTAGATGTAAAAAAATGGTCGCTATATATAGAAAATATGGCTGCATCTACAGTAGCCTTTAAGCAAAAATGAAGTGCTTACTGGGTTGAGGCTAAGTTTTACTGTCCTCTGCTGGCTTTGATATTGTTATTGTAGTTGACTGTGCTTTTATGAGAGTTGGACTTGCGGTTTAAACACGTTGTAATAAACATAAAATAAGTAAAAAGCTGAGTGGGTCAAAGCATAGCAGCGTTAAGCAAAGAAGTTGCTCCTAGTAACAGCCATTCGGTTAGAAAGCACTGGCCAAACCCAGAGTTTATGTGCTTCTTTAGTCAGTCCTCCTCATTGTGCCACTCTCTAAAGCAGGGGTGGAGAACAATTTTCTTCCCAGGGGCCACATTCCCCCATGAGCAGGGGCACATTTGAGTGGGGCAAGATGAAAAGCTAGGTGCAGCAACAGGTGTGACTTTCCTTTCTATAGTATGTGACATTCTAGCCAAGTCAGAGATTTCTATATACACCCACACCCACACACCAGGCAGGCATCTTCACTGTTCTCTTTTTGGTGTCTAGTTAAAACATTTTTGTGTAGGCAAGCCAACCAGAGGCTCACACATTTTAATCTCTTTCATTGTTCATTTTAACTATTTTTAAATGTTTTAAATTGTTTCGAACTCCCCCCCATTCATAATTTCTGTTATTTATTGCAAACCGAGTTCTGCTAGAACCATGTGGCATCCACTTTGTTAAATAAAACCAACAAATAAATTCTACTACTTATTCCACTGCTCATGTAGATCAGACCTCTTGATATGCCCATTGCCCAAGGCGTCACTGGTGAGATTCTCCCTCCGACGTTTCATTCCTTCTGGAATTTGGATGGAGGTTTGCTTGGCCACTTGTCTGATTCTCCAGTGAGGCATCCATTTCCTTTTCCCCAGCTGCACCTTCCTTCTATGGTGTCCAGTCACAGGGCCTGAGTGCCACTGCTCCACCCTGTTGGCCAGCTGAGATGGGGCTGGGCAACGGTGTCCCCAAAGGGGTACTGGGTTGGCAGTGGCAGGTTGTGTCCACCTGCCCCTGCCACTGTTGCCAAACCAGTGCTCTCCCTCCCCACCACTCTGCCTCTTCCCAGGGCTGGCAAACGGCAGTGTCACTGCAGTCAGGAGGGTGACACATCTGCAGCTCCTAATGCCAGCTCCTACGTTCAGAAGTACTGCATCCCGTGAAGGTTTGCCCCAAATATCACACAGTGATGTGGTGTTAGCTAAGCACATCAATAAGTGGTGCTTTGTTGGACTACTCAAGAAAGGGAATAGGATTCAGTTGTTGGTTCACCTCATCATGGAGACGGGGCTCTCTTAACTTTAGGAATGGATCAGAATTTCCAAGTTCCTTTGCTTAGTCTAGACAAGAACAATGGAACCCTCATTTATACATTCCCTTGCCTTGTCCAGGCAAATGATCCTTTCTTTGTTGCTGCAGTTCAAACTGGAGGATACAGGCCACACTAAATGGACTGGAAATTCCTTCTAATGGAAAGTCTATTTTGCTTTGGCGAAGCTAGCTATGACCATTGAAATGTCTCTGTGTGTTTTATTTAGAGTTGTTGGCTTGAACAATGAGGCATGACAATTGCCTGTCAGTTCTCCTGAGGCCTGTACCAAGCGAAGCCTAAACTTGCCATTCAGCAACTGCACAAGCCGAGGGATGTCTGGAATTTGTTGTGTGTGCACTCGCCTCTAAAAGGGAACAGCTGTCGCGAAAGGGTGTTACAAGACACCTCTAAGGGCATGGATGACTTAAGTTACACCCTTATCTGCAACTTGATATGATCAGCTTTTGCTGCTACACAGCTTCTAACTGCAGGAATAAAATATGTGCAACCATAATACTTGGGTTAGCGAGGTGATATCTTGTAAAGGCTTCAGCCTTTTACATAAAATACTTAACACTTATTAATGGAGTTTTACAGACAAAAAGAACGTCTTTGGAGTTTGATAATAAAAGCAACGTCCAATGAGTCCCACACCAGTTCATCTACAGAAAATCATGTGCCAGTCTCACATATCATATCTGCCGATACTTCTACAGCAGGGGTGGAGAACACTTTTCAGCTCATGGAGCAGATTCCCTCATTGGAAACCCACATGCCAGCGGTGGGAAGAGCCAAGAGCAAAAATGGTTGCAGCAACCGATGTAATTAGACCTTTTTTTGTACAGCAGACTACATACCCTCTGGCCCACACCCTCTAAGACCATGAAAATTGCTGGCTGGATCAGGACAGAGCCCATGCAGCCCAGCATCCTGTTCCCACAGTGGCCAACCAGAAGCCTATTGGTGGCATGCAAGAGGACCTGAGCACAACTAGTAACTCCAGATGGGGCTACACATCCCCACCTGCATCCAATGATGTATCCAGCTGATTTGAGAAGCACAAAGGAGCCCTGCACTGCAGTGCATGCACAACAACATCTGCAGCTGCCATGAGCTGTACATGTGGAAGTCTGCGGTTTCATTATACTGAAATTGATTTTTTTTTACTCCATTATTACCTACTCAAAGCCTTTAGGATGGAGTAGGTTATACATGTAAGCAAATAAGTACAAAGAACTAAGATTTATTTCCAGCCACCACTCCATCTCCCCAAAATGAACTGGTGCTGTAATCCCCCTGGGCTCATTCACTGGGACCCTTCTTGTTATCTTTGTTCTTCCTGTTCTCTGATCCTTCAGTGCACTCTTCAATAAAAAATATTGCTTTCTTTGATTTGGGCAGTATTCTATCACTCTGTTGATGTTTCCTGGTATTATATTTCTAGTTTCTTTCTTTGGCTTGCAGAGCTGGAGCTGGCAGACATTTTCAGACATATTTGTACGAAAGACCTCAATATCCTTTCTAGTCATTTAAATTTATGGCTGTTCCATTTAAGAGATGTTCTCTGTTTCACGTGGTCACCACTAGACTCACCGTTTGACATCTGTTTGCATTAAACTGCACTTCCCATTTAATTACCAGGTCTCTTAAAGACCCCAAATCCTCCTGAATTTGGTTGCCTATAAAGTCTGGAGTATTTGCTATTACACAGGCTCAGTTTCGGTACCTGCTTGCACAAGCTCACATGCGATATT
Organism: Lacerta agilis; assembly: GCF_009819535.1. NCBI lineage: Eukaryota > Metazoa > Chordata > Lepidosauria > Squamata > Lacertidae > Lacerta > Lacerta agilis. The sequence goes on from NC_046315.1 coordinate 23,338,756, forward strand.
CTCATCATTTCATGTATATACATATGATTAAACAGAGCTGCCCCCTGGAGTACACCGCTGGTGAACTATGTAGAACAAAATTAATTACTCTCTTGATTCATTCATGATATCTTGTCTAGAGCTCAATTTCAAGTCAACTTAGTATACTCATTCTGCACTTTTATGAGTCACTGACATAATTCAGTATCGGAGCTCTAAATATCTGCACAGCAATGATCATAGCAGAATACGGAAACAAGTCCCCAGTTGCAAAAGAGACAGAACAAATTCTGTAAAATAATCACTTTTACTTTTTTTTTTAACCTCACATGGCTACAGGGGAACATTAGAATATTCATAGGCCATTTCCAATATTCATAGACCACCTCTTACCTCTCAACCATATCTACCCCCATTGTTCAGCCCCGGACACTGAGGTCCAGTTCCAAGGTTCTTCTGGCAGTACTTTCACTGTGAAAAGTGAAGTTATAGGGAACCAAACAGAGGGCCTTCTCGGTAGAGGCATCCACCCTGTGGCACGCCCTCCCATCAGATGTCAAGGAGCTAAACCATTATACGACTTTTCAAAGACATCTGAAGGCAGCCTTGTATCAGAAAGTTTTTAATGTCCAATGTTTCACTTACAGGTGGGTAGCCGTGTTGGTATGCCATAGTCGAAACAAAATAGAAAATTCTTTCCAGTAGCACCTTAGAGACCAACTGAGTTTGTTCTTGGTATGAGCTTTTGTGTGCATGTGTATCTGAAGAAGTGTGCATGCACACGAAAGCTCATACCAAGAACAAACTCAGTTGGTCTCTAAAGTGCTACTGGAAACAATGTTTCACTGTTTTTCTGTATTCTGTTGGAAGCTGCCCAGAGTGGATGGGGCAACCCAGTCAGATAGGCAGGGTATAAATAATAATTTGTTGTTTTGGTTATTCTTTTAGCTCTAGATGCCAGGGATTGGATATGGGATCTTCTGCAGGGGGAAACATGCTCCCTGCTACTGATCTGTAGTGTATTATTGCAAAGCATTCTGTGTGCAATATGAGTAGAAGAGCAGGATATGAAGTTACAGGAACAGCAATAATAATTTTAACAATGCTATATTCTTTCCAGAAGCCAGTCAGATGGTCTGGGAAGTTTATAAACAGAATATGATAGCGATAACTATTTCCTATCAATTGTCCTCAGTGCCTTGTAATCAGAAGTAAAAATAAATCTAACCCCCACAACTGTGCACTGTAAACGTAAATATACTTACTAATCACACACACACAATTTTCTTATTTACAGACACGAAATGCAAGTGTCCTGATTGCAGTATCTGGAACTTATTTAGCAGAGAAAGTACAGATCCTCTGCCAGTGAAGTCCAGAGAGATATGCATTATCATTCTTATCTGTAATGGCAGCAACTGAAAAGAAGCCTCTATTTTTGCCAAGGAAGACAGCCCATTAAGCATGTAATGTTTGGAAAAACCTTGATTCCAGTTTCAGAGTTTAGGAAAAATATCTGGTTCAAACAATACCTTTCAAGCTGTCTATTCCCCCCCCCCCCCTTAAGTCAAAAAGGAACCTAAAGGAACACTTTCAAATGGAAGATGTGAACTATGGTTTAAGTATTCAGGTTATCCATTTTTTCCCCTGCCTTACTTGTCCTGATTTCGATTATTTGTGCCACTCTTTTTCTTTCAGCAATTCCCCCTCCCCCGTTTTCTAAATCAGATGCTTTAGAGGTAGAAAGGGAAACGGATTTAAAGATCAAAATTCAACAGTCCTAGCCACACACTTCCAATTTGCCATGGGACTCAATTATTTTTATTGCAAGCACCCTCCCTTTCTTTTTTTCTAACACAAGCGAGGAATTATTTTCCTTGGCCTCCCAATAATTACTTCTAGCAATTTTGAAAATGTTGAAGCGGTTGTTCCCCCGAGGGAGTGCTTGTTAACCCTTTCACTGACACACTTAATGATAATGACAGTCGCACATATTCCTAAGGGCTAGGAGTCAGGGGAACAAAGGCTAACCCTTTTCTTTATCAAACAAGGGGCTCAGTCCAGGCAGCCACTATTTTGGGGTGGAATTCAATCACGGACTGGCAAGTTCAGGTTGCGCAGTCACCACAGACTGCGCAACAAATCTGCTCTTGAGCAACAAATCTGCTCCCCACCCCAAACCCCTGGACTTTCCTTGATGTATGGGATGCAGAAAGTTGGCACATCCTACCTCCGCCTGTCTCTGCCACTGCCCACCTGGCCTGTTGCCCACTGCTGGTTTCCCACAAGAAGTGGTTCTCTGTTGAATTTTGCAGGCAGCTTCTCCACCCACCTTTAATCCAAGAAGTTTGGAGTAGAGGTGAGGCTGCTTCCATTTGTGTGTGCTAGCCTAGCCCTACCTAGAGATGCCGGGGATCAATAAACATTTTTTTTTTCATTTATGATGTCCGTTTTTATCTGTGACTGTGTTACTGAATTTTATGAAGTTGGTGACCTACCTTTGTTTTAGGTTTATTTATTATAATATCATAATTTTAATATATATCGTGTGCTGCTTTGGGACCTTTGGGCAAAAGGTGGGTTACGTATTATGTCAAATAAAGAATGACTGCTGCCACCCATCCTCCCCGAAGAAGAAAAAGAAGAAGAGGAGGAGGAGTTTGGATTTGATATCCCACTTTATCACTACCCTAAGGAGTCTCAAAGCGGCTAACATTCCCCTTTCCCTTCTTCCCCCACAACAAACACTCTGTGAGGTGAGTGAGGCTGAGAAACTTCAAAGAAGTGTGACTAGCCCAAGGTCACCCAACAGCTGCATGTGGAGGAGCGGAGACGCGAACCCAGTTCACCAGATTATGAGTCTACTGCTCTTAACCACTACACCACACTAGCACTCTGGAAACAACATCATAGATATTATTCTGCAGGTCAAATTGCAGCCCTCCAAAACTACACCAAAACTCCCCCCCCCCCAATTCTCCACTTTTAGGAATGGGTTGGTGAACTGGGGCCCATCCCTAAAAGAAACAACAAAAACTATTTATTTAAGAAGCACTAAAACCAGCAGATAAAACCATATTTAAAATACAATCAGGCAAGAGAAATACGGTTATATGCATGTGTGAACCAGTCCTTTCCTTTGTTTTAATTCATGCATTTAATTAATTCATACATTCATTCCTACATAATTCATATATCTCTATATTAATATAGATATCAGGGAGTTCCAAACTGTGGTCCATGGACTACCAGTGGTCTGGGAGCTTCATTCAGGTGTTCCACAATATGCCAGCATTAAATACTCTCTCCTATATCTATAGTTATTGTTCCCTTTATTTCTTGCACTGCATTTTATTACCGTATATTGCTATTTGTATGCAAATCGTCATACAACACAATAAAATATATATGAAATAAGAGCAGAAATAAAAATACAATTAAATATCAGGCAGCATCTAAAAACATCACTTTACAATTGCTAAAATGGACAGAAAAATCTTCAAGTGAAAAATCAATATCCTCAGTAATTTTCAAGTGATCCATTGGGTGTGGGGCAGAGTTTGGGAAATACTAATGCTGTAACTGGAATTCTGATTTATATGTGATAGAAATGCTCTTCCTTCAAATTACTGCATTCCAATTTTAATTCACTATCATTTGTACTTGATTTCGCTGCTTCCTTCTTATGCATGCTTTTGACTATTTATTTTACAAAACCCTAAACTGGAGAGGATTAAGTAAAATACCTATGCAGCGATTTATGCGCATAGTATGTGCGTATAGTTCAGAATCAATTTGATAAGTCTTGGCTTTTAGACAGGATGCTATTTGTATTTCTTCCCATTTTTCTTGTTGTTTTGGAAGCACATGACCTCCTAGACATTTACAGGAGTCTCTGGAAAGTTAGATAACAAGGTATGTGCTGTGGAGCCGAAAGGGTTAGCAGCTGTGAAATCAATAGGCCTGTGTCCTTTTACAATATAGCATTTAAATCCTTTCATTCTCAGCTCTTTGCATTTATATAGGGGATATTTATAACAAGAATCTTCAGATGACTTTAATTATAGTTTGCCTGGAGTCACAACACACAGAAATAAGGCCCTGAGATTTAAAATAGAAATAATCATAGAAGTACGATTATTTCTAAGTACACTTGAAAAGTATTCTCAGGCTTTTCAAATTAATAAAAAAGGAGGATGAAACTAACCATATGATCCTCCCCATGTGCAAATAGAAACATACATCTCCCCCCACTCCACCACCCAGTGCCTTACATGGAACTCTTTAGGTAAGATTTTCTTGCAAAAGACTTATTGCAAAGGTAATAACCCAAAACCAATAACCTCCTCAGACATAGGGGAACCCTGAAGGCTGGAATAACAAGTTGCAGCTGGGCTCTGGTGACCAGGCTACATGGGCTCCTAGTTCAGAGTAGGGAAACCCACCAGCTGGTGGGCTTCAATAGGTCTGTCAGGGTTCTTCAATTGGACTTTGAGCCCATTTCAGCCAAGCCATGCCCACCTGCTCTACAACTGACATCATATATGATGTCGTGGCAGGTGAAAACCTGGCTCAGTCTGAAGGGGTTTGCCGACAACTATGGGCAGTGCCTGCAAACCCCTGCATAAGCCAGTGCTTTGAAAGGGGCTTCCCCAGACGACAATCAACTGATTGCCGGGTCTTGAGAAGTCCTTCGCAAACCCCTGCACTGGAGAGTGCTTTGAAAGGGGCTTAACAGGGCCAACAACCAGTTGTCAGGTCTTGCACAACGCTTGGAAAGGGAGCTCTGCAGTGTGCCTGCCAGATCTAGGTCTCCATCTGTCCTAAGTGAAGACTGTTGCTGGAAGAACACAGATCCTTAGCTCTGGGCGACCCAGCTGCTTGGTTCCACTCCCACCCTGACTGACCTTGTGCTGCAGACCGCTGCTAACACCTTGCCCTTGAATCCTGCCTGCCTTGAATCCTGCCTGCTCCACTGTGTTTGCCAGTGGGCTTGCTTCGTGAACCTGTTAGAGGCCCACAGACCTGGACAGGGCACTCCAAACAATAAGCAGGCCAACATTATAGAGAAAGCCAATTCCTCAGCCAGCACCACCTTGCCTCAGTAGGCAGAAGTACCCAAAGAAGGCCTCTGGAATGGATCACACGGCTGTTCCCATTTGCTAGGGCTGTATCCAAAGTAGTGCTAAGCAACTCATTCCGTAAGTGCAAGGATTTACACTTAGGCAACAGAACCTCCTCCGCTCCCCCCAACAAAACTCCTTAAATCTGTTCTGGGTTGCGCCCCAGTCTTCAAAACAGATTTGGAAAGAGTGAGGGGGATAGGAGAGGGGAACATTGCATTGTATGAGTGTGTAAATCCTTGCTCTGATGGAACCAGCTGTTTGGATACTGCCCTAGATCTGTATTGCATTCAGATGGAGTACATTCCTATCATTCCTATAGAATGATCTCGATACGAATCCAAGGCAGTCCTTTTAACATCACAGTAATCCAAGTTTATGCACCAACTACCAGTGCTGAAGAAACCGAAATTGATCAATTCTATGAAGACTTACAACACCTTATAGAAATGACACCAAAGAAGGATGTTCTTCTCATTATAGGGGATTGGAATGCTAAAGTAGGAAGTCAAGAGATAAAAGGAACAACTGGCAAGTTTGGCCTTGGAGATCAAAATGAAGCAGGGCAAAGGCTTATAGAGTTCTGTCAAGAGAACAAGCTGGTCATCACAAACACTCTTTTCCAACAACACAAGAGACGACTCTACACATGGACATCACCAGATGGGCAACATCGAAATCAGATTGATTATATTCTCTGCAGCCAAAGATGGAGAAGCTCTATACACTCAGCAAAAACAAGACCTGGAGCTGACTGTGGCTCAGATCATCAGCTTCTTATAGCAAAATTCCAGCTTAAACTGAAGAAAGTAGGAAAAACCACTGGGCCAGTAAGATTCAATCTAAATCAAATTCCTTATGAATACACAGTTGAAGTGAAGAACAGGTTCAAGGATTTAGATTTGGTGGATAGAGTACCTGAAGAACTGTGGATGGAGGCTCGTAACATTATACAGGAGACAGCAACGAAAACCATCCCAATGAAAAAGAAATGCAAGAAAGCAAAGTGGCTGACCAATGAGGCCTTACAAATAGCGGGGGAGAGAAGACAAGCAAAATGCGAAGGAGATCGTGAAAGATACAGGAAATTGAATGCAGATTTCCAAAGAATAGCAAGGAGAGACAAGAGGGCCTTTCTAAACGAGCAATGCAAAGAAATAGAGGAAAATAACAGAATGGGAAAAACCAGAGATTTATTCAAGAAAATTGGAGATATGAAAGGAACATTTCGTACAAAGATTACCACAATTAAGGACAAAAGTGGAAAGGACCTAACAGAAGCAGAAGACATCAAGAAGAGGTGGCAAGAATACACAGAGGAATTATACCAGAAAGATATGGAGGTCTCATACACCCCAGGAAATGTGGTTGCTGACCTTGAGCCAGACATCCTGGAGAGTGAAGTCAAATGGGCCTTAGAAAGCCTTGCTAACAACAAGGCCAGTGGAAGTGATGATATTCCAGCTGAACTATTTAAAATTTTAAAAGAGGATGCTGTTAAGGTGCTCCACTCAATATGCCAGCAAGTTTGGAAAACTCAGCAGTGGCCAGAGGATTGGAGAAGATCAGTCTACATCCCAATCCCAAAGAAGGGCAGTGCCAAAGAATGCTCCAACTACCGCACAATTGCACTCATTTCACACGCTAGCAAGGTTATGCTTAAAATTCTACAAGGCAGGCTTAAGCAGTATGTGGACCGAGAACTCCCAGAAGTGCAAGCTGGATTTCGAAGGGGCAGAGGAACCAGAGACCAAATTGCAAACATGCGCTGGATTATGGAGAAAGCCAGAGAGTTCCAGAAAAACATCTACTTCTGCTTCATTGATTATGCAAAAGCATTTGACTGTGTTGACCACAGCAAACTATGGCAAGTTCTTAAAGAAATGGGAGTGCCGGATCACCTCATTTGCCTCCTGAGAAATCTCTATGTGGGACAAGAAGCTACAGTTAGAACTGGATATGGAACAACTGATTGGTTCAAAATTGGGAAAGGAGTACGACAAGGCTGTATATTGTCTCCCTGCTTATTTAACTTATATGCAGAGTACATCATGCGAAAGGCTGGACTGGATGAATCCCCAACCGGAATTAAGATTGCCGGAAAAAATATCAACAACCTCAGATATGCTGATGATACTACCTTGATGGCAGAAAGTGAGGAAGAATTGAAGAACCTTTTAATGAGGGTGAAAGAAGAGAGCGCAAAATATGGTCTGAAGCTCAACATCAAAAAAACTAAGATCATGGCCACTGGTCCCATCACCTCCTGGCAAATAGAAGGGGAAGAAATGGAGGCAGTGAGAGATTTCACTTTCTTGGGTTCCATGATCACTGCAGATGGTGACAGCAGTCACGAAATCAGAAGACGCCTGCTTCTTGGGAGAAAAGCAATGACAAACCTAGACAGCATCTTAAAAAGCAAAGACATCACCTTGCCGACAAAGGTCCGTATAGTTAAAGCTATGGTTTTCCCAGTAGTAATGTATGGAAGTGAGAGCTGGAGCATAAAGAAGGCTGATCGCCGTAGAATTGATGCTTTTGAATTATGGTGCTGGAGGAGACTCTTGAGAGTCCCGTGGACTGCAAGAAGATCAAACCTATCCATTCTCAAAGAAATCAGCCCTGAGTACTCACTAGAAGGACAGATCCTGAAGTTGAGGCTCCAGTACTTTGGCCACCTCATGAGAAGAGAAGAATCCCTAGAAAAGACCCTGATGTTGGGAAAGATGGAGGGCACAAGGAGAAGGGGACGACAGAGGATGAGATGGTTGGACAGTGTTCTCGAAGCTACTAACATGAGTTTGGCCAAACTGCGAGAGGCAGTGAAGGATAGGCGTGCCTGGCGTACTCTGGTCCATGGGGTCACGAAGAGTCGGACACGACTGAACGACTGAACAACAACAACAACACATTCCTATCAAATGAAGACAGTGGGCATTCTGTCCTACTGTCTCTGCTTTTCTTGCTTCTGTTTTCCATCTCTGTGGGGGTTGGTTTTTTTGCACTCTCTGTAAAAGAGAGCTCTGTAAGAATGCATAGTAGGAGGTAAGAAGATAATTATCGGACTACAACTCCCATCAGCCCCAGCCAGTGTGGCCAATGGGCAGGAATGATGGGAACTGCAGTCCATAACTTCTGGACAGCACCATGTTGGCTACCCTGGCTGCACAAAAAGCACCATCTCCTTCTCCTCTGCTGAATTTTAGCACCTTGCCTGTAACGTGCGATCCCAGTAACACAGCACAGACAAGAAGTACACAGGGGTAGCCAGTGGATTAAAAAGGTAAAGGACCCCTGACAGTTAAGTCCAGTTGCAAACGACTCTGGGGTTGTGGCGCTCATCTCGCTTTACTGGCCGAGGGAGATGGCGTTTGTCCGCAGACAGTGTTTCCGGGTCATGTGGCTGGCATGAATAAGCCACTTCTGGCGAAACCAGAGCAACGCATGGAAACGCCGTTTACCTTCCTGCCGGAGCAGTACCTATTTATCTACTTGCACTTTGACGTGCTTTCAAACTGCTAGGTTGGCGGGAGCTGGGACTGAGGAACGGGAGCTCACCCCATTGCGGGGATTCGAACCGCCGACCTTCTGATCGGCAGGCCCTAGGCTCCGTGGCTTAGACCACACAGCGCCACCCATGTCCCTAGTAAGAGGATTAGTCCATAAATAAAGATAGGAAAGAAATGCTTAGTCTGAGAAAAACACTCAACCTCAAAGGTTTTCAATGTCTGGATGCAAAGTCAGCTTATGAATAAATAATAAAAATCTACCACCACCACCCATAGATTATTTTTTACTTTTTGGCTGTTGTGGTTTACTAAGGGTCAGGATAACTGTCTGGACATTCCTGAGTAGTTACAGATGCGTACAGATGCATACTGGAGGCCTCTTAATTTTGAAAAAGACAGAGAACTGTATGCCACTTCGAAAAGCAGCTCATTTAATACTGCTGTTTTTTTCCGGAGGGGGGGGGACAAGTGCCTCAGCCCTAGTGGGCAGTTGTTTAAAAATGATGGGATTATAACAGCAGCTGGCGGCATTCCATTCCAGGAAAGCTCAAGGCATTATTCAGCCTTGAGTTCCCCTTCCACGGCTGGACCCATTCGACGCATAATCTCTTTTATGGAGTCTTAACCCTTTTGATGTAGTTTTTCCTCCGTGGCATGCACACATTGCTTGACGGTGAATTATACGGGCAAACCCTTTACAAGAGGGTTGGTCACGCAGGCCATGACACTTGTGTTAACGCACTACTGATTACTGTACTAACGAGTATCAACTGGGGGAGGGGGAGGGGAGTAGTGCAAGTACTAGATCCTTCCCTTATGCTGCGTTTATAGGGACTTGAATGTAACACGGATTTTTCAAACTGTGTTCCAGGGAATCTGAGGTTTCTTTGGAGACTTCTCAGGGATTCCTCAATGAGAAAATTAGTAATGGTGGACAAGCTCCCCTGCAAGGCGACTTGCCCACCCTCTGTGGATATTCCACCACCCTCATTCACCCAGGACAATGGTGGCACCAAAGAAGTTGTGCTGGAACTAGGGATGGAGGAGAAATTCAATTCAGGTGTATTTTAAGGTACCTAAGTCACACTTCCCAAAACAATGCACAGCCATCCATTGAAATCTGCACTTATCCAAATTTTGCAATGCTGTTCTCCAGCCAAGTGATGTGCACAAAAAATGCATATACTAGGGTAATGTGTGCATATAAATGCACACATTTTTTTTATCTTGTGAACTGCCCTGAGATATTTTGATGAAGGGCAGTATATCAATCTAATAAACAAAATAAATATATATATTAGTGAAAATAACACATGAATTACATTGTATTAGCGGGAAAAGACTTGCAAAAAAAAAAAAAATTAGCATGTTAGGCAAAATTGCATATGAAAATCTGCCTGTCAGGAGAAATTCAAGCTAATGCTGGTGAATTTTCATGAGGATATATCACAAACATGTAGAAACATCTTGGCTGACCTGGACATGCATCCAAGAACACTCCTCAGAATCCTTACCAACTTGATGGGGACCTGAGGCAGGACTCACCGAAAGTAGGTTACATTTACATCCCAACTGCCTTCTGTCATGGAACCCAAAGGGCCTACATGTGGTTCTCAGATGATCATACTGATACTGACCAGACTCAGACCTTCTTAGCTTCAGCAAGGTGGTGGCCTCTGGGGCCATCAGGATGATGTGGGTTAGATCAGTGTTTTTCAACCTTTTTTGGGCAAAGGCACACTTGTTTCATGAAAAAAATCACGAGGCACACCACCATTAGAAAATGTTAAAAATTTTAACTCTGTGCCTATATTGACTATATATAAAGTAATTCTCTTGAATTTTTCAATTTTCCCCATGGCACACCAGGCAACATCTAGTGTGCCGCGGAACAGTGGTTGAAAAACACTGGGTTAGATAAGGTAGCTAATCAGGAGCAAAAACAAGTAAGATGTGGACTGGGATGCAGGATGTATGGCCAAGAAAGTATGCTGTGCTGAAAGTATCATCAGATGCTGGATTATCAGCTCACAATTCACATCTGAATTCTCATCAGCAGGTAGAGATCACACGAAGAAAGGAAAGTAAAGCATCAGAAGGCAAGGACAGACCCATGTTGGAATCCCTAAAGTATCATTCTGTAATAGTAATACTGCACGATTATGTGTGCAAAACCTAGCTTTTGAGGTTTCTATCACATATTAATCACTACTTAGGGCCAAAAGAGATGGAAGATGGAAGAACCATGGTTGGGGTTCTCTTTGTTAAACAACAACAACAACAACAACAACTTAAAAGGAGCTGTATGACATGCCAGTTTTGATCAGAGCAATGATGCTGGGGAGGGGTGCTCAAATCTCCCCCCCCAATGCCATTTTCCTAAATAAAACCACTCCCTCTCAAAACTGCTGTTAGCCTTTTGGGAGCATAAAACCAAGCATAATGTAATATCTCACATGGTGGCCAGCAGATAAGCACCCCTATCTCTACAGATGTCTGCACTGAATTTACAATCAAATTTCAATCTAATACTCAATATGCAAACAGTGACATTGTGCAAAAATATTTAGAAGTCTAGCCTCTTAGAGTGAGGAATGCAGCTGACCAAACTGCACTTAGAGGAGTGGAGCGAAACACACAATTTCTGCTCAGTAATGTATTCCACTCTGATAAAATTCTTTTTCAGTGAGGCCATGACTCTTGTCCTAGTGGAGTCCCTTTGGTGGCAAGAGGAAAATGTTGAATATAATGGAGAGAAAGGGTTGTACTTCGTTGTACTTCTTTTTCGGGGGGAATCCCTGTGGTGTTTGCTTTAGGTCAAAGTTTCATCTGGGGTACAGGAACTCTCCTTTAGCTGCACAGGCGCTCATTAAATGAAGGGCACTTTAGAAAATGCCCTTCAGTTGCTTTCTGTGGCTGCAGGACTTCTTGCAGAATTTCAAGATTGCTGCCCCCGCGAGCCTTCCTAATTCCTTTGAAGCTCCTGCTGGGATATGTGTTAAACAGTCCAGGGCAGAAAAATTCTCCTCCCTCCTACTTTCCCACTAGACCGGAGGTTGTTCAATTAACGGCTTTGGCTGGAGCAGTGATGGCTTGGTAGGAAGCAGAGATTTAATCACCTGTCCCCATATTCTCACTGTGTGTTGCTCTGTTAAGAATTCTATCAGGGGGGCAGGGAGAAAAAGAAAGAAAGAGAGAGAGAGAGAGAGAGAGAGAGAGAGAGAGAACACTACTCTGTGGGTCTAGGAAGCATTTTTTGCCCTACCTCCAGCTGACCTGGAAAAGCAAGGAGAGCCTGGAATGGGGCAGTGCAAACTGAATGGTCAGTTTGCTTAACCGGGTCTCTAGTTTGCTATCGGTTTCTGTATGAGTTACAGGTGGGTAGCCGTGTTGGTCTGCCATAGTCGAAACAAAATAGGAAATTCTTTCCAGTAGCACCTTAGAGACCAACTGAGTTTGTTCTTGGTATGAGCTTTTCGTGTGCATGCACACTTCTTCAGATACCTGGGTATCTGAAGAAGTGTGCATGCACACGAAAGCTCATACCAAGAACAAACTCAGTTGGTCTCTAAGGTTTCTGTATGCTACACCTCTTCTTCCCAGACAACCAGAAATATATTCTTCATGGTTTTTCCTATGGCAAGGGAGTATTTCAGTTTAAATGTAATAGCAGCATCTGATAACCCTTCAGCATGAGGAGAATCAAGTCTTTAGGGGCCACTCCAGCATAGCTGCATCTGCAGCACCCCTCTGAAGACTTGACACCAGTCTGAATTCAATAAAAAGAAGGAAAAGGGGGGGGGGAAAGGTCAAGATGCCAGTGGAGGGGTGGGCTGGTTATGGAGCCTTTTTTTGGGCAAAACTCCATAGACACCTTCACAGATCACTCTCTGGCCCCAAACGCATATGCATGGCACCCTGTTAGTCTCAGGAGGCGATGCATGGAGCTGATCTGGATGGAACCAATTCACATTTAACATCGAAAACACTGAGTGCTGCAGCTGAAGCATCCGTCTGGCAGAAGTAGCTTTGCTGCAGCTGCTGTGCTATTCCTGCCGGACACCGAGAGAGTAAAATGCAAGCAATTATTGAATTGTGAGCAGAGCTGCTCAGCAGCCTTATGAAATTCAATCAGTTGCTACAATGGACTCCATGGTCTTCTGTTGCTCTTTGGCTCCTGGCTGTATCGTCCCTGACAACAATGCCAGAAATGCTGCAGAAAAATTAGAACCCATAAACGCTTTATAACATGGCCTGATTTACCTTAATTTACAGTAGCGACTGCCACTGAAGAAAGTGCACATCACCAAATGAACAAAACTCCTGGTTCCACCACAATTCTACTTCCTTCACTGTTCCTAGAGAAGTACCATAATTTCATTCTTAAATTCCTTTGAATTTAAACATTGTTTTTGGTAGCATCTTTTCAGGAAAAGAAGTCACTGATGCACACACCTGCTTGCCATTTCTCATCAGACAATACATATGTTATGTTATATGAAAGTAATGAATGGTGCACAACATTGAAGAGTCATGTCTACAGGAGATTAAAGTTATGAATAGCCAGTGTAGCCCACATGATGTGATGAATGGCACACAACATGTTGTAATGTTTCCAGTTGGGATTCTGCACACCCTTCCCTCTCTTGCTTGAAGTCCCTCCCTCTCCCTTCTTAACCACAATGAAAGTTTATGTTGGAACTCAGTGGTGAATGCATACAAGAGAAAATATGTGCTAAGCCCTGGTTGGAGTTAACCATGACTAAGGGGTAAGACTCATTGGATACCAAAGATACAGTGATTGAAACTGGTATTACTTACCAGGCCTGGGTTTGGGAACAGAGTTTTGTTTGGCTCAACATGATAGATGTTTGGCACCCATGACAGCCTCCTACACAGATCTTCAAAAGAACTAATCGCTTCCTGCTATGTGAAAATCAATTTGAAATTTCAATTTAGAAATCAGTTTGTTTGCAACCAGTTTGTAAGCCAATCGACTGGACTTAAGTGTGGGCGGATGCCAATATCCTGCCTTTGTTTACCTGCCTGGCGCTCAGCCATTGTTTTCCTAGGCAGCTGCTGCTGCTGTTTAAAAATGGTTCCTCCAATCGTTTCGCCAACCACGATCTCTGCCACTGTCCTTGCATAGCTGTCTGCCTGCAACTTCTCAAGGGGAGCTCGGTTTCTGTGGCCACTGGCCTCTGCATTCCTGCCAAAGCCCTGCAGAAATGAGAGCTGCTACAGCTGCCAGGGTTTATTTACACACATTCCTGGCTCAAATTGAATTAATGAGCATAATTTAACTCAGGCAAAGTCTCTTGTTTCTCTTTTGCTCCATTTGACATTTATTCTCTGGTGCATGCAATTTCTCTTCTCATCTAAAAGGAGGAAGTCGAAAGCGTGTCCGGCGATCAAGGCCGTAATGACTCTGTTCTTCACAGCCCATTCAAGCCCATATAAACTGCTTCCACACAAGGCTGCTTAAGGCGTGCTTTATTAAAAAGCCTATACTGAACACTGAGGGGCTTAGCTGGAATCTACCTGCTCAGTCTGATTTAAATTTAAATTTTTGCACCTTTCATCAGGCTCCTCAGCAGGCATCTCTCTTGGCTTGTCATCTCACAGGGGATGTTTTTCCAAAGTCAATATGAAGCATCACACACAGAGTTCAGATAAAAGCAGAGTTCTAGAGCAGTGGGGGGGACCTTTTGGGCCAGGGGCCACATTGCCTTCTAGGAAACTTCCTGAGGGCCACATGCCGGTGGTGGCCGGGGCCAGAGGCAAAAGTTAGCAAAGCAATACACGTGACTGTAACTCTATGGGGTATTAGAGGAAGGGTAGTACCTCTGATGGGACACACACTGTGCTCCTTCTGGATAGCTTGTCCACCTTTGGTCCCTATCCTGCACTCAGCTCTCACCTGTGGCTCCTAGAAGATGTCAGCGTGCGACAGTGGACACACCCCGGGAATGGTTTCAACTAGCTGACTAAATCAGGTGAGGGTGGCTGATAGGTATAGGTCTTAAATCCTTGGTGAGTTAGGGATTTTCTCTGCGTAAGAAGGTGGTGGATTGAGTGGACAAAACCAATAGTGAGTTTCAATGGTGAAGAAGGTGGTTTCTGCACATGCTGTAGAGGGAATTAAGGGGCAGATGGGGCTTGTCAACCTGGGAAGGTAGGAGAAGGAAAACTCTGATCCTAAACCTCTGCTGCTTTGTGGGATATCTTTGGGAGAATAAAAGGCTAAAGAGTAAACCCTACACAAATCCAGAGTGGAATCCCTAAGATGATTGGCTTGTGCCACGTTGGTGCTGCTAATGCAGCGGTTTGACTTCACCCCCAGAGGTGCACTCCGTTGTCTCTCGAGACAGACAATTGCTAACAACAACCCCTTAGACAATAGGCGAGTTTCCCCCCGCCCCACACACACTCACACATCCTTCTCTATAGAATCATAGAATCATAGAGTTGGAAGAGACCACAAGGGCCATCCAGTCCAACCCCCTGCCAAGCTGGAAACACCATCAAAGCATTCCTGACAGATGGCTGTTAAGCCTCTGCTTAAAGACCTCCAAAGAAGGAGACTCCACCACAGGCAAGCAAGAAGCATGATTGGTGTTCAAGGTTGCATTCCTGCCAGGCAAACATACTCAAGGAGGGTGGTGGCAGCCTGGATGGTACCAATGGCCAGATCGAGAGGTCTGGAGGGTTTCCCTTCCCTGATTTCAGCCACTGTCCGCCTCCCTGCTTTTGTTCCCTCTTGGAAGAACCTGAATTTCTCCACGAAGAGTCTAAGGGCTCTTAACTTAGCGTGTGCAAAAACCAAGGGGGATTCCCTACAGGAGGCGGCTGCATACAGGAGGTCTGTTTATTGCACTGAACAGAGCAATAAAGAATTTCCCGCAACTGATGTCAAAGGCAGAGCGCATGAACGCTCCTCTGAAGTTTGTACAATGAAATCAACAGATCTCCTGTGTGTTATAACGTTATATACCTTTGGTTGCAATCCTTGGAACAAAGCCTGCGAGCTTTCAGCAAGGGAGCAAGAAGAAGGAAAGAAGAAAGAAAGCAATTGTATGCAGAGCAAGAAACTGTGCAGGCTTATGTCAACATTTTACAGCCTGGGAACACCATGGACATGAATAGCCCAACAACAGCTCTCCCCTCACCCAAACACTAAAAAGAAAAGAAAAAAAAGAGTTGTTCAGCACAAAAAGGAATCTGCCTCTAGAGAGGGTAAAGTCAAACATGTTCTGCCACGTTGAATCAGAGGTTTCTTATTCCCAAACAAGGCTTTGGCTAACACCATTATTTCCCAGAATACTGTAGCTAATTACAGTACACCCTTTGCTTAGAAATCAAACCACGACAAATCTGAAAGGTCTGAGCCAAAAAAAAAAAAACCCTCAAAAAGGATTAGCACGTGCCAATTACATTTATGCACTCCTAATACAATCATGTAGATTCTCAGTGGCGGATGGCCTGAAGGGGCGTGGCCACACAGCTGACTTCCTGTTTGTTGCTATGCCGCTCCTTACCAGAAGCTACAGAGTGAGTGGGAAGGCATGGCAAGGTCCATGTGTTGCAAATGCACTGGCAGAGCCGGTCCTGTGATTCCACCACTGCTTTTGCACTGTGCCCCCCTCTCTTCTGTCTTGAACTGAAAGACAGCGGTCCTTTGAAATTTGCTCCTTTCCTAATTTTGTGGTGTAGATCTCCAATCAATGTGTACAGAAATGTATATATTAGTGAAAACAACAGACAAAAATGCATTATATTAGGGGACATTGCTTGCAAAAAAAATGTGCTGAGATGCTGAGGATTTTCTATGAATAATAATAATAATAATAATAATAGAATTCCAAATTGCTGCAGAAATGTGAAGAAGTGAATTTAAGACGGGGGAAATGAGAAACCAAAACTGACAGATTCCTCCATCTCTAAATCTCATCAATAGAAGTATCACTTATTTTTTGGTCATTGCAGAAAATGTACTGTTTTCTGCCATTACACAGGTCTGTTTTGAATTACAGAAACACTGCTGCTGTGTAGAAAAGAATGCACACTCAAAACAATAAAATTATCATGTTATTTGGATGCCTTGCCATGTCTACACATGGCATCTGGTCAATCCCAGGTTCAATCCCAAGCTTCCCCAGGTAAGGCTGGGACTATCCTTGCATTGCAGGGGATTGGACTAGAACAGGGGTCTGCAACCTTTAAGACACAAAGAGCCACTTGGACCCGTTTCCAAAGGGGGAAAAAACAACTGGGAGCCGCAAAACCATTGCGACATTTAAAACAAATATAACGCTGCATATATTGTTTCTTACCTTAATGCAATAATAATAAATAACGTATAGGAGCCAATGCAAAGTATAATTAGTAAAAACAACAAGAATAAGTTATTACTTTTTTGCATTGACTCAGGGGCGTACCCAGGATCAAAACTGGGGGGGGGGGCAAGCCATGGTCGTTCAGGTTGTGACATTTCAGCAAGGAAAGGCAAATGAAACCAAAATTTTAGGGAAATTATATATAATTATAGCAGTGCTTTATTACAGTAGTTATTACAATTATTTGCTTGGTTTTTTAAAATTTTTATTCTAGTTACATGTCTTATACCAGGGGTGGCCAACTCCCAAGAAACTGTGATCTACTTTCAGCAGTGATCTACCCCCGTTTTTTGGGGTTCAGCTCAAAGTTGTTTTTGGGGGTGGGTGGGTGGGAGAGAGGGCTTCCCCCTCTAAAATAGGTTGGCAAGCGAACTAATAAAGAAAGAAAAAGGGGGGGTGGGAATGGAAAAGTGGGGTGGAAAAATATAAATTGGGGGTCGGGTGGGGAGAATATCTATTAAAAATATGTAGTAGTTTAAAAAATAAAAATAAAGGGGGGAAATATTTTTCTTCTTTTTCCTTTTTTGAAAACAAAAACAAAAGGGGAAGAGAAAAGAAAAAGGGGGGATAGAGGGAGAAAAGGGTAATAATAAAAATTCAAATAGAGTGGCGGCAGCAGCTGTGGGGGGTGTTTGTTTGTTTTTCGTTTGTTTGTTTGTTTTAAAAATGGGATTTCTCCCCTTGGATTAAAAAAGGAGGGGAGGAAGAAAAAGAGAGGGGGGTGGGAGAGCAAGGCAAAAAGCCCAAAAGCAAAAAACAGGTTTTGGGGGGGGAATCATGCCAGGCACTGCAGCGCGCCGGCCTCGGGGCTCCGGGCCCCCGAGCCGCCCTTGGGGCCGTCTTGAGCATGTACACTGCCCACAGCGAGCACTGGTGAAGCACCGGTTGGCGGAGGTTTCAGAAGCAGCCCGGACGTTTTCGCCGCCCCCGCCCCAAAGCAGCTCTACTTCATCCTGTCGGCGACCATCACCGCCCTCCCGTCACGGCGACGCCTGGCCCGCCTGCTCCGCCCTCCGCACGGCCGCTTTGAAAAGGATTCCACCCAACAGGGGCCGCTCAGAACAGGGGCCGCTCCAATCGCCGCCGCCACCTCCCGCCGCCTTTATTATCCCGACTCTTTTCTCTCTCTCTCTCTCTCTCTCTCTCTCTCGATAACTCGCAAAGCCCAGCTCCTCCTTCTCCCCGCCCTAACGCCACCCTCATTGGCATGTTCCCCTCAAACAGGAACAGGCATCCCGGCAGCTCATTGGCCGGACGAAGCATCGCTCTCCTGTGCCCGCCTCCCGCCTTCATCCTCAGTGGCTACCTCGGCGGTAAGGCCCCGGCTCCGAGCCTATGCGCCAAGGCGGGCGATCTGTCCTGCCAATCGGCACGCCGAGGTGGTAAAAGCTCAGCCCTCCCCACGCGCTTATTGGTGTGAAGAAGTCGCTTCCTCTCTCTGGGAGTGGTCAAGGTGGACATCAATCTTGGGTCTGTCTTCGAGAACCCCGAGAGGGCTGAGAAAGACCGCCCAGCTGTTCAACGTTGATGCGGATTATTCATGGTTTTTTTGGCCCTTTTTTTTTGCCGATAACCATTTAATTATTATTGAAAGGGCATTGAAAGGGGGCATGCCGGAGCCGCGGGAGACCTGTCAGAGAGCCGCATGCGGCTCCAGAGCCGCAGGTTGCTGACCCCCGGACTAGAATGACCATCGAGGTCAAAAGGACTTAAAACTTTTGCAACCACAGGAATCTTAATCCAGACTGGGCCACTGGACGAAATGGGAGCTTTTCCACCCCCCAGTGCAAATTTCAGGTGCGGGGCAAATCCAGAGCAAATGGCTAATGCCCCCCCCAACCCCCTGTACATCACAACTGGAGCCCCAACCCCCCACCTGGCAATTTGTGAAACAGAAAGCTTGCATGTGATAAATGGCACATGTAGTGTAGCCTTCAGGCTATCAATCAGCAGTGCAGAAATGAAGAATCTCAAGATCAAATTGAGCACCTGTTATTTATTTATTTACTAACTAGCGATTTACAGGCATCCCCTTAAAAACAGCACAAGAGCAATGCAGACAATGTTTGCCAAGGCAGCCTTGCACAATCCCATGTCTCCCCCCCCCTTCTAGCTTTATACAATGAAAAAGAGCACCCTTCAAAGAAATTAATGTGTGCTTCCTCTTCAACCAGCACGATAAACTGCTCCTGCTTCCAGGATAGAACCAATCAGTGTCCATCAAGTCTAGAAGTCTGTGCTGCTTCCCTTCTGTTTGCTGGGAGCAATAGCCTGGCTCCTTTGGGAAATGCTATCCGGTTAGCCAAGAAAAATGGCAAGACGTTTCCCCAGGGTCCATACCGAGGCAGGGAAGAATTGAGTCTTCACTGGCTGCCTACCGTCTTCTATAGTACATTTGTGAAGATTAAGAACAGGTGTGTGGACTAGAAGTCAGCACTCTGCACCCCAGCCAAATTAAAGCACACACAGTGTTTTCCTTAGCCAAGAAAGATAACTTCCATTTACATCACTCCCAAAGGTCTTTCTTAACCAAGGTCAACGATTTATGGTGTGTGTGTGTTTAAAAACACACACAAACCAGATCCAAGTGTATACAGTATAAAAGAGTCTCTCTCTCTCTCTCTCTCTCTCTCTCTCTCTCTCTCTGTGTGTGTGTGTGTGTGTGTGTAAGAGTCCGGACAGGCAGGCAAAAGCTCTTTCTCATCCTCCACCAGGTACAGCCATTACTTCCTTAGTAAGTCCAGCTCACAGCTTGAGAACCACTGAAATCCCTTCCATGCATCTTTGCAACGGCACGCACCATCCATTATGCTATGCTGATCTGCCTACCTAGAATACAGTCCAAGAAAAGTTTGAAAGCCACATCAAACAGACCAGAGACCATTAACAATGAAAGCAAACAAGATCGGGACGAGAAAGCCTGTGTGCCTGTAGACAGAAATCTGATTTCTGATTTAATACGTGAATGAAGTTTCCATGGGCTGAAATGTCCACACTGCTGTATAAAATGTGAACGATCATACACAAAACAAACCACAGTTGGAACGGCCAATTTAACCAGCCGCTGCCAAATGCTATCGAAACACGAGAAGTTGAAAGAGCAAAAACAGTAATTGTTGGGACCAGAAAACCTGAGCCGAAAAGAAGAATTTTCCTATGCCCTTTTAAAAAGTGGTGGGTATCTTTTCTGGGGGGGGGGGGGATTGGGTTGTTTTTATTTTTATTTTGTTCTGTGAACAGCCCTGAGACCTCTGGGTATAGGGTGATATATACAGTGGTGCCTCGCAAGACGAAATTAATTCGTTCCACGAGTCGTTTCGTATTGCGAAAAATTCGTCTTGCGAAGCACGGTTTCCCATAGGAATGCATTGAAATTTAATTCCCATAGGAATGCATTGAAATTTCTTTCTTGCGAAGCATGACCATAGAAAAATTCGTCTTGCGAGTCACCTAAAAAATTGCAAAACCCTTTCGTCTAGCGAGTTTTTCGTTGTGCGAGGCATTCGTCTTGCGAGATACCACTGTAAATTCAATAAATAGTAATAATAATAAAAGAAAAAGTGCCAAGGAAAATATGTGGTAACATAGCAAACGCTCAAAATGTCTATTAGGAATTTACATTAAAAGTTTGATTAATTTTCATGTTTTGCTTTTTTTTAAAATGCAAACTGAGGTAGAAATGGGGAGAACTGAACTCAAGACCGGAAAAATTAGAAACTTGGAGAACTCAAAACTGGCAGATCTGGCTATCCCTAGCCACCTCTAAAAGGAGCAATACAAAACCCTGAAAAGGAGCAATGCAACAATTACATTTCCTTGAAGATAGCCCTTGAAGATAATGGAAATGATCTTTCTTCTGTTTCCAGAAGCAACAGCTGGTTAACTAAGCCTGGTTTAGATGGAAGATGAAAGATGAATCTCCAGCCCTTTCCTGGAAGTCAAGACAGAGCTGAGTGAGGACACAGCTGGAGTTCCATCTCCCCACGGAATCCTCGGCCTATTCCAAGTTGCACAGGAAGTGTTTGCTAAGAGCGATCTCTTTTCCTCTCTCTTGAAGGAGCCCCCTTTAGCGGCTCTACAAGGCAGTTGTTTGGCCAAGTACATTCATGGGAAAGCCTGGTTTCAGGGGAGGGTGGCCTGAAAGAGCACCCCCTGTGGTTGAATATATTGTTTTCCCCCTCATGAAAGGCAGGCAAGGTAAGGACATGCAACACCATTTCAATTTTCTGTATGCGCAGGGCCGTCTCATAATAGGGGCTGGGTGGCGCGGTGCACCAGGGCGCCAGGCCCCCCAGGGGCGCCCCCGCGAGCCCGCCGGCATACCGGGCGCTCCCTCCCCAACCTGCGCCCGCGCGCCGGCGGGCAAGCTACAAGCCGGCTGCCCTCCGGAGCCCCAGCTGGAGCGCTGGGAAGGGCGTGCAAAGCCCCGTGCCGCTCCAGCGCACGCCCCTCACCCCCTGCTCGCCCACCTCCCTCCCGCGCTGGCCGCCCCTGGGAGATGAGGGGCGTGGCGCTGCAGCGGCGCGGGGCTTTGTGCGCCCTTCCCAGCGCTCCAGCTGGGGCTCTGGAGGGCGGCCGGCTTGCAGCACCACGCCCCTCATCCCCCACTCGGCCACCCCCCTCCCGAGGGGCGGCCAGTGCGGGAGGGACGTGGACGGAGAGGCGGCCCACTGGGGGCGCCGAGGGATCGTCGCGCCAGGGCGCCCGATCCCTTTAAGACGGCGCTGTGTATGCGTGCCTCTGGAAAGAAGATTCTCAGCAAGGATACATTCAAGATTGAATTGCAAAAAAGTAGTGCTATTTTGGTGACACTACTTTGGTGACAGCAGTCACGAAATTAGAAGACGCCTGCTTCTTGGGAGAAAAGCAATGACAAACCTAGACAGCATCTTAAAAAGCAAAGACATCACCCTGCCGACAAAAGTCCGTATAGTTAAAGCTATGGTTTTCCCAGTAGTAATGTACGGAAGTGAGAGCTGGACCATAAAGAAGGCTGATCGCCAAAGAATTGATGCTTTTGAATTATGGTGCTGGAGGAGACTCTTGAGAGTCCCATGGACTGCAAGAAGATCAAACCTTTCCATTCTTAAAGAAATCAGCCCTGAGTGCTCACTAGAAGGACAGATCCTGAAGTTGAGGCTCCAGTACTTTGGCCACCTCATGAGAAGAGAAGACTCCCTGGAAAAGACCCTGATGTGGGAAAGATGGAGGGCACAAGGAGAAGGGGACGACAGAGGATGAGATGGTTGGACAGTGTTCTCGAAGCTACTAACATGAGTTTGGCCAAACTGCGAGAGGCAGTGAGGGATAGGCGTGCCTGGCGTGCTCTGGTCCATGGGGTCACGAAGAGTCGGACAAGACTGAACGACTGAACAACAACAACAACAACAACAACAACAAGTGCTATTTTAAGTGTATTGGATATGGTTAGGGCATTTAGTGTCTATTTTATTAGTTTGGGAAATTAGCGGTGCCTATTCACATAGATGAAACAATCCCTCACCTCCACACTTTAAAAAACAATGGGATCTGGATATGGGAATCTGCCTTATTCCCCAGTCAGACCTTTGGTCCATCAGGCTCAGTTTTCTCTACAGAGACCTGCACTGGCTCCCCAAGTTTTCAGACGGGGTTATCTGGAGATGCTGGGAATTGAACCTGGGACATTCTGAATGCAAAGCATGTGATCTGCCACTGAGCGATTCACCCTGGTGTTCATGGAAGTCTGGCAGCTTCCCTTTAATAAGATATGTAAGGATTTGTGCTTTTGGCACCCATACCTAATACATAGGAACATTTGTTTGCAATAATAGTTATTCCGTATGTAGAACCAGTGATCTGGTCAGATACATACACATACTTCTGAAGAATAACCGTATTCAGTCTGAACCCTTGGTTAAACGCTACCCATGGGAAGCAGTTGGGATCAGAGAGAGATGGCTTCGCATTTCCAGAAATTGCTTTGTGGGGGTGAGGGAAAGAAGAAGTGCTGATTCAGTTCCCAGTTTTCTTTCTGAGCTTCATTTTTTTCTCTCCCTGTCAGGAAGAACATGGGAAATTGGATATAAAACAGAATAAAAATGGCTAGAAAGTGGTGGTCAAATATGGACCTCTAACCACTGGCTTAATGGTGGAAGGTATTGAGTGACCTGTGATCAAGAGGATGACTGAGTAACTGCAATCTTTTCTTAGACAAAGACTAGGCAACATGTCACTCAGGGGGAATGAAATCCCTCAGAACCAATAAATACTTCATATTGCAGGCTAGCTGCAGTGCAATATATGAAACTTCCTTTTTAAAAGCTTTTCCTTAAAGGAAACATTAAAATAAAATCTAAAAAGAGCCCCAGCCATTTTCCTGTGAAATACAAATCACCTTTGCGGCTTGGGAACAAAATAAATTAGTCCATGACAAAACACGAGAAGCTTGTACTAAGAAAGGGAAACGAGAATTACCAAACCAGAACATATTAATGGTCCATCTAATTTTGTATCCTGTCTTCCATGATGGCTCATGTCAGAAGCTTCAAAGAGAAGCTTAAAGCTCTCATGGAGCACCTAACTCAGCAGCTCCATCAACACACAAAGGGAAGAGTAAGATGGGGGAAATAGTTCTTGATCTCAGCTGGGAATCTCTTTAAGACCTGAAATCTGAGGCTTCTGACCCCATTGTCTAGCTCTAGCTAGTTCTATTCCATTTACTGGCTAGGCTAGTGGTTCTCAAACTTTCTTCTCTGGGCCACACTTTAAGAATAAAAAAATCTGCTCGCGCTACACCGATATTTTTTTATTGATAAGAAATACACTGGCAAACAAAAAGAAACAACTCCTAGCACTGCTTGATTTATAACACAGAAGAACACAACTACTTTATAATATGATCATGTGTGATGGCCTGGGAGTCAGACTCTGATGCTGAACCTGAGGGATCCCAGCCTGCACAGGATTCCCCGCCTCCAGAACCAGCTGAGCCGGGGCCAGGGCTTGAGCCTGAAGGATCCCCACCTGTGCTGGATCCCCAGGTGCAGGCATCAGCAGAGTCTGCTCTGGCTCCTGATGGGAGGGAGGACCCATTGCCTGCAGGTGCTCCACTCCCAGCCTCTTCAGAGGAAGCTGAGGCATCCCCTGGGTCCAGTAACCCACCAGCCTCTCCTGAGCTACAGAGGCTCAGGGCAGAGAGGCGAAGGGAGTTAAGTGTCTGCAGGAGGAGTGCTCGCCTCCAGGCCCGGAGGAGAGGCGAGTCTCCAGAGGATCGGGGCGGCCCTAAGCATAGGGCCAGATAAAAGCCAGCCAGACCCAGCCCAAGTTGCGTGAGCAACATAGTTGCAAGCGTGTGCTCAACCTGCAACCTTGTGCCTGAACCTACCTTGGACCTTGACCTGCTCCCTGCCTCGCTCCCCGCCGGACTGACCTCCTTTGGACCCCTAGACCCAGGACTGGACTTGGACCTCGCTTCATGGACAAACCCTTGGGGCCAGCACAGTTTGCTCACGCCACACCCGCACTCCCCCTTCGCTGGGGTGCGTTCGGGAGGAACTAATAGCCATGGCTGACCAGGCGGCTGCGCTGGTGGCATTGGCCCAGGAGAACCAGGCCTTGACCCACACCGTGCAGCAGCTAAGCAATGTGGTTACGGCGCTTCAGCAGCGTTTGGATGCCTTACCGGCTCCTGGGGCCGCCGCCCCAGCTCCTGGCAAGTACCCCGTGGCCCTGCCAGAGAAATTTGATGGGTCCCCAGCCAGCTTTCCCATGTTTCTCGCCCAGGCCAAGCTGTATATTCAGGGGCGAGCTCGGGATTTCCCCGACGACCGCACCAAGGTGCACTTCCTGATCAGCTTGCTGAAGGACCAGGCGGCCAAGTGGGCGTTGCCGCTGCTCCGGCAAGACTCCCCCTTGCTGACAGACTATACGGGGTTTTGCAATCTTCTGGAAACCACGTTTGCCAACCCTCAGAAGGGGAGTCAAGCCAATCGGGCAATTCGGCGGTTGAAACAGGGCAAGTCCACAGTGGCCATCTACGCCACAGAATTTCGGCTGCTGGCGCAGGACTTGACCTGGAACGACTCTGCACTGCGGGACCAGTATCTCGAGGGACTTTCAGACGAGGTACTGGATCAGCTGGCCACGTTGGATCGCCCTGCCACACTGGATGCCCTCATCCAACGGAGTCTGCAGATAGATGATCGGTTGGAGGACCGTCGCCAGGCCCGGGGCCGCCGGCACTCCGGGCTCCCAGCGCCGGTGCTTCCCTGCAGTTCCATGGCCAGAGCTGAGTCATTGGAGGAGCCGATGCAGCTCGGGGCAGCGCGGCCTCGCCTCTCCCCCTCGGAAAAGACTCGGCGTCGGGAGGGGAACCTGTGTCTCTACTGCGGTGGGAGTGGACACTACGCCCGAACCTGCCCTGAGAAACGCCAGCCGCAGGTGAAACGGCCAACCCCAGTAGCCGATGGCCCAGGCTACCTGGGGCCCCAAGCATCGCATGATGGGCCCTCACCAGTGGAATTGCAACACCTCATGATACCGGTGCGTCTATACCCCCCCGGTGGGCCCTGGATTCTCACCCACGCTCTGGTGGATTCGGGGGCAACCCGCTCCTATATGGACTCTGCCTTCGCCACTCAGCATCAGGTGCCGCTTCAGAACAAGCCGGAACCAGTGCAGGTGGAGGCAATTGACGGACGGCTCCTACGCTCGGGCGCGGTTACTCGGGAGACCCAGCCCTTGGTCCTGTGCTACCAGCAGCACCGGGAGGTGCGAACCCTGGACATTGCCACCATGCCCCGGTTTCCCCTGGTGCTTGGGATGGACTGGCTGGAGTCGCACAATGTTCAGATCGACTGGGTCAATCGGACTGTACGCTTCCCAGACCCGGGTTCCCATGCTCAGTCCGAGTTAGTAGCAGCTGCCCCCATGGGGCAGGCTGTGTCAACGCTCCCTGCCGTGTACCAGGACTATTTAGACGTGTTCGAGGAACAGGGAGCAGACCAGCTGCCACCTCATCGGTCCTTCGACTGCGGCATAGACCTCCAGCCTGGGGCGCCCCTGCCTGTAAGCCGCCTATATTCTCTTTCGGAGCCAGAGCGTGAAGCCTTGCAGGACTTCCTTCGCAAGAACCTGGAACGCGGGTTCATTAGGCCCTCTACCTCACCCACTGCCGCTCCTGTACTCTTCGTTAAGAAGAAGTGTGGGGAGCTTCGCCTCTGCCATGACTACCGGGCCCTGAACAAGATCACCATCCCAGACCGGTACCCCTTGCCCCTTATTGCAGAATTGCTGGAGCGGGTGCAGGGGGCGCAGATGTTCACCAAACTGGACCTCCGAGGGGCCTACAACTTGATTCGGATCCGTGCCGGGGACGAGTGGAAGACGGCATTCGGGACCCGGTATGGGCAGTTTGAATACCTGGTTATGCCGTTCGGATTATGCAACGCACCCGCCGTGTTTCAACGGTACATCAACCACGTATTCCAGGACTTGCTAGACAAATACGTGGTGGTGTACCTAGATGATATTCTGATTTATTCCCGTGACCCAGCCCGTCACGAGAGTCATGTTCGGTCCGTGTTGCAGCGCTTGCGGGAGCACCGCCTGTATGCCAAGCTCAGCAAGTGCGAGTTCCACCAGCGGTCAGTGGACTTCCTTGGACACCGACTCTCCCCTGACGGGGTGCAGATGGACCCTGGGAAGGTGGCTGCGGTTCGAGAGTGGGCAGCGCCCCGGAACCGCAAGGACTTACAGCGGTTCCTAGGGTTCGCCAACTATTACCGGACCTTCATTGCAGATTATGCTCATCGCACCACCCCATTAACCCGACTGCTGCGCCCCAAGACACCCTTCTCCTGGGATGAGGAGGCTGAAGTGGCATTTAAGGGGTTGAAAGCCTGTTTCCAGAGGGCGCCGATTTTACAGCATCCTGATCCCTCTCGTCCCTTCGTGGTGGAGACTGATGCCTCCAGTACGGCTCTCGGTGCCATCCTGTCTCAGCAACACGGACCCGATGCGCCGCTGTTACCCTGCGCCTACTACTCCCGGCAGCTCCTTCCGGCGGAGCGTAACTATACCGTGTGGGAGCGGGAACTACTGGCCATCAAGGTGGCCTTTGAGGTCTGGCGCCATCATCTTGAGGGGGCACGACACCCGGTGGAAGTGAGAACGGACCACCGGAATCTGGAGTACCTCCAGACCACCCGCAAGTTGAACCAAAGGCAGATCCGGTGGGCGCTGTTTTTCTCCCGGTTCCAGTTCCGGATCCGCTACATCCCTAGCTCCCAAAACCGGAAAGCGGATGCCCTGTCCCGGAAACCCGAGGACGTCGCAGACACTGTACAGCAGGCAGTACCGACGACTATCTTACCACCAGCCACATTCCTGGCCACTCAGGAGGCCAAGCCACTGCAGGCTCGGGTGCGAGAACAGCAACGGGTCGACGCTTGGGCTCAGGAACGGCTCCGGGAACTGTCTGACGGGTCATGCCCTCGATATCCAGGGCTGGCCCTGCACCAGGGCCTACTGCTGCACCAGGGTCGTCTATACATCCCACCAGGACCATTGCGGGCTGAGGTTCTCCAGATGTCCCACGATGCCCCAGCAGCAGGGCACTTTGGGCGGTACCGGACCACTCATCTGGTAAGCCGGGAGTTCTGGTGGCCCCGCCTGAAGGCTGATGTGGCACGCTATGTTGCTGGTTGCGATGTCTGCCGGAGGGCCAAGGGTCCTACTGGGCGACCCCCCGGTCTGCTCCAGCCATTACCAGTCCCACCACGTCCCTGGCACACGGTCTCACTGGACTTTGTGGTAGACTTGCCCCCATCTCGTCACTGTACCTGCCTCCTGGTTCACGGACCATTTCACTAAGATGGTGCACTGTGCCCCCTGCCCGTCCATACCCACAGCTAAGGAGACGGCTCAACTGTACATGCAGCACATCTTCCGCCTGCATGGCCTTCCCGAGCGTGTGGTTTCTGACCGCGGCGTCCAGTTCACATCCCACTTCTGGCGAGCCCTGCACCAGACCCTTGGGACGGAGGTCTGTCTATCTTCGGCCCACCACCCGCAGACCGATGGCCAGACGGAACGGGCAAATGCGGTGCTGGAGCAGTACCTCCGGTGTTACTGCAGCTTCCAGCAGGATGACTGGGTCGATCACTTGCCATTGGCGGAGTTCGCCTACAACAATGCAGTGAACGCCTCCACCCAGCAGACCCCGTTCCAGGCCTCCTACGGCTACCATCCACGTTTGTTCCCGGACGTGCTGCCAGCTTCCGCGGTCCCCGCAGTGACAGACTGGCTTCAGGAGCTTCAGTCCCAGCAACAATTATTGATGGAGCAACTGCGCCAGGCCAAGGACGCATACAAGGCCCAAGCTGACCGACATCGTCAGGAGGGGCCAGAACTCCATGTTGGCGATCGGGTGTGGCTCTCTACCCGTCACCTGCATCCTTCTCGGCCCTCACGAAAGCTGGATGCACGGTTTGCCGGCCCATTCACCATCACTGCGCAGGTGTCACCGGTGGCGTTTCGCCTCCAGTTACCTCCATCACTCAAGGTTCACCCAGTATTCCACCGGTCCCTACTTAGTCCAGTCGCCCCGCCCGACGAGTTCCACCCAGACAATCCACGACCGCAGCCAGTTTTGGTTGAGGGGGAGCCTGAGTATGAGGTGGAGCGCATTCTCGACTCACGATACCGCAGGGGGAAGCTCCAATACCTCATCGACTGGAAGGGGTATGGGCCTGAGGATCGTTCATGGGAACCAGTGGAAAACGTCCACGCACCTGCCTGCCTCCGTGATTTCCATGCAGCTTACCCCAGCAAGCCTGGTCCGGCCCCTCAGTTGAGGGGGAGGCCTGGGAGGGGGGATGGTGTGATGGCCTGGGAGTCAGACTCTGATGCTGAACCTGAGGGATCCCAGCCTGCACAGGATTCCCCGCCTCCAGAACCAGCTGAGCCGGGGCCAGGGCTTGAGCCTGAAGGATCCCCACCTGTGCTGGATCCCCAGGTGCAGGCATCAGCAGAGTCTGCTCTGGCTCCTGATGGGAGGGAGGACCCATTGCCTGCAGGTGCTCCACTCCCAGCCTCTTCAGAGGAAGCTGAGGCATCCCCTGGGTCCAGTAACCCACCAGCCTCTCCTGAGCTACAGAGGCTCAGGGCAGAGAGGCGAAGGGAGTTAAGTGTCTGCAGGAGGAGTGCTCGCCTCCAGGCCCGGAGGAGAGGCGAGTCTCCAGAGGATCGGGGCGGCCCTAAGCATAGGGCCAGATAAAAGCCAGCCAGACCCAGCCCAAGTTGCGTGAGCAACATAGTTGCAAGCGTGTGCTCAACCTGCAACCTT
Organism: Lacerta agilis; assembly: GCF_009819535.1. Classification (NCBI taxonomy): domain Eukaryota; kingdom Metazoa; phylum Chordata; class Lepidosauria; order Squamata; family Lacertidae; genus Lacerta; species Lacerta agilis. Next base: position 23,368,091 of record NC_046315.1, read on the forward strand.
GTGCCTGAACCTACCTTGGACCTTGACCTGCTCCCTGCCTCGCTCCCCGCCGGACTGACCTCCTTTGGACCCCTAGACCCAGGACTGGACTTGGACCTCGCTTCATGGACAAACCCTTGGGGCCAGCACATCATGGGACATCCAGAAAGTATAAAACAAGTAGTTGGCTACTACACTACAATGAAATGTTTAAATGTTTGGTTGGTTGTCCTCGAATCTTCACACCACACTCGCCATCCTCTCCTCTCCTACGTGGCACACCCTTTGAAAACCACTGGGCTAGGCTATCATTTCTAAACAGGCTCTTTCTCATAAGAGTTTCCCTGAGCAGGCATGGAGAACCTGTGGCCCTCCAAGATGTTAGTGGATTTCAACTCCCTTAAGAGGGTGGCACTGTGGGTTAAACCACAGAGCCTAGGGCTTACTGATCAGAAGGTCGGCGGTTCGAATCCCAGCGACGGGGTGAGCTCCCGTTGCTCGGTCCCAGCTCCTGCCCACCTAGCAGTTTGAAAGCACAACAAAGTGCAAGTAGATAAATAGGTACCGCTCTGGCGGGAAGGTAAATGGCGTTTCCATGCGCTGCTCTGGTTTCGCCAGAAGCGGCTTTCTCATGCTGGCCAAATGACCCGGAAGATGTACGCCAGCTCTCTCGGCCAGTAATGTGAGATGAGCGCCGCAACCCCAGAGTCGGACACGACTGGACCTAATGGTCAGGGGTCCCTTTACCTTTACCTAAGCCCCAACCAGGATGGCCAATGGCCAGGAATTATGGGAAATTCAGTCCAACAACACCAGGAGAGCCACAGGTTCTCCACCCCTGCTTTAGGATATTTGTTGTTTTTTTAAAAAATAAATAAATTCTAAATTGTCCTTCAGCCAAACAGATCAAAAACAGCAACAAAAACACAGTAAAAACAAAGTCTATCATAAAACAATACAAACTAAAAGATAATAGCCTTTTCTTTTCTGTTTAAATCAGACTGAAAATAAATGTAATCCCTTCAGAATGCCTGGGAAAACCTGAATGTCTTAATCTGGCACCCAAAAGATGCCATGTTGATAATGATTATTTATTCAAGTCCTTACCTATCCTTAACCATAAGATTCCAGGGTTGGTTACAATAGTTTGAAAAAAACAACAACACTGCTATTATCAGTTTAAAACAAGAAACAGTCAAAGGAATAGGGTAGGCCCCAATCTGTCTGCCTGTCTATTTTGGAGTAAATATTTACATTTTTAGCTAGATGCGCCTCTGTGGGGAGGGAATTCTACAATTTAGGAGCTGCCACAGAGAAATCCCTTGAGGGTGGCAGAACTACCGAGAGGGTCCTCTCTGCCAGCCTTGGCACCTGAGAGGGTCTGTAGGGAAGGAGGTGGTCTTTTAGATATTTCAGTTAACACCACCACTTGAATCACGGATATTCCAAACCTGGGGCACCACAGCAGAAAAGACTCTTGTGATTAAAGCAGGTATATCACACATTTCAGCAATGGATAGCACTCTGAGGAGGTCCTCAGCTGAAAGTCTTAATATGCAGGCAGGATTATGCAAGGATTTGGGTATTGAGTCCCCAGTCGTTTAGCACAGGGATAGTCATCACAAATGCTGTGGACTGCAACTGTCATCTGCTCCAGCTATAGCACAGCCCATGGACAGAGATTATGGGAGTTGTAGTCCACAACATATGAAGGGCACCATCTTGGCTACTCCTGATTTAGGGCTTTAAAGATAACCACCAGAATCTACCCCAAGGTGTCTGCTTCCTGTCTTGCTTTTAAGACCTTTCTCCCTTGAATAGTACTACAGAATACGTCTAGTATAGGGAATGTTCTGTCTCTGAGGAAGAGAAGCCATTTTTCTTTCTCAGCTGTGGACTATCATGGGCTCAGTGCAGTTGGTTTTGTATATCGGTAATAGATTTTGCAAGAACCGTCTTGAAAGTTGATGCGGCTTTTATACATCCCACCTCCTCCATCTAATTTTTATGAGCCTCCTTTCAGAGGACTTGGATTTTAAAACCCTGCTTCACTTGCTGTGTAAAGTCCTGGGAGCCATATCCTGACATTTCAATGATGGAGTGGAATTCTTGAAAGGAATATGAACGCTCCAAGTGCTCTATATGTTTGGACAGAATACCTTTCTCCCCGATCGCTTCTTCATTCTTGATTAGATGATGAGCAGCCTTTTAACGTATCTGGTAATTTATTACCGATCTAGGAACACGGTGCTACAATACTGGGCTACATTAATGACCTCATTCAATCACACATAGTGTAATTCTTGTGGTTGGAATGAAAATAATATAAAATATTGCCTTAGCCCCAGTGAGGCTTTAATGCCATATCTCAAGACATCATTTGTTTCGGGAAATCCAATGAGTATTAAATTACATTTCTTAACTAGAAAAACATTTCGTTGAAATATTCACACAGAAACTCAATGCTATTAGCACTGTATTCTTTACTTTGGGACCTGGGTGTTGTGTTGGAGCAGATGTTTAACCACAATTGTGTCACAGATCCCCCCCCCCCAATGTAGCTGCAATAAAATTAGGGCTCAGCTCAAATTACTCACAGGTTTTCACAATTTTTTCCCCAACATTGTTGGGTAATGTCTCCCATATTTGGACAGTTTTTGAGGCTTCTGGATAAATGTTGGCACATTTAATTATTTATTTTTACCTTTTTTATTAAGGATTTTCTTGTTTTACAAAGGTATATGCAATGTCTCTCTTGTATTTTTCCATGCAGCATTTTTACACATCAGTTTTGTTTGTTGAGACATTAGGGAGAAAGGGGGGAGGTGGGTGGGATGGGGAAATGGGTGGGGCGGTGTGGCGATGTTTCTTCTTTACTTAATATATGTAGGGTTTGGTGTCAGCGTCGTTTGTGCAAGTTCTCTATTGTTAGCTTGTGCTCCTTTGATGGTGGGAGAGTTTGGGGTTGGCATAGGGTGTGGTTGTTCATTAGTGATTGGCTGTGGTGGTCTTTGGTTTCCTGTGTGAGTGGGGTGGGTGGGTGGGTGTTTTTGATCAGGCCAGCCATATTGATTTGTATGCTGTTGGGTAGATTTTTGTCATTGTTTTTTTGGGCTGCATGTGTAATGAAGGGGAACCATACCGAGGTGAAGTCGTCTTCTTCTGTTTGTCCCCATGTCTGTTTCAGCTTACTGGTTAGTTTTTCTAGTAGGGCTGTTTCCCATACTACTTGGTACCATTGGTCCATTTTTACTCCTGACAGGTCTCTCCAGTGTCTGGTTATGATGTTTCTGGCTGCCGAGAGTAGGTGGGTTATGAGTTCTTTGTGGTGTAAGTGGGCGTTGTTATCTTGGAAGATGTTTAGTAAGACCAATTCTGGGGTGATTTCTAGCACTTGCTTGGTTATCTTACATATTTCTCGTATGGTTGTTGTCCAGAATAGTTGGTCTTTGGAGCACTCCCACCACATGTGGAGGTATGTGCCTGGTGGAGGTGCACCCTCTCCAGCAGTTAGGTGAGGTTCCTTGGTGTATTAGTGCTAATTTTCTAGGCGTTAGATACCACCTGTGGGTTAGTTTCAGGACGAGTTCTTTTCTTTTCATTGATATGGATTTAAAGGTTTAGACCACATTCTAGTCCATTGGGCACATTCATTTATATTGTCCTGACTAGTTCTTCCCTGAACGGCCCTCAGGGACATCATCATCTAGTCAAAACTGATTGGATATGCAGCATTATGACTACATCCTGTTCACAACATGATCTCTAATTAGCTGGAATACCCCTTGCTACTGATTGAGGAAGCATTCTCAATTATCTGCATCTATCCTTTGAGATACACACCCACCCACCCATCCTCCAATGTCATTCTCTATATGATCTACCTCCACTGTTAAGAGGCAGTATTGCTGGAAATCCTGTGGAGAGAGCGCCATTGCACTTAGATCCTATTTGCAGACTTCCTACGGATCTGGTTGGCCACTGTGAGAATAAGATGCAGGACCTGATGAGCTTTGACTTGATCCAGCAAGGTTCTTCTTAGGTTCTTATGATCCATGATCCAAGAAAGAAGAAGCAACATCCACGGGAAACAACAGTACTGAATCGATGAGGGAAAGGTAAACATCTTCACAATTAAAAATGGGGGTTCAGTTATTCCTGCCCAGCAAAACAGCTTTGATTAACTTGAAATTAAAACTGTAGAATATTCAACAAAGATCTAAATAAAAGCAGGATTCCATCAGTTTCCTCATCCCTGTTTTAAAAGCTGACCTATTTGCATTATGAGCCTACCGTTCTTGGGCAGCAAAATATGCTTCATAGTTCTGCGTGGTGCTAATCAAATTTCAGCCTTATTTATGGAAATTCGAATTAGAACTGGTGATGCAAATAGCACAACGAAGCATAATGAAGATGCCGTGGAATGCCGTCTAAGGAATTTGTTTTTGTCTCTGTTTGTCATAAGCAGGCTGGCAGACCATGTCCTGTCAGCTGTCACTCTCGCTCCTCACCCTTGAAAGCTGTCCACAGCAATCAAGCTGTCCATGGCAATCTTTTGCAGCATCCCCTGTCTTATACCGCAACATAATGAAATATTTATTAGACCGCTACCAGATTATGGTGCTGGAGGAGACTCTTGAGAGTCCCATGGACTGCAAGAAGATCAAACCTATCCATTCTCAAGGAAATCGGCCCTGAGTACTCACTAGAAGGACAGATCCTGAAGTTGAGGCTCCAGTACTTTGGCCACCTCATGAGAAGAGAAGACTCCCTGGAAAAGACCCTGATGTTGGGAAAGATGGAGGGCACAAGGAAAAGGGGACGACAAAGGATGAGATGGTTGGACAGTATTCTCGAAGCTACTAACATGAGTTTGGCCAAACTGCGGGAGGCAGTGAAGGATAGGCGTGCCTGGCGTGCTCTGGTCCATGGGGTCACGAAGAGTCGGACACGACTGAACGACTGAACAACAACAACACCAGATTTGATAGAGAATGGCTGCAGAGTTTCTCTGGTTTATTAGATGGAATTACAGGATAAATAACCTTACAAAACTGTCTTTAGAGCACTTTTCTAATACACAGGAATGGTGTTTTTTTTTTAAAAAAATTAAAATTAATATGCTTGGTTCACTAGAACTGCTCTTCTCCCCAGCTGGTACTGATACAGAACTACTCTTCTCCCCAGCATATTTGGACAGGAGGTGTAGGAAACAGCCAGCTAGCGAATGTAAATGAAAGCTGCCTAACACCAAGGTCCAACCAGCTAGCTCTCCAAGTTCTTCCCAGCTCTACCTGGAGATGATGACTGGCAGCTAAAGTTTCAGCAAGGATTCTTTGTAAGTCTTACCTGGCAATGCTGGAAACTGAACCTGGACCTTCTGCATACAAAGCACCTGCTCTCCCACTGTTTTATAGGAACCCACAAATCTGCTTGCCAGAGATGTCGGGGGGGGGGGTTGCCACCTCCATCTGCTGAGCTGTGCAACAACTACACTAGCAGAAACCCACAGCGGAACAGATTGCAAAATCTACTGTGCAACAAAGTTAGCAGCGACTTGCTTATGCGTTTGCTTGCTGTCAACATCCTGCTAGCACAAAACATTTTGCCAATGGGACAAGAATACCACTAAGTGAACAATACACACACACACACACACACACACACACACACACACACATATGGCATTTCTTTAGATTTAAATGTTGTCCTGGTCCTATCTTGCTAGAATGACACATTTTTCATTTGGATTTACTCCATGTAGTATTTCACCTTTCATTTATTAAACACACATATACACATATATATCCCCAGAGTCTCCTATTTTTCACATTCCCATCAGACACTTGAGTGGTTTTGACAGGCTCATTATTCCCCACACACCCCCATCCCATTCTCCAAAGGTTGAAATCATGGCACCGAAGGGGAGAATTTCACCACCTGGAACTCAATACATGTCGAAGGAACAAATCCAAAACTTCACTAACATTTGAAAGGTAAGTACTCCCTTTTGGATATGGTCACCCAGTAATTTATCTTACAGATATATTTCCAGCCCCTTAGACAAGTCAGAGAAAAAGAATACCGGAAAAACTGGGTACTTAATCAGAAATGATACATAATGTGGCTTTAGTAAACATTTAGTTTGCAAATGGCATTCTGTAAAAGAAACCACCAAACAGGAAATCATATATGGAGAGGATCAGTGCTTTTTTTCCAGGGGGTCCTCAAGGGTACGCAGTAACGGCACCACTTTTTCTTTTGTTAAAAAGTGTGGCACTTACTGAAACAACTTCATGGTGAGTACCTATTTTTCTAAGGGGGGGGGGAGCACTGGAGAGGATTAATGTATGATCAAATCCTGATCACAGATGCATGCTCATAACTGGGAGAAATGCATGTGTCTGATGTTGAACGTATCGCCCAGGATTCCACCCACCAGAACCGCAATATCCTGCCTAGGTGAAATGCATTTTCAAAGGAGGCCTCAAATGAAAAAGAGCAGTGATGGCACCCAGCTTTGCCTTTTTGTACTTCCATTACCATTTGTTTCAGCAATATTTCTACTGTGGGTGCAACACTAGGGGTTTACACTAGGGGTGCAACATTTAATTTATCAATAAATTCGGATTATTGTTTAAAAACTTGCCAAACAACTAGATCAACACCCAGACTGATCAGGTAGCACAATTAAAATAATAATAAATACCAAGTACGTACTGCAAATTGCAGGTAGTGGACACCATCTTAGAAAAGTACAGTCATACCTCATGTTGCGTCTGCTTCAGGTTGTGTGTTTTCGTCTTGCATCCTACGGCAACCCGTAAGTACCGGAATGGGTTACTTCCGGGTTCCGCTGCTCGCACATGCGCAGAAGTGCTAAATCACGCTTTGCGCATGTGCAGAAGTGCTAAATCGCGCTGTGCGCATGCAAAGACGCAACGCTTCTGGATGTGAATGCTTCGAGTTGTGGACATGCCTCTGGGACGGATTATGTCTGCAACTGGAGGTTCCATTGTAGTTGCTCCTTCACTAACACGGAGGAAGGAGTGCCTCTTCTAAAACGTATTTTCTCCCTTCAAGACTACTGCTTCAGTCACAGTGAGATTAATGTGGGTATAATACATTAACCAGTCGATTAAAACTCATTTAATTGGACTAATATTTCTTTAACTAGCCACAGTCATAGTGATTACATCTGGTGCACTTTTGATTTGTACTGCATACCAATAGAACTAACCAGTGTGAAGGACAACAATGGTGTCTGTGGTTTATCCTGTGCATACTTTACTGGGAATAAGTCCCAGTGAATACCATGGATTTACTTCTGAGCAGACATGTTTAGGATTGTGCAATCAAGCCCTTTCACCCAGGGTGGAGTCCCACTGAATACCATGGATTTATTCCTGTGTATACGTGCATAGGATCATGATATTTTGCCTGTTCATCTAGGGTGGAGAAAAGTTTTTATTTCTTTCAAATGATATCACCTTAATAAAATATAATTTTTTTTCAAAAAAAACAGGGTGGAGAAAAGTTACGGCCTATTTTGATATGGATCAAAGCCTCAAATTTTAGATCTCATGTAATCAATTAATTTTTTTTTAAAGTACGTAACTTTGCACATCAAGGGTATTTATTGACAAAGTTCAAGTAACCTCCGAGCAGAGCAATCCCTTTGAAAGCAAAAACAAACCCGCAACCCAACAGCTTACTTAAATGTGGTTGATTTAATTGGGCGCTCTAAACTATCCACTTCTCAAAGCATATTTGCTCCTGAGAACACACAAACACACACACACACACACAAACACAAATGTGCTCTTTTGCCACTGTGGAACCCAAGGACTGACCTGTCCCAGCATGTCTGGTGCAATCGGAATGATGGGCCAGATGGTGGAGTAGACTCCGAAGAAGACCAGCCAGAGCAGCATGCTTCCCCAAACAGCAAAGTGACTGAACTGCAGGGAAAGAGAAACAAATCAAGACACACAGCACAGCCTCCTCTTGCCCCCACACTTGACTCTCAGGTATTATTTTACTTCCACCTAAGGCTTTTGTCAGTCTCACTCCGGGCTGTCTAACACGCTTTATTTTCAGCCAGCAGCAAGATTGATTAAACGGCTTGGAAGAGTCCTGTGTTGAAACCCTTTCTCTGCAAAATGCAGCACATTGCTATTCAAAGCTATCTTATCCCAGGCATTTAAAAACAAAACAAAGCCCTAAGCCAACCATGTTCTTAGCATGATGTTTCCCCTGTCTCCAAGAATCTAGCTCAGAGGGATAGGGTAGGAGGCAGCAGAGCTCGGCAAGGTAGGATTCACCCAGCCTCTAGTGGGAAAGGTGGCAGTAAGGTTCCCAAACATTTATGGGTCATTGCTCCCTTGGTTCCACAGCCTCATCCCCCAGTGCCTCCTATGAAAAGAATTATTCAGCATTATGCTTTGCATGACCCGCCAAGGACAACACAATAAAATACAAAACTGTGGCCATTAATTGCACATTTATTCAAAATCCAATCAAAACTTTATACAGTGGTACCTTGGTTTACGAACTTAATCCGTTCTGGAAGTCCGTTCTTAAACCAAAGCATTCTTAAAGCAAGGCGTGCTTTCCCATAGCTGTGGGGGACTCAATTTACAAATGGAACACACTCAACAGGAAGGGAAACATGTTCTTATTCCAAGGCAAAGTTCACAAACCAAAACACCTACTTTTGGGTTTGCAGCCAAGTTGTTCATAAACTAAGCTGTTCTTAAACCAAAGTACCACTGTAGTTTAATTAATGCAACGAGATTGATGAACTTGATCCAGTGATCCCAGCTTTTCAACGTCTGATACAAACATACACTTCCAGTGCCCTCTAGCCACCTCATTGACTCTTTGCACACACACACCCAGGCAATCTCACACCCCCGGGTGGTACCGCCTGCTTTGGGAACCACTGGGTTAAGTGCACTGGCAGAGCCAGCCTGGTGCTCCCAGCTGTGTGTGTGTGTACCACACTGACCTTGCTGGTGCATTACTGCTCCTCTTCTAACCCCTGCCACCACCCACTACCCCCCAGTAAGGAGCAGTGATAAGCTGACCATAGGTAAGGTGGGATATATAAATGCAATTTAGAAATGTAAATGCAATGAATTTACACTCAATCCAAACCAGTGTGCTTTGGAACATACCCAGAATTACACCTGGATTTCAGGGAAATATCTGTATTTTGAATATTTATAAAACTTCTCCCTCCCTCCCTCCCTCCCTCCCTCTCTCTCTCTCTCTCTCTCTCACTCTCTCTCTCTCTATATATATCTCTCACTCTGGCTTTTGTGTTAATCTTTGGAAATACAGAAAGCAATTTTTACACCACGTTTTTCTTTCCCTTTTCCATACTTTGGCTTTGGTGTTAATTTTTGGAATGGTAAAAAGCATTAAGCGGCAGAATGTTTGGTGTCTCTCCCCCTTAAAGTATGTTTGGAAGAATAATAGCAATGCTCGTTTTCATATTTTTTTTTTTAAAGTATTTTGAAAACAAGCGTTCTTCACTGAATGGACCACATGGGACCCACATCAAGCTTTGTTTATTTTTAAAGCCCTCGGACAGTTTCTGAGCTTTGAAAACAATCCCTCCCTGAAAACGGTTCCCAAAGTTTCTAACGATAGTAAACTAAATCAAAATCATCATCATGATTGAGGAGTAAAACTGCTAAAACATACAAAACCCCAATCACTATAAAAATTGACAATTAAGAAACCACACACATTTCTTTTAATTCTGGAAATTCCAGCAGTGTAATCCTATGTCTATGCAGTAGCAGAATCACAGTGTTGGGGGCAGGGGTGACCTCAAAGGTCATCTTATCCAGACCCTCCCAATGCAGGAAATTTGATATGAGTTAATTGAAGTTCAGACTGGCATCCACTGGCTGAGACACCAACAGTGGGCGGAGCCAGAGCTGATGACAGGCAGAATCAACTGCTTCCTTTAAGCAAGCAGGGACCACCCCCTCTCACAAGGAGGCATTAATCACATCCCTGGCCCAGCCACCTGTCCCCTCCCTACAAGTTGTTATCAGCCCAGAGGGGCAAGAGTCCAGAGCGCAAGTGGTCGTTGCCCTGACCAATCCAGGCAACTTGACCACACCCTCAAGCCTTACTAACTGAAAGTCATTTGATATAACAGGACTTGACTGCTCTGGATGTTTAACCACCCCCATCGTCTCCACCCCCATCGTTCAGCCCGGACACTGAGATCCAGCGCCGAGGGCCTTCTGGTGGTTCCCTCACTGTGAGAAGCGAGGTTACAGGGAACCAGGCAGAGGGCCTTCTCGGTGGTGGCGCCCTCCCAACAGATGTCAAGGAAATAAACAACTATCTGACTTTTAGAAGACATCTGAAGGCAGCCCTGTTTAGGGAACTTTTTAATGTTTGATGTTTTTTTAATATTTTGTCGGGAGGCGCACAGAGTGGTGGGGTATAATTTATTATTATTATTATTATTATTATTATTATTATTATTATTATTATTATTATTATTATTATCATCATAATCAAGATTCATCTGCTGTAACAGTGAACAGCCCGTTGGATGCAAGTGACTTTAGACTGCTTGGCAAACAAGTCACAGCAAGCTACCATAAAAAGCCACAAAAATGTTAAAAACAGGCACCAGCTAACCATTGGGGAAGGGTGTAGTCTTAATTGCCTGGAAAGGCCTGGCAGAATAGAAAGGTTTTTAACAGGTATTTAAAAGTTGGCACAGAAGGGGCCTGTTGGGACAGGCATGAATAGAAGGCAAGGAGACCCACAGGAGGTGGAGCTGAAGCCTTGGCCAATGACAGCCAGAGCCAACTAGGTGCAGCTTTGTCTCCATCCTCCTTCTGGCTGAGTTCTACAAGGGCAACACTGAAACTGAGGAGGAGGAGTTCCAGTTACAGGTAGGTAGCCATGTTGGTCTGCCGTAGTCAAAACAAAATAAAAAAATTCCTTCCAGTAGCACCTTAGACACCAACTAATTTTGTTCTTGGTATGAGCTTTCGTGTGCATGCACACTTCTTCAGATGCACTGAAACAGGAGTCACCAGACCCTTATATATAGTGAGAGAGTGGGGAGGGGTATTACTCAGAAGGGTGGTGGGAATGGGTGGTTGGCTGATAGGTGTGGTAAACCTGCAGACGACTGTTAACGACTGCAATTGGTCTTACAGGAAAAAACAAGGGGTGAGAAGGTTAAAGATAGCTTTGTCATGTACAATGAGATAAGAATCCAATGTCTCTATTCAGACCAGGTCTCTCCATGGTTTTAAGTTTGGTAATGTGTTGCAATTCAGCAACTTCTCTTTCCAGTCTATTTCTGAAATTCCTTTGTAGTAAGGCAGCTACTTTGAGATCTTGTATAGAATGTCCTGGGAGATTCAAGTGTTCTCCTACTGGTTTCTCTGTCTTGTGATTCCTGATGTCAGATTTATGTCCATTTATCCTTTGGCGTAGGGTTTGGCCTGTTTGTCCAATACAGAGAGCTGAGGAGGAGGAAGTGGACAGGTAGAGTCACATCCTGGGTGGTTGTAAGCAGGATGTGGAGGCTGACCAAGGGCAGGCTGAGGTTGGTGAGGCAGTGTCCCATTTGCCCTAATGTATCAGCCTCTGCGGCCCAGTAGCTTTTCATAGACTGCATAATGCGCCGTGGCAAATGGCGCTGTTTTGCTCCAGCGTAATAGCAAACAGTTCTGAACTTGCGTGCGTGTCGAAGAACATGCAAAAAACTGGAGACCTTTCTTCTCTGCTGCATTGAGCAACGGCTACTGTGCTCTCCCCCTCAAATTTTATTTATCCAAGCGTTTCATTTCCCTCTATCCTATCCTCTCATTCAGCAGCGAGAGTTTCTCACTCCTGAGACTAAGCCGAATGTAACCAATCCACCCGATGATGGAGGTGAGGCTTAAGTCGATGGCACGCTCTCAATACTTCTCAAGTGCTCGGAGGAAGTCTTTCCCAGAGTGAGTAAGCCACAGCTGAAACAATAAGGCTTGCCAGCGATGGTGTGTGAGAGACTGGGAAGTGGGCTTAGAAGAAAAGGCAACTTAAAAGAAAAAAAAAAAGCATGACGGCAGCACACCTACATATTAAGTTTTTAAAAAAGAAAAGGAAATTTAAATACTACTCAAAATTACTCTCTCTGTGTGTGTGTGTGTTTCAAAATGCTTCACCAGAGCCTTTTGGGGTTGAGTCCTGATAGCAGAAGGTCAGTAACTGTTGTATTTTCAGTCATGGGGAGTGGAATTAGATATGAGAAGCATCATGCTATTCAGCATTTAGTAAGAATTAAAAAGGCACCGTATACCTAAGTAATACGATTTGTATGCAAATAAACTTTTTGAAAGGGTGGGCTTAGGCTGGTTAAGCTATATTTGAAGGCAATGCACAAGGACCTATATGAAAGGTATTTCATTTTCCTTGAGGTTCGCCCTCCATTGTGGAAAGGGCAGGGAGCAATGCAGTTGTGCCACATACTTGCTATGCCACATCTTTCCCCCAAAATTCAATATGATAAATAACCCAGGAAAACACCTCACCCTCCTGGTTTCACACCTCCAGCTCAAATTCCTCTTCCACTCATAAGCACATACAAAAACACACCATCTACCACATTTTTATTTCCCTGTTATGGTATGCTGAAGGGAGTTAGGATGCTGCTAATTTCCGTAAGCGATCCCAAGTTATGAACAAATCAGCTGCATCGCCCTTCCGTGTCATCAGAGCAGAAAACCTGGGAAGTTTAGCATTCACCTAGGCATACACCAATATATCCTCCCCCCCCCCCCGTGGGGATGTGTTACATGTAATCTGTAGCGGCCAGTGTGGTGAGGCAGAGTGGTGAAGTTGCACTTCTGACACTGGTATTGCTGCAGCTCACTGCACAGGGCTAGGGAAGGGCAATGGACACGCTAAGGCTGTATGGACACACTGGAGGAGCCCAATCTGGCATTCCCACCTTGTTTGTCTGTTTGTTTGTCTGTGCACCGCTGTCCTTGCAGTAGTCTTTCGTAGACTGAATGTACTAGCATAATATACAGTGGCAAATAGCACTGCATTGTGCCACTGTAATAGGAAATCATTCTGATATTTTGTGTGTGTCAAAGAGTATGCAAACAATTGGAAGGCTTCCTTCTCTGATGTGCTACATAAGTATAATATATGCCTTCCTTTTCTTTGCCCAGTAATATTAGGAATAAGGGGAGAGTGCTGGTTGAAACATTTATAATACTTACTTTTGTCCATGCTGTGGTTTCTAAGCCAGCTTTCAGACAGACGGTCACCACAACATACTGCAGAGGTAGAGGGAGAGAGAAATGTTGGGGAAAAAACATTTAAGCCCAGCATGCATTTCCCATTCACACTTGCTTCGCCCTTTGTGGATTTTCAAAAAGAAAGCAATAGCTAAATCTAGTGAATGTCCACAAGCACATTACAGCTCAACAATGTAGGAACCAGGTGCCGTTTTACTTTTAAATGTTGCAGTGTGTTCAACACATTTCAGGAGTGCAGCAGGGAGGTTAAGGAAGCTGTTTTCGAAATGGTGTAATACATGTCCTGATGGGAATGCCTAGAGATCCTGGAAAAGTGCTGCCGTGTACAACTGGCATCATGGGAAATGCTCAGCACCAGTTCAGCCAAGTGGACAAAGTCAAATTCTTCACAAGATGGTAAGTCAAACAATGGGACTGTGCAAACATGCTGGCTCTGAGAGAGGAGCTCACATTTGATTTGCTCCTTCTGGGTCATTTTAGCTTAGTGCAGCATGGCAGCTAGGTCCAGGTTTGGCTTAGCATATCGTTTGAACCTGGGTATGTGGTTAAGGTTCATGCACCATATCATAAATCTGGGGAATTCACTCCCACAAGAGGTAGTGACGGCAACCAACTTGGATGGCTTCAAAAGAAGATTAGAAAAAATTCATAGAAGAGGAAGGCTATCAATGGCTACTAGCCACAATGGCTATGTTCTGCCTCCACTGTCAGAGGTGGTATATACTGGGGAATAGCAGTTCATGGGAAAGAAGAGAAGAAGAAGAGTTTGGATTTGATATCCCGCTTTATCACTACCCTAAGGAGTCTCAAAGCAGCTAACATTCTCCTTTCCCTTCCTCAGCACCAGAAGTTCAGCCACACGAACAAAGACCATGTGCAGTATTGTAGCTGAATTTTAGCAACTTACTGTATAAACTATATTTCCAACAAACAGGTAGTCTACACTCTGGCCGCTTGCAAATACCGCATCTGGAAAAAAGAAGAAGATAACAAATATTAAATATTTCATTTGCCCAAGGAGATATTCTTGTTTTAAAAAAGGCTATTTAAGATTTTCAAACGGTTTGAACAAAATTAAGTAAAATGCAACCGTGAGCAATTTTTAAAAATATCATCTCAATTCACAGAATATCTCAAAACTAAAGAGGCGATTGGGTTAAGAAGAGAAAAGAGAGCGGGCAAGCTAAAAAACAGATTAAAGGAAAGCTAAGGAAAAAACATTAAAAAGGTGTATGTAAACATGCCAGCTCACATTTAACTGGTGGTGCAGCCTGAACAACATCATTCCTTTCTGCAAAGGTAGTGAAAGGTAACCAAGCGACTGGGAAACATTCAGCATGAGCCTGAACGCACTTTTAACAGCCTGATGTGTCTTTGAAACACGTCTCCTGGATTTCTCTTTGTAGGGAGGATAAATTTTGCATACTGGGTTTCTCAAAGCTCTTTCAAAAACAGCGCATTGGAAGCAAATAGTGTAATGACTGTCTTAGCCAATGCTGAAGCTATTAAATGTCCACACACACCACCACCATTAGGAGTTGTTTGAGCAGAAGGGGGAATTCCTGCCAAGAACGAATAATCAAAATATCTTATAGGAGATGAAGAATTCCAGTTACCACATCATCTTCGTGCCACTGTGCTGCTATATGTGCTTTTATTTTAGATTCCCTTGAAGCGAGGGGATATTTTTTACCCCAAAGGTTACCAAAAGAGAGAGGAGAAGCAAAAATCCTCCCTTTGGTGCATACAGCTGCTATCTTAAGAAGCTATTGAAGGGTGTTAATGGCGAAAAAAGGACTGGGCATCTTATATTCCAACACCCTTTCTCCTGTCTGTAAGTACACAAAAAAGGTGAATACGTGTTAATTTAACATATGGAGGTGCCAAACTTGGCAATACTTCAAGTAGCCAAGTTTATTCGTGCTTAGTTCCTGCTGAGGAAAAAAGAAGGGCTTCTATGAAAAAAGGAACACATGGGAGCTGTAGGAATCCTCAAATTAATCCAAAAAGGCCTGTAACTCAGAAGGATTACACAACCATCTCGCTTCAACATGGCAGCCAGCGACACACGTCTGCCAAGGTGAGGCTGATCTAAAGCAGAAACCTAGAGCCACAATCTGCAAGTGATCGCTGCCTGAAAGAGGGAATTATGTCCTTGCTTGAATGAAATAATGACGACGACAAATTCATCATTAATTATCATTTTATCATGGTTATTATTACCGTTAATATGCTTTAAGTTTGCATTCTGCCGTTCGATCTAAAGGTTCTCAGGGTGGTCCACAGCAATTCATTAAAATTTATTAAAATGTCCAAATCAATACAAGGGCTGCAAACTTCAGACATAAACATCTCAAGAAATCCAGACAACTGAGCAGCAATCTGTCTCTTGTGCCAGCCAAAGCCATAAACCGGAGAAAATAAATGTGTTTTAATCTGCCACTTAAAAACAGATACTGTAGGGGACAACACTCATGACATGGTACTTTCAAGTCACCAGATGACAGACCCCAGCAGCTTCATATAGATATTAAAAAGCATCAGGGATTGAATGGTAGCCTTTGGGGCCCCACAGCAGAAAAGTGTTGTAGAGCAGAGAAGGCGTTTCCCAATGTCACTCTTTGTTATTGGTCCTGCAGTTCAGAGTGGAACCACCCTAAAGGTGCCTCTAGCTCCCAACCCACAGAGCTGATCCAGGAGGGTACATCTGTCAATATTGAATACTGCTGAGAACTAAAGAAGAACCAACAGGGTTGCATTCTCCTTGTCCCTCTCTTGATAGCAGCAGTAGTCAATTCGGGTGATCAAGGACATTTCCATGGCATATCTGGGCTGGGAGTGAGACTGAAATGAGTCTAGATAATCAGCTTCATCCAAACATGCTTGGAGCTCGCCACCAGCGTCTCAATCACCTTGCCCCCAAAAGTGACCCACCATTGCCTCCTTCAGGATGGTTGTGAACACCCCTTCCCTGAGAATTAGCTACTTCATGGTCACAGCATCAGTCTCCATCAGCTACATGGGTCTAGTGTTTTTAACTATTTATGTTCTAGGGCAGCAATGGAGAAACCTACTGCAGGGTGATATATCCATTCATTCACTCATTCATTCAATAAATACAGCAGGGGTGGGGAACCTGTGGCACTCCAGATATTGTTGGACTGCAGCTTTCAGCATCCTTAGTCAATGGCCATGGTGGCTGGGGCTGATGAGAGCCCAACAATTTCTGCATGGCCAGATTTTGCATTTTTGTATGTTATTTTCACCAGTATAGGCATATTTGAGGACACTTTACCCCACTATATGCATTTTTGTGCAGCTTGTTTGGCTTGAAAACTGCATCGCAAAATTCAGAGAAGTGCAAATTTCAAAAAAGTGGCTGTATTTTGGTTCTCCTTTGTTTCAGAAAGTGAGAGTTGGGTGGGTTTGCCTTTAGGTGCTAAATGAAACAACCCCCCCCCCAATCCCTGCTCATTACCAGCCTTCCTGGTAAGATATAATTGAACAATGTTGCTCATGCAATCCCATATATAGTGCGTAAGTTTTTAAATGCCATGAAGAAATCTGGTTAAGTCCAGGTACATTTGGAGAATTTCAATGTCAGAGATGCATCTCTGTGGATGATGTATTTCTTTTCATCTGAAGTTTTAAAAAGTGTTCCCTCAAACACAAAAAGGGATAAAAGATCTATATCCACCTCTCCCTGAATAGCAAAGCAGCCAGGGTTCTTCACTTGGTAATGTGCTGGTCTTTGAAACTATTTATTTATCGATTCCAATTTAAATCTTCAACACATCTCAAGACGGCATCCTAAAACCAGTAATATTCTAAATGGATCTAATAATTAAGTTCATGACTAGCATGAAAGCTGACTCTCAATATGGAAAGGGGAAAAACTGAAGTTTAGGAATATAGATAAATGCTTATATATACAGTGGTACCCTGTCTCCCTGCTTATTTATTGTCTCCCTGCTTATTTAACTTATCTGCAGAATTCATCATGCGAAAGGCTGGACTGGATGAATCCCAAACCGGAATTAAGATTGCCGGAAGAAATATCAACAACCTCAGATATGCTGATGACACAACCTTGATGGCAGAAAGTGAGGAGGAATTAAAGAACCTTTTAATGAGGGTGAAAGAGGAGAGCGCAAAATATGGTCTGAAGCTCAACATCAAAAAAACTAAGATCATGGCCACTGGTCCCATCACCTCCTGGCAAATAGAAGGGGAAGAAATGGAGGCAGTGAGAGATTTTACTTTCTTGGGTTTCATGATCACTGTAGATGGTGACAGCAGTCACAAAATTAAAAGACGCCTGCTTCTTGGGAGGAGAGCAATGACAAACCTAGACAGCATCTTAAAAAGCAGAGACATCACCTTGCCGACAAAGGTCCGTATAGTTAAAGCTATGGTTTTCCCAGTAGTAATGTATGGAAGTGAGAGCTGGACCATAAAGAAGACTGATCGCCGAAGAATTGATGCTTTTGAATTATGGTGCTGGAGGAGACTCTTGAGAGTCCCATGCACTGCAAAAAGATCAAACTTATCCATTCTTAAAGAAATCAGCCCTGAGTTCTCACTGGAAGGACAGATCCTGAAGTTGAGGCTCCAGTACTTTGGCCACCTCATGAGAAGAGAAAACTCCCTGGAAAAGACCCTGATGTTGGGAAAGATGGAGGGCACAAGGAGAAGGGGACAGAGGATGATATGGTTGGACAGTGCTCTTGAAGTGAGTAGCATGAGTTTGGCCAAACTGTGGGAGGCAGTGGAGGATAGGGGTGCCTGGCATGCTCTGGCCCATGGGTTCACGAAGAGTTGGACACGACTGAACGACTGAACGACTGAACAACAACAACAACAACAACAACAACAACAACAACTGTGGAACCTTGGTTTGCATACGTCTTGGTTTGCATACGTTTTGGATTACAAACACGTCGAACACGGAAATGCATGTTTTGGATTACAACCCCCATTTTTTTTGGATTATGAGCAAAAAAAAATTTGGAAGCCCCATTGGCGAAAGCACGCCTTGGGTTACAACCTGTTTTGTTTTACAAACAGACCTCCGGAAGGAATGATGGTTGTAAACCAAGGTACCACTATAATCATATAACTCTGGTTGCATTCAATTACACTGAGTTAACTGGTCATTTTTATGGAGACTTATTCAAAACAAGTACTTCCTATCACATTCCTCCTATCGACAGCCATTCACTCAATAAACTGAAGTAACATGCAGAAAGCCAGCACAAAGTGGAGTCTTCATAGGATTGGTCTACTACATATAAAGTCATTGTAATAATCACGTTAAAAGAGCAAAAGGTTGTGTGAATCAATATTAAATCAATGCAGCTGCATGTAAAGACCCCCTGAATCATACACTTACAATCTCTGGGGGTTGGGAAGTGCTATCTATCGAAGGCTGCATGCAAACAGGGTAGATTTGGAAGGTCACTGTTGATAAATGTCTGAGCTTAGAGGCTGGTGGTCTGTCTGCCATGATTAATTTCCTAACAACCTGTTGTGAACCGCAATCCCATTGGAGCTAGGCCAGAAAGGCTGACATTCAGGAAAGAACGAAGCACTTACCATGTTCCAGGGCTTTTAATGGAAACCAAAAGAGAATGATGGAGTGGATCAAAGCATTGATGCAGTGACCCCAGAACACCTAAGGAAACAAAACAAGAAAGTCAGGGGGGCTGACCAAACTCTCAAAGGCTGCTTAACTCCCTATCAAATGATTCATTACACACACACACACACAAAACATTAAATTTTATTTTAAAGGCTTTTTTTTAAAAAGCAATACTACTAAAGCTAGTATTAAAATTCAAAAATTGTCAATCCAAGTGGGGGTCCCATCTGCTATACAGTTTTCAAACGTAATCCATTCCGGAAGACCATTCAAGTTCCGAAACATTCGAAAACCGAGGCACAAAGTGCAGGCTGCAAATTCAATAGAGAAAATTGAAAAAAAGAAACAACTCAGCGGAAGCCATTCGACTTCCAAAGGGCGTTCAAAAACGGAAGCATTCAACTTCCAAGACATTTGAAAACTGAGGTACCACCATACATTTAAAGCATCACTATGCTACTTTAAACAGTCATGGCTTCCCCCACAGAATATTGGGAAGTGTTGCTTGTTAAGGGTATTTAGGGTTGTTAGGAAGCCCCTATTCCCCCCACAATTCCCAGAGTTCCCTGGGAAGAGGGGTTGTCAAATTACTTGTCTTTTAATGTTGTTGTTTTTTACTGCATGGAGACCCAGAGACTGCAGCCCATAACAGAACAGAGAAATGGGATATAGATGTAAGAAAACAAATAACAGTCATTTCTGGAGTTAAATTTCTTGGCAGAGGGGAAACATCATTGCAGGTATGTTTTCTCTCTTCTTTTCTATTATCCTTTCCCCACTTTAATATAGTAATGTGTTTGTATGTTACATTGGATTCTTGGTTTCTGCTGGTTTCTCCATATGGAAAGACCAAGGGAGTCTAAAAACTCAGGGCCAAAACTAGACCTTGACATTTTTTTGCACAAATGCAGTCTGTGTTCATGTTTTTATTATGCAAGTAGAAATTGTGGGAAACCCCAAACAGCCTCAGGGCTGGGCAATGAGAGGAAGGGGTGCTTAACTCTTTCTTACCTTGCCAGTCCTGTCAAAAAATGCCTCTTTGAAGCTGCTATTTGCATTTCAAGGGAAGCTCTCATTGTCTTCAATGGAGCATTCCCATGAAATGCAGAAAGGGATAGAGTCAAATCTCTTCTCCCCACCTCCTGTGGTCTGAGGCTGCTTAGGCTTCCCTGCCATTATTTACATAACTGTTATGTAAATAACACACACACACACACACACACTTTTTAAATAAAAACATTAATTGCTTTAAATTCACATCATGGCAAGTTGGATCCTCATCATTTTGTGGCGGTGGTCATAATGAGACTCCCTAAATTTGGTTAAAAATATACTGGGGTTATAAAACCATTTTCCAGTTTCTTAAATATCTCCCCACATCAGACTGTTGGGTATGCCCTGTGCTACTACACAATACAACTATTTTTTTTATGAAACTATATATAACTATGTTGAATGCTTCTAGTTAACCATGCAACCAGTTCAGACATTTAGCAGAATATGAAAGTAAAATGCTGCCTTTACTGTTTCCCCCCCGCCAAATAACAATGAAGAAAATTAAGTTAACAGGAGCAAAAGACACACCAACCCTTCTCCATAAAACCCCAACATCCAAATCCTAAATTTGTTTTCTTGAGAGATGGACATTTGGTGCTTCACATTCATCCCTTGAAATCACCACCCCAGAACTTGAAAGCACCACCTCAGAACTTTTCTTTGTTTGAACCATACACATTTTGTTTATAAAATAAAGCTTTGAGTGCTGAAGCTTTGTTAGGATGAATAGGTTAATAAAACAAGGAGGCTGAAAGAAGAGGAAATTCTCTAAAATATGAAAAGAAAATACATCAGTGTAATTTTACCTGCATATCTCCCTGAAACATCTTTTTAAAACCTCAACCTGACAGGAACAATAAAGTCATCTCAATATTTTCACAGAATCTCTTGAGGGGTGGAAGCCTTAAGGAAAGGCTGGCAGGTAAAAGAGTGGGAACATTTCATTACAAAACATGAAAAATGGTTATACAGCATGTGCCACAGAGAGGGAACATTGTAGAGCTGATTCATTCACATGCAGGTCTAGGAGATTCTCTGTAATGTACAGTATGTGAGTTCTATGGTGAACATTCTAGTTTGGAACTCTACGCATAACTTTTTGAACTCATTGCAGATGTGGTTTTAAATCAGTGCACGTTGGTTTCTACCCATGCTACCAAAGGACTTAGTGAGTTGGATGCATGTCAATTCAACACACTGAACACAGCAGGAGATCAGCTTCCAGCACAACATCGGAACTGGGCGCCAAAATACAAACCATGAGCTCAGCACATAGTGTGGCTGCCATGGTCTCAAAGGGTAACGTGAGCCAGCTCTTGTAAGTCAACATTCATGGCTTAAATTAAGCCAGGGTTTACAATGGCTTAGCTCTTGAACTTCTTACTAATGCTTAAGTTGTCTTGAAAGTCATGAAGTAATAGTTAAGAGATGGAAGACTTTAAGTATACATGGGTACACTACCTTTTCTTAACTTCTGAGTGAAATGAAACCAGCCCTCAGAGATTTGAGTCTTGGCATGGCTCACGGGAGGAAACATGCACTTTGACTTGGGATCTCTGGGTTCATTGGCTTCTTCAGCTCAAAGCTCCCCAAGGACCAGCTCATATGTGATACTGAAGACTACAGGTACTGAAGCCTGCAGTGGCTTCCACGTACAGCACCCACTTACAGGATGCTACAACCACTAGCATTCCTGACCATTGGCTGTGCTGACGAGGACTGATGGGAGCTGTAGTTCACAAAATCTAGAGAGACCATGTTGGCTATTTCTGCTGTTGACCATTAAGAATTAACCATTTCCAGCTGCACAAAACTGGGATGCCACAGTACAAATTGAAAACTCAGTTTTAAACTAAAGTGCATCCCAAATGTTTTCTCCCCCTTCTCCCCAAAGCAAAGCATTGCCTCTTACCCTGCTATTGAACCCATCAGCATTTTGAGTAATTTTGTAGAGCTGGGGAAACCTAAGCATGTTGTCTTGAGTGCACGATCGCTCAAAGATTCCCAAGGTGAAGGGAGGCAATGCCGTGAAAATCTAGAGAAAACAAAGGAAGTAATTAAAAACAACAAACCATTAACTTTATAAACAAGCTGCAGAGCATGCTTCATACCTGGGAGAAAATCCTGACACTGTTAAAAACAATAGCAGCAGTTCTGCTAAATCGCCAGTGCTGAATCTGAACTGTACAGTTCAAAGCACAAGAGGTTTCACCGCGGGAATGCTGGAAACAGCAAAGCGAAAGGCTGCCAGTGATCCAGTGAGGGAGCTCCATGGGTGCAAGTTGGGTTTCCTTGTTGCTGACGACGGAAAGGGTCAAACAACACATGGGTTGGGAATTAGGAATGGGCAAATATGGACATCTGAAAAACTGAAATTGATAATTCAGTTCTGTACATTTCCACACCAGTTTGCAATTTTTATTTTTAAATGTCCTCATAGAAATTCATCCGCATTTGGGTGCAAATTTCTCCTAATATGCACGTTTTCGTATGCAGTTTTGCCTAATATAATGTTTGCAAAGCAATTTTCCATAATGCATATTTTTCTATGTTCCTTTCACTAATATTCCTTTGTCTCTTCCATCCTTCAGGCTTCTGTATCTTCTGGTTAAACTACAAGTTACACAGGAAATTGACTGGATTGGCTCAGCCAGTGCATTTGCACTGTGATGCCCTCACCACTGCCTCGCCCCCTCCTGATATGCCACAGCATTGGGGAAGATGGAAGGTCAGGGAAGCAGCACTACCCCACCAGCTGTGGGCTCAAAAAAGTCCACTGTCATTCCGCACACTCTCTCACACATATGTATATATCATACATATATATGATGTTTTCATAAAGAAGCTGTATTATTCTCATTCTGGAATGCTTATTTGGTTGGTTTCTAATAGTTTCTGGTGCTGTATATGCTGTTGTCAGCTTTTATTATTATTATTATTATTTGGTTTTGATACTACTGTTTTACTGTGTTTTGTGACAGTTGCCCACTTTAAACTTTTTATGAAAAGGCAGAATACCAACAATTTTAATGAACAAATGAACGAATTATTTAATTAAAGCCATTGGAGGATAATGCTGAGCACATATTTGAAATAAGATTCAAGCTTAAGAGCAAAGCTGTCTGCAATTTCTCACAAACCAATGCCACCCCTTACCTCCCATAATGAAAGTTGTACATCGTTTGAATTTTCTTTACCTAGACTTATATCTCCCGCACTATATTTACGTTCAACCAGCTGTCTCTAATTATATACCATTTCTATTTATTTTCTTTGCAAAAGGGGGGTGGGGAGGGAGAGAAAAACCAGTTCCTTTTTTAAAAGTTTGGAGTTTGATTCCTGCCAGAAACATGCAAGAAGCCTGGAGAATGCAGGTGAAGATCAGCTTCAACAAAGGGCTGGCTATTCCTGGGGATCAGTAACAGCAAGTACATTTCCTAGCTCCATGATGTCATCCATCTCCTTTGAATTAGTCACAAAGCAACACACCAGATGGGGAGCATTCTGTATTCTTATGCGTTAGATGAGAGCCAAGACTAATGGGCAGCTCATATGATTGACTTTCCCGGCTGTGTCTACATGCATGAGGAGCAAGTCACTCGTTCCTTGTCTTGGGATTGCCCCGGTCGCAGCTGCAGGCTGAGCAATCGTGGATCTTGAGGGAGGTGGCTATTCCCATGAGCCGTTTTTGTATAACAAGGCCATTGGGATACACTAATCCATCCCCCTGTATGTACCACACGGCAATACTGATGTGAGGGGTGTGTGTGTGTGTGTGTCCCAGCAATATTTTGGAGAGATTGACATGTTTTCTGACTGTTGTTATATAGTACCCTCCCCACGCACAATTTCTGTGACACCTTAAAGACTAGCATATTTATTGGGGCAGACATTTTTCGTGTTTGAATTACAGCCCACTTCTTTAGATGTATCTGATGAAGTGGGCTTTTGAGTTCACAAAAGCTTACACCATAATAAATCTCTTTTAAAAGTGCTATGGGGTTGTTTTTTGGTGGTGGCGTCTCCAGTATTGCTGCAACAGGCTAACACAGTGGTAATTTAAGCACATTGCTACTTGCTTATAGGGACATGGGTGGTGCTGTGGCTTAAACCACAGAGCCTAGGGCTTGCCGATCAGAAGGTCGGCGGTTCGAATCTCCACGACAGGGTGAGCTCCCGTTGCTCAGTCCCAGCTCTTGCCAACCTAGCAGTTCGAAAGCACGGCAAAATGCAAATAGATAAATAGGTACCGCTCCGGCGGGAAGGTAAATGGTGTTTCCGTGTGCTGCTCTGGTTTGCCAGAAGCAGCTTAGTCATGCTGGCCACATGACCCGGAAGTTGTACGCTGGCTCCCTAGGCCAGTAAAGCAAGATGAACACCGCAACCCCAGAGTCGTCCGCGGCCAGACCTAATGGTCAGGGGTCCCCTTTACCTTTACTTGCTTATACTTTAACTGAGCTGAAGTATCTTAGCTCACAATAACCAGTGAAAGACAACAGGGTAGTCATGAGGTTAAACATGATGACCCCAAACTGCTTTACAAATTTTCAACATTCTGGGTAATTAATTCACAGCTACACAAAAGCAAGCTGATTTGGTGTTTGATGGGGTTACGCCCAGATTGCAATCCTATACACACTTATTTGGGAGAATGCCCTATTACACTCAACACCTTCAGCACACGCTCTGCCCTTATCTGCTGTGAGACAATATTATGGTCATGCACATATTACGTGTGCGATCTTCCACTGCATTGTTGATTCAGGGAGATGCAATTCCTAGCATGCATATTGTTCCGAATTTGCTGTCTGATTACATATCTAATTGAATGAGTCTGGGGTTTGGACAAAAGAGTGGCAAAGTTCTGGATTGCCTGGTTAAAGTTATTTCATTATCAGTGGCCAAGCTGTGCTAAAGTGCCTTTTGTTAGGAAAATAGCATGTGGTATCAACTGAAGGAATGAAACTCTTTAACTGAGTTTATGAAAAATATTGTAAATTCATGTTATTCAGGGAGCAATCATAAGCTCCTGAAAAGGGTGATGGACGTATTGTAGACTTTTATGGTCAGAGAGAGATCAGTTGTTGGAGGTCATTGTTGGTTCTGCCACCACTGTTGATTCAGTAAGGCCAAAAACAAGGCGTTTCAGAAATAGATTGAGGTGGGGCTTTGCAACAGCTAAATCTAGAGCCCCATTTCTTCCCTGGAATTGGCATAGGAAAGGGCGGGGGAATCTGTACCCTACCTTCTGCACTGGCTGACAAAGGTCTGGCACGGCTTTGGACATGGCGGTTCTCCTGGCATGGATTCTTTGTTGCTGCTCCAAATTAGAACATGCCAAGTACTTTTATTTTAATTTTTGCCCTCAAATCTAAGGCAGAGCAAGAACAGCTCCCACTCTCCCCCTCCCACCAGCTACTCGCAATGCATATACAGATGATCAGTAGAGATAAACTACATAGACATAAACAGAAGTGGAATGCCATCCAGGCTCTGCATGTTATCAAGCTGAGATGTGGGACACTTACCACATTGTAGAGGCCAATGCACCACCGCTCAAATAAAATCTGCCCAGAAAATCCATTAACGAATGCAAACCAAAGCTGAAATAGAAGAAAGTTACACAAGGCTTTAGATCAACATGCCACAAACATTCTTTCTATGCACTGAAGAAGAGGAGAGTGTGCAATGTGGACATCATCTGGAGACAGCTGCTGGATGGGTTCTAAAAATAAGTGCTCACAGTTGTTCTCTTTTAAATAGAGCCGCACTGCTGAAGTGATGGGAGGGAATCTGTAGAATTTGCATCATTGCACTAAAATAACAAATCTTTTGTAAACTAGTATGAGGATCCCCTGGTGCTGGCAAATTATTTCTTTTATCTTAGGTGTTTATATCCTGCTGAATCCCTTGCAGATGACCGCAGTGCCTGGAGACAGTCAAGTTGTATATCCACAGCAGTCACCAGAGAAGGAATGACCACTGGGAGGAGCACAGAGAAAATGAACGCCATGGTGCACCTGTAGCAGCACAACCGGACACCTTCATCTGCCCCACCTGTGATAAAACATGTCTCTCCTGTTATCGGTTGTGGAGACCACAGCAGGAGCTGTAACTCTTCAAATGTTTGACTTTTCTCCTGAGGGTGCACACTCTTCCATTGTCTCCCAAGACAGATGGATGCCAACAACAATTATCTAAGTCCTTAAGGGGTGTACTCTTCTTCTTTTTTAAAGCATCCAATGGATTAAAATTAATCAGAAAAACAGAAAACTTCCTCAAAGTGTCTGCTGGAAAAGAAAGGTACATGTCAGGTGCGTGAAGTTCAACAGGGAGGAAGCCTGTCTAATCTCAGCCAGGCCAGAGTTCCACAGAACCAGGCCCACAACACTGCATGCATGGCTTCTGGTGGATACACCTAAACAAAACCAACCAAATGGCCCAGTAAAGGCACTGCCCTGATTTGGGATTGGGTGGAATTTTTCCTTATGTACTAGCAGCACACCACCCTTTTACTCTGAGTTCAGACCAGTTCTGGTTAGGCCAAGCTGTGTGGGATCTGGGCTGCTGTATTATAAACCTATGCTTCTGGAAAATCTATAAGAAAACAGAGCTCTACAGCTGGAGATCAGCCATTGAGAATAGCTCTTTGCATGCCCTTGCAATTAATACTTGGTGCATGGATAGTATGAGCCCCAGGTGAAAGTCAGCACGGTGTTACAGCAGCAAACATGGACACTGAAGTAATCTGTCGTTTTACTCGTGAATCTTCAGATATCATGCCCCCAAGCATGGTAGAAACCCATGTCTATCCAGGCATTGGTGTAAATCAATCCCTTTTCCTTCCTTGACTGGAAAAGGTTGGCAATGTGCAATTAACACTCCACTTCTCTTACTTCTGCCCTGCTAGTAAGGGCTCAGCAGGATGTTGAGCTCATAGGAGCCAACTCCTAGGGGCTAAGGTCCCTTCGATCTCCCCAACAAAATATTTGAGGGGGCTGCCCTCCCAAACTTGATGGGCATTGCCATTCAGATGGGTGTGTGTGTGCCGTGTCATGTGATCAATTATGCGGGGTGGGGCATACCTGGGCCCCGCCAATATTTTATTCAAGTTGACACCCCTGGATGAGCTGCCCAGAGACTGCAGACCAAGACATTACATTTTACTGGGAGGCACAAATTCTGCTACCTTTGTACTGATTTTCACCTGCCATTCTGTGGCATGACTTCTCCCACCCCAACCAGGTATTATGAGATTGTTTTATAACTCTTCTACCTGCTTTCTTTGACAATACTGGCCTATTTGGTACTTAAAAAAAAAACTTTGCTGAAAGATTTATGCTGTATCCTTGGATCAATGTCAACTTTACAGAGAGTTGCTGGGATATGTTTCTGACTCTTCCAAACATTAACCTCCACTAGAAAAAAAAGAGGAATCTGGCTTTGCTACACAAACATCACTTGTAACATTTTACGGAGCGTCTTGAACTCATTTTTATCATTTGCAGGTGCTGCTGGGAATTTTATGGGCAAAACCAAAATCTTTTGAAACCACATCCAATTCTGGAAAACTGTATTTTATAAAAAATAATCCTCTGCTGGATAATCAAACCCGCTCACTTCAAGGGAGTTGCTATGTAGATGGGCCCAAACCACCACCACCAACAACAACAACAAAATGAGGATTTTTTTAAAGGAAGAAATTGGTATTTTAAAATGGAAATATTACATGGTATTTATTTATGCAAGAACTGCACAGGTGGCAATGAAGCATAATGAGAACACATTGAGCTATTCGTGTCTTCACCAGGATACGTGTGTTATACATTTTTTCCCCAACACTGGACAAAGTTGTCGCGATATACTAGCATTGCAGTTTTCCCTTGTCAACCGCCAATCAGCACAAAGCGTTTGTATTCTGTTTACCTAAATCAGATGTGAGGAACCTTTGGCATAACTTACGAACTGCCCTGCGTAGCTTGCTAAGAGCTTGTTGTTTGTGGAGCCTACATATGCAATGTTCTCAGAGATATAAGGGGGGGGGGACCCCATCTGCCTTCCCTCTCCAGGTCCCAGTTTTAACAAGAAATGCTAACTGCCTTTAAAGCTGTGCATGCTGGAGACTCTGCCCACAGTTGACTCACGACTCGGTGAGTCGGTCAGAAAGCTTGCCAAGTCTAGCTCGCCTTGCCAAGCTCCTGGGGAATGCAGCCCACAACGGCGGCACTGCTATGAGCAAATGGACCCAGAGTTATTAAACGGCTTTTCTGATTTGGGAAAGGAGCACTTCTTTGCTCCACTTAACTGTTGCCTGCCTGTCAGAAATGCCAGGGCCGCTTATTTATAACACAATTACAAAATGAAAGGCTTCTCTTGAGTTCACGTTAGAGGGCCTTATTCAAATGCAAGGGAACTCAGAGCTAAGGCTGGAAATCCAGGTTGACATGCTCTCATTACCTCACCTTATTATGCCTGACGTAGCATAGATCTGAGATTAGCTGCAACATCTATAAGAAATGGAGCGTGTGAAACGACGAGGCAGGGAACAGTTCTATATGGAGAAAGAGGCACTCCATTTTGCAGATTTGCTAGTTTCTTTGGTGTGTGTGTATGGCAGAAATGCTGTTTTTTCATACAGCACAACCCTAAACATGTTAGCTCAGAAGAAACTTTTAGTGGCCTGGTCACACATAATGTAAAACTATGGTTAAGGTTAACTATAGTTAAAGTTGAGGCATCAGGCAGACAATCTATTAAACACTCATTTATTACATCACAGAAATAGTGCTTTGATTTTATTTATTTATTACCACTCTTCACTTTGTGGCTTTGTAGCTTTTGGGTGGGGGTGGCTCCATAACCACAGTTAAGAAAGAAATTTGGGTTCCCAAATAACACTATGCTACGGTTAACATTGATGAAGGTTTATAAGCCGACCACAAAATATTGCTTAATAAGGAACCTTTTACCACAACCTAATAAAACATAGTTAAGGTTCTGCTCTGGATTCACACGTAACACTAGGTCATGGTTTAATAAACTATTAAATGTGATTCCGATCGCAGCCTTAGTCTTTAATCCTTAGGCAAAATTCATACCTAGTGTTTGGCACCTTGGTCTGCACCTCTGGATGGCTATGACTACAAATTGTGATGGTGGATTTGTAGGAGAGGTGACAGGTGCACAAACCTGACCCAAAGCCATGCCTGCTGGACCTGGAAGTCTGCAAACATTTTTAGAAGGGTGGTGCTGTAGGCAAAACAAACACCAACAACTTTGAAGTGAGCATGCACGTAGATTTTTATGTCAGGGACCATTAAAAACCCCTCAACCAACCTGCACCATGAACTGCTATTTTCCAAAATTCCACCATCTTGGTCACCCATCACATCCTGCCTGTTTTGAAGAATAGCTACAATGCTGTCTTAGCACAGCAAGTCTAACTAGGTGACCTCTGGTTTATATGTGAATTTATGAGATAGGGGCTCTTGTCCTTTAAGGCATAAGTCCAAATGGCCATTTCACAAAGAATGTTTATGAATCAATATGCTTTTTTATTTTTTATTTTTTAATAACGCCACAAGCAAAATGCAAGCAGGTGACCTAGAGGTGAAAGGTCATGGCCTGTTGCCAATTTCCTGAGCCACAGAGCTCACACACCTGCCGCAGAATGCATTTTAAGAAAAAGATCAGGAAAATATGTATTCATAAAATGGCCTCACTTGAACAAGAGCCTAAGTTATTTTAATTGCAATTTACAGCTTTACACATAATTATTATGGAGCATTTAACGCTTGAAATAGTAGGAACTAATTTGTTTAAGCGCTTGAAGGTGCTGGGATGGCAAATTGTCTCTTCTAAATGTGAACATTTATGATGTCTTGATAATAGGCAGCTTACCGAGGACTAGAAAGCTTTCCCCCAATCCTGCTAAAGGGCATGGAAAGCTGATGTAATCAGGGTATCAACAATCGCCACAGGCACCAATTACAGGCAGGCTGGATACTGTACAGAGAATGTGTTAAATTCTCAATATAGGCTCTCCTTCTGCACACATTTTGCATGCCTTTGCCAAATAAGCATTTTAAAAACATTCTTTTTTTAAAAAAACAGGCTAATAAAGCATGTTTGTTTATCTCATATGCAGTTTGCTAATAATCTACCCTGATTAAAATCTTCTTTGTGACAGATGAATTTCTCAATACCAGCATCATATCCTGCTCAAGAGCACACGGCCTGAAAAAGAATTCTTTGTTATAGGAATGTAGCATCATCTTCCTTTAAAAGAATATAGTTTTATTTATCATCATCATCATCATCATCTTGTTATAGATAATGAATATGACAGACGTGCCTGAGATTCACTTGGCTTGCCAATTATTTTCTTGGCTTAGGAACAGCTATCACAAGAGTACACGAAAGGGATTTCCAGAGGGGGAAAGGATTTTTCTATTGACCCAGCCTATGTGACCATAGTAATCCTGTGGGAAGGATGTTGGCAGATGTGCACTGAGGATGCCCCCTTAATGATATCAACTGTCAGCAATGGATGGATCTGTCAGTTCTGGTTTCTCTCAGTTCCTCAGTCATCCAATCTCAAATTCAGTTTTACACATTTTTGCATCCATTCACAATTTATTTATTTTTAATTTTAAAAAGTCCTCAATGAACAAATTTCTCCTTAATATACACATTTTTGTATTCCTATTGGCCTACCATACACATTTCGGCAAAACAGTGTTCCCTAATATAGTGCATTTTTGTATGTTATTTACACGAAGACATGCATTTCTTATGTACTCTACCCCAATGTTAAATTTGTGTACACATTTGGAGTACTGCATTGCAAAATTTGCAGAAGTGCAAATTTCAAATGATGGCTTCAGTAAAGCTAGGCACTAAGTAAGAGTGAATTTTCTTAGGCTTCTAATCAAGGACAGTGATTCCAAATGGCAGTTCATTGCGAACTTGGTGATGTTCATGGTAACACCACCTCTTTCCCATTACCAACTCTGAAAAATACCCACAGAGCACCACTTAGGTTATAAAACCTATCTGCACAAAGCTAAACTGATAAAAGAATAGTCTCATGGAATACATTTTGTTGGTAATTTACCTGCCCCAAGCTTCCAGATGGGATGTATGAATGAATGATGTCACACAGTTCCCCCCTTTTTCTGAATAGCATTGCAGTATTTTACACAAAGGTATGCCTGCTCAAGGAATGCGGGTTAAACCACAGAGCCTAGGGCTTGCTGATCAGAAGGTCGGCGGTTCGAATCCCAGCGACAGGGTGAGCTCCCGTTGCTCGGTCCCTGCTCCTGCCAACCTAGCAGTTCGAAAGCATGAAGTGCAAGTAGATAAACAGGTACCACTCCAGCAGGAAGGTAAATGGCATTTCTGTGTGCTGCTCTGGTTTGCCAGAAGCAGCTTATTCATGCTGGCCACATGACTCTGAAGCTGTACGCTGGCTCCCTCGGCCAGTAAAGCGAGATGAGCGTTGCAACCCCAGAGTCGTCCGCGACTGGACCTAATGGTCGGGGTCCCTTTACCTTTAGGCCTGCTCAAAATGGCGATGTGCCTAGTTCCAGTTTAAGAAAACTGGACAATCTGCAGCCTTTGCTTGCTAATGCCATATAAAACCCATTCAAGAACTCTCCCTGTATCCAAAACCTGTATCTGGATGCTGAGATCAGAATGATCAGTGAATCAATTCCCCTTATGCCAAAGAACAGACAAAAATGTGTATCACTTTAGCCCAAGACCACAGAATTTAAACTGATCTAATCCCACCAACCTTCAGTGCAGTGGAATTGTCTTACAGCTAAGTACAGGAGCTTAACTGCATTGTTAACTAGACTACAAGACTCATGCACTGCACCTGGATCTCCTATTGAAATTTGCTGGCCGTTTTTCTTTGTTGGCTATCTTGGGAATGACTGACCTTTTTAAAGGGATAATTTTGCATCATGGTCTGAAGGAGGAGGAGGCAGCTCATCCTAATTTTCTGTGCAGCAGCGTGTGAGACTAGTTATCGGGAGGTTCTGTACCATGTTTGAGGGCCAAAGGCAGCTCTATGTTCTGCATGCAAATGGTCTCGGGTTCGATCCCTGGCGCATCTAGGTAAGGTTGGGGAAGACTCCTGTCTGAAACTCAGATGAGCTGTTGTCGTGTAGACAGTGCTGAGTTAGATGGAATAGTGGTCTCACTCAGCAGCTTCCTGTGTATGTTTTGTTACCTTTTAAAACTACTGAAAGAGTTTCAGGGCTTCATAATATTTAACAAAAGTTTTCATACCACTTGGGATTTTAGAACAGAGGTGGGGGACATGAATGGCAGTGTCTGAAAAGCCCCTTTCAAAGTGATGATCAAAAGGGCACTTTGAAAAGGGCTCCTGAAGACCCTTGTGGGAAAAAGGATGGCAGGTGATTGACAGATGGGTGGCTCCACCCACCTGTCAAATCGTGGCCCTCAAAGGGGAGAAATAACTATCCGACCAGCTGAGCTAAAAAGGTTCCCTGCCCCTGTTTCAGAGCATTTCCGACAAGCTTTTATGCTGTATGTAGCTTAATTATAATCTTACAAAACAGCCCATCTTCTACCTCCAGGGTAGAACTTTGGATGTCTATTGTAAGCAAAATTCACAATTTTCCTATTTACCTCTGCATTATCTGTTTTGATTGACTGTGTCTTTCCATTATCTCCTAGCAGGACCTCCTGGCTAGAACTTTCCTATCTGCTGCTAGATGATCCTTTAAACTGCAGAAGCCAGAAGCAGAGCCTGGGACCTTCTGCAATCAAAGCTTGTGCTCTGCCACTGAGCTACAATCCATCAGTCAGGGACTTGCACCCCCCCCTTTCTGAGTTCCATATTTACACTGACTGCAATTGAGAGAACTTTTAAACCAGCCCAACTGCTCTACAAATTTTCTGTCCAGTCTACACCCTTAAATGGTCTTGTAGTTCCTTCCCAAAGAACTTCTTTGTTCTGCTCTCTCACTATAATAATTGAGGCCATTGCTGTACTCCCCAGGAATATAACATGACTATCACTATTAATAGCTTGGTGTATGTTAATGAGAGTCTGCAGCATCTTCTCACTTGAAGCCTGCAATCAATCCAGACTGATTTTTTTATGATATGGTGTTCACCAGTGTGTAATTGACCAGCAACTCGTACAAAGGGAAGGATACGCTTTAATGTGGTTTGAAACAATCTGCTAGCCTTTTTCAAAACCAGGCAGCATTTGTACTGACATTTTAAAGCCATGAATTATATATACGTCTTACAGGAAAGTTCTCTGCTGATGAAGGAAAGGATTATAGCGAAGACATACAGGCAAGGGCTTGGCTTTTTGGGGGGGGGCATAATCTGTATTTTTATACACTGTGTTGTGTGTGTCTTATTATCAAAGGCTTTGTATTTGGTTTCCGAAAATATTTTAGCATCATGGTTAGTTTCAGGCAACTTCACAAATGAAAATTAGCTATATTTCAAATGTGGAAGTAGTAACTCTGAAGCACAGGAGCTACGGGGAAAGAAAACCCCTAAGATTAAAAGTGGAGTGTCACAGTAACATGTCATGCTAGGGGGTAAATGACATGCCCTTGCATTATAAGTATTAGCTACTAGTTGGGAATCTCCTAATTCTCTGGTTGCCACTCATGCTCTCTAATCTCTGCCCATATAGGAACATAGAAAGCTGCCTTATACAAAGTCATCTCATTGCTCCAATACAGCACCCTACTTTCTATAATGACTGGAAGGAGCTCTTCAAATCCTCACATAGAGATGCCTCCTACCCTGCCTGGAAATGCGAGGGATTGAACCCAGGACTCTCTGCTTGCAAAGCAGATGCTGTACCACGGAGCAATAGCATTTCCCCTATACGGGGATGGGGGTTGATGCAATTGAAGCTAAGCTTGTAACAAAACACATGGAGAGAATGGCTGGGTTTGCATGTAATGCTAAACCATAGTTCATTAAACTACACTTTATTAAACCACAGCTTGCTGTTATGTGAGAACCCAGGCCATCAGCTTAATTATGGCTTATAAACTATGAATAAAGGTCACTTGCTAAGCAAAGTTTGTAGTTGGTTTAACATTAATCATACCGTAATTTAGCACTATGTGCAGATCCAGACTTGCTCCTTAAATATGCTCAAGGAGCTGCTGACAGGTGCAAAAAAAAGAATGGCAAAAAAATCCAAACTACAATCTAGGCTTGGCTGTTGTTGCTGGTGCTTTTAATTATTTTGTGATGTAATAAACCCAGGTTTAAGTGATTCCTGGCCAGATGCCTCAGCTGTAACTATCATTAATGTTAATTAACATGAACCAGGCTATTAACTTCTATCTCTACAAGCAACAAGATTCTGTTTTCTCGATAACGAAGAGGAGACACATCCCCAAAGATCTCACTGGGGGTAGAGATGGCTCTCTGCAATGCTATACTGGGAGATGTGGCACTGAGACATGAGTCTTAGCATCTGCTTGGCTCCAGAACCAACTTAATTACTTAGGAGATTTTAGCCTGGCAAAGCGGAATGTTAGGGAGTTGGTATATAAACATTTGCCAAAACAGAACAGGCTGGAATAGGTTTCCTAATATCCTGCTCCAAACAGAATCCAAACAATGAAATAAATGAAAAGGCACCGTGAAAGAAGGACAAAGCACCTGCCAACTTTGTACATTTTGGGTTTACGGAAATGGAAAGCCCTCCTTCAAGTATATCAGAAGCATGGAGTACGAAGACAGTATTATATTTCTCTTATGCTTTAGGATGTATAAAAATGGCAGATAAGAACAAAATCCAATATTGGCCCTTCTGCTTAACTGTGCAATAGGATATTATGACAGAGGATAGGTCACCCTGGGAGGAATACTCCAATTGTTCCAACTGGAGCTAATGCAAATAGTAACTGGAGGAGGGAGGTAATCAAGACCACGGTAGAGCAGTGGCTACTTTCCTTTTCCAGAAAAGGTGCACGTTAAATATAATAATGCATTTCATGTCATGTTTCCTTTGGCCCTCAATATGTATTTCCCTTCTGTGCCCCTTTTTACCTTCTCCACCTGAAAAGATTTTCAACCCATTTCTGGGAAAATGCACTGCTCCTCCTCCTCCTCCTCCTCCTCTTCTTCTTCTATACACAGTATTCGCAAAAGCTCAAAGGGTCTTACAGCTTAAGCAATTCATTTGCCAAAATACACAGTACACTTATAAGCACATGAAATCATTTCACCAACCAGTGCACGTTGGTTTTTTTTTAACTTAAAAAATTATCTTTTGAGCTTTTTTGGAAATTGATTGGCTTTTCCCTCCTCTATGAAACATGAAAAGAAATGTTGCACAGCTTGAAAATTCTGTTTGCAGCATTTTCTGAAGAGCTAGGAATAAGAAGATAGGCAGCCAGAGTCTCTGCATGTTTATTTGAACAATCAATGGGACTTAGGACAAAATTAAGATTTCACTGGAGATGTGTGGCAGCTACCAAGCACTTCTTGGTATTGAGCATGCATCCTGATTAGCTTGCATAAAGCTCATGCACATCCACATAAGAAACAATCAATTCTTCTTCCCAGGGAACTCTGGGAATTGTGGTTCTCTGAGGGTGATCGCATAACAATTCCCAGGATCCGTAAAAACTACAGTTCCTAGGAATTTGTTGGGTGGGTGGAGGGAGGCATGACTGTGCTTTGAATATATAATTCAGCATTTTTTCTGATTTGTTTGCAGGGTAGTTATGAACAAATAATAAACATTCTTCAGTAACAATATCACAGTAAGAATATCGCAATATAAATGAACATTAATTCCTGAATTGCTTGTGGGATGTTTATATGTTTTCCTATGAATAATTCATTCATCCCACATCCCTGTCAGTTTCCTAACTGCAAACGTCTGTGTGCTTTTAACATGGGCTCAGGGGCGTCGCTAGGGGGGGGCGCTGGGGGCGGTACGCCCCGGGCGACAGGGGCCACAAGCGGCGGGTGGGGGCGACAAGCGGCGGGTGGGGGCGACAAGCGGCGCCCCTCCCGCCACTCCCCAGGCAACGCCGGTCACCCCGGGAGCAGCAGCGCTGCACGGATGGGGTGCTCCCTCGGCCGTGCGCTGTTGCTCCTGGGGCGACCGGAGCGAGCGGCGGCGCATGGGGGTGACAAGCGGCAGCCCCTCCCGCCATTCCCAAGCGCTGCCGCTCCCTCCGTCACCCCAGGAGCAACAGCGCACGGCCGAGGGAGCACCCCGTCCGTGCAGCGCTGCTGCTCCCGGGGTGACCGGCAGCGTGGGGAGTGGCAGGAGGGGCCGGCGCTTGTCAGCCCCACGCGCTGCCGCTGGCTCCGTCCCCCCCGGGAGCAGCAGCGCACGGTGTGTGCGGTGCTGCTGCTCCTGGGGCAACGGAGCGAACGGCGGCACGTGGGGGGGGACAAGAGGCAGCCCCTCCCACCATTCCCACGCGCTGCCGCTCCCTCCGTCACCCTGGGAGCGGCAGCGCACGGCCCGACGACGGAGTGCGCCTGCGCGCGCAGGCGCACTCTGTCATCGGATCGCCGCTTCCACAGCCTCCTTTTGAGCCGGAGAGCTTAAAAGCGAGCTCTTCGGCTTAAAAGAGGGCTGCAGAAGCGGCGCCGGCACCCCCGGAAACGCCCTGGGGGCGGAGCGTCATGACGTCACAATGTGATGTCACGACGCCCCGCCCCCGGGGCGTTTCCTTTGCCGCCCCGGGTACCGCGGAGCCTAGCTCCGCCACTGCATGGGCTTATTGTACCAAGCCAACAATGCACTTGAATTGCAGAAACTTAAATTTATGAGATGTGCTCAAATCCCTCCTGCAAAATACCAACAGCCTGGGCAGGGCCGGCGCAGCCATTAGGCAGGGTGAGACGGCTGCCTCAGGTGGCAGAAGCCTGTGGGGCAGCTTGCCCACCCCACTACCTCTGCTGCTGGCAGAGATGCGGTGCAAGCATCATCAGTGCTGATTCTGGGCAAGATCTTGTTGAATTTGTGCCAAATCTCATGCAGTCCATGAGATCTCACCAGATATCAGTGCTAATGTTGCCAGCATTTCTCTGCCAGCAGCAGAGGCAGTAGAGTGGCAGGCGCAGGTGGTGGCGGCAGGGCAGCACATCCCGTTCCACCTCAAGTAACGAAACAGGACATGCTGCCCCTGAGGCCGGGAGCACTATAAAAGTAGCAGCCCCATGTCTCTTTCTCTCTGTCTGGTAATGGATAGGAAAAGAAAATGGTGTGCCATAATTTCACTGCAGTGGGTGTGTAGAAACACGGACCACAGTTACATCATATCGTGCCTTTCCTACATGTTGGGGGAGAAGAGGAGGTGCTCTCAGCATCCTTCTTTCAGTGGCAGTCCTGTGGCTCATGCGCAGTTCTGCCCTTCCTCACCAGTAGGGCACCCACTAGGGACACTCAAAGATTTAGTTATGCTTGCATTTTTAAGTGAACTGGAAGAATACATGGAACACATTCATCCTTCATTTTTCAAACTCCTCTGAATTCTGAGAGACACTTTTCAGCTAAATAATAATTTTAGGTTAAGGTACACTCCAAAATCCACATTAAAAACATGTGGGTTAGATACATTTCAGAAAGGAGAATAGATTTATGAAGGAATGCATGTAAGACAGGCATTGGCCAACAACAGAGAGCCCCATTAATCCCTAGTATGCATAGGATTGTAACCTAAATGCTCGAAACTGCGGAAATAACAAATAAAATAAAAAGGAAGGAAGGAAGGAAGAGCCAGTGGTCTGAACAACACACAGTGGCCTCCCCAACAACCCCACTGGTGGTTCATCCCTGAATGGCATCAGGAGTCTGTAGATTTGAGGTAGAACACATGCTTTTCATGCAAATGTTTCCATGTCCGATTTGGTACCTTAAAGCAGGGCTGGGAATAATCCCTGACTGAGATCTTGGAAAAATTGCTGCCAATTAGTGCAGTTAATACTGGGCTAGATGGGGCAATGGGCTTCCTAAGTACAAACCACCAAAAGAAAAACTGTTTCAGGGCTTTGTAATACTTAACTAATCACATTATGAAAACACTGTGATTTCATATAGCTGTAGATTTTAGAGTATTCTGTGAACTGCCCTATATAAATATAATAATATTTTCTAGATGCTTTTATACTATACTACATTTAGCTGAATTACAATTTTTTAAAACCTTCTTTCCTCAGGGTAAAAACCCCCCTCTAAGTCTTGTGAGAGAGACAAATCTCACAGTAAATGACCAGTAGATTGCCTTAGGACTTAAGGTCAGGAATATGCCCTCTGGTTCCAGGACTTTCCACTCAGTTTTATAGCAGCACGTTAGTAGAAATAATTGTTCAGGATGAAAATTAGGGGTGACAGCTGGGTGGAAGGTGAGGGCAGATAAAAGCTGGGGACAGGGGAAGGAGAAAAGAATGTTAACTTTGCTGAAAATCTCACTAATATATCTGATAATAAAATAAACAGCCTGGTGTGTGTGTACTTTTCAGACTCGAGAATCGTCCCAAGAAATAGGTAAGGTAAAGGTAAAGGACCTCCTGCTGTTGCAAAGGCAACTCGGTTTTGACTTAAGACAGATCTACTCTCTAAAGAAGTCATAGCAAGGCCTTGGCGTAGGTCTGCCTTTTCTCCTGTTTGTGCAATCTACATGATAGATGGTGAATTGGATGAGATGGTTCACTTATCAGACATGTCTCTTTTCCATCTCCCATAAAGACTGTTTTATTAACTACTAAATGTGCACGTATTCGTTTATGGCCATTCTTCATACAACAACAACAACAACAACAACAACAACAACAACAAAGAAAGATATTTTCAAGGCGGTTGTAAAAGTTCTCAGGAGAAGAGATAGAGAAATTGTTTAGGAAAGCCATGGGTGTCATCTAAATGGGCTGGGTCCAGGCCACCAAAAGAACCACTTCCTCCATATCCTCCTGCCCTAAATCTCCACATGAAGCTGTTATTTGCCTGCTAGAGAAGGTTCCATGAATGTCAATCTTCTGCGTGTGGGGTATCAGGGCCATGGGGGAAAGGCTTAATCCACACCCTTAGTGCCATGGTCCTGTTGTGGAGACATACTACTCAGAAGCAAAAATCTCAAGATCGACGTCATGCAT
This sequence comes from Lacerta agilis, assembly GCF_009819535.1. Taxonomy (NCBI): domain Eukaryota; kingdom Metazoa; phylum Chordata; class Lepidosauria; order Squamata; family Lacertidae; genus Lacerta; species Lacerta agilis. The sequence goes on from NC_046315.1 coordinate 23,407,205, forward strand.
TAACGTTATGACTAATATTGTCTTAAAGGTAAAGTTAAAGGTACCCCTGACTATTAGGTCCAGTCGTGGACAACTCTGGGGTTGTGTGCTCATCTCGCTCTATAGGCCAAGGGAGCCAGTGTTTGTCCACAGACAGCTTCCAGGTCATGTGGCCAGCATGACTAAGCCACTCCTGGTGAACCAAAGCAGCACACGGAAATGTTGTTTACCTTCCCGCCAGAGTGGTACCTATTTATCTACTTGCACTTTGACATGCTTTCGGACTGCTAGGTCGGCAGGAGCAGGGACTGAACAACGGGGGCTCATCCCATTGTGGGGATTTGAACCGCCAACCTTCTGATCGGCAAGTCTCTGTGGTTTAGACCACAGCACCACCCGCATCCCTAACATAGCCTTAGTAAAGCTAAAGGGTAAAGGGACCCCTGACCATTAGGTCCAGTCGCGGATGACTCTGGGGTTGCGGCACTCATCTTGCTTTACTGGCCGAGGGAGCCGGTGTACAACTTCCAGGTCATGTGGCCAGCATGACTAAGCCACTTCTGGCGAACCAGAGCAGCGCACGGAAATGCCGTTTACCTTCCCACCAGAGCAGTACCTATTTATCTACTTGGACTTTGCCGTGCTTTCGAACTGTTGGGGGGCAGGAGCTGGGACCGAACAACGGGAGCTCACCCCACCGCGGGGAACAGGTGACCTTCTGATTAGCAAGCCCTAGGCTCTGTGGTTTTGACCACAGCGCCACCCGCATCTTAGCTCTGCACAAAGTCTACTAGCCACGATAGCTGTGTTCTGCCTCCTCATTTAGAGGCAGTAATGCTTCTGAGTACCAGTTCGTGGAAGCCACAGGAGGGGGAAGTGATCTTGTGCTCAGGTCCTGCTTGCTGGTTTACCACAGGGATCCAGTTGGCCAGGGTGAGAACAGCATGCAGGACTACATGGGCCACTGGCCTGATCCAGCATGCTTTTCCTATGTTCATTACGGTGAGATGTAGTGTACAGACCATAGTAACAATTTCTAAATTAGCATGTGCCCTTATAAATTAGGCACAAGCAAATTTCATGCAAATCTTCACTTATTATTATTATTATTATTATTATTATTATTATTATTATTATTATTATTTATTTCCTTTTTTTAATGCATAAAGGCAAAGCCAACAAAAGATCTCAAAAGGTACTGCTGATGCAAATTTAAGCAGCATCCCCATGAGGGCCAATTGCCTATGACTAACACTACTGTGTTGGAATGGATATAGTTCAGAACTATGGTGAACGGAATGCATGTCCCAGAGGTGAAGTGTCCACTGGGGTTAAAAAAGCCCTGGTAAATTAGGTGGGAAAAATGCTTAACTTCTGGATCAATAAATAAGAAGGAAAGCAGATTAATTCTGCTGCTTGGAAAGTCCATCAATAGAGGAACTTCAAAATGTAGGAGGAAAACTTTGTTTTTAAAAATAACATTCATCTTGTGATACAAGAAAGCCTAAGAATTCCTCTTTGCCTTAATCGTTTTTTCAGTCATTCAGTATACATAAAACAGGACAAACTGCCTCTCTTAATATTTTGGGAAAGGATTCAACTGTTTCCAATGGAACTGCATCCAATTTTATTTTTTAAAAAACAAAATAAATAGATCTGGGTCAGAGCAATTCAACAAAAGATGGTCTACAATGAAGAACATAAAAAGAATGACTGAACATTCCAATACTGGACAAATAAAGCCCAGTTTCTCCACATCTATTTGCTGTTCTCCTTCTTTGATTCTAATATAATTTGATAACTTCATGATCTCAGCTACTTTCTGCATCTGCTCCAAACAATCAAGCAAACAGTAGGAGGTTTCTTTCTTTTAAATTAGTGGCAACACAAATCTTGGCAACATATAGTAAGTTCTTAATAAATTCCATATCGCAGCTTTCTAGTTTAGCTTTTAAGTGACTTAGGGAGGAACTGCACCCAGTACTTTCATGTGGTTTCTTTCACGACGCGTAATTTCCATCCAAAATAATCTAGCGTAATCCACACTCCAGATCTCCAAGTTTCTACCTACAGCAATTCTAACTTTAGAGTCTAGAGAAACTATCAAATCTACTTTTCCTGCCACTGTAGCAAATACCCCAATAATTTTTAAAAGATGTCAAGTGCTTTTTTGCATTAGTCATCTTGTCAGTCACATGTTGTTTCTTCTTCCGCCCCTAACATAAATTAACACGCAGGTCATGACCTTTGGCTTTGTAGTTGACATATGTAGATTATAACTAATCCCCCAGTTGCAGCAGGTGGAAAGGTTGACGGTTGGTCCAATGTAGGGGTCCAGTTCCATAGATTTTAGAGGCTCAGTTTGCAAGTTCCATCCACTTATTCCTCTCATGGAGTCATACTCATTTAGTTTATCGATAAATAGTGACATCTAAAGGTGTGCAGGTAATTCAATGTCATAACAGTGAGTAAAGAATCATTTTATAGAAGGGGGGAAGAATCATAAGGCACAGAGACCTCAGTCTGAGAGGAGCAGGCAGCAAACAGTATTTAAAGTGGGATTGTGTATAACTGCTCTCATGAGCACAAACCATCACAAAAGACGTTAATAAGAACAATAAAAAGGGCACCTGGAGGGACCATTATTGCAGACCCAGCAATAAAGTGTCAATGCAAAAACTGGGATTGGGCACAAATATCACCAGAGTTTCTTTTACTGACTACAGTAAGAATTCACTTCTTACCATCCCTTAAAGTTATCCCAGACAAGCTGTGTAGCCAGCTAACTGTGTCCCCTTGCAATTATCCAGCTCATCTGTCACACTAGGAAAAGTACACTGGTACCTCATGTTACAGACGCTTCAGGTTACAGACACTTCAGGTTACAGACTCCGCTAACCCAGAAATAGTACCTCGGGTTAAGAACTTTACTTTAGGATGAGAACAGAAATCGTGTGGCAGTGGCGCGGCGACAGCGGGAGGCCCCATTAGCTAAAGTGGTACCTCAGGTTAAGAACAGTTTCAGGTTAAGAACGGATCTCCAGAACAAATTAAGTTCTTAACCCGAGGTACCACTGTAATGCCCAACTGGCTTCGAGTTCCAAATGTTGTGATAACCCTCTTTCTGGGGGGGGGGGGCAGGGCTGAGACATTCAGCTGTGAAACCAATTGTGTCCTGCTGTTGTTGTCTCCGAAACTTCGTAAGGCGTATTCTAAGGAAGAGTTCCTGATTTTGGCCCTCTGGATTTGCCCACATTCCATATTTGTTTTGGGTGCCTGTCAAATATTGGCCTGGTTCGCACACAACACTAAGGCAAACAATGGCTTATTGTGAATGAACAAGTCTGGCAATGGCAAGAAAAATGTTGGTACGTCATTCTCTCCAGCTCATTTCGCTACTGGTTTGGCTTAGCATTACATATTGTGGTTTATTTCACTCCAAACAAGCCATGAGCCATAACCAAGTTGTGTGTAGGTAAGGTTGTTAGCAGGTAAGTTAGACTGCACTTCTATTGACAGAGGGAAGCTGCCTTACGGTTAGGGATGGATGTATATGTCCATTCAGGTTTCTCTCCCCCCCCCATCTTAAATTCAGTCCTTCAACCAGCCACACCAGTTTGTGAGTCCTCATGAAAATTCATCATCATTCTAGTGCAAATTTCTCCTAATGCACGATCTTTGGATGCAATTTTGAGTAATATACACATATTTGCAATGCGATCTCCCGTAATAAATAATGTCATTTTAAATCTTTCACAATATTGTGCATTTTTGTATGTTATTTTCACAAATCTATGTGTTCATATGCACACTTCACACTAATATATACATTTCTGTGCATGTTAGTCGTACTGCAAAATTCAGAGAAGTGAGCATTTCAAAAGAGGGCTATGTTTTTGTTTGCTTCTTTTTTTTTGGAAAGTGTGGATTAGGTAAGTTTCTTTTTACAGTGGTACCTCGGGTTACAAACACTTCGGGTTACAGGCTCCGCTAACCCGGAAATAGTACCTCGGGTTAAGAAATTTACCTAAGGATGAGAACAGAAATTGCACACCGCCGTTGTGGCGGCAGCAGGAGGCCCCATTAGCTAAAGTGGTAGCTCAGGTTAAGAACAGTTTCAGGTTAAGAACGGACCTCCGGAATTAATTAAGTTCGTAACCAGAGGTACCACTATAAATGGTGAACTGAATTTAAATGGTTAAGCGGATTTCTCTCTCATCCCTAGAGGAGAATATATTTGTTCCTCTAATATCTATTCTGAGAGGCAGAGCCTGCTCCTATCACCTGCTAACCAGAGATGCCATGGATTTAATTTGGACCCTCTGAATGCAGAGCTTGTGCTCTACCACCAACTACAGTGCTTCCGCTCCCATTTTTTTCTCCTTCCTCCAGACTTTCCAATAACTTATTGCAGTTTCATTATCAAGGCTACTTTTACTTTAATGCAAACAGCACTATAGGCAATGGAGAGAGAGAGAGTGGGGGGGGGGAGAGAATACTTACAGATAGTTACATCATTTTACAAAGATGAACCGCGTGTTTTTTTTTTCTCCTGTGCAAAGCTGGGCTGTGTGAAATAATTAATATTTGCTGGGAATTTAAAACCAGGAGTGTGTCAATGGGAAAGGAGTTTGCTGCGAGCCATTTTTAAGCAGCTGAAAAGGTTCTTGTCAGCGCTGACTGCCAGCGGCAGAAATATTCCTGATTGAGATTGTCTCCCAGTGTTTTGCAATCAGCTCTCTGGAGCCGCGGTTATTACAGGCAAACCAGCCTCTTGAAGGTTACATTGCCAAAATGGAGTTGAGAGCTCTTCTCTTTTACCTTCCACTTCTCGCAGATACACAACCCCATACTCTATGCAGCAAGTGCTTTATCAGCAAAGTATGCCCGGAAATCTTTCTGAGTCGATTAATAATTAACTTCGAGGCTTCCATCTTTCCCAGGCAATTGTATACAAGGGATTGCACTTGTTATATTTCCGGCGGCATTCTTTAAGCTTGCAGGACTCGCAGTTAAAAGAATGTGCCGATGTCTGAAGGCAAACGTAACCTTCTTAGAGGGGAAATCATTGTAATACTAGAAAGGAAATAATTCATCTTGCTTGAGAGTCTAGTGACCACAAATGCCCCATATCCTTTGGCAACATCAGTAACCCCAAGGAGCAAGAGATTTATCTCGCCTTGGAGGAGCACATGATGACCAAGCGTGCTTCAACAGATGTGATTTGGGGCAAGTGATACGAGTCCTCTGCACCATTATCTTCTCATCTGCATAATGGCAGAAAATGTACTACTAATACTAATTAAAACAAACCAAGAACTTCCACCTTTAGATCACCAGAAGCCTGACTGTACTTGTAAATGCACATGCCAGAAGTTTTTTTTTGGGGGGGGTGGGGGGTGGGCATGGAACTGAGTAATAGAACAGATGTGCAGTTTAAGATCATTTAGATCCCTTTCATTTCCAAAACACTGCATGGGGCTTCAAACAAGCTGAACAGGAGTCTGCAGCTCATGGGCAGCAGCCTTTGAAAATGCAGAAGCCCTTGGCCCCCCCCCATATTTTTTCCGTGTATAAGACAATATTTTTTCCTTAGAAATAATAGGCAAAAAATGCAGGTCGTCTTATACACGGGTAGCGGCTATAGATTATTTAATAGCTGGAAGCCTGGGTGAAGAGGAATGTTTTTGCCTGGCGCCTACAGACATGTAATGATGGTGCCAGGTGAGTCTCTCTGGGGAGGGCATTCCACAGACAGGGAGCCACCACAGCAAAGGCCTGTTCTCATGTTGCCACCTTCCAAACCTCTTCAAGAAGGAGGACATAGAGAAGGGCCTCGGATGACAAGTGCAAGGTCCAGGTCGGTTTGTCTGGGGGGAGGCAGTCCTTACGTTTCTGAGGTCCTGAGTTGTGTAAGGCTTTATAGGTCAATACCAGCACTTTGAATTTCAGACATGGTCTCTCCTTGGCCTAACCGGAGATGTTGGAAATTAACCAGGGAGCTTCTACGTGCTAAACAGATGCTCTACCACGGAGTTAAAAGTCCCTCTCTTAATCTCACCCATGGAAGAGAGCAAGAAAAAGAAATGTCTGATATCCCCTTCTTTCCCAACAGTTACTCAGCATGAACGGTGAAGAAATATATCAACTATTGTCACTAACCTATACCTGTGCAAATTGCTGCAGACTGATTCATCTCAAGTCTTTTCTCTCTTACAACAGCATTTTAAAGCAGCTGAGAATTATAGAGAGCATCAGATGCTATCCCAGCAGAGACAACAGGCTGGATTCCTGCATGGGGCTTTCACAAGCGTGAAGCGTTTCTTCATCTTACGTTTCTTCAAGATGCCAAGGCGCAAAAGGGACTCACTCATTCCTTTCCAACTAAAAATATACACACATGACACATTCCAAGTCACTGACTGCACTGACAATCTGTCATCCTGAAGGCATCCCCCAGCTGTCAGGGAAAGGAGATGGCTAAAGTTTCTGAGCACACATAGCAAGAGGGAATATTCCCAAAACCTAAATATATCAGGGTGGGTGTTGTTTGGTTTCTTGGCTTGCTGTTGTTGTTGTTGCATGTTTTGCTGCAGAGCTTAAAGCTTATTTCCATGCAAATATCTAATGATGATAATCGTGGAGGGTAAGGTTATCATGCAAACTAGCCATGTTGGCTGTGTTCTACCTCTACCATTAGAGACAGTATGCCTCTGAATACCAGTTGCTTGGGGTTCTCAAGTAGGCAGAGCACTCCTGCAATCAGGTCCTACATGTGGGCTTTCCCAAGTGGTTTCCAACTTCCTGACCACTGTGAGAGCAGGATGCTGGTCATTTAGATAGGCCTTTGGCTGGTCATTTAGATAGGCTCTTCTATGTTTGCATCAAATAGGGAAGTCTTGAGTATTTGCTTAGCCTTCTAATGAGAAGTGCCCAATAGCACACATTGCATGGTGGCATCTGTCTCAAGAGGAAATGGTGTGTGCCTCTGGGGATGAAGTCAAGCAGCACTGAAGTGACCTTTCCAGGACGCAAGCCTGGGCAGTATGAATGTAGGTCCTGGACTACCCAGACAAGACTTCCCTCTCAGCCTTGCTGATGTGGTCCAAGGGAGAGCAGAGCAATACATCTGGCACCAGCTTGGCTTCAGGATTTGCCAGAAAGAGTTGTACAAGGCGCCATCCAACTGTCTTTAGATCTGTGTAGGGTTTATTCCTTAGCCTTTCTCTCTCTCAAAAATACCCTGCAAGGGAGTGGAGGTTTAGGTTCAAAGTTTCCCTTCTCCTAGATCGGCTACCTTCCCAGGTTGGCAAACCCCATCTGCCCCTTATGTCCCTCTATAGCATGTGTAGAAACCATCTTCCTGACTGTTGGACCCACTATTGGTCTCTCTCGACTGCTTAATCTGCCTGTCTTCACATGCAGGGGAAGTCCCTAACTCATGGAGGGTTGGAGACCCATCAGTTTGCATTTAAAGCCCAATCAATCAGATTCACACTGTCCAAAACAATGAGAACCAAAATACACTTAGCTGAATTTTATGATGCACTTGTCCATCCATACAATGTTCACACAAATGCTCATGTTAAGGGGAAATGCATATATTAAAGAAAAACAACACACAAAATGCATATTCGGGAAAATCGCTTGCAAAAATGCATACATTAGTCAAAATTGCATTAAAAACCTGTTTGTTAAGAGAAATTTGCACTAAAATGCTGAATAATAAAATTGCAAATGGCTGCAGAAATGTGAAGAACTGAACTTAAAATTGGAAAAATAAGAAACTGAGAAAACAGGGCAAATTTAAAACTAGCCTGATTAATACTGTAGCTACATGTAGAAATATTGCCCTTTGCCTGTATATCTTGAGTTGCAGAATAAATATTGGAATTTTATAATCACCCCTCTTAAAACTATTGGCAAAATAAATGTTGTACTTTGGAATTTGTATTAAAAACAAATCCTTTAAACTGGAAAACAAAAACAAAAGGCTCAATAACTCCAGTGTTGCTGTCCTGGCTACACGGCAAGACTCTCAACGTATCAGCTGCTCCAGGTTAGAATCACACAATTCAGCGGGCCACAAAAATGGGGTTTGCAGAGAAAATAATCACAAAAGATTCCAGAAAATACTGCATAATTTGAGGGCTTCTCTAAGAGGGGGCACTGCCAGAGTAATGCTATCCCATAGCAAGTCTCCCTTCACCAGCTTCCATCAGTTAGGACATCTATTGCTTTTTGTCTTTTTCTGTGGTCAATTAAACATCAATTGCTGCTCCCACACAATGGCCAGAATGCTGGAAGGTGAGAACAGGTTTACTGAACAATTCAGCAAAGTAGTGTCTGAACGAGTATCCTAAGAACTCTGGAATTACAATAGGTACAGACTTACTTTCCTTTAAAAAAAGGGGGGGGCTAAGAATCCTGATCAGGTCATGCTCTTTTTTAAAAAGGGCACCTCATGGCATGCCTAGAATACAGACAACAACTGGCTCTCTCTAGAGAAGTGGTTGGGAACCACTGCTATGTGGGCTGGATGTGGCTTAGGGGGGGTGTCTGCCCATCTGGCTCACAGCCCATCTCCTTCCCACCCCTCCAGTCCTGAACACAGCAATTAGGCTTGAGAACCACCTTCCACGTGGGAGTCCTTGGGAGGGTGTTTAACACCTCTTTTCAAGCCTAAATGCCACACAGAGGGCATTTGTAGGGGAGGGGTAGCTGCAGCTGGGGAGGGATGTTATCTCCTCTCCTTATGCACCAAGCCCTCCACAGAAATGGAGGCAAGGTTTTGGGGTTGATTAGTCAGATAGCATTCATGTAAGAGGCTTCCTAACCCTGGACTCAAGGCATTTAATTTTGCAATCACCACATTGATGCCCTCCAGATGTTTTGAACCGTGTCTCCCATCAGCCCCGGCCAGGATGGCCTTGCTGGCTGGGTCTGATGGCAGCTGTAGTCCAAAATATCTGGAGGGCACTAGGTTGGGCAAGGGCTGTTGTAGTCCAACTCCTTCCAGGCACTACTTTCTAGTTCAAAAACTAAAGGAAGTACACGGATAGCAGGTGTGAGTTCGTCAATATTGGCTGTGCACTTAGCATAAGATGCTCAAGGCCAGGCAGACGTTTCCAGAGCTCGCCCTGTTCTTAACTTCCCTCCCTTACAACTTGCAGCCATCAAGGTGACTGCTACCCAAGAGCAAATAGGGCTGGAGTTGCTGCTGCTGTTGTTTCCCCTCCGGGTTGTGAGTTTAAGTTTGGCCTCTTAAGCAGCACTTGACCAGATGATGCGTGCCTTGGCTCCATTAAGCATTTGATGCCTTGGCTGTCAAACAGCTTACAGAAGACCTGCTTCAGGCAGCGCTGGGGCCATTTGAATTTCACCCACAGGATCCCCTGGCACAGCCATTTGCAGATGGTTGGCAAGGGACCACTGCTAGGGTTAATAGGCCACATCATTCTGTGCATCTGGCATTAGAGCTCAAGGAAGACCTGGGGGTTAGAAGTGGGCTGGGGGTTGGGAAAGAGAGAACCGTTTCTGGAAGCCAACACTGGGGTATAAGATTACAGCATTCCAGTTGTCTGCAGCCTTTTCGTTGCTTACTGATGTCTAGCCTATCAGTCTCAGGCAAGGGAACAGATGGGTAGAATGGTTAAACTTGCTTTTTAAATAGCAGATTTGGTTCGAGGGCATGAGCTAGCAAAACAAGCAAAGTTTTAGTTTTGTTTTGGTCCAGAAGGCCTAAGTAGGTCCGCCAGCTTCCTTGGACAGACTGATGCAGCTTGCTAAAGTAGGGCTGCCATATTGTGAAGCTTTTTTTTTTTTTTTTGCAAAATCGCGAAGAAATTGGACATTTTAAAACTATTTCTGAAGAAAAGCGGCTGGCGAAAACAACACGGGCTGCCATATGTCCACATTTTCCTGGACATTTCTGTCCGGACACTGCTTCTGGCTGCAGTATTCTGACAACCAGCTGCAGCTCACTTGGACAGAGCTGGGGCAGGGCAAAGTGGTGGTGAGTTTGGGACAACATTGGAGCTCCTTTCAAATGGCAAATGTGAAAACTTTGCAAAGAGGCTGAGGCACGTCTCCTACTGTGCAGGAGCTGATGTCTGGGCACTCATCAAGAACACCCTGTGCAGTTAACTTATAGCACAGTGTCTACTTCTGAAGCATGTCTCAATGTTCAATGGGACGTACATCCTGGGTAAGTGGGTAATGGCTTAGGACTGGCAATTGGGGAAACCATGGTTCTTGTGGTTTTAACAGATGTGTCCAGAAGCTTCTTAGGGTAGAAGCTTCTGGACTGACTATGCCCAGATTGGCTAGACGTCCTTCTGAGCAGGAAGGCATTTATGCAGGCTTCCTGTCTCATTGGAATGCTGCCAGAGCAGCAAACTTGTCCTGAGTTCTATCATTTCTTGTCTTGCTCTTTGGTAGCGCTTTGTTCTGCAGGCCACAACTTCTGATTTGCCTTCCAATCTCAATTGCTCTTCAGCCTCGACAGCTGGCTTGCCTCTGATTCTGCTTCCTGGCTACTCTCAAATGCTTATTTCCCTTGTCTCTTGGTTCCTAATTTCTGGCTGTCTCTAGACCTCTGCCCATGGCCTAGTCCTGACATGGAGTCTGGGCTTGGCAAAATTATTTTATTTATTATTTATTTCAACAATTTGTAAACTGCTTAATCAGTTGTCTCACAGTGGTGGACAGGAGACTTTAAATGAGTTTAAACTACAACATCAGAAATTAAGAATCCTGCTGGAATAATAATAAAAAAGGTTTCAATGTACACTGCAAATTCAACAGAGAGGGGCTCCCCTCTAATCTCATGCAGGAAGGAATTCCACAACATTGGGGATGCAATACTGAATGCATGGCTACCTGTGGTTAAACACCGTGTATCCGAGCCATGGGGGTCACTAACAGTGACTCCTTCAAAGATTTCAGCAACTGAGCAGGAATATAGTCTTAGATGATGCATGCTTACAGCGGGGTATATAACATCTGGTGGGACCAAGCATTACATATGGTACTTTCACTGTTTCAGTTTAATGAACACCAGCTGAAGCAAATCAGTCCCTCCTCTGATACAATGGACCAATTAGTCAGACTAGGGATAGCCTGTCACCCTTTGGCAAGTAAAGGCTGGTGAAGGTCATGTCTTCTCTCCTAGAGTCTACCTCTCACTGAGCATGTCTGAACCTGCCAAGGACTGTCATCGCCAATGACAACACTGGAAGGCTGTTTGTTAATACAGACTCGGATCACTTGGCTTGTTTCTTTGACCAATGAGCATAAAGTTGCATCTCCAAATATACAATAATTAGAATTGGGGAACTGGGTGTGTGTGAAGCACAGATAAAATAAAAATTATGTTGGTCCCCTACAGAACCCTTCCCCCTCCAGAAATTTCTACAGGCACATAGAGAATAAATGTCCTTAATGCCAGATAAAATAGATGCCGGCCAATAAAAATAAATGGTAAAATGCCATCACCTTTAGTCAAGCTAGTTTCTTAAGCAGCTCTAAGCTTTGAGGCTGGAATGGGGTTCACACAAAAATAATTAAAAATGATTGCATGTTTAAAGAAAATATGTACACAGCTTTTAAACACATTCACACACAACCACGATGTCAGACCTACAGGCCCCTTTTCCCCATGCACACCTCTCTTCCTAGCATTCAGATGAAGGAAAAACTACACTAACGTTGTATTTGGGATTTGTTCTAGCATCTGAGAATGTTAGGGTCTCTCCGTCTGCTCTGGTGAAGGATCAGGGCATCAGGCACCTCCCACAACTGTCATCTACAGCAGCCATTTCATTAGGCAACAGGAGGAAAAGAGAGATGAAACTGCAAGCTCTGTTTAAAGATCACCAACCTTTTACTCCTCCTCTCCTTGAAATCCATTTTCTTCCGCTGATTACTACAAGAACTCCGTAACCTAGAAACGGTTACTCGAGTTTGTTCCCCCCCACACACACTTCTCCCACTCAATCATTCTTCCTTTTGTGTCATGTCTTTTAGATTGTAGATGACAAAGGGAAAACAAGCCTCACAAGAAACAGCTGAGGGAGTTGGACATGCTTAGCCTGGATAAAAAGGAGACTGAGAGGAGATATAGCCTCTTAAATATCTCAAGGGCTGTCACATGGAAGATGGAGCAAGCTTGTTTTCTCTTGCTCAGAGGGTAGTATCCAAACCAATGGCTTCAAGTTACAAGAAAGGAGATTCCAACTAAACATAAGGAACTTTCTGATGGCAAGAGCTGTTCGACAGTAGGATAGACTCCCATGAGAAGTGACGGACTCTCCTTCCTTGGAGGTTTTTAAGCAAAGGTTGGACGATGAGGTTTCTGCATCGCACTGATCCATTCAAACTCCGCAATTCTATGATTCAATGTGCTGTGCATTTTGCAGTAAATTTTATGCCTGCATTAAAAAAAACTGGGTTATATATGCCTTTAATAAATCCCTAAATAAAATAAACATCTCTGGTGGTTAATTAGCAAGACTGGATTGAGGTACTTAATTATTAGTCTGCATTCAAGTGAATTAGAGTAAGAATTTTAGTGGTAAAAATCCAGACCTTAAATGTTTGCAGCAGAGTAACTTGCTGCTTAAATAATACAGCTTTTGCATACTACATTGGGCTTTTCCGTGGGTGGCGCTGTGGTCTAAACCACAGAGCCTAGGGTCGGAAGGTCGGCGGTTCGAATCCCCACGACGGGGTGAGCTCCCGTTGTTCAGTCCCAGCTCCTGCCCACCTAGCAGTTTGAAAGCACCGCAAAGTGCAAGTAGATAAATACCGTATTTTTCGCTCCATAGGGCACACTGGACCATAGGGTGCGCCTTGTTTTTAGAGGAGGAAACAAGAAAAAAAAATATCTGGTTTTCCTCCTCTAAAAGCCCTGTTTTTTTTGAGGATCAGCTAAAAGTTTTGCAGCTTTTTTTGCAAAGGGAAAAGCCCTGTTTTTTTGAGGATCAGCTAAAAGTTTTGCAGCTTTTTTTGCAAAGGGGGAAAAAGCAAAGCTCCTTTTGCAAAGGGGGAAAAGCAAAGAAGAAAAGCCCCATTTTTATGGGGTTCAACTCACATTTCTGAAAAATCTTAAGGAAAGTTCAAACCAAAGGTAGCACAACTTTTTAATTAAACCAGTTTTAGAGTCTTAGAGCCTCTCAGCAGCAGCAGATGGTCTAAATCAGCCTTTGCCAATCTGGGGCCCTCAAGATGGTTTGAACTGCAGCTCCCAGTGCTGGCTAGGGTGATGCGAGTTGTGGTCCAAAACATCTGGATGGGCTCTGGTTGGCAAAGGCTGATCTAGTAAAAGGTACCTATTTTTGTGTCTCTTTCTCATAGGCTGATATGATTTCCTTTTAACAAGAAGGTTGATTTTGAAACTCTCCCATCTGTTTTGGCCACAGTTTAATTCAATACCTCAATATGATACATCAGAACGATAGTTCCCGCACTCTTCCCTGTCTTCTCTGAGAATGATCAAATATACCCAATTTCTCACCGAGTTTTGATACTTTCATGCTGACAAGGCAGGTTTTTTAAAAAAAACATTTTGGAATCAAGAAAGAGCTTCTGAATTCAAAACAGAATTACAGGCTAATTGGTCCAATATGCCCCTGAATCCTTTTGGCAGGAGTCTGTCACTTAATTCTCTCTGTCAGACAGTAATTTCATATATGTGGTTTACATTGTAACATTCAAAGAGAAGGAAATTATTTTACAAATGCACTTTGACAATTGTTATGTTAACTAACTGACCACAGGGCCAGAGCATTAAGGAACCCAGAATTCCTAGACACTTACTCCCTGTATTTCATTCAGATAATTATTTCCATTGTGCTAGGTATTTTGTGTTCAGAAGCAACTTACGATGCTGCATGAATGATAAAATATAAAGTTATAAATACTAAGATACGATAATCTAAGACAGGATTCAGGCATTCAAAAATACTTCCACATGGAATGGCCCTGAGGTAGAGATGCCAGGGGATTCAAACCAGTTTGCATTTAAAGCAAAATCTATCAAATTTGCAGTTTCTGAAAAAACATAAGAAGTGAAACGCACCCATGCTTTGAAATTCACACTTTCCTGAATTTTGCGATGCAGTTTTCCAGCCAACCAAAGTTTATAAAAATGTGTATATTAGGGGAAGGCGTGCATAAAAGCGAGTACTGGTGAAAATAACGTACAAAGATGCATTGTATTAGGAGAAATTACTTGCAAAAAAATGTGCACTTTAGTTAAAACAACATAGAAAATGTTTTTACAGGTGAAATTCACAGTACAGTGCTGAAGACTTTTCATGAGGATTTTATTGCGAAACATTTGCAAATTGCTGAAGAAATGTGGAGACTGGGAAAAAGAAACTGAAAAATTGGAAGGTCTGTCCATCCCTACTCTGGTGCCACAGCTCTATGGAATAAGTAATTAAGAGTTGGGTGCTCTGTGTCAGAGATGGGGAACCTGTTGGACTCCAACTCCCACCAACCCCAGCTAACACGGGCAACAGGCAGGGATGATGTAGTCCAGCAACATCTGGAGGGCCACAGGTCCCTGCTCTGTGTCAACCCTCAAATGTGCAGAAGCCACACTTGTCCTTCCCCCCTTTTTTGAGGATAAATTGAGCAAGCAGGAAAAAGCATGGAACACCCAGTTCATATATTACTTCCTTCACATGGCTGGCCTAGCATTGTCCCTTCCCAGGGAACTTGTGCCAACCCTTCTCTCAACTAAAAAAAATATCAAAATCACAGCACTGAAAACGTTTGCTATATGCACTGGTATGTGTAGATATACAATCTATTGGGCGCTCACAGGATTTGGGGATTTATCTAAGAAGCCCTATTTGCAATTCATAATAATTGTACATTTAAGGCTAAAGCATCACAAATTGTGTCGTAGTTACAGGTAGGTAGCCGTGTTGGTCTGCCATAGTCGAAACAAAATAAATAAAAAATAAAAAAATTCCTTCCATCTGAAGACATAGCTGTCAACCTTTCCCTTTTTTTTGTAGGAAATTCCCTTATTATAGCATTGGGAAACAGCAGGGAGGATTGACAGCTATAGAAGTGTGCGTGCACACAAAAGCTCATACCAATAACAAACTTAGTTGGTCTCTAAGGTGCTACTGGAAGGAATTTTATTTATTTATTTTTATTGTGTCATGTGAAGCATGTCCTCTTTTTTGGGGGAAAAATGAAAAGTAAGAAAAGGTATTTGTTTGATCGTTTCCAGTTGAACATTCACAAAATCTTATGTAGTTCTCGAGGCAAAAGCTTTCAATAAAGATGGACTCCTCTCTAATGATCCACTGTGCAGAATACATTACAGCAAGGCAACGAAAACTTGCATGGATTTATCTTGGTGACTGATTCTCTGGCAACTCTTGGGATTAACATACTAAATTAGGAATCCAAAAACAAGTCAATCATGGATTAAAGTCGTGGAAGGGGCAACCCTTGAGCAATTCAGATGTAATTTTCCTTACACAACAGGGGGTTGAAATATAGAATAAACTGTCACCAGCAGCAATAGAAATTAGAGGTTGTTAAGACGGCTGAAGAGACATCTGGATACATTTTCAAAGGGAGGCCAAAAAATGTGTATCAGAGTTGACTACCACTTGGACATCTTTGGATTACAATGACATTCGATTGCATAAACCACATTTCATAGCAAGATTTCCCTTTCTTCCTGAAAACAGAAGTAACGATAACTTGACAAGTCATTTAAATGATCTAACTTGGGCTCTCCATCATGGAGCATGATTTCCCCCTGAATCTACATGCTTCACAAACTGAGGCCTAGAATGTTCAGAAGCTTTTTCCTTTGGCTTACTCTAAACTAGTGTTTCCCAAACTTGGGTCTCCAGCTGGTTTTGGACTACAACTCCCATCATCCCTACCTAGCAGGACCAGTGGTCAGGGATGATGGAAACTGTAGTTCAAAAACAACTGGAGACCCAAGTTTGGGAAACATTGGCTTAGAGTAACACGCGAACAAGACCTATGTATCTTTGGCTAACCAAAGCAATGCATTCAATGAATGCCAGAATAAATGAAACCTGACAAAAAGGGAGCATCCCTAGGTTCTGTTTCTGTTCCTGACTTGTTAATTATACAGAGCTTGTAGTCCGGAGCCATTAAAATCAGTTAGCATTTTACTATTGATTTCAAACAGGATGTGCATTGCTTCCAGAGCTCCCCTCTCAAGGGAAAGAGTTTTCCTTCTAATGCTACAGGGATTTATATGACATCTGCAAAGTCATCAGAATCAAGGAACAATGTTTTATGTGTATCAACAGTTAGTAAACAGTAAATTAATAAAATCAGAGCCTAACATAATAACCAAAAAGGACAGTGGAAACTTTAAAACACAGTTGAAAACGCGTACTGTAAACTCAATAAAAAGACAGTTCTAGTGAAAAGTTATTATGAGCTGCTACCAGTTTGCATTCTAGAGAAGGCATTTACATTTTTTGATGGGTTGAGAAATAAGGTGAAATATGACCCTGGAGATCTCAGGAGGGGGAGGGGGCAGAGGGCACTTTCTTTTTGTCAGACATTTCCTCATTGTTTACTTAACCCAAACTTTCTAAAAGTAGCCCTCTGCAACTTTTCAGTCTGGCTATCCTCAAGCTTCATCATTTACAACAATCTCCTCCTTTACTAAGAGGAATAATAAAAAAGGCAGGATGGTGACTTAAAAAATGGCATTCCAGTGTGGTTCAGTTACATGGTGCTGATTAGAACTATTCTTCAAGAAACCTCATTAAAACTCCATTGAAGTCAAGCAGAAGAGTGAGGGATGGTTCACCTGTGGCCCAGGTAAGCAGGCTGTCTACATGGTAGAGCAAACCTCAGGTTCATGCAAGTCTCTCTTCCTCCTCCTCACATCCTGCCCATTTTATGTTTGCGTCATTGTTTAACTTTGAAATATAGCAGATTGTAAATATTAATCAAAGAGGACGTTTTTGTGTTTACATGATACTTGATTCAAACCTTTATATGGATATCTAGTTATGAATTGTATTTTGGAGTTTCATCTTTTCTGTGCCTCACTTTGGAACTTTCTTCAGCTGTGGGACGCGATGAATGTATGCAAGGTTATGTGAACAGGGTGCCTGCACATACCTGAGCCTTGTGGGGAAAGGCTCACACAAGCAGCTTACTACACATCATAGTAATGCCACCCAGGTGGTTGATTTGTAATCTATGAAATGTACAGGTAACTATATATGAAGCACATCACATACTGTTTAACAGTAATTTCCAGGTTACTATAATCAAATAACAGAGCAGGTGTGGGAAGATGAATACTCCTGGTTGTACTCACCTCTATAATATACAGAACCACGTTCTTATAAAAGCAGTACAATATGCATTTTGTTACTCGATTGTAACTCCAGGCTCCGTGGACAAGTAACAGCTTCTCCAAGTAGGAAAACTGGAGAAAGAAAAACAGCCAACAATGAAATTACATTGTAGAGAGATGCAAGCTATAGTCTACACATAAGGTGAAAGCCACTGAAGTTATCTATTGCTAGATCAGCCTTTGTTACACATGATCCAGTTCTGCACAAGTCTTATGTGGTGGGAGATACACAATGCAAACCTGCATTTATGGTGAATCCATGCAACTCATTTTCCATCGCTGTATGACTTCCAAAAAGTCTTTTTATTAGTCAGAGCAGGGCTGTGTGCCCAGAATTAAAGCATAACTGGTGCAAACCTATGTATGTTTACTCAGAAGTCTGTCCTATGGTGTTCAGTGGGGTTTATTCCCAGGCAAGTTATATAGGATGACAACCCCAGTCATCGTGGCCTATGGGACTTGGTAGACCAAGAAAAAGAGGGCAGTGCCAGATACTAAAGAAAAAGAGGCAAGTCTCAAAACGGTACTGAAAAATGTAGGGAGCTTTAATAAAATACTAATAAGATCCCCAGAGATATGTTGTTTTACTTGAATAACTAAAAGAAAAAACTTGAATTCTTGTGCCCGTGAGGATTGTTTCCACTAAAACACACTGGGCAAATTACTGTTTTGTTGATGTTCCCTACAATTTTCAGAACCATTTTGAATTTTACTTCTTTCTTTGCTTTATGAAAATTGGCTACCAGCTTTGTCACAACATCTTCCAAGAATCTCAGGCTGGTATACAGCATTCCCCCCTCCAAATAGCCCTCAAAACATCCCTTAATATGGGTTAACTTAAGTTATCATGACTTTCCCAGGGCAACTGAGAATGACTGATGGATGAGCAGGGTTTTGAACCCAGCCTCCCCAATGCAAATCAAGCACACTAACTTAGCCTCTGTGGTGACCTCCAGATGTTTTGGGTGTCCGTTCCCGTCTGATGGGAGTTTTAGTCCAAAATGTCTGTAGGGCACCAGCTTGGTGAAGACTACTCTATCGACTACACTACTTTGGCTCTCAAGGCACTTTCCTCAGTCTATGGCAAAAATGTAGGAACAAAAACTCTTCTGAAGCCTCAGGTATTCTACAATTGATCTTTTAAAATGTTGGAGAGTCTAGTATCAAGACTGGAGAACACACACAAGCCTGGACTCTGGTGGAACTGAGAGAATGTGAGATCCAAAATGGGAAAGGGGCAAGGATTTCTATTTCCCACAAATGCGTACGGTGCAGATTTCATTTGTTTTTGATGGTCTCTAAATACTCATCAGAAAGCAATCCCTCATCCAGCTCCTGACAGCCCCCTGCCATGATATCATGGCAATAATGCTCCATTTGCATGTTGAATACACCGGTACATACATATTTGCTTTCTCATATAGGCATATGTGAAATGCATATGTTAGGGATGGAAGAGAAATCTGTACTTCTCAAACCAATACATGAACCAAACCATAGCTATGGGAAAGGGAGGGTGGATCAGTGGTAGATTATCAACTTTGAATTGAGCAGGTCCCAGGTTCAATCCTTGGCAACTCCATGTAGGGCTATGAACCCGTTTGAAACTCTGGAGAGCCACCGCCATTCAAGGTAGACAGTACCAGTGGTCTGACTTGGGATAAAGCATCTTCAAAAATTCACACTTCTCCAATTAAAAAAATTGCATACAAAACCCTGTACATTAGGGGAAGTGTGCGCGCACAGGCAAATCTGTATACAAGTGAAAATACCGCACGAAAATTTGTAAGGGAAATTTGCTTACAAAAAAAATTGCATATAAAGGTCAAAATTTTATACAAAAGCAAGCGCATTAGGGGAGGAACGTAAGAATTTTCATGCAGACTTCTAAAAGAAAAACTGCACAGAAATGAGAGAAACGAAACTTCCAAGACTGGGAAAATGAGAAAAAATGAAATTGGCAGATTTGTCCATCCCCTAGTGTGTGCGCATGAAAGAGTAATGTGGGATTGAGCCCTGAATCAGACTGGTGGTGCTTGTCACCTTGTAGGATCAATCACATGGCAGTTGGAACCGCAAGGTGGCGGCCAGCCAGGGCTTGCCTCAGGCATTGGAAAGAATGCCAGCACTCATTATCTCAATGAAATGAAGGATGTGAAATGGAGGGAAAGCAATATAATCCAGTATTCTTCAGGAAACATGAGGCCAATATTCATTTAATAAGGTTCTCTATTAGCAGCTGAATCACTGAAGTGATCCCTTCTTGAGGATAATAGATTCCTCTTTTGGATAACAATAAAATCTGCATCCAATTTCTGCACTGCCTCAAGAAATTCTAGTCACTATAAACAAGCTGGTGGAGCATTTCCACAACTTGGAAGGCAAGAGATGTTTTCAAAAGATGTACTCTGTTGTTTTTCAACCCAGGGAACGTATTCTTTGTGGCCTCGGGTCAAGTTTCCCTTGTATTTGTTTTGTTTTGTTTTATTTATTACATTTGTCAGTCGCTTTATCTTGTCCAGGCAACCCAAAGCAAATTGCAACCAACAAATAGACAGTAAACCCCCTATATAGATGCATTAAAACCAAGAGGGAAGATAAATACATTAAAAGCACCCCACCCACTGCTGCATTTTCCATCGGCTAATTATTGAATGAGAATAAGAGTCACCCTTCATGTTTCCACTATAGTCGCTATTGCAGAGAACAGGAAACATGATGCCAGGATTAGAGTTAAAGTTGGAGGAGATTTCAAAAGACAAATTGACCTTGATGGGAATGCTAAATCCTGCTGTTGCAGTTCTCTGCAGTAACAACTATAGTGGAAGCATAGAGGTTTTAACAATGAAGGGTGACTCCTATTTTCAAAGCAAGTCACCTGCACGTTGATGTTGGGAAAACGGGGGAGAAGCCAGTGACTCCTACATACCTCCCCGAGGAATGCAGAAAAGCCACATTTTAAAACAACAACAACAACAACAACGATTATTATTATTATTATTATTATTATTATTATTATTATTATTATTATACCCCACCCTTCCTCCTGAAGTCCAGGGTAGCGAATACACTCCACCAACCCTTCTCCAAACCAATGAAGGGTGGTATAAAATGATTCAGGAGCATGTACTGGCATGCTGCTCATTTGTCACAAGCCACGGTTAATGGGCTTACTGTGAGGTGTGAATGGGACCCCTGAGTGAGAATCAGACTCAGAGCTATGGTAAGCATTGACACCAGTTGGAACTATTCAATCTGGGGCTCCTGTGCTGCTTGTGTTTGCCTGCGTAGCATCTGCTTAAAGGAAAAGAATATCTGTTTCTCTTCAGCAGATAAGGGGTGCCTCCAGACTGTCAGTATTTTGTGGGAGTGTCTGAATAGCATGCCAGAACTTTAGCTTTGCGCGTTTAAAGTAGTTTAAAGCACTCTGTCACCCTAATGCAACAAGCCCACTTCAAAAAAGAAACCAAACAGGCTTTGTGCAGTTTGGAAAGTGACAGGGAGATGCACTGAAACATTTCCACCCAGCAAGGAAACCGGGTTGAATGCAGGAAAAATCCAAATTGTTATGTACCTGCCCCGCAAACAAATAAGAACAAATGCTCAGTAAAGACTGTATATAATATTAACTCCACATAAGCTTTGTGCAGCAATTCAGAATGAATGCTCAATAAACAGGTCATCCGGAGGTGATCAGGATATTAAAATCAATAAAGCTAAGCCTCCACGACGATTGGCACGATAAGTATGTTTGAACACTGCAGCTATTACAGCGATACATTAAGGTATCACTTTATTAAGTTCTTTTTAATAAACAGATAACCTTTTTCTACATTTTAAATTTCTGTCCTTTAAGAAAAATGCAGTCAAAGTTTAGAGAATATTTGAATCATTGATGTGACCCTCTTCCAAAAGGCAAATTTCACCCAGCGCTGACTGCTCCCTCCTGATCCCTATGGGCCGCAACTGAAGAACGAGAATAGAAATCATAAGCTATCCTTCATAGTTTTCCCCTGAAGTCACTGAAAAGAAAAACGAGAGTGCCATTCTCTATTGCCGATCAGAAGTATACTCCACCAACAGGTGTCCAAGTCAAGAGGAAGAATATATATACATATATATCATTAGCAGAGCTTCAACAGCTGTAATGACTATCTTCTCTCTACCCAATTACTGGAGTCTGAAGTACAGTGGCAAGCAGAGAGAAACCTAAGCCTTCAGGAGAAGATGGCTCATGGCCCGGCACCATGGAAAGGATCCTAAGCATTTGTGAGATATCTGCTTTAAGGCTGCAGCCTCAAACGGAAAAGAGAGAGGAAAATCTGCTTGGCCTCTAGGTCAACAATGAGGTGTTCATCCTGCTCATGCAGCCAATGCTTCTTTCAACAGGATATGACAGCTGCTCGCTTGCAGGACTCTAACCTGAGCTATCGCGTAATCGGAGGAGTTGGTCGCCTGCATGCCTTCGTTGCCGCTGATCCCCACTCCAACGTGAGCTGTCTGGATCATCCCCACGTCATTGGCACCATCCCCAATGGCCAGAGTGATGGCATTCACATGCTTCTTTACCATGTCTACTATTTCAGACTTCTGCAGAGGAGACACCCTAGGAAGGAGAAGAGAAAACGCTGGTCAATTCCCCCACATGCTAAGCTATATGTATGACTTTCCAGAGGGACAGCTGTAATCTAGATTTAGACATATAAAAAGGGCAGTAACTGGAACGTTTCCTGATCCAACACATCAATTTTATAGAGTGCGTGCCAAATCCTCCTTCCCCTCAAACACACCTAGGGGGAAAAAGCACTGTATTCTTATTTATGTGTAAATAAGTAACATGAGCACAGGTTACAAACGTGAATGCTTAGTAGCTTTTTAAGAACTATGAAAATGACTTTGTATATCAGGTATGTGAATGTAATACTCATCAGAAATACCAGACTGAAAAAAATTCGGTAACTGAAAAAAGTTTATTTTTTAATCGCTACACACGACTAAGTTCAAATTCCCCAGTTGCTTCAATGAGAGGTCTCGAACTGAGACGGCAACACTTGGCCCACAAAAATAATGTTGGGTGAACATTACATTGTGTGTTAATTCTCACATAATTTTGGTTGTTATCCTGGTAGTCTGATAAGAAAAGTGAAAGAAATTTGCAGTGGACAATGTGGGGCAGCAAACACTAGCTGTTAATTTTATCTAACCTCCATACAAAAGTATCAGCATCGATGCTCAATAATCAGCCAGTCTGAAAGTTCCCTTCACTGCATTCTCTGCTCTGCATCTCAGCAGGTGTTTCAGGAACTCTTGCCAACAACTACGTTTCGGAGTCTATGTTTTCAGTAGTATAACCCACATGGGTGCCATATTGAACAGCAAAAGTAGTAACTTCTTGAGCAGGAAGACTGCAATATGAGGAGTTTTGATGCAACACAATCTGTGGTCCTCTGGACATTGCTGGACTACAAGTCCCATTATTGCTGACCATAGGCCATGATAGCTGGGTCTGGTGGAATTTGAGAGTCCAGTAACTTCAGGGGGCGGGGGGCGCAGCGGCTAAAGTATTCACTCACCAACTTATTGTTCAGGTCATTATGTAATCAAGGTAACCTCCTTCCCATGTAAACCTCAATCATCTCAAAGTTATTAATCTGCATGGTTTCCTCCCTAGGAAGCCGCAGTTTTCCAAAGCACGCTGGATATATATTTAATTAACTGGGAAGTTATACAAATAGCCTTCAAGCACTTACTTTTGTCTTTGTAAATGCTTTCATGCAGAAGATAAGACTAGGGGTCAGGGAGGTTTGCCCAGCCATTTATTTTTAAAAAACACGTTTTATTCTTAATATTGTTTGTGTGTGGAATACACACTGGGTAGCTTATTAAACCCTCATGCTGAAATATTATAAAATGATTTGGCTCAGTCTTACTGAAACACAAGGACAAATTATAAACTTTGTTACTAATAATTTCACAGAGCTGTTAAATTTATAAAACGAGATCAAGGCAACGCTGAAGCTCATTAGTGTTAAAGTCTAACATTTATGTGTTGCTCATGACATAAGATGCTGCCAATACTATGGTCTAGTTTCATCCCTCTTTGCAACCGTTAAAGTGAAAACTCCAGACAGAGTTTAAGCCAAAACAGAGGCATGCATATGTGGAGTAAATCAGTTAGGAGTCCTAGGTGTTCTGTGAGTCAGGAGAAGAGCCAGCTACCTTTTACCCACATCAGTGGTGATAATTAATTCACAATGAACAAGCGCATCCTCCACCACTCGTTTTGCTTGCCAAATCAGTTTTTCATAGGTTTGAGATCTTAATCATTTTTGCATTTGACTATCTTCAAGTCATATTTCAGCAAGAAGAAGAAGAAGAAGAAGAAGAAGAAGAAGAAGAAGAAGAAGAAGAAGAAAGCAAAATAGATTCAATTTACTAAAAGAAATAGTTTTAACAGGGATGGTCAATTTCCCCCCTCCCCCTTGAGATTTCAGCTTGAAAAGTTTTACTATCAGGTATTCAGAATTACTGGGGATGGAGGCAGAATTAAAGTAAACTACTCTACAGTAGGAATGGGAAACCTGAGGCTCTCCAGATGTGGTTGGAGTCCACCTCCCATCAATCCCAGCCAGCACAGCCAATGGTAAAAGATGATGGAAATTGTAGTTCAACAACACATGGTTCCACCGGCTCCCCATCCTGAGCATACAAACTGCAACTACCCACATTTGGGTGAAAATGCGGGTTTTGGATACTGGGGCCAATGCCTCAAATTTGTCTGCACACAGCTCAGCATAAGGATAGAGTCAATCAGCCAAATTTTGTTTAAAACCCCTGGGCATCACAAACATGCAAACGGTATTGAGGTACATTTTCACATAGGTGGTTCCCCAGCACACTGGACCCCTTGTCGTATAACGAAGAGAGGGAGATTGTAAAGAGCCACTGCAGCCCTAGGGGGTACCCCGACCCCAGTTGTCAGGTTGGAAGCACATCCTCCCAGCTGATGTTAAAATTTAGGGAAGGGATTTGCTGCCAGCTGCATAACTGCAGCTTCCTCACAGCTGAACTTCAAGTTTCACGCAGGCTGGTAAGGAGACACAGCTCAGTGGCAGACCATGCAACACACAAGAAGAAGATTTCAGAATTCATATGTGGATTGGAACCCAGTTATCCTTCAGTTTTCACACTTCTCCAACTTTGGCGATACATTTCTCTAAGAACACTCCCAAGTGCTTACAGAAACATGTATTATTAGGTTAAAATATATACAAGAAAATGCACATTTAGTATAAAATATGTGCAAGGATGCAAATATTGAATTCTTATTTTTCACAGAAAAGCAATGTGAATTATTGTGTTTAATTAAAATAATAATAATTTGCAGATTGCTCCGGAAAGAAGACAGAGTGGACTTATGAAGAAGCCCATATACAACTGACACAGACTGGAAATAGACTGATTCCTCCTTCCCTAAAGCCAGGCAGCTCCTGTGTGGGAGCTTCTCAAAGGTTACGTATGCAGGGGTTGGGGGGCTCAGAAAGGAAGGTGTTCAGTTCAGGAACAAGAGGCGGCAGCCTGACTGGAAGAAGAGACACAGGAGTGAGGCTGCATCTTTTCTGTGCCAGACATCCTGGTGGAAGCCAGATGGCTAATTATTCAAACTTGCCTTATTTGAAACCCAATGGGGATTTGACCCTTTTTGCAAAAAAGTAGCAGGTTGGGAATAAGCAAGGTCCACAGGACAGAGGCTTCATTGTATACCCTGAGATCATTCTGTGCATACACTTTGCTTAGTGGGAAAACTGAACCATTCCTTCTCAGGGTACAGGGGAAGCTCAGAAACACACACACACTGCTGTTAACATGATTTCTTTATCTGAATGATTGTAAACTGGAGTAGTGGTTGCTCAGCATTCTTTTATTACCCAGATAGGAAATGAATCTGGAAAGACTATGCCAAACACATAAACCTTTTTATTGCTTTGCACTGCCAGACTGAAATTATAGAATATCAGAGCTGACTTACACATTATGCAGAGTAAGATAATAATCGGAAGTGAGAGAATTCTGGACTGTTTCACTTGAGACAGCAGGTGGGGGGAACTGTGGTAGTGAATGCTCCTGTGTATGAAAACTATCACAGCAGGGAGATAATGCTGGCCAGCCTTCTCTCTGCTGTGGTACATACTAATTTGCAGTAACTGCTTGATGTCAATAGGCAGGGAGTTCCAAAGTGTAGGAGCTGCCACACTAAAATATGTGGCACTTGTAGCCAGTTCCACAGACTGAAGCGGTTGAGTGGGCATACATGGGGTAAAGTGATATTGCAGGTAAACTGGCCCCAAGTTGTTAATGTGGCAGAGATGCCACACTGATCGGTTCAGAAACTTCAGCTAGTGCAGAATGGGCCTTTTCTGTGGTGGCTCCCTGCCTGTGGAATGCTCTCTCCTGGGAAGTTCATATCTTTATGTAAAACATTCCTTTTCTCCCAGGCTTTTTGGCTAATTAAACAATCTACGGCCTTTTAAACTGCTGGGGGGTGTATTGTTTCTTTTGTTATTATGGCATGTATTTTTGTGTTATGTGTTAGAAGCTCTTAGAGTCAGCATCTTGGGGGCAGGCAGAGTATTGACCCACAACAGGAAAAGGTGAAGGTATTATTTGGAAGACGAGAAGAACATTAACACCTGGACATTCTGAACAAAGGTCATCATGACATTATCCAGCAGATGTTTTTAAAGGGCCTCTGGTGAAAATGGACTTAGTTGTGTGGGAATACCCACACTCTCGAGATCCTGCCCAATAATCACTGGCTGTTCAAAACAGTGTGCTTATATACAAAGCTTAGCACCTCTGGCTCTTTACCTGCACTAATTTGCATCAAATGGGTAAGAAAACGATGGAAATGAATAAAATCCCATGAGCGATTTATGTGCTGTTTCCTTCTTCCCTGAAATTTTAGTGCAGTGTGTTTTCCCCACTGCTGCGTAATCTTTATGGGTACTTTTGTGAAAAGTGAAGGTGAGAGGGGAAGCTGTGCTTTAAACAGATGCTACTATTATATCCTCCTGTTTCTATGTTGCAACAGGGATTAAAATAACACATTTAAATACATTAATGTCTTTAACACAAAACATGATAATTTGATACCCTGCTTCCTTGAAAGCTTTTGTTAAAGCATGCAAGGTCCTCACTGGGCCTGTCTGCCTTGAACTTAACAGTTCAAGTTTTGCTATGAAATACGCCAGTATTTCAGCATACCATGCCTGACTTCATCCACCAGGAAGGTACGATGGGAAACAGCCCCAAAAAAAGAAACCCGAGACCTGCATAGGTTACTGATTTTTAAGAGCATGCACCGTTCCCAGGAGAAGAAGACAAATGCACAAATATATCACAGAATGTTCAGGAAGCCTGTCAAGCATGGCTACTAAAAAACTGTATTTTTACAGTGTTTTAATTAGTCAAAGGCTTCCACGACTTCAAGTCCCAGGTTTGGAATTCAATCGCCAACAAATTGCTTTGTTGACAAAGAAAGACAAAATAAGGACGAAGTTTCTTTCAGTGGTGTAAAAATAAAATAAGGATCTCCTCATTATTGCAGAAGAAATATGCGTAACACCAAAGCATCAGCATTCCAACACCAATGGAAACCAGTCCCATAGAAGACACTGCCTTCCCTATTTTGCATTTTCAGTTGTTCAATGTGGCAACTCTGCTGTGGAATGTATTAATTTTCAGCTGCTGCCTGGTGTCAATAGGCAGGGAGTTCCAAGGTGTAGATGCTGCCACTCTAAAAGATAAATTTCTTACAAATGCGGAAGGGTTATTATTATGTGGCACCTGTAACAGTGTCAGTTCTGTAGAATGAGGCAGACGAGTGGGCATATATGGGGCAAAGTGATCTTGCAGGTAAACTGGTCCCAAGTCGTCAAGGGCTTTCTATTAGCAACACACTGAATATGGCCTGGTTGCAAATTGGTAACATGTTTGGGTTAGAATGTATTTGTGATTTCTATTGAAAAGCCAAATGACAGGAATGATGGGGGGATTTCTCAGGCTCTGAGACAAGGACTAGAAGAGAATATGAAAATGTATGATGGGTGGAATTGTGAAAATGAAAAAAAAAATATTCCTCCTTGTGCTTGGTTTTTAGAAGATAAGACTAAATTTGTTAATGTTACATATTTTACTTAGGCTTTATTGTTATGTGGCATCCTATTATTTTGCTTTTGCTACTTCTTTTTTAACATAAAATATTTTCAAACAGTTATAGCTGTAAGCGAAGTATCTTTTTCTGCAGCTAACGCCCATTTCCTTGCCCTCTTTTTGGTGGCTGGTGTCATAATTATTTTTTGTCTTTGCTAGAGAAGTTTTAAATAAATATTAAAGCGGGAAGTAATAAAAAATAATTGTTTGGCTCCCTCCTCAGCTATATATAGTTTCCAACTAAGAAGGAGAAGTACATGACTACTCAAGTTACAGCCTAGAGCAAACTACAATGGTCACAGGGCCAGCTCTACTATTTGGCAGAGTGAGGCAAAAGTTTAAGTCAGCTGAATGGGAGTGGCGAGTTCAGAGGGCACAGGGAACCAGGCCTACCTAGCTGGTTTAAAAGGTAGGCCCAGCCTAACTCATTACTACAAACTTGGGATCTCAGTGGTTGTGTTTACAAATTGTCATGGCCCAAGAACAGGAACCTTCAAAGGCAGAGAGCCCTCCCTCCAGCTGCAGCCCCAAGGAGGAGCCCCGAGGATTCACATTCTTGTCTGTCCATGTGATGTCAGGGTCACATATCTCTTTCATAGATATACTTCTGCTGCTAGACTCTGGTCCACAGATTCTTTGGAGGATCAGGAAAGCTCTGAGGAGATATCCCTACAACTTGAAACCCCAAAGCCTGGAAGAAGCCAACAGCTGCTGAGGATAGCACCAGACTGCACACCATCCATGGGGTAGGGCCCCTAGTCAGCATGTATCAAGCTTAGGCTATACAAAAGATCTGCCAGTTGTTCCTGGACACTGCTGAGACAACTTGCATGTTCCGCCTCAGCTGACGGATGACGCTGGCACTGACACCAAGGTCCCTCTCCATGGTGCTGATCCTGCTTTGTCTCCCCCTCCTGTCTGCAGGCAACCCTAAACCAGACCTGCTTGGTCTGTCACTTAGCCACAGTGGTGGGCACCAGGTTAAACCACAGTTGGTGTGTAACTTTGGTTTAATGCAAACTGTGATTTCCTCCCAAGCAAACCATAGTGGTGAGCTAAGAACAAACCTTGGTTACGGCTTTGTAGTTTGTTCAGTGTAAAAGAAACCATGAGCTCAGCTTCAGACTGCAGAACGTGACAAGGCTCGTGGTTTGTTGCGAGGCAGGGATTTTTAGCCAGCCCAAGACAGCTTGCAATAGAGGAGCAAATGCCATTTCACCCAGGAACAGGACTACCCACTACCTCAGTTTGGGGGTTGTGAAGGAGACTAAGGTAGAGGCACCCAGACAGAGAATAAGCTGAGTCTGGGATTCTGCAACATGAATTATCCTGCAAATGCTGTGAACAGTTTTGTAACCTATCCAGCTCTACCTCTTAAGCCTTACTCTCTAATCGCTCCATTTGTGGTCAGGTAAATCAATGAAAGAAAATTCAGGGGCTATTAACCTGGAGTCCAATTATTGTGAGAATTGTTTTGCCACAGCAAGAGCCTTCCTTCACTTTTAAAAAAGCTTGCAAATAAGTCAGGGAGTGCTCAGCAACACATTGCCATCCCATGCAGCTCCCCCTGTTAGGAAATGTTCTTTTCCAATGTCAAGACCTAGGACAGGCTCTGGCAATCTTGTGACAATTTTTTCCCCTTTTTTTGTGCAGTGGCAGCCCAATTAAGTCCCATTGGCACTAATACAGTTGGTAGACAGGAATTTTTAAAGAGGTGAGGGGGCCGCTGGAGGTTCATTTTTTAAGCAGCTAACCTTTTCCTGCAGGCAGAGAGGAGGACATTGCCTGGAGGACCCTGTTTCCCGAAGAGAAACAAGCTTTGAAAAAGTTTTGGCAGCCAGCATGGTAATGAGCCAATTTCTATTGACATGTTATCTTCAAAGGTGAACTCCTGGGCAGCAAAGAGGCAGCATTCAGTGCCAGCCTCTTACAGAGGGGGAAATGTCCTTTTTGTCCAATTTCATGCCAATATCCATCTACACAATTTAGTGCTAGGGTCATTTAGGACGACAGACAGTTCATAGCCCTTCTGCCTTGGTGACTTAATATTTCACACCATCTAAGTGATTGTCATCAAGATAATTTGCAGTACCTGCCGGTCTCCCTTAATAATGATGAACTAATTTAAAATACCCACCAGCTAAAGTGAGTGGCATAAGGAATTAGAAAGAGCCTGGCTAGGTGAACCAGCTGTTTTTAATTCCCAATGGCCAACAAAAACAGGCTCAGAAGAGTTTCACTAGCTACACCACAATGCCAAGCCCAAACCCAGATGCCATATTGTGGTACTTAACAAAGTCCTGATGATTCGGTCCCTTGCTGTCAGAAAGCTCAGAGTCCACTGATTT
Organism: Lacerta agilis; assembly: GCF_009819535.1. Taxonomy (NCBI): domain Eukaryota; kingdom Metazoa; phylum Chordata; class Lepidosauria; order Squamata; family Lacertidae; genus Lacerta; species Lacerta agilis. Next base: position 23,437,133 of record NC_046315.1, read on the forward strand.
GCTAGATGACTGTACATATAAAAAGGAGATACACACTGAATCGATCAGATGTGTGGGCAGCCTTGTGAGATCCACTTTGTTTTCTCAAGTCTGACCCTAAGCATAAGGAATAGTGGAAAGGCTGCCTCATGCAGCAGATGGTTGGAAATGTGGGGGGCCATTTTGACAGAGCTGTACCTCCTGAAACACCCCCCAGCCACACCCCTCTGTTTAAGGACAGTGCTGTGTGTGGCATTACCCCACAACCTTGACTGCTCCCCTTTGGTATAGTGGAACCTAGTGGTCTTCTTGCCAGGGTTGAAGGAAGATTCAACTGACAGCCCAACTGGCTTCTGCGGATGGAATGAGGGTGCCATCTTGTCCTTTGCTTCAGAAAGCAAAATGGGTTGGGTCAGCCCTGTTTGTGTCTGAATGTTCAAGCTCCACCAATGGGAGGGAGGTACAAAATAGTGACTTGGGATCAAAGCAAGATAAAGAAAAGGAAGCTCAAGGGGCAGAGCCTCTCATGAGTCATGGTGATCAGCATATACAAGGGGGGAGGGGTCTGCATTTGAGTTAGTATAGTTCAAGGATTCTAACAGCCTAATTTTGGGTGGTGGAGAGAGAGGCCTTGGTCATCTGAAGAGAGAGTCACCTGGTTATTAAAAAAAAATAGATCTACCTTCTGTCTGCTACTACAACCTAACCACCTACTAAGTGCCTAATTCCAGCCCTTGCAGGCGGGATCCTGGGCATAATCACAGCAAGGGGGGAAATGAATGTTCTCTTCTTAATTTTGGATATGGTAGTCCCTAGCCTCCCATTTTCATTACTCCCACTACAGCTTCAGGTCGGATTATGTTCCCATTTTCCAGTATGTGGTGGTTGCTGTTTTGGTGGAGCACTCCACTGACTTCAAAGGCTCCTTCCATAAAATACAGCCAACCTCCACACACCACTTTTCACCTTTTTTTGGGGGGGGGGGCAAGATCAGCACAATGAAGCAAAATATGAAACCAAGCACTTACACCAGCTCTTGAAACATCCTTACATGAAGATACAAGTAATTACTGTGCATGTGAACTGACTCCACCGAAAAGCATTTTGCTTGATGTCATGAGCAGGTTATGTGTTTCTATGAAGGTGTGTCCATGCATGCAAGACATCACTTGATAGTAAGTACCAAGTGACTGAAGGTTTTTTAAAGAAAGGTTGGATGGTCATCGGTCAGATTCTTTAGCTGGGATTCCTGCATTGCAGAAGGTTGGACTAGATGACTAGTGGAGCTCTTCCAACTCTATGATTCTATGATGGAGCACATTTGTGAACCAGTTCCCTGCAAGGAACAACTGGTGAGGAGCTAGTGATCTTTAAGAGATTTTCGACCAAGTTGTATGAAGTAGATCACTCAGAAAGAAAGTATGAAATCATTCTATTGGTAATTTTGATGGACATGTTTTGATGGGAGGGGACTGCTGAAGCTACTTCCATCAGATCCTGCTTTTAAGCTTCTCATGGGAATCTGGTCACTGTGGGAAGCAAGATTCTGAATCCAACAGGCCTTTGGTTTCCTCTGGCAGAACTCTTCTATTATTGTATTTATTTATTTATTTATTTATTTATTTATTCAATTTATGAGTCTACTGATTAAAAAGATTCTCTAGGCGATAGTAAAATAGACAAAATTAAAAAAACAAGATACAACAATTCAATAAAGAAAATCATAAATAATAAAAAACCAAGCTAGCAACAGCACAACACTAAAACTCAGCCATAAAATCCACCATAGACACAAATCAAACCCCAGTAACCAATCCAGCTAATGTAACAACAAAACTCAGTTATGAAAACTAAAACCAGCAATATTGCCATTATTCTGCAGAGACCAAAACAAAATCATATCAGTGACAATAAAAGATATTGGAGATGTTAAAAGCTGTCCAGGAATTGTGATTTCATAGAAAATAGAACAGTTGGAAGAGATGCCAAGGGTCACCTAGTCCAACCCGAGAGGAGAGAGGCAAGAGGGAAGGACAAGAGGAGAGTCTACTGGGTGAAGTCAATAAGAGGGAGTTGTGCTCAGTTGTTGAGAGATGAGTTTCTAGCTCCATCATCCATGTCTCCTGTATAGCTTAAACTCAAATGATTCCCTGTCTTTGATTTGGCTGGACCAAGATTTCAGAAATATGCATGGTTGATGCCATAAAGATCCTCTGCTTTGGGTGACATGATGCTCAGCAGTAGAGCACATGCTCTGTATGCAGAATGTCCCAGGTTTAATCCTCCACACCATTCATGACAAGGAAGAAGAAAGTGATGATGAGACCTCTCTTTTCCGTGCCCCTGCCAGTCAGAGTAGGGCAGTACTGAGTGAGGCAGAGCCAACAGTCTAGCTTAATATAGAGTGACTTCCGATGTTCCTACCTGTGGATCCAGGAACAACCCCACCGCCACAAAATGTGGGGCGCTTGCTAGTCCTTGCTCTATGAAGCTCTCCCATTCCAGCTTGATCAGCGAGCTGGCGCTGCAATTGTTTCTACAGCTTGTCATTTCCTCCTTAATGTCATCCTGCACTTTAGCAACGACTCCCGTGGGACACTTAATCTGAATTGAACTTGGCAAACTTACATGGCTGTTGTGACAGGATAATTAGATATTTGTCACAGTTTCAATTTTATCTTAACAGCTGTTTGCAAAAGCAAACATTATTATTATAATTGCTCCTCTCCTGAGCCAAAAGCAACTTTGAAGAATTAAAAGGAGCAGATGCAGGCTCCGGGCATTATCTGCTGGTCAGATCCTGCAGCAAGTGTCACGAGTCTTTAAAAAAATATGGCCAGAGTTTTACCCGTCTAAGAGAACAGAAGGAAAGGCTGATCACTTTTAACGGCCAGTGTGGAACATACAATCTTTATGCAGTTAATTGCTCTGGCTGCAACATTCCTACTCCTTCCCTTCTCAGGACAAAATTGCCCTTCCACTGTGGCTAAATGTTCTGTAAGCGGTAGAGACTGCAACCATGGTTACGACTAAAAAGCATCTGCTTAACCAGATTTTAAGAACCAGGGTTCCGAGAGAGAGAGAGAGAAAGACCCAGCTAAATTTGGCTTTGCCCCACCCACTTTTGTCTTAGTCTCCACCCACTGCTAGCTTCCCCCTGCCCAAGATGGATGCAGCCCAACCACTAGAATGTTGCCCTGCACAATTACTTCTGAGGGAATATGGCCCTTGACAGAAAGAAAGGTTCATCACTCCTGAAATATCTGATGGCTTGTTCCCTATCCTAAAAAGACAGTCATACGACACTTGCCTAGGGATTGAAGCTAAAACTGGGTTCTTGCAGCTGAATCTGTGAACCAGCAAATGTGTCTTATGTGCCTAAATTATTGCAGCTAGATCAACTGTCTAGCTTTCATGACTAAAAAAAAAATGTTTGTATCAAACAGTTTATTTACTTGAAGCTATTTTTCTATTCTATTTGATCAAGAGCTCTATCTAACGCAAATGTTTACACATTCCTGTACAAAAAAGAAGCCAGTTCATGGCTTGTTTGTTTTCTCCTCCAAATTCACAGGCAGGAGCTTGCAGAAAATATGCTAGAATTTTCGTATGCTACTCATTGCCCTTGCATTCCATCTTATGGGAAAGGCGCATGAATCTGATGCGCAGACAAGACTCGGGGAGGGCCAAAGTTTAGTGGGTGGGCATTTGCCTTGCACGCAGAAGGTCCCAGGTTCAACCCCTGGCATCTCTGGGTAGGGGTGGGAGAGACACCCCCCCCCCCCGACTGAAACCCTAGAGAGGTACTCTCAGTCAGTGTAGACAATACTGAGCTATATGGAATGTTCAGCCATTACTTTTGGGCAGAGCAATCCTATGGGGTTAGCAGAGGGAGAATTTGAGGCAGAGGAAGAGCCAAATTAAGAGCCCCGGTGGAAGGTGGAGGCATTTTCGCCCTTTCTGTAGCCTTCCTAATAAAGAAATATTTCTCCCGTTGGTCTCAACAGGAAGGGAAAATAAGCACACCAGCCCCAAGACCAATACACTTTCCCCTATCTTCTGGATGTGAAGCCTCTCTGTACCCACCCCAACATATTCCTGGAACAACCTCTTTCTGCCTTCCCTGCCACTGGAACATCTGTAGCAGGAGAGAACTGGCAGCAGACCTTTTCCACAGCAAAAGGAAGCTTGTGGGGAAGAAGACCTGCAGAATCCTATGTCCCTTGGGTCATCCTGCCAGGGATCACAAGATCGCACCCCTGATTAACTCAAGTAAGTGAAGGACTGGATTATTTTGAAAACTTTCGGAAGTCTGTTTCAAAGGGAAAACGATGCCCGTTTCTAAGCCGGTCTTCCCGTTAAAAAATCTGAATCACCATCCCATTCTGCGAAAAGTAAATGGTGCAGAAAGCAGTTTTCTTCTTGAGTTAGTCCAGCAGCACACGGTCAGCTACAATACTTTCTCCCCCTTTTGTCGATGTCTGCCTTCTGCTCTAATGTCCCACAACATGAGGCCTATGAAGCATTTCCCCTTTCCATCTAAACAAGCCTCTCTCTCAGTTCAGATACCAATGGCACAAGGCTAAAAGGAAGAAAAAGAAAAAGGAACAGCCTTTTAGAAAAACCCATGTAATCTGAACTGGAGTAATTGTTAACCCAAACAGGCTCGTTTCCAAATGCGTGTGGGTCAGAAGGAATGGCCCTCCGCAAAGCAGCTGTGGGGATACTGTTTACTTTCTTTCTTGGCTTAAAAGCATTTAACGTTGAGAACAGACCTGCAGCATCTTAATGTATGCTAATGCCCTTCAGAGCAATAACTTCTGATGGATTCAACAGCACTGAACGGATACGAAGGAGATCAAACTGAGCTTTAGATAAACGACTGGTGCCTTCAGTACAATACGTTTCAGTCTAAGAGCAAAAAGAGATCAATTGATCTAGATAATATATGGTGTTTGTGTCAAGAATAAATGCTTTTAAATAATAACTTTTGGGGACGAAGGAGCTTTTCTGAACATTGCCACCTGACACAAAATTCTGGGCAGCACTCCATTCTCTTAGTACAACAAAGAGATGTATAAGGTATATGAAGAATAATTTTGAAGAGCCTCGGGGAAAATAGGGACTTTTGCAGGACAAACACAGAAGAAAAGTTACAGGTTTGGGAGTGACCCGTAACTACTACATCAAACAGTCAGCAAAAGCACATGGATTGGGCAATGAGGTAATAAAGTCTACAGCATAAAAGGAAAATGAATGCAAAATGAACAGCACTCATGGATCTAAAGTAGCAGACCATGAAATGTTTAAAATGTTGCGTCTCGTTTGGTTTAGAGGAGGGGGGAAATCAGCTGCTTCCTACATCTGCAAATCGAAAGTTAAGACGAGAAGCTAAAAACATAATTGTCTATAATTCTCAAAATAATTCTACTGTATGATTTCTCTGCAATAAGACAATTATTCTTCCTTTCTCCTTCCTCCTTTCTTTTGAAAAAAGGAAGGTATAAGATTCATTAAGTAGCCAAAATAAAGGAAAGCCACATGAGCAAAAAACATATGGGGACTGACTTTAGGACTAAGCTTTGATCCATTTGGTTGAATGAGGAAATGATTGCTCCATTGTATGTTATTTCATGAGGTTTCTGTTTGCCCAGTGCTAGGTGTGCCTTAGACCATTAACTTTGGCAATGTATACATTCAAAGCATTGGGTTTGAGGTTGTATATTATTAAAAGGATTCTATGTAACTGGAATCACTTAGGGCTCCAATAGTGTTTTACAATGGGTCACTGAGAAAAAGAATGGTAAAGTCTTCCCTTATACCAGGGTGGTGGAATCTAAGAGCTCCAGGGTTCGGTGAGAATGACCTAGACTGCAAGCGCGTTAACGCACAACTTATTTCCTTCTCTGCATCCTGTCAATGCCACTGGGGCCTGGTCTTATTTCATTTACATGTGCCACAGTTTTCTCCCAATAGAAGAATATTGCATTACCGTACGCAGATTTTCAACTAGGGAATTGAACTTGAGGACAGCACTCAGGAGAACCAAAGCCTTTAAGAAAAACATATTTTGCAGGCAAGTTTAAGAAAGGAGGCAAACTACAGTGGCATTAATTTATTCTTCAGGGTTCAACCAGTTTGCGTACAAAGGACCATCTGATATCTGCCGGGGAGGTTGGATGACTGAAACCCAATTAAATGTGGTTCCAGCTTATTCTCTTTTTGTTTCATTCACCGAATAAGCACAATTGTGACCAATGTTCTCCTGTGAACCACAGTCATGTTTTGCCTCACTGGTGTTTTCAACTGTGTGAAGAGGTGAAAATTAAATCAGATATCCTGGCCAGCTAGGGTGTTTTTTGGGGGGGTAGGGGGTAGGGGGATTTGCTTAAAAGCCTATCCAATTATCCCAAGCTTGGCTAAATTATATGCAATGTTCTTTTGATGGGTGTCCATTCAGCTAAGACTAACAGCTCTCTATCCCTTCTGAGTTGTCAGGATTCCAGTTTATGCAACTGATAAATCCAAAGAAGGCTACTAAATATCCTGCTATCCCCCACTGGAATAAATTTAAAGACAAGTGAATTACTGAACAGAACACTTTTAAGATGAGAAATGTGTTTCCCATTCTCAATATGGAATACCAAAACGAGATGTTTGGACAGAGGGATTAGCCTCCCCGTACCCTGCTACTGCTCAACGTCATCTCCTGGAACAGTGATTTATACAGCAAGTGTCAAGAAGTTCATTATCTCAAAAAAGATGAAGCAGAGTAAGCTTAACAGAGGCCCACCCTGGGGCATGAAACAATGTCTGAAAGTTTGAGGGGAGAGACAAAAAAGCTAAAGAGAAATGAAAGACTCAAGAGAGTGGGGGGCGAAAAGGCCAAAAATATGGCGACGAGGAAGTCAGAAATGGAAGAGGGCAAAACGTCTCCCTCTCAAACGCACAGGAAGCAGAGATGTGCCCTTCTACCTGTGATTCTGATCTTGCATTTGAAAGCAGTCCAATGTGTGTGGGATGGAGGCACAAATGCAAAGCATTACATTACAGGTGAAACTCGAAAAATTAGAATATCTTGGAAAGGTTCATTTCTTTCAGTAATTCAACTTGAAAGGTGAAACTAATATATGAGATAAACTCATGACATGCAAAATGAGATATGTCAAGCCTTTATTTGTTATAATTGTGATGATTATGGCGTACAGCTGATGAGAACCCCAAATTAACAATTTCAACTTTGGGGTTTTCATCAGCTGTACGCCATAATCATCACAATTATAACAAATAAAGGCTCAACATATCTCGCTTTGCATGTCATGAGTCTATCTCATATATTAAACTCCAGTAGCTAATGAATAATAATAATAATAATAATAATAATAATAATAATAATAATAATATTTATACCCCGCCCTTCCCAGCCAGAAAACCGGGCTCAGGGTGGCTAACATCAATTAAAATCACAGCAAGAAACATAAAAACGATCAATTTAAAATAACAGATTAAAATACAAATTTAAAAATTCAATTAGAACTGCAGGTCTCAATTTCAAAAATAACCCACCAATAAAAGATGAAGCATAAATATTAAACAGAAACCAACCCAAAGGCCAGGTGGAACAGCTCCGTCTTGCAGGCCCTGCGGAAAGATGCCAAATCCCGCAGGGCCCTGGTCTCTTGTGATAGGCTGTTCCACCAAGTCGGGGCCAATATTGAGAAGGAAATATTTAATGAAAACAATTGCTTACATAAATTGACTTTTCCATGATATTCTAATTTTTCGAGTTTCACCTGTAGTCGCATCATGCAGGAATACGCTTTCAGAGACCTTCTGCGCCCAATGATTTAGCTTTCTCCCACTGTCTCCCAAGTATGCAGCACTGTGGCCCTCCAGGCCTCCTTAGCTGACCCTCAGAACACGCCCCAGGCCACACTCCCTCCCCAGGCCACATTCCTGCTTTGTATCCACCTTGAGTGTTCTTGCCTGACTACAATGCAGATACAAAGAGATACATAAGTAAATTAACATTGGTTCCTCTGCCCACTTTTGCTTCTGGTCTGAGCCACCACCAGCATGTGGTCCGTGAAAGGTTGCCTAGAAGGGAATGTGACCCACAGGCTGATAAACGTCCAACACCCCTTCAGGATGCAATTCCTTACCTCTGAAGCTTTTCTTTCTCCATCCGCACTCCAAGTTTTCTTTCCCCTCTCAAACTCTTCTGGCTTTCTCCTCTTCCCCTAAAGCAGGGTTTCCCAAACTTGATTCTCCAGCTGTCTTTGGACTACAACTCTCATTATCCCTAGCTAGAAGGACCAGTGGTCATGGATGATGGGAACTGTAGTCCCAAAACAACTGGAGACCAAAGTTTGGGAAACCCTGCCCTAAAGCCTGTGGACCACTCCGTCTCCTAATCCTCCTTTCCAAGACTCCCTCAAGTTCTCTGGCTTGCTGCCTTCACAGGCCATTGGCTCTTGCTTTCCTAGGCCTGTGCTCTTTCATCTCCTCTTTCCCAAGACCCTTCCACTTGCACTACCTCTTGAGGACTTGAACAGCTTAGGCTGTAATCCTATGCAAGTCTGCTCTGAAGTAAGTTCCACTGAACTCAGTGGAACTCAGTCCCAGCTGAATGAGGTCAGGACTGCACTCTAAAGTGAATGAAGTCAGAGACTTCTGCATCTGAAGCATTTAGCCAATGGCAGACAGAAGCTCTATTCAGAACTCATGCGAGAGTCACCTGTGTTGCTAGAAGCCCAGGGGGCAGTGGTGGCTATGAGTAGCATTTACTAGCTTCAGCTGATGCATTACTTGTGGCCATTCCTGGAAAGGGGTAGGCGTGTCATCGCTGTGGCTCATGCACTGGTAACCTCAAGGCTGGACTACTGTAATGCTCTTGTGTAGCGCTGCCCTTGATGTTTGTCTGGAAGCAAAGTGCAGCAGTGAAACTACTCCCTGGGGTGCCCTACCCCAAACAAATTACATCCCTTAGAATAATTGCTCTTGCTGCCAATAAGCTGCAGGTTGAAGGTTATAGCTTTGACACACAAAACCCTAAACAACTTGAGACCGGGTTACCTGTGGGATCTGCCCTATGAGGTAAATGTGCTCATCTGGTGAGGCCAACAGAGTGCCAAGGGGCTGTCATGAGAATGCAGGTCCTTCCACAGGTCAGGTAAAGGACTCAAGATGTGAAGTGCAATTAGCTTTCATTCACAAAAGTAAAAACACAACAGAGTTCATCTAAGCTAGTCTCTCCTAGTTAAAGACATTGCTGGGACTGGTGCCTGGCTCTTCCCTCTGTAGCAACCTCACTCTGGACTCCTCCCAAGCAGCCGTAGACTGCAGCTATGGGGTCTCTTTGGCCTGTTGCTCAGCAATGTGCAGGACTCTTCACAATCTGGGTGTCAGTGGAGGAGGAGAGCTAGCTAGAGAGGGACTGCTGAGCAGGAGAAGCAGCTTCTGGCTCCTCACTGTCAGAGTCTACACTCACACTGAGACTCCCGGCACCCAGCCCTGTCCTGGAATGGCTTTCTTCTTCTGACCCCTCATGTTCACTCAAACCTCCTGCTTCTATCACCTCCCAGCTTGTCCCTTCCACAGACTGGTCCTCCACATCCCACCACCACTGTCCTGGGTCTAAGTCTCCTTCCTCTGTGTCACCCCTGGGGGCAGTGCTTGGGTGGGTGGGGCCCACCACATTTCCTCATCCAGCCAGTCCATGACATAAGGGTTTGACTGGCGGCAGAGCCGTCTTGTCATAGGGGCTGGGTGGCGCGGCGCACCAGGGCGCCGGGCCCCCAGGGGCGCCCCTGCGAGCCCGCCGGCATACCAGACGCCCCCTCCCCAACCTGACCCCACGGGCGGGTGCTCGCGCGCCGGCAGCACAGCCGCTGCCGCCCATGCTGCTTCCCAGCGGGCTGCTCCCCGGCCACCCAGCCCCGTCTTCGAGCACAGCGAGCGGGGGGGAGCCGCGCGGCCCCACGGGCGGCCGGATGCTTGTGCCACCCGCACTTTCCCCCGGACGCCCCGCCATGCTGCGAGCCTCCCCCCTGCCGGAGGAGTGCCCTCCAGCCCTGCCGGCAGTGCTGCCCTTGCCCGTTTCCTCCAAGGCGAGACGGCCATGCTAAACTTTCAGCTGCCCAAGCAGCTGGCCAGGGAGGTCAGCTCGTTTTTCCTGTCTGTCACCATCGATGCCAACTTAGCCACGGATGTGTGCGGGATCTTGCCCGCTGCGCCTTACAAGAAGGCTGTTTACCAACGGGGGAAAGAGGGGAGCTCCACCTGGCGAGCTGCTGCCTGCTTTGCAGTGGATGAAGATGCAGGAGCTCAGTGCAGGGTCCGTGAGTGAAAATGGAAGTCCCAAGCTGACAGGGGCGCGGGGCGCCAGAGGGATCTTTGAACTAGGGCGCCGGATAGGCTTAAGACGGCCCTGACTGGCGGCAGCAATGGGGGAGAAGTTTCTGCAGTGTTGTTCGTTATATGAGCTCACTGTCCCTCCAAACATAGGTAGGCTCCTTCTCTGGTCCATTTCGGCACCTCCTTCAAATGTATTTTGTGTGCCCAGGCCTTTGCGAGTGCTTAATTCCAGCATGTGAATTATTTTATTCCCACCCAAGTTCAGCTACATTTATTTTCTAAGGTAACTTGTTTTTATTGATACATTACATTTTTAAACCTTTGTACAGTTCCTCAAGACTGATGTGGGAGTTGGAACAAAACTGTCTTAATAATGAATGAATTAAAGAATGAATAAAAGATCCCAGGGGAACTCACCTCTCTCCCCACCCACCCCACCTGCAATGGGTGTGGAAGAAGTGGAAGTGACTTCTGTTTCCCCTCCTGTTACTTCTTCAGGATGTCCAAAGCAGCCCTAACAGGGGCCACCACAGCTACTGGGCTTAGTCCTGAGTTACTATGCTTCAGAATTAATATCCCAACACATCTGGTGCATGTCAATCAGCAGAGTCTGGAAGGCAGCTACGCTATTATTGCTAAAGTTATCTTTGCACCCAGAAAGGATGAAAAATTCTCTCTTTGTGAAGCGGAAAGCTTAGATTCAGGGGAATGCAACCAAATCCTTCTGTTTGCCCTAATTCCACATGCCTGCCCCTACCCTCATGTAACAGAGAGCATCAGTATCTCCAGTTATCATGTAAATTTTTAAAATTCCTTTTCGGTTTTAAAAGGCAAGAATATTAAGTTCTATTTTTTTCTGTCCTATTTTTTTTAATGGATTCTACATCCCCGTTCAATTGGATATATTTTTCATGCTTGAAGAAGACGACAACTGGATAAAATACTGCATGGCATAAATTGGTTAGAAGTTTTTTTTTTTTTTAAAGCTTGGTAACCCAGAGGGATTGCTTAAAAAACAACGAAGTGTCAAGCAAAATATATTCTCAAATGTTGTATAAAAAAAGGATTTGCAGATCAAACTCTGGTATCTCATTTTCAAATCTGCAGCTCAACTGCTGATGCTCCTGTCCTGAACTTTCCTGTATAATTATCACAGAACAAATAAAAAATTTGCTCCCCCCCCCCTTTCGTGGAGAGATCTGCAAATTATTTGCCAATTATTGAAAAGCATCCCAAAAATTAAGGGCAAGAAAATTAATGGGGAGCAAAACTTAGAGAAGCAAAGTTCCCTCCCCTCCCTATCTTGCATTTTTTAAGACAGGGAAACATACACTAGAAGAATTATGAATCCAAACCCTGGCCAGGCACTGGTGAGGTTTAACAGAGAATCAGGACCATTGCAGTATCTGCAGCCCTGCTGCTCACGATGGCTGGGGCAGATGGGACAAGCGAATCTCTGTGCTGGGCCTGAGCTGGTGATCAAGCTGATCAAGCCTGTGCTGCACCCTATGACATGATGTCACAGCAGTAGGGCTAGCTTGGGATCCAGAGGATCCCTGACCAGCTCAGCCCCTTCCCTCCCCATGTTCAATAAAGCAGGCTGTCTGGAAGCATCTGATAGTAATAAGTCTTGGACCGATGATGGTTGTCAGCATTTCTCCAGTTCTGCAGTTGGTCTGAGAATCTCTCCTCCTGTTCTTTTGAGCTATTCACTGCTAATGGCAGGATGGAAAGAGCCAAATACAGGAGTTCCTATGTCCCAGTCTGCAAAATATCAGAATCGAGGCAGAATGCCAGCTCCTGGCAGCTCAGTGGTAAAGTGATCAAATTATCAGGCCAAAGTGGTTCTGCTGTGGTTTGTTTTGCAGACGGTAACATATCGCAACCTGGGCAATCCAATAACAACCATAATCACTAGGGCTTGGGATTTCTGTAGGTGTTAAGAGAGGAAAAAAAAAGACTGGATTTCTTTTCAACTCTCTCCTGACCTGATCTAAAACAGAACACAAACATTTATTTATTTTCTGTGCCACTCTAACCAACAAGCCATGAATATCTGAATCTTGATTAGGGGGAAGTGAGACTGGGTGCGATTTCCATTCTGGAGTACACTTGATATAGTAACGTCAGTCGTCCTGTCCCCCCCTCCACTTTTAAAGCATATCATTTCGCTCTTAACTCACTGATGCAATCAGATCTGGAAAAGAGTACCGTATTTCAATACGGAATCCAGAAGCTTTCTTCCCATGGAATGAATCCAGACATACTTTATGAATGACAGATACCCTAATTGCTAGCTGAAAGATTACTAAAGACATGAAAAGCTCCTAATCTTTTTCATTAAACTGAGTAGTGGGGCAGTGTAAATTTCCCCTCCCTTCCACTCGTCTACCCCAAGAAAAATGGCAAGGCCTCTAGGCAGGATTCGCTTACCCTGTATTATAAACAACACCCTTCAAAATGTTATACAATGGCTCGTGTAACATGATGCAATGCAACCTAGCCAATTCAAGCAGCGAATAAATACAAAATTAACACATCTGGTGCCTTGGGTACCATGTGCCAAGTCATTAGTTACCAAAGGGTTTATTCACACTTAAATAAGGTAGGTATGGAGTTTTTCAAAGGCCAATAAATAAGCAGATAAAAGCATCACCAATAGCTGCAGAGCAAATAGTCTAAAATTGCCCTATGTCAAGTTATCAGGTTAGTGCCAAGTTACACAAGCAGAGGAACCACACAATGCTTCTCTTCTTGCATTGTAGCACTATAGGCTGTAACTGGGGATTTCACACCTACATCTTACCCTGTACAAATCTCCTTTCTGTACTGTGTATGGAAAACTAGCATCTCAGGAAACATTATTCTATCCTGGTTTTCTCACTGCTATGCTTATTTTCTATGCTTGGGATAGTTTTTGGAAATGTGGGAAAGTATTCAAATACAGTGGTGCCCCGCTAGACGAATGCCTCGCTAGAGGAAAAACTCGCTAGACGAACGGCATTTGCTAGCGGAAGGCTGCCCCGCAAGATGAAAAAGTCAATGGGGCTGCCTTGCAAGACGAAAAAAAAAAAATCGGCGCGAAAACCTCCGCGCTGCATTGCCGCTTCGCTAGATGAAAAATTCGCTCTACGAAGACACTTGTAGAATGAATTATTTTCGTCTAGCGGGGCACCACTGTACGCAGTTATCCACCTGCAGCCTGAAGTTGTACCATCTAGTAGGAACTACACTATAAAACTCTATGGCATGAAAACTCTGTGTTCTGCTGCATGAGCTGTCTCATGAATGAACTATATACAACATATTAATCTGGAAAACAAGGAACCAGATCTATTTCCTCTTTTAGCTGGAATTACAAAAGTACATCAGAAAAGTGACTGCTCTATAAAATGCATGACATGTTAGTGAAGAACTGCCACACTGATTAGCGATCCTAAATAATTTTGAAGTTAACCCTAATGACTTCATTATATTTTTACATTAGAGGTACAATACTAACCTCCCCTCCCCAACACTGATGACTGGTATGTATGTTTATAATGACAAGCTCGCCCCTCTTTGCTGGCCTCTGCCAGTGGAGAGGAAAGCTTTTGGTGACTGATTGATTTGAAGGGCTGTCTGGTCCAATTCTGGTTAAAAGCTAACAAATCTTAAAAAGAGAAAGCAGAGGCCTTGAATGTGCCCATGAAAAACACAAGTGGTGACCTGGTCACAGTCCTCCCCACTATGGTTAAATGCATTTCCAGTTAAATCATATAAATTATTTCTAAATCAGAGTCAATACATGTAAAATAGTATATGCAAGTTGTGTGCTGATTTGTGCTTTCATGATGTGTGGGGTTTTAAGGACAATGCTTAAGTGTCTACCCTAGTTTGAATAGGGCTTCTGATCTGTGTACAGTTCAGGTCATGTCACCTCTCCTAAAAAAAGTATATTGAAGAGTTGGAAAAGATTCAGAAAAGGGCAACCAAAGTGATCATGGGGTTGGAGCAGCTCCCCTACGAGGAAAAGTTCCCCTGTGAGGAAAACAAGAAGGCAAAAGAAATAAGACCCTGTTCTGCCACCAAAGGGGATACAGATAATGAGGGAGTGTCCAACTCTCTAATGTTCAAGGGCACTCTCAGTTTCACACAAAGAAGTCGAGCAGAGTTGCTAAGCAATTAGCTCCATTCATTCAAAAGTATCCAGTTCCCTGTAACTTTAAGCTATTTACAATCTTGACAAGAAAGGGTGTTCCCTTCCCCAGAGCAAACAAATGGACACAGATAAAGAAAGCTGTAAAAAGAGACTGGCCACTTAGTTCATTATCAGTAGCTGAGCAAAGGGGGCTGATTCAACAATGGCAAATTTATTTGGGAATATAATTCGTGTGTACAGCACATTGTGTGGTGATTGACAAGTGATGTTGGTTGGGACCAGGCACCAGTTGCCTACGCAATGCACTAGAAAAACAGCATTTTTAACTAACTGCAGACTCTTCAACCGAAACAAAATAGAAAATTCTTTCCAGTAGTACCTTAGAGACCAACTGAGTTTGTTCTTGGTATGAGCTTTCGTGTACTACTTCAGTTCTACTTCAGTTCAGTTCTACTTCAGTTCAGTTCTACTTCAACCGAAGTAGAAGAAACCTCTGTGATGAACCCATCTTAACCAGATAGCCATGGCCATGGTTTTAGATTTGGTATCTCCCAAGCCAGTTTCTCTATGCATTTAGACTTTGGGGCCAAACTAGATATCTGTTTAATATGTAGCACACAGCATCTTGCCTTTCCTTAAATAATTACAGGTACAGGGCAGTATGTGGGAAGGAGAGGCTTATCTCTTCAGCACTTCTCCCAGGATTGGAATAGAGGGCCCCTCACAGGTTGCTATAAGCATTTTGGGGGTGGAATCAATGGGGTCTTTTTTTCCTAAGGCTCCTGGTTGGGCAGTGGGGGAGGTGTGAGATCTCAATTCCAATCAAAGTGAAGGAGTAAAACAATAAGCCTCCCCCTCCTCACACAATGCCGTAAAAGTAAGAATTAGGCTCTGCTGCACCAGTAATCATTTAAGTAAAAACAAGATCCGTACCTGAATGCTATGCATTAAGTGAATGTCTTGTCTGGCCCTAACTGTGATGGAAACATGGACTGTCCCCCATGAATGTTGCTCCATGGCAATAAGAAAGGCTAAATGGGGATGAGGGAGGCAAATAAAAACCACACATTCTCCCAGAAACCAACTGTGAAGCTTACAAATGTGACTGAACACACAGTATCCTGAAGGTGGGAGTCCTGTTGGAATTCTCCATGCATGGGTGCTACACCTGCTGCACAATTGCTTTTCACAACTTGTAATAACACAGAGAAAAGGCATGGATGAATCTCCCAGTTTCTCATTTTTTCCTATCTTAAACCTTTAAAAAAAACCATGAAAATTCATCAGCATTTTAGTGTGATTTTTTTCCATTGAACTGCAACTGAAAAATTCAGAGAAGCGTGAATTTTTAAAGGATGACTGCATTTCGGTTCATGTGTTGTTTCAGAAAAAGTGAATCAAGTAAATTCACCTTTAAATGTGAACTGAATCAAGTTTCTTCCCCATCCTCAACAGAGCATGTGTCAAGGTTTGGTTGAACATACTGTGTTTGAATATATTTTTTAAAAAAGCTCCTCAAAGTAATATCCATTAAAAACAATGATATTGGCGCTGTTAGCAAACCAGGGCACTTCAAGATCCAGGTTTGTCAGCTGCTTGCAAAACAACCAAGTGAAGCGTTGAATAATACATCAATTCAAAGCTTATCACACTGGTGCTTCTCTCAAACCAGGTCTACAACAGAATGGACAATGATGGCATTTGTTTTTTTGCCTTCACTCGGCTGAGAAGAAAATATTTCATTTAAAGAAATACTGTGAAGGTCACTGACTCACCTGCCCTCTCCACCTATCTTGTGGGCAGCACAATATACAGCATTTCCACAGATTGATTTCTCGGAAAGTAGTGAAAGGATAAAACTGGAGTATTGCTTGTTCCTGGAAAGGACTCTATAGACACGAAGCTGCAGAAGCTGGTTTCTTTCTTTCTTCCATTTGATTGATTTACTGCTAAACATTTTAGGTGACTCTATTTTCTAGGTAACGGTGCATTTCACAGGCAGTGTAGCTCAGGGCCTAAGTGTCTTGATACTTGCCATTCTCAATAGCAGTGACCTTTAAAAACAGTGGACTTGATCCTGTAGGAGGTTCTGAATGCCTCCCCCAAGGTCATGATATTTATTTCCCACTGGCTCAGGGAGTCAATGGCATTCATCATATCCCCTGGTTTATGAAGAAGATTGGGGGGGGGGGCTATTTCTTTCTCGCCCCGCTTTCTTTTTCTTTGAAAGAAAGGTTCTCCAAAGGTGGGTAAACTACTGTCTTTCAATGACCCAGAGCACCAAGTGGAGAGTACACTTTTCAAACCAGGAGGGGAAACAATAAAGTTGGGAAGAACTGCTAACATTTTGCAAGACACAATAGGCAAACAAGAGGGAATGTTGGTAGCACACTGTAAGAAGCACTGACCGCCAGACAGTGAGTTAAGAGTCTCCAGGTTACAGAAATCTTAAGTTCTCATTCTTCTAAAAGTCTAGAGAACAGCCTTTACATCCGAGGCAGCATCATCTCCTGGTCAGAAGAGTCAATCTTCTGGGTCTTATTAGCGGGAATCAAACTGGAAGAACAACAAAAATCTTGCCCCTCTTGCTCCCCAAAACATGAATTGCTGAGTGACTGGAACTCCCTCAGAGTATTAACCATGTGAAAATCGGTTCATGCCAAAGTGTTTGTTGGTTCTATACCTTTGTGGTGCATGCTGAAACCCCAAATAAGGAGCCAGCCGCAATTTCCATTGGCATACATTTATTCATCTTCCACTTATTTTCAAGCTGCATATCTGATTTTGATTCTGATTTATTTATTTGATTTTGCATAATGGGTTTGTGTATGTGTCTGTTTGGCATGTGGTGGAGTGGAGGAACAGAAAAAAGCTGTGGAGTGAATATTGCTTTGCACTGCTACAAATGTCAAATGGAACCGAGAGACAGCATGACAAAGGGGACAGTGGTCTCCCCCATCTGTGCTCCCCAGCAAACTGCCTCTGACAGTGGAAGGAGAACACAGGCATTGTGGACAGCAGGGGCGGAGTAAAGGGGGTGCGGTGGGAGCGGTCTGCCCCGGGAGCCACCCTGGGGGAGGGTGACACTTGGCACAACCCCTGCAACTCCCAAGCCTACAGCGAGCAACGGCCATGACAGCCCGTTCAGGCCACTGGCAAAGCGGCAAAGCTCTCCCCCTTTCCCCAGGCTTGCTGTAGGCTTGGGAGGCACGGGTGCCGTTGCCCCACCACCTGGTAAAAAGCCTCGCTCTGCGGCTTGCTCACTCACCTGCTCAGCACTTTGCTTCCTTCCCGCTCGGGCTGAGGGCGGAGGGGCGGGGCGGGAGGGGATGCTTCTCTTTGGCCGCTGAATCCCCTCCCTGGCCCGCCCCTCACAAAGCACCAAGCAGGTGAGCGAGCAAGCAAGCTGCGGAGCGAGGCTTTTTACCGGGCGGCAGGTCAACAGCACCTCCCAAGCCGCCCAGTAAAAAGCCTCGCTCCGCAGCTTGCTTGCAGTTTGCCGCCGCTGCCAGCAACCCGCTACGTAGCAACGCCCTGCCCCCGTGTGCACGTCGTGTTTGCTGCTCCGGGTGCTCAAGCGGCTTCCTACGCCTCTGGTGGCCAGTAGCCACTGACAGCTTTATGCTCCATGAATTTGTTTAATCCCCTTTTAAAACCATCTGGGTCTTCACCACCTATTGTGAGAGCAGATTCAATAGTTTTAGCTACGTGCTGTGTGAAAAAGCACTTTCCGTGGAATACTCTGAATCTGGTGACTGAACCCTGGGTTCTAGCATTATGGGAGAGGGAGAACAACTTCTCTTTCCCTCTTTCCCCATTCTATGCATAATCTTATACAGCTCTACCTTGTTCCCTCTTGCCTTTCCCCGCCTCTAAACTAGAATGAGAACCGAAGGAACTGAAAAATGCCTGACTGCTCTGCCGTAACCCAGACTATGGCTCAAGCTATTAGAGTAGTCTACCGGTAATTCATTCTTCGAAGTCCACGGTGACACAGCGAGCTGTGAAATGAGCACATGACAACAGTCGTCAGCCAGTAGCTTTGCCACCAAGGCAACACTCACCGAGCAGACAGCAATTGGGCCAAGTTCAAGGTATGTTTTTAGTAGATATAAAGCCCTTAACTACTTGGGACCAGATTAACTAAGAGTTCTCTTACCCCATGCTCAATTGACCACTTCAAGCTGCAGAACTGGAACTGTTACAAGGTGCCGTATAATACTTGTTCTGCATTTATAAGAAATATTTTGCTCTGGCAATGCCCACACTTGGGAAATCCCAGCTTAGCGATGTCAAGCGGGCACCCTCGCTATAAACATTTTTGTTTAGGCAAGCTTACTCAGACAGGTAGAAATCTGCCATGTGTTTTAATCCGCTTTTTTAGCTTATCCTTGATTTTAAATGGTTGATGTTTTAAATAGCCGTGTTTAACTGTTTATACTGATAATTTTATAGTTTTGTTCTGCTTTGTAAACAGCTTTGGGGTTGCCGAGTTTCTTTATAATCAAGTTGTTTATGCTTTTTAATCAATCAATAAATAAATCTCTCATCCTGTCCTGCTAAAAGGGTCGCACGGACTGTCCCCCCTCCCCTGATTAAAGAATAATGCCTTTCGTTTCAGTTAAAAGCCAAGAATCTGTACATTTGGAAGCTATGGTCATTTTGCTACAGGGAATGTATCAACAAAGCCTAGATTTTAATCAAGATAGATCTGGAAATCTAATACCTTAACTCAACAAGTTTGGCCGGGGCAATATTATTAGTCAAAGCAACGGAGGTGGCCAGAGGTCCGTCGCATTACAGAAGTCCTCTTTTTCTTTCTGCAGCAGACTCCTCCTGTCCTCTCCTCCCTTTATTGCTTACAGCGGGGGGTGGGAGCAACCTTTCCTCCTCCCATTGAGGATTGCATTCTTTCCCAGTAACCTTCCAAGGGCCACGTGCTGTGATGGACAGGCCCAGAAGCAAAAGCGGCTGCAGCAACAAATTTTAATTTATTCACCCATCCCTCTCGAGCATCCATCTAGGCAAGCAAGGAGGAGGGGTGGCAGAGAAATTGAATTCAGTGCATATTTAAAACCACACTTTCTGGGGAAATGTGCAAACTGAAACACAGCTCTCCTTTGAAATCTGAACCTATCTGAATTTTGTGTTGCAGTTCACCAACCAATATTTAAAAAAATGTATATATTGGAAGAGGTGGGTTTCATAAAAATGAAGACACTAGTGAAAATAACATGCAATAATGCAACACATTAGAGAAGACTGCTTGTCAAAATGTGTGCACCAGCCAAAAACTAGCATGTAAAAATGAGTTTATTGCAGGCATAGGCAAACTCGGCCCTCCAGATGTTTTGGGACTACAACTCCCATCATCCCTAGCTAACAGGACCAGTGGT
The DNA here is from genome assembly GCF_009819535.1 of Lacerta agilis. Classification (NCBI taxonomy): domain Eukaryota; kingdom Metazoa; phylum Chordata; class Lepidosauria; order Squamata; family Lacertidae; genus Lacerta; species Lacerta agilis. The sequence continues at coordinate 23,457,005 of NC_046315.1, forward strand.
CAGGGATGGTGGGAGTTGTAGTCCCAAAACATCTGGAGGGCCGAGTTTGCCCATGCCTGGTTTATTGGGAGAAAGCCTCACTAAATCACTGGTGAATTTTCATTAGAATTTTTTTTTAAAAAAAAAACCAAATTGCTGCAAAATGTGGAGAACTGAATTTAAGACTGGAAAAATGAGAAACAGAGAGAAGTGGAATGGACAGATTCTTCCCTCCCTATCCAGATGCATTATCATGAGTTCAAGGTCACATTCCAGCCAGGCAAAAAATACTCTAGGAAGAGGCAAATCAGGATCAGTGCAGGGTGTGGCCTGGAGAGTAGGGGCGTGGCAGGGGAGAGAGTGTGTCCTGGGGAGAGTTCTGAGGGCCAAACAGAGCTGCCTGGAAGGCGGCATTTCCCCCCAGTCCTTAGGTTTTCCCCTCCCTGATTTCTAGCATCCTCACCCCGAATTACTAGTACCAGCTGCTTGTTAGACAACAGAAGATATTTTACAACCATCATTCATCACAATATAAAACACTCAGTAGTAGATCTCAGGTCCTTTAACATTTCCTCTGTCTATTAGAATCTTAAAATAATGTATTGGTGGTATACTCTTAATTACCACAATATCTGTTTTCCCCAACTTCCCCCTCACACAGGAACAATATCTCTGAACACCAAATATATCCATCCTTCAAGTTGGCTGCAGCCTCTACTAAATTGCTTTGGCTGCCAGTGCTCTTGCTGTCTACCATCCAGTAAAATATTGATTTCCACAGCACAAACTAGAAACAAAAATCGATATTCCCCCAAGACAGGGTTGATTGGCAACAACATAACAGAGATCAGCTTGTCAGCCCAGCCAGCAAGACAAGCATCCCTTAAAAAAAAAGTGTATACGGAAAGAAACAAGAGCAGGAATGGTGAGGAAAGACAAGATGCACTCAAATATACTGCAAACACCTGAAACTAGAAACACAAACCGGAAGGATGAAACAGTCACAACTTTTTATTTCCTTCTCTTGCCTCTTAAGATAAGTGTTTATTTCTATACTAACATTGCTCAATAATAGCAATATGTGTGAGAGGAAAGCAAGGAACAGCACCGCTGAACGTACATATCCTTGTGGCAAAGGAGATTTTCATACAACCATTTCCACTGGTAAACTGGTTTCTGAAAGCTCTGAATCAGATGTGGAGAGCCAGATGTTGCTGGATTACAAAGCCCACCATCGCTGGCTGGGGCTGATGGGAGTTGGCGTTCACCATCTGGAGGGGCACCACTGCCTGTGAGTGATCAACTGGTGACTCACAGGGGAGATTCTCTCTTCAAAGCCCCACCTCAAACAATTTCTATCTAGTACCTGATGGATACTGTCATATTTTAATGAAGATGGAGTTGAAAACTTGTCCATTAAGAGCTAAGGGAAGGTGAACATGACAATATTACAGTGGTGCCTTGCAAGACGAAATTAATTCGTTCTGCGAGTGCTGTCGTATAGCGAAAATTTCGTCTTGCGAAGCATCAATGGGGGAAGAGCGGTTTGACGGGGGGGGGGGGAAATCGCGGAAATTTTTCGTCTTGCGAGGCAAGCCCATAGGAAAATTTGTCTTGCGAGACAGCCTTTCGCTAGCGAATGCCTTTCATCTAGCGAGGCATTCGTCTAGCGAGGTACCACTGTACATTGCTCTTTTGAGTTTTATATGCAATGCCTCAGCTATACCTGAATGTCAGAAGGTGCTCTTCCAAATGTGTAGTTTTGTGTAGTGTGGGTGTGTAGATTAATGGTTTTGATGATTTTATTATGCATTTTTTGTATGTAATCTTAATAAGTAGGGCTGTATCTAATCAAGCCATCCCATTAGGGCAAGGATTTCCTCTCCCCATGCACCCCCCAATCTGTTCCAGAGGGTGGGGAAACCAACAAAACAGATTAGTGTTGTGGGTGTGAGGGGGGTGCACAGGGATGGGTGAGGGAGAGGGAGTCCTTGTGCTAATGGGACAACTTAGCCAGATACAATTACAATGGTAATTGTGTTGCATTTTGATGTATCTTATTATATTTTGATGCTTTGTACATTATTTGCTATTGTAGTTCTTGCTACTTTCATTATGGGCGTTGTTTAGAGTGTATTTGTTTAAATGGGTAACTTTTTTAAAAAAAAACTGAATTATTATTATTAGTAGTAGTAGTATTGGATTGTATTCAACGCTACTGTTCTGCTTGCATAACAAACTTCTGCGTGAACAACAGAACTTCCCCCAATTCTCTCCTCTGCAGTTCTGCATGCATCCTCAAAATCTGTTCCATACAGTGGGAGAAAAACTATGGCGCAGATTTGGAGGGCACACAGGAAGAAGAGAGGAATGGAAAGTCTGACAGCATGAGCAGAAAGCTGCTCACACAACACTGGATGTGACTCATGATTTGGCTTTGAATATGAAATTCAAGAGATTTCTGTCAAAATACAAAGTGGTATATAAATTAACTAAATAATACATCAACTCCCATTGCGAGAAAGAAGGAAGACAGCAACATGGCAGAGGGGCAGCAAATCCAGTTTCTAGAACGGAAAGTCAGTGTACTTGTTTTCATCTTAAGACTTATATCCTGCATGCACTTACCCGATGCATCCATACTGCAGGAGCTAATGCGATTAATGCAGCCTAGCTGTGCCCTGAACTATAGCAAGAGCAAATAAAATAGTCAACAGTAATGATTTAATGAAATTGCTGGAATGTGACTTAATACTACTGAAACCGCCTATCGGAATTGTTGCTGTGAGGTAAGGCAGAGATTAAAGGTTTTCTTTTTGAACGAAATCACATGCAAATCCCAATTTATTTATTTTTACATAAAATGCACAGGGAAAACACCTTCTTCAGAAGGAAGAGTTGTTGGTTTTTTTTAACTTAACCTTGCCCTACATGCCAGACCTAATGTCTGTTAGAAGTACTTCTTCTAGTGACACAGAAGTTGTTCTGAAACAGTAAACAGAGAGCATTAAAGTGTATCAACAGTGACCTTACTATAGGTGTCTGCTATAGTCCTCCAAGCCAGACAGAAGACTTGGATGATGCCTTCCTACAGAAGTGAAAGATACTCGGAGTCGAGTGTGAATTTCATGCTCTTTATTCAGCTCATAGTAGTGAGGAATGTAGTTCCCCCAAAATGTTTGCTTTATATACACTATTTACACAATGGGCCCCACGTGATTGGCTAATTCCGGGATACTCCTGTATGCCAATCAGAGTGCAGATTCACTTCCACCTGGAGCTGGATTGGGTGGCTCCTGCGGACCAATCAGACTGCTGCAATCTCAATCCTATTGTTCTGGGACCAATCAGACTGCTGCAATCTCAATCCTATTGTTCTGGGACCAGTCAGACTGCTGCAATCTCAATCCTAATGTTCTAGGACCAATCAGCCTGCTGCAGTTTGGATCCTATTCAACTCAGTACATAACAAGAAGATTACCAAATGTTTAAAGGGAGAGCTATAGTGGTCATGGGAGACTCGCCCCCACCCTAATTTGGCTTCTTAATTATGCCATGTAGGCAATGAAACTGGGCTGCCTGAGGAAGGCAATCCAGAATAGGAGTTATTGCTTGTGCTCTCTGATAGATTATAGGCATATGGCCTATTTATGTGGTGGCGGCAATCATGAAAGAAAAAGTAAAGGGATGGGGTTTCATGGAAACTCCCCCCCCCCAACAAGCTGAAAAGATTCACTGGCAATTTTTCCATATCAGTCCTATGCATTTCCTGCACAGAATAAGCATGAAAAGTCAGGCACACTGTCCTGCAGGATAACTGTACATTTCACTGCATGCATATGAGCTAGGAACCCACCGTTGATCATAGTCCTCCAGCTCAGCCCACAAAGGAAGGCAAGCACCACCACGTATATTTCCTGTCTCTAATCAAGCTATAAGGAGCGCTGCAGATGTATGTGCTGAAACTGCTTCTTAAAAAGCACTTCTAAGATGAAAATAAACTGTAGAAAATTGTAAGCAGATTTGTGGATATAAAAAGAAGCTAAATAATCCTACAATTTATATGATGTATAGCATTATCCTGAGCATATACAAAGGAGGAAGAGGAATTACTGAATGTATGAACTCACAGTTAGAATAATAGGATGAGGTTATGTAAAGGAAACTGCAGTCTAAATATTGGAAAGAGAAAAAAAATTCCCACAAGCATGGTGTGAGTACCCTGTAAGCCAATCCCCCAAGGGAAGAAGTTGAGATCTGCTTACTTCAGCTATTTAAAAATTGAACAGACATGCACATACGAAGCAATTAATCACATTTCATTGAGTGGCAAGACTGTCCCCTTTATTCATTTTCCAATATATAAAATACAGGGCATATCTGTAGCTTAAAAACCCGAGAAAACTTATTTTATCATTCACATTGCTGTGAGTCTAGGCTATCTTAATTACCGTGCTTAGCTCTGCCATTAGGCTTCTGCCTAAAGTGTCACCTGCTAAGGACAGAGATTTGACAAGGGACCATTAATGTTCCTTAACGATGGTGAATGCTTTCCTGATGCCCTGGAATGTCTCTCCAGGCTTCTGAAGGCAACGCTCCCCAGACAGAGGGAAGGGAGAGAAGCAGCTTGGAGCTTGGTTTGCAGTTTCAGTTCAAGGAAGAGGGGAGGACTAAGAGCTTCTACCTGGGGTGACTCTCTGAGGAGCTGCAACAATAGCTGGGAGTCTGAGGCAGGATAAGTGGTTTTGCAGCCTGCCTTTAGTGGTCTGTTGCTTTCAATGGGAACTGCATGCACACGTGCAACTGAAACCAATGTTTCAATGCCATAAACCGCAAGTGCAATCAGTCAAAGGACATTAATCCCTTCAGCAGTGCCTCTGGACTTCTTAACACATAGAGAAGTGTGCAGCACATTTTATGCCAAAGGTAATCAACTTGGTGCTCTAGAGATACTTGGGACTACAACTCCCATCAATCCCACATGGCTAGGTCTGTGATGGTGGGGGGAGGCTGCAGTACACAGACATAGATAAATGCAAGAGATTCCATTTTATATTTCAGAGCAAATGTTGTGCTGCGTGTGAAATATTTTATTTGGCTCTCCGCTCCCACCCAATTCACTTAATTTATTATCTGTTCCCTACCAGTTCCCCTACCTTTGACATTTTTTTTTAAAAAAACAGCCCCCTGAGCCTTCCTCATAGCAATAGTCACATCACCACCACCTTGGTTAAGCCAGGGGTCGGCAAACTGCGGCTCATGGGCCACAAGCGGCCCACGGGGTAGTTTAAACGGCCCACGAGCTGCCCCCAAACCAAGCCGCCCACCAGGCGAGTCACCGCATGCTGCGCTAAACTGGCACAGCGCAGAGCGGGGACTCGCTTCTGCAGCACCGGAAATCGCATCTGCGCAGATGTGATCCAGCCCATGGAGCAATCACCATGGAAGTGATGTTACCATACACTGTCAAAACTGGACATCACACATGGCAAATTAAGTGGCATTGTTCTCGTTTCAGTGACAAACACTTTCACCCCCTTTTAATGAGATCCCCCCCATCCAAAAGATGTGCTTTGACCTACCACTGTCGAAAGCATGGATGAAAATTGCTCCCTTTAGGCTCAGTCCTAATTTTACTCTGTGTTTCCCACTCCCAAAGCACAAACTTGCACAAAGAAGAAATGAATCACAGATATTGTTTTATCCTGATAAGTAAGTATTCCCTTTATTATTGTAAGACTGGCCTATTTACTTTATCATTTGCATTCATTAATCACAAAATACTAGAATGCCATCCATAAGTAATACATACTAAGAAGAAGAAAAATATCCCCCAGAACATACGACAGACCCTGTTGGATCAAACCAAAGGCCCCCTAGTAAGAAATTCTCTTTCTCACAGGGGCCAACCAGATGTTTTAATTTGGGAAGCCTGTAAGTAGGACATGAACACAATAGCACTTTCCCCATTTATATTCCCCAACAACTGGAATTCAGGTGGGAAAGCATAGCCATTACAACTAGAAATCCCCAATCTTCCACCATTCAGCTTCATTGGACGTACCTGAGTTCTAGTGTTATGAGAAGGGAAGAAAAATGTCTCCCCATGTGCTTCCTTCACGCCATTAATAATTTTATACACTTCTATCCTGTCCCCAACTAAGCTCTAGTCCAGGCTTCCTCAACCTCAGCCCTCCAGATGTTTTTGGCCTACAACTCCCATGATCCTTAGCTAGCAGGATCAGTGGTCAGGGATGATGGGAATTGTAGTCTCAAAACATCTGGAGGGCCGAGGTTGAGGAAGCCTGCTCTAGTCCTTTAAGCCAGTGGTTAGGAACCTGTGGTCCTCCACATCAGCTCCCATCAGCCCCAGCCAGCATGGCTAACAATCGGGAAGCATGGGAGTTGTGGTCTGGCAACATCTGGGGGCCATAGGTTCCCCAGCTCTCCTAGCTATTGGGTTACAGTGTGCTAACCCAGGGGTAGATATCCTGTGGCTCTCCAGATGTTGTGAAACTACACCTGCCTTATCCTTGGCAATTGGCCACTTTGTTGAGGCTGATGGGAGGGATAGTTTCCCCATCTCTGTGATAAACCTTCCAAGGCAGAGATACTGCGGAACCCTCCTTTTAGCTCAGGAAGCTGATTAACAAAAAAGAACAGAAACCCATATCTGCAGTCACTATGCTTTTTTGCTGATTCTGCAAATCTTTGAGGATGACAAGAATAATAAAGCTCAGAGATCACTATTCATAAAGCTCAAATGCAAACTCTGTAGTGTGTGTGTGTGTGTGTGAGAGAGAGAGAGAGAGAGACAGAGAGACAGACAGACAGACAGACAGACAGACAGACAGACAGGAGTGTTGCCATCTAGAGCATAGTAAATTCAGTTTGCGAACTCATGACCACATTTTCATGCTTCCCCAAAGAGAAACCTGCGTGAGGAGTCTGTGAAAAAAATAAACTGTACTCTACTGAAAAGAGATCTGTTTTATTGGGCAGTGAGGTAAAGTTTGTGCATGTTTTTGGACATACCAAGACCTGACTGCAGTCCCAAGCCTTCATCCACCTTCAATTATATGCACACATAAAAGCTGCCAGAATGATCTTTCCCTTATGGTTTTCAAAGTCATAAGATGAGCACTGGGCTGTCATGAATTGTCAGAGGTAGAACTAGATAATAAGCATTGATAATTCAGTAGCTGATAGATGGGGGGAGGGAACGTCAGATGAGTATATACAAGAAAATGGAACACATACATAATTTTCTTTGGGACCAATTAATGTTATACAAGTTTGCGTATTTTTAATAAGAAATACATTTGACATTTCCTTGTCACAGGGCAGGAAAGGGGGAATCTTTTGTAATGAACGTCAATGAGACACTTTTTTGTTGTTGTTGTGTTTTTTTTAAATAAATGAACACAATCTGAGCTGCACCACAATACAATCATTAGGTGAATGCTAACCCCAGTAACAACATGATCATTAATATTTCAGGTATATTCCATGGGCTTATTTTGCAAACTGTATTATTGAGTTTTCTTCTGCACAGCAGCAGAAGGTGTCATGGTAAATTCTCACCCCTTGGTGTTTTCAAGAGTTCTTTCCTATCTCTTCTGCTATGTCAAGGTGGGGAACCTTTTTGGCTTCACAGGCCAAAATCTGTCAATCACCTGACATCATAGTGACATTGGGTGATTCTGCACTTTGAAGCCCCATTTGTCGAGACTTCAAAGTGCAGTGTAGGGCTGTTTGAAAGCCTTTTACAAGCTGCCCCACACTGTTCTTTAAACCTCTGAAAATTGGAGGTTCAAAAGAGCGGAGCAGGGCTGTCCACTTTCAAACAGTCCACACTGCTCTTTGACCCTCTAGTTTTTGGAGGTTCAAACAGAAGCTATATCAGGTGTAGGGTTGGGTGTGCTTTCCCCAAAATCAGCTGGTGGGCCAAATGGAATAGCCTAGCAGGCCAAGTTTGGCCCACAAGCCAGAGGTTTCCTACTCCTGTGCTACATCACTGAACTATTTATGAGCATTGCATCAAAAAAAAAAAAAAAAATTAGCCCCAGGATAGATATTCAGCAGCAGCCAACACACCATCACCTACAGGAGTTATACAAGACCTGGCTACAGCTCAATTGAAGTGCTCGTGCTTGGCATGTACAAAATCCCCAACTTTAATTCCTGGCCTCTCCTGCAAAAAGGTAGCAGGTGATATGAAAGAAAGCTGCTTGATGCCCTAGAGAGCTGATGCCAGCCAGAGTAAGCACTACTGAGCTGGATGGGCCAATAGCCTAGCTTGGTATAAATTATAAAACAACTTCCTATATTCCTATTGTGGGACTGTGTGCACTTATCAGTTGCATGAACAGCCGCAACCACATGAGCCACCTGAAATGGCAAAGTCCAGGCACAGCTTGACTACTACATCTGATGCTTCTGAAAACAATGCCACCAACACTGTGATATATGTGGTCTGTAATGCCACAACCATACTTTGTCTCCCTCTCTGCTGACTCGCTCTGCCTTCCCTGCAAGACAAACCTTCTCTACAGGATATTACATAGAATTAAGTTGGAGTTCTAAGATGTGCCAAAAGATCACCATGCGACTACAGCGGGAAGGTTATTGATTGCCAAAAATTGGAAAAGCAGCAGAGTCCCAAGTAAAACAGACTAGCTATCTAAAATGATGGAATACTTCCATATTGCTGAACTAACAGGGAGGATAAGAGGAGATATGGTACAAAAAGTGAATAAGGAGTGGGCTATCTTTAAGGAATACATCAAAATTTATGTGGAAAAAGTAGAATTTCTGACAGATATTGAGTGAATCCAGAAAATGATGAGAGTGAAAGGAGAGTAAAGTCAAGAGAGAAGAAGAGACTAAAGAAATAATGAAATGCATTTAAGCTAGTTGGAAAAATAAAGTAGCATAACAAGAACGGCTGGAAGGCAAGTCACCTGGTGGGTGTCCATGTGGGGTAGCTGTGTAGGTATGTTGATATGTATAGTATAGGTAGGTATTATATAGAGTAATGTAGGTATGTTTTATGTTATGAAAATAAGGTAGTGTGTTGTGTAATGTGTATGTGTACAGTCATACATCGGGTTACGTGTGCTTCGGGCTGCATTTTTTCCAGTTTCAAACACGGCAAACCTGGAAGTGTTTACTTCCGGGTTTTGCCTGGCGAGCGTGCGCAGAAGCATTCTGCGCAGTTCGCGCATGCGCAGAAGCGCGATATTGCGCTTTCGCGCATGTGCGATAACGCTGCTCGGGTTACGGACTTTTCAGGGTGCGAATGGCACCCCGGAACGGATTGGGCCTGTAACCCGAGGTACCACTGTATTGTGTAAATGTAAATGTATGTGTTTCATATGTTAATAAAATGTAATAAAATAAAATAAAATAAAATAAAATAAAATAATCACTATGGAATCTATTGGGGGGGGAGATCAGAGGAGTGTCACCAGATGCAGCTTGCCAAGTGGGCCGGGGCCAATTTGGTGCTCCTGTTGGGAGTGCTTGCACTGCATCAAACTCCCTGCTGCCTTGCCCTTCCTCCTCTCCCTCCCAGAAGGCAACAGCAATCTGTCTGCCAGGAAAGCAGCTCTTGTGGGTTATCACCTGCTTTCTTCTACCAGCACCAAACACATAATGATCTCTGGTGCTGTTGTGAAGGCAAATGCTGGCACAGGAACACCAATGGCTGATCCTGGATCAGCGCTGGGTCTGGCTGGGTGCCAGGATTGCCTGGCTACCATTACCTGGCACCATTTGCATCTTTTCTGGATGCTGCCCTAGTCAGAAGAAAGAACAGGAGGAAAAGCCTTCCTTGCTGCTGCGGGGACATATAGTTGAGCTCTGCCTTGGCAGTTAATTGTAGCAGGGGTGCATACAAGATATGGAGAGAGCAAGCACAAAGCATCCAAGCCACAAAACCACAAAGGTTATTTAACTTAATGACTAAGTAAAGCTAATCAAGAAATGTTGTTGTTGTTCAGTCGTTCAGTCGTGTCCGACTCTTCGTGACCCCATGGACCAGAGCACGCCAGGCACGCCTATCCTTCACTGCCTCTCGCAGTTTGGCCAAACTCATGTTAGTAGCTTTGAGAACACTGTCCAACCATCTCATCCTCTGTCATCCCCTTCTCCTTGTGCCCTCCATCTTTCCCAACATCAGGGTCTTTTCTAGGGAGTCTTCTCTTCTCATGAGGTGGCCAAAGTACTGGAGCCTCAACTTCAGGATTTGTATATTCAGTAATTGTATATTGGCACGGAAAGGAAGCAGGAGCAGGTGACCAGCACATTTGATGGGCTTGCCCTTATAATTCAGAACTTTTGGCAGAAGCTGGCAAAACAATGGTAAGAGCTACAGCACAGGTGGGAAACTTGTATCTCTCCAGATGTTGCTGACCTACAACTCTAACTGCCCAACCAACATGGCCAATTGTCACAGATGATGGGAGTTGTAATGCAACAACATCTGCAGGACCACAGGTTAGTTACCCGTGCCCTATAGCATAATGTCTTTCACCTAAGTCACTAAAATTATTTCTGTGATATTTCTCAGATGCGTTGTTAAACATTTCATGTCAAGTTTTAGTCTTTTTTATGTTACTTCACAAATCGTATGGAGCTTTACTCCATTGTAAAAACAAACAACCCCATCCTGTATCCACTTTCCACCTGCGTTATTATTACCCCATAGATTCGTTTATTCTAAATTTTAATTGTATGTTGGACTGGGGACACAAAAGGTCAGGGAAGTAAACGTGATCTCATTTGCAGTTACGAAGAAGTCTGTTTAGGTTCAACCATCTTAAAGCAAATGGAATAACCTTACTCAAGACTGATCTAAGGACTCAAGACAACCTCTGCAAGTTAGCAACAAATCCTGTTTTAGGTTTCTGTCAGTGAGGGGTTTTTTTTTTTTTTTTTGCAAGTGAGGTATAAACAAAGGTATTAACCCCTTGATTATCTCCCATGTTGAAAATGCATTTTGGTGAAGTCGTTAAGTTCCATGCCTTTTTCCACAATGTTTTGAGTCTAGGAACCTTTAAACTCTTGAGTCATGCCCCACTTCCTTCAGACATTGTCAGTCTTTGTGGGGCTAGATCAAAGGCCCATGCAGTCAAACCAATTCCCATTTCCAATGCCTTTCTTTAAGCTAACCTTAGTCATATGACTGACAGGGTGGATGATTGCCTATAATCCTCCTGCACTGCCAAGAATTTGCCGATATTACTCTTCTGCTCTCCCACTATCTCTGGTGACCAAAAGGTACAGTACTTTTAATTATTAGTACATTAAAAAAAACAAAAACCCAAACACCCCCAAAGAACAATGTGGAAAAATACAATAAAATGTAGATCCAAAGAGGAAGGAAAGTGATGTAATTTCATAGGTTTAAAAAGGGAAATAAAAATAAGTGGAGCGGAGCCCCCAGGGAAAAGGAGGAATGCCTTTAATAGCCCATAAGGCTTTACAGAAACGTTCCTTTTGCTTGCCAGGTGCTTGATACTAAAGAAAAGAAAACATTTTTCATCCCACTCTGGGCTGTTTTAATCGGACTGTGTGTGTCAAATAAGGCAGTGCATTTTAAAACTTAACAGGAAGAAAGTTAAAACGTAATTGGCGCAGAGGAAAGGAAATTTCAAATTAAATAGTGCAGACATTAATGAGGTGGGAATGGAGGGGAAGGTGCAATTGGGATAGATCTTTGTTTTTCAACCTGATGATACACTATTTCACCAAATCTAGAAGGACTCTGGCTCACAATTCTCAATTTGAAGTAGCATGAATCCATAGGATTTAACGTCGCATAAATTCAGAGTCAGCTTTTCATTACCAAAGGGGCATTTCATACACATTTGCCATTCAACGTCATTTTAAAATATACTTTAAAAAAAAGATATATGGTATATTCATTTGCTAGGCTTTAGACATAAAGCACTGTTGAAGCTGCTACTCAGGAGAAATCTTTTAAAATGAAACTGCAGTAAATTTGGGTCTGTTTAGGAGAAAGAGAGAGGCCCATAACAAGATAAACTGACCCGTTTGCCCATTGTCTCCATCAACAGGATTGCCTCAAAATCAGTGGGGAGCAGGTGAAAGCCACCCAGCAAAGCCACCCGAAGGCAAGGAGGGAGATGTACTATTGTGTACTGTACAGTGGTGTAGCCAACACGGTGCCCCCCAGATGTCGCTTCATGACAGACCCCCTTCAGCCCCAGCTAGCATGGTCAGTGGTCAGAGGTGGTGGTAATTGTAGTTACGGAGGAGGAAGGAATTTGGCTCAGTTCACATTTCAGTTTCATTGTGAACATACCTAATTCCCAGTTACTAGAACAATACACAAATTGAAAGGCAGCCATTCTTTGGAATTTGCTCCAAATTTTGCAATGCAATAAAAACAACCAAATAATGTGCACAAAAATACATTATAATAGGGGGAAGTGTGCACAAAACGGCAAATCTCAGTTAAAACAATACACAAATGCATCCTATTAGGGGAAATTGCTTGCTTGGGAGAATTCTGCACTAAAAGGATGACAAATATTCATGTGGATTCTTTTTTAAAAAAACAAACAAACTGCAAACCAATGTGGATTAATATTGAAAACATGAGAAACTGAAACTGACAGATCTGCCCATCCCTGGCTGTTGTCTGCAACATCTGAAGGAGGTCACGTAGGCTATGCTTGGAATAAACAACAGGGCACGTGAACACATAAAACTATAAACTTGTTTTATAACCTGGAAGCTTAAAACTTCCAATGGAAAGATCTTGGCATTTCTTACCTGCAACAGATGACAGATTTGCACGATAGCGCTAGATCCAGGAAGGACTGCCGCACCTCAAAGGAAAGAGCGTACTTCAGCGTCTGACCATCGATAATCAAAGCGATGTCATTCTCTTTGCCCAGCGAATCACCCAGGTTTGCACAGTGCTGAGTAAGTGTAGCTCTTGTTGCCTGAGGGATGCACACAAAAGAAGGGAAGGGAGAATAACACTCCTTTCTAGAATGGATCCGAATGGCAGGCATGACAGGCAGGGCCATTGCAGTGACGGCCCCACATTTGTGGAACTCCCTCCCAAGTAGTCCCATCATCATATGGTCTAGTCAATACAGTCTTTTAAAAAGGGCCTCTCTTATTTCAGATGGATTTCTCTCAAAGGATTTGTGGTGCCGCTGGCTTGAAACTGTTTTGTTTCCGATAACGGAGGTCTTGCTGACTTCTTCGTGGTTTTGAACTGATATTTTAAAATGGTTCTTGTTTTTATGCAAGTTGCCTTGTGAGGGCTTTGCCCTGAGATGTGGCCTAGGAATGTTTAAATAAAATAAGAAAGGATGCAACACATAGTTGCTTTCATGAGCACATCATTCATTCATTCATTCATTCATTCATTTTGAACCCTGTTTATGTGTTCTCTCAGGGCCCATAACACCTTTCAGGATTCAGCTTCAATTTATTGCCCATCCCCAGATCCAGCCCAGTGCCATCTACATATTGGTGGCAGTTCTCTCCTGATGGCGCTCCCAGAGGCTTCATATAGATGTTAAGAGCATGCAAGACAATATGGAACCACAACAGAACAGGACAACTCCCAGGATGCTGGGCAGTAGCCTCCCATAACTTCCTTCTATAAACGGCCCTAGAGTTAGGAGCAGACCCACTGAAGCACAGGGTCCCCAACCCCTAACTCCCTGAGATGTTTCAGGATATCATGGTGAATAGTATCAAAATCTATCAAGGAGAAGAAGCAGGCTCACCCCCCCCCCCATCTCCATCCTGACAAACGTCATAAACCCAGAATGACCAAGGCAGTTTCACTGCCATTAGTAGGTCTGTAGCTAGACTGGATCCAAGAAATCAGTTTCCTCCAAAGCATGTCTGACAATGGACTGCCGCCACCTTCTTGAGCACCTCGTCTAGAAAGAGGATATTCGCCACTGGACAGTCGCTGTTAAATACTTCTGGGGCCTGGGAGGTCTTCTTAAGGAGGGGGTGCACCACTGCCACCTTCAAGGGAGATTTTCTCCCCCCCCCCAATTATTATTATTTTACTAATTAGGAAAATAGGATCTCACTCTTTAATTCTATGAACTGCTGGCTGAAGGCAAATGCTCCCCCCCCCCATAGGCAATGGAAAACACAGTACATTATTACATTCATGCAATTTCCCTTTCTTTTACAAATACGTTATCAGCACTGAGCAAGCAACTTTGAGTTAAACACACTCCTAAATGGAAAGATGCCGTAATGTCTGCTAAATATATCTGTTTATCCATGCTTTAGAAGATCTCTTTTTATAATGCCCCAGGTTGCAGGTAATAGCTACAAAATACGAACAAGACTAGAGCGGGATTATATTTGTCAGGATTTTTTTTTAAAGGTATTTATGTACCATTGTAATCTTGTGACTGCTTTATGGGCCCAAATTCCTTCAGGGAGAAGTCACAGACCCCAAAAACTTGTTGCGGATTATAGCATTTTCTATCCTCACCTCTGATTTGACAAACAGATGTGGAAGCAGTGCGTAGATAAACTACTTAACAGAGACAATACAAGTGTGGGCACTGAACAGCTTCAGTTAAGCTAAGTGTTGTAAGGCAATGAAGGGAGTCTTGCACAAGGGCTTCAAGGGATCAGCCTTCCTTCTGCATCAACCAGTGTTCTGGGCCTTTGACCAGCTAACCCAGGTTTCACAGGGCAAAGGCATCCTCTAGGCCTAAGTATTGGCCTGAGTTTAGTCAGCTGACCTTGCAGCCCAATGGAGAGTCATTAGGCTCTATAACAGGGGTGCAGAATCCTTTTCAGAACCATGGGCCACGCTTATTTCTGGGCAACCTTCTTTGGGCTGTATTCCAGTGGTGGGTTGGGCAACAGCGGGCTGAGCAACAAATGTAGATTTTTTTTTTCTTTGTACAGTAGGATGATTTCACACAGCACTATTTTTCTAGAAAAAGTGGTGCCCACATGAGAGGTGCTGAGTTCTGGCAAGTTCTGGCTGGGGGGGAAAGCCCTGGTTTTACACCTACTCAGACGTTCCTCTCTGGCCTCCATCCAGACAAGCATTATCAGAGTTTCAGTCTTGCAAAAACACCCAAGAGAGGGCTAGTGAGGGTGTGTGGCTTAGAAAATCCTTCCTTCTGGCCTGGCAATCTTGAGTGCCACTGGGTTATTACACAGACTCCAATAACTGTGCCTTTCCTGTCTATGATTACATTCTCTGTCTGTGGCCCTTGGTTCCTGTTTGACGGATCTGGTATCTGACCACCAACCACAGCTCCTGCCCCATGTCAGGCCCAGACTCCATGGCAACCTATTGCAAGATAGGCCCCAAGTCAGAAATAAGTTAAGCGTCATACCCTTCCTTAAATCTTGTTGGCACAGCTGCTAGTTACAATGTCCTTGCAATGCTATTGTAATAACTTACTCCCAGGATGCCTAGCTGTTACACATCACCTTGAGCATTTCTCAGCTGGCACAGTAACAACAGGTTTCGACAATCTATTCACCAGCTTACGTGTACAAACAATTTGCTCCTCTGAAAGGTAAATGTGCATGAATACTGTCATGTTGAGTAAGCATTCTCAAGGAAGCTTTATCCGTACTTTCCAGAAGCAGAGATCTCTGCATTCCCGGGGCAAGCAACCTGAAGCTCCTACTATTACTTTAAAAACAACAACACTTATTAAATAAAATAATCCCCACCAGTGAGCCTAGATTACGAATGTACTAAAACAGCCCAAACCAGTGTTTGCCAATCTTTTTGGCAAGTGCACCAAGGTAACAAAGTTCAAAGTAAGAAGGGTGGGGGATGCTAGTCCAGGGAAGTACTGTATAAATTAGGGTGCTTTTTGACTCTTGTTATCAGAGCATACCAAAGGAGAAAGAAGCAGTGCTAGAAAGGGCAACAAGACCGTAGGCTTGACACTGTGCTACAGGCATGTCTGCTCCTGTCCAGAAGCACCAGGGGAAGCTTTGTATGCAGAAGGTCCCGGGTTCAATCCCAAGAATCTCCAGGTAGAATGGGAGATAACCTGCCCTGAAATCCTAGAGAGCTGCTGTTCGTCAATGTAAACCATAGTGAACTAGATGGACTAACAGTCCGGTTCAGCGTAAGGCAGCTTCCTATTTAACACCTGCTGCCTGTGTCACCCGAGGCACCTATGCCTCAGATTCACTAATTAGGGCTCCCCTTTTCTCCCCTTAAAATGATTAACGTAAGTGTTATTTCATCCCTACTCCCTTAGTTCTTTTCCCGTGATCATCTATATGACATGATACAGTCAAAGTCATGCACTTTTGAGGACTGGGGATTCCAATAAGAGAGCAAAGAGCATGTCTGATTAGCTACCACTGAAATCGACAGCATTTAGAAGTGGTTAACTTTGGTGGACAGAATTCTGATACATCCCACAGGGGCTTCCTTTTAATTAAGCATGCACAGGATCAAGTAGTCAATGGAGAAGAAAACATGGATGGGTGTTTGCGCATCTACCATATGGAACATTTTAGCATTAACTAGGGTCTGAATATTTTTGAAACTTCATTCCCTAGTTCCTTCAGTTGATGTTCTTTATCAACTTTGATCCCAACAGTGGCAAATTACCTAAGAAGTTAAGAAGGTGATGCTTCACTTTTTATGCCTTTTCCCTCATCTGTTGATGATTATGGTTTATTTAGGAGAAAGCGCAAAAGTAGCTTGATTCCTAAAATCAAAATACTACACAAACAAACGCCTAAAATTATTGCCCCAGGCACGCAGTAGATAATCATGTGGGATTCTTGGTACCTTCCAGTTCCCAGCAACAGGGAAAGGCCTCAAGTGTCAATTTCCCAGATTTTCCTGAAATATTTCAAGAAATCCCTTTACAGGGAGGGAGAGAAAACCCGTGTTTTTCAGCAGAAACCATTTCCCCTCATCCTCTCCCTTCTCTATACTGTTCCCAATACGCTGTTCCCACACAGTTTGCCAGCCTATTAAGCCTGTGCCGAAAACACTCAGCGTTAGAAGTATTTTATATCCTAAAAGGGAAATGGCTTTGTTTCATGCATCATATAGAAGAACACCATTTTTTTCCTAATCCGCTACTGGCCCCTACAGCATTACGTCCTCAAGCTTCCTAACACTTCCTAACAGCACAAGACAAGAAGCGTCTCTAACAGCAGCCTAATCTGACCCGCCCTGTCATTGTTAGCAGCAAAATAAAGCACCCTTGTTACATCTGCAGCTTGGACCACTTCCAGACTTTAAGGAACAGGAGGATCGAGAAAGAGAAAGAGGGTTGGAATAGAAGGGGCCTGTGTAGTTTTGGCTCAGCCGGAGTCTGCTTCTGGGTTCCCACGTTCCCCAAGCCTGGCCAAGGCCCACCTGAGAAATAACAGCCTGTGAGGTCACTCTGAGGAAGAAGATTGGATGACAGATGCAAAATATGTGTCTGATATCTTCCCCACACCTTTTTGCAGGCTATTCACCTTACAAAAAAAGGGGGGGTATTTATCTGGTGACCTTTCACGTATGATAGGCATATGTCAAATGGGATAGCCCAAGCACCTCTGCTTTTATTACTTTTTTTTTTTTAAGCCTTCATGCTGCAGCCATCCAACAGCAAGAAAGGAGAAAGGATGGTTGCCCATAGGGGCATTCAAGTCAGAATTCCCCATGGAATGACGGTAAGAACATAAGAAGGTCAATGACCTATCCAGTCCAGCATCCTCTTCCCACAGTGGCCAACTAGATGCTCGTGAGAAACATGCAAGCAGGACCCAAGCACAACAGCGCTCTCCCCTCTGTAGTTTCCAGCAACTGGTATTCAGAAACGTTACAGCCTCTGACTGTAGGTACCGTATGTACCGTACACTTTCAGATATTTGGTGGAATGGATTTCAAGGAGAAGGGGAGAAAACTCGCACGGCATTCTTCTAGACTCTTCGCTATTGCTGGCTGCCATTTTTAATTTCTTGAGCAGTGTTCTTCAATGTTGGGTTAAAGGGTCATAGTTCAGTGGTAGAATATCTGCTTCATACGTGGAAAGTCCAAGACTCCATCTCTAGGTAGGGGTGAAACCCTTGAGCACTGCATCCAATTACTGTAGATTGGGGGAGGGGAGCCTGAGCCTGCGGGGGTCAAATGCAGCCCTCCAGGCCTCTCCATTTGGCCCAGGAACTCTCTACAGGTCACAACCCTTCTCCCTAGTCCATACCCCTTTACTGGCCCTCTTTATTTTATTTTTTGCACTGGTCCTTTTTTGCAGTTTTACCCCTGCACACACTTCCCAGTGAGACTTTAAATGCCCCAGGACTAATGCTGACTTAAAGGATTAGCAAGATTTCCAGCTAAGGATCTAGTATGCCTAATGCACAACAGTTGGTTGAACAGTCCTATAGGAATACACACAATCCCTTGGGGAAAATAAAATCAAGTTTACACGACAGAAACTGAGCATGAACTTGATTCCCCGACCCTCCTGCTACAGTGAGGTGGGGAAAGTATTTGATCCCCTGCTAAATTTGCCCGTTTGCCCTCTGACAAAGAAATAACCAGTCCATAATTTTAATGGTAGGTTTATTGTAGCTGTGAGAGACAGAATAACAACAGGAAAACCCCCAGAAACCCCGAAGACAAAAGTCAGAGATTGATGTGCATTATAATGAGTGAAATAAGTATTTGATCCCCTATCAACCAGCCAGATGTCAGGGTACCTGGTATCTTCATTGTATGTAACGAGCTGAGATTAGAAGCACCGCTGTAAGAGAGAGGTTTTACCTGTAATCCCAGCTCGTTACAGTACCTGTACAAAAGACACCTTGCGACAGAAGCAATCAATCCAGCAGATTCCAAAGTAGCCACCATGACCAAGACCAAAGAGCTGTCCAAGGATGTCAGGGACAAGATTGTAAACCTGCACAAGGCTGGACTGGGCTACAAGACTATTGCCAAGCAGCTTGGTGAGAAGGTGACAACATTTGGTGCAATAATTCTCAAATGGAACAAACACGAAATAACTGTCAACCTCCCTCGGTCTGGGGCTCCATGCAAGATCTCATCTCGTGGAGTTGCAATGATCATGAGAAAGGTGATGAAGCAGCCCAGAACTACACGGGGGGGACTTGTCAATGATCTCAGGGCAGCTGGGACCATAGTCACCATGAAAACAGTTGGTAGCACACTACACCATGAAGGACTAAGATCTTGCAGAGGCCGCAAGGTCCCCTTGCTCAAGACAGCACATGTACAGGCCTGTCTGCAGTTTGCCAATGAACATCTCAATGACCCAGAGGAGAACTGGGTGAAAGTGTTGTGGTCAGATGAGACCAAAATCGAGCTCTTTGGCATCAACTCAACTTACCATGTTTGGAGGAGGAGGAATGCTGCCTATGACCCCAAGAATACCATCCCCACCATCAAACATGGAGGGGGGACATATTATGCTTTGGGGGTGTTTTTCTGCTAAGGGGACAGGGCACCTTCACCGCATCGAAGGGACGATGGATGGGACCATGTATCGTCAAATCTTGGGTGAGCACCTCCTTTCCTCAGCCAGGGCATTGAAAATGGGTCAAGGATGGGTATTCCAGCATAATAATGACCCAAAACACACGGCCAAGGCAACAAAGGAGTGGCTCAAGAAGAAGCACATTAAGGTCCTGGAGTGGCCTAGCCAGTCTCCAGACCTTAATCCCATCGAAAATCTGTGGAGGGAGCTGAAGGTTCGAGTAGTTACACATCAGCCTCGAGAGGATCTGCAAAGAGGAGAGGGAGAAAATACTTCCTGAGATGTGTGCAAACGTGGTGGCCACCTACAAGAAACGCCTGACCTCTGTAATTGCCAACAAGGGTATTGCCACCAAGTACTAAGTCATCTTTTGCAAAGGGATCAAATACTTATTTCACTCATTATAATGCACATCAGTCTCTGACTTTTGTCTTCTGGGTTTCTGGGGTTTTTCCTGTTGTTATTCTGTCTCTCACAGCTACAATAAGCCTACCATTAAAATTATGGACTGGTCATTTCTTCGTCAGGGGGCAAACGGGCAAATTTAGCAGGGGATCAAATACTTCCCCCCCCCTCACTGTATTAGGATGGAAGTAAACAGTAGTAAAGACTTTGCCTTCCCGCCCCCGCCCCCCCCCAAAAGAGGTTAACTGGCAACCCACTATGTAGTTATTAGTTCAATGTTAACAAAGGGGTGTCTATGTTTAAGAAAGCTCCCAAAGCGTGAGCCAGTTAATCTGTTTCCAGCATGTTTATTTTCATCCTCAGGACACAGCTGGGTAAGACGTAGTGTTTTGTCCAGTCGGCTACTGAAAGCTGCTGGAAGTGCTCCTTTAGAAGAGTTTTCAGGTGTTTTCTGCCATACTGAGGAAAGCATTTAGGCTAACTAAAAGCATGCTGCCTTGCTTGCCGTCAGGTTTCAAACTCATTTCTGCAAGGTCAACAGGGTTCTTGAACTACAACTGACAGAGCCCGCCCCCTTTCACAACAAAGGGACTTCCTCATCACAGGGTTTGCTTCTAGTTATCAACTCTGTACCTTACATGCTAATCAGCAGTCCCAGAGCAAGCACTTACAGACACAATATGACCAAACAAAACCCCACAACCACATCTAAAACAACAAAAGTAATAACAACACAGTGGAACAGCAAAATAATAATAATAATAAAAACAGCAGCTGTAAAAGGACTTAAGTTAACTATTTTAAATGCTTGGGGAAATAAGTAGGTGCAAGGTGAACCTTTCTTAAGAGGAAATTCCATAAAAGGGGTGCCACCAGCAAAAAGGCTCTGTCCCAAATTGCCACCCAGATAGTGGGACCCCAGTACCTTGAGGATTGCCTGTCCCCTCATGAACCAACGTAGATCCTGGAATTGTCCTCTGTGGCCCTTCATTCCATGAGCGGTACGGAAGTTGGCAACACAAGCAGAGGACTTCTCAGTGGCGGCTCCTCACTTGTGAGATGCTGACCTCAGGGAAGTTCACCTGCTTTATCACCAGGCCTTTTTTAGAGGGGCAAGATCTGCAAGACCTGTTTTATTTGTATACATGTGGGTTTGTTTGTTTTTTAAGATTTCTATTGATTGTGTTTATTGAAATTTGTTTTGAGTATCTGTATTGTGTCTGTAAGCTGCTTTGAATTAAGTGATAGGTGATAGATAGATAGATAGATAGATAGATAGATAAAATTAAATTAAAGGGGAAGAAAAGCCACGAAGTAACTGACCTCATGAGGCAGGGAGAGAAACAGCAGCATGGTAAACTGGAACTGCAGAGGTCAATGCTAATGTGGGACCAAACCCACCAACTGGGGTAATTTTGTTTAATTCAAGGGGCTGTGTGTGTGTGTGTGTGTGTGTGTGTGTGGATCTGCAGTATCCTTCAGCCCGTGAAGGAATTGTTAGTGCAAAGGGACACAGCAGCTGGGGAAGGATTTAAGGATATGCACTGTTGACTTCTTCAGTGCTTTTGCTGAGCAAACAAACTCTCCCTGTTTAACCACAAGTAATTAGCAACGGTCCTTGAGATACCATTTGCTGCTTATGGTTCACTAGCTAAGTCTTAGGGGAATGGAACTAGTTTGCTGCTATTGCAAGAATCCCAATCCAGAAAAAAAGGAGGGCATGTCCCGAGGAAGGATTAGCTATTGTGCCTATTTCCCGAATTCTAGTAAATAAATGTATAAGAATTTGCGGTGATTCTGTGCCAGCCATGCAAGCACATTTCCCCCTCTGAGGACTAGAGAAAGCGCAATGTTAAAAAATAAATAACAATGGCCAGACCCTAAGCATTTCCACTCTTTTAGAATACAAGTTTTTCGTCTTCCTAGTAGGACCCCTGCGCTTTTAGAAGCAGCCAGAAAGAATGAAATGTAGCAGGTGAAGTTGGTCACAGTTCCAAAATCCAGTGAAATTACTTTCCTGCTCACCAACCTTCTGCAGCCCCATCCAAGAAGCTATGTTTGATTCTACACAACGCAAGGAGGAGGCTATTATCCATCAATTCAGCAAGAGGTTGCCTAGGATGGAATTCGTCTAGAAAGGCAGCCTACAATTTAAATAATATATAAGATGAATTCTAAGACATGAATAGTGTTTCCAAATAATTTAAGCTGCTAGAGAACCACTTAGAGCACAGGTGTACTTGTGGAAAATGTGGTGATCATGTATGACAGCAACAAAAGGCAGCATCTTCTATTTCCTACTTAAAGAGTTGTTCAAAAACTTACCATGTAATGGTTCTTCTGCCGTAGGAATCGTCACAATTATGAAGCATGTAATGCAATGGACTCGTAACATGAGTGCATTTAACTTGCGCAATCACAGCTTTATGCGCTGGGTGGCCGGCCAGCTGAAATTGCACAAAACGCAAGCAAGGCAGAGAGCTTAAGCTCTTTCTGTGTCAGGTCTTCCTGCAGTGGAAAGAGCTTTCCAATGAGAGCTCTTGGGGAGCTTGCACAAGAGCCTCCCAGAGCCTGGAAAACAAGTTGGGAAGCTTAAAAGCTCTCCATCTTGGGGGGCGGGGCGGCGCAAAGCCCACTGAGCGTGCCAGCTTCAGAAAGGTAGGAATGGTCATGCAGGGCTGGTTCCAGGCTTGTTCTGGTTATGCACAATTTTTGGCTTTAGGCGCAATCCCTTGGAACATAACCCCCCACACAAGTTGCGAGTCGACTGTACATGGGAATGGCTTCACAACCAGCCTGCGTGCCATATGCATAAGATAGAGATGGTGTGTTAGCTTCAACATGATTGAGAGCCACTGCAGCATAATGGTTAGAGTGCTGTACTAGCACTTGGGAAACTGAGGTTTGAATGCCCACTCAGCCAGGAAGCTCACTGGGTGACCTTGGGTCAGTCACCATCCTTTAGCCTAACCTATCTCACAGAGTTGCTGTGAGGATGAAATGAGGAAGAGGAGAATGATAATTTTATTATTTATATGCCACCCATCTGACTGGGTTGCCCCCAGCCACTCTGAGAGTTTCTAAAATATTAAAAACACAATAAAGCATCAACCATTAAATACTTCCATGTATACCACCTTGAGATCCTTGGAAGAGAAAGGCAGTATGTAAATGTAATAAAGTAATAAAATAACGAAGAATAACTATCCAGGTATAGTCATTGGCAAGACTGGAAAACATAGCAGAGGGTGGATTTATCTGAAACTGTGAGGTTGGTTGCTTCCTGTTTCTACTAACTACAGAATGGTTAAAAACAGAACAGTTTCTACCTGCAGCAGCGTGTTAAACTTAGCAGCGAATGAAACCTTTTTACTGGAGCATAGTAAGCATAATAGTTAGTCTCGCCCTACACAAGGTACAACTCCAGCCTAAAACCATGCTGGAGTTAACTATGTTAATTTTCTAATTCACTATTTCCAAGAGATTACGAGCCTAGCCACAAAGCTCCTGGCAATCATTAAGACATTGTTCACACGAAAGTCTGTTTACAGAAAAACAAACTTTCTGGCTCTGGTGACCTGTATAAATTTCATTCCATTCTCCAGAGTACTTCATGTTGATGAACAGTAGGGCACTTGTTATAAATCTTGGGAGTGCAGAGCATAATTTGTTGACAGGCAGAGAATTAGAATATTCTGAAGCAGAGCTCATGTGTGGTCTGCACTCGGAACCACATCCTGCAGTTTTGGAAGAAACCTTGTGATGGTTTGTTTGTATTTTATCACTTTCCAAAGCCCTTCAGAAAAGGCTCCATCTAATAAGTACAACTCAGCAACTGAATGGAAAAAAAAATCCCTGACAGGTTGACATTCCATAGAACCAGAATTCAGGCCATTAAAAAGAAAAATGAAAAACCTTGCAGGATTTACTATAGAAGAGAATACTATACAGTATGCAGTTCTTAGGGTGTCCAAACAGAGGCACTGTGGCTTGCAGCTGCAAAACCAGTGACTACACTCCCTTCCCACCTCCCTCCCAATACCACTCCAGAATTATGGGATGTAAGGTGAGTGACAACTGCACCTCAAGGGGGAAGAAACAAACGGAAGCGGATTCCAACCTCTGACTTTTAAAGAAATCCACCAGGTTTAGCTGTCAACTGTCACTCCCATCTACGTGCTGGGAAGTTGCACATGTTGAATTTTTGCCTGTCGTGGAGCTTTGAAAAGACACCTAGCCTTTATCAGAAAGAGTTGGTGAACCTAGGGCAAGATGCAGCCAGTGAGATGCTTTGAAATCCTACTGGGTTCAATAAGAGAATGTGAGCACACATTTCTTCCTCTCCCACTGAAAAAGGGCGGGCTTTGAGAGTGCTCAACTTTGGCTGAATTGGGCTCTATGTCAGTATAGTTGCCCTGCCCATGCTTGCTGCTTCAGAGAAGAATAAGAAGAGATCTTGGAGCGGACTGGCATACGAAAACGTCCACACATTTAATCAATCAATCAATCAATCTTGGATTGAAACATATCCATGCAAGAGCCTATAAAAACACATCTTTGTAACAGCTGGTAGGTTGTCCCCCTCCCATTTTCCTTTCATTTGACTACTGCATCTCATAAAATCTGATGACTACATAACATTTCCAGAGAAAACAGTTATGCTTTAGAAAAAAGTTGGACACCTTTCATATGCAAATTGCTCTGTTATGCATTCCCAGCATTCTTGCAGTTCCGAGGGTTCAGCTAGCCTCTTATGAAAAACTGAGCAATTCAAGGGCAGGGGAGATCTATATACAATCTCAGGTAGGGACAGGCAAATATGGACATTTCCGTTTCTCATTTTTCCCATCTTCACTTCTCCACATTTCCGCAGAAGTTGCCGATGTCCTCATGGAAAGTCATCAGTGAATCTCTTTAAATATAGCCGTGCAATTTCCATTAAGATACATGTTTCTGCAAAGCAATTTTCCCTAATAAAATGCTATTTAATTTTTATTTTCAGTGATATGGGAATTTTTAGACATACTTCACCCTAGAATGTGCACTTTTGTACATATTACTTGACTGGAGAAAGTCAAAATTTGGAGAACTACAATGTAAAAGGATGGCTGTATTTCAGGTCATGCATTGTTTGGGCAAGTACAAGTGAGGTAGGTTTGCCTTTAAATTAGAACTGAATTTCTCCTCCATCCCTAGTCGTAGGCAGCGGTGCTTGGCGAGGTGAAGGGCAGGGCTGCTAACTGCAGATGGGGCTAGGGGTACATGGAACCAGAGGCCACAAAAGGCAGAGCACATTTCATGCAGAGACACACTTGACACATTCTGGCAGGGGACGCATTGGGGGTGTGGAGTGCAAGCCTGGAGGATGGGTGGGGCAGAAACAGAGGGCCTGAGCAATGGGGAGGGAGAGCTCTTCTGGGCTGCGCTGCAAGAAAAGAAGTACTTTCCTCTCAATGCAGCGCAGAAACCAAATGATCTCGTGATGGTTTCATGGCTCTGCTTTAAACAAAAGCAACACAGCCTGCCCGCCCCTTCAGCCACTTCCTACTCAAGTCTCCCAAGTGGGGAGTTGGCTAGGCGCCTCCCTGCAGTGCATGCGATTGGCTGAAAACACCCTGAATGGACTCAGGTTGGTCCGCAGGAATACAGTGGTACCTCTGGTTAGGAACTTAATTCGTTCCAGAGGTCCGTTCTTAACCTGAAACTGTTCTTAACCTGAAGCACCACTTTAGCTAATGGAGCCTCCCACTGCTGCCATGCTGCCACCACACGATTTCTGTTCTCATTCTGAGGTAAAGTTCTTAACCCGAGGTACTACTTCCGGGTTAGCGGAGTCTGTAACCCGAAGCGTTTGTAACCTGAGGTGTTTGTAACCCGACGTACCACTGTATTTCGAAGTACTTGCAGTGCATTCCTTGTGGGTGTCAGGTCTGAAACAAACCGCTTTGTGCGGACTGCAGCAAATAATTGTGTCCTGATTGGAAGCACTGAGCTGGTCTCAAGGAAAGAAGTATATTTGGAGAGAGAAGCTTAGCCAACTCCTTCAAGCATAGAAAGAAACATGGGGTGCCATATTGACTACTGTGACTTGCTGCGAGCCAATATTACTTGTGGTTTGGCCAGGCTCAGTCTAAATACTAGGAAGCTAGACTCCTGCCTCTGCCAAGGGAACAGAACAATATTTAGCCAGGAATAAATTCTATTTATTAGTTAATGTAATCAAATGCCATGACATATTTATATTTAAATAAGGATTATATTTAGGAAGGGGGGAGGGCGGGAATGTCCCATGCATCTGACAAAAGGTTTTTTCCCCCTTGACATCTTATTTAATTCATTCAAGATTTTATCAACGTGTACACTAACCAAGACATTACTTAGTATTCCACTCAATGTGATGTCTTTGCCATTTTATTTTTAGAGATTAGAAAAACAAATTGGCTGAATGATACACTAGTCCATTCACATCTTACTCTCTGCTATAAGGAGAAGACTAGGCTGATTCACGGACACTTAGACTTCAATCTTCAAGCTTTTGGGAAAGTGCTATTCACCTCCATAGTTCTTACACCAGCGTAACCAAATAATGGATGCCCATTTGTATGGGCACTTGGGCAACCACAAAGGCCTTCCCTGGAGCTGGAAATGTCCTGACTCCCCAGCCCCTGTCCCTCCTGAAATTAGGCTGGAAAGCAGCCTTCTAGCCAACAGAAGTCATTTTGGGGTGTAACTTCACAATGCAATTATGCTGGAAAAGGCCTTCTATTGGCAGAGGCCCTGCTGACGGTCCCATCTATAACTACAGCTCACACCACACTTTTAGCAAGGCTTTATAGTTTATGGCTCCCCGATTGAAAAAGACCCTTTCACTGAAGATATGTCCGCCCCCCTTGTTGATACATGTCCATCGATGACTCAAGGCACATCAGTTCCACCTGACATTTAGGAATTTGTAAAGATAGTCAGCTGTCTTTATTTGCTGTTTGATTACTGCCAGGCTCCTCACGACAAGACGTAGTTTCTGGGTTTATTGCAGTATTTTAATGCAGTATTTCTTACCGTGAATGGTACGCAGCCCCGAGAAACTTGGCTGAAGGACAGCTTAAAAATTTAACAAATAATGCAATGAATTTTAAACGACCAGTACTTTGTTCTATTTTGCTTTTGCTGCTCACCCAAACTTTGGGGAGTTGGACAAGGTATAAAATCAAAAGACTAAATATACTGGGACACCAAGTTCTGCATCGTCTTGACTGAACCTCTTTCGTCTTGTCAGTCAACATCGATAATACCGAGCTAGATGGAACTCAGTGTAAGCAGGGGTGAACTCTGGTCTTTCGAATTTCAGCGGCGCCCTGTATAAGGCCAAACTTCCTCCTGCTTCTGTTCTGCTCAATTCACTACATCCTAGTTGTGGTGCCCAGTGGTGCCCCCTAGGCTCAGTGTCCAGTGTGGCGGAACTGGTCACACTGCCCTAAATCTGCCTCTGGTATAAGGCAGTTTCCTGTGCCCCTAGACAGGGCTATGCGTACCCCACACTAAGCAAGGACGGAATTTAGCAGTGGGCTCAAAGTGCACACAGCCCCCATAATGAGTTTGGCAGTGAAGTCATCCCCTTTAAATAATTCAGGCTGCCTGTTCGAACTACAAGAGCGGAAATACCACCAACCGGGACTCAGGGATTCAATTGTGCATTGGACATGCAGATTTCCTATTGCAGAACATTGACTTTGGGGGAAATCCATGGTCTGGTGAGGCCAAAGAGCAGCTCTCCTGGCCCTGCATTTAATACAACAGCTATATAATCAGGGAAATTGGCCAGCGGACCTCATTTCTGGAGCTACTGCATCTGTACTTTTTCTGCCTCAGGCTTCCTTCAGGCCCTAATTAACCTTTGCTCATAAAGCAAGTCTGTATTCCAAAGCTGCTTAATGGCAATATATATAAGGTAGCCAATGATGTAGAAGGAACATAAGACTCCACCCTGCAGAGGCATTGCTGAAACTACATTTATTAGGCTGCAAAATACAACTCAAAATTGTGCTTCCAAATTTCCAGCCACTGTTCTTCCCAGCCAGAGACTCCACAACTTCTGTATATTAAATGCAGCTGTAATTTGATTTAGGGTGCAAGGTTCGGTGTACTGGTTTCTACAGAGCTAACAATGAAGTCAGTTCTACTGAAACCAAGTAGACATATATGACAGTTAAGAGCATTCAAGACCAGGATATTTAGTGCTGGGTTTCCTATTAAAAAATGGGTGATAAGCTACAGCTGATTTTAACTGACTCTTTTACACATGGAAGAGTATAAAACCCCCAGTTTTTCTCACTGTTTTTCTTCCAAAACCAAAATCTCTGGAGTTTTCCTATACAGTGGAACCTCGGGTTGCGGACGTAATCCGTGACGGAGGCACGTCTGCAACCCGCAGCGTTCGTAACCTGCAGCGCTGCGTCTGCGCACGCGCGTGATGTGATTTGGTGCTTCTGTGCATGTGCAAAGCGTGATTTAGCGCTTTGCGCATGCGCAAGCAGCAAAACCCAGAAGTAACCCTTTCTGGTACTTCTGGGTTTCCCGCGGTCCACAACCTGAAAACACATAACCCGAAGCGTTTGTAACCCGAGGTACCACTGTATAATTTTTGTTTAATAGTTAAAGCAATTAAATTCAGTAATCTTATCAACATGGTATTCAAGTATTGCACCCTAATTGCAGGGGGTTGGACTAGATGACTCGTGAGATCCCTTCCAACTCTACAATTCTAAGTCACAAAAGGACCACTGGTAGGAACCTCTCAGAATGGTACCCTATTTAAGCATTCTCCTCCCACAATTTTAAGTAATGTATATAATAGCTCTTAGAAGTGTCAGGACTCCCTAGAGATAATATGGGGTAGAGAAATTCATCCATGGGTCACCTTTATATGTGTGTGCCCTGAATTAATCCATTATTTTAATTTAAAAAACAAAAACAAATTCCTTACGCATCCTTGGTTCAATAAGTTCTACTGCAGAGTGCAGAGCACCTTCAGTAACTTAACTGAATTAACCAAGAAAATGATATAAACAGACATACATATACACACACTTCTCTTATTACCACTCTTCTAATTCCCAGAATATGTAGAAGCAAATACAGTGGGAAGATGCTTCCAGACTGAAGATTTTTAATGCTGCCCACTCATTGTTCTCCCACTATAAGTAGGATAACTTTCCACGCTTACAGGTAGGTAGGCGTGTTTGTCTGCCATAGTTGAAACAAAATTTTAAAAAAATCCTTCCAGTAGCACCTAAGAGACCAACTAAGTTTGTTATTGGTATGAGCTTTCATGTGCATGTATGCATGCATGTATCTGAAGAAGTGTTCATGCACATGAAAGCTCATACCAATAACAAACTTAGTTGGTCTCTAAGGTGCTACTGGAAGGAATTTTTTTATTTTGTTTCCACGCTTAGGCATATACAACCCCCTATCTTCCACCATCTCAATAATGCTCACTTACTTTTTACCTGAGAAAAAATGTGGCAATTCCACATTTAAACATCCAGTGTACAAGTACCTAAAAATCATGCAAGCTTGCTCTACTGGCAAAATGAGATAAGAGGTGACATTTTACATCAATGATGACCTCTGACGTCAGTCACTCAGGGGTGGGGAGCCTTTGACCCTCCGGAAGGGAGATGGGAGTCCAACAACAACTGGAGGGGCACAGGTTCCTCAACCCTAATTTATCTGCACATTTGATTAAAAATAAAAACGTATTTCAAAAGATACTCTGAAATTTTCAAGTTCCAGTCCTAGGCAAGCAAACAGTGGGATTCACCTAATCAGTCCCATTGGCGAAAACCCTGTGCAAGGAATTCCACTTGTGCAATGGGGCTTTCCCCCTTCTCTCCTCCCCATGTACCCCATGAAATTGACTTTGAGAGTGGTCGGGAGTACCGCTGGGGGAGGGACAGGAGAGATTCTTACAGCTGTCCAGCCAAAATGCTTGCTTTATTAGAACAACTGTCTTGGGTATTCTTCCCAAAGGCTACAGTCCTTAGAGCAGTTATTCCAGAGTAGCCCAGTCAAGACCAACAGTTATATTTTGGAGTAACTGGTTCAAGAGCCCCACATTACATACATTGGCTCAAAGCTGTTCCCATTTTTCTCCTCTGTAGAACGCACAACAAAAAAACAAATAAGACAGAAATGGGATGGGGTAGGATTCGGCCCCCTGTCAGTTTACAGGATAAGTCTGCCTTTCCGATATGTTTTTATTAAAGTTTATCTAATAAACCTGATCTCTGCATCAATGATTGAAAAATAATTTTAATAAGATAAAAACCACAAACCAACCAATATCAAATAGCTGCCTTGAAATTAAACTACTTAAGTAATTTCCCCAAAGGCCAAAAGAACTAGGTTTAATATTTACTGAACCTATTAGTTCTCTCCGCTCAGTTAATGCCACACTCTGTCTACCAAGTCATGACCACATGGGCCTATGGAACTTGATAATATTAGCATCTTTACATATCTCAAATATCACAGATATGGCCATCAAATTCTAATTAGGAAAACAGTTTCTCTTTTTACATTCTTTCTCACCAGTTTCTACAAGAGATTAAGAAAATTTCCCCAAAGACAGCCCGGAATAGCAAGCGAAAAAGTATTCTCATTTTAAATAACTTTTTTTTTTTTTTGCATTTAATGATGTAGCACAGAATACAGAATACAGACACCCAAACGGCACAGGGTTCTGAACTGCATAGGATATCCCCTTGCATTAATGCTGTCAGGTTGCTTGAGTGAGCAGGACCAGCCTCACTGCCAAAGTTCTGCTCTTTAAGTAGCAAAAACACAATGAATGTGTTGGGAGCTAACAACGCTCGCTTAATATATGTACGCCATGAAAAAAAATCAATCAACACAGAGTCTTTGTTTCCCGGCAGATTTTATAAAACGCATGAGTTCTTCATGCGTTGAGTGGCGGCGGCGGGGGGGGGGGGCAGGGGGAGAGATTGTTAAACCCTCGAAAACAGGTGCTGTGCCTGTAATTCATTCAGTGGGTACTCTCTTACCATAAAGGCAAACAACAGATATTACAGCAGGCATACTGTGCTGTGTTTTTCAAAACTCTTCGTTGTTGTTGTTGTTGTTGTTGTTGTTTTTAAAAAGCCTTTCGTTCATCCAGCTCTTGTTGAAAGACAAACTTTTTTAAATTGCTCCTGACTTGAAATTGTGAGCCTCTGGACTATTTTGTGCATTATACCTGGTGCAGCATATCCAACCACCAGCCCACTGCAGGTCACTGAAACATGGGCCACGTTTGCCCATAACGCTAAGCCAAACCATGGTTTAGCAGGAATCCAGTATGACAGTATGACAGGAATCCAGTATGACAGAGTTCAGTATGACAGGTAAACCAATTTTTGGTTTAGCGTGTCATTAAAATCCGGCATTGTGGTTAACCTTGATCACCATTAACCATGAACTGTAGGTAAGGTTTGTTTCTGTCTACATTGTGGTTAAGGAGAATTCAGTCACTATTTCTGATCTGGATAACTTGCTGGCATCCGTCTGCCTCAAGAGACAAGGGAGGAGTGTGCCTTTGGAGATGAAGCCAAACTGCTGGCAAGTTACGGAGCCTGCTGTGGCTGTAGAGACCAATACAGGAGAGATATGTTTTGCTGCAGCCAAGGCTGTTGTGGTGCTGCAGATGCACCATGGTGTTTCTTCTCTCTGTGCTCCTCCCAGCAGTCATTCCTCCTCTGGTCACTGCTATGGATACACAACCTGACTGTCTGTCTCCAGGCACTGTGGTCATCTGCAAGGGATTCCCACATGACGAGGTTGATGTTGTCAGCCTTCATGTCACATTTGCAGACATCTTTGTAACGCAGTTGGTCTGACAATGGGACAACACACTGGGCCAAACCTTGGTTTAGCTGTGCACCATACTGAGCTAAAAAGACCGGGAAGGAACAAAGCAGCTGGGAGGCAGCACATTCACATGGTCCCAGCAGGCTATAGTTTGGCTTACCGTAACATGTGAATACTTTGTACCTTGAAAATGAAGGATTTCCTGGTAATGAACCACACAACACTCATTCATGCAACGAGGAGTGAGGTGCCTACATGGCTTACAACTAAAGAACTTTACCAAAGGCATTCTGTGTAAATGCAGTAGATAGGGATGGGGGACCCATGGCCCTCCAGATCCCATCTGTTCCAGTCTACATGGCAAAAGTTGGGGATGACGGAGAATGCAGGCCAAGAACAAATTAGAGGGCCACAGGTCCCCTATCCTTGCTGTAGATCAGGGGTCGGCAACCTAAGGCCCATGGGCCGCAAGTGGCCCATGAGGGTCATTTAACTGGCCCATGGGTCGCCCCCGAACTGAGCCGCCCACTCAGTGAGTCCCCTTGCACTGCGCTAAACTGGCGCAGCGCAGCATGGGGACTCGCTTTTACGGCGCTGGGAATCGCGTAGGCGCAGACGTCGGAAATTGTGGCCACACGCGCAATTCGGCCCACGGAGGGATCTCCACTGGAGTGAACTGGCCCAGGCAAGGTAAACCTTGCCAACCCCTGCTGTATATCATTGATAGGGTGGTA
The DNA here is from genome assembly GCF_009819535.1 of Lacerta agilis. NCBI lineage: Eukaryota > Metazoa > Chordata > Lepidosauria > Squamata > Lacertidae > Lacerta > Lacerta agilis. Next base: position 23,489,502 of record NC_046315.1, read on the forward strand.
GGACCCTAGCACTAATAGTAAGTGCCAGCACAGATTCTAAGTCTATGACTGGCACGAAGGCAGTGACCTGTGCTGCTGCTTCTACATTGCTTTGGGTACAGGTGTGACAAGGCTGCAGATCCCTCACATGCTCCACCTCCCTTTCATGATGTCCCACAAGTCCACCTACTGGGTCTTGCGCTACATGACATAACACAGTCTTGGGAGAGCACTGCATCAGCCCTCGCTTTCTTCACATCCACAACAGCTTCCATCAGAGCCTAAAGTTGTATTGCAGCCACCCACTTCTTTCCATCTAGAGGAAGAGAGAGCTTCCTCAGATATTCCAGCATAGTCGCTCCTCTCTCACAAAGTGAAACCAACCTGTACAAAAGCCCCAATTAATCTAGTAAGGGCAAGCCTTCACGGATATAAAGATCACATGCATTTCTTCAGCACGGGAAAGAAATAAGGTCAGTGTTTATTTTCTCAGACATCGCCATAAATTAACCTGTCCTGGCGTATCAGATTTCTCACAGAAGCGTGAGCGCTTAGATCTCTAATGGAATTTATACAATGCCAACTATTCATTTCTGTTTATTTTCCACGATTGGTTTAGTAATTCAGCTCCCAGCAAAGGCTGGAAGTGATATTCCTCCTGGATCTGTTTTATTCAGGAATAAACATATATGGCATTAGGCGAGTAATGCTACTGGGTAGAAATATTTTCATTTTTTTTTTTTTTGCTATATTTGATCAACAAATCCAAGCTAAAGCAAACAAAGTTGGAAGATGAATCATAGCAATGACTTTGTCTCTGTATTTATTTCCCCTTTATTCAGTTTTGCAGTGATTCCCCACTATGGAAAACCTCCCGCCCCATTTTTTTAAGAGAGAGAGAGAGAGAGAGAGAGAGAGAGAGAATGAGAACAAACTTTTGAACTGCTATGGGCTTTTTGGTCTAACTTAGGCCTAGGCACTATGTCCGTTTCCCCATTTATCATCACAAACTGATTCAATGGCTTGCTGATGCTGAAGGTTATACTGCCATCTTGCAACAGAATCATACCAAACACTTTAGAACAAAAATAAGAGTGGCGGCAGCTGAGTAAGACATGCAAATACTTGCTTCCACACACACATATATATCCACCCATAGCTCACAGCTAAAAATCCATTTATTTCGCTTCGTGAAATAAAATGGTAACTCAATAATACTCAAATTACCCAGTTCACTGTATACTTAAACTTAGAGGCCCAATTAGCCAGCAGCTGGAATTCAATCACCCTGCTTTTGCCTGCAATTTTAGACAATGATTTCAAGAGTGGAAAGGGTTTTTTTTTTTAATAATAATAATAATAATGTGGAGAGTTGTATATTTAATTTCACATTTGCACTGCTGACTGCTGTACACATTATTGACTATCTAATTAACACTCTGAAAGTCTGCATTTGTTCTTCCAACAGAACTGGAGAGAGAGAGAAGAGGCTTCCACCCATTTAACCACACTACTCGCATTTCATCTGATTACTGGATACAGTTGTGCAACTTACTCATTAACCTGATGCCTCCGAGTCTCTGTATGATTAAGGAAAAACTAGAAATCTTCAAGCAATAAAAACTGACAGCGAAGTTGACCCCCAAATGTATTCTCTCTCCCAATTTTCCTAATTAGCCTCGTTTCCTTAGTCCCACTACTCTCTCTAATAATGGATCTCTGCTCAGCCTGGCTGGTGATTAAGATAACTACGCTCGGCCCCAGATGTTACAAGAACAGCCTAGCTGTCTCCCTCAGGACGAGAGCCCAGTTTGCAGAAATGCTGAGCCTTAAAACCCGTTTCCTGCCGCCTGCCCACCCGCCCCCCTCAGGTATTTATCCTGCCACTTTTTTTCCCCAGGCCACTGTCTTTGCATATTAAAATTATGGCACAGATTATAGAAAGGATGGAGGAAGAGGAATCCCTCCCCCATTTGTCTCTTCTGTGCAGAACACATGATATCAGCATTAATGTGTTACTTGATATATAACAAGTTGTTAAGCTGGTAAGTAACTTGGGTTTGTGAGGCTGGAAAAGAAAAGAAGGCTGAAAGGGGAGTGGAGGAGGAGGCAGAGAAACTTGACTAATTTCACAAACCACAAATAATGAATAACATAAATCAAAGCTTCCCCACTCCCTTAACGCCCCCCCATTCAGAAAAGTTGATTGCATGAGCAAGAATAGGCTATGGGCAAACAACCAGAATTTAATCACAGGGCAACCAAGCGTCTTACTCAATTTTATATATATATATATATATATATATATATATATATATATATATATATATATACACACACACACACACACACACACACACTCACACACACACAGTAGATCTTCAGGCAGACAGCCTGGAATGAGGATCCCTGCTCCTTCCTCAAGCTCCTTCCCAAGGCCACCACCCTGCACTTTGAGCTCCTTAAAAAGTGGCAGAGACACGTAACAAGCAAATAAAAGATTACTCTAACCGTAAAAGAATGCAATGGAACTTCCCAAATCTGAGCGATGGGACACAGAGACCAGCAAGTCAATTCTGACACAACGCTATCCAAAACTGTGTCAATCTTTTGGTAAAATTCCGCATCCTTAACCAGAAAATTCCTCACCTTTAACTAGAATGTGGTGCAGGCACCACAACATCTGGATAAGTAAGTAACTGATCGAGCGAGTGGCCTGCTGAACTTCAGCAAGTTTTACTTACGTCCAGAGAATCTTCATTCACAAGGATGAGGGTCATACTCTGGGACACCAGCCTGCAGGAATATCCTGGGGAAATAAATGACAAAGCAGACACAGAGGGGCGTCAGTGTCACTTTCTTCTTCACCGTCACAACAACTAAGTTCAACATCAGAAAGAAAACCGTAAGAACTTAAGAAGAGCCACCTGCTGGATCAGGCCAGTGGCCCATGTAGTCCAGCATTCTGCTCCCACAGTGGCCAATCAGATGCCTTTGGGAAGCCCCAGTCAGTAAAACCCACACACCCTGCTCCTGTGGTTTCCACCAACTGGTAAAACTCCCATGATGTAAAAGTGGGGAAGGGAAGAGAACCAGCTTTGCATGCAGAAGGTGTCTTCCCCAGCTGGAATAAACTGCAGCTATAGAGTAACACATTGTGCATGCACACGAAAGCTCATACCAAGAACAAACTTAGTTGATCTTTAAGGTGCTACTGGACAATTTTTTAATTTTTTTATATACAGTATTTCGACTGCATCAGACCAACACGGCTACCTACCTAGAATCATAGAATCATAGAGTTGGAAGAGACCACAAGGGCCATCCAGTCCAATCCCCTGCCAAGCAGGAAACACCATCAAAGCATTCCTGACAGATGGCTGTCAAGCCTCTGCTTAAAGACCTCCAAAGAAGGAGACTCCACCACACTCCTTGGTAGCAAATTCCACTGCCGAGCAGCTCTCACTGTCAGGAAGTTCTTCCTAATGTTTAGGTGGATTACCTGAATCAGTTGTTATGAGTTGTGTATCTTAATGACTGTGCCATTTTATAAATTCTTTTTATCTTATTTGACTTAATAAAATAAAATTATCAGAGACCCTGGTCTGTAATACTGTACTATAGAGTCACTGCCAATCAGTGCAGACAATACAGAGTTAAATAGGCCAATGGTCTGATTCAGTATAAGGTGCCTTCCTGTGTTAAGTGTCGTATTTTTCCGTGTATAAGACGTCCCCTATTTTGGGAGACTCCAAATTAAGAAAACACCCCTCAGCACTACTCGTGTATAAGGCGAGCCCCAATTTTAAACCTAATTTTTTGGTAAAAACAAAAAACAAAAAACCTAGTCTAGTCTTATACAGTACACAGAAAAATACGGTCATTAGTATGAGGTTAAATCTGCAATGCACTCTTATTAGGAAAAACAAAATAAAAAATAATAAAAATCCTTCCAGTAGCACCTTAGAGAACAAACTTAGTTGGTCTCTAAGGTGCTACTGGAAGGACTCTTATTAGGAAGTAAGACCTATTCAACAAAACAGGGCTTAAGTAAACATGCAGAGGACTGCAGTGCTCAAGCCCTATTTAAAACTTATAGCAATTTTCTTGATGCAACAGGGTGTAGATTTGCAGATGAGAAGATTTCAACAAGTGTAGCTTGTATGGGAAGCTAGAATGAGGACCTTAGCATTTAATTTTCACAACCCCCCCCCAAAAAAAAACCTGGCATGTCCTTAACGTATGAACATGGTATAAAATGCAGTCTTCAAAACAAGCACAACCTCAAACCATAGGTTATGAAGTTGGCTTGCTACATTATCTAGAGTTTTGTTTTGTTTTTAAGCTATGATCCCTGGTTTGTGTGTTAACTACAAGCCAAGTTTCATGGAAATGAAAACTAAACTGCCAATGTCCTGCTCTTGGTGACTCCTCCCTGCTTTTGCACATACCCAAGCCATGGTTTAGTGTTGCACACAGTCAGCCACTGTTTCTAGCTAGAGTAAGCCAGGAGAAGGGGGTCTGATTTTTGAGAGCTAACTAAGTTGTTCCTGGGACAGGGAGAGTCTGCTACCTTGAAGCAGTTTTCTTTCATTTGTGGCCAACTTGACCATTTGTAAATAAAGCACATATTATGAAACTCTGCCCTGAGTGCTCCCTCATGCAAAACAAAACAAACTCTGTAACATTACCCAATGTTCAGAGAAAGGGGGAGCATGCAAAAGTATTTTACATAAAATGAATTGCCTCATATAAAAGTTGTGCATGGAGCATTATTGATATTCCACATAGAATGTTCTCACTAAAAAAAAAAATAGTAACAAATAAAATTGAGCATGTTCTTATAAATCTTGGGGCAAAATGATTGCGAGTTGTTAAGACCTTTACAACTATGGAGAAGAGTAAAGTGAGATTCCTTAAGTATCTACTTAAAAAAAAGAAGTCCCACAAGCTATTTTTAAATTCCTGAATGTTATTTAAATAGTAATAATAATGCTGCAGCATGCAAAGCTCCATTTTATTTTAAAATTTCACTGAAAAATAAAGAGGGATATCTTACAGCTTCAGCCATTACTCTCCAAGTCAGGCATAGACTGTCCTCAGGGAATGACTGCAGCCCTAAACGGTTACAAATTTAGTATAACCAATTCAAAGGGATTTTCTGCTGGTTTTTGATTGGAACAACAGCTGCAACACTTCACAGCAATTTCCAAGCTGCTGCTTGCTGAATCTTTCAGATGCAGCGAGACACCATTTGACAACTGGAGCCAGGGAGCTGAGTTCTGAACAACAGCAAAAAGTTATACTGGATTCCTCAGTAATTAGCATGATCCAACAATCATGCAAGTGAATTCAGATGAGGGTGTGCTTTCAAATTATCTTAAGACATGTGCCCATGGGGAGCTCGCTTAGAGACCCCGCATTGAGTTGAATGGTCATATTGTAAGATGCTTTAGATGTTGGGGACGTGTGCAACAAAATACAAATGCATTATATCCTGTGTCACTATGGTAGCTCAACAGATGAGGGAACCACCGGCCTGGCAGCCATTGGGTGTCATGAATGCAGAGAGGCAGCCACCAGGTCATGTGAAGTGGACAGGTGATATAAGGAGCCAATGAGATTATACGTCAACCTATAATACAGAGGTAATGAACCTCCCCCCCCCCCCAATCTTTCTCTTTGCCTTCACTGGCCAATTTTGACAGATGGGCAGGGCCACACAACTGTCAATTATCTGATGTCATAATCACACCGAGTGACTGATAGGTGGGCCCCACCCACCTGTCAATGTCAGCTTGCAGAGGAATGCACTGGCAAAGTAGCACCAAGCAGGACTGAACTCTCCACTCATCAGTGGAGACTAGGGCATTGCTTGTCTAAACAGGTGCATCTTCAAGAGCTGGCAGAATGCCAGTGTTGATGCCGCCTCCTGTATTTCAGCAGGAATAGCATTCCCTCCCATGTTACCACAAGTTGATAATCACCAGACTGTGGCAAAACTTAACTGAGTTCCATTTGCTGGTCTTGATGCCCTCGCAGGGCTTTGGAGGAGAGGACAGTCTTTCAGTTAACCAGGCCCAGAGTTGTTTAGAGCTTTATATGTAAGTAGCAGGATCTTAAAAACTAATCCAGTGGCTAATAGGCAGCGAGTGAAGATCCCTTAGCACAGATATGATGTGTGCTTGATGAGAAGCACAATTCACCACCTGGGCCACAGCATTCTGCACTAGAATGTTTAGGGACACAGCATAAGAAAATAAGAAGAGCCTGCTGGATCAGGCCAATGGCCTACCTAGTCCTGAATCCTGTTCTTACATTGCTCAACTGGATGCCTGTGGGAAACCAGCAAGCAGGATTCGAGCACAAGAGCACTCCCGCCCCCCCCCTGTGGTTTCTCTGTCACCTGGGCTGACTAAGCAAGATAATGTGGCATTGTTTTGCAGACTGTATGCAGGGGTGCATGCTGGGGCATGTCATCGTCATGAATTCATTGGTTCCCTCCATGTGGGGGTAGCCCATAGGCATTTTCTGCAGCATAGTCTCTGACTGGTGGGCTTTGGAGGAGCTTCCAGGAGTGCTGAGAGTGTATCTGCCTTTTTTTTCACCATTTGCTCAGTTTCTGTATTGTATTCTCCTTCTGGGCTGAACTGGTCACAGGGTATAGCAGTCATTCCAGTGACATAGGAGCAGCATAAGATCAGCTCTCTCTCTCTCTCTCTCTCTCTCTCTCTCTCTCTCTCTCTCTCTCTCTCTCTCTGTGTGTGTGTGTGTGACTGCTCTGTAAATCATCTGTTCCCATTGCATTAAGATCAGTGCAGAAAGCCCTCTGTGATCTGTTTTGTCCTGCCTCTGAAAATACATTTACATTTTTCTGTGCTGTGGTAAAGAAACAAAGTGCATATGATTTATTGAGGCTGAATCTGAAATGCCACTTTTAGTAGGAGAAGTCAATTTTAAATGTAAATAGAGAGAATTACTGGCTGTCCAAAACTCCACTGAGCTTAATGCAAGTGAAATCAGAGAATACCAGAGCTTTGCTGTTAAAAGCCTAACTTAAATAACTAACAGTCAACCAACAATATGTACTGACTTGAAAGTCACAAAAAGCTAAAGGTCTAGGTGCACAAACACATTTGAAATTAAAACGGAATATGTATAAAGATGGAACAGAACATAGTGAAGTCAGGTGTTGTTTCCCTGAATGATAATGTAAAGGTAAAGGTAAAGGGACCCCAGACCATTAGGTCCAGCCGTGGCTGACTCTGGGGTTGTGGCGCTCATCTCGCGTTAATGGCCGAGGGAGCTGGCGTACAGCTTCCGGGTCATGTGGCCAGCATGACTAAGCCGCTTCTGGCGAACCAGAGCAGCGCACGGAAAAGCCGTTTACCTTCCCGCTGGAGCAGTACCTATTTATCTACTTGCACTTTGACGTGCTTTCGAACTGCTAGGTTGGCAGGAGCTGGGACCGAGCAACGGGAGCTCACCCCGTCAAGGGGATTCGAACCGCCGACCTTCTGATCAGCAAGCCCTAGGCTCTTTGGTTTAACCCACAGCACCACCCACGTATGATAATGTAGGTTTCAGCAATTTGTGATTTATTTATTTTTAAATCCTCATGAAAACAATTATTCAGCATTTTAGTGTGAATTTCTCCTAATGAACACATTTTTGTCTGCAGTTTTAACTAATGTACACAATTTTCCAAGCAACTTCTCCCTATACAGGTATAATGAATTTTTGTACATTGTTTTCACTAATTTATTCATTTTTGTACACATTTCCCCCTAGTAAATCACTTCTGTTGGAGAACCACATCAGAAAATTTAGAAAAGTGGAAATTTTGGAGAATGGTTGTTTTGGTTCTTTGGAAGGTGAAAATCAGATGAATTTTTGCTTTAAATCCAATTCCTTCTCCATTATGACACACAAGGGTTTCAGTCTCAAAGGAAAGTTCTGCAAGGAGATTAGTGTATCACCCCCACCAAAAACCCCCCACACAAATAGGCCACATACTCCCCGATTCCTATAAAAAATTATATAGAATGGGCACGTTCTCTAGTCTGGGCAATAAGGAAATCTGCCCTTGAGGAAGATAGAGCACATTCATTTTGCTCCACCTCCTTGCTTACCTCCCTGCACCCAGATTTCACAATTAGGAGCCTGTGCTTCTTATCTCTTACTCATTTAATGAATTAAATGAAAGGGTCAAAGCAGTGCAACGAATGAGCCACACTGCTCAATCCACCAAATCTTGTGAAGTTGCATTTAACGAAGTTGTACTCAGAATAGACCCAATAAAATTAATGCACATAAGTTAGTCACACCCATTAATTGAAATGAGTGTGTTTCACAAGATGACTAATGTTGGGTAGAGCCCTGTGATCCAACACATTGCACAAGGCCACCTTAGTAGAAAAGTTGAAGGGTTGTTACCTATGTTCAGAGCTGTTTCTTGTTTGTCTCCTGTTAGGACCCAAATCTTGATTTCTGCTTTTATTAAAGTGGATATTGTTTCTGGAACACCTGCTTGGAGGCGGTCCTCAATGGCCGTAGCACCAAGAAGCAGTAAATCCTGAAAAGGGATGGAAGAGGGGAGAAAAGAATTGGGGGGTCTCATTCTTCTGGGATCAATCTCAGCTTGGACCATGCTCCACAAACAGAAATTAATGACAGCAAGCTGTGCCTTATCCTTTCTACTACCCACCCTTCAACAAGATATGTATGGTGCAGTTAACTTTCGCTGCTCCTCTGGCATGAAAATTGGACATTTCAGGGTGCATAAAAGGACCAGGCACTTTGATCAGAAGGAGGGCAACCATTCAAAAGCAATTAATTGTAACTGCAACTTTAAAAGATAGCCAGTGGAGAGGTCCATGCACCAGTTGCCATAGCAACATTCTTAATAGCCTTAATTGGTATATTTCTTAAGTTCAGAAAACAGAGGTTGCATGGCATTGTGTCGTTAAATATACTTCCTACTTTCAAAATATACCTACAAAGTGGATGCCATCATCCGAAAGTAAAACTGTTAATTGACCTGATCATGTCCCACTTTGGAAGCACAAATGTAATGACCATCCATTTATCTTCCCATCTCTATATATCCTTCAGATGTATATATACTCCGAAATAAGAAAAAAAAAAAAACAGAAATCCTAAGGAAGTTTGCTTGGGAATAAGTCCCACTGAACTATGTAAAACTTGCTTCTAAGTAAATATTCTTAATCTCAAGTGGCACATATCATTTGCAATTGCAAAATGCATTGGCTCTAGTATATTCTTAATTTTCCTTAAGGTTTGGGGCGACTGCTGTAGAAATGTAAGCAGTTTAAGGGAAATAAACAGATAAGACAGACTAAGCATCAGCCCCTGTGTCAGAAATGAACTCCGTCTAACTTAATGAGACTGGCTGCCTTGTTTAGAACCGAGTGACCAGTCTTTCGTAAACAACATTTGTCAAAATCCATATTCATAGATTTAAGTGCCTTTTGTTTAAAGGCTACATATTTTGAATTTTGGGAAAGAGAAAAGAGCAAGTAACAGAGCAATGCGTTTTCATAAACAGCAGATCTATGTATTCAATCAACATGTGACACTTTTTGCAAAAAACAGGAATTAAATGTGTGGCTCCAAATCAAACGTGTAACCCAGCAGATAATTTAAGAGGTTTCAAATGAATTTTGCACATGTTGTTAACAACCGAAGAGAAAACATTTTAAAATGTATGCTGGGGGGGGGGGGAACTTTTTCAGTTTTGATGCGAAGATTGCTGACATCCAAATTAAACAAAACATTCAACTGCAGGAATGCAAAAAATTAAGGGGGCTTAATTGTGATGAAAACTGGTTAACTTTTTAATCGTGAGAAAGAAAAGAAATCATAACAACAGAATCCATACTTTTACTGTCTATCTCAAAGTCAGGCAATATTTATGGATATTCCATGCTTGCTTTCTCCATCTGTTTTTGGACTACAATTCCCATCATCCCTATTATGGGTAGTGCTACCTAGAGATGATGGGAACTGTAGTCCAAAAACAGCTGGAGACCCAAGTTCAAGAAACCCTGCTCTAAACTAAAATGCCCCAAATGCTGCAAACTTTCATCATAGGAGAGCAAAGAGGCTGCGATTGCCGCACCAGGAGCCTGTACAATCATGCTAAGCCAAAGCTGGCTTAGCGTGACTTGTGAACTAGGCCAACATTACGTTGAAATCTTGCTGTATTTCTATGAAGTGATAACAATCCTTGTTCATATTTCATTAAGGAAACACTCTGCTTTTGCAGGAAACACATAGATGATTTTTTTTTGGAGGGGGGAATATTAAAGAGAAATTAACACATCTGAAATGCTTCCAGTCAAACGGAATGGATGCACTGCTTTGTAAAGTTTGGTCTACTTCATGGGTAGGCAAACTAAGGCCTGGGAGCCAGAGCCGGCCCAATCGCCTTCTCAATCTGGCCCGTGGATGGTCTGGGAATCAGTGTGTTTTTACATGAGTAGAATGTGTCCTTTTATTTAAAATGCATCTCTGGGTGATTTGTGGGGCCTGCCTGGTGTTTTTACATGAGTAGAATGTGTCCTTTTATTTAAAATGCATCTCTGGGTGATTTGTGGGGTATTGGAATTTGTTCTTTTTTCTTCTTTCTTTTTTCCAAAATATAGTCTGGCCCCCCACAAGGTCTGAGGGACAATGTACCGGCCCCCTGCTGAAAAAGTTTGCTGACCCCTGGTCTACTTGTTATTGGTAAAATTTGCAAGTGGGAGAGGAGTCGGCTGTAAACAGCTCAAAACCATGTCTCCTAGTTACCTTCTCAATGATCTCATAGCACTCCTCCAGCTTCTGAGTTCTGTCCTTCAGGTTTGTGCTAGCTTCATTATAGATGGTCAGCCAGTCTCGGTAAGAGTTTTCCGACAGGTCTGCATATGCAATGCACAGAGTCCTCAAACCTAAAAAGGAAATACAGGTATTGATAGAGGGAGAAATTTGATTCAGTTCACATTTAAAGGCAAACCGACCTAATTCCCACTTTCCAAAACAATATGTGGACCAAAAATAGCAATGCTTCCAAATTTTGCAGTGCACTCCTCCTCCAGCCAAGTACCGGTAATACATACATAGGGTGCATAAAATGCATAAAAGTGAAAATAACCATAAAATGCATTCTATTAGGGAATACTGCTTTGCCAAAATGTACATATTAGGTTAAAAAGTTGTATACAAAATGTGTGTATTAGGAGAAATCTGCCCTACAATATCAATGAGGTTTTTTTTAGGAATGGCGACTTTAACACCTTCATGTAGCTTTCAATTTTAAAAATAAATTACTTACTATACTACAATATATTTTAAAATTGAACTGTGATGTCACAGAAACATGACATGAGGTAGCTGAATAGCTTCACATTAATTGCCCAACTGCAAATAACATAGTGCTCTGTAGTTCCTTTTAATGGACACATGTAATTTGCACCGATGTTGACACAGGTTAACCATGCGCAGTAATCTGAAGAACAGGCCCCTTTGGAATATGAACAGAGTTATTTTTATGAGACTTCTGATAGAGTTTAGCATACATAAAAATAATGATTTCTCTTCTGGCACAAGTGAACCAGAAGAAGGAGAGAGAATGCCATATAAAACAGGAGGACAATATTAGTGCAGTTGTGGGAGTTCCCAGGAAAAAAGTGTTTGTGTGGTAGGGAGAGATTTTCAGGCATGGGAAGAAATACGTTTTGCAGCAACATGGTATCATAAAAGGAACATACCCCACTCCCCAGATTGCTCTACCTCAGTTATGTCCCATTAGCAATGAAATAAGAGACAGGTATATTTGATTTCATATATCACACTTGTAGGGGAGCTACTGCATCTTAAGGGAACACAACAGAAGTGCGGGCAGTAGGATCCAAGTTCTTTTTCCGTTTTCCTAAACATTTACAATACACGTCACCTCTCTTTCAAACTTCTTTGTTCTGTTCCCCCACCCACCCATGATTCATTTCAGAAACACTCTCCCAACTTGCTAAACAAAGGTATTAACACCAGTTGAGAGCTAGGAGACTCAGTTAATGTTGCTTCTGTGGTACTGCTCCACTCCAATTGATCTTTTGTTTCACACCTCTTTAAACAAGATTGCAATCTTGATACACTCCATTTTCACCAAGGAATGTTTAGCCTCTGGCTTGAGTTGTATGCCTGGGACTCTGTAGATTGCCCACTTCAGCATCATCTCCTTTGGCTGTAGACAGATTATAGCGGTGTTGTTCTTTTAAAGGCAGCTGAAAATTGGATGAGTGGCAGAAATGCCTTTAGTCCATGCACATGCTTCCTTGGTCCCACAGTCTATGTCTGGTCACACCATTTTGCAATCAGCAAAAGCAGAGGAGATCCCTCTGGCTGTATATATTATGCGACAGAATGTGTCTATCAGACCACATTCAGCAGGTGCAGGAACTTGTAATTCCTCTCTCAATTATGCCCATGTTCGATACGTATGGCATGTAAAACCATATATGGCACTATTTTGATGCTCAAACCTGAATCCTTAACAGAAGAACCAAGCCAAAGCCCCTCTTCCCCATTTAAAAAACAACCCCTTGTCTATCACACTCTTTCCTTCTATCGAACTAGGGGAAGACAGTTCTTGCTAAGGAATCTATCCATTTTGGTTTCTCCCAATTTCTCATTTTTCCAGCCTGCTAAAAACAAATGCCTACCTTCTGTGGCAAAATAGTCAAGATGACACAGTGTTGGCTCCAAATACAGGGAATTTTTGGACAGTCTCTCGAAAATGACGTTATCCTACCAACAATAAAGAACATAGATAAGGCACGTGTCCATAAATGTATTTTATAATGCCTATTTAAGGCCTTTATATCCTGCCTTTCCAGGGTGCTTGAGGTGGTTCAGGTTAAGTAACAAGTGGGACACTTTATAATTAAAAGGAAGGTAGCAGCATTGACCCACAAAATAATAAGCTGTGGACATACCTAGAAAACAAACAAAGAAACTCTATAAAGTAAACTGTTGGAAATAAGAGATGATGTGATTGAATTGAGAGCCCTGCTTCCCCCAAAGAGAAGAATGACATTGTTCAAACCACTATTCCCCCAACCTGGTGCTTTCCAGATGTTTTGGACTACAACTCCCCTAAGGCCCTGCCAGAATCCCATTTGCTAGCTGAGGCTGATGGGAGTTGTAGTCCAAAACATCTAGATGGCGCCAAGGTTGGGAAGGCTGGATTAAACAGCCAACCTTGGCTTGATCCTGTCCACACAATCCTGATCCAGAAATCAGATCAATTTACTGATGGATAATGTAACAAAGGGGGAATTTAAGTCTTGAAGGGCGTAGAACCTCTGATGACAATGGCAGTGCTGCTTATTATCAGCATTATCTATGAAACACAAAGTATCAGAGCTACAACAGAAAGTATAGTGACTATTTCCTTTGACACTTACGGCTCCTTTGCAGTACAAACGCAGACGCCCTTCCGGAGTCCTAACAATTACAGACATTCGTTTTCTGTCACTGGGAAGAAAAAAAAAGCAGCATTCATTGTAGTTCATGTGTTATCAACATCTGGCAACGTGCCTGCCAAATGGTCTTCAGGCACAGCCCCATGGGCAGCTCAGCTGATTAGTGTGGTGCTGTTAATGCCAAGGTTGCAGGTTTGAGACAGCTGCCTATTTTGAAGTCAGGTTATCCCCATCCAGATACGGCTGCTACCGGGCCATCAGCCAAAGCTGGTAGAAGGCACAGGGGCATAGCAAGGTAAATTGGTACCTGGGGGCAAAAAAAAAATTGTCAACCCCCCCCCCAGGCATGGGAAGGTCAGGTGGTACCCGGTGCAGAAAATTTCTTGTCAACCCCCCCATTGATCCTCCCCCCCCCCCCGCAAAAATTGTTTTACGTTATTTCATATTTTCTTACAAAGGAATAATAACAAGTAATAATAATAAATAACTTATTTATATCCCACCCTCACCGGCCAAAGTCGGGCTCAGGGTGGCTAACATCAGATACATAACATTGGTATAAAATCAAACAATAATTAAATTACCTCCTAAAAACATCTCAAAATCAAATTAAAGTCTAATTATTTGGCTTTGCACAGGGTTAGGGTTGCGAACAGTAAAGTGTTCTCTGAACTGAAATTTCAGCCTTTATGACATAGGAAAACAGCCAAGTGAACAGCTATTTTGGTGGAGGAGGGTCAAGATATTAACCGATATGCATGAAATTTCATATATAGCCATATAATCCTTAGTATAGTAAGAGAAGACCTTCGGAGCAGGTATTTTCCAAAAAAAACCTCTGCATTATTAATTCACGTTGCGTGACAGGTCCTTTATGAATGAAAAGAATTTTGGCTAGCCAAACTTACAAGTAGGGAAGTGAGAGATGGTTTCAAGTGAGTGTTGCATGTAAGAGTCCAGTGGTTTGAGGAAACACCTACAATACCGATCTTTTTGACCCAAAGAGGAAGAGCAAATGGTTTAGGGTTGTGTAAAGATATATAAATATGAGTAATGGGGGAAATTTAGAGGCTCAGTGTCCAGAAATGTATTGTAATCAAGCCCAAGTAACCATTTCCTATAGGACATGGTTTATGAACAACCAAATTACTTTAGAATTAATATGAAAATGTATTTATGAATAGAATATACCGAAGTGAACAATTGCTTACTGGCAAGAGAACAACTTATATCACATCTGATCCTAATACCGGCATGGATGTGTAGCCAGCTAACTTCAGTGGGACTTCCTAGTTTCCGTTCCTTAAGATTGCAGTGTAAACAGAACTTCTTTGCGTTTAGTTTCACATGCGTTTTTATGACACTTAAGCACAGAAAATTGTAGTGATTAAGCAAGTGGTAACGAAAGGAAATGCCAGTGCAGAAGAGATGCCAGGGTCCACACCTGGAGAAGGGAAGACTAAGAGGCAATATGATAGCCACCTTCAAGTATCTCGTGGGAGATGGAGCAAGCTTGTTTTCTGCTGTGCCCCAGAGGCTAGGACCTGAACCAATGGAATCAAGTTATAGGAAAGGAGATTCTGACTAAACATTAGGAATAACGTTCTGACAGTAAGAGCTGTTTGACAATGGAATTGACAACCATTCAAGTGGCAGACTCTCCTTCACGGAGGTTTTTAAACACAGATCGGATGGCCACCTGTCAGGGATTCTTTAGCTGTGATTCCTGCATTGCAGGGGGTTGGACTAGATGAGCCTTGGAGTCCTTTCCAACTCTAGAATTCTATTATTCTACCATACATTTAAAGCCCACCCATTAGACATTTAAAAGTGTGTGACTTCCTCCAAAGAATCCTGGGAATTGTCATTTGCTAAGGGTACGCGTGTGGCGCTGTGGTCTAAACCACTGAGCCTAGGGTTTGCCGATCAGAAGGTTGGCAGTTCGAATCCCCACGAGGGGGTGAGCTCCCATTGTTTGGTTCCTGCTCCTGCCAACCTAGCAGTTCAAGTGCAAGTAGATAAATAGGTACTGCTCCGGCGGGAAGGTAAACGGCGTTTCCTTGTGCTGCTCTGGTTCACCAGAAGTGGCTTAGTCATGCTGCCCACATGATCCGGAAGCTGCCTGCGGACAAACGCTGGCTCCCTCGGCCTATAGAGCGAGATGAGCGCCGCAACCCCAGAGTCGTCCGCAACTGGACCTAAAGGTCAGGGGTCCCTTTACCTTTATCTAAGGGTACGGTACTGGGAATTTCAGGTATATGAGGGTGAAAACTACAGTTTCCAAGATTCTTTGGGAGAAGTCATGTGCTTTATATATGTGTTGAATACATACTGCGGATCTGTCATTAGTCTAATGGCTTGGAGAAGTCAAATGTGGGCCAGATCCTTTGAGAAATACAGATCAGCAATCATGGAGACTGAAACAGCCCTTCCTAATCTCACTTTCTATATAAATGAACGGCATGTCATTATTTTGAAATTAATGAACTTCTTTCTTCTCTCTTTCTGAATTAGATTAAAAGCAGAGGACTCTACCAAGAATACATTTTGCCATTGATGTCTTCTTACAGGGGACTGCTTGTTTTGCGGAAGAGGGGGGCGTGACTGAAAGCTCCATCAAACTTCTTTTTTTAGGGAAAAAAAAGTTATTATTTTTTCCCCTAGGACAAAAACAGTAAACATACTGGAGAGTTGGAAAAGAGGGAAATTTCACCTACTTTATGATCAATCTTCCTAGGATTTAATTCAATTCTTTTCACTGGGAGACAAATGGTGTACCAGGAAGGTACTACAGTGTAACCAATAATTTAAATTATATAGGGCTGTTTTTTTAAAAAAAATAGAAGATAATAAAAAGTGCATAGGAACTGACACCGGGGACACCCATGTAGGCAATGAAATTGCAATGTAATTGATATTATCAAGCCAAGTATAGAGAAGTATAATTCAAGTATAATTCAACCAATTGCACAGAACTAAATCATACGTTTATAATTACATGTACTCTTTTTTAGGGCCTTCTTGGTAGTGGCACCCGCCCTGTGGAATGCCCTCCCACCAGATGTCAAAGAGAAAAACAACTACCAGACTTTTAGAAGACATCTGAAGGCAGCCCTGTTTAGGGAAGCTTTTAATGTTTAATAGATTATTGTATTTTAATATTCTGCTGGAAGCCGCCCAGAGTGGCTGAGGAAACCCAGCCAGATGGGCAAGGTATAAATATTTATTTATTTATTTATATTATTTATTTATTTATTTATTTATTTATTTATTTATTTATTTATTTTCAATCAACTAAACATTTCAATGGGGGCCTAAAACATTTCCCCAAAGATTGCACAAATTCTTTTTAATTTTGCATGGTTTTGCTTTGCTTCCCATCCTTCTCAGGAGCTACTTTGGCACAATCCATTTAGAGAGGATTGTTGAGCATGATATCCCAGACAGTTAGGGATCACATAGCAGCATTACGACATCATGATGTAGTGTAATTCCCTGGTGCATTCTGTCCCAGAAACTTGGCCAGCCTTCTCACAGCTGCTAAACTGCCATTGGAAGCAGCAGCAGCAATCTCTCTCTCTCTCTCTCTCTCTCTCTCTCTCTCTCTCTCTCTCTTTCACACACACACACACACACACACACCTCTCACACAATGTATTAGACTGTAAACTGTTCCAAACTGCTGGAGGTAATCATGTTGGGGCAGGTTGTTTTAAGGGTTTTTCAAAAATTGAGTTTTCTCCACTCCATTTATCACCTTTTCTTAGGTACTGAAATAGTTATAAAATCTAATTACCTTGAAAATTCCAAAACATTGAGGATCTCATATGTCTCTTCTCTTCCTAGCTGCAAACACATGAAGCAAAAATTGAACCACGTTAAGCAATACGAACATGCAAAGAAGCCTTGCTTCTTTCGAATGCCCACGTTGAAACATGTGACAATAGCCCCCTCTTCTGGGCAGAATGGTGTACTTATTTACGCCTCCAAGAGCATGGCAAAGTGCACAGAAAATATTTCATTCAGCATGAATTCTCCAAGTGCATCTGTGGAACATCTGTGGAGAACACACCTTCATAAGATTTTATGGTAAAGTGTGCAGAGGTCTCTTATTCCACAGTGATGGGCTGTCCTTCTTGGTAAGACACCTCCAGTGACTTTAACATCTGATGCACAATTTATGTTATGGCATTCTAAGTCAGTGTTTTTCAACCTTTTTTGGGCAAAGGCACACTTGTTTCATGAAAAAAATCACGAGGCACACCACCATTAGAAAATGTTAAAAAATTTAACTCTGTGCCTATATTGACTATATATAAAGTAATTTTTCAATTTTTCCCACAGCACACCAGGCAACATCTCGCGGCACACTAGTGTGCCGCGGAACAGTGGTTGAAAAACACTGTTCTAAGTCACAACAGAGCTCAAAGCACCTACCATGAACATGGGTACTCTGGCTTATACCAAGCAGGCCTACTGATCCACTCTAATCAATACTCTCTATGCCAGCGTTCTTCAACCTTGGGTTTCTCAGATGTGGGTGGACTACAACTCCCATCAGCGTTGACCACTGGGCTAGGATAGCTGTGGATGATGGGAGTTGTAGTCCACCCACACCTGGTGTCAGGCAAGGAAGGTCCAGAGTGAGGAACTCACTCTTCATTGTCAAAACAACACTGACAAAGTTAGGGAAAGCCGTGTCTCTCAGCTGCCCCTAGTTGTGCACCCAATGAGGCAGTTGCAGCAACAGAGTAGCCCCGCTCCAGACCTCAGCTTATGTATCTCCCCCACCCGACCTGCTTGTAAGCAGACAAAGGCTGTGCCTGCTTGTCACCTGCTTCTGCTCCTCCCACTTCCATCCTCTTCTGGTCCTGGGAGACAGTAGAGGAGGTGGAGGTGGAGGTGTGGAAGCCCTTGACTCTACAGCAGCCTGACCGGTCTCTCCTTCCTGCTGCACCTGTTGTTCACTCTCCACTCCTGCAGCTTCTCCTGCCTCTGACTCTCATCTCCTGGCTGTCACAGGTTTCCCCAGATGACCAATCCCTTCTTCCAACCCCACTTTCTCCCACTGCCCACTCCTCAGTATCCAGCCAGTCCCTTGACATCTGGCGACCCAAGACTGAAGAATACTGGTCTACACTGCCTGGCAAGATTACAGATTGCAGACCAAGATTACAGATAGGAGCCTTTTCCTAACCCTACATGGGGATTGAAAGTAGCACCTTTTGCATGGAAAGCATGTGCTCTTCCTACTGAGCTACAGCCCTTCCCCAAAGGTCTGGCTCCCAAGGCACCACTGGGAATCAAACACAGTTTAATAAGCAGGTGCTTTAGCCAGCTAACCAATGGCCTTCCTACAGATCCCCTGACCAGCACTATTTAATTTATTTATGCTATTTATGGGTGACCATAGAGTTCTCAGAGTTGCTTAGAGCTATCCTTTTATACATGCTCTTACCGCATCGATGATAACAGAATCCGGAGTCCGTCCGGTGAAGACGTAGCCAAGCTTTTTTGCTCCTTTGACTAAGGCTCCTTCATCTGTCAATAGAAACAACCTGCCTTTACGGGAAATTCATTACAAATATAGCAAATGGCTTTATTAACATAAAAGTAAATGGAATATCACTGAGACTACAAGTGCTGTAGAGCATTTGTGAAATTATATACCACAGGTTCCTACTGGAAGACTTACGTCTCTTTTGCCCATTCTCAGCATTTATTTTTTTTAAAATCATACCCCATTTTTTTGTGTAACTCTCCCCCCCCAAAAAAAAAACCCTGAAGTGACTTACCAAAATAGTAATAGTAATAATAAAAAGAGAAAGAGAGAGAGGTTGCATTCGGACATAACACTAAGCCATGCCATGGCTAGCTGACACGTGTAGTGGTTACGAATGTAAGACTTGGACCTGAGTGGGTTCAAATTCCCACTCAGCCATGAAGCCCACTGGGTAACCCTGAGCCAGCCACTCGCTCTCAGCCTAACCTACCTCACAGGGTTGTGGTGAGGATAAAATGGGTGAGAGGGAGGAGCGTGTATGCCACCTTGAGCTCCTTGGGAGGGAAAGGTGGGGTATAAATGTACCGTATTTTTTGCTCCATAAGAAGCACTTTTTCCTCCTAAAAAGTAAGGGGAAATGTCTGTGCGTCTTATGGAGCGAATGCATGGTCCCTGGAGCCAAATTGCCCAGGGGGGAAAGGCAGATCCTGCTTTTTCTGTTTTAGAAAGAGCTAAAGGCTAACAAGAGGGGAAGAGAGTGTTGAAAGGCACTCCAGCTGATTGCAGGAGATCGGGGAGGGAGATAAGGGAGCTAGCTCCCTTCCTGCCCCACCCAGGCCCCTTGCACAGTAGTTCCTTTGGGAGGGCTGAGGATTCTGGGAAATTGAGTTTTTCAGCCATTTGGGGCTTTCTGTTACTTTTCCTCTTGCTTTCTATTATTTGCTGGTGCTTACTGGTTTGCTTTCTTCTTGCTTCCTATTACCCACTGGTGCTTACTGGTTTGTACTGGTTTGCTTTCCTCTTGCTTTCTATTACTTGCTGGTGCTTACTGGTCTGTACTGGTTTGGACTGGTGCTTACTGGTTTGTACTAGTTCGCTTTCCTCTTGCTTCCTATTACTTGCTGGTGCGTACTGGTTTGTACTGGTGCGTACTGGTTTGTACTGGTGCTTACTGGTCTGTACTGGTTTGTACTGGTGCTTACTGGTCTGTACTGGTTTGTACTGGTGCTTACTGGTCTGTACTGGTTCGCTTTCCTCTTGCTTCCTATTACTTGCTGGTGCGTACTGGTTTGTACTGGTGCTTACTGGTCTGTACTGGTTTGTACTGGTGCTTACTGGTCTGTACTGGTTTGTACTGGTGCTTACTGGTTTGTACTGGTTCGCTTTCCTCTTGCTTCCTATTACTTGCTGGTGCGTACTGGTTTGTACTGGTGCTTACTGGTCTGTACTGGTTTGTACTGGTGCTTATTGGTTTGTACTGGGTCGCTTTCCTCTTGCTTCCTATTACTTGCTGGTACATACTGGTTTCTACTGGTGCTTACTGGTCTGTACTGGTTTGTACTGGTGCTTACTGGTTTGTACTGGTTTGCTTTCCTCTTGCTTCCTATTACCTGCTGGTGCTTACTGGTCTGTACTGGTTTGTACTGGTGCTTACTGGTTTGTAAGCAATGCTTTTCCCCCTTTACAAAAGCTGCACAAATCTGAACTGATCCTCAAAAAGCAGGGCTTTTCCCTTTGCAAAAAAAAGCTGCAAAACTTTGAGCTGATTCTCAAAAAAAAAAAACCATGGGTTTTAGAGGAGGAAAACCAGAAAAACATTATTTTCCTGGTTTCCTCCTCTAAAAACGAGGTGCACCCTATGGTCCAGAGCGTCCTATGGAGCGAAAAATACGGTAATAAATAAATAAAGAAGAGGCATTATCAAAGTTCAAGGACAAAGCATGGCCTGGGGAGAGTTCCAAGGGCCATATTTAGGCATCAGGCCTGAGGTTCCTTACCTCTGTCCTAGATAATATTTTTTAAAAAACCTCAAGACGTATACTGCCTCTGACAAACATGGGCTTGCCATCTTGGGCCCTCATTAAGGAAACCACCTCATTCCCTTCCTCTGCTGTTCTCCTTGCTCTCCATCCCCTTAAGAAAAGGAGCCAGTGACCAACCTGGAGAAGAGGCCTGGTAGATGATTGTGTTTCCGTCTCTTTCTGGGACAACGGTGTGACACACAGCCAAGAGAGTGAGGAATTCTCGGATGTGAGTAGCTGTGGGCTGAAAGGGAAGATCCACACAACAGTCATGCCACACGGAATCCTGAGGGAGTTTCTAAGTCTCTTGCTGTATTTATTAGAAGAGGAAAACAGGCACTTGGGTGGTCAATGGAGCTCTCCTCGGTTACTTTGTGGTTTCTGCCCATTATCTCCTTCAATGGTTACTAGTTGCGATGACTGTTTCACCACCTACAGGATCAGAGGCCAAATCCCTCAGGATACCAATTGCTTGGCCACAAAAACAGAAGAGGGCCTTTCCAGAGGCCTCTGGTTGTCCACTGTGGGAAACAGGACACTGGGCCCTTGGTCTGATCCTTGCATTAGTCCGTCAAATACAGAATAATTACACTAGTTAGATCAGTGTTTCTCAAACTTGGGTCCCCAGCTGTTGTTGGACTACAACTCCCATCAACCCTAGCTAGGAGGGCCCAGTGGTCAAGGATGATGGGAGTTGTGGTCCAACAACAGTTGGAGACCCAAGTTTGAGAAACACCAAGTTAGATTATTAGATAGACCATCAGTCTGATCCAGCAGAGCTCTCCTTGTGTTAACCTCATCAAATACAAGACAATTAAATCAGATATTAGCTAGGCCTTTGGTCTGATCCAACAGGATTCTTCTTATGTTAGCCCCATCAAATACTAGTCAGATTATTGGAGCTCAACCACAAAAGGCAGCCTTTCCCAACCTGTAGCCCTCCAGATGCTTTGAACCAACTCCCTGTGGTTAAACTCCCTGTGGGTTAAACCACAGAGCCTAGGGCTTGCTGATCAGAAGGTCGGCGGTTCGAATCCCCACGACGGGGTGAGCTCCCATTGCTCGGTTCCTGCTCCTGCCCACCTAGCAGTTTGAAAGCACGTCAAAGTGCAAGTAGATAAATAGGTACCACTCCGGTGGGAAGGTAAACGGCGTTTCCGTGCGCTGCTCTGGTTCACCAGAAGCGGCTTTGTCATGCTGGCCACATGACCCGGAAGCTGTACGCCGGCTCCATCAGCCAGTAACACGAGATGAGAGCCACAACTCCAGAGTCGGACACGGCTGGACCTAATGGTCAGGGGTCCCTTTACCTTTTACCATCAGCCCCAGCCAGGTAGTTCAATACTGTACATCTGGAGAGCACCAGCTGGGGAAGGCTGCACTAAGGAAGAAAGAACAGCCTGCCCAGATCAGACCAATAGTCCCCTCTTGTTTCTGGGTGAGTTGTTGCAGGCCTTTATTGCTCACACAGCAAATACATCACCTACATGCCCGCAGCTCAAGCTCTGTCGGCAGGCAGCAAGCTATCTTAACCTCCCCAGTGCAGCTGGCCTTAAGAGGGGCATCCTATGATTTCCTTGTATTGGAATCAATTATTCAGTCTGCTTTTGTCCTTCCATGTTCACAGCTTACAATAGGTTCCACCCACCCAGTTCTAAAGCAACAATGAGGGCCTTCTTATCGCGTCAGCCCTTCCACAGAGCCCTTGTCTCTCCTCTGACATGTAGTGTCAGCAGTGGTGCTGGATTTATTCCTCCGCCTGCTGCCGAACCAAAATGTCAAACTGATTACAACAGCAAATGCCCTGCTGTGTATGGGTGGTGTGTGGATAACAGTATTTCCCACTTTCCAATTCAAGCTGGGAAAGGGGGACTTTTGTGTGCATCTATCAGACCTTTTTTTTTTTATAAAACAACAACAACAAACTGAATTGCAAAGATAATATTGAAATACTGCAATATTTATTTGCTGGTCACTATTCAAGTCTAAATACCGTATATTCTTAGGGCTCAGAAAGGTCAAGTGTAAATGTGAGCCTTAACCCCAAACTATCATCCAGGGTTTTTTTGTTTTTTGAAAATGAATGAATGTGTGAGTGTGTTTTCCTCTTTGATTATAAAAATATTTATATATTGCTATTCATAAAAAAAAATATCGAAGTTGTTTACAACAATTATACAGAAAACCATACAATAAAAACATACGGCATTTTAAAAATTGGAAATCAGCTAACTATTTTGGAAAGATGTATTCTCAATTGCTTGCATAAGCCTGATGGAATGGAAGATGTTTCAGCAGGTGTGTAAAAGTTGCAATGGCAGGTGCCTGCTGCTTTCTGAATCACAACCAATTCTTGGGAGCCTTTTGAATCAGGGATGGGCGACTCCTGTCAATTTTGGTTACTCACACCTGCAGCTAAGACACACCCACCCACCCTGCACTCCCGAGTGGTACCTACAGAGCAGCAGAGCTTCTTAAGAGACTCTTCCACCCAAAGACAAAGGACACGAGCAGGGCAGAACCATCAGTGGAACAATACTATAGAACTGGGCTTACGTGATCGCTCTCAATATTTTGCAGCAGCCTCGGGTCATCAAATTCGCAAGATTCGCTGGTGGAAGGAGGAAGTTGACTAGACGTCGAATAAAAGGAATGAAACGTTACCTCCTCGAAACATATGCTTCCATTAATAACACACAGGACTCACAACATCATCAATTACCGAACTCGGGCATCAATAGAACCATTCTTATCTGCCTTCCACCAGGACAGTGACTCCTTAGGAGGCAAGAGGACATATTCTTCTCAAACATGCAGGCTATATATTCTCTGCAGCATTGTATTTCCTTTATCCAGAAGTGTCTCACTGGGTGGGACAGAGCCAGCACATTAGCTTCCTGGAAGGTGGTTTACTGTTCCTTACCAGGAAGGAAAGGGGCAGGGAGGTTGATGCCAGGGGCATACCAAGGGGGGAGTGGGGGGCGGTGCGCTCCCAGCGCCACATCTCTGGGGGTGACAAGGCATGCAGTTTGCCGGCTGCACCGCTCCAGCACTGTACGGACAGTGCTGGGATCCTTTGCTCATGGCTGCAGCTGCGAGCAGAGGATCCCAGCACCATTCGTACAGTGCTGGAGTGGCGCCACTGGCAACCCACTACGTAACACGCATGCGCAGTGACGCAACGTAGTGACACATGCTCAGTGGCGGAGCTAGGATCCGCGGCACCCGGGGTGGCAAAGGAAACGCCCCGGGGACGGGGCATCGTGACGACACATTGTGACGTCACGGTGCCCCGCCCCTGGGGCGTTTTCGGGAGTGCCGCCGCCGCTTCTGCAGCCCCCTTTTAAGCCGAAGAGCCCGCTTTTAAGCTCTGCGGCTCAAAAGGAGGCTGTGGAAGTGGTGGTCCGACGCTGCTGCTCCCGGGGCGACTGAGCGAGCGGCGGCGCGTGGGGGTGACAGGCGCCGGCCCCTCCTGCCACTCCCCACGCTGCCGGTCACCCCGGGAGCAGCAGCGCTGCACGGACGGGGTGCTTCCTCGGCTGTGCGCTGTTGCTCCTGGGGTGACGGAGGGAGCGGCAGCGCTTGGGAATGGTGGGAGGGGCTGCCGCTTGTCACCCCCATGCGCCGCCGCTTGCTCCGTCGCCCCGGGAGCAACAGCGCACGGCCGAGGGAGCACCCCGTCCGTGCAGCGCTGCTGCTCCCAGGGTGACCGGCGTTGCGTGGGGAGTGGCGGGAGGGGCTGCCGCTTGTCACCCCCACCCGCCGCTTGTCACACCTGCCACTAGGGGCGTACCGCCCCCACCACCCCCCCCAGCGACGCCCCTGCACATGCTTCATACATAGCAACGCTGTGCATGTGCGCTACATAGAGACACCCCACCCCCGGGTGCACGTCATGTTTGCCACTCCGGGTGCCCGAGCAGCTTCCTACACCTCTGGTTGATACAATGCTGGATTGGCTCCACTGGTGCTTCTGCCTGGTTCTAACTCCCCCACCACCTCACCCTTCACCCTCTCCCTCCCGGAAAGCAACACTGACCCACCTGGAGATCCACTTTCAGCTCTTATCTCCACTGCAAATAGAATGCAGTTCACCCATTTCCCCAGTTCTTATTACTGCCTCCCCTCCAGAAGCATTCTCACCTTTGCCTTTCAACTTGGATTACTGAATCACACTGGGGTGGGGGGTGGGGTAGGGGGCTTCCCTTGGACTTAACCCAGAAGCTGCAGCTAGGCTGTTTACATCATATAACATCCAAGGGAGCCGCACTGTTTGCCAATATGCTATCAGAAACAGTTCAAGGTTTCACTTTTAGCATTTAAAGCACTGAACAGTCTGGATCCAGGTTGCTGGAGGGGATAGCCTGCCTGTTATATATCCCTGTCCAGAAACTGTGTTTCCCAGACAGTGGACCTCATGCCATAGAGACCAGGCTTTTAGTGTTGCAGCTCCAGCATTCTGGAATTAAATCACCAGATGAAATTAAATCAGCATCTAGTGTTTTGACATTTAGGTGGCTATTGAAGCTTTCCCTGAACCATTTTATGGAACATTAATCTTACAATTGTAGAAATGGTTATATTGCTTTAAAAAAAAAAGTTTATGGAGTTTCTCATCTTTTACTTTTTTATTTTATTGTACAGCGCTTCGGTAACTTTTGGTTGTGAAGCAGTTTATAAACCTGCAATTAATTAATTGCTTAATTAACCTCCATTAGCCCCCCAGTGGCAAATCTCTGCAAAACGTGCTCAGTGTTTGCCCACTTGAACCATTCCACAAAGCTAAAAGAGACACATGCCCCTCAAACTAACGTCAGTCAATATCTGCTTTACCTGAAGTCTTCTGATGAACATTCTCTTGCCAATTCCGGAAAGTGTCTAAAAAAAGGAAGGAACATGCAAAATTGGTGGGTAAGTCTGATCTGATCATAAGAAAAAGATGACTCATATTGCATACCTGGATCAGGGCAGGTGAACCTAGGTCTGAAAATCTCAAGCTAAAACACATCCATCCAAGGAACCAAAAGGTAAAGGTATGGATGGTTAAGTCCTGTCAAAGGCGAGCTCATCTCACTTTTCAGGCTGAGGGAGCTGGCGTTTGTCCACAGGCAGCTTTCTGGGTCATGTGGATAGCATGACTGAAACGCTTCTGGAGCAACAGGACACTGTGATGGAAGCCAGAGCGCACAGAAACGCTGTTTATCTTCCTGCTGCAGCGGTATCTATTTATCTACTTGCACTGGTATGCTTTCGAACTGCTAGGTTGGCAGGAGCTGGGACACAGCAACGGGAGGTCACCCCATCATGAGGAATTGAACTGCTGACCTTACAATCTGCAAGCCCAAGAGGCTCGGTGGTTTAGACCACAGTGCCACCCGCGTCCCCTACTTTTTTCCTTTTTTTCCTTTTTAGTGGCTCACTCTTGTTCTCTTCTCTCTGTCTATTAAGTATAACCATTTTCCATATAGAACTAAGAATTTGCCGCTTCAACAAAACTGATTCGTTAAGCTATTGCAATGTATCTATATAAAATGGTACATACCCGTATGTTACTCCCGCAATGCTGCATTTCTTAAAGTTCATAATATTGCATGTTAAGGTGCCTGTTTTATCAGAAAACAGGTATTTTACCTAGAATTCAAATGGTAGGCATTGAAGTTAGGATATCCGTACAATGAAAAGGGAAATGCAAATTATACAAGAAGGTGGGCCATCAGAACAGGCATGCTCCACCTTTCTTCTCATGATCAAGCAGAAATAAGGGCATCTAATCCCAATGGCTATATTTGACATCATTTGGAAGAATGGCAGTATAAAAAAGGAATAATAATGCAAATGTATTACTTCTGTCACCTGAACTTAAAAGAATCACCACTGCAGGAAATAATAAGTTATAGAGTTGTTCAAAAGGGCACAGATAGGGCCATTCATGCCACTAAGGATTTACTAGGCACAAGT
This sequence comes from Lacerta agilis, assembly GCF_009819535.1. Classification (NCBI taxonomy): domain Eukaryota; kingdom Metazoa; phylum Chordata; class Lepidosauria; order Squamata; family Lacertidae; genus Lacerta; species Lacerta agilis. The sequence continues at coordinate 23,516,447 of NC_046315.1, forward strand.
TAATTCTGTGTCCAGGGCAGCTGTCTACCAGCTCCATCTGGTACTCAGGCTGATACCCTACCTGACCACAGGCGGTCTCGCCAGAGTGGTGCATGCTCTAGTTATCTCCCGCTTGGACTACTGCAATGCGCTCTATGTGGGGCTACCTTTAAAGGTGACCCGGAAACTACAACTAATCCAGAATGCGGCAGCTAGACTAGTGACTGGGAGTGGCTGCCGAGACCACATAACACCGGTCTTGAAAGACCTGCATTGGCTCCATGTACGTTTCCGAGCACAATTCAAAGTGTTGGTGCTGACCTTTAAAGCCCTAAACGGCCTCGGTCCAGTATACCTGAAGGAGCATCTCCACCCCCCATCATTCTGCCCAGACACTGAGGTCCAGTGCCGAGGGCCTTCTGGTGGTTCCCTCTCTGCGAGAAGCCAAGTTACAAGGAACCAGGCAGAGGGCCATCTTGGTAGTGGCACCTGCCCTGCGGAACACCTTCCCACCAGATGTCAAAGAGAAAACCAACTACCAGACTTTTAGGAGACATCTGAAAGCAGCCCTGTTTAGGGAAGCTTTTAATGTTTAATAGATTATTGTATTTTAACATTCTGTTGGAAGCCGCCCAGAGTGGCTGGGGAAACCCAGCCAGATGGGCGGGGTATAAATAAATTATTTATTATTGAAACAAAATAGAAAATTCTTTCCAGTAGCACCTTATAGACCAACTGAGTTTGTTCTTGGTATGAGCTTTCGTGTGCATGCATTTTGTGTGCATGCATTTTGACTATGGCAGACCAACACGGCTACCCACCTGTAACTGGAACTTATTTTTTATTTTTATTTTTATTTTTATTATTATTATTATTATTATCACTGTGAATGCTCAAGTCTTGTTCATAGATTGCAAGCATGGAACGAAAAGTACTGGACAAGCCAAATGGTTGGTTTTTCACATCGTTCTCTGCCATCATACCACATTCTATTGTTCTTACCTGGCCGAGTTCCTCATTAAGGTTTGAAGTCCTGGCCATTGCAGGTGTATCTGTTTCATGATAATACATATCTATGTCCTGAAAGCAAAGAGAAGAGAGGGTGCTTAAATCGCAAGCCTATAGATGCCTACACAGAAGTAAGTTCCAGTGAGTTCAAAGGGGCCTACTTCCAAGTGAGCGGGTAGAGCATTGCAGCCTCAATCAACATTTGAATCTAAGGTGTTCTTCATGAAGTATTCTATTTTTATCTGCTTCACCAACTATTTACGCTGACGTTTCGTTGCTGTTCTGCTCTATTTTACTAACAGTCTCATACCCACCATTGCTCAGGAATGCTAAGAATCCAAGAACCCAGTGCAGTTTTGAAATCTGTGTTAAAAGCTGTGCAGTTTTGAAAAGGTTCAGTTTACCTTCTTGATTCGAAATAGAATCTAACTGAATCCAAAAATACATACAGAATCTGTTCTTTGGTCTAAGGAACCACCATGCAAAATATGGGTTACATACAAAATAGAGTCAAGGAAGATGTCAACAATTGGGTGATTTCTGCATATTGAAATCTCCTCTGATAAACTCTGAACAGCAGAAGAGACAGAGGGGTCCTGGAGTTTAATAAATTTGTATTTCTTTTGCATATGGAAAGGTGGTTTTTTTCCTCCTGGCAATTGAAAAAGCTACATTTTCTTTTGCATAGTGGAAGTTTAGAAACTCTTCCATGCAGCCCGGTACCACCCAGGTTCTAGCTGCAGCTGGAAGAGATGAAGATTCTATATTTTCATGCATAGCTTTGCTTAAATAAATGTCACTCTTATTTATTCAGCATTTGTTTGATTTGCTTCCCTGCTTTTAAAATCCAAGTACTTACCCAGTTTATAAAAAGAGCCTGAGTAAACTTCACGACTTCCAGAGTCACCAACAGACTGATGGGAATGAGGTTGTTGTACAAGATTATGAAGGTGAGCAGGTTGTATCCAAAATTGCCTGGGATTGTTTCTGCAAGCCAAACATGGAAAGAGAGAGAGAGAGAGAGAGAGAGAGAGAGAGAGAGAGGCAGGCATTGGGATGTGTGCGGGTGGTTTTTTTATTGCGCACATTGCAGTACAATAAAGAACAATAACAAAAAAAAACTGCTACAGATATCTCATGTGCCATTGTTGCAGTATTCTGCTGGAAAGAAGTGATAAGCATTAAAATCAACGACTATCTGACAAAGCCCTTCCAAAACCCAGTGTGAGTAGCTGGAGGTTGTGAACTCTCAAGAGATGTTATTTGCGAAAGTTAGGAATGGAAACCACACCGTGTCAAATTGATTAGATGTAGTTTGGCCCCTCGCTTTCCACATATCGTGCGTCCATCTTTCCATGAAAGCGAGACACGACACTTTCCAGAGTCTAATTACTGCTGACCAATCTTAGCCTCAGGGAGGGAAGTGTCTCTGAAACTAACTCACCATTGGTAACTTACTCCAACAAAATTAAGTCATAGTAAGTTCCTCAAAAAGTGAGGTGTGCACTTTTCAATAAATGAAAATAAATAGTCAGGTTTTGCACGAAGGCAGGGGTCAAACTTTGGGGGCCTGTGGGAACATTTGCAAACTGGAGAAACAGTCTTGGGTTCCAAACACAAACACTGCAGTCAAGTACACACCACAACATATTCCACTGGCTACAAGACAATGTTTCTTTATTTCAGTGGTGTCAGGGGACTGCCCTCGCCGGAAGGCAAGGAGCTGCCAGGGCTTTATCGGTATCGCGAGCCCCCGTCTCAGATGCTGAGCAATTCATCTTCATCCAGTAAGGGAAGCAGTGATCCCTCTAGTGGGGAGGGGGAGATGGGAGCAGGAAATAGGAGTCAGGGCTCTGACAGGGGAAGAGAGCCCTCGCACCAAGCAGAGGCTGGAGCAGAAGCACCCCTTCCGTCTCCCCATTTGTGCAGGGGGTAAGGGGTAGGCGGGGGTTCTGCATCCCGCGCCTTTTATGCTGGGCAAAGAACCGGAAGGGGTCATTTCCGGACTCTGCCGAAGGATGAGCTGGACGTCTTTTTCTTAGCTGCACTGTGTATATTTGCACAATTAAAAAAACTTAGTTTCAGAGGTTTCTGTGTCAGCCTGGTTACTCATGAGCGGCCACTGAAAACCTTACAAGTGGGGAGTGGGAAAACTGCGGGTGCCACAGAAACCTTCCGTGCATTGTGCAACCCCTGCTTTAAGACCATGTGTAGTACCCCAGTAGCAGTGTTGATACAGAATCCCGTCACAGCAAAGTGTGACTCAAACTAGGCTTTGGCCTCATATCTCATAATAATACTTGATTTCTGAGTATGAAAGTGCTTTGAAGCCACCATGTTTATAATCCACATACAGTGAAACAGAAGCACATATCAACATGAGAAAAAAGTTGGAGAAAAGGTCCAGACACTCCTGTTAAATGGAATTTACGTTCTGATTTACAGTTCCCAATAGAGCCTAAGGTTCTTAGACGGCCAAAGAGAATTCCTAAATGCAAACACCTCTGAATTTTAGATTGTAAGAAATTCAGCTTCTGTAAATTGCTGGCGGGAAGCAAAGGTTAGGATAACTTGAGCGAAACGGCCTTTTCTTACATTGTATGCATGGACCAGGTGTTCATTTTAAGAGGCTTGTTTTACCATCAACTCTTGAAAAAGGTCTCTTCCCCACCTCCAGGTCTGATAATTATAAAAAGAACATGCCAGAGGCTGCTTGCATTGTCCTGGAGTTAATAATATGAGCTAACAATGCCCTCTGAAGGGTTTTTTTTTTTTTACATGCTGTAACCTCAGATACTGAGATAACAAACCTCCCTCTGCTGCCAAGTGATTGTTCTTTACAGCCATGATGAACTTCACAACAACTGCACAAAATGGCCAGCTAACTCATGATGACGGCTAAGAAAGGGAAAATGCCTCTGGCAGTTTGCTTCTGATTCAGAGCTGCCTCAGATTCACCCTTGCACATGTTGACAAAATACAAGGAGGCAGACACCTTTTAAAGCACTGTGCAAACCGATCCCAAAACATAGCCCCGCTTTCTACAAATGCATCTCAGAAGAGAACAGCAGCTACACATTTACAACCTGTACTGCAAGGCAATAACAGGGTGCAACTGTACCGTAACCCAAGTAAATGCACGCTTCTATTTCCACATGCGTGTTACCTGGTTAACAGCAACACAGAAGAATATGAGGATGTGCAGTGGATAAACTTTGATGGTGTTTCCTGCTTGGCAGGGGGTTGGACTGGATGGCCCTTGTGGTCTGTTCCAACTCTATGATTCTAAACTGGCATGGGAAGGAGGGGGGATTAACTCTTCCCACATAGGAACATTGGAAACTGCCTTATACTGAGTCAGACCACTTGTCCATCTAGCTCAGTAATGTCTAAACTGGCCGGCAGCAAACCTCCAGGGTTTCAGACAGGATTCTCTCCCAGTCATACCTGGAGATGCTGGGGATTGAGCCTGGGACCTCCTGCATGCAAAGCAGATGTTCTACCACTGAGCTGTGGCCCTTCCCTTAGCAATTCTCCTCCTTTGCACTCAGAAGGCTTATTTCCAGGGGCTGGGGGGGAAGCAAAGGAGCATGGCATTGTAGGAAAAATAAGCCAGAAGGCGAAAAACACCTTTCCCACACCAATTCTGCCCTGCGAACGCTGCCTCTGCATTATCATCCCATGGCAAATATGGAGATGGGAACTCATCCTTCCACCCTTCATCACTGCCTCTTCTACACATCTAATATAAGAGCATAAATTGCACCTGCTGGATCAGGTCAATGGCCCATCTGGTCCAGCATCCTGTTCTCGCAGTGGCCAATCAAGATGCCACATCCTGCACTTAAGGATCCTGTGCAGAGGAAATGTACCATCCCGCTTACCCTTCTCCTCCCACCATTTGCCTTGTTCTGATTCTCGCAGATCTATTTTTACAGGGCAGAGGGGTGGAGTGAGCAGCCAGGCGCCATTAGAACGGAAAGAGCCTTCCGCGAAGAAGCCACGCCATCAAAGCCAGCCCAACAAGGAACTCCTGCAGAGCCCTACAAGTCATTGGTGAGAGCTGATGCCCTCCTCCAAGGAGATTAAAGGGCTTTCTCTCAGCACAGCCACCCAAAGGGCAAAGCATCAGAAACAACAGGTGGCAGCTGAGAAAAGCAACTCAGAATGGCAATCGCCACCAGTAACGGCATTGCTCACGCTATTTAAAAAGCATGCATTTATTGCAATGGTGTGGTGGGGTTGTTTTGTTTTCATTTTGGTAAGCATCTGCAGAATGAGATAGCAGCCAGAATGCATTTTTAGAACCTGCAACCCACTTCTCAGCTCACTGTGAAACGCAATCAGTAAGATCCACAAACCGCTGGTGGGCACACATTCGCACTTAAACCTCATTAATGCCACTGCAGTGGAGTGGAGGGGAGGGGAATTGGCAAAATCCCAGTAAAGAAGTGCACCTTTAGGGAAGGCAGAGGGAACACACATTCCACGCTTCATCAAGAGCGGCTGTAATACTGACATCATGGCATCACCACAGCTCTCTTTATTGAACCTATGCAATGAACAAGCTTTAAGTTCTAAGGATCTTGTGATCTGGGTGCCAAATGGTTGCAAACCTGGATTTCAATAGAGCCAAACAATGCAAAAATCTGAAAGATTTAAATCTCTCCTTATACTATAAAAAACTGTGGGCTTTAGCTATAGCAGACAAGAGAATGTATAAACTACAAATACACTGGGGTCTTCTGCAAAGTGACCAGAAGAGACACCCTTCTTATAACTTCAGTTTTACTACAGTGAATTTCCCAATAATCGTGTCCCCACCACTGACGCTTCCTCTCTCCTCCTTCTTCACCTGTTGAAACCTGGAACAGTGCCCTATGCTGGCCCCAAACAATTTCTGGATCATTGGCCCTGAAACACAAATGCTTTCCTTTCCCTCCCCCTTTTCTGTCCAGCAACGTCTATTGTCTTCTCAGCCTTTTGTACGTCGGTTCCAACTAAACCTGCTAAAGGGAGGTAAACAGGACCAGGAGGAAGCAAAACACAACCCTACCCTTGTATACCTAACACTGCAAAATGATCTCCGTAAGCAGCTGAGACAATAAGGGCAGGTGTTTTTCCTTGGCACCAACGCACAGCTGCTTCTTTCAGGCTGAAAGACCAAAGCAAAAGCCTGGGAGGGCAAGTGAGCACAATATGGGAGTCCGTAGACAGAACATATTTAATTGTTAAACTGTACAGAAGTTAAGGTGAGTACCTTAGCTTACCAGTGCATGACTAAATGTGCAAGAGCCTTAGGCCAGATCCAAACTGTGAGGTTCGCATGATGGTGCTTCACGAGTGACAAAGCAGGAACCCAAACAGTCTTTTGGCAGTTTTATTATGCAAAACTATTTACAGTGCAGAGCTACGAAAAGCATGTCTGTCTCAGTCGCTGGCAGAATCCGGGAGTGGCCCCTTCCGGCTCCTTCCCCAACATAAGAGCTTCGGCACCCCAAATCTCCTCCTACCCTCCTTGCGTTTCACCCCTCTGCGCAATTGGGGCGCCAGAACTGGCGTGTTACCCTCCTGAGCAGCCGGACGAGGTGAGGTGCTGGGGCTCTCAGCAGCATCCCCGAGCCCTCTCCTCTCCCGGCTGGCCCCTTCCCCTTCCTCCCCACTGGAGGTGTGGCCGCTCTTCTTGCTGGAAGAGGTGCTGCTGCTCAAAAGGTGTCAGGGCTCTCTGTAAGCTAACGGATCCTCCGTTCCCCTCAGCGGGCCAGGAGGCAGTTCCCTGACACGAACCATACATTTAAAGCACTGTGGTGCCACTTGAAACAGTCATGGCCTCCCCCAAAAAATCCTGGGAGGTGTAGTTAGTTAAGGGTGCCCATTTGTTAAGAGACCCCTACTCCTCTCAGAGCTACAACGCCCAGAATTTCCTGGGGAAAGAGAATGACTGTTAAACCACTCTGGGGATTGTAGCTCCATGGGGGGAATAGGGGTCTTCTAACAACACTCAGCACCCTAAATAAACTACAGTTCCCATGATACTTTGGGGGAAGCCATGACTGTTTAAAGCGGCACCGCGGCGCTTCAAATGTGTGGTGCAAGTGTGGTCTTGCTTGTTCTCTTAAAGTGACAGTGTTTTTGATTCTGGAATAAGAGGACCACACATAGAGAGACAAACATAGATCTTGCTTACTGTTTGAGCCAAAGTACCAAATGACTTCTCCATGTGTTCTGTTCCATAGTAAGGCACCCACAGAACTCACTAGAGCCATGACGAGCAGGATGCAAAACAAAATGAGAATCTGCATATTGGTCACTTTCTCCACATTTGATCTCTTCAGGGGAGCTTTGGTTGAATTCTGGAAAGGAACAGCCAGAGAAGTGGAATCAATTCACCAGAGCCAGAGGAACATCTGAAGCTGTATTATATACCATCTAGATACTGCCTGCACTGTTTCGCCAGGATTTCAGGCAGGAACTTTCCCCAGAAATACAAGGAGATGCTGGGGACTGTACCTGGGAGTCCCTCTCCTGCAGAGTGCAATGATCAGTTGGGTATAGAAGGGACAAGACTATTATTTAGTCCCAGGTTATACAGGGCTTTGTACACCAGAACCTTGAACTTATCCTGGCATCTTATTTGCAGCAAGTGTAATTCTTTCAGCAGCAGCGTAACAGGATGGCAATGGTCACCTTTCATTGGTGGTTTTTAAATAAGAGGTTGGGTGGCCATTCTTTAGCTGTAATTCCTGAAATGCAGGGGGTTGGACTAGATGACCCTTGGGCCCCCTTACAACACCACAGTTCTATGGTTTTAATCTGCCCCAGTGTGAAGAATCAACAAACGTTCTCACTTCTTCCTTCCCTTGGGCAGTTAGGTCTTAACTCGCCCCTGGGGAAAGTGAGGTGAGGCTACCGTTAGGAAATAAATCTTTGCAAAAAGCTTCATTCAAGCGGCCCATGTTAAAATATCCATCTGCATTTTAGTTGCAATTGTACAGTATTGCTCTTTTCACTTCTTATATTGGATTTTATTGTATTACGGTTCAGATTCCACAGAATTCAAATCGCAAGTGCAATAAAATAAAATTATGTAAAAAATAAAAGAAGCGGTGAAAATACAATTTAAAACTAGCACAGCACATTACAACTGCTAGGCAGGAAGAAATAATTAACCTCAGCAACTTTCAAGCGGGGCGGGAAGTTTGGGAACCACTGTGCTGGAGGAGGGGTGTTTATCCTCCCTAGAAGTCTCCCACTTTGTAAGAATTCAATCCTTTAGTGTGGCAGCACTTGCACTTTCGAACTCCCGGACTACTAATTTCAAGCAGGTGCCTTCACTGTATTCTTTTTTGGCTCCTGCTAAAAACATTTCTGTTAACAGACAACCCTACCTAGATATTTAGGAAGTTGATAAGAGCTTTAATCTGTTTTTAAGCTTATTGTTATTTTAACTTTTTGAAAGTCTTAAATTAATGTTGTTAATTCTTCCTGTAGATAAATTCACTGTTTTATCTTTTTGGTAAACCACCCTTTAAAAAAAAAACAACAATCCAGTATAAACTGTATATGTATATGTGTGTGTGTATAAAAGAAATAAGCAAAGGTGAAAAACTGGCAAAGCTACTCTTTGCTAATGGAAAGCAAACTTTACCTGCATAAGTTTCGTATCATGTCCTGTGTAGACAACAATTCCTAAAACCCACTGAGTGTTCCTTATCTGCGCACCTCTTAGTAAGATCTGGTCAGGTCCAATCGGAACTGGACTGAGGATAAAGAAGGAGAAGGTGGTTGGAGGTAGAAACAACAACATGGTCCAAAAAACAAGATGCACCACAAAGATGTTCTTAAAATTCAAAATAAAATAAGAAAGGTGCAGGCCGAATTTTGCATTGCAGTTCCCCAAAAAAGTGTTTTCTTAGGGGATTTTTTTTCAATAGCAGAACGTATTAGGCTAATTTTCATGCAAATCTGTGTATAATAAAAGAAACCTGCATTAAAATGCTGGTGAATTTTCATGAGGACATTTTTTAAAAAAAATCAAATTAATGTGGAAATATGGAGAACTGAATTTCATATTGGAAAAACAAGAAAATGAGAAAAAACAAAACGGACAGGTTCATCCATCCCTACCAGAGGCACACCTGGGCAACGGCCCACAATCCCCTGTGATCCCATTCCCTCATGCATGCAGAGCCAACACCTCTTCCCAGCTCCCTTCAAGTGTGCATAGCCACGCACTGGGGAGAGAAGACCTTTGAGAGAGAGGCCCAATATCCTGGAGTAAATCTTAGGCACATGGGGTGTGTGGGGTGTGTGCATTAAACATGGCAACAGTTATTCTTCTACCCAAGGAATACCTTTGGCCAGCTAAACGCAGGTTTCCAGTGAAGTCATACAAGTGACGGTTGGGCCCGTCGCACTCTATCTTCCCAGACGTTTTCATCACTTCTTCTTTTGACTGGAGGCAAGCAGTCTGGGTCAAACCCTGCAAGGGACCAGTCCACAAGCACAGTCATCAACTAAACTCTTCTCTTTTCATGAATGAACGCAGGACTACATCGCATGGTGCCCCTCCAGAAACTGTTGGGACTTCGACACTCCCACGAGCCCCGACTGTTGGCCACATTGGCTGAAGCTGATGGGAATTGAGCAACATCTGGGGCCACCATGTTAGCTACCCCGGGATCAGGGCCTATCATGTAAAGCTGCCTGCCTTACACTGTGTTAAGACTCTCCTGGTTCTACTAGAAGTATCGTTCCCACTGTGCCAAGCTGTGCCAAATGCGGATGCTGCTGGGATGCAGCTCAGACAACATCTTTCTCATTTAAATAATAAAAAAGGACAAAACCTGGGGGTGACATTTTCTTCACTACCGAAGGAGGCACATTCTAGGCCATAGTTTTGGAGGAGCCGTAATACAGCATTAGAGCATGCAGACAGTCCTGCTGTTTCTCTCCAGCTAAAAGGATGAGGTAGCAGATGACGACAGCTCTACCTGGAAAGCCACTGCCGACCACTGTGGACCAGACAAAGGACCTGTGGCCCTCCAGCCATTGTCTGTCTCCATCTCCCATCAGCCTCAAAAAGCATGGTCGATGCTCAAGGATGGTGAGAGCTGTAGTGGAATGGCAACTGGAGGGCCAAAGATTCCCCCAGTCCTCATGTAGACAATACCGGACAAGACAGATCACATCTGACTTGGTATCAGGCAACTTCACCTGTTCCCAAGCCTGTGACTACAACCCTGAAGAGGCAGTCTCCAATAATGCCTTCCCATACCCCTCTCATAGTGTTGCAGCTGCTGTGGTTATGCTGAGCTGAGCAATGAGTACATATTTACATGGCTGCTATAATGAACAACCAATATTCAGACATGCAGTAGCAAGCCTCATATTCCAACTAATATTTCTGCTATTCCTAGTTGTCATTTCCTCGACTTAAACAAAAAACAAAAAAACAAAAGATTTGTGTGTGTGTGTTTTTACCTGCCGTATTTTAAGGTTAGTCTCGCCATCGAGATTAGATGTTTCAATATAGCACATCGCCTGAGGTTCACTGTAAAAGTACAGCAACATGTTATATATCATACACACCATGCTTAAGAAGCAACCTCTAAAAAGAAAGGTGCCTGCAAAATAAGTAAGAAAGAATAAAGGTACAATGGCTCAACACACAATAATTCAAGCAGTGATTTCCCCCCAAAACTGTTAATTGAATTTGTGTTTGTTTGGCTTTTTTTAAAAAAAGAAACTCTACCATAAGGATTTTTTTTAATTTTATTTTTAGTATGCAAACAGCACAAAACATTAATGCAATGCAGGCTTTATACAAAATCATGAAACACAGCACCTTCAGAACATGCAGACTCTGGTGAACTGAGGCCTATTTAAGTAAATAAATAAATCCTATGCACCACGGGGGAAACTGATGTTACCAAAAGCAATCCTTTGCAGAAATGTCCAGCACAAATAGCATTAAGGGACATTGGCCAGACTCTGCCATAACGCAGCATCAATTTATGTAGCAGTGTAGCAGAACCCACTTCCAGCACAACACTGTTCTAGTAACATCTGTATGGAGAAACCACAGAAGCAAGACAAATTATGCGGTTCATTCCCCTGCAGAGCAATCCGCCTTGAGGACCAACGGATGCAACGAGATGGAACCGTGTCATCCTCTCAGCCCATCTGGTTTCTCCATTCAGACATTACTTGCAATGGTAAGGGCACAAGGAATTGTGCCTCGTGTTTCTGTGCCAATATGTAAAAGAAGAAGGTATCTTTCACGGAACACGGGAAGTTGGCTCCTTGCTCTTTACCTAATGGGAGAGGGTTAATAGGAAAGCATGCAATTCTGCAGAATATTAAAACTTCAAACAATGGTTTGATGTGCTCACTTGTTCCAAAGTTAGTAACCATAGGTTTTCCCAGTGAACAGGAAACTATGGTTAATTAGAAGCTTCCTGGTTCAATTGCAGCTCTCACACAGAGGAAGGAGTTATAGGTAGGTAGCCATGTTGGTCTGCCATAGTCAAAACAAAACAATTTTTTGTAAAAAAAATCCTTCCAGTAGCACCTTAGAGACCAACTAAGTTTGTTCTCGGTATGAGCTTCCGTGTGCATCTGAAGAAGTGTGCATGCACACGAAAGCTCATACCAAGAACAAACTTAGTTGGTCTCTAAGGTGCTACTGGAATGAATTTTTTTTTATTTTATTTTTTTGTTTTGACAAAGGAAGGAATAAGGGGGTTTGTGTATTTGCATGCCAGCTTAATACGATTGTGCAAATGCAGCCAGTGTGCTGCTCTAGTGCACATTCAGGTGCTGCCCCTGTGAGCTGAAGGTGCCTGCATGTAACTAATTCAGGGAAGGGAGAAAGGAAGGCCGTCCCATATTATCTGAATTTCTTTAAGTGCAAAGATTGTTTTTCTTTAAAAACCTCAGTTTAGCAGAAGCATCGTTTCACACCCACTCAGCATATCTGACCTGGTAGATAAAATGATCATGTCTGCTGGGATGTGCTGCCCATTGGTGACCTTCACAAAGTCTCCCACTGCCACCTGTTGAGCCAGGGACAGGAGTGCAGCAGCATGAAAAGAGAGAAAACGAACAGAGAGAAAGACAAGAGTCCATCCATACTGTTAGTTAGTCAATCCTCCATACCAAGAGAAGCGAGGAAACAACGGTGTGTTATAATGAGGCATTCACAGTTTTGAGGGGAGCCCATTCGCTCGCTGCAGTGACAGAGTCTGGGGTCTTTGCCTCTTGCCAACCAGCAATGCCTCCAGGCTGGAAGGGGCAAGAAGCAGGCATTGATGCAATGGCATCAGAACGCAGGTCCTCGAAACAGGGGAGGGGAAAGGGCTGCATCCAGGGACTCGGCAAGAAAGAGGGAGCTGGGGAGAAAATAGAGCAGACGTGGAATAGACAGGGACACCAGGAGTAAAGAACTGCATGGTTGACTCTGCCCTTTTCTTTTCCTGGTTTTATCTGCCAGCAGTTATCAGGCTAAATCCAGTGGTCTTCAATGGCCTCTAAGCAGCATAACCGCATGAAGGGTTGTAACCTGAGTGAATGGTCCTATTTCAACCTTTCATTCCAATTCACTTTCTCCAACAAAGGTGTTCCAAGTTTTGCTTCCTTTGATGTTTTAAAACATACCGGTATTCCTCTTTTCAATGTGAAGCATACTAAAGCAGCTTGAGTTTTGTTTCCTTCTCCCTTTCATTTGCAAATTTGTTCCTAGTTCACATAATGTGGCAGCTACATCGTACCGACAGAAGGGTGATACATGTTCTGAGCGAAATGAAATGTGCCCCTTCTTCATCTGCCCATTTTAAGCACTCTGCACTCTAGAATAAAATATGGTGTATTCAAATTGGCAAGGAGCTGAATGAAAACATTGTACCCTGTCATCCTTCCTGGCTTTCAGGAGTTTTACTAATGTATTAATGTTGTGCAAATGCCGTCTTACATATTTAATTTCATGCTCTGCCGTACTAGCTCTCCTTTTTTCCAAAGGATTCAAGACAGGCATTATTAACTAGGGCTGTGCAAGCTCCACCCCATCCCACCCCTGACCCAATTTTGGGCTGAATTTGGAGATCTAGCCTTGATTCAACCACAAACAAATCAACCCAGACACAATCCAAATCCAGAAATACACACCTGTATTTTTCCACTCCCAATAGTTAACCAACATGGTCACACTGAACATGTTACAGCTCTCAATGAGGTGTTTTAGTTTTGGGTTTTCTGTTTGTACTTCTAGAAAGCTTAGTGTTCCCCCAATCATGCTGATGCCATCTTTCTTTTTCATGTATGGATGACGCCATTTTGGCTGCATAAGGACCCACCACTTGGAAAATAAACCAACCACTGCTACATAGGACTCTGAACTTGTTTTACCAGGGCTCCTTTTTAAGTGCAGTCCATCTCCTCTCTGTTTCCATAAACAATGAGTGACACATTTATATCAAGCAAGAAGATATGTATTTATGTTACACAATCAGTAATCATTCCTTGCTTGGGATTTAAAATCGGAGAGCACATATGACCTGAGAAATACTAAGAATTGCTCTGTGAAGATATATGAACTAAGAACCTTGAGCACCCATTCTTAGAACCCCAATGCAGATCAAAATTACGAGTTCATTACAACATTGGGAAAGTATCCAATTCGCAAAGCATCTTAAACGTAGTTCTTACCTCTTTCCACATAATATTCTGCCACATCCCGTTTCTTAAAACTGGAAGAACAAGGGAAAAATGAAAACTGCATCTCTCTCTCTCTCTCTCTCTCTTTTAAAAAAGAAATTATCACATATTAATGTGTTCCCTATCACTGATTGGTCTATGAGTCATTAGTCACTCTAAAAAGAAAGTAGAGTGGGGAGGCTCAGAAGACCCTGACATCTCCCCAAAATGCTCTACAAGCAAGTTTTAATGCTACAGCTTTCTTTTTTCATCGGGTTGGCAACTGGGGGTCAAGCAGAACTCCCCCAGGGAGCAGATTTGTTCTAGCAGTTGCTGAAACAACCCCAAATTCTTCCATTAATGTGAAGTTCTAAGTGGCCACATTTGTATGGTTTAGCATTGTGAGAATAAGCCTACCTTATTCCCACCCCTGCATATGCCCCATGTCTTTGTCAGTGTGGTTGTGAAGAGCACATTGGAAACTTCCAGTTTAGAATTAACCACAGTTAATATGTCCTCCAAACACCCAGAGAAAAATAAGACAGCTTCATAAACTATGGGTTGAAGCTGGCTTCTTTCCACTAACCATCGTTAAAATGAACCACAGCCTTGTTTGCACATGCTAAACCATGACTAAGGCTATCCATGGCTAATGTTAGCAATCGTCTATAAACCTTAGTTAAAGCTGAGGCATCACACAATCACTTAAACCTCAGTTTATTACATCACAAAAAAGTTAAATGCAACAGCAAGAGGAGCTGAGTCTTGAGAGTGGCTTGACTATTTCGCTGTTCTTCGCTAGTGACTCTGTAGCTTTTGGGTAATGACAACTCCTTAGCCATAGTTAAGGAGGAGGCCCAGTCGATATGTAACACTAAACCAAGATTAACATTAGCTAAGGTTGAAAAACCAACTAAAAACTTTGGTTAGTGAGTAACCTTTCACAATAGTTCACAAACCATAGTTAGGTGGCCAGGGTAGGTTCACACATAACACTGAGCCATGGTTTAGCGTTATGTGTACACCAGACCCAGAAAGCTATAGTTGATAAAAGAGCACAGGGGAAAGTTCCTGAATGTCAGATCCAAGCTGCACCAGAGGAGGAGGAGGAAATCACAGGCCTAGAAGGGGAGGATAACCTGCGATTATTTCAGATAAATCTACAACATTAAAATGGGGGTGGGGAGAGAATGGGCACTGAATTTTGACCCATAAAGAAAGAAAACCTGATGTTCTGCCAAAACCTCAGCCAAGTCAATACTGCGCATTTTAATTTAAAAACGGGAGCTTGCAAGTAATTGTATAAACCAGTGTAATTATTTCTCTCTCAGATATGGATTGCCACAGCTAAAATCACTTAAGCGAACGGATCTAAATATACTCAGGCAGCTCATCATAAACAATATACTGCTCTATGCAATTATACAGCATGGTGGTAGTTGAGACAAGTGCAGTGAGTGTACTGTCCCTGATTGCTCCAACCCAATTGATGCCCATTTGTACCTTTGTGTAATTAGAGACAATGGGGCTGTGTGAAATGATGCAGAACATGGCATTAATCACTCAGTCGAAAGCATTTCTCATTTTCATTTATTTAGATTTGAATCTGCCATTGCCCATGACAATACAGCAATAAGACAAAGGAACAGGAACACAAAGAAAAATAATGAATATAGTAATTAAAGCGGGATAAGGCACGTTCTCGCAGAATTGATAATGACGACAATGCAATGTCGTTTGGTGCCCCCTTGTTGCAGTGTAATCAGGTACTACTTATAATAATTAGGCAAAAGGTAAAACTTCCAATCATGACTAATTACCAACACGTGGCATCTAAACAGTTATATGCTTTCTCCCAATTCTTCCTCTTGCAGGTTATATTGGAATTTAGTCATAAATCACAAATTATTGAAACCAAAAGTAATCCTTGACCCACTTTGCACACCACAGTAAACCATAGCTGCTGGCTTTCTATAAATGCTTTTATCTGGACAACTTTTCCATTCCCTGCCGAAATATGGAAGGAAGGAAGCATGATCCTTAGCTTAGCGCTGCCTCCAAAAGTTCAAGTAAATCATGATCAGTGAGCCAAAAGCAAACCTTTGCTACAGATTTATTGAGAGGTTTATTGAGTGGTTTATTGAGAGTGAAATAAACCATAATCCCTAGTTTGGACATAATGTTAACCAACAGATCATTGTTTGTGACTTGTGCATACAAGTGGGAAGGAGCAATGCAGCCCAACTCAGAACATTTGCAGTAAAACAATTACCGGTAATTATAGTTTACTGAAATGTGTGAACTGGGACATTCTGTAACCTCACAGTTTACCTATGAGATTGCCTTATGCCATATGTACCCACCTGACCACTCTGAACTTCAGAACTGGCACAGTTACATTGTATTAGTTCTCCAATTGTTTGAAATCCACCTTTTAGTGTGGCAGCACCTACACCTTGGAGCTCCCTGCCTATTACAATCAGATGGGCATCTTCACTATACTCTTTTTAGTGCCTGCTAAAAACAGACAAGTTTATCCAGACATGAAGAATGCTGGCATGTGTTTGATTCCCCACCCCCACCCCCCTTGCCGATTTTAATTATTGTTTTTTACTGTTTTCAATAGTTGTTTTAACTGTCTTTGACTGATAATTTCATTTTATTCTTTTTGTGAATCGCTTTGAGGGCTTGTATTTTTACAATCAAGCAGCATATAAACTTTGTGAAATAAATGAAATAACAAATAAGACAATCAGGTTGTGACTTTCCCCACTGTGTGTACTTTATTTAAAAGGAAATTAAAAGAAGACCTTACCCACTGTTTTCTTTTTGTTCACCGTACTGTCAGCCTTGTGTCTTTTCTATTGGGAAGTCAAAGTACAAACATTTAGTTGGAGAAACACTGAGAAAAGTGATCTGTGCACCCAAAAGGCTAAAGCAGAGCAGAGGAACCGAGAGACAAGACCATTTCTATTATGCTTGACATTTCCCTTAGTGTGCAAAACACAGAACTTTACCATTTGCATCAAGTTCCAAAATGTATCAAGGCCTTTCAACTCTCTAATGGGCTGACCAGCAAATGCACACACAATGAATCTTTGCACTTGCAAGGTGCTTTTGCTAAGAGCTCCACCTGCTTCATATTATCCTGATAAGCCTTACAACACCTTGCAAGGCAAGTTAGTATCATTATCCCCATACTGTAGAGAGTGGAATGAGGATTGGGGAGGGGGGGGGGGAGTCACTAGCTCTAGTTTGTGGAGGCAACTGGGAAAAGCTTGCACCTTTGGCCTCAAGTAGCTGGAAGGGGCCATAGCTCGGAGGCAGAGCATCTGATGCTTTGCATGCAGAAGGTTCCAGGTTAAAATCTTGGCACCGCCAGAGAACCCTGTGTGAAATCCTGAAGAGCCACTGCCAGTCCATGTAGAAGATACTGAACTATGTGGACAAATGGTCTACACACTATAAAGCAGCTTCCTATGTTCCTGCAAATGTAAACAGCCTTCACTTCAACATCCCCCACAGGCTATAGTGCAAACCAAGAACTGGACAGCACGACAGCGCTGGAAACTGTTATAAAACTAACAGATTACAGTAATTTTCACCCACCACTCTCAATAGGCCTCTTAAGAGTGCATAGTATTTTTCAATCCTTACTCCATTTATCCACACAACCTATGATTTAGGTCAATAATGTTACTATTTTACAGATGGGAACCGAGGCGAAGATAAAGCAGGCTGCTGAAGGCCACCCAATAACCACAATGAACCACTATCCGAATCCAATCTCCCACGTCTCCAGCATTATGGACTATTCCTGGCCTGTGTCTAGCAGGCAAACGTTTCCTAATTTCGCTCTTCTACCTTCTACCAACCAAGGGAGCGGCTTTGAGCCATGTCTAACGCATGGTATATTGCTTCGCCTATACATTTTAGATAAAATAAAATAAAAATGCAACTTTGTGCCAGTAATTCCGAGGCTGTGCAGACACCGTGGAGCCCTGGGCAGAAACTTCTGAAAGGACGGATTATTTCGGTGGCATAACTTCATCAGTGTTCGATAGAAACAGGGGTTTAAAGGTCTGTCTCAAGGTAAAGCTGAAATGTTTTGTCTGCAAAGAAATGCCAAATGAATTTGGCTAGGATCCAAAGGGACACATGGGGAGTTTCTGTCTGCACAGCGGCTCGGAAACCTCTAGTTGAGGAAGGCTCTGTTACAGCTACAGTTTTAATTCTCTTTGATGGATGTCTGTGATGAAGTAATTAGTTTTGTTTGCTGCACTTCTCTATCCATTTTTTCCCACCAAAGAACTTAGCTGAATTGTGGTTCCCAGGAGGTCACCTCTCTCCAGGCAACTTACAGGGCCAGGTCTGCTAAATTTTAGCACTAGGACTGCACCACGTCAGGAACAAAGGAGGCTGCCTTATCAAAGGTCAGACAAGGCTTCTCTAACCCAGAGCCTCTAGATGTTTTAAACTACAACCAGCATAATGCTGGTGGTCAACAAAAGAGGTTTAAAGACTCTCTCTAGACACATCTAAAAAAATAGAGTATAAACACTGACAACTGGGAAACACTGGCCTGCAAACGCTCCAGTTGGAGAACAGCCTTTATGGAAGACAATCTTACTCAGCTACAAGTGATCACCAAAGAAGAAGAAACTACAACACCCATCAGCCCCAGCCAGCATACTCAATGGAATCAGATGGTGGAAGTTGTAGTCCAAAGCTTCTGGAGGACACCAGGTTGGATAAGGCTGTCCACCTAGCAAAGCCTCGTCTGTTCAGACTGACAAAAGGTCTCCAGGGTCTCAGGCAAAAGCCCTTCTCATCAATTGCAACCTGATCTATTTTTAACTGGAGGCACCAGGATTGAACCTAGAACTTCCTACATACAAAGCGAGAGCTATTTTTCAGCCCTCCACCATGTCCCTGCAAACCATTATCTGGGCATCACACATCAGGCTTGGTCACTGGCCATAGCAGTAAGTGCAAGTGATGAAATATTGCTCTGGGAAGGAGTAAGAACTGGCAGCTCTAGCACCGATTTCTGGGGCAAGGTCATACCCCAGTGGACCTGCTGTGGACAAAAGACTCAGAAGCAGAGCAGCAACTGGAACATCTGAAAGCTGATGGGAAATGTGTGCACACTTTTGCATCTCCATAGCAATTCACAGGGCAGGGTTCAACTATGTTGTTCCGTGCATGGAACAATGTCCAAAAAAGCAGCAGGACTTTCCCCCTGTGCGCCCCTTGCATTTGTTCTGGAGGGTTGGGGAAAACCCCAGATCACGTTTAAGGGGTAAGCTGGGCGGACGAGAGGGTGGAAAAGTCTTGTTGTGTGAGTGGACCTCTTTCCCCACATGCACAAGTCCTTCAGAGCTATGCTGAATCCCGCCCATTTTTATGTTGTTGAGTTTCAGATGTGTTGTGAGAACTTTGGTAATTAGGCAGGTCATATGACAGAGTTCATATAACTGAGCCGTGCTGCCCACTAAGACTACAGACCCCCATAGACTCACCTATCAGTAAGTCCCACTGAACTCAGTGGGGCTTATCTTGGAATATAAAATTAAGCTTCATAACAACAGAAGAACCCTGATGATCAGAGGCCAGACGCTCATCTAATCCAGTATCCTCTTACAGTCTGATGGAATGGGCCACTTCTAGGTAGATTAGTTGAGAGAATCAAAGGCCTGATTTACTGCTCATCCTCTGCTCTTATCACATTTGTTCTTCTTGCACAGTTTTGTAATGATTCTGGGTGCAATAGGTGAAGGTAAAAGGAACCCTGACCATTAGGTCCAGTCACTGACGACTCTGGGGTTGCGGCACTCATCTCGCTTTACTGGCCGAGAGAGCTGGCGTTTGTCTGCAGACAGCTTCCAGGTCATGTGGCCAGCATGACTAAGCTGCTTCTGGTGAACCAGAGCAGCACACGGAAACGCCATTTACCTTCCCACCGGAGTGGTACCTATTTATCAACTTGCACTCAACATGCTTTCGAACTGCTAGGTTGGCAGAAGCACGGACTGAGCAACGGGAACTCACCCAGTCATGGGGATTCAAACCATCGACCTTCTGATCGGCAAGCCCTAGGCCAGGCATAGGCAACCTCGGCCCTCCAGATGTTTTGGGACTACAACTCCCATGACCCCTAGCTAACAGGACTGGTGGTCAGGGATGATGGGAATTGTAGTCTCAAAACATCTGGAGGGCCGAGGTTGCCTATGCCTGCCCTAGGCTCTGTGGGTTAGACCACAGTGCCACCCGCATCTGGGTGCAATGTCAGAGTGGAATTAAATATCAGGAAACTACATTAATAACTAATACATCCCGATGACAATTGTTGTCCTTTGAATGCAAGGTGTCCACGGGTGTCTCTATAGGCTCCTGCCCCATACACACAAATGTCTCTTGCATGGCATATCTACATTTCAAAGGATCGGAGGAACATTGGTTTGAAAAGACAGAGAAGTGCCTTAAAAGGTAAAGGTAAAGGGACCCCTGACCATCAGGTCCAGTCGTGTCCGACTCTGGGGTTGCGGCGCTCATCTCGCTCTATAGGCCAAGGGAGCCAGCGTTTGTCCGCAGACAGCTTCCAGGAGAAGTGCCTTATACTAAGTCAACCCATTGGCCCATCTAGCTCAGTGCTGCCTCCACTGACTGGCAGTGGCTCTCCAGTATTTCAAACAGGAGTCTCTCACTGCCTAGAAATGCCAGGAATTGAACCTGGGACCTTCTGCATGCAAAGCAAATGCTTTGCCACTGAGCTACAGCACTTCCCCTCCAACAACAGATGGTTGGCCTATTTCGTCCAAATGCCCAACGTATACTCACATAGTCTTCAATAATCTCCTTGATGCCAGCAACTGTGAGAATAAATAGCAGTGGCACCAAGGTGGTATATCTTCCAGTTGGTGAGACATCTGGAATTTGCTGAAAAGGGAAAATAATACTTTTTTAAAAAAAAAAGTTACTAGAACATGGCTATGACCAATGTTTTCTCCTACAGTGGTGCCCCGCTAGACGAATGCCTCACTAGACGAAAAACGCCCCTCCTTCCTGGCTCTGTGTACAGCGATCGCGGGCAGAGTCGGTAAATTGCTTTGCGCAGCTCTTGCTTTGCTCACAGCATGCCGGGCCCGCGCTTGCTTGCCCCGCTCCCCGCTCTCCCAGCCTCTCCCTCCCTGACCCCACACCCCAGTCTTCCCTCCAGCTTGTTTTTGTAAAGGGAGTCGGCGGGGAGCAACCAGCAGCATCCCTCCGCTGCTCCCCGCTAAACGCGGCAGCGGCGGAGTGATGCTGCTGGTTGCTCCCCGCCAACCCTGTTCGCCAAAGCAGGCTTGTTTTTGCTATTGAGGTTGGCTGGGAAGAACCAGCAGCATCCCTCCGCTGCCCCTCCCAGCCTTTTAGAGGAGGAAAACCAGAAAAATGTTTTTTTTTTTCTTGTTTCCCTCCTCTAAAAACAAGGTGTGCCCTATGGTTCGGTGCGCCCTATGGAGCGAAAAATACGGTACTGAGAGAGAAAAGCCAAAATTCCTGGTGCCATTTGCTAAATGAAAAGCAACTTCTGGAGGGAAGCACTTGTAGTT
This sequence comes from Lacerta agilis, assembly GCF_009819535.1. Lineage (NCBI taxonomy): Eukaryota > Metazoa > Chordata > Lepidosauria > Squamata > Lacertidae > Lacerta > Lacerta agilis. Next base: position 23,537,722 of record NC_046315.1, read on the forward strand.
GAAAGGTGAGGGGTGAGGGTAACTTAAATCTATTCTTTACCTGCTGCTTCTCTGCTCCAATTTGTGAGCCTTTCTCCACCGCTTTTCTTCCGCGGGATTCCAAATACAGAAGTAAAAATGGTTTGGTGGTGTGATTTGGAGTAGAGAATGACTGGGCAATGCAAGGGTGAAGCATCTCCTCCCCCTTGGTGCTTCTCCAGTCTAAATTCCCTTGACTTGAACTTTCTGTTTCTAAAAACCAGTGTTAGGACTCTAGAACATAAATGTGGTGCAATGCGTCACTAGACTCTGAAACTAGGGCCTAAGCTAGCAAGCCGCACTGGACTGCATGGGCTCAGTTCTCAGAGCTCTGTTAAGGGACACAAAGGGTGTGCAACACTGACCCCTTTCAATTGGCAAACAATACAAAGGCTCCTGACTGAAGCATCCCAGGATCATTTCAAATGCAGGTTGGCTTTCTCCCTTTGTGTGGTCAACAGGCCTGTTTTACTCTAGCCTGAGCTTCAGAGACCCTAAGCTGGAGAACACACCCTCCAGGTCTAGGTTTAGTTAATGCTACCCTTGGTCCCAGCTCTGTTCTGATACTCTTACATATGGGGGTAGACAACATGTTAGCCTCCATATGTTGTTGAACTGCAACTCCCATCAGACCCGGCCAGTATGGCCAAGGGTGATGGGAGTTGTAGTCCAGCAACATCAGGAAAGGCATGGTGTTGGAAGACCTTTGCACAGAACAACAGCCTGAAAGCATTCGCTGTTAATCACTCCCATTGATTTCATGGAGCATGATCGCTGTGTCATGCAATGATGAGGTCCACAGTTCGGAGGTTTCATCATTGCTATAAGAAAGATATGCCCAGAACAATCACTTGTAATTATATTAAACGGAGTGACAAATGTGGTCAGTTTAATTTCGCAACAGAGGCCTACCTGCAGTAAGGCAATGAAGAGGAAGAAAGCGTTAGCAGCTTTTCTGATCTGCTCATACAAGAATCGAGGTAGAAATGTCACCACGCTGTACTTGGCTGTGCTGTAAGATTTCAGAAACAAAAAAGGAAATAAATGAAGACAATGTTTAGGAGGACACGGGGGGAAACCCGGACCAAGTGAACTGACGTTAAATTAAACCAGCTGGGGGGGAAATCAAGTCAGTTCTTTCAAATAAATATGTGAACTTCAGCCTTTATAAATTGAGATGGCTAGCAAAGCAAAAATAAAAAATACCCAATATGATTACTGTAACACACAGCCAACAACTTGGTTCAGTTAACTGCAGCAAGCATCGTATTCCATATATCAAAACTCTGCTGTTATCCACAAATTCTGGAGTCCCGATTATCAGAACCAGCAAGGTTTTTTCTGAATGTTCTGAAAATCTATTCTTGATTTACAAGGAAACCTCAGTACCATGGACAGTTCTCTATGGGTTGCATGCCATTAAGTCCTACTCAGAGTAAACTCACTGAAATTAATCAGAATCATAGAACTGTAAAGTTGGAAGGCACCCCAAGTGTCATCCAGTCCAACCCCCTGCAATGCAGGAATCTCAGCAAAAGCTAAAAGCTGAAAATGGACCCAAGTTCACCATGCCTTTTAATGATAATGGACCTTCTCTGAGTGGGATTGGCACTGGATCGAACTCTATGAGATTATTTTAGCTTCAGGTTATGCTGCTGAATATAGCACATCTGTGTCAAGTTCTCCCCTTCCACCTCTTAATAAATTGTATTGACATTGTATTGCCAGTAACTTGTTTTTAAAGGAGCAAATAGTTTATTCTGCAAAGACACCCATTAGCAGCTATAATGTTGCAGCATCATTGTGGGTGGGAATGCATGGGACACAGATTAAAGTGCGGTAAGAATAAAGAAGAGGAAGGAAAAGAATGCACTGAGAAGACGGTGCCAAGGGAATAAAATGGCATCAAAACAATGCAAATACATTTGCAATGAATATTTGTTTATTTATCATTTAACACAGTCACACACAGCTTAATAAGACGGTCTCCAAGCAGTTTAAAGAACAAACATGCACAACACCACTCACCCTGCTAACACATGCACATCACACCCAGATTATGCCTTGCAATTCAGCCACACAAATCATCCAGTAACAACTACTTGTTCAATTGCACTCAACCCATTCTACTGCCACTAAACTTGTTAACAATTTTATATATCGCCTTCATCCATGCATGTTCCTGTACAACCAGGGTTCCCCTCTTCCTTCATCTGAAGACCAGCTCTGGTCCTGCATTCCACTCTGAGCGTGGAGGGCATCGGTCCCTTCTCTTAAGTGAAGGGGAACGCCTTGAAAGTGTGATAGCTCTAATCTGAGATTGTGCTCATTCCTCCTTATCTTCAGCCCTCCGTTTTCCTCCCAAATAGCACCGACCATTCTGCTGCATCATCTATAAATAACGAACAGGTGGGTTCGTGCTTCAGCTGACATATGGCATCTGAACCCTGGAAGACACGGAGGCACTTAAATGTCATTATTTAAGGCACGGATTCATTTGTTCCCCTGATTCATACTTGACACCCTCGACATATGCCAATTTCGCCAGCCTCCTTTACCAATACTGTATAAGATCAGCTCTCCTGAGGAAGCTTCCCATGTGTTGTGGGCTATACACACATACTTGTGCAGATGTTGTTCAGAGAACAAGCACAATCATTCCCCAGAGTTTAAATGGAACTTTTCCTATCGCAGCACATAAAGAGGCAATGATATCTAGCTAGCTGAATCATGGCAATGCAGAAGCTCTGTTTACAAAACAACAGGGGAAACCCATGAAAGAGAAATGCTGAGTGTTGGGGTGGCTAGTAATGAAGGCTGTTAATACTGTAGTCAGCTTTATCACATTGCTCATAGCTTCCCTCTCTATAGGGAGCTTCCAGTATCCAGCCTTAGATATCTCAGCGCTTTATCAGGCTGATATCAGATCAATCAGATTAATTTAATGGGATGCTTAAAAGTATTTTTTAAAATTATTAACACCCCACTTTTTCTTCAAATACGCCAAAAATAGTAAACACATACACACAAACAAATACAGACTGCAAACAGTAATATATAAAAGGAATACAGTCGTACCTTGGCTGACAAATGCCTTAGCAGTCAAACGTTTTGGCTTCCGAATGCCGCAAACCCAGAAGTGAGTGTTCCGGTTTGCGAACATTCTTTTGGAAGCCAAACGTCCGGAGGGGCTTCTGCAGCTTCTGATTGGCTGATTGGCTGCAGGAAGCTCCCGCCTTGGAAGTCAAACATTTTGGAAGTCGAATGGACTTTTAGAACAGATTCTGTTTGACTTCCAAAGTAAATAAGACTGTAAATAAGAATAAGAATAAAAGCCAGAAATAAAACAGTTTAAATCAAGTGTGGGAAACATGTTTGGCCCTCCAGATGTTGTTGGACTACAATGCCCATCACACTGACCATTCTTCATGCTCATTGGGGCTGATGGAAGTTGGAGTCCAACATTTGGAGGGCTGCAAGTTCCCCCTCACTCCATTAAACGGTAATTCCTGTATTGTACTAGCAATAGGTTTCATTTGCTCCATTTTCATAATCCATCCATGTTTTAAAAGCAATTGCAATAGGAAGGTTCTTTTTTTAAAAAAAGTAAAATAAAAAATAATTAATGGTTTCATTATTTTTTAAAAATAGCAAGAAAGCAGCATTAAAAAACTACTTATGCAATAAGAACTGCACACAGTTATGGCTGGCAAGGAATTAAAATCCAGTCTATACTAAGGGCCATGTCAATCATAATATTAAAATAGAAATGAAAAGCTGAATAGATCACTGTAGCAAGAAGGCTACAGCTTATAGATTGTGAGTAATCTTAGGCAACCATGAGAGAAAAACTGCGAGGAAATCAGAACGAGGAAATGAGTGTTGTGCTTAAAAAGTGGGGGGAATCTTAGATTAGAGACAGAGGCCGATCTAGTCCAGCATCTTGTTCTTACAGTGGCCAACCAGATGCCTACAGGAATCCTGCACACAGCACAGCACTTTCCTCACTGGTAATTCCTAGCATCTGGTATACAGTTCCCTGGGAAGAGGGGTGGACTGTTAAGCCACTCTGAAAATTGTATCTGTGGGAGGGGAATAGGGGTCTCTTGTTGGCTCTCAGCACCTTTAGCAAACTACCATTTCCAGGATTCATTGGGGGAAGCCATGACTGTTTCAAGTGGTGGTATCACAGTGCTTTAAGTGCATGTGGTCCTAGAAGCATATGCGTATCAGCAGGGGCATCTGTGAGGTTAATGAGCACTGCTTTGCACACCCAACTTGGTACAGGGAAATTGGCGAAGGAGCCAGGTAAATCAGGATGGGAGCTTGTTGCAGCCATTGGGCTTCCTGTTTGCCACCCCTAGTTTAAATAACAGGGCACCATCAGCTCCAACTTCTGTTTATTGCCTATTCATCTGGGGTATTATAGCAACAGTAGCACATTTTGCTCCATCCTTTCTGTTCAATCGATGATTGTGAAGGGGTGAAGAGGGTGGGTTATTAAAAATACTGGTGACATGTTTTAGCCGAGAGTCATTTACGATATACGCTGCACCTCACAGAAGTGGCATAAGAATATATGAACAGAATTTCAAAGAATGCCAGCCAAGAGAACAGCCTTGGAAACATTTTGCTGCCTGGCTCAACACACAATGTGTTTTCACAACTACTCAAATAATAAATCTGGCTCGTTTATATATCACAACCAGTACGTCAAGGCCGCTTCAGATTCAGTATGGCAACTACTGCTGCTCTGAATGGAGCTGTGTGGCAGCTATTACCGTAAGTAAGGTGGGACACATACGTACAGGAACATAGGAATCAGCCTTACACGAGTCAGAACTACTATTCTGGCTAACCAGATGTTGCTGGACTACAACTCCCATCATCCCTGGCAACAGGCCATGCTTCCAACTCTACAATTCTATGATTCTATGACTGGAGCTGATGGGAGTCCCACCAACTTGTGGGGCTGGGGACGAAGTACAATATGGAAGTGGCTGGGCTACTTCAGATGTCAAGTTCCGGGGTGTGGGTGTGTGCACCCTATTTCTTAATGCTCCAGGTGAAAGAGAAAACCCCCTGCATTTAGTAAACTAATATTTCAAAGAGGAAGTTGGAGCAGCTGTCACTTGATTCAGTCATTTACGACATACAGAAAGCGTTTTTGGGCAAGATGTAAGGTGTTTAGAAAAGTCCGTAGGAGCACGTAGGAGCTTTAATTTGCCTTAGTCTCATTTATTGCAAAATACGACAGGTGTCCACTACTTGAACTTTCCAGACATGAGTTCTGACAAGCTTCCCCAGCTGGATAAATTGACCTTTACTGTGGGTGTCTACTTGTTATGGTTTTAGTCTTGTTTTAAGTGTCTTTGTTGCATTTGTGCTTTTAACTGTTTTTAATTATCTTATGTGTAAATTGCCTGGAGACGGTGGTTTAGAAGGTGATTAATAAACTGGTGGTGGTGATAAAATGCATGCAGACCTGCTTTGCTGGCTGAGAAAGTCTGCCATGACAAAGCTTTGTCCTTGCCAATAACTTATGCCCTATTTTTTTTTTAAGAGAAGAGTAGCAAAAACATAAAGTTGATTTTTTAATGGAGGACAAAAGAGCAGTGTTTGCAGAACTCCGAGGGGGTGGAAAACACAACTTCATATTTCATATGTGAAATCAGAAGAGAGAAAGGGACAGAAGGAGAGGATTTTAAAGTGCTGGCTCCATATTCCAAGTACATATTTTACTAAGGATGGCAACTGAACAGCAAACAAAGCAACTCTGGGAGAAAATCAATCTCCCAGATTTCTATTTGAGAAGGTTGGTTAATCAAAAGCAGAAAGTAGCATTGTTTTTTACCTTTCAATGGAACAGAAACCTAAGCAATAAAAATATAATTTTAAGGCTATTTTTCTGCACTGGCCTTCATTGCTGTTATCCAGAGGTAATGCTATTGGCCCGCATTTTCGTGGAACTTTTAATGCACAATGATAGCAAAACAATAAAGGCTTTAGGTAAAGGTAAAGGGACCCCTGACCATTAGGTCCAGTCGTGTCCGACTCTGGGGTTGCGCGCTCATCTCACATTACTGGCCGAGGGAGCCGGCATACAGCTTCCGGGTCATGTGGCCAGCATGACTAAGCCGCTTCTGGCAAACCAGAGCAGCGCACGGAAATGCCATTTACCTTCCCGCCGGAGCGGTACCTATCTATCTACTTGCATGTCAGCTTTCAAACTGCTATGTGGGAGGAGCTGGGCTTTACAAGGACCTATAAAGACCTGAAACAGCACATATATTTCGTCCTTGAGGACAAGCTGCAGCAATGTGAGGAATGGGTCGTCTCCAGGAGCAAGCCTAGGGATAAGTTGATGCAAGAGATTCAGAATACGTTCTGAACCCATAAATATGTTGGGAAATTGGGGGCGGGAACCTAAGCAGGATTTGGGGGAGGAGGACAAGGCAGGGTCAGATCCAAAGCAGTTGGAGAAAGTCAGGACCCAGTTAGCCCCAAAGTTCACTGGGTGACCCTGGGCCAGTTGCTATCCCTCAAAGCAACCTACCTCACAGGATTGTTGCAAGGATAAAATGGGAAGGGGAGAAAAATGTATGCCTCCCTGAAGTCTTTGAAGTAAATGCAGAATATAAGCATAATAAATAAATACGGGGACAGCAGGATAGCTAATGTTAAAAGAAACAAGCACTGTGACAAATAGCAGCTGGGGGGGGGGAGATTTTGATCCCCCACCCTGTGCCACAGTACTGAACCTGATTTCCCTTCTGCCTCCCCAGTGGCTACTATTTACAAAAAAAAAGGAAAGGAAAGGAAAAGATTGAAATGGCTGGGCAAATCCGGGAAAAGGAACCTGAAACGGGAAAACTTACAATATCCAGACTCCGAGGTGGCAGCTCGGGGGCAAGGGACATGGAATTAGAATTTTTACAAGAAGAAGAAGTAAAAGAAACGGAGGAGCCCAGAATGGAGATGAGAAACGCCCTGAGGCTCGATGCGGGGTCTGTTGTGGATGCTGCCTGGATCTGTGGACACTCAGAGGAAGACAATTGGAGATTTGGTTCTGGAGAAAGACAGAAAAAGACAATGGATAGAGGGGGAGTGGGTTGAAGTATTAAATGTATAATCTAAATGGTCTGCCATGGTATCCGAAATCGGAGTGTGAAGTCTGTTAATTACAAGTTTATTTTAAATAAGTAAGGAGATATTGAATCTTAAGTTAAAAGCAGCATGATAAAGGACAGAAGAAATAAGTTTAGCTATAAGAATATTTGGTTATGATTTAGGTTATAATGCAAAGACTGAGATAAGTATGTTTTCTTTTTTTTAAAGTAAAGTTAAAAAATTTTTATAGAGAAAAGTTGTTAAGGAAATAGTATATTGAATTAAAACCGAAGGTGAAAAGGCGGGGGAAGTCAAACGTCATGATTTAGAACTAGAATTTTTTTTTTTGTAAGGTATATAAATAAGAAGAAGAATCCTGACTTTATGTGTATTTGTATTTGTTTTTGTATTTGTAGGTGTGGGGTTGGGTTTGTGTTATATTATGAAAATGCTAATAAAATTTTGTTAAAAAAAAAGAAGGAAAAGACAGGAGGACACATTTAACAGAGCACATCACTCGACTCTTTTGATAAAGACTGGTTACCCACTGCTGAAAAAGGGACTATAACAGATGAAGCAGGCCTAACTACGTGGCAATATAGGGGAAAGCCTTGCTGGAAAGGAACCAGCCAAAAGACACAGCAACTGGTGCTACCCTTACTACCTCCACAGAAATTATCTATTACATACTGTGTGTTTTTTGTTTAAAAAAAAAAAGTTGAGGGGTACTCTCAGTTTGACTCAAGAAAATCACCAGGAAAGGAAATGAAGCCACCGTCGGAGGTGGTAGCAATGAAACTGACCAATCACCGTGCTAGATTCCAACTCCTACTTCACACATTAAACGCTCGCTTCCGTCTGAGACTCAGGAAACACTGTGGCAGGAAATGAGGCCACCATCGGAGGTAGCAATGGAACTGACAATTCACCGTGCTGTTCAATGGAACTGATGATTCACCATGCTACAGATGAAACTTTAAAAAAAAATTAATTTTTAGTTTCTTCTCCCGTTAGACCCACAAAATGTTTAGGGGTATGCATACCCCTGACGTACCCCCCAGAAAAAGTAATGCATCTACACCTGAACCTTCTTCCATGGAGCTGCATACAAAACAATACAGTTATTTCCTTCCCTTTCCACAAACTCTGATGCTAACAACAGTTCTGTGAGGTAGGCTAGGGAGCATGCCTGAGAGAGACGAACCCTGTGAGCTTAACTGAAGGGATATTTTTGAACCCCTCTGAAGCTATAATTGTCAGCTTCCTGCATAGATCTATGCAGCCCCATCTATTGTAGTCCATTTGTTCTGTCACCACTGGCGATATAAACAAGCCCATTGTCAAGTAAATGCACTTAGGAAGACACTTGGAAGAAGAAAACATGTTGAGTCTTGTTGAGTCATTTGATTTGGTCCCTAGCCAAACCTTACGAGTTTTACAATCCTCTTAGTTTTCACAAAGGAAATCTCATTCTAAAATCCAAAGAACCTTTCTTTGGTTAGAAGGCATTCCACTGAAAAGCTAAACCTGTTGACAAAGTGTGATTTGTCAAAAGGGATAATTCAGAAAAGCTACATGAGGGCAGCCTTGTTTTCCCTTAATGTAGAAAAATGCTAGACATGTGAACAGTTGAACAGAATAATATACTCTTCTTCCCAAACAACAAGCCGAAGTCTAGAGTCCCCGAAGGATGGTATTTCAGAAAGCACAGCAGTACTACGATCACACATTTCTCAATTGGCATTTAACAACAACTTACAAACAGAGCAACCTGAAATTCCCTTCCTTCAAGCAGGGCAGTATGTTCTCCTCACTATAATCATTAACATTTTGTGTCTGGATAATCCAAATGGTGTGCCAAGAAAAGGATGGATTTTCTCATTCAATAACAGCAAACAGCCTCTTCTGAGGCGCCATCTTGGCCAGAAGTCCACTTTCTCATCCAAATTGTGTGTGTGTGTGGGTGTAAAAATAATTTTGTGGTGGTGACTACAATGTAGGGCTGGGTGGTATCTGGTTTTCAACATCATGATGTATCACCAGCTAAACATCACAATATAGTGATATATCACAATGTCTCAAAATAAGGAGGACTTTGATGAGGGCATGAAACTATTTCTGGTGCATTTTTCATGATACATGCAAGGTTTACTTTCAACTAGTCACCTGTCTTACCACATGTTTGCAAATACTACACATACACACACACACACACACACACACACACATATATATATATATATAGTGACACATCCTTTAAAGTAAACCAAACAAAAAGGAAGCACTTGGTAGGTTGTTTTTTACTTTTAAATGACAGGCATATATATAGTAGGAAGAATAACAGGCTGTTGAGTAGAATTTTCTGTTATTAATTTATCACCAGCTACGAAGACTGACAAAATGGAACCATCGCGGGAAGCTGTGCAAACTTCGCAAAGAACATGCTATTGTCTGCCTCAGGCCCATTGTACGTTTGTCAAGGGGGACCCATGGCGCAATATCATTGTTATGACATTCCTGTTTGCCAGAGGCCTTCCTGTAAATGGTCTGGAAGCAACAGTATCACTACACCACTCTAAAGTCGCACCACCTTTCAACAGATGTGAAAAAAGTAAGCAAAGAACAGGTGCCGTTTCTTAAGCCGCTTGATAAAGATGTCCAAGTATTCATCCAATATTTCTAAACCACGGTTCAAGCCATAATTGTTCTTAAAGCAGGTCACTTAAAAAAAAAAGCAGGTGTATAAGCAGCAGGATACTAGTCTCATAATGATGGGTTTGAAAAGCCAGGTGCTGTTGATGTTACAAAACAACAGCACCACGTGACTTCTAACAGTTTCAGCAAAAGGAGGGGTGAAAACGGACCAAGGATGGGGGATGTTTTTCAGAGTCTTCTGCCTATCCAAGTAGCTGTTTCTGCTGCCAGTACACACTCCAATTCAAAGAAAAAGATGGCTCCATAATAGATATTTATTTGTACTTCCTGCAGGATTTTTTTTTAAAAAGAAATGTTTTTATTCCATTAATTTATTTAAAAGGGTTATAATCTACCCTGCAACTGGTAGGATCTCAGAGCCGGCAAAATGATACAGACAGATAAAACAAATACAATTTAATACTAAAATCCTTTAAATATATATATATTACAATGCTTCAATCTGGACATCCTATTATACCAACGCCAGCCAAAAGAGAAAAAAAAACATTCAGCTGGCACTGTAAAAGCTACAGAGTAGGAGCCAGCATAACTTTGTTAGGTAGGCCTTGATAAGGGTTTTGCCTTGCTGGCGATGCCTGTTGTGATTCTACTTCAGCATCCCAGAACTGCATGTGTAGCTCAGGTGTGGAACTGCCCTTCTTTTTAAAACGATGGAATCAACTTACTGTGAGACACACCTGTGTTCTTCCTCCTGTTAAAAGCATTTCACAGAAAATGGAAAGTATTAAATTCATGATGCTATAGCCAAAGGTGAAAAATGTGAGTTACCTAGACGTAACACTTTAAAAAGAGAGAGCAAAAACAGCCATCTCACAAATATCAGCTTTTTTCTTTTCTATTTTGGACTAAGATTAGTCGCGTCCCCCCCTTCCCCCACCAACCGCCCTAATCCCTATATCACATGCTCCTATAAGAATACCGGTTTTGCAGCATGTCATGGTGCCAGGTTGCCTTGCATTCCAATTAAATACTGCGTACTTATGAGAATTGTCTCTTGTTACTGAGTTTGCAACTGCTTGCCCGTAAGAGCTAAGCTTAACTTGAAAGTGCTACATTTCCATTCAGTTCAGAAGACCCCTCTGGAGTTGTATGTTTAATGTTCTGTTTTTAGAAACCAACCATGACAACCTCTATTTCTATGGAAGATCTGCGTATGTACATATCAGTCCCAATGGCCAGCCCCACCACTTCTGGCAATGCTGATCCCCTGATGGAGACGAATTGGGATAGAGAGAATGCCTGGGATTAGTTCCTCCTGTGGATGAACACACTAACCACCTGTGTGGCTGTACACAGTGGAGGAAGTTCATGCGCGCAGGTCCTTGTTGGCAGCCCAAATATGCTGGTGCCTGGGAGAGAAAAATCCAAACAGCAACTCCATGATGCTGGTGAAAATACAATGCTAAACTAAGCAACTAGTTGCAGACTTCCAGTGGTGTCCCAATATCTCCTGACCAAAGCAGGTCACCTACTAGAGCCCAGCTCTGTCGAGACTTTGGATGCCACAACCCAGGACACAATCTAGAAAGGATACAGGGGCATATAGATGTTCACACAATTACATGCTCAATGAATGTTTCATGCAGTGGCATCAGTAGGAAGGGAGCACCATGTATATGTATCCTGAGTGCTTGGAGGGATGCTCAGGCAGATGTAGTGGTTTCGCCCCACATCTCTAGCTTTTGGGATTCAATATTTGGTCATGTTTCTAAAATAGCTAACCAAATCATCCCAAAAGCAGCCCCTTTAGCTCTCCTCTCTATTTTCACCGGCCCCAAACTCAGCCATAAATATCTTATTAATTGTTCCTCTTGGTTGCAGCCGGATCAACAACAGCCAGAGGCCGGAAACGTCCTCTGAGTTTATTTTAATGCAAGTTGGTTTAAGCGTGTTTGACTCTTGCTCTCATGGAAAGATCCAACGGGTGATACGGGTGGAAAGCAAGGGACCAAACTGCATCTAATCAGTTTGACATGGTTTGGTTTCCGTTCCTAACTTTCATAACTTCTCGAGAGTTCACGACCTCCAGCAACCCACGCTGGGTTTTGGAGGGGCTATATCAAGATAGCTGTTTTGCCTATTGTTTATCTGATTTTAACGCTTATCACTTCTTTCCAATCGTGCACTGTAACAAGGAAACATGAGGTTGCTTTTTTGTGGGCTGCAATTTGCTAAATGAAACCATTCTTTTTAAAAAGCATGCATACAGTCCTGCCCATCTAGGTACACCTGGTGCTTGTCCACGTGCATAGGCCCCCTGACTAGTCACATACACACCTTTTCCAAAGCATGCAGATCTGTAAGTGTGCAGGCTGCATCCGCAGTGACACCAAACGCATGGCTGATGGTGTCACTGTGACGGTGATCACCATCGCAGTGGCACCCACCCACCAAATGCATCGCACTGTTGCATCGTGCCTCTCAAAGGCTGTGACCCTCGCTAGCTATGCTCGCTTCATGCTGATGTGCTTGCTGGCTACTCATGGCTCCAGCCCCCTGTTCGTTTTATTTGCCCATCTTCTACATTTTCAACCACATACAGTATTCATTTTCTCAACGCAACGGAGAGCTCATCTATAAAACTGTAAGACAAAGGGCTCTCCATCATCCCTAGAATCTGCACAGGCAAAATATGTTAGAATGTTTGTTTTGATCATTTAAATTGGTCCTGACTCTTTTCTTCCTCGTCTGTCACAGAGTTGCTTGCCCTCTGCGTCAATTTCATTCTCAAATAACATCCCTGGATCATCATGGGCTGTATCGGGGAAGGGCCTTAGCTCGGTGCTAGACCATCTCCTTTGCATGCAAAAGCTCCCAAGTTCAATGCCCACACCAACACCCCCCACAACAATACTGACCTAAATGGGTCAATGGTGTCTCTGAACAGGGCAGCTTCTCCTGTTCCAATGACAATTCTTTAAACCGAACAGTATTTTACAACTGTTCTATTTGCACCTTGCATTTGGATTTTATTTGGCAGGTGTTTGGGAGTAAATTCGTACCAACACCTGCTTTGAATATTTGTTTGTTTGTTTGTTTGTTTGTTTGAGGCCTACAAACTGGCTAAGCAGCAAAGCCGCTGACTGGGTTGGACATTAGCAGAATGCTAATTCCGTTGTTAATCCCTTAACATAAATCTATCTACACAACTTTCCTCATATTTGTGAAGGCACACAAATACCTTGGTATCTTTTTTTAGCGCTGTCAGTTTCTGGCAGTACGTTTCATCCTCATTTTTTTTAATGTTTCCGTGTCAAAATCTACCACGTCATCTTTCCACAAAATCTCTCACAGCAGGATTCTGTTCAGGGCTGCTGCTAGATGCCTGAAGCAAAGGGGGCAATTCTTAATACCTGGGCAGCTCAGGGGTGCGCGACAAGTTGCACCACAGCAAAGGGAATGTGCTGGAGCAAACATGAAGACATGGCATGACAGCCCACTGCCAGCGGCGGAGCAAGCTGATCGGGCATCTGGGGCGGTGAGTGTGCCCTGCACCCAGGGGTGGAACCAGCCGCCCATGGGGCAGGGCAAGCTGGGGCAGGATGTTCCACGGGGCCTCCGAGGAGTCTGCCGGCCTCCTCCCACTCAGCCGCCCTACAGCTAAGGGGGAGGCGGGGGGCGGACCGTTTGGGGCAGCGCAGAGCCTGTGGGCACTCAAGCCACCGTGTCACTTCCAGGAGAGACCAGTGGCTCGGATGTGCTGCAGGCCCCGCAGTAAGTGCCGCCCGGCATTTTGTCACCCCCCTCAGTGGTGACACCCGGGTCGGACTGCCCCCACCGCCCCCCCCCTTCCTGCCCACTGCACTGCAATCCAAAGGGCCACAAATTGCATTCAGCACTTCTAATAAGGAATGTTCTTCAACTAGGTTCTCCCAGCACAACCTGCCTGACAGGACTGTTCTGAAATGAAATAACCCTGTGCACACTGCTCTGAGCCCACGTGTGACTTATTTGCCACGAGGAAACGGCAATCTTGGACAAAAACCCCTGGTACAAAGAGCCCTACTGGATCAAGCCTATCTGGTTCAGCATTCTGTTTCCATGTTGGCCAGGCACTGGGAAGCCCCCAAGCAGGAGAGGAGAGCCAAAGTTCTCTCCAGCTTCTTTTCTCTAGCAACTGGTATTTAGTGGCACACAAACTCTGAGGTTAGAGTCAATACATAGCCGCCTTGACCAGCAGTTCTTGGTACAGTGGTACCTCGGGTTACATACGCTTCAGGTTGCATACTCCACTAACCCAGAAATAACGCTTCAGGTTAAGAACTTTGCTTCAGGATAACAACAGAAATCGTGCTCTGGCGGTGCAGCAGCAGTGGGAGGTCCCATTAGCTAAAGTGGTGCTTCAGGTTAAGAACAGTTTCCGGTTAAGAACGGACATCCGGAATGAATTAAGTACTTAACCAGAGGTACCACTGTAGTTCCTTATTCTTCGTCAATTTGTTGAATCCCCTTTGGAAGCCTTCCAAACTGGAGCTATGGTGAATGCCATAGTTTAATTCTGCATTGTTATTTGCTTGCTGGGCTCTGACATCTAACCGTGCTACTGATGGCATGGTCATATTTATTTGTATGGTTGTAAGGTAAAGGTAAAGGTACCCCTGACAGTTAAGTCCAGTCGCAGATTACTCTGGGGTTGCGGCGCTCATCTCACTTTACAGGCCAAGGGAGCCGGCGTTTGTCCGCTCCGCAGACAGTTTTTCCGGGTCATGTGGCCAGCATGACTAAGCCGCTTCTGGCACAATAGAACACCGACACCATAGCAGCGCATGGAAACGCCATTTATCTTCCCATCGGAGCAGTACCTATTAACCTACTTGCACTTTTTGGCGTGCTTTTGAACTGCTAGGTTGGCAGGAGCTGGGACCAAGCAACGGGAGCTCACCCCATCGCAGGGATACGAACCGCTGACCTTTTGATCGGCAAGTCCAAGGCTCAGTGGTTTAGACCACAGCGCCACCCGCGTCCCTTGTATGATTGTACCATCTTCTAACTCAGGGTGGCACTCACAAGATCTCCCATTTAATTCTGACAACAACAGCAGCATTGTGGCGTTGGTTACCCTGAAAGATAGTGACTGACCCTCAAGGTCACTCACTGAGTTTCAGTGTCTTGCTGCTAAAACTAACAAGCAGAAGCTAAAGTTCTTGAAGCTAAAACTGTAACACCCATAATTATAGCTTCCAATATTTGTCACTTATTGTTACTATTTGCAAAGAGTCCAATTAACTATTAAAATTGCATTACAGTCAAAAATGGCATAGTTTTGCTTGCAGTATTTGTCTTTTTCTCTCTGTCTCTTTCTCACACACATATCATCTGTCTTTCAAATATAGCACTGCTTTAACTACTTCATTGTTCCCAGGGCACATCTGAATATGAGGCGTGTGTTTTCATCTCAGTGCCTCTGCAGCCAGTAAACCACTTAAATCTGTAATAAAAGAATAACTGAGGTGGCTTCTGTTTTTCCTTGGTAAAAATAGAAAGTATACGTTTTTCAGAAATCAAGCATCAGGAATGCATATTTTCTCAGATTAAAAACTGCTAAAGCTCCTGCTTGTGTGTTTCTTTGTTTATCAGAGCAAGAACCCTGCTGTGCTCAACACATAATGATGCACTTTCCAAAGATCTTCCAAACAAGCAGATATAAAAGATCATCATTGCCAACCTCTTCTGAGGCTGCAACAAAGGTCTCCTGCCCTTTCTGCCTCCCATTCCCTTCACTGCAATGCGCTCTTGCGGCATGCACAACATGCTTTCCGTGTGGTCCCACCCTTCCCTAATGAAGAATCGCAAAAGAGAGGGAGTCTGCAGGTAATGTTGCAATCCTATACCCACTTACTTGGGAGTTAAGTCCCATTCAAATTAACTGGGCTTACTTCTGAGCAGACATGCATAGGCTTGCACCATGCGGTCACTTCCAGACAACCTGTTTACTGAGCATACACCCTAATTTGTTTGCAGGGAGGTTAGACGATGTTGCATCAAGAAAACGTTGTCCCACACTTTGCAGTGCAACTTCTCATCACTTTCCATATTGCAAAATCTGAATTTTTTTTTGTAAGGGTGGGGGAGAGGGTGTTTGTTGTGCAGGAGCTCCAAATCAACTTTAATTGCACAATCTGAAATACCTGATATGTGGCTGATCTCCTTAAAGTCTCGGAGCACCCCACGATGCATAAAGCGGGGGGGGGGGGGAGAGAACATAAGTTCCACAAACCCAGTTCAAGCCAATTTAGCTATTCCCCATCAGAGCTGCAGCATCACAATAACACATGCGATACAGGGGTTGGAGGAAGACCCATGATTTAACCCTATGCAGTCTGCCCTGGAGAGATGGGCATCTTCCCCGTGTCTTCTTGAGGTCTCCACACATCTTGCTAGCTACTCTTCTTTTCTTTAAGAAGGGTGCAAAAGAGAAGGATCCTGTCTCTGTGCAAAGTCTGTGCCAAGAGCTGCGCTGGCTGACTTTCAACGCCTTTCCAGCCGTAACCATGGTACTAAGAGTTTATTACATCTCCACGACTTCCTCTGATGTCCAGTTTAAGCCTTCTGGGACACTCACTTCAAAAATGCACACACACAAGCTATCAGCCTGACTTGAACACCACCTCTAATTTGCCATGGGAAATTTAGCATTTTCTGCTTGGAAGCGAGGAAACCAGGTTCAAATCCCTGGTAAGCCATGAACCTCTGTGGGTAACGTCCTAGGGTAAGTAAATCTCCCATCATACCTCACAAGGGGTACAGGAGGTTCTATTAGATAATATTTCCAAAGCAGTTTGTACACCAAAAGGAACTCTTGAAGAGTGTTCTTCAACACTCTTGGATTCCCTGGTGTTGTTGGACTACAATTCCCATCATCCCTGGGTACTGGCTAAGTTGGCTGGGGATGATGGGAGTTGTAGTCCTTGGTTGAATACCACCCTATAAACTACACACCAGGAAGACAGCCTCACTAAATCCAGTGGGACATACTTACTTTCTTACTTGTTAAAGAGAGCTGAGATTTATTAGGAGACTATTCCCTTCACAGAGCTAAAATTTTCAGAGTTCTTAGGAAGGGGGATTGTCAAACCACTCTGAGAATTGTAGCTCTATGATAGGAATAGGAGTTTCCTAACAATGCTCATCACTCATAATAGACTGCTGTTCCCAGGGTTCTTTGGGAAAGCCATGACTGCTTAAAGTGGTATGATGATGCTTTAAATGTATGGTAATGACAGGTCCTTACTCTTAGGTAAGTGTGCATAACATTGCGGCCTTAAGCATATTGCTTTGTTTCAGGGAGTAGAGAGGATTCACATTATTTTCAAGAGAGTTTCAGACAGATTAGTAATAAGCCAAGTTGGAAAATGGTAATACTGTTTAAAATATGTTTACGGTATATGTGAGTGTAATCACAGTAAGACAAAACTGTAAAAGTGAGTCAATAAACTAGTTCTTAACAACAATGGGGCAAACCTCCCCAGGAACCAAGTCATGGAAAGCTTCCTAGACAAAACACATCTCAAATAAGGGGGGTGGGAACGGGACATTATTTGTTCTCTGTTGTTTCAGAGGACAGAATTAGAACTAATTGGTGAAAGTTGGAGGGAATCAGGTTTCAGCTAAGCGTTGGGAGAAAATTCATAAAGATAAGAGCTCTCTTGATGCCTGAAAGTCTCACCCTTTATATGCCTAGTCAATCACTGCAGATGAGGGCCTCCCATCCATACCATTTTAACAGGAGGTCTGCTCCACACAATGTAGGAATCAGGCTTTTAGTGTTGTGGTATCTCCCCAATGGAATGCCCTACCCTTGAATATTAGGCAGAGTTGATAGAATGGAGCTGCTATACCCATTTGTTACAGGGGGGGCCCATTCACTTTTTCTAGTGCAGACGGGCCTGATCCAGATCAGGATAACACCAGGGAGCAAAGGGTTAAAGCCCCTGAATACACAAGTACACCACCCAAGGTTGGGATACAAACCTGGCCCACATCCTCCCGCTTGCCATTTGCATTTTGAAAATCCATCCACGCCATCTTTAATTCCATGAATGACATTGTGTTTTGTCAGGCTCTCAGGGTGCGCCAAAGAGCCATCACCCTACTACATTAAATCTTTCTTGCATAATTCGGTTGCATAAATTATTTTGAGGCACTTTGTCAAATTGTTGCTGATCTCCTTAAATTGAAGCTATAACCACTTCAAAACACAACAAGGAGCCTGCTGATCAAAGCCTTGTTGTTTATTAGGGCTGTTAAAAGTATTCAACCAACACACTGATTACATTGCCTTGATTGGATTTTTAAAACTTGCTGTCCAAAGCAAAGCTTTATGATAATGGGGTTTCCCCTCCCTTTCTCTGCCCAAATTACAAATTACTGTATTTATCACTGAAAGCAGCACCAAGGTGGAAAAAGACGGGACGGTGGCTCCAATACTACCGGCCTTTTTATTATTATTATTATTATTATTATTATTATTATTATTATTAAGTCTTTATTGAGCTTTTCTTGGGTAGCAATAGAACATACTGAGACTGTTTTCAAGTCATAGTCTCATTCAAAGAAGTCACTCATATCCGGAGACATTACTGTACAGGCAATATAGTTGTGGGAGAAGAGAGAGGGGTGGAATGGGGGAGATAGTAACATTTCGTTCTTTAGCACAGTATATGAGCATGAGCTTATGTGTCAGCGTCACGTAGACAGGTATTTTATTTTTGCTGGCGGTGTTCTGAAGACTAATTTCACACTGAGTTCACTGGAAAAAGACTTTGATTTACAACACTGTAAGGACCCCCTTTCTACTTTGCAGGCATGTCACAAAGCTTTTATCTACAACTAACCCAGTATGTTGTCCCAATATGATGTATGGAAATTTATGGGTTGGGAAAAAGTTTGATCTATGGTTTCTTTAACCACAGACCTAACAGCGTCTACTGATCTACGTGATGACTCTCTCCATTACTTTACTCAACATACAATTATTTAGGAAAAATGAGGCTTAGGTTTCAGGTGATGAAAAAAAAGACTCCTGCTTAACACCTGGAAGAATCAGTATCTGTCAGACTGCTTAATCTTCCCTCAACACTGGTGATGGGACAGCATAACAATAATAATAATAATTTATTATTTATACTCCACCCATCTGGCTGGGTTCCCCCAGTCACTCTGGGTGGCTCCCAACAGCATCCTCTGCTGCACCTGAGTGGGGCTTAGGGGATCCCGCTAGTTGAGGGTCTACCATTGCTCTCCCTTCTGCCCCTCAGTATCTGACACCTGATGGGATTGCCTGACTCTGCCTAAGGATAGGACTGGGATGAAACATGAGGTCTAAAGCATGACTCTGCTCCTGCTACTGTATGGAAGTAAGTGCCCAAACAGATGCTTATTATATTCACGCACATGGCATATTCCTGCACCCTTTGAGAGACCAAAAATCAAGCTCGGCACAGCTGTAATATCTCTCCTTGGTACAGGAGCTGCCAACAATGCCATCCGTTATTAGGTCTTGTAATTGTCTTGCTGAGAGAGCCGCTGTACGATGGCTGGTAACTGATCTCTCACCATTGTGCCCCACCTGTTACTGCCTCTCGCCTTATTCTCCTGCAAATAAGAGCCTATTATCCATCACCTGCCACTGACCTTCTCTTCCTTTCTTGACTGCTCTGGCCAGGAGGAGCACACTGGGTCCTTGCCTGCCACTGCTTATTACTCACTCGACTTACACAGCTATTGTTGTGGCTCAAAAGGCACAGTTTCAGCATGGGCCAGAGCCAAGATGGAACAAACAAACAACCTTCCCCTGTAGCAGCAACACCAGAAATCAGCCTGGTGTGGACCTGTACAAGCTTAAACCACAACATCTTCCCAATTATATGCTCCTGTGTTGCAGTTAGGCCTGTACTCCTCCCAACCAACCACATAATGCTTCAAAAGTCAACTATTCCGGACTCAGGACCAACTTTTGACCCAAAGGTGCATTTGGGGACACATTTCTTAATCTTTTACCATATAGTTGCATGGTGGCAGCGTTCCTCTTGCAAGCCACTTTGCACCAGGCTGTGACCCACTAGTGGGTCCAGACCCACCAGCTGACAAGCAGTGAATGAGAGCACCTCCAGATCCCGAACTGCAACTCCCACTGGCCCCAGCCGGCACTGCTAATGCTTGGGGATGATGGGAGTTGTAGTTCAGCAACCGCTGGAAACATTTCAGGTTAAACCACCCCCAAATTAGGGAATCAGAACGTGGCTGGCAAATGCTGCCTCTTACTCGGCAACTCGGCCACTTCAGAGGCAGCAAGGGCACTTTGGGACGCTGGGTTTGCGGGTGGAAGCTTTGCCAGTCTCCATCACTGCCACACGAATACTTTTTATCAAAGTGGACCTCTGGCAGAAACCAGACCATTGTGCCTGAGAGCTGTAGGATGGAGTCACAGGGAGCCACTCCCAGCAAGCCTAACTTCTTTGCTGGCCCATTTGGAGGATCAATCCAGAGCAGTCACTTCCCACACAGTTCACTCTGCTTCTGCTTCATTCTCTTCCTCTCTCCACCCCCCCCCCGCCTTCCCCTTACCTGACCCGGTTGTCGTGGAACTTGCTCTGCTGGGGCTGGTTCAAGTAAATGGTGCGGGCTGCTGCCTCCTCCTGGTCCGCAGAGGACGTGGCCCCGGACATCTCATCATCTGCCTTCTTGTAGCCCGAAGAGGAGCAAATGGGTCCTGCCGGCAGCAGGCAGCAGCAGCAAAGCAAGAGAAGAGAAAAGAGGGTGGGGGAAAGGGGTGGGTAGGGAAAGGAATCAGTTAGCAGAAGGAAAGATACAGAAGGAGGAGAAAGGCGCGGCGGACGAGGAGGAGGCGGCACACAGCTGCAGCAGCTAGCACCACGCCGCGCGCATTTCTAGCGAGCCGCCTCGGTGGCAGCCTGCCTTCTCCTCCTCCTCCTCCTCGAGCAGCTTTTGCAAAGTGGCCCTGGAGAAGCACGATCACAGCAACAGCAGCCTGTATGCCTCCCCTGTTGCTTTCCAGCTCTGTCCCCAGACGCGCGCGTGCATGTGCGCGCAAAGCAGCCGAAACCTCCCCGCGACACAAACACGCGCGCGCGCACAGACACACAAACACACACAAACGCCCCGCACCCAGAAGCGCGGCTAGGGAGGGAGGCGCCGCGCTCGCCGTGCAGCTCCCCGCAGGCGGCGAAGAATAAACAAGAATCAAAGTCACGGCAACCGAAGGAGTTGCAGCGAGTCCACCCACTTATTGATCGGCGGCGGCGGCTGCAGTCTCGAGCTCCCGGGCAGCATAAGTGGGAAAGCGTCGCTTAGTTGTTTTTTTTCCGGGCGCCTGGTTTGTATGGTGTGGAGCTTTACAAGCGACGCGGGAGGGTGGGGTGGGGTGCACGTGGTGGGTTTGTTACCACCCGGTTTGGGGCGGAACTAGACCGGGTGGCAGATCCACCCGTGGCCTCAGAAGGAAAGAGGTAGAAGCGCGCGCCCTCCCACCAAGAAACCGTAAAGGCGTAACAAAAATTTGGGAAGGGACAGCAGAGCAAAGAGCACGAGTGGCGCGATTAAAAAAATAAAAAATGTTGCCATTATTATGTTGGCCTCCGGGAGCCTCTTCCCTAATGTTTAGCTCCAACGACGACCGATGAATGGTGGGAAACGGATCCCATAAGAAGGACTCCGGGGTAACTTGGGATATATGGCTAGAAGACGCCTCCGAAGCAGCTTCCCGCTACCTGGTGCCCTCACTCAGGCAGTTTTGGAAGACTGCGACCATCCCTCAACCGGCCCTGTTTGCTGGGGCTTATGGGAGTTGTAGTCCAACGTATCAGGAGTGCCTGAAAAACTTCACCGAATATGCAGAGCATCCCACAGAGGCCAAAACCGTCAAGTCTGTATACCAGGATTGGGTTATACACCATATTCTCCTGGGAATAATGGGAGATATATTTTGGGGTCAGAGGCAGTGGAGAGGGGGAAGAGCCATAAATAGGTGGGGAACCCCATTTTCTCTCTGTCACCCCTTTCTGCTACCAATTTTTTCCCTCACACCCTTTTCTCTGTCACCCTATGCATCTATCTACCCGCTTTTTCACTCCTTGACACCCACACGATTTTGGCCAAAACTTTCGGGTTGCCCGCTCCTGTCACAGGCAGGTATGAGCTGAAATGGATAAAACATGACACATGAAGAGAATTAGAAAAGAATGCATCCCCTATGCATGCTTACCCAGGAATAAGGCCCATCAAACTCAATGGCACTTAGTTCTGGGCAGATGTGAACAGGCATGAAAATATACTGTCATTTTGAAACCTTAAGCCTCACTTACAATGCAAGAGATGTTTGGCTAGATTTAAAAACAAAACAAATGTGTCTGTGTGCAGAGCTGCTTATGAAAAGTGCACTGATCCTCAGTGACATTATAGAGGGGGAAAAACAAGGGTGTTTATCTTCACTCTATTTCAGGGCTTGTAAACAAAATGTAATGGAGAGAAAACTCCTTAATTTCAAGTTGAGTCAAACTTGTCAAGTCAATCTTGCTTGTTGATAAAGGGGAAAGTCACAAAAGGAAAGTCACATATTTATTGGGTACTGAAACTTCCCCCCTCCCTTATATCAGCTACCAAACCTATTATATATTTGAAAGCCATCATTTACAGGTATAAGGAGACGGTATTGTTTCATTGATAGAGGCACAGTGTTTTTAAAGCACTATGAAAAAGAAATCCAACCTGTTAAGCTACTTCATCTGGCCTCAGATTTCTCTCGCCCTTCACTGCCCAAAATTTCTCCGTTTCTGCTAGGTGATGTTTGGTTATATGTTGCATTGTGATTCAGCTGGAGAAGAGCTATTGCAAGATATATTGGATGGAATCACCCAAATGTTGAGATCAGTTTCAGAGGCCCTGCTCTAAATCACCCTATCATCTGAATTAGGAGGAGTGGCAGGGCCTTTACAGTTGTAGCACCCCATTTATGTATCTCAATAGACAGAAAGATTCACCTAGCACTGCCTTTCTTTTCAGCACCACCTTGAAAACTTATTTTTATTTGCCAGGCCTTTTATTTTTCCATTGGATGTTTTTAACTGCCTGCTCAATTTTGCTTTTTTATTTTGGTGTATCTTTGGATGGAGATTTGGAGATCTACAGCTGAAGAGTGTCTAATAAAATCATTTTCTGAAAACCAAATAAACATTGCCCTAGTGCAGAGAGCCACTGAAATGCTGCCCTACTGGAGTAATATTTAGTTGCAGGGGTATTTCCTGTGTTAATTTAGTTTTGAGAAAAGGGAGAAAACACAAACAATCCTACAGCTTGGGGGCAAATTTTCACTCAGAATTCTAGTCCCCCATCAATGGGCCAGGAATATAGATATATTTAAAAATTACAAATTTTTAAGCTGCCCCAATTACTTTTGTGATTTCCCTGGCATCAAGCTTGTTCTTGCATTATGCTGCTGGTTCGAATGGCAACATTTGTCCCTTTGTGAACACCTCAGCAAAATAGGGTTACAAAAAGCACACAGATTTTAACACAGGACTAATTGCTAATTACAGTGAAGGAAGCATTTGGCCAGATGATTGACTTATTATCTCCTACATACGAAGAGGAATCTACTTGTAATCATTTGTCAAAGAAGCACCTATTCAAACAAAGCAAAGAGCAAAGACAAGGGAACAAACTGCATGTGGGAATGACAATGCACATTGAGCACTGCTGCTCACAGATGGAACACAATGGCCAATGCTCTGGTGTCATGCCTCAGCCTGTCACATCAGCTACCACAACAGAAGTCACCCAAGACATTGTTGCTAAGGCGTGCAGGGTCCCATTGCCTCCCCAGAGGGCTATCTTGACCTTCAACTCAATTGTCAATGTAGTGCAGGTCTTTTTTTCATCTGAGGGCCACATTCCCTTCTGGGCAACATTATGAGGACCGCATGCCAGCGACGGGAGGAGACGGGCAAAAGCAGGTAGAGCAACAAATATACCATCAGTCAGCTTGTGTATCCACAGCAGAACCAGAGGAGGAATGACTTCAGGGAGGAGCAGAGAGAAGAAACGCCATCTGCAGCAGCACAACCGGATGTCTTCCTCTGCCCCAGCTGCAACAAAACATGTCTCTCCCACATAGGTCTCTACAGCCACAACAGGCGCTATAACTCCCCAACAGTTCGACTTTGTCCCTGAAGGCGCACTCCTCCATAATCTCCCAAGACAGACACATGCCAGCCAACCAATCTGTCCAGTAGACTTGTTTCTGCTCACGTATCTCTCTATCCAAGCAAGCAAGTGGCGTTTTCAGAGTTCATTTTCAGAGAATACATTCCAGCCAGGCAAAAACACTCAGGTGCAAAGGGGTTGTGGCCTAGGGAGTGCTTTGATGGCCAAAAGAGATGCCTGGAGGGCCACAGCCTGGGCCTGGGCCTGAGGTTTCCCCACACCAATCAGGTGTTAAAGGCACACAAGCAGGCCAAGTTAGTTAATTTCAGGTCAGCTGGCATTGCTAGGGGAACCTTAACCCCAGCTGATGAAGACAAAAGCTATGCCCTTCAAAACATTTACAAAAAGAAGTAACATCCCTAAGAGAAGATAGATAAGACCGCTGCCACTTTGAGTTGATTGATAGCTGCTGAAATTGCAATGTTTCGCCACAAAATGAGCCTGTAATCATTCCTGGCCTGCACAGGTAGCAACCACCACTTAAGGCAATTCAGTTGGCACAAGCAATAAAGCAATCATAAGCAGGAAGCAGCATGAAACGTATTTAGAAATCCGGAAGGGAAATGTTGTGCTTTAACTACAAAGTAAGTACAGTAATAATAAAAAGCAGGAAGGATAAAATTCACAATTGACATTTTAATTCACCCGCATTTGGATGCTCGGCTTTGTAAAAAACAAAGGAAATATGCAAGGTAGTGGCTAAAGTGTTTAATGATGTTGTTATATTTAGAATGGAGAACATGAAACAATTTGTCTGCTTGAATTATTTAGACTATTCCTTGCCTAAAGGTGTCTCTTTGAGCAAGGTGCCTTGTTCACTCTCGTCCTGTGCTTGTAGCATGGGGTGATGTGGATGGCATGGATTCATCTGTAAGAAGGGTATTGCCATGGTGGTATGGAGGTGTGTTAGATGAGCAAAATAGGTTGTGTTGATTTGGTCAGATGCCTTTGGGTCTGTGATATTTAAAGCAATTGTTCAGACTTATCTGGGGCGGGGGGAGATGGATCAAAGCGGCAATGCTAAATAACTGTATTCTGGAAAAATATCAACACCATGGGGGTGGGGAAAGAGGGCTGTAGCTCAGTGGTAGAGCATCTGATTTGCATGCATAAGGTCCCAGGTTCAATCCCTGGCACATCCAGGAAGGTCTGAGAGAGAAGACGGAATCCTGGAGAGCCACTGCCAGTCAGTGTAGACAATACTGAGCAAGGTGGACCAATGGTCTGACTCACTATGAGGCAGCTTCCTGTGTTCTGTGTCACCATACACCACAATAGAAAACTAGGTACCATTAGCATTTAGCACTGGCAGATCTCAGATTATGCCATTAAGCCCTTGTGTGCATTAAGATCTTCCAGAGAAGTACGTACAGTAATATCTTTAGGACAGCCTTCACCAACTTGTTCTCTTCCAGATGTTTTGGACTACACTCCCCTCAGCCCCAGCCAGCAGGAACTGGGGCTGATAGGAGCTGCAGTCCAAAACTTCAGGAGGATACCGGGTTAGTGAAGGCTCATCTGGGGCCTTCTTGGTGGTGGCTTCCCAGTTACAGATTTCTATGTCCTAAGAGAACTGCCCGACCAATTCCTTTTCCAACTTTGGAAAATAGTTTTGTTCTAGAAGACATTTTCATGGTTGTAGCTTGCCCTTGAACCTTAGCGTGAAGGGCAGGTGATAAATAAATTCATAACAACAACTGTTGTTGTTGTTGTTGTTGTTAATATTATTATTATTGCTAGAACTTAAGAGTTCTGGTGTGCAGCTGTACTTTTATCATGAGCAATGCAGTTTTCAAACTTGTCTTGGAGTTTGGTGTTAAATTTGTTCATGGTGTGATTCTTATCTTTACTCTTCTTTTTTTGGCATTTCATTGTTACCACTTGCAGAACATTAAGGAGAAAACTCAGCAAATAAAGAAATAAACAGAGAACGATTCTAGCCAAAGAAAGTTATTTGAGAGTCGTAAAAATCTCAATGAGAGTGTCACGGACATGTTTAAATCGGTGGGACTCCAATATGGTTCACTTTGGCTAGGTCTTGCCCATTATTTCCAGTGGATTTTAACAGCTGTGTGATGTCAGAAATTTGACAGGTGTCGTTTCCGCCATGACACAGATATTGTAAAGGAGAAGTCTTCATCTGTCAAATTTCTACATCTTGTGTGCTATTAAAGGCACCAAGGCTGGCCAGAAGGAAAGGTGTCATCTTCCATCATCATTATTACAGTATTATTATTATCCTTCACCCTAATGTCCCAGGGCGGGTTACAAAAATTTGAAATGTCTGTATTTTTTTTTAAAAAAACCAGTTAATTAAAAACAATTTAAACAAAATTACAAAGTTTAAAACAAAAATCAAATAGGCAGCAGCTCTATTAGAATGCATGATTTTTATTGCACGTCTTGCAGGAATTGCAAGGGGGATGGAGAGCCGCAGGTGCTTGCTGCACTCCAACTCCCATCATCGCTGACCTGGGGATGGAGGAGTCCCACAGCATAGCGTACACCAGGGACAGGTTCCCCATCCCTGGTGTTCAAGACACACCCTCTGCCGCAACAGTAAGTTCGGCATACTTGTGTGAGCATCCTCATTTCCAGCAGCTCGGAACCTAAGATCATGAGCAGCCCATTTGCTTTCAAAACAAACCCATTAGATAAGGACTGGCCAAGCTGTTACAGGACACCGAAGGAACTCAGTAGCTGGGAGAGGCTTTTAAACTTTTAAGTTTCCCTCATTCAAACCGAACACACTACCCACATCTCTGCAAAGACTCCACGTTCCCAAGTGATTTTGGACCAGCTCAAACATTATCACCCGCCACTTAAAAGGCTCTTCCCAACTCCATATTGAACACTGAAAAAGTTGTTTTTTTGTTTTTTTGCTGTGTGCCTCTGCACAAATGCACAGCGGCGCTGCATGCCAGTTCTGCACTTTCCTGTGGGCTGGCTGCTGGCAGCGCTACCTCTCTCAACTGACCAAGATGGCAAAAGGTTTTCAGATGCTACGGCTTCTGCTGTTATGGGAAGATGTTTTGGGAAGAACGGTGGGCAGCAGTAAAGTCAGAACCAACTGCTTAATAGGGAAGACAATGAGAATAATATTTTGGCTTCAGTGAATTTATTCCTTTATTGCATTTCAACCCCACCTTTTTATCCAAGGATTCTTCCGCTTCTCATTTAATCCCAACAACCCTGTGGGCTAGGTGACTGGCCCAAGGTCACCCAATGAGCTTCATGGCCAAGTAGGGATTTGTGCCCTGGTTTCACAGGCCCTGATCCAGCTCTCTAACCACCTCAGTGAAGAAGATAAAAAGCAAAGATATTCATAGTCCAAACTGCCAGTTTGTCCTTGCACTCATGTTAAGTCCCTTTAATGTCGTGCAAGCGGGGCTACAAGAGGGCTGGGGAACCTTTTCCATCCCGAGGGCCACATTCCCTTCTGGACAACCTTCCAGGGGCCACATGCTCATAGTGGGTGGACCAGAGGCCAATGTGGGTGGACCAACAAATGTGCATTGTATCTTTTGTACAGCAAACTGGTTTATTCACACTCACACATCCCTCTCTACCTTCCATCCAGGCAAGCAAGCAGCATTATCAGAATGCCAGGACTCTTTCCAGCCAATTAAAAACCTTTGAGGAGGGTGCAAATCAGGGCTGGTGAATGGGGTCAGGTTCCTCATCCCTGGGGTACAAAAGAAACAGCAAAGCATGTTAAGAAGTTGGAAAAGGGAAGCATATAAATGATTTGGATCTCTTGCAGTTCGTTAAAAGGTATTTTTATTTATTTACTTTATGCCACGAACAGGCTGCATGCAGAGGAGTGGTGGGAGGAACCAGCTGGGGAACGCCCAAGGGAACCCCCAGGGGAAGGAGGCTCAGAGCCAGGGGTTGGGGGTGGGAACCTGATGAGTGATCAGAGGGAGAAGACTGGGAGGAGGTGGTGTCGGAAGATGAAGAGGCAACAGGGTTTAGTGAGCAGGGAGAGTCTGTGGCAGAGAGCAGTCCAGAACCAGAGGAAGAAGAGGGAACAGGAGACAGAGGTGAGTCAGGCTGCTGAAGAATCCAGGGAATCTCCCCCTCCTGCTGCAACCAGTCCCCATCTCCCCTGGCCTCCCAGAACATGCAGAGAAATTAAGAGGGCGAAGCAATGACAGAGCCGAAGTTGCTTAGGAACTCCTGGGGGAGGAGAAGCCTTAGGGAGTGCTAGGGAGACAGGCACCTTCAGTCCTCGCAACTGCTTTGTTTAATACCCTCAAAACCCTGTGAGGTGAGTTAATCTTCCTGTGGCATACCGTGACTCAAGAGTCAAGATACTTAAAAGCACGTGTTGGTCAAATGCACTGTGTACTTTTGCATCCATACATAAGCATGAGTAGCAACATGGGTTTAAAAGTGTGCATGCCTTGAAAAACCCTGGTGCGATCGTATTTTCCATGTTATATACATGTGTGTTTCAAGACCTGTACGCAGGCAGATATTACTTCCATACTTGGGTTTGTTTGCAGCAGAAAACACCGATGTAAAACGGGTATATCTACGGCAGTTGTGTTTGCTGTGTGGGGCTTCGCTAACACGATTGAGGGAAATTAACGGCAACCTCAGAGTTTAACGTGAAGCAGATGCTTGGCAATTAGCAACCGCAATTGTAGCTGAAGGATAATAGCATTATTAGATGCATACTGCAATACCCTCCCTGTCAGAGCTGGCAATGTAATTTTGATTTAAAGGATATGAGTAACAGGGAATAAAATGTCATTCATTCTACATGGCTCTACTGAAATCAAACACAGAGTAGCATGTCCTCACCAGAACACACAACAAACAAGCAAGATAAAAAAAGAAAGTGGAGCGGATTAAAATGGCACACAAAAGAAATTAAGCAGCTGCTGGGACTGATTAAAATAATTACGCATGCATCACTTAGCCAAAACAATAAAGAAATGTACGCGACAGATGCATGTAAGTGCATTCATTGGGGGTGGGGGAGAATAAACGCAAAGGGCAAGTTTGTTAAGAATGGCCAAAGGGGAAGCATAGTTTAACAGTAAATTATCTGGGCAACACCCAAATAAAAATAGAGGTTAAATATATTGAAAATAATGTGTTATTCTAATAGCATAGGCTCCTTTGGGCTAGCAAATAAGTGCACAAACTTTACTAGCCCATAAAGATCTTTTATACCCCTGCATACCAACATACAGTGGTACCTCGGGTCACATACGCTTCAGGTTACATACTCCGCTAACCCAGAAATAACGCTTCAGGTTAAGAACTTTGCTTCAGGATAAGAACAGAAATCGTGCTCTGGCGGTGCAGTGGGAGGTCCCATTAGCTAAAGTGGTGCTTCAGGTTAAGAACAGTTTCAAGTTAAGAACGGACCTCCGGAACAAATTAAGTATGTAACCAGAGGTACCACTGTATGTGCATTTGATTTGGGGGGTTGTCTTTAATCTCAGGGGCGGTGGAAGGAATGCAGTTAAAGGCACAGCTTTTCTGGGTTGGTGAAATTAAAAGGGGGAAATACATGTAGGGTGGGCCAGGAAAAAATGAGGATGGGGTTCCTGCACCTTTAATACTTGTATGGAATAGGGAATTTCAGGAGGTGTGGCTTAACAGGTAGATGAAGAACAAATATTGAAACTGCAGGACTCCCATCTTCTTCACCTGGATGTTCGAAGTACCAGGGGACATATGAGTCCACCTCATCATCTGAGCCCCTTCTTTGTGTGCCTCCTCCATGACAGGTCCAGAGGGTGGCAACACAATAGTGCAAACTTCCAGGTAATCATATCTCCTTTTTCTTTCCCTGCTTTTAATACGAGCCAGAGTTTGCTAAACCCCAGGCCAGATTTTGTTTTGACTGCCATGGAGATTAGAAGAACAGATAGCCTCTGGGCACTGAGAAAGAACCTTTCTTAACTAAGTGAGTGAAAACAGCCTTGTGTAGCTTTCAGCTAAAATACATATATATAAGGAGTTTTTAGGCTGTTTTCTCTTCAGGAACCTTCAGCTTTTGCAGGAAGTGAAAACAGCTGATTGGCGTTCACATCTTTACTTAAGCATAAGGGCAAAGAGAAATGTAAACAGAAGGAGAGATGTGGGACCCGGAGCAACAAAATGTTCCCACACCATAGTCTGCAACTGCAGCCTTGACTTGCTGTTCAGGTCTCTTACACTAGAGGAAGTTTCAGGAGTAAAGTAGTACCAAAATACACCTTTGTTCCCTCCCTACCACAGCCTTTTCCCTGCTGTGCTGTGTAGCCATACAGAGCTGCCAGTGCTACATCTGAGTATTTTATCGCTATACATCAGAGGGTGGCAGTTCTGGATAGAAGAAAGGCACTAGGCAAATTGAAATCCCCCTTCCAGAATCCTTACTATAAGCTGTCTAGTACATGCACAGGGCAAGCTCAAGATTGCTGGCTGCCTACAGAAAAGGACAAGGTGGTGCCCCTCCGCAGCCCCATTATATGTAGAGAAGCAGCTGGGCTGCCACTTCAACACTGGCAATGGGGCAGTGTCCACCACGGATCCTCAGATATTATTGGACTACAACTCCCATCACTCCCAGCCAGCTTAGTCAGTGTTCAGGGATGATGGACGTTGTGCTGCAGCAACATATGGAGGAAGCCTGAGGCTGAAAAAAAACCCTGCTGTACCACATCCAAGGGATGCAGGCTATTTTAGGACCTGCACAGAGAGCTATGAGGCACACAGAGCTCTGACCTCCAACAGAGAAGAACAGCTGGTTGGGGGGGTGGCTGTGGGGCTGCTGTCGCCATCACCACCCCTTCCCCCACATCAGCTGCATGAGGCCATCGCCTCACTCTGCCTTATGATAAGGCCTGCCCTAGACATGAGCAACTTATCTGTCTCTTTCTCTTTCTCTTGTTCTTCTCCTCTTTCTCCTTCAACTGGCACCCAAACATTCCATGTGTCATACTGCTTTTAGCCACAGACTTGGTGAACAGGCTAAAAGAATGTAAGAACAGCCTCCTGGATCAGGCCAATAGCCCATCTAGTCCAGCATCCTGTTCTTGCAGAAGCCAAGCACAAGAGGCTCATGGGAAACCTGCAAACACAACCTGAGCACAAGAGCCCTCTCCACTCCAGTGGTTTACAGCAGAGTGTGTCCGGCTTCTGCTTTGTTAGTAAAGCCCTGCTGACTTCTGATGATGTTGTCCGGGTGAGAGAACAAGGTTGCACAAAATGTAAGTCAACTAATCAACGGAGAGGGCATTGCACAAGGTGGGTACCAACACCAAACTCCTTGTTCATTAACTCCTTGCTCATTATCTCCTTGTTAATGACGGCATGTGGAGATTATATGCATCGACAGGAGTTAAGGTGAACACTGAATCACAGTTGGAAGAGCACGCTTTACCCCCGGATAAAATAATGCCGTGACTTCTGCGTTTAGTAAAACAGGAAAGCTACGTTCATTGCAGGAAAGGCGTGCTTGAGAGGAAATATCCTAGTTCTCACATCCATACCAGACATTTGAAGCATTCTTCTACCACTTTAACAATCATCGCTTCCCCCAAAAGAATCCACGGAACTGTAGTTTGCTAGGAACTGTAGCACTGTGGGGGCTTCTCCTAGCCACTTCTGGCAGCATCCTTAACAACTATTCCCAGGATTCTTTGGGGGAAGCCATGGCTGTTGAAGTGGTTTAAAGACTGCTTTAGATGTATGGTGTAGATGCTGGCTCTTGCATCTCCTCTCCCAAGATATCGGTCTAGCGACTCTAGCCTGAAGGAAGATCAGCACGGGTTAAAGGATACTCTCTAGGAAGCTTGGAGGTTCTTCTTTCTATCTGCTCTTTCCCATGCAGATGCATCAGCCTCCGGTGCAAGCCGAGTTACATCCCAGCACTTCTAACAGCTGACACATGCCAGGCATCAGACAGCTGAAGAATCCAGAGCAGGACCTCAATGAATGCAGCATGCAAGGAAAGTGTTCCTTAAGGTCCCAAGGTTCATAAGCCGAGTCATTCAGGGTTTAAAGCTGGCACCTTAAAACTGGGCTTGGGATCAAACTGGCAATCGTTTCCAATTTTCCAAATCTCTGATTTCTGTATTTTAAAAAGGAGTTAGGATGCAGATGTAATGGCTGCACAGAGCTATCCTTAATCTCATCTTCCAGGCAGCTGAAATATATTTTTGTCAGCAAGTGAAGGCCTCGTCCCTTCTGAAATGTGTAACTCTGACACATGTCCTCAGCGCAGCTTTGAGATCTATGAAACACCACTTCAAAATGCAAGATTGAAGATTATCTCCACCCACACATACTGGGCTCCCTCTCCAAAGAACTGCTCTTAAGGCTTCAACTTCCATTCACAACTTCATTAAAAGCACAGGAAAAAGCAACCACCGAAAGGCACATTTACCTACAGGCATGAATCTCTTCCAGCTGAGGAATATCAGAGGCATACTGTTCGATCTGCTTTTTGCACAGCAGGACGACAAAATCAGCCGCTCTCCTCCAAAGATTTCTGTAGCTTTAGAGGGGCTCAAGGCTGATTAAAACGATCCCTGTGGACAGCTGCAGAATAGATGTTACCAACTGCTCTCTGTTTGATTTAGAGATGGAAATGGATTTACACACACACACACACACACACACACGTAAATGAAGCTCGTTTTTGTCAGCATATATATGCATTTCTGGATGCTTCTGGAACAACCCATCCTTCCCAATTGAAGTCTAGAGAAGCAATGAACTCCCACACCCCAAAATTCTGCTCCAAATAAGTCTACGGCACCTTGTATTCCAAGATAATTATAATAGCCCATGTTTTGTCAGTTGGGTGTAAAAATGTCCCATCTGCAGACATGAAAGTACCTCTGGCTGCAACCCTCTGTAAATTCATGGGACCAGTGCTTTTTTTCTTAAAAAATAAAAATAAAATGTTTAGGAGTACTTTCATTTTCCTACTCATATTGAAATACTGCCCCTCAATGAGGCCAAACTTAGATTCACAAAATGTTTAGGGGTATGCGTACTCCTGTGTCCCCTGAGAAAAAAAAGGCACTGCATTGGACTAATTCCCACTGACCTCAAAGGTGCTTACATCTGAGTACACATGCAAGAGATTGCACTGTTCACCAACTGAGATGCATTTTGAGTCCTTCTGTATTCTGGAGACATGGACAAATTTCCATTTTTCAAGTGTTTTTAGTTTTTTTAACAAAGGTGTCTTGGATTACACATTTAACAAATTCTAGGAAGTACACTATAGCTGTGTACACACCATAAGTTTAAAATATAATTAAAGCACATTACTTCCCCAAAGGAACCTTGGGAACTGTAGTTTTTTTAAGAGCACTGGGAATTGTAGCACTGTGAAAGGCAAACTACAGTTCCCAGTATTCTTGAAGAGGTGCTTTAAACATGTTTCAAATGTGCTTTGAACGTATGGTTTGTATACAGCCTATTACGGACTCATTGTTAAAACTGTGTTTATGGAAGACAATCTTACTCGGCTACGAGTGATCGCCAAAGAAGAAGAAGAAGAAGAAGATACAGCCTATACGACAAGGGTGATACATGATTGATTCTCCCAAGGATTTAAAACAACAAATGCAACACTTTGAAACAGATTAGAAGGGTCCCAAATTTTATTGGAGCAGCAGCCCCTGGAGAGAAGATAGTTAACCCCCTTCTCCCTGCCAATTTGTTCCCACTTACAATCAGAGATTACCACCCATAAAGCTGCTATTAGCCCAGCAGGTGAGTGGGAGAATAATAATGCAGGGATAACATCAAATACAGTCTCGTGAATTTCAAATATGGAGCTATGTATGCAGAAGCGGCTTTGTCATGCTGGCCACATGACCCGGAAGCTGTACGCCGGCTCCCTCGGCCAGTAAATTGAGATGAGCGCCGCAACCCCAGAGTCGGACACGACTGGACCTAATGGTCAAGGGTCCATTTACCTTTACCTTTTTATGCAGCTTCAAATTCACCATTTTAGCCAGTCCATGAGATTGCGAGATTTAGAACTACCTGTTCCTCTCATACAGTTTCTGGCACCACTGTTGCCACCATCACTGTTCTCTCGATATAACCGCCCCTTTCTTGCTCTACTGCTCCCACTTTTCAAAATGGCTACCTGTCATACGCATGGTAGCATCCTTAAAGGGCAGTTTCAATGGTGCCAGCCAAATTCAAGGAGCCATGAGCCTTGCCTGCTCTAAAATGTGAAGATACATCATCCTTCCTCAAAGGAGGAACAGCTGTAGTCCCCACTAAGCCTGAGTTCACCGCAGCACTGTTGTTTGTGTGTGTTTCTATTCAGTTATTGAGAATATTCTATGAAGGATGTTAACATAATGCAATACATTTGTTGTTCTCATAACGGTACTGCTGCATAATGCATGAGAGCAATTCTGGCTCAAAGAAGTGGATTCTCAAAGAACATTGTTTGTCCTTGACACAGCGGCTCCCGCAAGCCAAATGCAATCCATCAGCTGGTCCTTTCCATAAAGCCGCTATCGTGGTCTTTCTGCTAGTCTGACACAGGTCATCTCATGGTAAGTGTAACACCTACTTATGCAACGTATACAAAGCCTTAAGGAAGTTTGTCAACAATTCCATGATCAAGACTGCTTGGAAACTCAAGAACCCAGTAGGCTACAGTTGTGGTATTTCCCCCTCTCTCAGTATAGGGACCATGACAACTCATGCAACAGCAGCCCTAAACCTAATCCTGGGTTAATAGTCATGAATCACTCAGCTATTAATTGGGGGGGGGGCTCAAAGGAAGAAAATGTAAACCCATCAAATGACTACTCATTAGTCCTTGCCTAAAGCAACGTCAATAAAAACAGGGCAGGAGTTCTGATATTTGGTTTCCTTCCAGTTGCATTACTATTGTGACATTCCAGCGGGCAAAACAGATCAAAACTGAATGAATGGGTAACAAATTTTCATTAGCTCAGAGGAGACCTATTCGTTTTAAGCATCAATTGTAGCAGCAGATTAATGCTTAAATAAACAGTCCCACCATTTGTCCATTTCCAGCAAAGAACAAATGCGAATTTGAATGAATGAATGAATGAATGGGGCAGGGGAAGAGCGCCTGAAAATTTCGTGCCAATAAGATCAAAAACACGGAGAAATGACCTCCAAACCTAGGAACTTCCAATGCACAGCAGAGGTCTATCATGAGAATTAGGCTCAGGGAAGAGCCTTCAATATCTTATTTGGAAAAAGGATACACAGAAGCAGGCAGGCAGTGGGTACACAATGTGCCAGGCCCCTAGTCAGCAGGGGGCCTGCACTCTTAACTTTCATATACTGTATATACATAAAGAGGATGTCAGCCAGACATCTATAAAGA
Organism: Lacerta agilis; assembly: GCF_009819535.1. Classification (NCBI taxonomy): domain Eukaryota; kingdom Metazoa; phylum Chordata; class Lepidosauria; order Squamata; family Lacertidae; genus Lacerta; species Lacerta agilis. Next base: position 23,573,135 of record NC_046315.1, read on the forward strand.
ACATGGAATTTTGCAGGCATTCTAGCCTGGGCACCAGACCTGCCAAATTTCAGACAGACAGGACAACAGGTACGATCTTTATAGGCTGTAGTGTTAGTGATCTGGCTCGGTATCTATCTGTCTTTCTGCGACTTAAGCATAATATAGGTTTCTGTCAACTAAAAGTATACAACCAGGGCAGTCATACTAGCTTCACTGTGCTATCTTGTGGTGCTTGGCTTTGCTATTAGAAATTTCACAAAGGAACTCAGTTCTGTAATTTCAGGATGTAAACCAATTATGTTTTCCAGGAAAGCTATTTCTTATGAAAGGTAATATGGATGAGATACTCCAAAGGTCACATTATTTTCTTTGTTGTCACGGCCCGGGCAACTTCAATTTAATGTCTTTGTTTCCTATCCAGAATATAGCCTAAGGGGAAACCGTCTCCAGAGAAAACATCTCAGCTTCTAAACTGACTTGTTTTTTCCTCCTTCCATCTGCCGAACTTGTCAACAAAAGAAAGGGGGGGGATATAGCATCACATGAAAACAATGAAAATGAAACTTTTACGATCCAGACACCTGCCCGCAATGAGCCAGTAGTCAAATGGTTACAAAATAATTTCACATAATGCTTTGTATAGTTGTTGGAAGCTGAGTTAGGTGTAATCTAGGGACTTGGGGTTGTAGCCAATGCTAGTCTTACTCAGGATATACCTGACCAAAAGCCATGCTGGCTGGGACTTTGAGTCTAACAGCATCTGGTGGGCTACAGATTCCCTATTTCTGCCAGACAATCAGACAGTTACAAGCACCATACATTGTGACTCCTAGTTATTTGAATCCATCCCAAGAAGTTAGATGTGTGTGGATGAGTGGGTGGTGGGCAGCAGAGCTTTCTCCTTCATTGTGTTCTGGTCTGATAGAACAGTGTTTTTCAACCTTTTTTGGGCAAAGGCACACTTGTTTCATGAAAAAAATCACGAGGCACACCACCATTAGAAAATGTTAAAAAATTTAACTCTGTGCCTATATTGACTATAATATAAAGTAATTCTCTTGAATAGGACTCAAATAAACAATTTTTCCCACGGCACACCAGGCAACATCTCGCGGCACACTAGTGTGCCGCGGAACAGTGGTTGAAAAACACTGTGATAGAAGATCCTTCCAGAGAAGGCAGGTCAGGAGTTTCAGAACCACGGAGAGCTCCAAGTGAGCAACTTGCTCCAAAAGATGTTGCACACAGACTGGGGACTTTTAAGCCTCTGCCTCCAGACTATCTCTCCCTTGCTCCATCCCATTTTGGAGAACTTCAGGTTCTTAAAAGGCCAAGCCTCTGGCCAGAGGATGGGTATTCTCCGATGTTCCATAGTATCCTGCCAGATGTGTGCTTTGCACCACTGGACTGGTAAGGTAGAAGGCATTTGGTTCCTCAGGCTCAGGGAAGGTTCTGTGATGCTTCTGGCTATGTCCCTACAGGTCCTGGTAGTATGGGGGGGTTGGGGGGGGTTCTTGTCTTAACAATCTGAGTCACAGTGGTCACTTGATCACCAACAGTTGGTTCACAGCCCTGACTTGGTCCTCATTAGCTAGTGCCTCTGCAGTCTCTGACTCTGTATCTAGATTGCTGCTGGATTCTGGGGTTATAATACCTATTCTACATGGTGTGAACCACCGTAGTACAGATTTAGCAGCAACAAAGGGGCACAATGTGGATGTTTTATTTTGAGCTAATAGCACGTCTTTGCCTTTCTTTCCAATATGTCTTCTTGCTGAAAGGATTGTGGAGATAGGGTAGCTAGAGGCTCATCTTGTTGGCCAAAATGGCCTTATGGGCCAAATGGGGGAGACCAGCTGGGTCTCATGAGGTTTGTAGGCCAGAGTGTTCCAATCCCTGGTCAAAAAAACTTTCCCCATCTGTAGACTGACTGCATTTACTCATGCTATTCCCCCCCCCCCCCAGCTGTCATATTTCACTTCAGCTGAACTAATGCATCTTCCTTAAGCTGGCATTTCTCTCCACCCACTCGCCAAAAAACCCCACCCCAAACAAAACCCCTGTGTTCCCATCCAACAATTTTATGTTGGAGGGAGTGTGTATTATAATTGCTGTGGAGCCAACCAGAGGCTCCTACTGCCAAATGTAGACATTTTGGCACCAGGAACATTTTACTTAGTCTAATTCACTGCATTTTTCATTACTTGTCTCTGTTTGCTTTGTTTAATCATTTTATTACAGTAGAACTGCTTTATCAAAAACTTTGTATCTAAGACTCCCTCAACCAATTCACACAACCTTTTCTGCGACACAAGATTTGCCAAACGTGACTTCTTCTGCCTCCTCACACCATTTATTGGAGTAAAATAGTCTTGTTGTATTAGGATCCCAAAATAACACATCCTGGAAAAAATGCTTGTAATCTCGGGTTTCTCAGGATGTGCTCATCTGTGATTTTGTATTAGAGCAGGGATGAGAACCCTGTCACCCTCCAGATGTTGTTGGACTCTCTCTTCACTTCTGACCACTGGCCATGTTGGCTGGGGTTGGTGGGAGTTGGAGTCCAACAACATCTGGAGAGCCACAAGTTCCCCATCTCCACTGCACAGATTCATTCCCCATAACCTTTATTAAGTGAATACTAATCACCCATTTGCACCTTGCTAGAATAACCCTTTTATCTGATCTCCAGTTCAGATGACACCACAACAACAGCAATGGAAGGCTCCAGCACTGCTGTATTTTCTAAAAGGCTGCAAAACCTCATTTTGTTGCACCTATTGGTTTTACCTATACGGTATTCTTTTCTTTTTTTTCTTTTTTTGGTAAAGCAGTTTTTTATTTATTTTCATCTTTTAAACTTATATTCTATATATGTTGTTTCCTTTTTTCTCTTTTCATACACTGTCATGATATTTTCTTTTAAAAATGGACAGTTCATAAGATTAAAATATTTGAATTATTTGTATATGCTTTTGTTGCCATTTCCATTTGTATGTGTGTGATAAATTCCAGTAAAGAAATAAGTAGCTAGCCACAGTTACCAGAGTTCCCCGTGAAGAGGGATTGACTGTTAAACCATTCTGAAAACTGCAACTCTTTGAGTGGAATGGGGGGTCTCCTAACAACTCTCAGCACCCAGAATCCAGGGGGGGGGCATGACTCTTCAAAATGGTACCAAAGTGCTTTAAGTGTGCAGTGTGAATGTGGCCTGTTAGTACCCACAAACTCATTGCCCAGAGTTAGCTGTGATTTCACTTAGCTTTATGTGTGAACTGGACCTGCAAGTGCATGACCTCCACATGCAGCTGCTGGGTGACCTTGGGCTAGTCACACTTCTCTGAAGTCTCTCAGCCCCACTCACCTCACAGAGTGTTTGTTGTGGGGGAGGAAGGGAAAGAAGAAGAAGAAGAAGAAGAAGAAGAAGAAGAAGAAGAAGAAGAAGAAGAAGAAGAAGAAGAAGAAGAAGTTTGGATTTGATTTTCACTACCTGAAGGAGTCTCAAAGCGGCTAACATTCTCCTTTCCCTTCCTCCCCCACAACAAACACTCTGTGAGGTGAGTGGGGCTGAGAGACTTCAAAGAAGTATGACTAGCCCAAGGTCACCCAGCAGCTGCATGTGGAGGAGAAGAGACACAAACCCGGTTCCCCAGATTACGAGTCTACCACTCTTAACCACTACACCACACTGGCTCTGAATGTTAGCCGCTTTGAGACTCCTTTGGGTAGTGATAAATGTTAGCTGCTTTGAGACTCCTTCGGGTAGTGATAAAGCGGGATATCAAATCCAAACTCTTCTTCATCATCATCATCATCATCACATACCCAGTATTACAGAGCAAAAATCACATTTACCAGTCCGCTGCATGATCAGCAGCTATCTGGTGGCACAGTAAATGCAGAATGCACAGTGAGCTGGACAGGCAAGGAGAAGCAATTGTACAAGCATTGCACCCCATGTTAACACCATGCAGAATCATTTTGCACACGTTCCCAACCCTCTTAATTTGGTCATGTAAAGTTAATATTTTACCCATAGCAGACATGAGCCATTAGCTTGTTTTAAAAAGTGAGCAGCGCAGGCAAAAGGTTATACATTTTGTGGACCTCAAAAACATATGCATGATGTGCACAAGCTCTTCAAACCTCACATTGCTCCTATTTCTGGGGTGTGGGTGGCAAGAGCATAATGGCAGTTATCTCCCAGTTATATTTCACTGTCTTTTTTTTTTAAGCTTTTGTCTGCAACAATCTGCAAATTTTTACAAATGCTTTGATGGTGACAAATCTTAGTTGCTGCTGCTCATTTCTGACCCTACCAAGCAAAAGCTGCCCCTCCATTCTCTACCTCAACCACTTAACATTCCTTCCAATTTATTATTAACTCTGTTGTCCAATATGACTTTCTGTAGGAATCTCAAGTACAATGTGTTCAGGGTGAGGTAAGGTGGAATGACACAAAATATGCTTTATGCAATTATTTCCACATGCTGGCAGCCTGCTTTGCTAAGAAACAAAACCCATGACCTTGTAAATGCACACAGGAAATTGGATGTAATTAAAGCAAATACTTTCCTGTGTGGTAGTTTTATATTAAGAAGGGTGCACATACCAATTTGTACTGATTCCAGCAGGAAGGGGCTATTTGGTTCATCAGTTCCAGTTAAGGGTTCTAAATTACCCTGCCTAAGGCTGTGTACACACTACGTCTTTTGAAGCAATTCAAAGCACATTCTTTTCCTCAAATAATTTCCCCCTCCCCCAAATTTCCCAATTTATATGAATATTTATTTTATTTATTTTGCTTATTTATTTATAAATTGCTTTGTGGTCAGAAGCTATCAAAGTGGTGTAGAACAAGATAAAGAGAGTTAAAATATTAAAAATAAAAAACAGGCCCTAAAAAACAATAAAAACATAACGAAAAATAAAATCAATCCTAGATATGTGCAATTAATATTCCATAAAATGACTGGAATGCACTTCAGGAAAAGACTTCTTAAAGAAAAGCACCTTCAATAGCTGCCTAAAATCAACATACCAGTTGCTCATTTATCAACACAAAACAACCCCACAATGTAACTTAGGATGATGTGTTTTTTTTGGGGGGGGGGCTTTTTACAGTTGGCACCATAACAATAACAACAACATAATTAGTTACACAGCCTTCCCTGTAAAGTCAAAGGATAGGTTACATCTAAAGATAATACCATACAATAAACCAAATAAAAAGAACTTCACTCCCAAAATACCACATAATACATGCACTTCAACAAAACAGAAGGTATATAAGGAGGGACTAACAAGAATACAGTAGTTCAAACTTTCCAAGGCCAAAGAGAAAAAGCCGCCTCTTCAATGACCGCTTAAAGCTTAAAAGAAACAGTGCCTGGTGCACCTTCATCTGGAGGTGTAACGGATCAGCCCTTAGTCTGGGTATGGTCAGGAGCCCAGTGTATTAGGAGTTAACATCCACTCTATGTGACTGGTGGCTCACTCGCAGGAGGCGGGGCTTTTCGCCCTTTTAAAAGGGGGGAATGGCAGTTGGTCAGGAGGGTTAGAGGGTGAGAGGGTTGGAGAGAGATCGTGAGAGGTTAGGCTTTGGGGAATGGGAGGAAAGGTCTTTCCCAATGCTATGTTGTAAATTACATGAGAAGAAGATTTGTAACAGTAATAACCCTGGACACCGAGGTTTTCAAGTTACCTCAATAAAGTTAAATGTGTTTCAACGTTCGTTGACTCTGGCAGTGTATCAGTGCCTTAAGAGGTGTGACTAAGAGGAGAGAACAAAGTTTTCCTGTGGAAGAGGAAACGGTTTGCTTATTCTCCTGTCATACAGAGGGCTGGGCAGTGAAGCCAAAGGTGCCACGCAGTTGCCAAAAAGGTGAGGCAAACTGCAGTAGTTGGGAACCCGGGGAGGGAGATCCCATAGGTGGCAAGAGGTTTTCGAACGTGAAGCACTGAGGTACCCCAGAGACATCTCCCATATGAACACTTTAGGATTCATTCTAGTCGTCAGTGAAACCTAGGGAGAGACACAGTTGGGGAAGCATCGAAAGGGAGGGATCGGGAATAGGGTCCCTCACAGGAGGCAATTCCACAGTTTGGGGGCCATTACAGAGAAGGCTCTGTCACCAGCCATCAGGCTTTGCACCTCTTTCACTGTTACCATTCTTTGTACAGCCAACAAAGCAACCTTTCCTCTGACTGTAAAGGATTCTACACTCTTAATTGGTTAAGATTCATTCCTGTATTTCTCATCTCTTTCTTTTTTTTCCCCTACCACTTTCTCACACTTCCATCGCCTTTTGCCCTCTCGCTTTCTTTCCTGGCAATTTGTCTTGTAATCGCTTTGTTCCCCAGGACACGATCTACCTGTTCTATTTTAAACCTTCCTTTGCTACCTATAATTATCTCTCACATTCAGAACTTGGTCCTTGATCCTTTAATTGGCTTCTTTAAAAAAAACAAAAAACCAACCCACAACACTCTTTGATCCCTTGTATCTTCCTCCATGCCAAATCATTTTCTATTTAAGGACGGCATGCGCACAATCTTTTAATGTATATATTTACCATCTGATCAGTTTTCCTCCCAACTGCAGTTGGATTCCCTTGTTTAGTTACAGACTAGAAAACTGTCAGGTGAGTCATCAACCGTGAACCTGATGCTCTCACTTTGGGTTATTTAAACCAGAGCTTTCCAGAGCTGTGTGTCGCGATGCATCAGTGTGTCGGCTGCAGTGTGTAGGTGTGTCGCACGAACGCTCCGCATGCTCCTCTCAGGGTTGGAAAGGGGTTCGTTTAACCTCCAGTTTGCTAGTAGAACTGAATTACTGTGTCGCGAAATGATGCATGTCTAAAAAGTGTGTCACCAACATGAAAAGTTTGGAAAGCTCTGATTTAAACGATTCTTCCACCCTTGCATAGCACTTTCTCCTAAACTGCTGCTGCTGCTGCTGCTTTAAAAGCTCGGTGTTGATGCATGGGACCTGGAAAAACTGTATTTATTCCAGTCTTTGTTCAGTGAGGACCTTCCCCTTCTTCATCTCAGTTGCATTCTTGTTTCTCCAACTAATCCAATTCTATTTGGGGGCATAGAACTCAGCCAGAGAAGGGACTCACGGCTTAAGACTCACAATCGTCTTAATCTAGTCCTTCAGCAGTTAACTTCTTAGCCTTCCTTTCTTAATTTTCAACCTTTGCAAAATGACACGGCGAAAGAGGCCTCCAAGGCTGGCATTCCATGCGCCGGCCAACACAGAACCCACATGCAACCGAAATAAGATGATGCCATAATGCAGCCTTCACCAGCCTCAAAGGTGTTTTGGACTACAACTCCCATCAGCCCCAACTGGCACCATGGCTCAGTGGTAGAGCACCTGCTTTGCATGCAGAAGCTCCCAATTTCAGTCCTAGGCATCTCCAGGTAGTCCCCTAGGAATGTTCCCTTTCTGAAACTCTAATAACTGCTGCCAATCAGTGTAGACAACACTGAGCTTCTTATGTCCCTATGTATATAGGCCATTTGTTAATTTGTACATGTGTACACTTGAGCCATTGGCCATTATAGTATACCTTTTTGTATTTTGCTGTTTACTTAAAATTATAGTGCATTGTGCAGTTTTATTTCGGGTCATTTCTGGCCTGTAATGAATTATGAGGCTGGTAAAAAAAAACCGGAGCTTAATGGGATTAAGCATGCTCAGAAGCCAAACAACACTGAGCATTGGAAAAGAAAAGTGGGCAACTGGCTGGCTGCTAATGGCTGATGAAGAAGAGGTCATGGCTTCAATAAGCCCAAGAGATTTCTAAATGCTGATCAGCTGGCGGAAGAGGCTAGCAGGGAGAGAAGACAAGGACTGCAGAAAAGGAAAAGAGCAGAGTACAAGGTTTTTTCTCTCTCTCCCTCCCTCCGTTGTCCTGTGCTCAGTTTCACTCTACCCTTTTTCCTGCTCTAGGAGAAATGAGCAAAAGAGAGCAAAGGAAGAGGCACACAGATATAAAAAGAGCAAATATAATGATCTTATTCTCTGAATAGATCGCTTCCTGGTTCACACTGACATATTAGTTTTAACTGTCCCTGGACAAAACTGAGAGCTGAACACAGAAATCAATGAAGAAATCCTAGATTTTAATGTGGGCAGAAGTGGACAGCAGTATGTCTACTCCACCCTACCCCAAAAATTAAAGATAGCAGCAAGCAGAGGTGTTATTGCTCTTATTAACTCAGTTTCTGACCAGTATAAAATCATCTTTTAATGTAAATTCCATGCCCTTCTATGAGAAATTGAACCTGCAAAAAGTTTCCAGTTGTATCTTCTGCCACCCAAATTCTGACAGCTTGTTAACTGCACAGAGTAGGCCTGGTGACCTGTGCTGCGTGCATGACAAAGCAAGCATAGAGCTGATGCCACACCCTGGACGAATACACCCACCCTACATTTTCAACAGATCTATCTGTGTGGCTGAATGAGCGCATAGGTTAAAAGTTGTATTGATCTGCTTTTGATCAGTGGTTACAGATGACTCTACTCAATTTGTGAGCATCACTGCAGAGAACAGCCAACATTCTGCCACAGAATGTGGTCCTCTCCAGATGATGTTGGACTACAACTCCCATCAATGACATGGGATAATGGGAGTTGTAGTTCAGCAGCATTGGGAGTTGCATCATGTCAAATACCCCTCTGTTATAAGGTCCCAGTGATCTTTCTTCTTAGGTCACTTTCCATAATAGTTCCTTCCTCCACACATTGCATGTGCAAGGTGGCTGCCGTCATGCTATGATGTCATGATCTCCCTCCTTATAGGCACATCACATGCACAGGATGGCGACAAATTCTAAGGTTCTTTCTGCTCCTAATTGCTAACAAAGCACCACCACTAAAGAGCGATGGGGTGCAAATCAAGTTGCAGGTTGGAAGCTGCATGTGATCCAATCATACGCTGCAACTGGGCATCCAGACTGTCACCCCTGAAGTGACAACCAAAGCAGAGTTGGGCCCGCAGAAGACCAGGTGCAATCAAGTGGGCAGACTCAACTGCAACTGAGAGCAGCTTAGTCTTCTCTGTAGAGACCACTGGGTACCACTTTGCCAGGGGGCCGTTCTAACCTGGAGCCAGCCTTGGGTGCTGCCTATCTCTGCTTATGGCAAGCTGCAGCTTGGATTGTAATAGCTGACCAGGAAGTGGAGGCAGATGGCTGCTTTCTTGGACAGGCAGCTGCACTGCATGGTTTCTAGGTACCTCCTAGCTCTGCAGTTTACACATGGCGTGAAGTTGCGTGCAACTGCCCCAGTAAATCACAGTGGAAACATTTCGTAAAAGGTGCTGGAACTGCAGGAAACCTGGTTTCCACCTTCTATAGAAGAGTAGGTTAAGGTTAAGAACTATCAGTATGAAGCTTTTAATAATACCGCTTGCAATCTCTCCCAAAAGCTCAGCAGGGAAAGGTCTGGGTCACAGAGCAAATGCAGACAGACTCAGAAGTTAAATATATGTCAAACAAAAGGAAAGCAAACCTCATTCATAACTGAGGCCAGAGAGGAACGCTGCTAATATTGATGCTGAAGCAATGGCATCCAGGGAGGTCTTTTAAAATGAATATGCTGCTGCAAACCACTCAACTCTTACATGCTGCCCTTTTCGTGATGCCTTCTGTGTACACATTGGCTCCTTTTGCTAATAAGGGCCAGGATCTCAAGAGCATGGACTGGCTGGATGCAGAGGAGAGTTGGTGGAAGGGAACCCCCAGGGGGAGACAGCTCAGAGCCCAGGAATTGGTGATTGATGACTGAGAAGGTGAGAGGGGGAATCAAATATCCTTGGTTTTGAATCTACCACCCTATCCTTGTTTCCATTATCTGTTCCCTAGAGATGATAACACTTAATGCCAGGCAGAATACCAGCAGCCAGTGTTATGCACTTGTTTGTTTGTTTGTAGCCAAGTCAACTGTTGCAGCCCAAATTTGGCCCACAGAGCCACTTTCCCCAAACCATGCCCACCTAATGTCATATTTGGCATTAGGTATGGGGTAGTGTTCTCAAAGCGACTAGCATGAGTTTGGCCAAACTGCGGGAGGCAGTGAAAGATAGGCGTGCCTGGCGTGCTCTGGTCCATGGGGTCACAAAGAGTCGGGCACGACTGAACGACTGAACAACAACAACAACATGGGGTAGTTGGAAACCCTGCTGGATCAGCTATGTGACCAAATTTCCCACATGAAATCCCATTGCACAGCTGGTCCTTGCAGAAAGCAGGCTGGGGTTCTGCTGATGGGGAGTGACTTCAGGTTTTTTGGATTTGCTACACAATAGAGTTATCCATGGGAATGCAATCATGCAGCTGATCCCTGCAGGAAGCATAGTAGCCTTTATGGCATCTGCGGTTAGTCAAGTCTTGCGATGGCACCAGCATTCGTTTTGATCACAGTGCATTTGCATTCCGGTCCAGAAGCACTGTTAGAAACTTCCCTGAGGCATTCTGAATAGCATTTGGGGCAGAGCATTCAAAACAGGAGGCAGCCTGCACCATAATCTATAAAGAGGATAGTACTTTATACACAACCCTCCACCTGCAGTCTGGGGTGGGGGAGGGGAATCAATGACTACCAAAAGGAGGCTAAAAACCAAGCAGGTGTTCATGAAAGTAAAAAACAGACCTTTGATATTGTTTGATCTGCACATCACTATTGCAGAACAGTGCAGTATTATACTAAGCCACACATTGAATCTCTCCATCTAATTGGCACCAGACATTTGAGGTGGATACCTTGTAAGAAGTAAGCATTACCATTTGAGGAACTCATTATCCTCAATCTGTTACCCATTTCATAGATTCATAATGTGAACACTTGAACCGACAGCATAATATACTCTTTATATAGATGTGCCATTTCTGATTCAGAATTGATCCACTGAAATTAAAATGGCCGTTAATTACAGAGGGCCTACTCTGAGTAAAAGTTTGTTGACTACAACCCATTGGGTGGAATCCTGTGTATTGCTAAGGAGACTGTTCTGCTAGCAAACAGAAATGCTTGAACGATCTCTCATCCCCCTGGACACTGTAATGCGGGATCGCCCAACCCTTCAGAGTGGATTTAGTGCAAGCGCAAGAGGCAGAGAGAGGGGAAGCCCCATTGCACTAGCAGGAGTCCTTGCAAGGTCTTCCGCTAGTGAAACTGGTCTTTGAATCTGGCCCATTATATTGCAAGTATTGTATTATTACAGCTGTCTGAATCGGGTGAGAGACAGTATATGGGCATTTCGCTCTCTATGCTGACAAATCATGACAAATCACCCAAACTCATGTCTATTCTGCTAAACATGAGAGACTAACGTGGGTTGATTCCCTACCGCTAGAAGGCAAAATCCTCATCAAACATGGAGTGACAAGTCTGTTATCCCCAGGCTGTTTACAGTTTTTCATATTGATTTCCCAGGTTCAACCCGAGAGCCACATTGTTCAAGGGGAAATCACTTCCAAGCCTTCATGAAGCCATCCCAGCACACTTCTGCACTCAACTGAGGCTGTGGCCCGCCATTTTGGCCAACTCTGGAAATCACATCATGGGTTCAGTTCAAACGTAGCAATAAGTCATGGCTTGTGCCCAATTATGACTCCAGGTTTAATGGGAGGAGCTTATCAAATATGCCATCTAGGGCCCTTTCCTACATCACTGCCCCACTGGCACCACCTGGAAACAACAGAGACCGGTAGCACACCATTTAAAAGTCCTGCAGTGTCCCCAGTTTAGTGTTACTCCAAGGCAACATTGGAAATGTAAATGGTGGTTCCTACACCTCCATTAAAATTTCCCATAATGCCCCGAAAAGACAAAGCATAGGGGTATTGTGTGAAATTAAATGGTGGATCCCTAATCCAGTTGCCTGCTGCTTGTTATCAGCGGCAGATAAAGGGGAATCCAGGGAAGGCCTCAGAAATGAGCCTTGCTAGAGCCCTGGGGCTCCAGAAGCTATACAACAGCAATGCTACGTGGTGACACAGGGCTTGTTTGTGCTGACCAAGGTTTAAAGTGGGATTTTCAAATGCTTCTCAGGTACAGGTAAGCCATGGTTTGTGCGGCCTTCTTCCCAAACAATAGACACTGAGGGCCATGGTAACCATTGGTTTAGATGTAACACCCAAACCATAGTTTGCTCAAACAGCTGTTCAGCAGCCATGGTTTGTTGGATAGAATTATCATGCTTTGCAAATCATGATTTGCTGTTCTGTATGAACTATCGAAGTTGTGAATTTTCCATTGCTCACATTTGGACAGTAGAATTTATTTCTACTGAGAAAAAACTGGTGTTCCAAAAGACTGCTATGGCCCTGATTCAAAGGAAAGTAAATGTGTTTAAGCTTAAGTCAAAATGAAATAAATGGGATGTTAAGTTAGTAATGACTAACTTCTCCCATTGATTCATTTGTCCTATTGATTTAAATGAGACTTAAGTGCAGTGGACTTCCTCTGGATTGGCAGTAAGGGGCCTTTGAGGCACAAATTCTACTGCAGAGTTGGTGCTGAGCTGTTGCAAAGAAGAATGCAAATGTAACTCCCCAAATAATGCATCTGCAGAAGGAAAAACACATTTTCCCAACCATGATGAGTTCTGTTTTGTAGCTGGGAAATTCACCCCCTACCTCCTGAATGGCACATCCATTACTGCAGCAGCTGGTACAACAATGTAAACACTTGGAAAAACAACTCATTCTCTTGTGTCAAAGAAAAAATGAAATCAGACCAATGGGGGGGGGGATTTCATGGACACCCTGGAAGCCACATGATGCTGGATTGTCACTGGAGGCCCAAGTGGCTTCTGCGGCACCGCATGCCTTTCGCCAGCCCAGGTAACTTTTCCCTTGCGCACACAAGCCCACAAAGTTAGAAGACTAGCACTATACTGCAAAGTACAGACAGCAAAAATTTTCCATTAGCTAAATAAAGTCGCCTAGCATTTATAGCTCAATTTTGCAAACTTTGAAAAGGGATACTGTAATCACTGCTTTGATACAACAATATTTTGACATCCCCTGGATGGAGATCACAAAGGACTGGAACAGCATTTATTTATTTGAATCAATATTAATGGTGTCAACATCTGACCTCTAAAATTTTTGCAAGCATCAAGTGATGTGTTTTTTTTTGGGGGGGGTGCACTTTGCAACCACCTGGTGTGATATTGACAACAGCTTATTTTTAGACAACTTAAAAGAGCCAGGAAGGAAAGGATGCATGTCACTGCTCTCTGTGGCTTCAACAAAAAAGAGTTGTAAGCATCTTAGAGAATAACTTAAATCAATGTGCGGCCTCTTATTATGGTCATTTGGTGGCACTAAAGCATGGATGGGAAACCTGGGACCCTCTATGTTGATAGACTCCAACTGCCACCAACCTGAGCCAGCATGCACAATGAGCAGAGCTGATGGGAGCGAGACTCCAGCAACATCTAGAGGACCTGTGTGAGGGATGGAGGTAGAATTTGTTTGGTACACTTTTCACAGTGGACTAAATAAATTTGATGTTGGGATTGCAACTATCAGTCAGATTGTACACATTCTGTGATCTGCCATGAAATTTCAGTCCCAAAAAGCATGTACATAAATAAGGATTGTGTGTAAAAAAAACACCCAAAAATCCCATTTTGAAAGGTGTATATTGGGGGGTGCACTTGAAATGCATTGAAAAATGCGCATTCTACAGCACGTACAAAATGCATTCAAAGGGAAGAATTCAATGGCACACTCTTCCAATTGTTCCATCAGTACAAATATTTCAGCTTTCCCAATGGAACAATCCTGCTTCTGGCCTCTGCACTCTTCTGGGGGTTGTCCAGAGCCCCTAGAGCTGATTTGGGTGGGTGGGGGCGCACGAGGGGAGGAGAGGGGGGACGTCCTGGTGCACATCTGTGGCGCACATGCACAACTGGTCATAGTCCTGTGCTGCCAGCCGCAGCAGAGCTCAATGGAGGGAGAAGCCAGCCAAACAGCCAAGTCTCAAGGGGGTACTTGCCTGGAGGCAGAGTTCATATACAAGGTCCAGTTCAGTCCTAAGGTCAGGAGTATCTCAGTTCACCTAGTCAGACAATCCAGGGGTCAAGAAAGCCAAGGGTCCAAGGTCACGAGAAGCAAGAAGCAGCAAAGTTTGGTCAGGAATCACAAATGTTGTTTCCACCAACTGACTGAGGCTAGAAACCCTGCTTAAGGAAGTTGGAGCCAGCTGGTTCTCATCAGGAGCAAGAAGGCTTCTGATCAGCAGCAGGGGGAGTGACTTTGCCTTCTGCTCCTTCAGGTTGCTGCTCAGCAGGTGAAGCTGACTCCTGGCCCATGACACAACTGCTGGTTCCAGCTAGCACACCTACTTAGTTGAATCTGCCCCATAACTTGTAATGGTTCGTAGAGGAATCACGGGGGGGTAGGGTGGGTGGAGCATGCATGTGAGGCAAGTTGGGCGAGTAGCAATGTTGTGCGATGATGTTCGTTGCCATGTCACACCACACCTACTGAGGTGAATGAAATTCAGTGCTGCAACATGCCAGAACATCAGCCAAAAAGCCTCCATTCATAACATAGCAGGTTACTGCCATGTGAAAAGGACATCAGAAAATGGGACAGAAATGCTAGCTTACACAATATTCCCTCCACCTGAATGTACTCCTAAGCACATCTGAAATTTTTGCAACCTAGGCAGTTGCCTAGCCTGCCTCTATTGTTGGACCGCCTCTGGTCTGAGATCTGCTTATCTGAAACATTTCTGCTTTGAAAACTGAAACGCTCGAGGAAGCCAGCAAAGATAAAAAAAAATTAAAAACCGCAATCACCAAAAATATAGCAATTGAAAGAAGAAGAGTCAGCAGAATTAAGCAGTTACAGGTAGGTAGCCGTGTTGGTTTGCCATAGTCAAAACAAAATAAAATAAAAAATTCCTTCCAGTAGCACCTTAGAGACCAACTAAGTTTGTTCTTGGTATGAACTTTAGAAGTGTGCATGCACACGAAAGCTCATACCAAGAACAAACTTAGTTGGTCTCTAAGGTGCTACTGGAAGGAATTTTTTATTTTATTTTGTTCAGAATTAAGCAATGTATCAGACATGCATCAGGGCACAGGTTTGGGCCCCCACACATTTCAGCAGGCTGCCAAATGACCCTGAAGACAGACAGTGGAACCATGGAAGCTGGTGGCAGTGGCATACGAGGAAGTGACCAGCTGCCTCAGATCCCTCATATTTTACATCACAGCATTGTCATGATTACAGGAATAAAACAGGAGTTTTGTCCCTAATGTTAAACCAGGCTTCCTCAACCTCAGAGCCTCCAGATGTTTTTGGCCTATAACTCCCATGATCCCTAGCTAGCAGGACCAGTGGTCGGGGATGATGGGAATTGTAGTCTCAAAACATCTGGAGGGCCGAGGTTGAGGAAGCCTGTTTTAAACACATTAACTTGGGAATAAACAGCATTGTGTTTTAGAAAAGGGTATGTTTTTAAAGAAAAAATATTGAGATGATGAGCATCTGATATGTAACCATGTACATGCCTGGTTAGCCTTTCCCCGGGTATAAAATGTATTTTTTTAAAAAAGAAAAGAAAAAAGGATGCATTGGCAACTGACGCCAGCCTCAGTAGACCCCCATCACCTGCTGCTCTCTGGGTGGTCATCTGCCAATGGGGCTGGGCTTGTGGGGCCAGGATTTTTATTCCAAATCCAGCCTAAGCTGCACCACTGTATAAGCAAGGACTAAATCTCAGTGGTAGAGGACATTCATTGTTTCAAACACTAGGTTCAAACTTCAGTGAGAAATTCCTTAAGCAGCTGCAGGGCAGACTAAAGAATACTGGGTAGCAAAGACCAGCAGTGTGATTTCAGTAAAAGGGAGTACTTATTTACACTAGTCCCTGTTTGTAAAAGTACCTAGAAGTTTCATCAAATAATTGCAAGGAACAGCTAAGGAACAAGTCAGGAACATTAAAAGGCGTGTAGCCCAACATAGGTTTCATGGACACAGCCAAATTCCGGAACTAGGGAGGAGAGAAATTTCTGTCATTCCCCAGAACAGATACTAAACAGTATGTGCACCGACCCGTCGCAACAGCAAGTTTCAATGCAGGTAACAGCAGTGTTTTTCAAATGACTTTGCAGATGCAAGTAGTGAACAGATGCCCTTAGCAGACTATGCTTCCCCGAAATATATTTCATGAGAAAACTCTCCCAAATGCATGCGTTAAACAAACCCAGGCTGATTCACTGTGCTTCCTTGCGTCAACCCTAGAGAGGAGAACACCTCCTAGGAACCTCATATCTTCTCTTGAATCTCCTGCCTGCAACACCTCTACTGCCAATATATTTTGGGTGCTACCTGTAAGATCCTGAAATGTGACCTGGGGACAAGATGCAAGCTAGATGTGTGAAGTTCGAAAGCATAAGAGTAACGAAAGTCAGTGGCAGAACACATGCTTGATGCATATAAAATCCTAAGTATAGTCCATGGGCGGTGAAACTTTTTTCAGGCTGAGGGCCACATTCGCTTTTTGGGCAACTTTATAGGGACCACATGCCAGTGGTGGGTGGGACCAGAGGCAGAAGTAAGCGGGGCAACCATTGTAAGTTCTACCTTAGTACATGATGTGGTTCCTACAGACACACAGCTGTCTAGTCACCATCGAGACAAGAAAGAGGCATTATCAAGATTTCAGGGACATATTCCAGCCAGGCAAAAACACGTGGAGTGTGAAGCAGAGACAGTTAGAGGTATGGCCTGGAGAGAGGTCCGAGGGCCATATGGAGAAGGTTGGAGGGGTACATTTGGCCCCCGAGTCTGAGGTTCCACACCCTTAGTATTACCTGGCATTTCCACTTAAGTTCTAATTTCTTAAACTGTGGTGGGAGTACTGGCAAAGGGAGTCTTACCACAAGGCAAGGTGAGGTAACCCCTTCTGTTGGCATCTTTTGGATGCCACGAAAGGCAATAGAGAGGGCAGATGGCTTTTATTGTCTCAAACAGAAACAAACCACTCTCAGCTAACATGGGGCATGTTGGAAAATTCTTCTCCAAAGATCCCTGCAAAATGAATAGGAGCTGCACAAGAATGTTAATGGGCTCTTGCACCTCATGCCCATTTCCACTGGCCTCATACATGATAACCTCCCAAAGGATTGTGTTCTGTGTTCATTATGTGGGTGGGGAGGCATCTGGATTTGCTGTCTCCCAAAGCAACATAGGGCCAGCCCTACAATTAGGCGGAGTGAGGTGGCTGCTTCAGGCTGCAGATGCTGGGGGAACGGCGAGCTGCAGCATAGCATGGCAGGACAGAGCTGTCCAGCACCACCTAAGCCAGTGATGGAGAACAAGGGTGGAGAAAGCACACAGGACCTGGGAAAAGGATAAACACACACACACATGCACACTGCTATGGCTTAGATCAAAATCAGAGCTGTTCTAAAGTAAAATCAAAACCATCCAGGAGAAAGATGGAAAGGAAGGAAGGGGCAAGTTCTGTTAGATGAGCTTCAATATCTCTTCACCAAGTCCTCAGATATTCACGTGCAGCAGAATGTGCACAGAGAGACTACTGGGAATGAGAGAGAAACTTGATTCAGCTTGCACTGAAAGGCAAACCTACCTAATTGTCACTTTCCAGAACAACTTAAGAACCAAAACACAACCACACTTCAAAATCCACACTTTTCCGGATTTTGCAATTGCAGTTCTCCAGCCAAGCAATGCATACTATCTATCTATCTATCTATCTATCTATCTATCTATGAAAGTAACATTTAGAAGTCCATTACATTGGGGAGAATTGCTTTGCAAAACTGTGCACATTAGAAAAAATTGCATACCGCTAAGACTTGCATATCAGGAGAAAATCACATTAATATGATGGCGAATCTTCATGAGGCCTTTGCTGAAATAAATAAATAAATTGCAAACTGGTACAAAAATGTGGAGAACTGAATTTGGACTTATTAGCAAGGCAGCAGTCACGGGATGCACGGTTGTAGTCTGGATGAAGGAGCATGAACGTCATCAAATGCCTGGTCATCAATTGCCTGAGATAGAGAGCAATGGTATTGTGTGCGCATACGCACAATTTAGGATACAGGACGTCATAAACACACAAAAAAAACACACACAAAATTAGGCCATTTGTCCTTAGAATAGATAGTGCTCATTGATCTATATGTGCATATGTGACTGCTGATCTATATGTGACATTGACCTATGTGCGAATTGATCTGTATTTGCATGTATCCATTTTTGCATTTAGTGTGCAAGGTTGTGCATGTTTTAATGCAGATGATGTGTATAATTACTGGGAACAGAGCAGGATAATTTAACCACCTTTCCCACTGCTGCAGGTCTGGAGGAAAATCCCTACTCAGAATCTAATGTTTACATCCGGAAGGAAAAGGAACACCGGGTGGACTAGTTATATACCCAAAACAGCGCACTGGTTGGTTTATGCTAATCTCTCCTCCAGTCAGTGCAGGTTTTCCTATTGCTGCTGCTGGCTGACAGTTCACAGGGTTTCGTATTTTATTCAATTTGCGAACCGGTCAGAGGACAGGCAGGCAAGCGCAAGACATTAAAAAAAAAAAAAAGCAGCAAACAAGCCGGGTGTTTTAAAACGCAGGAGCGCGCACTGCAGCGAAAATCCCCGGGCCGGTTTGCAAGGGTCAATCCGGCATCAGGCCCAGCCACGAGCAGAATCTTCCCTCTCCCTGGAGGACGCTAAAAGCGAAACTGGAAACCGATCGATCCGGAGCAGATTGGCAATGACCCTTTCCCCTCCCGCTGCCGACCATCATCTCATCTCCCTTTCCGAAGAGCTGGCTGGCCGGGCAGCTCTTTTAATCCCATCCCGCCCCCCTTTCCCTCCCCCCCGCAAAGAATGCCCTGGCCTGACCTCATCCAACGAGGCGGGCAGGAAGGTTAATGATGTCACGAATCCCCAACCCGGTCGCCATGAAATATGCATGGAATGAGCCTCGCGCTTTCTCTCTATAGATATAAATATGAAATGGGAAGCTCGCGCGGGGAAGAAGCGAGAAGCGGCTTGCTGCTGCGCAGTGGTAGTGGAGGCGGAGGCGGCGGCGGCTCGGGGATAATAAAGACGCGGAGGAGGAGGAGGAGTGGGTGGCTTCGGGGGCGCTTCTCCCTCCCTCCGCTTCGCACCCACCGACCTCCCCGCACCCACCGCACCCCCCTTACCAGCGGCCGAGTGGATCTTGGTTTTCCTGTGCAAGGACATCTTCAGCGCCTTGTCGAGGCCGCTGGGGTTCGGCATGCTGCAGCAGCCTGGCGCGCCGCGGCTCAGCAGCGCCCAGGCAGAGGCGGGAGACGAGCCCGGCGGCCGCCTAAGGCTGCGGCAGCGGCAGGAGGAGAGGCGGCGGCGGCCGTGACGACCCCGCCATCCACTCCTGGCCGGCCGCTCGCTGCTGCCTCGCGCGCGCAGCCCTCTCCCGCGCGCACGCGGCGGCGGCGGCGACGACTCCCCTGAGGCTGGCGGGCGCTTTGGCCTCGGCTCTCCGCTGCGGCTCTGCGAAGGGCGAGGAGGCGGGGGGCAAGCGGGAGCTACAGGGCAGCGCCAGCCACCTCTGCGGGGAGAGAGGTGGGGCCTTGCCGAATGGAAGAGGACTGGGGCGGGTGGTCCTCGCGGCACGCGCCGACTCGCCGCAACCTCCCGTCAGTTGCAGTCAGAGCAAGGTCTCCGGCCACCAGGGCGCACGTGCCTCATTAACAGCCTCCAGCGCGAGGCGGGGAGTTTGGCGGGAAACGCGCCCGCTGCACGTGGGAAGCGTGGCCTTTGGGTCCGGGAGTCGTGCCCGTGCTGCGGGTAGTGGCGGCGGTGGGTGCAGCCGGTCGTACCCGGCAAGAGGGCCAGAGAGCTGGCGAAGAGCAGTCACTGGCCAAACAATGTTTTGTGAATATTTTGTGAATATTTTCATTGTATTTATTAAAGTCGTACTCCGCCCTTCATCCGAAGATCGCAGAGCGGTTCGCAACAGAAATAATTCAAAAGGAGAACACAAAAGTTCTGGTCCTTAGATGCTCAAAGAGCGAATTGTCTCCAGCAGGGATGCCAATTTGAATAAAATACTGGTAGATAATAGATCACAAGACCCACACCATTGAATGGCAATACCCATCAACTTGGGTGGGGGCTCCCTCAAATATTTTTGGGAGGGCTGAAGGGTCCTCGGCCCCTATGAGTTGGCTCCTCCTTTGCCCTTTCAAAATGTGGGTTTTTTTGAGGGGGGGTTATGTGGTTGTTTTTATATTGATTATATATTTTGTGGTGTTATATTTTGATTTTGTTCTATGAACCACCCTGAGACCTCCTGGTATAGGGTGGTATATGAATTCAAGAAATAACAATAATCCTGCAGCTGGCAAAGAGCCTAAACTAAATGCTTTTTGAGGCATTTTTAAAATTTATTTATTAAATCTGTACACTGCCCTTCATCTGAATATTGTAGGGCGGTTCACAACATAATACAAAAGGAGAACACGAAAGTTCTGGCTTCCAGGTGCTCAAAAAAAGTGAATTGTCTCCGATTTCAGTCAGCAGGAGCCCATCCACTCAAGAGTTCCAGCACAGTTGCTGCGTTCCTCTTGACTGGTAGCTGCTGGTGCTGATTTATGGCTCCAGCTCAGGGGTAGAAGAGCACCTGCTTGGCAGGCAGAAGGGCCTAAGTTCAGTCAGCAGCATCTGCAAGAGAACTGCTGCAAAGGCAATCCCTCCTTGCAAACCATGCCCATATGATTCATCAAATGTAGGGCAGGTGTTCACATGGAAAGAAGGGAACAACCAGGAGCTTAAATTGAGCTCCCGATTGCTCCTTTGCTGGAGCAAGGCGGTGGGAGTGACTGATATATAATTTGTGATGGGGGTGGGGGGTGCTTGTGGGTGGATCATAAGTGGGTTTTTTTCCTTTGCAGACCGGTGGGATATCTCTCCACTTCATGTTTGTGGAAAACTAAGAAAATACTCGTGCAATTATACAAATTAGATTTATTGTTTCACCAAACAGGTTAATTACAGTGGTAGCAATTGGTCTTTACAGCCACAGCAGGCCCTGTAACTCTCCAATGGCACACTCTTCCATTGTCTCTCGACGGATGCCAACAAAATAAATAAATAAATAAATAGTTACAATAAATAACTAATGGACTTTGTAAAATGAAATTGACAGCAGGAACTATACTGCTTGCTGGGACTCAAAGAACTAATAGTTAACACAAACATTAAATAAGAATAACACCAGTAAACAGTCTTGTCTAGACTAGGAATCTCACCAGCCAGCTGCTCTTCAGTTCCCAGATCGATGTATCAATAAAGACAGTATTGATTTATTTTTTTTAAGTGTAGCTGTATTGGTATTCTATAAAGAGTATGATTACTTATCTCAAGTTGCAGTAAGATATCCAGAGATTCCATAAGAACATCTTTGGGGACATTGGAGAGATTTATTTACAATATGGCTTTGGAACATAAGAGTACTCCCAACGTAATATTAAGACAAGAGGCAGGATTTCCCAGAGTTGAATTAAAAGTCTGGGAACAGGCAATATTCCTATGGTTGAAAATTCATTATAACCCAAAGGGAATGTTATCTCACTTTCTGGCTGCAGTCCCTTATCCACCTTGGCTTACACAAATTGTTAACAAGATCAAACAAATTGGCCTAAATCCCGAAGACCTCTTTAGTGGACCCCTGAATAAGGCAAAATCAACTATTACTCAGAGGCTTTTCGATATCAAACTGCAAAAAGAAGATGCCTTACTCCCTGAGAACTATAGGTGTCTAAAATCTTGGCCCAATTTTTCAGCTGCACCTTATTTATCTAATATTACTTACGAATCTTATAGATGGGCTTTTTCCAGAGCCTGATTTGAGGCACTGGCTACAGCTGTACTACACAGCAAATTCTTGCGGATACCAATCCACGAGCGCCTATGTCCATGCATGACCAATAAGGTGGAATCTGTTACTCACATTCTTCTATTCTGTGAACTTCACAATGAAGAACGGTGTCAACTTATATTACCCCTTTTATCAAAATTTAAACCCTTGCAATATTATCTGGAATTTACCCCCGAAATCCTACGCAAATTCCTTTTGGAAGACTCTTTGAGCTCAGTATCCTATGCTGCGGCCAAGTTTTGTACCTTAGCCCTCAAAAAACGTAAATCGCTTCCATTGGAAAATATACTAAAAATTTCTTTTGCGATATTGCTTTTTGTTTTATTCTAATCCTTAGGATTTTGACGCCTTGTAGCGATATTACTGATCACTGGTTTGGAATTATACTGTATTATATTGCTGGCTTTTGCTGTAATAAACTGAATTGAGTTGAGTTGCTTTGGAACAAAGCCCTGATTGGTCGGTCTTCCTCTTGCAATTTTTAAACAAGGCTCTTGCATTATTTGACCCAGTCTTCTAGTTTGTTCAGGTATACAGTCTGGAAGCAACATTTATTTGTTTTAGTTTTATCTTTACTTTTCTCCCAAAGGAGACCAGGGTTCCATGCACATAACCCAACAGACCGTCAGAATAAAACATTGAAAATAATAATCACATAAAAACCCCATAAAGCAGTAAGTTAATGCACATTTCAGTCAGCAGTTACTTTAGAGGGCTCTCCCCTGTGGCTCCTAGAAGCTGTCAGCATGCAACAGCTACCACATCCCAGAAAATGGCTTCGACTGGCCAGATTAGGGTAGCCCTTGATGAGTTAGGGACTTCCCCTCCATGTGAAAACAGGCTCCAGCAAATTGAGTGGACGAGACCGATAGTGGATCCAATGGTCAAGAAGGTGGTTTCTGCATGTGCTGTAGAGGGAAACTCTACAGATAAGGAAAATTCTGATCCTAAACTTCTGCTTCCTTGAGGGATACATTTGGGAGAAGGAAAGACAAGGAGTAAACCCTACACAAATCTGGAGTGGAGTCCCTAAAATGGTTGGATGGTGCCTTGTAAGCCTCCTTCTGACAACTCCTGCAGCCAGGCTGAGGTCAAATGTATTGTTCTGGCTTCTTTTGGGCCAAGAGGGAGTCTTGTCTGGGCAGCTTGTGCCTTGAGGAGCTCACTTTGGTAGTTAACACAGTGGTTTGACTTCATTCCTGGAGGTGCACTCCATTGTCTCTCAAGACAAACGGATGCCAAGTAGTAGTAGTAATTTGAACCAGTGCTCGGACTCTTACGTAGGGCTATTCTATGAGTTTTGAAGCTTAAAATTGTAACTCTTATCTCTGTCTACAAGGGTATATTTCAAAATCACTAGTGCATATGACACACTACTTAGCTGCTATATGTGGAAAAGTATAAAACTATGAGAATGTATTTGGTAAAGATTTTAACTTGACTTTGACTATAATGAGTAGAGCAGTGGAGTGACCTTGTAATTGTCTTTGCGAGTTATCAAATGGGTTTGTTGGACTGCTTCAGCTTATACACAGTTCAAGGGAGCAAAGAAAACAGGCATTTCAGCACCATGGCTAGCTCTGCAGTGTTCAAAGCAATCTGATGTTGCGAATTATTTCTTAATCAACACTTGGATTATCACCTATGCTTATTCACATTTCCTCCACCTTTGTAATGGCTCAAGCAGCATATTCCACAGCAGTGTTTCTATGCTTAATGACAACATTTTTGAATGCAACGTGGAATAACATTGTACATGCAGGATAGGTTTATCTCTCTGATTTAGGCATGACAACCGCAGCCTGCTGCAAAATGCTACAGTTTAGAAGGCTGCTCCTTGTTCAGGATTCCAGCCACTCTATTCTACTTCGCTCCTAGTTTTCCACTGCCCTCAATAGTTAGTCAACATTCTGCGAATTTCAAGCATGCCAGGCATGTATGGTTCATAAAAGGGCAACGAAAATAATCAAGCAGATAGCTCAACTTCCCTGTGAAGAAAGGTTGCAGCATTTGGGACTTTTTATTTTAGACAAAAGGTTAGAGAGAGGTGAAATGATCAAAGTTTATTGGCACTTCTGTAAGAACTTTATCATTTAGGGCAGTGGCACTTTGGCACTCCCTGCCTATTGATATCAGGCCGATGCCTTCACTGTATTCTTTTCAGCTCCTGTTAAGACTTTCCTACTCAGACAAGCCTAGCCAGATGTTTAGCATGTTTGTATGAATTTTAATTTCTTTGTTTATTCTATTGTGGTTTTAAATTTCTGTGTTTTAAATTATGTTTGTAGTTTTTTAATGATAATTTTATGGTTTTATATTTTTTGTAAACTGCTTTGAGGTTCTCTACCATCAAGTGGTACACAAATGTTAATAAATAAGTTTGCAAAATTATGCTAAACATCAACATCCAGTGAAGCCAAATGTTGGAAGATTCTTCATGCAGCACATGGTTAAACCGTGGCACTTGCTCCCACAAGGAGGCAGTGATGGCCACCCAACTTGGATGGCTTTAAACGAGGACAAATTCATGGAGAGGGATATCATGATGGCTATGCTCTGCCTCCATGGTCAGAGGCAGTAATGCTTCTGAATAACAGCTGCTGGAAGCCACAGGATGGAAGAGTGCTCTTGCACTCACATCCTGCTTGAGGGTTTTCTATAGGCATCAGGGTGGTCACTGTGAGAACAGAATGCTAGACTGGATGGCCTGCTGGCCTGATCTGGCAGTCTCTTCTTATGCTTTCATGGTCAGTCCTTGTTGGGCTATTTTGGGGGTTCCTCTACTTAGGGCTTTCTTCCCTTTTTCCCTTAGGGGTGTGTGTGTGTGTTTGGTACTTCTGCAAACCTCAGGGTTTTTGCAACCCAAGCAACAGTGCTCACAACCTGCACACTGAAAACAGGGGGAATAATACCTAAATAGAACCTCCATGTTCAAATGCACTATACATCAGAAGGTGGTGGGCTCTCCTTCACTAAAGGTTTTTAATCAGAGACAGGATGGCTATCTGTCAGGGATTATTTAGCTGTGATTTCTGTATTGCAAGGGGCTAAACTAGAAGATCCTTGGGGTTCCTTCCAACCCTACAAGTCTATAATTTTAATCATACTAAGTAATGGTGGCAAAAAACATGGAAGGGACATATGCCCTTCTCGTGAGCTTCCCAGTCAGCTGGCAGCCCACTGATGAAACAGTGATTCCAAATCAGATGGACCCTTGCTCAAATAAAAGCAAGGCTCTTCTCAGGTTCTGAACATGACAACATAAAATAGGTTTGTCACTTCCAAAAACAAGGTGTAGATGGGTAGTAATGTGCAAATGTCTTTGGACAGGGGGTTGGAATGGATGACCTTCACATTGTGCTTCACAACTAGACTTTAGACAGTGCCGTATTTTCGATGCAATGGACTGGGTCCAAAGAACAAGGAGTGAAAGGAAACAAAATTCTAGCATGGCTTCAGGAAAGCTTTTCTGGCAACAATTTTTGTGTTGCTAAAATGGGTGGTTCTACAGAAATACTTATGTTTCTGAATGCCTCAAAGGTTGCATATGTGGAAGAAATATTTAGACTTTGTTTCACTTCTGCAGCCTAGGAAGGTAGGTGAACATAGTAGGTGGTGTTTATATAGTCTAGGTGTGGCTTGTTTCAGGAGGGACCCTTTTCCAGTCATACCTAGAGGTGCTAGGAATTGAGAAGGTAGCACCTTCTGTGTACAAAGCATCAAGTCTGCCATTCAACTATGGCTCCTCTCATCTAGCTTCAGATGTAAAACAGCCTCTTGTATGCGTGGAAGGCACTTTCGTCTGGCAGGAGGGCACAAATAACATTAGCTCTGGATGGAAACCTGCAAGTGCTGCTCCTACACATCTTGTTTACACACAAATAGAGTGGGTTATATAACTGCAGTTCACCCAGTACAAAATTCATAAAACCCAGTTTAAATTTAAGGCAAATAACAAACCATTCCTAGGGCATACTCCCTGAATAAGCAAACAAAGCAAGGCATTTCAATCCACAGGCACCCATCGTAATGTCTCTCCAGTATGACAATGCCGCCACCTCTGATGCATGGGAGCGTGTGGTGTAGTGGTTAAGAGCAGTGGACTCGTAATCTGGTGAACCGGGTTCGCTTCCCCACTTCTCCACATGCAGCTGCTGGGTGACCTTGGGCTAGGCACACTTCTCTGAAGTCTCTCAGCCTCACTCACCTCACAGAGTTTTTGTTGTGGGGGAGGAGGGGAAGAGATTGTTAGCCACTTTGAGACTCCTTAAGGGGAGTGAAAGGCGGGATATCAAGTCCAAACTCCTCCTCCTCCTCTTTTTCTTGTTCCTTTGAAGTATGTTGGTACATGTGTTTAGGATGGTGATACTACATGTATTTATTATAAAGAAAGTGGCTCTGAATTAAATGGTATTTCACTACAATTCAATTTTCAAAGACCCATACTTAGGACCATAACCTATATTGGCTCAAATCCAGTTGTGGATTAGACCAGCATTGGTAGTCTTAAATTTGCCCAAAGTTGCACCATGACCATTTGAAATTTTAGGGTCATTTAAAAATACCATCTCCCACCCACTCCATGTTGGAGGCATGTAAGGATAACAAGACTCTTGACTCACAATCAATGGGGCAGAATCACTTTCTGAGCATCCAGAGTAAAGGTCAAAGAGATGAGCTATCAGTAATCTAGCTCAGAGATGGATTAGAGTCAAAAATAGTTGCAAGGAGGGACTGTCTAATGAAAAGTGTCTTTGTGTTCATGATGCAGCAGACCTAACAGTACACAGAACCTCATAAATAAGGACATAGATCCCAGATTCATAAATAACACAAGAATAGTCCTGCTGGATCAGGCCAATGGCCCATATACTCCAGCATCCTGTTCTCACAGTGGCCAACCAGATGTTCATGGGAAACCCACAAGCACAGCAGCACTCTCCCTTGTGGTTTCCAGCAACTGGTATATAGAAGCATATCACCTCTGACTCTGGTGGTAGAACATATCCATTAGGGTCAGTAGCTGCTGACAGCCTTTTACTCTATGAATCTGTCTACTCTCCAAGTTGCTGGCCACCACTGCCTCTTAAGAGAGAGAATCCCCCAGTTTAACTATGCTCTCTGTAAAGACGTACTTTCTTTTCTCTCCTGAATCGTCAGCTTCATTGGATGTCAGTCCGTTCTAGTGTTGTGCAGAGAGATACGTAATTCCCCCCCTTGTGTACTTTCTCTGAGCCATGCATCATTTTATACACTTCCATCATGTCACTTCTTGTCTTACTTGCACCAGAAAAGAGGAGGAGGGTGAGTTCCAGTTGTTCCATGTGTGCAGTGCTTTAGGGAACACTGCACAAGTTCATGCAACTTATATTTCATCCCCCACTCCTCTGAAAGACTTCTTTACAAGATACGAGAGACCTATCCAACATCATGGGATGCGTCTTACAGCTTTGCAATGAGGGAGGGAAAAGTTCTGTTGTGTGCTAACACCGTTATTTAGCTGGATAAAACCATGTCTCTCTACAAGTGTGCATATTTGCATGTGTTACTAAGAATTCATGTAAATTTATAAGAAATGGAAGCACTGTTCCTTATACTGCCTACTACAACCTAGCTCCAATGAATTGGAATGGTTTGAGGGTTACAGCTACAGAAAAGAGGCATTGCAGACTCCATTTTTTAAAAAGGACATTTTCCTTCTCACTCAGCTTTTAAGAGATATGCAAATGAGTCACACATCTGTTTTGTCCTTGCACTTTTATTATTTTGTCAGGTATTGGTATAAGCTTTAAGGTCCAAGTATACAGCTTCTTTTGCATTTTTGTAGTAAGCATACATCTTTCCCTTAACAGTTGATGGCATCCGATTCTCAGAAAACTCTCCACGGTCCAAAATTACATCTTCCATTTGTACACTGCAGAAGAGACTGTCTTACAACAAAATGATAAAATGTACAAAAACGAAACAAAAATCGTGCTTGTTGCTTGCAAGTTACTTATCCATGGCACTCTTCCACCATCAAATTAAAAAACGTTTTTGAAAAAACTGGAATGTGCTTAAATGTCTGTTGAGCAACCTGCTTCTGTATTCATTAAGCAACGTTCTGAGGTCAACGTAGAACTGGCGAACATATATTAATAGTTCTCTAATGTAATCTCATGGCTAAACAAACATTCTGTCTAAGTCAGTCCTCTGAAACAAATTTCAGTCGACCCCAAGAACCACATCCACTGTAAAGGTTAATGGGCAACAGTAAGCCATGTATAAAACATGCAAAAACTGCCTATAAAATTAATAAAACCAAATGGGCAGGGTATTCTATAAAAATATCCACTGCATATTTAAATCAAAACACTTAACTCTATTTAAAGTACCTCCTGCCAGATGCCCAGGTTTCCAGTTACTTTTGCAACATAAAAAAGGATCGCTCATAGAGCAAATGGTTAACAAAAGATTATTTCAACAACTTCACAAAAACTGAAATCTCAATAAAGATCATACTGTTAACACAAACGATTACGTTTCTATATTACAGAAGCGCTTTATATAAGGGAATTATATAGAAAAATATAATTGCATGAGGCCTATTAGATTGATCTTCACCCTTACACTTGCCTTTTAATAAGAGAAGTTCACTGCCACTTGTTTTACACACTCACTCGTCATATTCAAAGTTAGTAAAATACCGCCAGGCTCCCAATGGAGTACACAAATTCAAAAATTTGAGGAATTATCCACTGCCTGCAATGCTAAGCTACTACAGGTTGACGACAAATTGGGCAAGTGGAATTCTCAGAAAGCCAACGATCAATACAGTGAAAATGGAACTCATGCATACATGGCAACTGCCTTAGCTTGTTTCCTGAAACATATTCATTAATGCAAACACTACAGGTCTTGCTTATTTCACCCTCTTCTGCACCAGGATGCCCATAATTGCGAGTAGAAAGATTGTCAATTTGTTCTTTGGTTAACCCCCTCAAATGGTCACTAGTACTTTCATCTAATAACAGATAAGGTACAAGACGAAGGATGGGAAGCGTTCCACTTTCAACAAAACTGTTTGCATCTAGAAACTGTCTGTTACCTTGAGCTTCATTACTTTGATTGTAGTGTTGGGTTGCATTGGTTTCTCCATGCCATTCTCTGCTACCTTGTTCAGCAGGCCTGGTTCGAAGAGAAGCTTCACTGAACTCACCAATGCTGCTTAGAGTGTGCACATTAAACAGTTCTGACTGCGTGTCTGCCGAGTGCTGACCACTCCTCTGAGCTTCAGAATCTGACTCGGTGCCCATTAAGGAGCTTAGCTCACCAAACCCAGTCATAATTTGCCTTAGAATTGATCTAAGAGCCGCCGATGAAGATTCCCCGAGCCCAATTTCAGATATCCTACGAAGGGGTATCCGTATGGTGCTAACATACGTCCGTATGCCCGCATGTTCAGATCGTGAAACAGTCTGACGAAAACCCTCCCTATCGCTTTCGAAACTGACTGCGTTGTCTGCCGAGCTTGCTCTCGAACGAGTTCTAGTAGCAATGCTGTCTTGATCTCTGTTTTCTCCAGTACGAATTCTTCTCACCTGAAGGTCTAATGTAATAATAGGATGTCTTCTAGGTGCAGTTGTGGGTCTGGTAGATTCCTCCTCTTCCAATGTTATGCCTAGTGTTGGCACTTGGTCCTCACCTTGCTCAGGAGGAGGCTGGGTTGTTTGTGCCTGGCCAGACCTTCTATGGATTTGCTGTGCATTCATACGTTGCCTTCTTTCCAAATGGGACTGAAACTGACTACTGAACGTTGATCTTAGTCTTAAAACTTCTGGCCTTTGCCTTGCATTCCTCCGAGTTCTAGCTCTCCTTCTGTGAACTGTCACTGACGAGACTCTGTGAATTCTCCTTTGCCTAATAATGTTGTGTTCATTGTCATCTAAGACGTTGTTGTGTGCTGCAAGGCCTGCTGAGCTTCTGTTTCTGAGTCTGCCCGGGAATAACTGAGTTGCTACTTCAGCATTTTGTGTCACTGAGCCACTAATGTTGCCAGCCCTTGACGAGGCAACCGCACGACCAACAGTCTCTCTCAATGTCCTGCTCCTTGTTCGGCTGGCTATGGGACTCTCTTCTATCAGAGACCTATTCTCTACCTGCCTTCCATTGGGATCACCAAGAAGGTAGCCGTTAAATTCTTCCCCAGGAGCGTCAACACTGTTATGTTCGTGATTTATATTTATTTCGAGACTAAACCGAAATTCCCCGCTACTCGGGTTTGCTCGGCTTACAGCCCTCCAAGTCTGGTTCCCACTCTGTCCACTATGGCTGGAATTTCCTGTACGGTGGAATGTGCTCAGCCACTCTAGCAGCGAGCTGTTAGTTGAATTTTCCCCAACAGTTTCTGCATCTGTAAGTAGTTTTTTTTTAAAAGAAAGAAGACATTTTTCATGACTCGCTTCACTTAGACAAAGCAGCTAACTGCAACTGTCACGTGACACCTGGAATACATGCTAGCCTGAACTGTCAGTCATATGATCATCACATACAGAGCTCTCATTCTGCTTCCCTTACAAACGCTATGAAATCTAAAAGCCAACCACCCAGTAAAGAGGTCAACTGTGTTTGAAGAGTTATATTCTTTGCTGCTTAAAGATGTCAATCAAAAACCTAATCTGATGCACTAGTCTCCCCACAACTTCTCTTGTGTATCTAAGAGCTGTGTACAACCTCTATGTCTACCCTTCATGTAAAAAATAAAAAATAACTGTCTCCTATCCTAAATCTATAGTCCCCACTCAATTATACTTCATTTTCTGCTTCCACTAGTCTAGAAATTTTAGGCATACATAATTATCTTTCATAGCTTTGATGCTACAATTTAGACCCAGCAAACAAGCCACATGATTTATACCTAGCTGTTTGTGTGTACGGGCACATGTGTACACAACTATGCACATTTCAGTCATATTGTGTACTGTTTGGACATGTGATCTCAGTAATGTGCGAATGAGCACTTTTAGAAATTCCAAATAAACAGAACTCTTTTAAAGTTTTATGTTAGTGGGATTTCACCTACTAGTTTCTAGGTTCAAAACCCCGAGGAGCATAACTAAATATAGTAGGTGAAATTGAGGGGGGTGGGAATCACACGTGCAACTGAGTCCCAGTCTTGGAAACTGGGATGAAAAGCTTTGGAAGAGCAAGCCATGCCTTGACAAAAATAGGGAAGTCCAAGTCCTGCAGGTCTTTTTCCTTCTCCTTATATTAAACACTGCCCTCACCTCTCTGTGAAGTGCACTATATGCAGCCACAGAGCACAGACTCTCTTGCCTAGAAATCCTGCTCTAGTTTTCTTTAACTCCCATGCAGCAGCTCTGCACAATTAAAATACTGCCCTTTCTCCAACTGTCTACCTCCCTTTCCTTGGACAAGGTCATTGCAATAGGGTTTGTTGGCTGCCGATTTTAACAAATACTAATTTTGGTAAGGTATCTAAAGAGCCTGCACCTGCCAGAAGTTAATCAAGAGATTACTATATTAAAATGACAGTTTACCTCCAACAGTACCTCCTTCCCAGTCTCTATTTTCTCTGTCAGAATGGGATGCCAAATGCTCCTTTGCACCTTGCAAACGTTGCTGCAGCTCATCTGCTGTTATTTCTCCTGAAACAGATAGCAATATGGCCAGTTTATTTATTGGTTCAGATACTGGCTGAAGACATAGAAGCAAACAGAGCAGCTATTCTTATTTTTAGCTAATAAAAGCAACATAGGAGTTAACCTGGCATGACCAGACTACAGTAGAAGAATTATAAGCATGTACTAGACACAAAAGACACATTAAGGTTCTGCATTTTGACAATGCAGTTTTGATACAGCAATCCAAAACACTGGCTGGGAGTAACAACCAAAGCCCTGCCACTTGTGCTGGCCAGAGCAGAAGGTGGCAGTGGTGGTTTTCTAAACATTTTTGCTGCTCTAGTTTCAGGGTGGCACAGTAAAGGGACCCTGACTAGGCCCTTCTTTAGGAAGTGGCCTGGCTTTGGATTCAGCAGATCCATTCCTGGCCCTGCTCAGCCACTATAATGTATCATTTTGGGGCCTTTACAATGGTTTTCACAGGCAGCAGTATGCACTCCACCACACTTTCAGCAATTGGGATCGGGGGTTTGCTGCAGCGGTGGCCCCATACACCAATAAAGCCCAGTAGTGGGACGCCTCTTCCTCATCCTAAACCCATTTAACAGCGCAGATCAGGGATTTGAACTGCTGTGCCTAGCACTGACCAAAATGTAATCATTCTAGAATCAAGTTTAAGAAATATTTTGTGTTTCCTCTGTTTTGCATGAATCTAGACAATGTGAGCTAAAAGATGAGAGAACAAGGACCTAACTTGCAATACACATTTTAAAAAAGCATTTCTGTTTCCAAAGCACATGAGGAACAAATTCTACCCATAATTATGTTTATCCACCCATTGCTTCATACCAATTTTATTATACAGTTTCAAAATGGTGGATTAAAAAAGCTGTATTCAATTTGTACTATGTTAACAGTAAACTGTATTAAATGTAAGAATTCTATTAGATTTTAAGTACCAGAAGTCAAGTCTCACCTGGAGTCCCCAGAAGGTTGTGATCTCTCATTAACCTGTAGTCTTCATCACTGAGCTCATTAATAAATTGGTAATAGGCTTCCTCTCTATTAAGGCGTTCCTGTTGCCACTGTCGCTCATCTTCACCACTTTGGCTTTGAGATGTGGTCTGCCCACCATCTTCCCCTGAGTAAGAACTAGAGCAGTCCATTATGGGAACACCAGACTGTTGTAAAATGGAAAGAAAAATAAAGTATGTAACTGACTTCCAATTAGAAAAGCATAGGATCAGCTTGTAAGTTTGGGTTTAAAACTTACTCCAATGCATTTATCTTGTCAGGTTACTACTTCAAGTATCCAAGAGGTTACAGCCATTATGCAACAAGTATTTATGGTACAAATTATGCAGGAAATGGCAGGAAACAGCATTATGTTAATCTGGGTCTCTGTTGCTAAATATAACATGCAATAGAGTAAATTTAAGCATGCTTCAAATGGAGGCAGGCCAACATACAGTTCTGCAGTGACTGAATGACCTCTTCCAAGTGCCCTTTTGTGCAAATTGGTATCATACAGTACATAAACGCATACGTACTTTTAAGAACTGTGAAAATCCTATACTAAGCACTGGCCATCACTTACTCTCAACTACCTAAATAACTGCTGAGAGACAGCAGTTCATTAGCATGTTAGGAGTAGAGATTACAATGATAGGAGCAAAGCAATCATGAGTCCTTTATCACAGAGCATATGTTTGGAATGCAGAAGGTCCCAGATTCAATCTCCAGCATCTGCTAGGTAGGACTCGAAGTGACCCCTGTCTGAAATCCTAGAGACCTGCGGTCAGTCAGTGTAGACAACACTGAAGTAGATGGGCCAATGATCTGCCTCAGCATTAAGGCAGCTTACCTTTTACTTACTTATGATGGTTAACACTCAGGCATCTAACAGAAAAAAAATAGTACTAGGGATTTCAATGAAGAATCAACAGTAAGAGTGAAAGCAAACTTCTCACGTTAAATATTTCCTTTTCCCTCAACCCTGCTAGGAGGTGGAAGTGATACAGATCTCTAGCAAGATGTGATGTTGAGAATCTTATCAGATAATTCCAGTCTTCATTTTCCCCCAGTGCTCTTTGAACAGGCAGGGTGAATGTTATGCAAATCCTGTATGAGAAGATAAAAGAAACATGTAGAATAATCTACAGTAACAAGCAAAAATCATTGGCTTGGATTTTAATAAATAACCCATCAACTTTCCAACCCCTTCACAGCTGCTTCCCTCTCATTATGTCTATAGGTCCACTGTCTCTGAAGTCCACTGACTTTAACTGGACAGAGAAACATTCATCAATGGAACATTGTCCAACAAGAAGGTGCAATGAAAGCATTTGTAACTCTTAAATTTCTGCAAGTCTTACAATAACTAAAGGCAAGGAACCCATTATGGGGGGGGGGGATAAGCTGGAGGTTTGTCGTCCATAAAGTACAGTACAGCTTTTAAAGGACCTTTTAAACACCTATATCCATGCACATGGATATCCTTTTTAAACAATTTCTCATTTACTCCAACTTTGCTACCTCTTTCCTGCATAATATCCTTTATGAGTTATGCCCGGCAATGCTGGTCCATATGTAACCACCGTCCTTCAACCCACCATGGCAAGCCAAACTCGACAGGGTAATGGCATTTAGTCTATTGCACAAAACATGCACCCACCGCCGGCGTGGTGGTTCTCGGGGCACCTTTCATACATTTACGGCAGCATAAATTTGAGCTGCTAAGGTGCCACAAAGCTTTTGAATGAAAGCCAGCTCCTCTACCTCCCCCCCCCCAACACGTCTTTGCCAAGCCTCCCTGGAGCT
The DNA here is from genome assembly GCF_009819535.1 of Lacerta agilis. Classification (NCBI taxonomy): domain Eukaryota; kingdom Metazoa; phylum Chordata; class Lepidosauria; order Squamata; family Lacertidae; genus Lacerta; species Lacerta agilis. The sequence continues at coordinate 23,607,498 of NC_046315.1, forward strand.
TTGGCCAGAGGCGCTGAGCTTCTCCCTCCGTCCCGGCCACATTTAAGAGCCCTGGGCGAGGGGGGGGGGCAACTCCCAGCCAGCCACCTGCTAGAAAGACGCTACGGGGTCTGCCCCGGTTCCAAGCAGCAACCACCGGAGCCCGTTAGGCCGGAGCCCGGACTAGGGTATAACGGCCGGTTGCTGGGAGACCAGGGTAAGCCTAGGCAGCGGCACCCACACAAACCCCTCTTCGCCCCCGGCAGCTAAGAGGAAAGTATCCTCCGACAGATTGCTTTCCGTAATAAAAACGCGCCCCCGCTCTCCCCGCCTTTCCTCGGCAGCGGCTACCAGCAAGAAACCGACAACCCGGCCAACTGCAAGGCACCGAGGTGCACCGGCAACAGCAGACCGCCGGCTGCCGGTGCCTCGGCTCACAGTTCCGCCAAGAAACGCGCAGGCGCACGCCTCTCCCCCGCCCATCCCATGCAGCGCGAGAGCGCGTCCCGTGGGAAACGAGCTGGCTGCGCAGGCGGCCAAAGGGTGGCTGCCCGATCCCCGGGTGGCTTCTCCGGGGCGCAGGAAAGCTGCGTGGTCGGCAGTGCCGTCCGAGTATTTCAGGAAGAGCGATCCAAGGGGAAAGCGGGTCGGGTGAGCAAGTTCGGGGGGAGGGGGGTCCGAGCGCCACAGGAGGGCGTGTTGGGACCGACCATTGGGGACTCTGGGGCCAACGAGCTGAGCTCTGGGCGGGGCGCAGCAGCAAGGGCAACTGAAGCATAGGCTGCTACTGGGCACGATCGTATCCAGCGCTTTACCTAAATAGAGAGCGTCGAGTGTAAAGCAGAGGTAGTCAGTGTGTTGCCCTCCAGATGTTGCTGGACTTCAACTCCCAACATCCCCAGCCAGTCAGGGATACTGCGAGATTTAGTCCAAACACGTCTGGAAGGCGTCCGATTTCTCAGCACAGAGTAATCCACAGGAGGGGCTGCAGGTGTGGCGGGAGTGGTTATGTGCAAGTTGCGCCAGCTCCAGAGAGGAGCTGTTGCCTTTCTCTCTCTCTCTCTCTCGGGAAGTACAGTGGATAGCATTGAGTCTACACATAAAAAGCTGCCAGTCAGAATACATAGTACTGAACTAGATTGGCCAGTAGGTCTGACTGAGTATAAACCATCTTTCTACACTCCCAAGACAAGCCCGGTTGGGGGGGGGGGGAATGCATTGGCTACCATTCCCAATAGGTAGGCCAGGAAACTTTTGAGATGAAAAAGATGAGATGTGCTGATAAATATTTGATGGTTTTCTGCCTTTTAATGGAACTCCGAAATCTGCCATGAGATGGCCTGCCTCACTGCACCCATTATACAGTGGTTTTATGGTATAACCAATGTTAAAGAGAATTTGCAGCAAAACTGATGTAAAGGATTCACACACTTTGCTACCACAAAATGCATCTGCAGGATTTTGTGTGTGCGCGCGCATTATGCCTTCCAGGGTCATATACTGTTAGTCACATGTGCACACTGGTAATTTTCCATCATTCCTGATGACAGATACAAAATGAAAGCCATAGTAACCTATTTACCCCAGCAATCTGCCTATGAAGAGTAGAGAATTAGAAAGCTGCCTTCTAGACAATAGGAATTCATATGTGCACACACATATAGGTGTTCTATGGGAGACTATGGGGACAGTGGAGGGAAATTAACTCTTTATAGTGGACGAACATAGAAATTCACTGAAACACATTATTCACCTGTCCTTCAATCTGACGTCAATAACTGTGGGTGGTATCCAACTCACTTGTTCCATCAGTGCAAGAAAATTTGCTTGTGCAACAGAACTTTCCCTCCTCTCCTGCCCCTATGTTCCCTGCAAATATGTTGTGGGGGTTCCCATAACCCTCTGGAGCAAATTTGGGAATGGTGCTAGACATGTGATGGGGCGGGCCGAGTTCTGCTGCACAAACAAATTCTTGTGTTGATGGAATGAGTTAGTTGGATAATGCCCCATGGATTTAGGCCTAAGGAAGCTCCTAGTTCTGACTTTCTTCCAAATGATGTCAACCTTTGAACAGCAACAGTATGCAGACCTATGTATGTATAGGACCCATTGAACTCAGTGGGACTAACTTTTCAACAAACATGCAAAGCAATAGATTGTGAGATTCTTCCTGGTTCACATCTTCCTGGTCTTGGGCAGTGAATTCTAGTAATAGTCATTTTATAGAATTATGCAAAGTCTCCTGCCTCAGTTTGTTTCCATAAACCAAAATATATCTTACTTGGGCATCAAGATTTTAATTCCACAATCGTATATTCTCAAATATAATCAATTTGCTGCTTTAGTCTAAGCAACTGTACCCTCCACTTCACAATCTGTTAGTATTCTTCCATCAAACTCAATTTGCTCTGCAACCAGCAACCAGCTGTCACAAAGCCATTACTATACCTTCTCTTCAAAGCAATCAAAACAATTCCCTCTCCCCCAAACGCATACAGTAATTAGATCATGTGAAACAGTATTAGGGCATTAGAAGAGAATGCATATTTGAAACAATTTTGGGCATACAGTTGTTTTATTCTCTCAGGTTCACATTGGATTAATTACTAGATACTTAGTCTGCAGATAAATAAAACTGGTTGCTCTCCCTCTCTACTTCACAAAACTACCCTTTGCTTTGAAAATTCATATAAATAGGCTAAAGAGGGCAGCAGATTTCAAGTAATGGTGAATTTGCTGCAGTGATCTGTTAAACTGATACAAATTTAATCTGAGCACTGTTCCAATCTACTGAAATAATAAAGGACAATGACTCAATTGTAGGCTGTTGAAATGAGATGCTTACTGAAAAGCCCTGTAACTCTTTTCTAAATGCAAGAATCAATTATGAAAAGATATATATTGCAATATTGTGTACAGTAAATTCATTTTATGGTGTGAACTGTTCTGCATGGCAGAAGTGCCATTCTGATGGGAGGGGGACAATATTCGCTACAAGGTTCTAGGCCTGCTACTTAGCTACATTCAACTGCAGACTGAGAAGAGGGTCTGAAGCTCAGTGGAGCAGCAGCATAGAGTTTTCATGCAAAAGATCTCACTTTCCATCCCACTTTTAGGGGAAGGGTCATAGTTCAGCAATAGGGCATCTGTCTCATGTACTGGAGGTCCCATGTTCAATTTGCAGCATCTTGGTGGGGCTAGGAATGTCCCTGGTCTGAAACCCTGGAGAGGGTTCTGAAATAACAAAAGCAGTGTGCCTTTAAAGGCTTTTGTTGTAGACTCTTTCAATAACATATCATACTTGTTTCAACACTATCACTAAGAGTCGAAAAGTCACCTTTTCTCCCCAAGCTAGCTTCATCTAGAAATAACCACCCACCTTTACTAGACAATTCTGCTATATTTATTATCAATGGTATACCCAACTCTGATCTTAAACAGATTGTTAATTAATTCAGGCACCACAAGATTTGAAGCATGGGCAGTTCACATGGCTGCTTTTTGGGACTTTTCATTGCCAACCATAATAAGTACTTTGGGGTATCCACAGAATTATAGAATCATTGGAAGGGACCCCAAGGATCATCTAGTCCAACTTCCTGCAATGCAGAATGGGGTAACTGTGCCCCTGAAGGACCAGGTGCACAGCCTGGGAGTCATTTTGGACTGACAGCTGTCCATGGAGGCGCAGGTTACCGGTAATTCTGTGTCCAGGATAGCTGTTTATCAGCTCCATCTGGTACGCAAGCTGAGACCCTACCTGTCCACGGACTGTCTTGCCAGAGTGGTGCATGCTCTGGTTATCTCTCGTTTGGATTACTGCAATGCGCTGTATGTGGGGCTACCTTTGAAGGTGACCCGGAAACTACAACTAATCCAGAATGCGGCAGCTAGACTGGTGACTGGGAGCGGCCGCCGAGACCACATAACACCAGTTATGCGGCAGCCCAGTTTAGAGAAGCTTTTAATGTTTGATTGATTATTGTATTTTAATTTGGAAGCTGCCCAGTGTGGCAGGGGAAGCCCAACCAGATGGGCGGGGTATAAATAATAAATTATTATTATTATTATCTCAATGAGATCCTAGATCTAAGCTCTGCTTTAAAAAATACAGTGGTGCCTTGCAAGACGAAATTAATTCATTCCGTGAGTGTTGTCGTATAGCGGAAATTTCGTCTTGCGAAGCACGGCCGGAGGAAAAAAATCTTACGAAAAAAAATCACAAAACGTTTTCGTTTTGCGAGTCACGGCCATAGGAAAATTCGTCTTGTGAGTCACCCTTTCGTTAGCGAATGCCTTTCGTCTAGTGAGTTTTTCGTCTCGCGAGGCATTTGTCTTGCGAGGTACCACTGTACAAGGAAGTATACTCTGCCACCTCTTGTGGGAGTCTGTTCTACTGTCAAACAGCTTTTACTGTCAGAAAGTTCTTTCTTATGTTTAGTTGGAATTTCCTTCTTGTAATTAGGTTCATGTTCTAGCCTCCAGAGCAGGAGAAATAAGCTTGCTCCATCCTCCATCTCATCTTTACCCTGCTAAACATACCCAATTCCCTCAACTGTTCCTCATAAGGCTGGTCATCTTGGTCGCCCTCCTCTGCACATATTCCGACTTGTCAACATCCTTCTTAAATTGTGGTGCCCAGAATTGGCCACAGTATTCCAGGTGTGGTCTGACCAAGGCAAAGTAGAACGAGACTGTGGCTTCCCTTGATTGAGTCACTATACTTCTGTTGATGCAGCCTAGAATAACATTAGCTTTTTTGCTGCTGCATCACACTGTTGACTCATGTTAAGCTTGTGGTCTACTAAGACCCCTAGATCTTTTCAACATATACTAATGGCATTCCAGGTCTGGAAAAGACAATAAAGCAGCCATCTAAGGAACTAAAGGGGGGAATCTTCAAGCAAAGTTTAACACTACCACTGCTAATGTTTACACATCAAGGTTTGTTTGTTTTAAAAGGCACAGTTACAGAGGTTGGCTCTAAAGTTAGCAGCCCATGTGATACATTGCAGGTATATTTTTAATACAGTGAGTCTCATGTATCCAGAAGTGCTCAGACCTATGGCAACATGGTACTTTCTCAACTGATTTAACCACAGTGGTATGGGAAAATCTGTCAGCAGTGATAGACAAAAAGGTCTCTGTGTGGCTAGTGTCACGGAGCTGGTTCGCATGACACAGTAAGCCAAGCCAAACTATGGATGAGATAGCACAAATGTGCCCATGCTTGGAGAAGCTCACATCAGTTTTGCTCCTTCTTACTGCCAAACTAAGCCAAGGTTTGGTTTAGCATGTCACCCAAACTGCTTAAGCGCGCTCCTTACATAAGCTGTAGCTAGCCAAAATGGCTTGATGACATACTAAGCCAAACCTCTCAGGGAACCCACACATTCATGCAGTCTTGCAATAACGCTTGATTTCTCATGCAAAGTAGGTCGGCAGTGGCCTTAAACTGTCTCTGGGTGGAGCTAGGAGTCCACCATTACTATCCTGTCCACGTTTAGGAGGGATAATAAAGCTCTGCCTGCGTCAACGCCAAGGGTGGGGCCTTCCAGCTGTTTTGGGGGACCCTACTCCAATCAGCCTCAGGGATGAAGAGAGTTGTAGTTCAGCAACATCTGACGGGTCACGGGTTCGCCACAACCGGCTCTACGCTGCCTCAGAGCAGCCCTGGGAGTGTCAGGGCTTTGCTGCCTTCCCCCACTACACACATTAGGTCTTCCGGTTTAAAAACAATATGCATTTCAACAACACGAAGCAACCCCATGACATAATAAAGCTAACAAATAAAGGCTGTCAGGTCAACCTTGGGAAATGCTGCTGCACCTGATGCATTTAGTAGTTCTCCTTCAAGGCATCTCCTTTTTGCCGCCCGTCCGCACTCCAGTGCCAACTCCAACCTTTCCTTCCTTCCTCTCCAAAACGCGTTTCCTTGGAGATGGCGCATCAATCGCGAACCCCGAGGACTTAAATTCTTATCACGCGCCAAGCCCACATCCGGTGACCCCCCTGACTACAACCCCCAGCATGCAACGCTGCATTCTCCGCCGTCAAAACCCGGGTTCCAAGCACGACCCCAAGACACTAATTCCCATCACGCGCCAAGCCGACATCCGGCGGCCCTCTGACTACAACTCCCGACATGCCCATTTATCTCGCAGGCCGCCTATGGGCCCGTCTCACTTTGGTCTCTCTGTTCGCTACACCTGCCCAAGGCTTTCGGCTGGTGGCCGCCGAGGCGCGGTGCATGCCGGGGGAAGGGAACTGAGGTGAGGAGACGTGCGAAGAGGGGGCGTGGCCTGAGAGCCGGTTGGATTCCACGTGGTGCGCTTTCTAGTACCGAGAGAGATACCAAAGGAAAGGGGCGGAGAACGTTGGGGGGGGGGGAGGAGGAGGATGAGAGAGCGCGCGCGTAGGTTTTGCGACGCTCTTGTTTTGCAGCAGCGTGGTCAGGCGCGGCTGCCGTATTCCGAGGTGCGAGATACCGGCTGTGTGTTATTCTGTGTGTGTGTGGTGCGCGCGCGAGCGACTTGTCTGTTGGGCTCTTCAGGCGACTGAGGGAAGCGGCCGCCACAGCTGCAGCCTCCCCACACAAGCCACCGGCTCCGGCTTGCGCCTCGTCCCCGCGCACGCGGCAGCCGCCATCCCCCTCCCTCGCCTTCACCTGGATGGTCCGCGTCGCGGCGGCGGGGCCTCCTCCTCCTCCTTCTCCCTCTCCCTCTCCTCCTTGGTGCCTGTGGCGGCGGCGGGAGGGGGCTCCTCACGGCTGGGTGTCGTCTGAGGAGGCGGCGGCGGCGGGTGCGGGCGCTGAATGAAGATGGACTATGACTTCAAGGTGAAGCTGACCGGGGAGCGCGAGCGCGTGGAGGACCTCTTCGAGTATGAGGGCTGCAAGGTGGGCAGGGGCACCTACGGGCACGTCTACAAGGCCAAGCGGAAAGACGGGTGAGTGGACGGGCGAGCGGGTCGCATACACACACGCACACAGACAGAGCCTAAATTCAGTGGTGCAGTAACCATAACGCGAAAGGAAAACCCGGGGCGTCAAACGGTGCAGCCCATTTAGCTTGGGGGGGGGGGACTCCGGGCGGGCGGGCATTTTGCCATGATGGTCGCCTCAGCCCGGGGGGGGGGGTGTCGTCTCTTATTCTTCCCTTTCCCCGCCCCGGTCCCTGCTTTCCGTTTCCCTCAAATGCCTTTCTTCCCTCCCTCCCCCTGTCTTTTTCCTCCTCCTCGGAGCCGCCCCTGAGGGCTTTCCCGTCTGCCACGCTGTCTGCCTTTGCTGAGAGAGCGCTCCGGGTGGATGGGGGGCTGCGTGAAACTCTTCCCCTTCCCCGGCGCCTTCTTGGCTTTTGTGAGGAGGAGATCCCACTTGGGCAGTTCCTTAAAAGTCTGTTCACGGCAAGCGTGTCCGCCGTGTGCTGGCGTGTGTTTAAATAGCCTTGCGACGCCCTAAGGGCTAACAGGTTCATATGCGGTTTTTTATGGACTGGAGCCCTATATATATATATATACACACACACACACACACACACACACATATATATCGCTGTGGCATGAGCTTCCAGGGACTACAGCATTCCTCATTGTCTTTTTATATATAAACACAATGAGGAATGCTGTAGTCCCTGGAAGCTCATGCCACAGCGACTCTATTAGCTTGTAGGATAGAGTAAGGGCACGTGTGGCCCTCCAGATGTTGTGAGCCTTTCCAGTGGTCTGGGATAGTGGGAACTGTAGTGCCCCACCATTACTAGGGTGTCACAAGACTGCTCTTTCTGTCTAGGAAATATAGGAAGCTGCTTTATGCCATATTAGACTAGTTCATACGTACTGTATTGTTAGCTCTGACTGGCGACATCTCTCCAGGCTTTCTGGCAGAGAAATGTGTTTCCCATTAGCTAATGCTGATGCTTTTTAAAACTGGAGATGAGACGGACCTGAGTGCAACTGCAGGAAAGGCACAGGCTCTGCCATTGAGCTCTAGTTTTTACCTGGGGGGGGGGAATAAGAAAGCAGTCCCATCTTCACCCCCACCCCCTGGCAACTCCTGCTGCATCTCTGTGCATACACAATGTGTTTCGTATTACTACCAATTTCTTTTCTAATTATCTTCCTCTTCTTTTTGCCTCCTTAATCCCTTCTTCCTTCCCTATCTTTTTGTCTGCCACCTCATGTTTCTTTACTAATTGCTTCTTTGTCCCTCACACTCCATTATTTATCTATTTTTCAATGTCATTGGTCCCAGCACTTCTAACTGCAGTTTAATCACTTAAGAATAGTTATCACCTAGAGGCTTTTTGTCTTGCCCTCCCACCACTTTAGAATTGCTTTCCCACATGCAAGTTTGCATGTGGAAAGGCGTGAGGCACTGATATTCTAATAATCAGACTAGGTGAAGTCTAAAATGTGGCAAGGGGTAACTGATCCTTAAATAATCTTAGAACATAGCCTGTCTCTTCCTGCTTATCTTTGTGGAATTATGTCTGTGGCTTTCTCCTAAACAATGCCTCTTGTCTCTCATTCCACGATTAGCACATTCTTGAGTTTATACCTGGCCGTCTTAGTAACTGTGGTTTTATTACTAGTGGGTTTTTTTTTTTAGCAGTTCTCATCTTATACCTTACAAAACATCCTATTATATTAGATACAATAAGTGACAGCCAGCATGCATCCAGCTGTAGAAATCCTCTTGTGTAATCTTTTGAAACAGAGCTCTCTCAGTTAAATAAATTGCTCTACTTATTGCAGACCCACCCGGTTTCTGTTTTTTTGGCAACCTGCATTTGATTTTCATTACTTAATAGCTTGTCACCATTTTGTACTTCCTTGCTGACTGCTTTTGTGAAGGATACATACCAATCATCGTAGAGGGTTTGGTGATTTTTTCTTTTGAAATACATCTTTTACCTTTTTCTTAGAGCTGTTGGGAAAAGAAATTTAATTGGAGATAGCTTCCCATAGTTAATTGTAACCTAAGTTGCATTACCTATCCTAGATTTTTTGTAGCCATAAGAACCTGTAGTCTGCATTTCTTACTACTTCTGGGCATTTTATATTCTAAATGTTTATGAATTATGGAATCTTTAACAACAAATTTATCCTGCAGCTCCAGCTTCATTTCTCTTATGCAGGTTATGGGTGATGCGCTTTAATGAGCTTTCTATAGTAGCAAGTGATACCTTAGTATTTCCAGGGTAAATGCAATTTGCACATGACTGTAGCATGTTGGAATCTGTGGAGGTTTTCATGTGTGGTGGTCACTCACTATGCATAAGGATGCATGTAGTTGCTCATGGAAAGGGGTATTTTAAGGTTACACATGGATTTGAAGAAGAGTTTGGATTTGATATCCCGCTTTTCACTACCCGAAGGAGTCTCAAAGCGGCTAACATTCTCCTTTCCCTTCCTCCCCCACAACAAACACTCTGTGAGGTGAGTGGGGCTGAGAGACTTCAAAGAAGTGTGACTAGCCCAAGGTCACCCAGCAGCTGCATGTGGAGGAGTGGAGACACGAACCCGGTTCCCCAGATTACGAGTCTACCGCTCTTAACCACTACACCACACTGGCTGATACCATGCTTCCCAAATTGGACCTAAAGCCATTTTGGTGGCTTTGAAGTAGGCAGGTATTTATGAACCTCACAACCAAAGTCTGGATGTAGGGCATATTCATCCACTTTCTTTATTTTAAAAATACATTATTAGAAAATTTTGAGGCTTGCCTATTAAACCTCCCTATTCCAAGTATGTAGGTAAGACTTTAAAATTAGTATTTGAAAGACATGACTGTTTCTTTTGTGTCAAAGAATCCTTCCCTGGCAAGTCAACAGAACTCTTTAAACCTTGATTGGATTATTTATAAACCCAACTTGCTTTCTGATTATTTACACATGAGTATATGCAGTGTGTAGAGCATTTCTGTAAATGACATTTACAGGAGCATATTGACTTTGGAATGAACTTGGTTTTCCCCATCTATGATTCTATGGATGGCTATCATGTATGATTTAGTTAAGATTCCTTCATTGCAGGGGGGTGGACTAGATGACCCTTAGGGTTCCTTCCAGCTCAACAGTTATGTGATTCTGTGAAAGGCAATTATGCCTTTGTATGTGCCACCATGAGACACAGGTGGTGCTGTGGGTTAAACCACAGAGCCTAGGGCTTGCCGATCAGAAGGTTCGAATCCCCGCAACGGGGTGAGCTCCCGTTGCTCGGTCCCTGCTCCTGCCAACCTAGCGGTTCGAAAGCACGAAGTGCAAGTAGATAAGTAGGTACCGCTATGGCGGGAAGGTAAACGGCATTTCCGTGTGCTGCTCTGTTTCACCAGAAGCGGCTTTGTCACGCTGGCCACATGACCTGGAAGCTGTACGCCGGCTCCCTCGGCCAGTAATGCGAGATGGCCTGTCCCGTTCCACACTAGTTTCTTGATCCAGATCATGGTCCCTGCACTGCTACCGTATTTTCCGGCGTATAAGACGACCCCCAACTTTTCCAGATAAAATACAGAGTTTGAGATATACTCGACTGCAGGTTCTCCACCCGGTGTATAAGACGACCCCCGACTTTTGAGAAAAATTTCCTGGATTAAAAAGTAGTCTTATACGCCAGAATATACAGTAATTACTTTAACAAGCCATTAATGCAGTTGCTTATTCTGTGAATGGTGACTTGCCTGGTTTGGCCCTCAGTCTTGTTAAATGGCCTACTATCTTTCATACAGAATTTTCAAATTCCAGATCATTATTTTATGCAGCATCTGTGAAAATGGTCATGATTAGGAACTTTAGAGTAATGTTCTTTCTTATTTAGATGAAGGACCCATCAAGCTTGTCACTGTATCCAGGAGGATCTAGTTTAAGATAATTGTATGATGCAGATGTATTTTTAATATTTTGAAGCATTTAGTGGTAAGAGAATATATATTCTTATTTCTATGAACCTTAATATTGCTCAAGCAAAATTGGAATTGCTAGGTTCTGTTTCACTAGCCTGATTTCAGGCACTGTCTTTGGTGTTTTTCAAGGCATGTTTTCATGATAGGTGAAGTTCGGTTTGCAATGCAGCAGGTGTACTCTGACCATAATACTATTGCCATTAATAGAACTTAATATCCTTTAAAGCCTTCTAGTCCTTTTGATCCCGTTTATGTTGTTGACGGTCACCAGCACTTTGGTAGTAAGTAAGCTTAACAGTTTGGTTGTGTGCAGCAAATAATTCCCTCTTGCTTATTTTAGGTTCCCTGCATGTTATGCTCTCTTGTACAGAGCACCATGCAACACACTAAACAAATGGTCTTTACCATTCTGTGTACTGGCCACAATCCTATTTTCCTCCGTTCTATGCTAAATTGTTCCCTTTCTCTTTCATACTGTTGATCTTATCTCCTCTTTGTGCCTGCCTTTTATTATGCAGGGAGTATGATAAATGATTGATTTTTTTAAGGCTTATAATATTATTTATTTTCTAAATAACCTAGTTATATTTAAGCTTGAATAGAAGCGAGTTAAACCTACACTTATTGGGTCAGGCTTGGTATCAGTGGCCAACAGCCAGGTTGGGCATTGGTTGAGGGTCCCAGGTCTCAGAAGGGCCTTCCTGCCAGGCCCAGGTGACCTGCTGAGGCACTGCTTGGCTTTCAAACTCTGCTTGCATCCACAACAGCCAGCTAGCCACCTGGCCCCCTCAGCTGCTTTGCCTGAGCTCTGAGTAGGGGTTAAGGGGTTCCTTCTCAGAGCCAGAAATTCTGGGCGATACCTGTGCTGCAACCATGGTTTGCCATGACTGCTAGAAAGACCAGAGAGTGAATTTAAATTAATTGCTGATGCAAACCCTAGCAGTGGCACAGGTATTCTCCTGGCCACTTCACCCAGAATGGCTCACTGAAGAAGAACCCCTTTGGCTCCTTTCTCAGAGTCAAGTGCTGAGGAGGTGGCAAAGAAGCTATCCGCATTGCTGCTGCTTACTGCACCAGTGAATTCTCTTTCTTTTAAGTAAAATGGGTGTAGGCAGAGAGCAGGAAGAATAGGCAGTAGCAGGGTGAAAGGGTATGCTGCAAAAAGAAGGATGGAGGCATTGGTCATCTGAAGCCTGGTGCTATCCCTGTTTTGGGTGTTATCCAGCTTTAGTCATAAACAGAGCACACCCACTGAAATCAGTGAACCTAAGTACCGGTAGTTTAAGTCCATTGATTTCAGTGAGTCTACAGGGTATGGCATACTTGGACAGTACCCATTCTCTCTTGAAAACAGAAAGATCAACAGTTTGCATAGTTCTCAAACTATGAATATTTGTGTTCTCTAAACAAAGACAGTCTTTGTCTTATGCACATGAACTGTTATGTCCAGTAACTAGCAGCTGTGTCTAAGCAGTAAAAGAGATGAGAGCTGGGAGTTGAAAAAAGAGGAAAAATGTATTTCTGGGAACTCAGAATTGTTGCAAATGTGACAATTATGTAACAGTTAATAAATATCAAGATTTTTTTTCAAGGGCAGGTGCAAGTCTTTCTCAATAATATCCTCCCTTTTTGTTTAATTTTTACATAAATGAGGTCATCTGTTAACTTAAACATGAACTTTCCTCTCTAGACTTTTGTATGGCTTTCAGGTTCTGATTTTGTCTTACAGGGCAATTCCAGAAAGTGGTGCTGAGAAATATATACAGGATTTCATGTTGTCTTTACCACTGTGTGCTTTTTAACCTTTACATGAAACTAATAGATACAGTTTGAAGGGCAGTGTTCAAGACAATATATTACGAAAATAAGAACAATAAACTTTAAGTGCAGCCAATCCTCAGTTATGAGTTAGCACCTACCTTGATCAAAATCCCATGCAGATTAGTTGCACTCTCTAGTTCTTGAGAGTTTCATTGCATTCTTCTATGTTAAATAACTTGCTTATTGGAGCATTAGCCAGTAACCTCTATCACAGTGAAGGTGTCAGTTTAGTTGCAAAAAATCAACTCAGTCATGTTTTAGTGCAACAGTTGAGAATCTCTACCCCACAAGCCTAATGAGGCCAAACGGACCTCCCCATTTGGTCCACAGCATAGTTTGGCCCAAACCACGCCCATCTGTCTTATCACCTGATGTCATATGATGTTGGGCACATGGCAGGTAACGTCATGGGGGCTAAGTTGAAAACAAATAATTGAGAATGCAGTCTAAATTGTGTCCCTAGTTATTTCTCTTCTGTTGCTTGTGGAAGTGGTTGTATTTGAATTTGACAACTTTTTCCTGGATTTCTTGATTTTTCCTTTTGCAGTTGAATCACCTGGCATCATATGATGTAATGTTACTGACTGGTGGACTGCCCTTCCTACCTGACAAAGTGACTTACAAGTCACAAGTAGTGGTGCTGTGGCTCTGGCCCACTGGCTGAATCCAGTTCTCCACCCTTGGTTTAGTTCTATGTAGGCAAGTCTCAGAGAGCCAGAAATAAGTATTAGGTTTGTGTGTTTCTCTCCCCCATTCCTGCTCCCACATGACTTTTAGGCAGACTTTTGCTTCCTTCTCAAAGACTCCTAAGTAAGTCATGGAGTAAGAGGACGTCCACTTACGGATTTGGAACTAGGTAAGAAACAGGAAACAAAGAGTAGAAATAAATGGACAGAGTGTAGAACGTAGAGTCCCCTAGGTATTGGTATTGGGACCATTGTTTTTTTAACTTGTTCATAAATGATTTAGCATTGGTGTGAACAGTAACGTAGCAAAGTTTGCCAGTGATACCCAATTGTTCGAAGTGGTTTAAGCAAAAAGCAGTTGTAAAGCTTCAGCAGGTTCTCTCAAAACTAAGTGAATCGGCAGTAAAATGGCAAATGCAATTCAATGTAAACAAGTATAAAATAATACATATTGGGGCAAAAGCTTTATTTCACACATACACTTATGTGGTCTGAATTGGTGTTGACTGACTAGGAATGAAACCTTGTGGTTGTAATGGATAGCTAGATGCTGCAACCTTTCCTCATAGAGGAAACCTTTCCCAACTCTACAATATCCTTTTTGAGGTGAGATGATCAGAACTATGTACAATTTTAGTCTGGAGTAAAGGCGAGTAAGAGGTGACATGATATAAGTTTATCAAATTACGCATGTTTTGGAGAAAGTAGTCAAAGAAAAGTTTTTCTCCCTCATAGTGCTAGAACTCATGGACTTCCTGTGAAGATAGGAACCAAGAAATCTACAAGCGAATTAAAAGAAAGAAAGAAGGCAGTTTTAGAAGGCCAGTATTCTATAACTCACAATCCATTGAAACTTCGGGGGAAGAATGATGAATCACAGGTCCTAGCTTATATTATTTAAGAGCAGCTACAACAGACCTAGATTAATTAAGCAAAGACCAGAAAATAAACACCAAGGGTTTTATTGATCTTGTACATTTAAATCTTTCCCCTCTTCCAAGAAGCTTAGGATGTTGTATATGCTTTTCCCATCATACCCCATCATACTGTCTTTAAAATTAAATTTAAAATTCAGAATCTCACCCAGGAAATTATAATTATTAATATTAATAAATATACATTTATATCTCTCATTTCTTCCATCCTGGAACCCAAGGTGGCATACATGTGGCATCAATCTCTTGAGGCACTGATCAGACCGACACCTCCTTAACTTCAGCAACACTAGAGTTCTCCTGTGCTTTCAGGCTGTGCTCTGGGACCTGATTTTTTTTTGTTCAAAATCAGAAATTTCAGGTGTGATTTCAGGTAGCACCTTTTGGCAAACTGAGTAAAGAAGCTTAATGTGACACTTATGTGGCATTTCTCTTCTGTCAGAAAAGTGCACGGAGAGACGGCCCTATTTCTGATCTCATTTCTCAATAAGGCAGCTTTAAAACCACAGGTGCTTGCTTTGTGTAACAGGCAATGTGGAGGAAGTTACATTTATACCAGAAAGTTAGTATGAAGGCAGGTGGGAAAGGTAACAGTCTATGTGACCACATCCTGGGAGAACATCTTTACAGGTATTTAGTGCTGTGATGCAGATTCATCTTTGATTATTGCCTCTTCATAAGATAAATAATGGTTTTAAGTATTAGATTGCAAAGTGCATGTTTCCTGAATCAAGGCTGATGCAACTTTCTAATTAACAGTGTATTAGAACATATTGGTAATATCCTGCCAAAGGCAAGAGCCATTATGATGTAGTGGTTACCGTGTGGGAGTCATAAAGTTTACTATGATTCTAATCCGTTGCTCTGTCTCTTGAGCCCAGTTACAGGGCTGCTGTGAGACTAAGATGGGGAAACCACATACAACACCCTGAGCTTCTTTTAATTCACTTGTAGCTGTCTTGGTTCCAGGAATTAAGGTTGACCATACCAGGTTTAATGTTCCAACAGAATTAAAAACCTGAATGTCTTCCAGCGGCATTAAGTATTCTTTCCATATAGTTGTCCAGATTTTGAGCTGCTAGTCTTCTAAAGTTCTTTGTGTGAAATTTGATATGAAGCCTGCAATCTAGCAACCAGTTTAGAATCCTGGGAATTGTGGATTCTGTGTTAGGGGAAGGAAAATGAGTTGACAGTCTTTGGGGTTGGAAGTGATCCCAATAACCCAACAAACTGTTTGTGCAGCCTCCTCCTATTGTGAACCATCTTGAGGTCTGCGGATGAAAGGCAGTATATACACATTTAATAAATAATAATGATACTATTGCTAGCTAAAGTCTATAAATGACTTGAATGCAAGCTGTTACTTAGTCAACAGTGAAGAAGCACCACTTTGCTTAGTCTGCTCAGAGTCCCTACAGAAGGCGACAGTGCGCCTTGAAAGTTAGCATGTTTTCTCCTCATGCCAGACACTTAACTATATACTGCCATTGACCATTACTTATATTTGTCCTCCCAGTACTTCACTGCTTCTTGAAAATCATGTCAAGTGCTACAAAAACATCAAGTTCAAAATAAAGCGTGAAGGAAATATTCATATGTTGCTGCCTATTATTCTTCACTTGGCTCCTGCATTCAGAATTACCTATGTTCTCTGCTGTCATGTTAAACAAGCATTTTGTAGCTTCCCGTATAATATCCTTATAAATATTTCATTGGATAGCATATGCTTAACTGCCTCCCATAGGAACAAATGCAACTTGAATATTTTTAACTTTAGCTTTGTTGGAAATCTGCTGAAATGTACTGTGTAAAGACATTGGGTCAGATCCAGACTTGCTTTTCTGCAAGTGTAAGGTGTCCTTCTGTTTGTGCAGGTATTTCTGATCCAGTGGGGGCTGTTTCTGGTGATAGTGTTTCTGATTTTCCCTGTAGCACCCCGTTTCACCTTCCACAGTGTCCTAAAGGGTCCCCTAGCCTTTGAGGGCTAAAAGAAGAGCAAATGAGCAAATAACTTCCTGTCCCCAACAAAGTGACTTGTGAGTTGCAGTCATTAGATTTCTGGATCTAGGCCATATTGGGGTGAAGTGTAAGCATGTGCCATAAAATGTGAACAAAGATGCAACTAAATTTTGCAGAACCAGTTTGTTTACTTCTGTGGCAATTTAAAGTATGTGTTTATAGCTGAGTGACTGGGAATAAATTCGTCATTTGATTCCACACCCACCCTGTCTCAGCAATGCAGCAGCATCTGTTCCCTGGACCCCAGTTAGACAAATTTATCCCATTCTTACCTGGGTTAGTTCCCTTATCAAACTTTGGCTTTGTGAAAGCTATAAAATATCTTAACATTGCAAAAGCTGAATTCCTGGAATGACCTGTGTGGTGAGTGTTCTGTTATGAAATCCAATTTAAATGCTACTCCAGAAAACTATGAAGTCGGAGCACTTAGAAAATGAGAGACTGCATTGCTAATAAAAGTAGAGACAACCGCAAAACTCATGTCTATGCACTGCTTTTGTTTCGCTTTTATTTGTTAGAAAATTATGAATGATTCAGTATAAGTATTTTCCGGACAAATATTTCCTTCTGGGGTGGGACGTTTTGTGGTTGGATTGGACTCTCATGTATTCAATTTAAAATTCAACTCTAAATATTTTTTCCTATACTTGCTTGATATCTGTTCTCATTCCAAACACTTAATTGCATGCTTGATTCTAAAGGCGTTTACAGTGCATTTTTTGAAGATTGTTCTCTTTCACAGGAAAGATGATAAAGATTACGCTCTAAAGCAAATAGAAGGTACTGGAATTTCTATGTCTGCATGCAGAGAAATAGCAGTAAGTAATTTTAATGGTAAATTAAGCCTTTTTCATTAGTAAATATAATTTCAGTTATGGCCACATGCAACACATTTTCATATATGGAAGATACAGTATATATTGCATCTAAAAGCTTTATATTAAAATACAATTCAATTCACTGCATCTCCAGGTAGGATTGGGAAAGAGCCCTGTCTGAAACCCCGGAGGGTTTCTCCCATTCAGTGTGTACAATTGTCTGATTTGTTATACAGGAGCTTTGTGTGATGCTATATGGAAAATGCAGTTGATTAGTGCATAATGCCATGATTCGTATAAGCATAGTTTCAGTAGCATCATTGCATCCTGAGGGAGGTACATTTGACCTAGTTGTAGTCTGGTTTATGTCTTATATAGACATAAACTCTTTGTACCTCCTTAATTAAAATGAAGCCCATATTCTTTTTTCTTTTCTTTTGTTCATTCATTATTTGTTGTGGATTAAGAGCATCAAAGATTAATTCTGAAAAACCAGCTTATTTAAAGAACTTAAAATTATAAAAATAATGGTTGATTCTATTTTCTGGCTTGTGTATGAACACCTTCCTAATGGATAGCATTTGTTTTACAGCTGCTTCGGGAGCTGAAACATCCAAATGTAATTTCTCTGCAAAAAGTGTTTCTGTCTCATGCTGATAGAAAAGTGTGGCTTCTCTTTGACTATGCGGAACATGACCTTTGGGTAAGGAAGTCTGTTTGTTAGCAGGTAATGGGCTATGGTTACTATTGTTTGGAAGCCAATAAATTGGTACTGCAACAGATTGGTCATCTCTGAAGCATGCTACAAGGAAAGAAAAAGACCCAAGTGATGTGTAAACCACTCCATAGTGCACAGTGTTTCTTTAATTTTCTTTCTGTGAAATACACATTTGTCCTTGTTTTGGGGCAACTTCACACATTGCTTCAAACATGACAGTTTTTTGTGTGGGAAGCTCTCTTTTCCACTGTATATTTAAGCATTTTGCATCATGTAGATGTCGCAGACTATGAACATGAAGAATCACACTGCCTTAAAATGTTTTAAATAAACATCAATAAATGCAAACAAAACAATCAGCATATAACAGCACAATTAACCGTTGGCATTGTTGTTGTTGCTTTTTAAAAAAGAATAGGACCCAAAAATACTTTTCAATGCCTGGTGAGGTTTTTGCTTGTGCCTAAAAGAAAAGAAGCTTGTACCAAGTATTAATGAGCACAAAAATTACATAATGTTTTCTTTGAGCCTGGGTCAGCAATTAGTTTGGCCAGAGGGATGACTTGGAGAAGGGAATGTACCGTATATACGTGAGTATAAGCCGACTTTTTCAGCCCATTTTTTGGGCTGAAAAAGCCGCCCTCGGCTTATACTCAAGTGATGCGGGCGGCTGCAAAGGGACAAGCGGCAAGAAAGGGATCCTTTCTTGCTGCTTGTCTCCCCTGCCCTGCCGATCCCCCATCTGTGCCTGCTCTCTGATCCCTCCTCCTGTGCCTGCTCTGCGCGAGGATCGCCTCCTCCTCCTCCTCCTCCTCCCGTCCCTTCTCCCCGAAGGGGAACAGAGGTAGCGACGGGGCAGCGGGAGCAGGAGGAGGACAAGTATCGAGCAGGCGCGCGAGCCGGCTCAGCCCCAGAGAGCCTGTTGCTTTTGCCCCCATCCCATCCCAGCTCAGTCCGCCATAGAAACTGCCCACCCTGAAACTACCCACCCCTGAAACCTTCCCAGAAACTTCCCCCCTTAATTCCTCCCTGAATATGCCCCCTCCCCCTGAGCCCTCCCTGTAAAGAGACCTTTCTTTCCAAGCCTTCCCTCTTAACCCCTGCCCATCCCAGCTCTGCCCACTGTAGAAACTGCGCTGAGACTCTATGATCCTGTGCCTGCTCTACCCCTGCCCATCCCAGCTCTGCCCACTGTAGAAACTGCGCTGAGACTCTATGATCCTGTGCCTGCTCTACCCCTGCCCATCCCAGCTCTGCCCACTGTAGAAACTGCGCTGAGACTCTATGATCCTGTGCCTGCTCTACCCCTGCCCATCCCAGCTCTGCCCACTGTAGAAACTGCGCTGAGACTCTATGATCCTGTGCCTGCTCTACCCCTGCCCATCCCAGCTCTGCCCACTGTAGAAACTGCGCTGAGACTCTATGATCCTGTGCCTGCTCTACCCCTGCCCATCCCAGCTCTGCCCACTGTAGAAACTGCGCTGAGACTCTATGATCCTGTGCCTGCTCTACCCCTGCCCATCCCAGCTCTGCCCACTGTAGAAACTGCGCTGAGACTCTATGATCCTGTGCCTGCTCTACCCCTGCCCATCCCAGCTCTGCCCACTGTAGAAACTGCGCTGAGACTCTATGATCCTGTGCCTGCTCTGCGGAAGGCATCGGGGAGGGAAAAGTGGGGAGAAAGTGCTCCTTGATGTTTTTCCTCTCCGATGCCTTGCACAGAGCAGTCACTGCTCTGTGCGAGGATCGCCTCCTCCTCCTCCTCCCGTCCCTTCTCCCCGAAGGGGAACAGAGGTAGCGACAGGGGCAGCGGGAGCAGGAGGACGAGCAGGCGCGCGAGCCGGCTCAGCCCCAGAGAGCCTGTTGTTTTTGCCCCCATCCCATCCCAGCTCAGTCCACCATAGAAACTGCCCACCCTGAAACTATCAACCCCTGAAACCTTACAAGAATCTGCTCCCTTAATTCCTCCCTGAATATGCCCCCTCCCCCTGAGCCCTCCCTGTAAAGAGACCCTTTCTTTCCAAGCCTTCCCTCTTAACCCCTTCCCCCATCCCAGCTCTGCCCACCCTAGAAACTACCCACCCTGAAACTTTCCCAGAATATGCCCCCTTGCCCTTGATGCCCTCCCTAAATATGCCCCAACCACCCCTGAAACATTCCCAGAATCAACCCCCTTCCCCCTTAATCCATTCCAGAATCTCCCCCCTTAATTCCTCCCTGAATATGCCCCCTCCCCCTGAGCCCTCCCTGTAAAGAGACCCTTTCTTTCCAAGCCTTCCCTCTTAACCCCTGCCCATCCCAGCTCTGCCCACCCTAGAAACTGCCCACCCTGAAACTTTCCCAGAATATGCCCCCTTGCCTCTCATGCCCTCCCTAAATATGCCCCACCCACCCTGAAACCTTCTCAGAATCTGCCCCCTTCCCCCTTAATCCATTCCAGAATATTCCCCTTGCCCCCTGAAATGTACCCACAATATGCCCCCTTACCCCCTGAGCCCTCCCTGTAAGAGACCCTTTCTTTCCAAGCCTTTTATTGGTATTTATTTTTATTTTTGAAATTTACCAGTAGCTGCTGCATTTCCCACCCTCGGCTTATACTTAAGTCAATAAGTTTTCCCAGTTTTTTGTGGTCAAATTAGGTGCCTCGGCTTATATTTGCGTCGGCTTATACTCACGTATATACGGTATGTGGTTGGGCTAATATTCTGCCTTCTAATCCCTGAAAGTGGTTCTTAAGCAAGTCCTAAGCAGCCCTAATACCATCCTTCAAAGGGCTTAATTGACCCAGTTGCTGGACCATATTTTGTGGAGCCTCATTTATGTTGGTTTTTAGTAGTTAAAGAATAAAAGGAGAATTCCCTGTATTTTTCCATGTACAAGACAATGTTTTTTGTTTATTTTTTTTAGTTCAAAATAAGGAGTCATTTTAAACACAGGGGTCGTCTTATACACGGAAAAATATAGTCCAGCGCTTCAGCTGCTTGTTCTGCTGCTGCTTGGCTTCTGGCCTCTTCGTGCCCTACTCGGCTCTGGTTCCTCCTCCTGCTCCCTATCGCTAGCTATCAGTCGCTCAATTGCCTGCCTGCACCTCCCTCACCTTGCCCTGCCTGCCTCCCTTAGCAAATTTCCAAAAAAGTTCAAGTTTGGTTGATCTCAGGTGTTTTAAATTTTGATTCCTTAATTTCCGTTTTTTAAAAATAGGGATTGTCTTATACATGGGTAGGCAAACTAAGGCCCGGGGGCCAGATCCGGCCCAATCGCCTTCTAAATCCAGCCCGTGGACGGTCTGGGAATCAGCTTGTTTTTACATGAGTAGAATGTGTCCTTTTATTTAAAATGCATCTCTGGGTTATTTGTGGGGCATAAGAATTCGTTGATTCCCCCCCCCTAAGAATAGTCTGACCCCCACAAGGTCTGAGGGACAGTGGGCCGGCCCCCTGCTGAAAAAGTTTGCTGACCCCTGGTCTTATACATGGGGGTGTCTTATACACAGAAAAATATGGTACTCTTTGGTGAGAGAGCCCCAGCAGATGTTTAAAATCACAAAACATGCAGCAAAGTAAACTGTGGAAATTTAGGCTGTTAGACCTTTAAAATACAGTGGTGCCCCGCTAGACGAAAATAATTCATTCTACGAATTTTTTCGTCTAGCGAAGCGGCAATGACAGCCGCGCTCCGCTAAACGAAAAAAAAAGACGAAAATGTTTTGTCTCGCGAAGCAGCCCCATTGACTTTTTCGTCTTGCGGTCGCAGCTTCCCGCTAGACGAATGCCGTTCGTCTAGCGAGGCATTCGTCTAGCGGGGCACCACTGTAATCCCTTTTAAGTTTCTCCCAAAGTTCTCACTTCCCTTAGCATAGAAATAAACCACACATTTAGTAAGTTAAAAATGGATTACTTACAAACTCCTCAAAGGTCAGATTCATGTTCTTTTCCATGCAGCAGCAGTAAAAAACAGGCAGCACAACTTAGTTTCCAAAATGGTTTGGGTTTCTAAATTATTTTTATAGATACACAAAGATGGCTTGCTAAAGCCACACAGTCTAAGCTTGGAGCATCCAGCTTAAACATCCTTACTGGTTGGGTTCACATGGTGGAAAGGAAAAAGAGAACAAAGAGTTTGGTAGCCCTTTCTCCCAAGGCTGAGGGAGTGTGACCTAGCTAAGCCTGGCAGGCCTTCATGCATTAATTAGATTTAAGCATGTTGGTTGTATATCCCCCAGTTTAGACACCTGTCTGTCCATTTTTGCATGGTACTTGGCAATTCCAGCATAATGTATGGATGCAAACATGAAAAGAACACTTATATTTTTACCTCCTGCATGCTTTGTATGTGCTCTTCCTCACAAAGGCCCTGAGGAAAATGTTAATAGCTTTCATAGTGGTTCTTTATAAAGTCTTACTTCTCTTTCTCTATTTTTACAGTAGTTGGTCTTACAAAATATAAGTTCTAGATTTTAACTTGAGCCTTAGTTTCAAGGATCAGATGAGAAATGTTGGACCCTTAAACAATATGTATGCAGTATCCAAAGAAGTTAAAGGAACTCTGATCCCTGAACTTTAAAGACTTTATTTGTGTTAATGCTATCAGTAAGCTTGGGTCAGATTGTCAAGATGGAGGAAATCATAAAGAGATGGACTAAAAAATTGTTTAAAAGTGTTTATCTTTTAGACTTAAATTTTGCTGGAAGCTTTTGTTTATGAGTAAAAAATGGCTATACGGTTGATGAGCTGGAAATGCATAGATTCATAACAATATAAATGTGTGCAGGTCTGCTTGTGAAGCTCTTGAACAAATCATGTTTCAGTTATATATTTGACCTTTACCGTATGAATAGTTTTTCATTCTTTAACATGGTTATATTCACATCTTTAGAGTGTGAATGGAGAAATACAATTTTAGAATGAAGTCTTCAAGATATAGTCTCTCTGTTTATGTTTTTATTTAGATTAGTTTCTTTTATCTTATTGCATTATGAAAAAGCTTTATTCAAATCTTATTAAAATAATAATACACCCTATTAAACAGTCAAAAGATGGCAAAGGGGGTTTGTGAGTGTTAGGAGAGTATAATACTAACACAATGTGGTATACAAGATAGATAAAATTAAGATGAGAAGATAATAGTAATATGAAGCTAAAGCACTAAACATGAACACAGTGCTTAACTAAACAGGGGGTGGTTAATTCTGTGGAGAATTAAACATGATTTTGTTCAAATCCCAAGAAATGCCATACTGGTTAATGAACTCAGGAGGATTTTATTTGCTGAAGCATTGCATCAAAATATTTGTACCAGTCATTATTAACTATGCTTGTTTTCTATTTTTCAGCACATAATAAAGTTTCACAGAGCTTCTAAAGCAAACAAGAAGCCAGTTCAGTTACCTCGGGGAATGGTGAAATCTCTATTATATCAAATCCTAGATGGTATTCATTACCTACATGCTAACTGGGTGTTACACAGGGATTTGGTAAGTAGATCTACAGTGGGGATTAGAAATGGGTATAAGGCTTATATGTAGTGGTGGTGTTTCATAGAGGATATCAGGAACTGAGTCACTAATGATTTGTTTTAATTCGTAATTTGGTACTATAAATGTCTAGTGAATAATGTGTATTTCTATTACCTGGAAAAGAAAATGGCTTCTTCCCATAGGTGCTTTTGCATTGTCTCATTAGCAAACAAAGCACAGTAAGAGCAAAATTAAGCGTAACTGCATATTTGCAACTATCAGATTTTTGGGGGGGAAATATTTAACAAGTCTAATTTTCTTTGCAAGCTTTTTAAGAATGTAAGAATTGCCTTAGTGGGTCAGACCAGAGAGCTGTCTAGTTCAGGGATGGAGAACCTGTGGCCCTCCAGATGTTATTAAACTCTAACTCTTATCAGCCCTAGCCAACATGGTCAAAGATAAAGGATGATAGGTGTTGTAGTACAGAACACCTGGAGGACCACAGCTTCCCATTCCTGATACAGTTTATCGCTGTTGCTATATATGGTAATTGCTAGCCAGATAGCTCTTAAAGATTCACAATCAGAATTGTAGAGATAACTATCTATGATGTTTGCCCTTAGCATCTGGCAGTCTGAAATTTAGTGCCTCTGAACATGGTGGTACTGTTTTGCCTAATTGCGACAGAAGACCCTCCCCCACAAATTTGTATATTTTCTTAAGCTAATGAGTATCAACTTACCTTGCGGGAGCCTAATAAAGGTGGGGGACTTCTTTGTTTTTCTGGACACCAGACCCTTTCATTGGATAGAAAGGTACTTCATTGTTACCACATTCTTTCATTCCTTTGCCCAATACAGTAGATGTTTCAGGCAGTGCCAGTATAAACAGTTTACGGTGTTGTCCCTACATAATATTAATCCTTGGTGGACTAAAATATTCAAGCAAAGTTATTTGTATATGCACAACCATTGCTCAAACAGTACCAAAAGTGGATAATTGTTTCTGTCAAAGTAATTTTATCATGCATGAAATTAATCAGAAACCAAGTTTGCCATTGTAAATATTTGCCAGTATGTGGAAAACGGAAGTGGATGGCTCAAGATGGGTAAATTTATTAGAACCTTGTTTTGAGTATGGTCTAGACTAGCAGCCACCTCTGTTGGGCTTTTATGAAATGTACTGGTGGCCTCTGTTCATTTGAAGTTTAGAAGTGCTGCAAAGCAACCATAGGAGCAAGAAAAAGTTATTGAAGGAGGGGATTTCGAGAACTGCATCCATGTGATGAAATTAGATACAAGAAAATGGGCTGCATTGCCTCTTGCAAAATAATCATCAGATGAGACTCCAAAATTAGAATAGAGCACAGTAACACACCAAGCATGGATTGGCAGTCTCTAAACTTGAATAGTAAACAAGGCTTAAATTGGTGCAAAAACTTACTTACGACTCTTAGCAGTTGGTGACATTTTTGCACATTTGGAGCAAATCTTGGATTTCTGAACCCACCCTAAGATTGTAGTTGAACCCGTCTAGCTATATTCATTTCTGCTGGTGTTCATAAATTGCATCTAAGGTTTTCCCTTTATGTCTGTGTTAATGTATACAGTCACCAAGTATTGGAACTAGATTTTCCAAGACATAATGTTCTCCACAAGCTATATAATATTTGTGGCTACAATTCATTAGACAGTTCTTAGAAATCAGGCTGTTTTGTGTGTATAATCTGCCAGAGACTGCGTCTTCATTCAGAGAGCTTTGTGACTGCTTATCAAAAAAAGATATGGAAACTGTGCTTCTCAGCAGGGTAGGAAAGGCAGAGAGGCACTGCAATATATATTGTACTATATCAGAAGTTAATGGATAGTTGGTATGTAGGTACAAACTAACTTTACTTCTTCAACTTCCACATCTCTAGTAAAATATTCTGAAGACTGAGGGTAGTATTCAACTAACCATTACTCTGCGCATACTCATTTAAATTAATGAACCTGATGTTAGGTCCACTCTGAGCAAAATCTGGTAGAGTATCACCCAGAGGTTTAACAGTCCAACCATATTCCAGTGATATACAGCCAAACAGGAAAGGCTAGATTACTAACAAGTTCCTGACCTCTGAAGTATGAGCAGAAGTAAATCTGCATTGTATAGTTTAAATCATACCAAATTTTCACTACAAGGAATGAAGTGAGAAAGTATTAAGCATGAAGGTTAAAATGGCAAAAGCCCTGAACAGAGTAGGTGGAACTAATCTGTAAAATAATTGGATGTGCCACAAATATGCCTCATATAGTCCTTAATTTACTTGACTGGAAATGATGGTCCACAGCATATGTAAATACCACAAGTTTTCATTCCTGGGAATATGTTGTTTGATTCAGCAGCCATGCCACCTAAGTAGTGTTCTAATTAGCTGTGTTCTTTTGAAATCCTTAGGACCTGAATGCCTTAGTTATATGCACACTTTGTGTGGGATTTAATACAGTTTGTATTGAATGACAGTAAAGTTGAATTCCACCCAGTTCAATAAAAGATTTAGACTGGCTTTGCTTTTTTTGGACTTAACTGTAAGCCTACAGAGCTGGAAACAATCCTGCTTTGAAGGGCAAGGCAAACGATCGTTTGGCTTGGATCGAATGGCAAATATGTTGTGATCAAACAAGAAAGTAACTGCACTAAAGTGTGATGGGCAATGCATAATTGGTCTTTGACTGAAACAATCTAGGGTGTGCTCATAATAATAGAAATTTGTTTTTATCTTAATGGTCCAGGACCATTAATATCACAAACAAATCAAAGCTCATTGAGGGACTCAGGCTTTGATATGAGAAATCACATCTTAATTTTTTAATTAGGAAAGTCAGACAGTATTTCTCTAAGCTATTCAGACTTTTTCAAGTACTAGAAAATTAAATTATACTTTAATCGTATTAGATTTAGCCAATTGACTATTTGGGGTTTTGTAGTATATGCAGAAGCTCTAGTTAAACTCAGAGTAAAAATTAATTTTCCTCAAATGTACGTCTACAAAAAATCATTTAACAGATCAGATATATCCAAGCTGCTTTTGGCTCAAGGCTTAGCCCCATGTTTTCCATATAACTAACCAAAGGTTAGTCCTTTGGTTTATTTATACTTATTAAAATTGAAGCATTGGTTTAACTTTGGGGGGGGGGGATTATTTTTCCATAACATTTTTTAGTCCTTAGAAATGTAATTGTCTAGAAGATTCATGTGACCTATTTCCTGTGATCTGTAATCCCATATCAAAGTGACAGCCTTTCATGTTGCACTATATGCTGATTTTAATATTCTGTGTTGCTTCAAGTTGTATAAGTAAACTGGCAACTCAACCTCTGTGATTGCTTTCAGAATATAAGAAGTTAGACTTTCACCAAGCTAAAGCAGCTGGTTACAAAACAAAATATAGTGTATTTTGTATTTGTGTAGGTGCAGCATTTCTGTACCCCCTACCTTTTTATTTTATTTTTTCAGTAGGCATATTTTAAAATAATCAACTAAAAAAACCAATTACTGTGCTTCAGAAATTCTACTTGTGTGTTCTAATTAGTTAATAACACTGTATGTTGGTGGAAAGCCTAGTGCTATCTGTAGCATATATCTTTTGCTTAATGACTTTTAACATCTTTATTCTTTATAGTTAAGCTTTTATCTTGGTTCTCACCAGTTTCTCTTTACTATTTTATGGTGTTCCTATTCCATGCTGCTCTATCATTTCCCTCATAGCTACACTTTCTGTATGCCATGTTGGTCTTCCTCCTCCTTTCTGTGAGCTAAGTTCTTAGGTTGCTTAAAGTGCTGGATTAATTTAAAGTATGATGACAAATTTTCTCTCACCCTAATTTTACAAATTTGTAAAGTTGGGATAAGTGATCCCACACCTGTTGTCATTGTGTATTAATACCAGTAGCAAACTCACATAATGTTTAGCCAAAGCAGAGCAACGGGGGGCGGGGGCTCTTGATATACTCCAACATTTACAGCTTAAAAATAAAATATGGGGGGGGGGAGCTAAGGGGGGCAATTCCTACCAAAACAGCCTAGTGAAAGCGAACTACATTCATTGTCACAGAATGCAAAGTGCTGACGGGTGGGGAAGGTGGAGAAATGGAGATTATCCTCATAGAAGGCATGTCCAGCTTGCTAGAACAATGAACAGGAGTAGATTGCAAGTGCCACACTTGAATTCCTAAAAGAGTACTGAAGGTAGCAAGCAAGAGAGTCGAAAGATGAACTGCTATTGGTTTTTGCATTGAGAAGAAAATACTTTTCTATTCTGAGACAGTACAGTACTTTGTTGATACTGCCATTTTGGGTTCACACTGCTTTTTCCTTTTTGAAGTGGGGTGTGTGTGTGTGTGTGTTTCATAAAATTTAGATACCTCTTGACTGTTAAAAAAAACCCCACACACTTCAAAACATTTTACAAAAGAAACAACAGCAAGATCAAGGAAAAATCACAACCCTACTGTAAAATATCCAAAAAATACTAAAACAGATTAAAATGACTTCAGCTTTCTAAGGATCTGGGTAGGCTTAATTTTTCTAGAAGTTGCCGCAGTATGGTGAATTGAATTGTTACTAGCCAGAGCTTGTTGAATGCTTGAAGCTGGAAACAGCTTAGTGTGGGTAGAGGTCCTGGGTGTCTGAGGATCCTTGACTAGAGGTTCCACGCCAGAAGTATATAGAAATGCTGTATTTTGATTACTTTGGTTTCTTTGTTTACATCTGAAGTGTAAATGATTGATTAGTATAGCATTAGAATAGTTCCCACTGTAACTGTATTTTATATCATGGTAGGTTGATGATACTGGCAGATTACTGTTATTGAACAGCAAGTGATTCTGGACCAGACTCTTATATGAAACTTTGTAAGCTAGTGTAAATGCACTCTAAAGGAAGCAAGCTGTGTTCCACCCAAGTATTTTTCCATATTTTTAGTAAAAGGTGGTTACATTGTTACAAGGAATTAAGCATACAGCTTTGCCATAGTGTAAAAGCTAAGATTTTGATGCAAACTTGCTCTTGATCCTTCTTCCCTAATATGTACAGAACCATAATTCTGAGAAATTCACTTCTATGTGATCCCATGGATTTAGTGATACTCAAAAGGAGAGAAAAATAAGATTAATTTAGCCTGCAGTTGCTTCCCTGCATAGCACATTCCCTGAGCCATGCTCAGTATCATTAGCAGCAATGCAGAGGAGAGAGGTGGAGTTGAGAGCTGCAGCACAGGCTGACCTTTCTGAAATAATTACCTAGACAACGTGACAGTTAAGAAATCCTATATTCTTAAAGCTCAAAGTTGTCAAAAATGCATACTGAAATTATATGAGAGAATAAATCATGACAATCTTCCGGAATCCCCAAATCAGCCCCCTTAATATATTCAGTAATGGCACCACACTAGCATCCAGCCATAAATAAAGTCTGAGATGATGCTTTTTTGGGTACTGCCCTTGCCAAAAACACACTGTGTTAGCATACAGTGAGGGGGGGGGAAAGTATTTGATCCCCTGCTAAATTTGCCCATTAGCCCCCTGGCGAAGAAATGACCAGTCCATAATTTTAATGGTAGGTTTATTGTAGCTGTGAGAGACAGAATAACAACAGGAAAACCCCCAGAAACCCAGAAGACAAAAGTCAGATTGATGTGCATTATAATGAGTGAAATAAATATTTGATTCAAGATGACTTAGTACTTGGTGGCAAAACCCTTGTTGGCAATTACAGAGGTCAGACGTTTCTTGTAGGTGGCCACCACGTTTGCACACATCTCAGGAGGTATTTTCTCCCTCTCCTCTTTGCAGATCCCCTCGAGGCTGATGTGTAACTACTCAAAACTTCAGCTCCCTCCACAGATTTTCGATGGGATTAAGGTCTGGAGACTGGCTAGGCCACTCCAGGACCTTAATGTGCTTCTTCTTGAGCCACTCCTTTGTTTCCTTGGCTGTGTGTTTTGGGTCATTGTCATGCTGGAATACCCATCCTCGACCCATTTTCAGTGCCCTGGCTGAGGGAAGGAGGTGCTCACCCAAGATTTGATGATACATGGTCCCGTCCATCGTCCCTTTGATGCGGTGAAGGTGTCCTGTCCCCTTAGCAGAAAAACACCCCCAAAGCATAATATGTCCCCCTCCATGTTTGATGGTGGGGATGGTGTTCTTGGGGTCATAGGCAGCATTTATCCTCCTCCAAACATGGCGAGTTGAGTTGATGCCTGTGCTGGGCCCGAGGGTAATCCGAGTTCCAGGTCCGGTCCGGAGTTCAAAGAGTCAGCGAGGAGTCAGTCCAAGAGAGTCAAGGCAGGGAACGGGGCAGGATCTGGCAAACAGCAGTATTGCTCCTACAACCTGGGGCGGGGTCCAACAGCCTTTTATCTCTGACGAGGTAATGGCTGGTCCCGATCCCCCGACGACTCACCATCTTGTCTCGCCCGAAGGCAAGCATTCCTCCTGCGAGTACTCAGCACTTTCCTCCTCTCAGACCTGAGTCTCTGCAGCTCGGGAGACGTCAGTCGGTTACCAGACCCAGGGGCTGCCTCACCCTCTCCTGACCCAGCCGGTAGTGGGCCAGCTGCCAGTGTTGACCCAGCTGACGGCAACGAGTTATTCTCCATATCTGGAGCCAGGACAGGCTCAGGCCCCTGACTCGGCCCAGCTGGTGCTTGTTGCAGGGGAACCTGTGCAGACTTGGGGCTCTTCTGGATCAGGCCCCAGACTTGGTTCAGATGATGTCTGAGGCAGAGGATCCGGTGCAGACTGAGACTCGTCTGAGTCTGAGCCCAAGTCCCAGGCCATCACAATGCCAAAGAGCTCAATTTTGTTCTCATCTGCCCATAACACTTTCACCCAGTTCTCCTCTGGGTCATTCAGATGTGTATTGGCAAACTGCAGACAGGCCTATACATGTGCTGTCTTGAGCAAGGGGACCTTGCAGGCTCTGCAAGATCTCAGTCCTTCACGACGTAGTGTGTTACCAACTGTTTTTCATGGTGACTATGGTCCCAGCTACCCTGAGATCATTGACAAGTTCCCCCTGTGTAGTTCTGGGCTGCTTCATCACCGTTCTCAGGATCATTGTAACTCCACGAGATGAGATATTGCATGGAGCCCCAGACCGAGAGTGGTTGACAGTTATTTTGTGTTTCTTCCATTTGGTTATTATTGCACCAACTGTTGTCACCTTCTCACCAAGATGCTTGGCAATAGTCTTGTAGCCTTGTGCAGGTCTACAATCTTGTTCCTGACATCCTTGGACAGCTCTTTGGTCTTGGTCATGGTGGCTACTTTGGAATCTGCTGGATTGATTGCTTCTGTTGACAGGTGGCTTTTGTACAGGTACTGTAATGAGCTGGGATTATAGGTAAGACCTCTCCCTTACAGCAGTTGCTTCTAATCTCAGCTCGTTACATACAGTGAAGATACCAGGTAGCCTGACATCTGGCTGGTTGATAGGGGATCAAATACTTATTTCACTCATTATAATGCATATTCTGCTCTGTTTGTTCATAAATATCTTGTACCAGTCCCTACAAGAGACTGATGGCCTGATAGTGCCACAAGTAGTTTATATATTTTCCCTGGCTAAGAACACACATCTTACGTGTAACTTACTGCCTTGTCACCATCTTTAAACCTGACCAGAGTCATACCCTTTTTCGAATTTGTTCTTTACACATTTATGTGTCTGTGATTGTACTAGATTACATCTGTTCCTATCAAAGATGTTTTCATTCATCTATCAAAGCTTCCTTGAAGTACTTTTATCTGGCATACATTTTATGCTTGCTTAAAATCACAGATAGGTGTTCACATGATTGCTTCACATGACAATATTGATCAGATGGAGCAAATCCTTTTGTACATACTTAAATAATAGCCCACTTAAACAATAACCCAAAGTGTTGTGCTTTGAGCTGTTGATGCCAGCTTTTTTTCAAAAGAAGTAGTTTCCCCCCCTTGAAATTGGCTTGAACTGGGTATATACTACTCTACACATCATCCTTGGCTAAATTTGATGATTAATGGTTATTTTATATAGGTTTATAAACCTTACAAGAAAAAGCAAAAATAGTTTTGGTGTAGCTCTGTAGAGCTTCAAAAGCAATTGTACCAATGTTTGCTTCTCACGTAATGATTCTGAAACTACCACATCTGAAAATGCAATTCTTATAAACATTGCCTTTGCAGGTGTAGTTTCAGAATAAACTCTTATAAGCCACTCTTATAGTGACTGAATTGATACATTAAGAGCAAAATGTAAAAGTTCTGTGTAGAATCTAAATGTTCATATAGTGACATCTAAGAAGATATGCAAAATATTTGGTTGGTTGCTTTTTGTAATTGACTTAATACTGGAAATAAGTGAGCCAGCATTTTTCCCAGGTGAATTCTGTAATGACACTACTCATCTGAGAGAAGAAAGTTATTGAAAGGAAAGTTATTGAAAGGAAGCTCTTCTAAGAGGGAGAAAATGTAAGATGGGGAAGAAAATTGATTTGGTCAATTGTATGACCTTACAGCAAACTAATAATCCACAGGCACTATTAATGACATTCCACTGCATTTTGGTTTAAAATTGGAAAAATAAAACTGCTAATTTTAAGCACAAATGTTTAGGTTTATCTTGGTATATGTATTGTATTTTTTTTCCACAGAAACCTGCTAATATTTTAGTTATGGGTGAAGGTCCTGAGCGAGGAAGAGTAAAAATTGGTATGTTTATATCTTTGATAAGTCCCAGTATAGCGTTTAAGACAGAATGTTCTAAAGGTGCAGCTGACCAGGTTAATACTTTCTGGATCACACATAAAACCCCATAAAATGAAAAGAGGTTAAATTTGTTAATGCTGGATGGAGAAAACTGAAGGACCCCTTTGCCTCTAAAAAAGTTACTTTACAATAGTACTGAATTATATAAATATCAATAATAAAACAAACATTAGTAACAGTTGTATAAAGTGCTATTGAGAGGGTAGATAGATTATTCAGGGATGGGAGACAAATTTTAAAAGCTCATAAGCATTGCTTGAAGGAAATTAAAACAGCATTTTTTAATGGAGAAGATACATTGGACAATTTTTTGTAGGGAGAGCTTCTTGTGACAGGGATTCCATATTCTATAACAGGCGTCCCCAGACTTACCGGACCTCGGGCTACTTCCTCCAGCGCCGATTGTGCGGCAGGCCGGAGGGCGGGGGAGCTTGCACCCACACTCTATTTCCGGTGCACTTTCGGGTTGGCGCAACGCGGGAAATAGCTTGTGCACGTGCGCACAGGCCTCTGCAGACCTGGAAGTGCGCCAGAAATGACGCATATGCACAAGCTATTTCCGTCGCTCCACTGACCCAAAAGTGGGCAGCCGCAACAGTAAGAGTGGGTGGCAGCAGTGGGGGTTGCCGGAGGCCAGATAAATGAGCCCCTCGGGCCGCATCCAGCCCGCGGGCCTTAAGTCTGGGGACCCCTGTTCTATAAAAATGCTCTTTAAAAATTAATTAAATGGAACTCTAATGTAGCAGTAAAATCTGCATAATGGTATGATCCAGCATGTTGCGGAAGTATGTTGGTGTCCTAAGGACGTAAGTGTTTGTACCAGCAGATGTTAAAGGTGTATTTTTTCCTGTCCTCTGACTAATTATCTGAGACGGGGTGCCAACTTGAATAAAATATTGGGGAGGGGCAGGGAAGCCCAGCCCCACATAATCACATGATGTGGCGCGCACACACTATTTGAATGACAATGCCCATCAACTTCGAGGGGCAGCTCCCTCAAATATTTTAGGGGAGGCAAAGGGACCTCAACCTCTAGGATTTGGCTCCTATGATCAGAGATGAATTGTTTTGTAATTGACAGAATTCCATACATTCTTTTGATTGTACGAGACTATTGATCAACTGTCTGCCAAAAGCAGGGTTTTTTCTCATTGGTGGCCCTATATATAAAGTTCAAAAGGAATAGAATTAGACCAGTGTTGAGCACATGACTCTTTAAAAGGTTTGTGAACATACAAGAGTACTAACACTGGCAGATTGAGGTCCTTTTGTAAGCAAACCATGGCTGTAATGTAGGTCAGCCTCCAAACATATTTGGCCTTAATTGAACTGGTGCTTCTTGTGATACAGACAGCTTTTCCCTTATTGGAAATGGACTACCTGCTACTTTTGCATGCAACAGCTGTGTACAACATTTCAAACTAATTGATTGCTCCCCAAAATGGTTACACTGCATGGATGAATGTGAAGGAGACCTCTCCAGTTCACTTGACCTATCCAGTGCCAAGAATGGCAAGATAGACTCGTAAAAGTATAATAAAGCTGAAGACGCACCGCCTTATTTTGACAACAGAAGCAACAACAAAATTATGTTTGGACTTCCATTGTTTAAGCATTAAAACACACACACAACACATGTATTTGAATATAAACACTGTACCTTCCACTCAACCCCTCTCTTCTGGAGCTATTGCGTGTTTTTCTCCAGCAGCGAAATGTTTCTTGCCTTCTAAGATAGAAAAAGTCAAATTGTTTTCAATGTATAAAATGAAGCATAATACAGTTTTAAATAGGGCTGTGAATAGGCACATATGCTTGTTAGTAGGACAAAGGGATATGAATTTATCTCTGGTGAAAATGAGATCTGGAACCTTGCTCTTTAAAAACACACAGGGTACCCAGTCTTAAAGCTGGTTCAGTTCTTTGTATGATCTACAACTGCAACCTCAGATCCTCAGGTCTGTTGGAATTTGTAAAATAATGTGCTGTATGTTCGCGCCTGCACTCAAACTGTATGAAATAGTTTTTCTTACAGAAGTGAAATACCTCTCTGCTATTTGAGTGTGGGTGCAAACAATCCAGGTGTCATTTGTAAATTCTTCCTAATGGGTAAAAAGAATTGAGGCAATAGAATATAGCAGGAATTGGGAATTCTTCCCATCTAAGCTTAAATGCAATTCGGCTACAATCGGTAACAGCCTCAATATCAGTTTTCTGTGATAATAGAGATGGAAATGTACCAGCTCCCTTAGTTCCTAAGAGCTGAACTGTTTTTGTCAGGTTAATAAAGGACTGGCTTCTAAAAACAGGAAAACATTCCAGCCTAGTATATACCTGCCTTGTTTTCCCATATATAAATCCTTGTGTTGTTTTTCTGTTGGGCTGGACACCAGATTTCCCAACTTTCTGAGGAATGATCAGCTTGATTCAGAACCTGCATGATCAAAAGTGTGTTAGCTATGATTTAATAATGCTTCATTTTCTGTACCATGCTTTAGAAACAAGCTTAAAAGGAACTTTTTTAAGTTAGACTGAGGGTGTTTGCAGTGTGTGTTACATTTGAGCTCACTCATTTCTGAGTAAGCAGTCTGTGCACTAAAATTTAAAGCATCTTCCCCCTCTTTTTACAGCTGACATGGGCTTTGCCCGACTATTTAATTCACCTTTGAAGCCTTTAGCTGATTTGGATCCAGTAGTTGTAACATTCTGGTATCGAGCTCCAGAATTACTGCTTGGAGCAAGGCATTATACCAAAGCTATTGGTAAGTAATGCACTGTATACCTGATTTCTCATATTTTAAATTCTAATTTTCCCTCATGTGGCTCCCTTCCTTCTTGTTTACAAAGATGTCTACTATTGAAATCTTAGATCTGGAAGGAACCACAAGAGTCGCCTAGCCCAACCACCTGTAATGCATTTTGGCATTTAGAAAATATAGAAAAGCATTGTGATTCTAGTGTGGAAGAAAAGTGATTCACTGAACGTTACTTTTTAAGGCTGAGTCTTCTATCATGTTTGATTGCCCAAACATGTGCATCACTCTTAAGTACTTCAGGGCACTTAACTGGCAAAGACCACATTGAATTTACAGATGGTTTCACTAATTAGATAAGAAATGCCAGCAACATTTAATTCCGAAGACTGATTTACATTATTGAATAGTGTCAGGAACATTTTGGCTTTGATCCAGACATGCACAAGCAGCATGATGCTCTTTCTCAGATTTTCCCCCCACATAGCAGCACCCCTCCATATCCTATACCATTCTGGAGAGACCATTCAGCTTCACAAGTCTGCCTGCAAGCCTTTGATTTTAGTAGACTTGTATCCAGAGCTTGAAACAACCTGTTTGGTTTGGTTGAAATACTATTGAAAATACCTATTTTTTTCAGTGTGCTTTTGAGCACTTTCTTTTATCCCAAGTCCTCAATACTAGAAGTAACTGTGCAAAAGCCCTCATTCACTGAATTAAAAATGTTGGTGAAGCACTTTATTTTGTCTGACAATAGAGGACAATCAGTTTCATTGAGTCTTAAGTGCTAGTATTATGAAAGAAAGAAATTCCTTCCCAGTGATGATCTTTCGTATGTCCCCTTTAAACTCCCACCACCTTCAGCTTCTTGTGGGGAAGGTGCTGTGATGCAGTTCCTTGATTGCTTTGATATACACCCTTTATAGACCTTTCACAAATCTGTTATATCCTTTTTGAGATGGAGCAAGCAGAGGTGAACATCAAATTTCCAAATGCAAAGAGACCTTAGATTTAAATAAAAGCATTACAGTTCTGACTGTCTTATTTTCAATCCTTTTCTAATCAATCCCGAACAGTGGCCATCCAACATAAGCCGAAGATCTGTAAGGAAGGGCCTATAGCTCAATGATAGAACACCTGCTTAGCATTACAAATGTCCCCAGTTCCATTTCATGATACTTTTGTGTAGGTCTGGAAAAACTACTGGCTGAAATCCTGGGGTCCTGCTGTCAGTTGGGTGTTCACAATACTGAGCAAGATGGACCAACA
The DNA here is from genome assembly GCF_009819535.1 of Lacerta agilis. NCBI lineage: Eukaryota > Metazoa > Chordata > Lepidosauria > Squamata > Lacertidae > Lacerta > Lacerta agilis. The sequence continues at coordinate 23,643,649 of NC_046315.1, forward strand.
ATACAAGGCAGCTTCTTCTGTCTTCCTGGCTAGTTACCACCAATGCAGATACCTGCTCTGTTATATATGAAATTATGGTTAAAAATGACAACAATGCTGTTTGCATAGTCCTTTGCTCATTTTTCTCTAGTATCTGTTAAAATTAGTAATGCATTGATTTTGCTAAATACAGCAGCAGCATATCTAGCTACCCGTGTTCTATGTGTGTCTTTCATGCTCCAGGTTTTTGGCTGATGGTAATGAGAAGAGGAAGTAGGGAAAAATTGAATGTTATATGAGACAGAGACACAAATGTGTAATGAGAGGTAGAACTAAATATTCAGCTATTGTGGAAGCTGCACATTTAGCATAACATAAGTTTGGTCTACGTTCCTTTAACCTCACCAAAATGTTCAATTTTTAAATGCATGGGGTCATGTGTAAAATCTTAAGGAATAAAGGGGAACTTGGAAATGTAGCAGTTAGAATGCAATTGTCTGTAGAAAATGAACATATAACTTAATCAGAGAGGCCATGTAACCTCTGCTACTGTTCTTCCGACTATGCTTTCTCCTTTCATAAAAGTCTATTTGATTTTTCTTTCCTCCTTTTTCGTAAAGATATTTGGGCTATAGGGTGTATATTTGCAGAGCTGCTAACATCTGAGCCAATATTCCACTGCCGACAAGAAGACATAAAAACTAGTAATCCATATCATCATGACCAGCTGGACAGAATATTCAATGTAATGGGATTTCCTGCAGGTACATACTCTATACATTCATTACTGATGTACTCCAGGCTATACGTATCTCCAGTACCATTTTAATAGGACTGACATACTCTTTGTGCCATAATATTTACTGAAAAGCTAGTAGGCTTGAAAGAAGCCACTGTAGCCATTGGAAAATGCCAATATGCCAGATCTTTTTGTGGATGCACAGCCTACAAAGAACACTGTGAAATTGATCCCCCCCCCATTTTTTTATTTCTTGAAAATTCTTATTGTCTTGATATAAAGAAAAAAAATCTTGGGGGCTGATAGTAGTATTTATTGCAGGGGTCCTCAGACATTTTGGACTGGGCATATTTTAAAATATTTTGTGGGCTCACAAAATACATTTTACACAGAAGACAAACTGGTGATGCTCAGAGCCCCCACTCACACACCAAACTGACAAAAACACAAACCAAGCAGCTGCCCCTCCCCAAACAACAAATAGGTGAAAGTTCACTTTTTAAAAATTAAACAATTGGGAGGGGCAAGGGGAAGTTTGGTGTATAAAGAGGAGAGTGAATGACGGTTTTGAATGTGTAAGTGATGATGTCCTATTCCCTATGTAGAGAAAGATGAAAGAGTGCTATTAATATTCAATTCATAGATAAAGATTGGGAAGATATTAAAAAGATGCCTGAACATTCAACGTTAATGAAAGATTTTCGAAGAAACACGTAAGTTTTGCAAAGATCTAAGTAATTGTGATGATTTCTACTGCATCAGGAGTTCATACATTCAGGAACCAGGCTTCCTTGGCAATTGCCTCTTTCCTCCTCTGGTGACTACCCCTTCCCCACAAAGATGGTTGCACCTCTGAGTTTTCTGAGAACAGCAGGGAACTTGACTGGGAATGGGTATTTCATGTCACACTACAGGTTTGTATTGATAACCATGTTGTTTGTGGAAAAAGCCCACAGGATTTGGAGACCAGTAAGTTTTAAGGGATCTATACTGGTCCTTCTTGGTTTAGTGGATCCTTGTGTGTTCTGCATGGTTTTCTGAAGCTGTTTGAAACAAGCAATAACTGCTAATTTTATCATTGTATAGATATATTTGAAGCTACATGGCACATATAAAATTAGTGTCTTGGCTAAAGAGACAGTTTGTTGCATTCAAATCTACTGTTCTTTAAAGGATTGGCTTTTTATGTTTCTTTAATATTTTTTAGCATTATCAGACTCATAACTACTAGATACTGGTTGCTAACCAAAGAGGGATACTGGTTGCTAACCAAATCTGTAATAATGGGAAGTCATTTCCATGTGGCTGATACTAAAAAGGGTGTTTGGCCTCAGGCTACTTTTACAGTGCTTGGCACCCTTTTGAATCACAGATAGACCAGACAGTTCAGCACAACTGAGTTTGTTAGCAGACCCTATTGGTTTTATCCCATCCTCCAGATTTGTACTTTCTATTCAATTTGATGCATTGTTGTGACTCATAGTTTTCTTTCAGGTATACCAACTGCAGCCTTATCAAATATATGGAAAAACATAAAGTTAAGCCAGATAGCAAAGCATTCCACTTGGTAAGACTTGGATAGTATCAAATTGTTCAATTGTGAATTTTTGCACAGTTTCTGGAAGCATTAATTTGAATTGTTTAAATTGCTTTTCATTACATCTCTTCACAAAAGCATTGGTTGTAAAGTTGAATTTCTGTGCCATTTCATATTTCATAGTAATTCATGTCCAGAGAAAGAAATTTGAAGTATCTGAAGTTAAACCCTATAATCTAATTAATAGTTTACTATTCCCAAGTGCTAGGCATTAAGTCAGTTTTTAACATTTCTGCTGCACATATGGTGGCAGTAGATTTCTTTCCTTTTTGAACATGTCCTGACAACCTGGTAATCTGGCTAGCTACTAGTTGTATCAACAGACTGCTATGGTCAAGTGATAGATAATGGTAGAATTCAATGTGGTGCTAAGGAGATTGCTTTCCCAATGAAACAGTCTCCCCTGTCCTGTGCATGCACACTGTTCTGGGGGTTCTCCTGACCCTCCAGAGCAGATTAGGGGGAGGCAGGGGTGGTGTGGTGTGTGGAGATGGGAAAGCCTTGTATTGGTTCCTGCTAGTGGAATGGTTTAGTTGACTCTGGCCCAATATTCCTTCCATTATCTTGCTTATTTACTGCCCGCCTCCCTACTATGGAAGGGAAATATGGGACTGGGGCTGCCACTGAGAAGGTTTTTGTTGTTTGTATACTCAGTCTGTTCCTCATGTTGAGTTGTTTGAAGACTGGGATGCAAGGATTTGCATTGATAGGTTCCCCAGATTACGAGTCTACCGCTCTTAATCACTACACCACACTGGCTCCTTGTAACTGCAGCTTTTCCATGGGTAGCATTTTATGGATCATATAAACCTAATTCTCAGATTATGGAAACCTAGATTATTAGGAACCAGGTTATACTGAATCATATCATTGGTCCATCTAGCTCAATATTCTGACAGCAGCTCTTCAAGTTTTCAGATGGGGGTCTCTCCCAGCCGTGCCTGAAGATTCTGGAGATTGAACCTAGTACCTTCTGTATGCAGAGTATAAGCTCTGCCACTGAGCTAACTAGACTTTATAAGCATATAAGGAAGCTTTGTATATTCACATTGTGGTGAAATATTTTCTTGATTGATTTGACAGCACTGAATGTATTGTGTTTTTAACTATGCATAGCTACAGAAATTGCTTACTATGGACCCAATAAAGAGAATTACCTCAGAACAGGCTATGCAGGATCCTTATTTCTTAGAAGATCCACTTCCTACATCTGAGTAAGTGGTCAGTTTACTAGATACTATCGGTGCATATCTTTAAATGCTTTATTGCTTTCAGTGTCAAGGCGTGACTGGCTGGGTGTGGAATGGAGGAATGTTCTGAAAATAACATGTGAGATGCTCCCTCTTGATAAATTATAAGAAATGGCTTTACTGTGCCATTTGCCATTTTGAAGTAATATTCCTATTAATCTTGTCCTGAGCCTTTGATCCCATTATTCATAGCAATAATCCTGTTATTCACTGACAGGTTGATTATGCATGCTATAGATCTTCATAGTCAACTGCTAACTGCCTGCAGGTCCACTTGAAATGCCAGATGACATTCTATAATTAGTTTATATTTATTTGTAAACTTGATGGGTGGACTATGGTGAGGATGGGGACCACCTTCCAACTTCACAACCAAAGTCTGGATGTAAGGCATATTCATGTACTTTCTTTGTTTTTAAATATAACGGTTTGCTTTTTAAACATCCATATTCTAAATATGTAGGCAAGACTTTAAAGTTAGTATTTGAAAGACACGACACTTTCTTTTGTGTCAATATTTCACTGGCAAGTCAATAGAACTATTTGAACCTTAATTTGATGATTTATGAACCTAGTTTGCTTTCTGATGTTTTACACATATGTATGTGCAATGGGTGCAGCGTTTCTGAAAATGAAATTGACAGGAGCATATTGACTTTGGAACAAACTTGGTTTTCTTCCATTATATGATTTGTTTCGTGTAGCCTAAACTGTCCTTGGGAAATATCCCTTTCTTCTTTAAATCATAAATTGGTATCTCAGCTTATTAGAAAAATCTTTAGATACTAATAGCTGCAGAGATCTGTATGCAAAACAATACTGTAGGTATAATTGCCCATAAGTTAAACTGTGCGCAAGCACTGCCAAAAACATAACATTTTGCATTATGCAAAAATTATTCTGTCCCTACTAATTATGGACACAAAAGGAGATAGAGTATGGAAGACACATCCATGACCCCCGATCTCACATTTTTAAAACAACAGGATGAATATGCACAGCATTCAGTCTTTGGTTGTGAAGACTAAAGGTAGTCAGTTTTTTGTGTAGGAACAGAATAAAATATGCAAAAACTGCAAATAACTGCAATTCCAATGTCTTCTACGATCTTGGTGGGCCTCTACATCACTAATCACCTGATATTGTTTAAAATGCACAGATTTTTATAAAATCTTCCATGACTATTTCCTCTATTTGTTCCAGTTCAAAGAGTGTACTGATTACATATTTGGGTCACATTGCCCCAACTTGTTAGGCGAGGCAAAACACAGCCAGAGGGGTTTTTCATTCCAGTCCTATAGCAGAATATGAATACTTAACTGAAGAGCTTTAAAGAGGCTACTTGACCTACTTGAAAGATATAAATAGGGTGCAGAACTTACTGTGTGTAAGTCAGTATACCCAATAAACTCTCTATACAATACCAAGTAAACAAGCACAGTGGTCTGAAGCTGTATGATGTATTCTGCATCAGAAGCTAAGGAGCTTATTGCTGGCCTTGTAAACTTCATGGGAGATCGCCTAGGACCATTTCTAAGCTGTTTTGAGCTCCTCAGAGGAAGAGTGGAGTATTAGTGTAATAACATAAATGTGCAACATAATAGCGTGGTGTCCCTGGGCATTTCTGAGGAATGTTTTATCTCTCTTTACCTCAACACTCTATGGGAGAGATTACTAGTAAACTGGATTTGAATGGGTGTTTAGTGAATTCAGTTTCACTGCTGGGAGTAAATCCACCCTAACACATAATGGTATAAACTATTGCTTCTTCCATCACCCACTGTAGAATGCTGCAATATCAATTACTTCTGATACATATTTCCCCCCCTGGATTCTTACTCTGCCATATTCCTATCTCTTATCATCACCATACAAGTCCCCAAAAGGATTATCCCACCCAAATTAATGGGGACCCTAGTAGCTATTTGAAATATTTGTTAAAAGTTTTTTGTTTGTTTTTTAGCAAACCTGAGCCCCTTTATATTCCCTTTATTCCTCAACAATCATGGGATCCGTTGTCCTGTGGTGTTTCATCTTTCCCCTACATTTTCTGGGTGTTTTTTTTAAAATGTACCTTTAACTTGCATTTAACTTTCTAGGCTATCAGGAGTCTGATTTGCCCTGTCGAAATGAATAAGAAAGTGAAACTATCAAATGCCTGAGTTAACCCTGATAGGGCAGACATACAACCCTGACTCTCTTATTTATAATACTCATTTTTTTAAAATTGCTATTAGACTTTTGGGGTACATCCCCCGCCCAGCACCAGTATTCACTTAGACATTCACTTGGAGCCCAGTATTTCACATAGACATTTTTTGGATTTTGTTTTTCTCTTCTGTTAATGAGCCCACTTTTTCACTTGTGCATTTCTTCTGTTTCTCCTGTAGGGCTTCCTTGATAGCCTACCGAGGAATTTAAGTTAATATGTGCTCCAATACCTTTTTGGTTGGAATATGTTTTTGGACTGTGATACCAATAAGATTTATACCACCCTTCATCAACAGATCTCAGGGGCAGTTCACAAGATGAAATTAATCATTATTTCCAGCTAAGACTTTTAAAGTAGTCCATTGGTCACAATAGCAGGCTGATACAGTAAAAAAAGAAAAGCATGAGAATTAAAACTTGAACATTCAAAGAAGATTAGCACAGCCCCTCTACAAAGATTATATGCAAATGCATGGGGGGGGGTGAAATGGGCTACTGGTTTCTGATTGGCTTTTATTTGCTGTTCTTTTTTAATGTTGCAGATGTTGCTACTGTTAATTTTAAATACCGTAGAACTACAGATAGAGTATAAATCAAATGATAATGGCTTACATGGTCACAAGTAGCTGATCCATAGCAGTAGTCCTTACGTTAGAAATCCAATCTCTTCACTGATTCCTTAGCAAAAAGTTCAACATGGAATTGGGAAACATGGAACTGAAGACAGCTTGCAATAACTTTAGCTTTATTTTTATGGAAAATATTACTTGGAAATAAAACTATGGTACAAAATTATGCAAGTAATGGGTTAGGAGGCAAGACAGATGAGCAAGAAGAGATGAATCATCGTAGAATTTAGTGTTTCCAGTCTTGTATAGAAATGGGGCATAGGACTTTTCAGCTTGTCTTAGCCAGAAAACATGTTTGGGATGACTTGCTGGTATATGGTAACAACAGCTAGGAAATGTGTCACTTGGCTTCTTAGTAATGGAGGCTTACAAGTCTGTGCACAGGCGAACTTGATTATTGTGCTCGGGCTCTAATATTACTAAACTCTGCGTTATAAGCAGTGTATTTAGTTGATAGCTGGATATATTCTCTCTCCTTTTTGTACTGAAGAGGCTGATAGCCTTTCAGAAGAAACTGTCATACTTCGAACACTTCAAAGACTAAAGTCACTTCCTAAAAGACTAACATCACAAATGGCAAGTGACACCTAAAGCAGCTTGAACCAGGATGAAAACCATTTTATTACCATTATTACGCTTTTTTCTAATTGGGATTTATGCTGTTTGCTTACACACACAAAATGATTGCTTCTTTTTGTTTTTGTGTTTGCAGTGTGTTTGCAGGTTGTCAAATCCCATACCCAAAACGAGAATTTTTAACTGAAGAAGAGCCTGATGATAAAGGAGACAAAGTAGGTATTTATTTGAAGGTTAAGATGAGAGAAATACATTTTAGGAGGTGTATTTTGTTAATTAGGTTGGAAAATGTTATAATTACCAAGTTGGTAGGGCAATCTTATTTATGATAGGGGTTAATGGATCTGATTTCAAGCATTTAAGTTACTGAGAGTACATGATTTATTACTCCATACTTTTACATATATGTCCCTGATTGTTGCTACTACTTTTATTGAACCATTTCCTCCCAAGATAAGAACGATAGCATAAAATAAATTAATAATATGATGAGATACATCAGACATGGCAAGAAGTTGAGAACTTGCAACATTTCAGTTTACATAATTAATATAGAAAAAAAGTAATACCAGTAATCAGATTTGATCCATGGCTTGTAGAATAATAAGGTTTAGAACATTTTCATGATACCTAATGTGAAGTCTTTTTATTATCTGCAACTCTAGAAAGTGATTATTCCAAGTTCCTTTCATGTTAACTTATTTTAAATAAGGCTATAATCCTAAAATGCGAAGTTGAAAATATGGCAAATAAATTGGGCTTACCTCTGAGTAAATAGTTATGATAGGGCTATATGGTATGTTTATTTGATTTTAATTTGTGTGCATACTTATGTAGAAATAGTAAAGTAATTATTATTAAGTAATTAGTGGCTTTGTGCCTGAATTAGCCTTACACAAGACTGGATGCTTCCTACCCATGAACTTCCTCTGAGCTGTATCTTACATTTTTTCTTTAACAAATTGAGAAGAACCAGCAGCAGGGCAATAACCACACAAATGGAACTGGTCATCCAGGGAACCAAGACAACAGTCATACGCAAGGGCCTCCCTTGAAAAAAGTGAGAGTTGTTCCTCCTACCACTACCTCAGGTGGACTTATCATGACCTCAGATTATCAGGTATTTCTTTTTTCAGCTTTCAGTTTTGTTATGGTACTGTGAATCATTTATATTAGCTCTTATGTCCATATCTATTAAAAGTTGTATTTTTAAAATCTATTTGAATATATGTTTTAATTGTTAAACACAACTGATTTAAGTCAAAAGGCACCAGTGGAGACCTGCACAGTGTGTCATTGCTTACTAGTTCAGTTCATACATCATGCCACACAGTGGTATGAAGAACTTGAACTGTGGTTTGAGCTTCAAAACAGATAATGGATAACCCATGGTTTAGAGCTGTTGGTCTGGTTTCATTTCCCACCCTCTTAACAATTAGCTTCCTAAGTTGAATCCATGCTGCAACAACCTCTAGAGCTGTAGAAATAGCTGTCATAGTTGTCATTTCCATCATGTTAAACATGGCAGCATTTGACCAGCCACATATGTAATATTCTCTCTCTCTCCTCCTCCTCCTCCAATGTGTTGCTCAGCGTTCCAATCCCCATGCTGCCTATCCAAACCCTGGACCAAGCACATCACAGCCACAGAGCAGCATGGGATATTCAACTACCTCCCAGCAGCCTCCACAGTACTCTCACCAGACGCACCGGTACTGAGCTGCACCTAAATAAAGTCAATGCACTGTTGCTAAGGCTGCAGGACTGGCCGTGCTGCTGTCTGCCTGGAACCTGGCGTTGGGCTGCAAGAATGTACTGTAAACTATCACATTTTCAAAATGTCTGATAGCCAAGTTCCACTACTTTTCACAGGCTGGGAGTGGTGGCTCCCTCAGATTGTACCCATTATGGAATTAGACTTGAAAAGAAAGTACTAGCACAGTTTGTGTTGTGGATATGCTACTTCCATAGTTTACTTGACATGGTTCAGACTGACCAATGCATTGTTTTCAGTGACAGTCTGTAGCAGTTGAAGCTGTGAAATGTGCTAGGGGCAAGCATTTTTGTTGTTGTGAATTCTATTGATGTTAACAACGTTATCTGACCAATAGTACGCAAAATCTCTTAACTGGTATTTGAAGCATACAGTATGTGTTAATGAGATGAAAGCAAACTAACCGTGGCTCCAATTGAGAATTTTTTTTGATATACATTGACTTTTAGTGACTTTTTTGTGGGTTGATTCATTTTCCACATTGATCAATGTTTTATGACCAACAAATTTGCTAGAGAGAGATTTTTTTAAAGACACAAAAAATGAGCATTTTTCCAGCAGATTTACAAGCCTCCCAAAGATTAATTTTCAGCATATGTTTATTTTGTTCTCAAATCTATGACTTGACTGGTATTAAAGCTGCTATTTGATAGTAAATGAGTGTGTTACTGAGATAAACCTGTTTGTTTCAGCAACCAACTAAAATGATTGTCATAGACAGTGTTTTATTTTTCCTGTTGGTGTTAACTCATTTGTGAGCATGCTTGGAATTTTTAAAAAAGCATGAGTGACGTTCCCTGCAAACAAACAAGCAGTGCAGCATTCATTCAGATATTTTTGTCATGATTTTTTGAGAGCTGGCTTGATGTAGTGGATTTTAAATTTTAATTATTTTTAAATATGTTCGCACGTTGTTTTAGGGTCTCCTTTATTAAAGCAAAGGATTAAGGTGTTAGGAGAACCTTAGAATTTGAGGAAAAACTATACCATACAATGTACTGTATCAAACTATTTTACATGAATGACGCAGGTATTCTGAATTTTAAAAGAAATCAACATTGTTAAAAACAAGGTGTTACATAATAAAATTATTTTTCATAAATCTGCATATGATTTTGCTTGTGCTTTTGTCGGTTGATACTAAGAAAATATGCACTTGGCCTATATAATAAAAGCAGTTGAGGGCAAGAGCACCTCATTAGACATGACACAAGAAGCTGTCTTGTACAGGATCAGACCAGTGGCCATTTATTCCTGTGTTGTCTACCCTGAAAAGCAGGAGCTCTCCAAGGTCTCCAACAAAGCTCTTCCACAGCAGTGCTACCTGTAACCCTTCACCTGTAATTATATGCTGCAGAACCCATTGTCTCTAGGGGAAATAATTCCTATTGATAATCTAAAGAGTTTCAACCTTTCCTTCAATTGATCTTTTCCCACTGGTTCCTTGGCTGCATATCCAAGGTAAGTATGGTTATAGTACATATGCAGTAGTGCATGCCAGAACAGCCCAATCTCATATTTGTGACCAGTGCTTTCCTACCTCAGCACTTCTTACAGGGATTACCTTCCTGCTCCAGTCAAAATACATTCCTCATCCTTTCTGAACTAGTCATGGGTTATCGATTGCCAATAGAAGTGATGGCCATGAAATAAGATGGTTTTAAAAAGAAGTTAGACATTTAAAAGGAGGTTAGAATTGTGTGGGCCTCCTTTACCTGTGTTACCAACCCTTATCCATGCTCTGTGTGGGAAGAGGAGTGAGTTGGCTACTGTTTCCTATTTGTCTACATTTACTGAAAGCCCCACCCAGGAACTGTGTAAAGAACAAAATGCATTGAGCACTGTTTCTACCAGTCAACATTTCAACTGTGGAAGGCATTAACTGGGCTGTGTGTAGCAGGCCTTTTGTAAAAATAATATGCAAGTGAAAGCTTTGGTGGTGGGGAATGTGCAGTTCCCAAAACATTTGTGCAGTTCAAATTTCAAATAATAAAAAAAATTAGCTGATGTGGAAAGTGACAGGTGACAGCATGAGAAGTAAAGTGAGTAGCCAAGCCATCTTCAAGGTTATCCATTTCTCTTCCCCCTGCCAAAGACACTGCACAGACACCACTGCTACACTCCATGAAATGTTCATCAATGTTTCTGAAATCATGGGGGGCTCCTTTCCTGACAAATCAGGAAGCAAAGATGTCGGTGTTATGGCAAGGGTGGTAATGCCAGGAAATACCTAATATGGCATTCTTAGCAGGGATTGCTGAACTGTATTTGAGAATCTGGGCTTCCCCTCCCCTTTGTTCTTTATAAGGGATGGCTCCGTGCTAGAGCATCTGTCTTTCACATACAAGGTCTCAGGTTCAATCCCTGATATCTCAAGATAAGATTGGGAATGCCCCTGCCTGAGACCCTGGAGGACTGCTGCTGGTCAGGGTAGACAGCATTGAGCTCAATGGACCCAATGGTCAGACTGTATATGGCAGCTTCCTATGTTGTTCATTTTTTTAATATCTCTCCAAAGAACATTTCATTAGAGTTCATGATATCTCTTGTTTGAAGCTTGAATATAACACCCACCAGTATTAGTGCTGTCAGATTCACAGTTGTGAAGATTTCCTGCCACTCTTAAGCTTGTAAGTGTGATGGAATGTGTGCAGATTATATATAAATATACACAAAGATTCTCACACAGCTAGATCAAAACACACAGAGATTGGTAAGACAGACACACAGTTACACAGCAGGAGAGAAAATGTAGAATCACGTTGCCACAAGGCGCTATATTGTGTGGAGTGGACACCATGCCCATGAATACAGTGGTCCTTGGCATTGGGCCCCACCAAGAAAAGAATCCTGGATACATTACAGGTGAGTCTAACTTTTCCCTTTGGATTTGAAGAGACAAAAATCAGTACATAATGCTTCTGATATTAAAAAAATGCTTTTGAAAATATATATGCATATTTAGGTATTTTCTCCCCACCAGTTGTAGGAAGAAATGCAATGAGAAAGAAGGGGACTCTGTCCTTGGGCCTCTCAGTCTTTAAAAGGCTGTGCATTTACTCTAATACTCTCTTTACTTGTGTATGAAGGGATGCTATAAAACTCAGCTTGGGCTTTTAACTCTGAAATATCATGTTGAATATTTCTGCCGCTAATAAATATTTGACATAACTGCACTCCAGAGATGGTTGCTGCTGAGGGTGGGCCATTGTGTTCCCCTCTAACAGAAATGGGTAAATTGCTGCTTTAGAAATCCAGGCTCCTGATGTATGGTTTCTGTCATAAGCAAAATGCCTTTGGGTGATGTGCATTTAATAGAGAGAGGTTAATATGTTGGTGATTTATCTCATTGTGGTAAGATCATGCTTGGAAGTCTGTAATCCCAGGAGCTACATTTAAAAGCATTCAATAAAGAAGATTTAATAGAGCTGCTAGCACTAGTGAAGGGTTCAAGGATTTTAGAGGCAGCAATCTTTATATAAAAGGAAACGATAGGCCAATAAAAGAACCAGGAGTCTTTTCCTATGGAAAGCCTATTGGCTTCTACAGTTTTAGTAGGGCAGCTGTTAAGACAGAATATCAATAGGTTATGAGTTACTTACACTGGCTTTTAAGGCCAATGGCTAAAGCTGACCTAGAAACATCCCTGTTCAGAGGCTGCATCTCTTGGGATGCCGAATGCCAGACACAACTAGGAAAGCCACCACACAGCCTGCTTGTGAACTTCCAGCAGGCATGTGGTCTGGCTGCTGTTGAAAATGTAATACCTGGTTAAATGGACCCTCATCTGATCCAACAAGAGAATTCTGAGCCTCCTTAGGCTTAGCTTTTGTGGCGCAAAACTTCCCCTGATCACATCAAAATGCATTAAGACACCTGAGCTTTCTGAATAAATCATACAAAATATTCCTACAGGGCTTCATTTAGTATGGGATTTACATCCTCTTGCCTCTTTTCATGTTTAAAGATGAGACGATAAAATACTTGAGAAAAGGATTATATATCACTAGGCAAAGTCCCATTTTTTGGATAAGAGTGATTAGGACTTAACTTCTTTTAAAAGGGTAAATCAAAAGTGGAGGGGGTGGTAAGGTAAAAAGAAATAAAAGTACCCACTTCACTTTGAGAAGTAATGAAGAATCTGTAATCTGCATCTTCCAATATTAAGAAAGCTTTTGGAATGGTTTATTTAACTTATATAGATGTCTAGTGCATCCCTGATGGTGATTAAAACTCAATCAAGGCAAAACAGTAACAACAAAAGCTGGAGACGGTTTAAAAAGCTGAAAAATGTAAAGAAGAAGAAGAAGAAGAAGAAGAAGAAGAAGAAGAAGAAGAAGAAGAAGAAGAAGAAGAAGAAGTTTGACGAAAATAAACCAGTGATTTAGATTATGTAACTTCTCTCACCCTGCTCCTTTGCTTTACATGGAATATTTTGCATAAAATACTTAAACTGGAACTCTGGGTATGCTGCAAACTAAGAATTTATTTTTATTCTTAAAATTATAAACCACCTTTTTTAAAAAAAATGGCAGAATATCCCTCCCTCCTGCAGCGATTATGTTCCCCAAAGCGTTTGGGTTGGCTGACATTGTGCCCTGTGCCATGGACTTTTGGGGATGTGCCCTCTCTGCCCTCAGAGATCTCTAAATAGACTTGCTTTGGGGAAACGGGCTGGGGTGAAGAGAAATAGCATAATTCCTCAAGAAAGACTGGGTAGGGAGGATGCCAGTACATAACAATCACTTTAATTCTAATCACTGGAAAAGGCATACATCCACATATATTTTAAAATTCCTCTCCCAAATAAATGTGATTGAAGTGCTCATGAAAATAATTCACTGTGATTAAAAGCTAGACCTCTGTTGAAACAAAAGATTCTCCACTTCTCCAGCCTTTTTTCTCCCCAGCTCTGGGCGTTTCTCCAGTCTGCTTGGTTTTATTTTGCAGGGTGGTAGAGAAATGATTGTGCAGTTTTTGGACAAGTGAGACCACAGGGCAACTTGGGATCTTCAGGAGTCCCAGATTCTACTTGGAAATGTGTAGATCTCTGAATCACTTTTGATTCACCTTGTAATCCACATAGCACATCCAGAACTGATGCATACTCTTAGCCATTACATCAGGTGGGGGGACCTATTTGGGTCCACAGGAGGGGGGATAACTGGTTTGTTTGTGTTCTTATTTTTATTATGTATTTTGTGTTTATTCTATTGCAATTTTATGTTGTGAACTGTCCTAAGATCTATGGATGAAGGGCAGTATACAAAATAATACTAATAGATAGGTAGATAGATAGATAGATAGATAGATAGATAGATAGATAGATAGATAGATAGATAGATCTTTACCCAGCACTAACTTTGATGTTACATGATTTACAGGTAGATTGCCCCACCAATCAAAATCCCTTGCATGGGGCTCCCAAGCTTGCGAACCACAGTGCAAAGGGCATTGCAAGCCTCCCCACCATCTCTTTTCTCTCCGCAGTATCAGATGTCAAAAGGGGAGGAGAGGGGATTTCTCAAACCATTCTGCAAGACTCCTCACGCTTCTCCTTGCTGTTCCCTTCTTGCACAAGGTGTGCTCCTACTGCCCAATGTCGTGGGGGGGGGCAAGGTTACAAAGACGCCTTGCTCCAGCAAAGTAGCAATTGAAAGCCCACTTTAGGATCCCAATGATTCTTTTGAAGACACGTCTTTAACCTGCCTCACACTCACATCATGCATGCCAATAGGTGTAGGACAGGTGGGTGTGGCTCCCCCAAAATGGCCTAGTGAGCCACGTTTGGCCCAGACATTCCCCACCCTGCATCGCATCAAGCTACAGCAAAGGAGGGAAAAGAAGGGATGCAGGGCCAATTCATCTGAGGTTCCACCCCTACAGGCCAGCAGAAGAACTGATAATGAATAACTTGTTCCTGAGTTTGCTTATTTCCTCAGCTCCCCCAGTCCATTTTCCTTTTGTGTTGTGTCTTTTTATATCGTAAGCCGGAGGGCAGGGACTATCTTGTTTTAGTGAACTACAAGTCACTCTGAGAACTCTTTTTCACTGAAGGACAGGGTGAAAATTCTTTAAATAAATAAAAGATTGTAGGTGGGAACAGAGCCATGATTCTCAAGCCTAAGCACATTGGATTTCATACATATACTGTACAGTACGGCAAATGCAAACGTTACACCCAACAAAGGTATCTGGCAGGGCAGGTGCATCCCGTAGGTGGGGTGCAAAGGCATAATCCTCAGCCACGTGTAGGAAGGAAATTAGAGAGAAAGAATCGCCCAATCCAGGTCCTCCTCTCACATTTCCAGAGTAGCCCTACAACTCTGAACCAGGAGTGCAAAACATTTGAATACATTGTCTCACGTTTCAATTTCAAGTTCACAAGGTGCATTTCTTTCCTAAATCCACTAGAGGGCAAATGTCAATAGTACTGTACAGTACTTTAAGAACAGCAAGCTTTTAAACTACATTATATACACAGTGTTTTTCTGCAGAAATATCAGTTAAGCCAAATAGTATGTATATGGGATGGTCTCTAATGTCAGTCCTGGTCAGGGTAGTAGACCCATTAAAAAATAATGGCTATGATTAAATTAGGTCCATTAAGTTCAATAGGTCTACTCTGAGGAAGACATTGCATACTCCTGAGGAAGATAATTGGATACAACTTACAGATTTTAGTTTTTTCTTTATGAAAGCAATAACTATTTTAATCAGCTGTTCTATATTAAATATTACTACTTTTGTGGGGATATGTTAATAAAGAATTGATTAAAGAGCAAGCTTTTAAATTGCTCCATTCCCCTACAATCTGAAATCCATTCCCTACCTCTGGAGGCAAACCTGGTGAGGCCTCTCGCTGGATGCTGTGCTCCTCTAAAACACTGTCAGAGTTGTTGTTTTTTTAGGAGCAGGACAGTGCCATATGTAGGTTCTGGGAGACCTAAGTCTTCATCAGAAGATGAGTTGCCCAGGGTCAGGTCTGGAGCTAGCATGTATAAATCCCTATATTTATACCACTGTGCCTTTCTTCCTTCAGTTTATTGGTTAGTTTTTCTAATAAGGCTGTTTCCCATACTATTTGATACCATTGGTCCATGCTTACTCCTGACAGGTCTCTCCTGGCTATGATGTTTCTGGCTGCTGAGAGTAGGTGATTTATGAGCTCTTGATGATGTGAGTGGGCATTACAGTGGTGCCCCGCTAGACGAAAATAATTCGTTCTGCGAAAATTTTCGTCTAGCGGGTTTTTCGTCTTGCGGAGCGGCAATGACAGCCGCGCTCCGCAAAGCGGAAAAAAAAAGACGAAAATTTTTCGTCTTGCGAGGCAGCCCCATAGACTTTTTCGTCTTGCGGGGCAGCCTTCCGCTAGACGAATGCCTTCGTCTAGCGAGTTTTTCGTCTTGCGAGGCATTCGTCTAGCGGGGTACCACTGTATTATCTTGGAAGATGTTTAGTAGGGCCAGTTCTGGGGTGACTTCTAAAACTTGCTTAGTTATTTTGAATATTTCTTATATGATTGCTGTACACAAGAGTTGGATTTGGGGACATTCCCACAACATGTGGAGGTATGTGCCTGTGGAAGTGCATTCTCTCCAGCCAGGCCCCACTTTTTAAAGCAAAGCCCTTAGTTCCCACATCCTCCAGAATACACCCTAAGCCAACACAACTCTATTTGCCATATGTATCTCTTCTCCTCCTCCTCCTCCTCCTCCTCCTCCTCCTCCTCCTCCTCCTCCCCTCTTCCATTGCAACCTCTTTCTAGGGTGGCCATGCATCCTACTTTACAGAGCACAGTCCTCTACTTGAACAGAAGTCTTATCCAAGCCCAGTTTAAAGACAAAGAACTAAGAAGGGAGACAACAGGAGGGGCCTTGGAGTTGCCCATCAGCAGTGAGCATCTGGAAAGCCAACTGAGCAGCACACACACATCACCTTGTTCACTGTCTCCCCCACTATGGTGAGACTGCATTTCTGTTGAAATTGTAACAACTGGGATGGATTCAACTAAGTTGCTCTACTAACAGGACCCTATAAAAGGGCTTCTGCTAGTGCAGTCCCCACCCTCTCCCCGTGTACATGCCCCATATTGGCTCTTTGGGTGTCAGGGAGAACCTCCAGAATAGCACACGGGGGGGGGGGGGTTGCTTCATTGGGCAAGGAGAAACATTTGCACTGAATGAAAGCCTGTTTTAATGCAACACGGAATTCCTCCATGTTTCTAAACTTGCATGCATGCATACAAATAAGCTTATGCGAAGTTCATGCAAATCTCCACTCTCCTTTGTGTTTTTATTGAGGAAGGTAATGCACTTTCCTCTTTCTCTGGTATCATCCTTTCCCCCATTATTTTTTGTCTCTCCTGCTGCTGAAAAAGGAGGGCCAAACTAGACAGGAGTGCATCTTCGTACTTAACCTTTAGGCAGGCCCGTCTCATCCATTGGGGCTGGTGGTGCGGCGCACCAGGGCGCAATGGCCTGGAGGGCGCCTCCGCCCTCCAGCCCCGCTGGCAGCGCCTGCCGGCAGTGCCCTCAGACTGCCCGGCGAAGCAAGGGAGCTGGCCGGCCACGCCACGCCCTCTGGCTGCCCGGCAGAGCACAGGAGTGCAAGCCGGCCGGCCGCACCGCACCCTCCAGCTGCTCGCGGAGCGCGAGCTGCCCGTCTGCGCCGCGCCATCCGGCTGCCCGGCAGAGTGCAGGAGCACGAGCTGGCCAGCCGCACCGCACCCTCCGGCTGCTCGCGGAGCGCCGCGCCATCCGGCTGCCCGGCGCAGCGCGGGAGCGGGAGCCGGCCGCCCTCGCCTCCCGTCCCAAGGGGCGGCAAGCGCGGGAGGGAGGCGGCGGAGAGGCGGCATGGCAGGGGCGCCGGAGGGATAGCCGCACCAGGGCGGCCGATCTCCTTAAGACGGCCCTGCAGGCTTTAGGGCTTTAAAAATGGAAATAGCAGTCACTGGGAAGGGGGATAATAGGAGATTTCCTCCCAAATGTGAATAATAGCTTCAAAGGAACAATTTTTGGTTAGGACTGCAGCAGGGCAGGGAAGGCATTAAATCCCCCCTCGAGGCCTGCTGCGATCCTGATTATGATCACAGACACCCAACAGCTGCTACTCCTGTCTAGATTGGCCCTTAGGTTGTAAGCTCCTTAAGTTAGGGGCCTAATATAATCAATTGTTTTATACTAAGAACTGCTGTTTCTATTACTACTTTAAAGTGAACATTGTATACCATTTTATGACCACCGTTTAGAGGTTTGTTTGTTTAATTGATTAAGTGGTATATAAATGTTGTTAAATAAATAATCATTTGAAACAAACTTTGCTAAGCAAACAGATTTTTGGGACTGCTTCTTTAAAGCACTGTGTACAGTATATTGATTACAGAAATATGCTCTATACAGGATGTTTGAAGATGGCATGGAAGCTGCAGCTCAGTTACTGGCCAAGTCTAGTACATAGATCAGTTGGTTAGAGCGTGCTGCTTAGAATGCTTAGTTTGCAGGTTCAATCCCCATATGGGACAGCATATTCCTGAATTGCAAGGGGTTAGACTAGATGATCCTCAGGGTCCTCGCAACTCTACAATTCTATGATACCTTAGATCAGGCTGCGTGACCACTTGGCAAAGGAGTGAGTACCTGAAAGTCAAAGGGATCAAGAGGCTTACAAGTGAATGGCTCCTTGGGTGTAAGGGATCCTTCAATAGCAGCACTGAGTGCTTACTGCTAGTCCTGGGTGGAGCCTGAGACACCAGACCATACAACCCCTCGTTGTGGTTTGGTAGGTGCTGGAACAACACTGGGCTTTCACCTCCCAGACTATGGCAACCTGACTTAGTGACTTTGCTGTATCCATCTATCTCTTGACTGGCCTGTGCTGCTGACCTCTAGATCTCTACTCCACAACTTTCCCTTTGGACTATGCTCAATTTTGACCATAGTGTCACCTAGATTCTGCTTTTTGGATTCCCCTTGCTCCTGATTTGTGTTATTGCGTTTTGGATTGACCTGCAGTTGACCTTGTTGCGTGGACTTGCCACAACCAATGCTCAAGAAATGAAACATAACCTGGAGCAGGAAAGCCATCAGTTTTGCTTTTTACCTCCCATATGATGACTTCCCACATTACTTTCCCTATGTTCTGCCTACATAAAACACAACTGCATTACCAATTTTCTTGCAACATTCATGGAGAAGAATGGAAAGAAAATAAATAGATTTAAGAACCAAAGTACACTGAAATGTCAATGGCCCCTTTGAGGGAAGAAAATAAGCCAGGCAGGAAGCTGTAGTGTGCAGTTGTTATTAAGATAGGTTTTTAAACTGAAATTTTGGTCTTATCCTACTTGATGTTTCAGTGAACTTTCTGTTCCCTTCTTGCTTCATTTTGAGCACTACATAAACACTGACAGATGGAGGCTGTCGAAAGAGTAAAGAGATCTGAGGAGTGAGGAAACTGCTAAGAAGCTGAAGAGATGGAAACAAAAGCGGTCTGTGTGTGTCCTGATTTGGCTTCAGGGAATTAACAGCTGATCCTTCACTGAATCCAAGAGCTCTGGCTGTGTACACACACACACACACACACACACACACACACTCTTTCTCTCTTTGTGAGAAAGTGGGAGAAATTTAGATTTTTTAGGACCCAATCATTGCTTGCTTAGTGTCAGGAAATACTTCACACAGAAAGCAGTTAATCTGAGGCCATATTGTGCCTGTACATAAATTCATAACTAACAAGCAGCTCATGGTATATATGGATCACTGGAGAAAGGGTTTCGACCACCCTCCATTGCTGCACCCCCAGCCCAAATTGGCAGCCCTTTCCTTAAAGGGGCAG
Organism: Lacerta agilis; assembly: GCF_009819535.1. Classification (NCBI taxonomy): domain Eukaryota; kingdom Metazoa; phylum Chordata; class Lepidosauria; order Squamata; family Lacertidae; genus Lacerta; species Lacerta agilis. The sequence continues at coordinate 23,663,243 of NC_046315.1, forward strand.
CTGCTTCCAAAAGAAGAAAACAGGATCTCCATCTTGTTAGGCCAAAAGTCTCTGATTACTGTTGCATCTAAGGATGCAATATAAGATAATGCAAAACAAGAAGAAAAAAACAACAACTAAGGCTACTTCATTCTCAACAAGTTCCCCACACAAGTATCTCTTCCATGAAAGGAAAAGCACATACATGAGATGACCACAGAGACACAGGTGTATAATGTGATGTGGGGAACCTTTGGCCCTCAATTTCAGCAGTGATCATTCTACAAATTCGCCCCCTCCAATTTATTAAGTGTTATGCATTCATTTGTATACTGTCCAGTCAACAAAAGCCTACTTCTTACGCCTAAGTCCCCTAGGTGTAGGATGGAAGTTTATCAAGCATCCTGCATCCTTATGTCTTTCTGTGTGCACCTGAAAGTGGCTCAGGTAGCACGTTATTAAAGCCAATTGGAGCATATCTAGGTACAGTTGGAGAGAGTCCTGTCTGAAATCCTGCAGAACCTATGACAGTGTAGCCAATACTGAGCTAGATTGACCAAGTGTCTGACTCAGTGTAAGGCAGCTTTCCTCTAATGTTCCTATATCTGGCTGCTTGAGGCAGAGCAGCAAAGGTCCTCCTGGCTCTCCTCCAAATCAAGGCACAGAGAACACAGTAGAGCCAATTGGTTATTTAGCACTTGAGACAGACAATCCCATAAGCACTTCTCCCCTTCTCCCGCAATAAATTAAATAATGGACAATTTGCTGCCATTTCATGACACCCAAAGTCAGGTGCCTCAGGCAGCTGCCTCACTCTGCCTAATGGTATGGCTGGCCTGTTCTCCAGTTTCACTCACTGCTCTGTAGATTAGACACTATTAGCTGAGCCTGAGATTAATGTCTCTAAAGAACACTCAATTAATCCGAGTGACAAGCAGGCACTTGTAGGGCTAGAACCTGAAGAATAACAATAGATATTATGTATGTTTACATACTGGTAGTTTGCACTTTGATTGAAACCAATGCTAAACGTTATTTTTAAATGGTGGGGAAAAAAGAATGAAAAATATGTAAGTTGAAATCCCCCAAATGCCCACAATCTTCCTGTTTAATGCCTAGGAATTTGAAACGTTACAACCCTTTGCACAGCTGCTTCTTAGGATTTCTCTCTCTCTCTCTCTCTCTCTCTCTCTCTCTCTCTCTCTCTCTCTCTCTCTTTCTCTCTAACTGTCCTAGAGATCCCTGGCATGTTACTGTAGGTTTCCACTCCTCGTGCAATGCCCACGAGATTTTGTATGACAAAGTGGAGATGCATAGTTTCTTTGTAGGCCTAATATTTTTATTTTATTTACAGATATAGAAGCAGGACTTGTGGGAAACAAGCGGGCTCCTAAAAAATAGGCAGGAGATCTGCTAGGTGGGCATCAGATTCCCAGAGTGTAATCTTCAATCAACTCATAGCTTTCTATTCCCCACATATTTTCCTCAAAGTTGAAATGGCAAAACAAGCATTAAGCTATTTACCTGCCCATCCCCTTAGTTCTTAAGGGTATCAGCTTCCCAAACTCTGATGGATATTGCATCCCAAAAGAGAGAGATGTCCCAGGTCATTAATGACTATTTAGAGGTGGGGCTGAACAACACCTTTGGACTGGTGTTATTTTCTTGGGCCCAATAAATTTGGCTTTGCCATATCTGGTCCAGAACCCACTCACCACCCTTAGGTCCAGCATGTACGGTAACTGCTCTTACTGGCTTTTGTGTACAGCCACAGAGTTCAATGAATGGTCAAATCAAAGGTTACATGCAGCCAGTTGTAGTTCTGCAACACTCTACTGGATGAGCATCACTCCTACCTCCTTCAAATTTTGTAGCAGGTGATGACCTCAAATGCACAAAGTTGATTTTGCTTGACACCACTTATTTGGCCATTTTGAGGCAACTGTGGCTTGCCATTTAAGACAAAGTGGCTGACAGAACAATTCATAAAATTCCTCCCTTAACCTTCTCATATAAAGCATTAATACTTTTAATCTTGGAAAGCTCTCTAAAGGATGAGCTACCAGGAAACAAGCGGAGCTACAATGCCATTTGCACAAATTGCAGAGTTCTAAAAGACTATGCTTGACAGTAAAATTGCAGATTGTCTACCACTTCCCTTCTGCAGCTGTGAGCCATTCACTATTTAAATGTACACAGCCAGAGAAAGGATGAGAAATGCAAGCAGGTAATTGCAAGAAGGTACAAAGGTTGGGTTGTGTGTATGCTGTACCGCTTGTCTCTCTTCATATAATACAAATTGTACCTATGCAATTGCAGATGGTGAACAAGATCCAGCAAGTGGCTATAAGTGCGGTGGGATTTTTGACATTTCCTCTTTGAATGATAGATCCATAAACACATCAAAAAATGCTTAGGGAACTTAGCACGAGAAGCTCACGTTTGAGAAATATCACTGGCATGTACAGAACTACTTGTGTGGCTCTTCAGCTAGAGAGATACTTCATAATTAATAGACCATATATTACAAAGTAATAATGGCACTTATAATTATAATAGGTCTTTGGATAATCAAAGTAAGAAGGTACTTAAAAGATAATCAAGTCCAACTCCCATCATAGGAATACTCCTCAGACACAAGTGATTCCTGATTATGCTCCTTTAAACATTATTATTATTATTATTATTATTATTATTATTATTATTATTACCATAAGGCATAGCAATCATTTCCATGGAGAAAATCTGAATTGAGGGTAATATGTAAAGTGTGGTGTTTGGGGTTTTTTGTGTGTGTGTTCCTTTGTATAGCGACAACAAAGACTGATTGTCTTGATAACATATTAGTTGTCAAGCTACAGATCAATCCAACTGTAGTGAGGAGGGGCATATCCATAGTGAAAGAACTGTCATATCCAAGCTCTGCTTGGCTTGTACTGGCCAGCCAGAAGCTGGAGGAAGAAAGAATCTACTTTGATAATTCTAGCGTCCTCATGTTTCTTTCTGTTTCCATTTCCATTCTAGGGGCACGCTGGGGGAAGAAGGGAGCTTTGGATCCTGTGAATTCATCCAAGTCTTCCCTTGATCTTTCCCTGGCATGCTCCCTTTTCCTCCTATGTGTTGTCAGAGCACCAACTGCAGGGTGGGGTGGTTGCAATCCTGTACCCACTTATCTGCAAGCAAGCAAGGCCCAGTGAGCTCAGAGGGACTTACTTTTGAAGAGAAGAGCACAGACCTGCACAGTCAGTCTTTACAGAGTGAAAAATGCTTGTTCATATACCTCAAGTTACATCAAAGCCTCAATCCACGACAGGAAGATTTTGCTTTCGAAAAGGCTGAGCTCTGTGCAAAATATTTAGTTTCATTCATTCAGTGCTCATATATCACTCTCAAGGTTTCCCCTCCCCCCAAGCTGCAAGATAAGCTCCTTTTAACTACATCTTTTCACAATAGCCTTTTCAAAGGGCATGACAACTATGTACAATATAATGAGCTTTGGCTGCTAAACCTCCGCCGTAAATAATGATGCATGTTATAAAATCTGACCCTCATGTCACGCAAGAGGGCATGTGTTTCCAAGGGCTGGGTTAGGAAAATATGTGGCTGATAAAGCATTATTTATTACAAATACAGATGGTCAGCTGAATGTGAAATGGTTTGATAAAAATAATTCAGTAAGTTTATTTTTCAAAACTTTTTCTTGCCTTCATTGTACCTTCATTTGGAACTGATAAATGCAAGTCAGTATTTGAACCAACCAGTTTTCTTCCAGTATACAGTTCATCCACAACTGTCATTCTCTGTCCCCTGCCCAACAGACACTCAACATTCTGGGGCCACAGAGCATGCTCAGTCACCAATGGGTTTGTTGGGGGTGGGATCCTTTAATAATTTTCCTAAATATACATCTACTTCTGCAATCTTTAGGGTTCCCCCAAGCATGCTGATGTATCTTGTTTTTCAGTGGTTCTGTTTGGGCTACAATTCTATCAGCATCCACCAGCTGAGTTTACTATTAGAGGAAATAATTATTAGTCAAGTATTGTCATTTACATGGTGTTTTTTAGCAGGTTCCTGCCTGGCTTAAGGAGCTTATTGAATAATGACTAAACCAATCCTTATTTTAAGTAGCAAGCAGCACCTAAGAAACTCAGAAGAGTGGCAAAATGTGAGGAATCTACCATTTCACCTTAACTCCCTCTGCTATAATAGCGTGATTTATTTATTTACAAGAATCTTTATAAACCATCAATTCATAAAAAAGCATCAGGGTAAAATAATTACAGCATCATCTAACTTTAAAATCTTAAAAATAGAATAGAGAACAAATGGCCAAAACTGAATCAAAGTAATTCTTTAAAAATTTGCTTAGAATATCAGGATTTGAGGTGCCTGTCTACATTCAATAAACACAATGATGGGGATGCATTTATATTTAAAGTTTTTGTTACAGAATTTGTGGAAGAATGATATACATTCAATAGCTATTTTTCTGGAGAGTTTTTCATTTATAAAAGATCCAAGTGGTGTTGAAAAAGCATTTCTTTTAACCAGGGGATAGAGAATGAGCATGTCTGATTTTAGGGCTTATGCTTAAGCAGGAAAGCTTGTGATTAGTTTGCTGCATTAGGTGAGCCACTCACAAGAGAACAATTGTTCCTCCAAATTTTAGAAGACGGCAAAGAAACAATGCTGCTATTTCTGCTGTCTGTTCTATGCCACCTAGGAAATGGAAGGTAGTGCTCTCCATGGTGCTGAATAGATGCTTGCACTACTATTGAATGATCACTTGCTTGATAAATGAATGGAATGCACTTTAATCAAACACACAATTACATAGTAAAGCCCTGGTGCTGTTTTCAAGCCCCATAAGTAATTAGCTTTACTGCCATTGAAATATTGATTTCTCAAAGGGCACCACAGATTAATGGGATACATATAATATTGTTGTTCTCTCTTGGTTATATGCAAATAAGGATATCTGCTAATGGGTTAATCACACAGAACTTGCAACAAAGCTTAGAAAAAAATGCTATATTCTATTGAAAATAGGTGTTCATCACAGTAACAAAACACAATTTGGAGGTGATCACCATTAAAACCATTAATTACCAATTGTAATTCTGCTGCTGACTTCAATGGGGATATTTCATATTAATGGCTAGCCTCTGAAGCCTTGCTGAAATAAATTGACTGGAGGGCAGTAATTTCAAGTAATTTATCTGATCCAGAAAAGATGGTACAATAAATACCTTGATTTAGTAATGCTCCACAGTGACCATTATCAGTATTTCTGATGTTACTCCAATATTTTTTATCACACACCCATAAAAATGCTGAAGCAATTTGCATATTTCCACTAAAAAGAAAAAAAAAATCTGAGATTTACATGGTGGATGAAGTCACCTCACACAATACTTTAAGCTTGTTTGTATTTTAATGATCATTTACCGCAAAGCTTTCCAAACTTTTAATGTGGGTGACAATTTTTAGACATGCAGCATTTGACGACACCGTAATTCAGGTTTACTAGCAAACTGGAGGTTAAACTAACCCCTTTCCATGGCTAAAGACAATCTTCTGAAATTACTGAAAGGGAAGAAAATGTTTTTAGTAAGCCAGGTATTTTTCTGTCACTTGTCTCCTCCAAGTTCTGAGCAGACCCAGTAATTCTAGAATGTTTTTTATTCACCTCATGGGACATCAAATCTATGCTCCAAAACTATATAGCATAAAGCAAATTGAAAGAGAATTCTTTTTTTTTTCTAGGAAATTGCCTGATGTACAGATGATGTTGATGATGATAATAATAATAATGATGATTATGATTATGATGACAATCCAGTTTAAAAGTTAAAATTAAACAATATGCCTTTACCCCTTTGAAACTTTGCTCTCTGCCTGCTATTTGTGTTGCAGTTACTTTCCTTTTCAGTTTTAACAGCTACATTGTCCTATTTTTTTTCTCAAATAAGGGGCTTTCTTTGCCAAAAATGTCCACCTTTACCAGTTTAGCGCAACTGCAATTATTTTATCAGCTAAAGAAAAGATCTGCTACCCAAGACTTGACTTACATTTCTATAGTTTATTTTCCACAGTTATTCCGTTTTCTATTCTGCAAACAAGGAAGCCACGTAGAGAGGTTTGTCTATATGTGCCAGCCGGTCACAACTTTGTATGACTGTGTTGTGTTTCTGGAGCGCTCTAGAAAAAAAAAAACATGACAGGTTGTTATGTAGACCATCAGCACAAATTACGTTCACATTTTCATTATAATTATTGCAAGCTTGGGATTAATGTCTGGCTGCATATGTGACATAACTTGAATAGATATAGACATATTTGAGTAACTGGTTTGAATTGCATTGTATATTGATTTGCTTCATCTTAGATATTGCCTTTCAAATAGCTGAACAGAAAATAATGAATAATATGCAGGCCTGTGCAGGAGGGAGCAGGCAGCCGGGTACACTTGCTGCGGGCGTCAGAGAGTTAAGCTGGCCAGGAACCTATTGGACTTACACTGTCATGCCAAGAACAAGACTCCTACTCCATGCCTTGGACAAGCTCTGCACAGGCCAGAGAATATGCATCACTGGAACTGTTACAGCATTTCCCTTAGGTGATTGAAGAGTTTGCCCTTAAATAAATGTATGTTTTTTGTATACTGAAATGTTACAAAAATAATTGCTCATTTTCATGCAGACATGATTGCCCCCGAGTATTGAATATATGAGCCTAAAGATATGTATTTTAATTAAGGGAACATACCCTAATATTTGTATCAACACATGGCCAGTTCATATAGGTATCTGGCAGAATGGCTTTTACTGGAATATACTGCTGTGGGTTCCATTTTGAATTATTCTGCTTTCCCAAACTGCCTGCATGTAAAACCAAAACAAAACAAGTCAAATTAATCCTGAATAAGATATTGGGACCCTGCTCCTGTTCCAGCTGTCTCTCACCCCACCCCCAGCCATCTATCACCAGTTGATCTGTGGGAAGTATTATGATTTGCACTCTCTCTGAATGTACATTGATGCTATAAGCTACTTTGGGGGATTTTGTATTCTGAAAGGCAGAATATAAATAATTGTAATATATAAATAACGTTTGTCTCCTCTCTGATGTGTGTAAAGGCCTGTGATCTTGATCTGCAGCCTAAAGCGGTGCAGTCTGGGGAATGCCTATCTTGATTCTAGGGAATGCATTGGCTCTTAATGACCATGCAATGCTACTGCAATGTAGTGTTGTGTGACATTGTGCTCACAGGTGTTCTAAATAGTAGAGCAGCATATTTTTCGAATTTATCCCTGCTTTAAGGAGAGCATCATACAAATACCAAGGTCATACCACATCAGTTAGCTCTTTGGGTAAATTAACTTTACATTTTCTATTAGTACATATTGTCAGGGCTCATACCCCCCCCCCCCAAATTCTGATTATAAATTAGTTGGTTACAACCCATGCATAGCTCAGTTGGTAGAGAATGAGACTCTTAATCTCAAGGTCATAAGTTTGAGCCCCACGTTGGGTGAAAAACTTCCAGCATTGAATTGCAGGAAGTTGGATTAGATGACACTACTGGTCCCTTCCAACTATACATTTCTATGATACTGACAGCACCACCTTCTGAAACCTACCCTTGAACTATCAAAAAGTGATGCTTTCAACTCTAGCCTGTGAAAGGTATATCATAGCTCAGTAGTCTTCAACCATTTCAGAACCCACCATTATGCCAAGCATGCACTGGGACACCAATTGCTTAATTTTTGCCATCTATTTGTATGATGATAGTGCAGCTGTTGCAACCTACCTCAGATCAGGCCATGACCTTGTATTGGGTCCCAACCCACCAATGCCATAGCTGATGGTACTGAAAGTTGCTGAAACATTATCATACTTCCCTTCCCCTTCTCCCAATCTAGGTGAGCCACCAGGACGACCAAGACAATAGGTGCCACATCCTCTTGCCAGAAGCCAGACTGAACTGGCTCCAGATACTCAGCTTCACCCAGCAGTCTGAAAAATTATTTGTGTTATTTCCATAAACCACTTTCTTACTAGCCACATTGCATGGCATATTATTGACCAGAATATAAATTATTCCTCAGCAGTTGTTGTTTTTTAAGAAAAATAAAAAGGTAGATGAAAATGGTCTATGATGCTATGGAATTGCATAATTGGAAAACATTTATTTCGTTAAGCTAGGTTAGGCAAGATACTGCCCACTACATAGTAATCTCTTACTATCTAAAAAGATTAAATAAAACATATATTTCAATTGTGATTATAAAATTAATTTGACCAGTTACTTTCCGCATACTGAGGGAAAATAAAATTGCCACAATGTCAAGCAAGTACACGCCATATTTAAAATATATTTTATTTCTCTGTTTTCTTCCTGCAAAAGACATGGCTGACAACTATATGCTTGGGCAGCTGCCTTACTCTGTCAAGGGACAAATTATCAATAACTGAGCACTGTGCTAAACAAAGTGAACATTTTAAGTATTGTGATGTTTGTGTATTCACCCTGTCATTGTTGACAGATTCTATTGATTCATTCTTGGGACCTTTGTATTGATTCTTCTTTTTAAAAAATTAACACACCTAGAAAAAAATATTGAACTGGAATGTCTCACATACAACTGCTCCCCAATATGAAAATGAAATGCACACAGCAAACTAGAATAATACCACAGTGTCTACCTTAGTAATGATACCATTACATGAATGTTACTGGAAGTAACACATCAGTTACATATCTTTTGATATTATGTATTTTATATCAAACCCCCCCCCCATTCAATCATCTCATTCAAGGCATGTAGACATTTTTGAAGAGTCTAGAAGGAAAAGTATTTTTTTTCACAAGCTGATTCAGCACTAATCTCACGTTTCCACATCAATGTTCCTTTAATAATCATTGTGATACACTAATTCTGATGGGAGCTGTAAATAACATATTTACTCAAATGTAGTGTGCACCTTTTTTGGCCAAATTACGTCACAAAAAATAGAGTGTGCATTACATTTGATGGTGCATTAGATTTGTGTAAATATGGTAATTTACTGTATTTTAACACCAGGTAACACTGTAACTGTTCTGATGATCCAGAAGAAATATTTTTTTGTTATTGTTAATTTATACACCTGTATATATGCAGAATATATATATTTATATGAATGCGAGATAAAGTAACCAAGCTCTGCTTAAGTCAGAGGCGTATGCATTAGTAAGCATATAAAGAACTGGGCACAAATAAGTATGGACTTCAGGCTTCGATAGCCAACAAATCTGCCAAGCTGCTTACTTTTAATCAGGCATGACAGAGGCCTTAATACCTTTTATTGTAGTCATTCTGCTACCTGTCCATCTCCATCTCTATGCCCTTCCCACCTTCCTTCTCTCTCACAAATCCTCAGTCCTTTGCCCTTTTACTAAGGTTTATAGTGATTAACTGATGGACTGTGCATACTGCCATCCACAACATTTATCCGTTTGTGGCCATTTGTGGGTTATCATTTGATTTTAAGAGAACTTAAATTACCATTACTATTAATATTATTTGATATATTTATTTAAACGTTCTAAACTATTAAAGTTCCCACACCTGCCCAAATCTTACTCACAAGATGTCTGACTTCCTTTCTTTGTAAACGAGCCTTAAAAGTACTAAACAAAAGCCTCTGTTAACAGGCCTGGCTGCAAAGGACAAAAAAAGAAGAAAGCAACCAAGGCAAGAGAGCTTGGACCACATTATTCAGGCACTGTTAGCTTTCACAATGCTAGCACCACAGGGGCCTCCCTGCACTATTCTCTCCTTCTCTAACCAATATCTCACCCCATTGGATACTCAAAGCCTGGGGTCCTGGTAGCTGCAACAATGCAGGCACCCATGACAGCAATGCAAAATCAAAACCCTCGCTAAACCCTTTGGCACTCCAGTATGGCGCTTTTACATTTTATAGATGTGGAGAAACAGGAATATTCTGATCCTGGTCAAAACAATATAAAAAAAATCCTTCCAGTAGCACCTTAGAGACCAACTAAGTTTGTTCTTGGTATGAGCTTTCGTGTGCATGCACACTTCTTCAGATACCTGATCCTGAACATGGTTTACTGGGAAACAAATACAAATGATTTAAAGGGAAATCACTTCAGGTCGCCTTACCACAGTGAGGATAGTATGGAGTTGGAAAAGGTTCAAAAAAGGGGTTAGGTATATTATTACAATTCTATGCCTACTGGTGTGATTTTTGAAATATTACGTGACATATAGATGCTTTTGAATTACCGGGTAAAGAAAGAAATATACCACACCCCAGCAGGGAGGCTACTAATGTGGCTCCCCACTCACCAGGAAAACCTCTCCTGCAAACATCTCCCAGCCCTGTTTTAGATGCTGACCTGTTTTAGAATAGATTCATGGTCTAATCCCCTGACCCCTTTTAGACACAGGTACTGTATTTGACTTCACCTAATTCTAAAGGGCTGCTGCTGCGTTTGAGGCCCTCGTGGCTTGTTCGGCTGACCTCTCTGCCCCGAGGTCCTGCCCTGAGGGCTCTCCTGAGTGAATAAAGGAGGCTGGTGGTGGGAGTCGTGAGGAGACGAGTCCTACAGGTAGTGTGTGTGAGGAAGACATAACTTTAGCAGTCGGGGGGGGGGGGAAGGAAAGGAAACGAAGCTTATGAGAAGTCGGGATAGGCGAGGGCCCAGGGGAAACCAATTCGGATCAGCTGCCAGAACCTTTAAAGGGAAGAGGAAAAGGGATAATGCAAACGCCCCGTGTGTGTGTGTGTTTTTTTTTTAAAGTAATCCCTGAGGCAGAAAGCAGCCCTTCTCTTTTCTGCCCCCCTCACTGGCTACTGAGAATGCCGGTCAGTTCTGTTGCTCGGATACAAATCCTCCCACCCTCGCTCTCTGCCCGCCTCCATCCTTAGCCTAGATAGGACTGGGTGGGCGGGGACTAGCCATCCTCCCGCTCGAGGGCGCCGAGGGGGAGGGGATTGAATGGCTCCCGAGCTGAGCCGCTGCCTGCCGCCTTTGCCGCCTGTAGGGAGTAGACTGGAAGCCCCGCGCCCGCTTGGCTATAGTCGAGCCGGATGGAATGTGGCGCGCGCGAGGTATGTCGTGGGGGCGGGGACGAGGGTTGGAACGCGAGAGGGGAAGCGCGCGCCCGCCCACCCACCCACCCAAAAGCCCTTATTTTGAGAAGAAGCGCCTGTCCGCGATGCGGTCGAGGGAAACCGAAGAGAAGAGAGGAAAGGAGGCGGCGGTGGTGGTGGTGGTGGGTGGAGATGGTTTTAATTCGAAGCGTGTTGCTCCTCCTTGGCTTGGAAGCGAAGGCGGCCCGGTGTGTCCCCCCGCCCACCTTCATTATTATCCCGAAGAGTTTTGCGACTGGGGAGGTTTAAAGCGAAATGGTCACTCGATGCGAGAGAGCGCCTTCATAATCCCCCGAGGCTCCCTCCACACACACACGCACGCCCCCGCCTCGCGTGGGTTTAGCCCCTTCATGCGGTGTGAGGGTGACGAGGCTGGCCGACCGGGGTCAGACATGAGCAATACTGTATATCTGTTTCGCGCGGCCGCCGAGTTGTGTCGCCTTGTCTTTCGGGACGGCTGCCCGCTTGATATATACGGCGTAACTCTCAGAAAGAGTTGAGACTCTCCTCCTCCTCCCGCTCCCCTCCTTCCCAGACAAAGTGCTGGGAGGGGAGAGAGGGAGAGGCTGTGCCCCACCATCCCCCTCCCCTCACCCCATATACACATACATTAAGTCGCCCCCGGGGAATTCGTGACCCGCTTTGCTGGCTGCTTTCTCCATTCTGGAACAGGCGGTTGTTTAAAGGGAGAGATTCGCATCATTCTTCAGGCTGTCTTCCTCCCACTCCAGATCGAAGTTCCTTTATTTTGCTTTAAACCGGGCAAAGGGCTCGACCGCTCCATCTGGCTTAAGTGTGCAAATCTCTAGCCCTGAAAGCAGGTAAACCCACAATCGTTAAGATATTTAGTGTTGCTTTCTGTGGGTTTGTCTTTTCTTCTTTTTCTCATTTTAATACAACCAAACTCTAAAGAAATTTACTTAGGGTTTTGGTTTGTGTGAGATTAGGATCCTAGATAATGTTTTTTATTTTGTAAAAAATAGTTTATTGTATTGTGTGTGTTTATTGACTCCGTGTGTGTGTGAGAGAGGGAGAGGGAGAGAAACCTTTGAAATCTAGGTCCCCCTTTAGCTCCCTAAGAAGAGTACACATAATTATGTTAATGTTTTTAAAACTACTCTGTTCTTCCTTTTGTTGGGTGAGTGAGGGGTTGGTGTTTTTAGCTGCCTATCCTGCCTTTGTGCTGAGAAAATGGAGCAAGTGTAGGTTAGCTAGTGGTGCAGCAAAAAGTGAAGAAAAAGTGTTCTCTAAAACTGTCAAATGTTAAGATACCTTGCTATATCAGGATAAAATCCTGATTCATTGGAGAACAAATTTGTTTATGATATCCAGTTATCTGAGTGTGTGACTGAACAACCGTAGTTCACATTTTTTGGAGGTACTATTAAAAACAGACCTATTTAACAGGCACAAAGCATTCTGGGCCAATTCAGACATGATGCCAAACTATGGTTAGGTAAACTTAATCGGTTAAGCATGATGTCTGAATACAATCATGGTTCGTCAGCTGATTGCCAACCACCTTCAGAAACCATGGTTTGGAGTGGTTCACCATCCAAGATGTTAATGGATGTTTGATGCAATGTCTGAATTCACAAACTGAATTCTCTATTTCCTAAGGCTGCTGATCCATAGAGATGGTAGTGAGTTTATGAAGCTATGATGGTGAGTGCTGGGTTGATGGACAGTGAAAGTAAGACAGTAGCTTTCAGCCATGGTTTACGTTCTGAACTGGGTAGTGCAAAAAATGTTTGGTCATCATGTTTGAACTGAGCCAGTGGATTTTTTGTTCCTGGCAGTGTTGGATCACTGGGACTTTAACACTCAACATCTGTATTGCCTTCACTACAATCATTTCAAACACCCAAAGCCAAGGGAATGGTTTACTATGGGATATGTGCAAATCTACCAAAAGTAGACGCACCCTTCTACGAATAAAAAATGGCAAACAACTTTTAACACCTTTAATAGTTAACATATTAATAATACCTTGTATGCTCTCTCCTGTGCTCATCTGTTGCAGTTAGACTCCCGATGGGATGTGCACATTTGATGCTGAAGTACTCAGAAAAATAAATGCTAAGTGTATATGCTTGCCCATTAGTATCAAAAACAGTATGTTGTAGCTGTTGGTGACATCAATAGCAGACAGCACAGATTGATGGTAGAGCTAATGCATGAGCACTGTAGATGGATGAGTGCATCTCCCAAGGCACTGTAACAGATATGCCAACATGATCTGTGGCTGCTTTGACATAGTGAGACATTTCCTTTCAGCAGATTTTACTGTCCTCCTCATGTGCGCTCAAGGAAAAGTAGTTTGAAGTTGGTTAGTCAGCATTTTAGGAAGCTTAAGGAAAGCCATACACAAAGCTATGGAGTAAGGAAGGTATTGATACTTCTGTTTTTTTTCCCAAGTCAGGAAAATGTCATAGAGATGCTGCCTTCCATTTGATTAATAGATCTGTGTGAATAGATGCATTGGCTACTTAGATGGACTCCTTGTTTTGGGGAACATTGTGACCTACTCTCAGATAGAACCTAGAGCAGGGGTCAGCAACCTTTTTCAGCCATGGGCTGGTTCACGGTCCCTCAGACCATGTGGTGGGCTGGACTATATTTTGAAAAAATTATGAACAAATTCTTATGCCCCACAAATAACCCAGAAATGCATTTTAAATAAAAGGACACATTCTACTCATGTAAAAACACGCTGATTCCCGCACCGTCCTTGGGCCGGATTGAGAAAGCGATTGGGCTGCATCCGGCCCACGGACCTTAGGTTGACTACCCCTGACCTAGAGCATTAATTCTAAATATGTAGTAAAGTTTGGGAGCAAATAGTAAGAGTTATTTTTTACTTTCTATAATTAGGAATAATCCTTTGTTAATCATTATGCATTCTTGGCTGTCTCCTGCCTCAGAAAAAATACTTTGGCAATTCCACCTGCCACTGAATGTAATGTGTTTTGACTATACACAATTTTAGCTTTACGCTCTATTCCGGAATGTAACTGCTGCCTAAGTTGAGAGTCGCCTGTACTACATTTATTTTTCAAATTATTTGAACAAAGGTAGGAAATCATAAAGGCTGTTATCAGTGCTAAATGTTCTTGGTTTGTTTAACAAACCCTGATTCAAGAGATCTTAATTCTTTGACTGTGGTAGTAAGAAGGTAAAATATGCAGAATATCATAGAAACTAGTTTCTATACTGTGATTTCAGCTGTCAGGAAACCCCCCTCCCCACGACAGGTAGCATCCCGGGAGAGCTTGCAGTACAGGGAACCACCCCCTTTGTTCACCAGTTCGTCATTCCCCTCCTCAGCAGGAAGCGACCATTCCTCCAGTGGGGAGGGGGAGTTAGAGGCAGGAAGTCTGCGCAGGGGCTGTGAACAGATCGCAGAGCCTGAGCACCAAGGGGGAAGCGGGGAACAGGGACAGTTTCCCGCGCCCCGAGTTCGCAGACAGGAAAGACGTGGAAGGGGGAGGCGGAGGTTCAGGATCCCGCGCCTCTTTTGCTGGACCAAGAACCGGAAGGGTTCATTCCCGGACTCTGCAGAGGGATGAGATGGACGTTTGAACTTTTGCTCCACTGTAAATATCTGCACAATAAAGAACTTAGTTTTTAGAAGTGCTGCGTTCGACTGTTTTCTCATGAGCAACCACTGAACATCCTTACATCAGCTTCGTTGGACTGTTGCCTTATGCTAAGTAAACCATCTTATGTCTAAGGCTGCAGTTCTAAACCCATTTACTAGGGAGTAATTCCCATTGAACTGAATGGGTTTTATTTCTGAGTAGATATATATAGGCATGTGCACCTCAATTTGTTCAAGTTCAGACAATCATCTCTCCCCCCTGCCTGATGTTGTTTTTTAAACCCATTAATGTGTAGTTAAGCTGTTAGAAGAATCACAAAGCTTTTCCTATGGCCACCTAATATGACATCTTTGAAATAATGTGAGCAGTCATCAGTGGCAAGGGTAATTGTTTTAACTTTTGTCTGCTTAGATACCCAAACCTGCTTGAGAATAGATTTGGATGGCAGCTTCAGCAGCACTGATAGCGGGAACACAAAGTGGAATATGGAATAGCAAAAGGAATATGTTTCAGGGCATGGTCAGAATGCATGCAAAGCAATAACAGTACTAAAGCAAAACAAAATAAAAAATAAAACCAACATGGCTACCTACCTGTAACTAGTACTAAAGCAAAACAGTTTTGGTCCTTATCAGTGCTTTGTTAAGTGCACATTCCAGCCAGGCAAAAATACTTAAGGTGTGTATGAAGCAGGGGTGGGGCCTTGGAAGAGGATGTGGCTGAGGAGAGGGTGGGGCCTGAGGAGAATCCAGTGGGCCAGATAATGAGGACTGTATCACCTAAGGTGTTTTTTTTGTTTTTTTTTAGGAAACCACCAAAACTGTTGAGCTTTTTTGAGCTGTTTCTGCTGCTTTTCCCATCACATTTTCATACATTTTTACATCCGAAAATCAGGACATGTCAGGAATTTTCCTGACATATGGCAAGCCTAGTATCGCCACATTTGGCCCCCAGGCCTGAGGTTCCCACTTCTGTACATGCTTGCATGGGGTTAAGTCACACTGAACTTAATGAAATTACTTCTGAATAGATTACACCAGGGGCCAGCAAACTTTTTCAGCAGGGGGCCGGTCCACTGTCTCTCAGACCTTGTGGGGGGCCGGACTATATTTTGAAAAAATATATGAACGAATTCTTATGCCCCACAAATAACCCAGAGATGCATTTTAAATAAAAGCACACATTCTACTCATGTAAAAACACGCTGATTCCCGGACTGTCCGCGGGCCGGATTTAGAAAGCGATTGGGCCGCATCCGGCCCCCGGGCCTTAGTTTGGGGACCCCTGGATTACACGGTTTCTCTGCATTATAGTCCACAAAATATTGTGCCATAAGAATTTTTTTTAAGTCTTATGGTGCTATGTTGCAACAAAAGCAAACATACTGTACATAGTTACTCCACTGAAAATTGATTTGCCTTACCTGTCTTGGCTTATGTTTTTAGGATTTTGGCAACATCTGTTGCAGTGAATGCTAATCAAACAGGTGTTGGAAAACTTTTTGAAGCCTTTATAGATTTCATATCTCAGTGAATATGAATTAAAATAATGGAGCTCTTCATAATAATAAATTATTTGTTATGTTAAATTGATTGGTCCCCCTTTATTCTTGTGGAAAGAGAACCACAGTTCTCATTCATTCTCTTCTCACACTTTAAAATATATCCAGTATAGCCTCATATTGTTTCTATATTCATGAAGTATGATGGGAATGTGAGGCAGAGTATTCTTTGTGTTCCCCCCCTTTTTTGGTATTGCGACCCTAAAGTTCTGTGTGGATTGTTGGTAGTAGATAAATAATCATAATAATTAAATATACAGCTTCTATTCATTTGTGGGACAGTCTCTATTCAAAGTCCTTATGGTTCTCGTGCTTGGTTCTTTTCCATAATTAACTGAAAGAACTTGAACAAAATGCCCATACTGCTGAATAGCCTTTGTGCATATTTGGCTACATCTTAGCTTCACAATTTGTCTTAAGCATGGCCTGCATACAAATAGATCCTTTTGAATACTGCCTTCTGTATTTATTGGGAAGTTCTGCCTTGTGGAAGTGTGAAGTGACACTACACTTCTGAAATACTCTACCAATAACAGTTGAAAATATCACTGACTTTAGGAACCCACAGACTTAACAAATGTGCTCCAATATAAAAATATAGTGCTACAGTGCTCAAAGTGTTGCTTCCCTTAAACTGGCAGTTTTTCTTTACAACTGATGGATAAAACCTGTAAATATCTACACAATGGTCTGATACGTCATTAATAATGGCTTATGATATGTGCATGGTTGTTGCTTCTTATCAATCTAGAACTGACAATCATTTAGTTCTATATTGTTGATTAACATCCAATATTAAATACTGTGCTATAGCAACGAAAGTGAAAAATGTGTATGTAAAAGTACTTTACTACACTTTAGTCACTTTTATAGCTGTCTCCCCACTGTGTCTTGAGCTGTGGTGGGAATAATGGCTAACATTTCTCTGTAACCTTGATAGTATTGATTAATCTTGCATCCTTATATTGCTCTTAACTGAGTTAACACGTATGGACCTTCATCCATAATAGAAATCTTTGAAAAGATTGAGTTGCAAAGCATTTGGCCCTGAAAAATGCTTATGCATTAGCTTTGAAACGTGATCTTAGGAGTTAGGCTAATACGAATACTAGTGGTGAAGACTAAACAAATGAATGAGTGCTATCCAGTATTTAGTAAATAAAAGATTGTGACTTCTATTAATAAGCTAGCAAATCAATTTTTTATTAAAAAAAAATCTTTAAAAAGTTTTAAGTTGCAAAGTAGATTTAATATTTGATGCTTAAAATATATTAAAAAATGATATATCCAGTTTCTTTGCAGGCAGTTGAGTAAGGAGGACACAGAATACAAATAATATGTTCAATAATGTTCAATTTCCTTGTTGAGTCATGTGCATAGTTTCTGCCCTTCAGTTTTACAGTAGTTTATGGTAGCATGTAAGTAACAAAGAAAGGCACCTCTGTTAAAAAAGAGCTTTGTTTCCAATTGTTCCTTAGTAGTGGGGGAGAGGGAAATCTGAGTGTGTTTACTATGCAGACCTGCTACTTTCTTTATGGAACCAAAATGCACCTTCTTTCTCCTCTGAGAGTAGGTTGTATTGATTCTGCATCAGGATGTGTAGTTTCAATGCATTAGTGGGTGAGTTGTCTGTTTTCTTTTTGATTGTGGTTTTCTCCCCCACCCCATTTATTTTGCCCTTTCAAGCCACCTTCTCCCACACAAAAATCAGTTTATGTACCAACAGGATCTCCCTTACGTTGTGGACTGTTTGAAAAATCTTTAGTTTCTTAAGTTGCGTTTTTTAAAAAAATAATTGTTTCTTCTTTGTATGAATTTACGTGGTCTTGAACGGAAGAGAATTCAAAACATTACTGTTACATGTATACATTCCATTTGACCTCAGCCAGCAATATACATACTTTATGCAACTGCAAATTATTGTTCTTGGAGCAAAGTTCAGTGTGCATTTTCTTTTAAAAACAGTGGTTGTTGGGAACATCTATATTGTCTGCCACAACCATTGCATTTTTGTCATGTGGGAAATTTTCTCTTCAAAACATGTTGCAGCCAAGTGTTAAGTGTTTTGCAAGCACAACTTGAATTTAGAAACAGAATATAGCCCTTGTCTATCTTCTAGAGAGAATAAATCAAACTATGAAGCATTTTGTTGCTGTGTCAGGGGATCCAGGAACAGTGACCTTTGTATTTGGAGCTGTAGATGCTCAGAATTCCCATTGTCAGCATCTTTGACTGGAAAGCAATAAAAGGCTTATGGTATCCAAATAGAATATAAATACCAGAAGACTGAACTTCTGTCCATACTTTGGCAATGGGCCAGTAACACTCTGTTTTTTGGGGTTCTTTGCAGTTGCACATATGATTTGAGCCTTTGTTGACCAAAGGCTAGCCTTTCTGAATAGTTCTAGAACTTAGCTGATTTCCTCTCCTTGTTGGTGAACTTCGTTGCTAATTCCGTGAATTAAGCCAGCATCTTCTTGCTCGGACCATATCATAAGGATTGCAGTTAAGAACTCCCTACTCTGACATGTCTCTGCCACTGGCTGTGATGGACTGGGATGTGTTATCTGTCTTCCTTCCATATATAGAAGGATGGAATGTATTGTGCCCTCTGTTCTTTATAGTTGTAAGCAAATGCTGCCAGATAGTTACTGCCTGTTGTTAATAATCAGTTATAATATTGATTATTTTAAGGCATTTTTGTTAATAACAAAAACCTCCAGAGGACAAAGCTATGCTTATGTAATGACCTCTCCACACCAACTTTTTTTTAGCTTCTCACCACAATCACTACCAAGCTGTCCTTTCAGCCCACTGTTTTTGTTGTCCTGTGTTGTTTTTTCTTGTCTCTGCACCTGCTACAATATTTATTGTTTCATGCTAGCTGAGAACCACATTCCTTGATGATTAAGCAACTACATTTTTGTTTTTGTTGCTTTCTTCTTAATCTCTGGCATTTTTTTATCCACTTGGCCTCTAAGTTGTTGATCTTTCTGAACATTTCATATACAGTGGTACCTTGCAAGACGAATGCCTCGCTAGACGAAAAACTCGCTAGACGAAAGGCATTCGCTAATGAAAGGGTGACTCACAAGACGAATTTCCCTATGGCCGTGACTATGGCCGGTTTTTGGTCAAACCGCGCTTCCTCTGACCGTGCTTCGCAAGACGAAATTTCCGCTATACGACAGCACTCGTGGAACGAATTAATTTCGTCTTGCGAGGCACCACTGTATATATGAAGAACCCTTCTGGATCAGACTGAACATCCATCTTGTCAAATGTCCTGTTTCCCACGTTGTCCAAACAGATGCCTATGGGAAGCCAGGATGTTTGAGGTGTAAGTTAAGTATCAACAAAATCACTATCAAAATAGTTTTATGCTATTGAAATGCCCAATAAAATACAAATAAAAATCAATATGAACATTTAATGTGATGAAGCACACTGCGGACCACCTGAATGAAACTTGCAGGGTGGTCTGTGGCTAAAGTTGAGAACCCCTGAAATAGGCTATTCTCGCTAGAGCATTAGTGGATAATTTAGTTAAAACTGTGCATATTTTCCTTAATTATTTCATGCTTGTGCAACTAGGATAGATGAATATGTCAGTTTCAGAGTCTTTCAGTTTGTGTTTCATTTTTCCAATCTTAAGTTTGGTTGTCCACTTTTTTCACATCAGTTTTTGAATTTTGGGAAGGAAAGTTTTCATGAAAATTCATTAGCATTTTAGGGCAAAATATGCCTAATATACTAAATTTTGTATGTACCATATTTTTTGCATAGTAAACACATTTTTGTGAAGCGGTTTGCCATGATAGCATTTTTGTGTTCTTTTCACCATTACAGTTGTACCTCTGGTTTCGATTGCTTCAGGTTGCGTTTGTCATGGGATATAAACACACCGAACCTGGAAGTACCGGAATGGGTTACTTCCGGGTTCGGCAATTCGCGCATGCGCAATGCGCAAAATGACGTCACACACATGCGCAGAAGCGCCAAATCGCATCACGCACATGCGCAGTCGCGGCGCTTCAGGTTGCGGACCTTTCAGGTTGCGAACGGGGCTCCGGAACGGATCCCGTTCGCAACCAGAGGTACCACTGTATATGCATTTCTATTTATGCTTTACCCTAGTATATGCATTTTTGCATACATTACTTGGTTGGAGACCAGCATTGCAAAATTTGGAAAAGTGTGAATTTTGAAGGATGGCTGTAGTTTGCCTTTAAATACTAACTGAATAAAATTTCTTCTCCATCCCTGTGTGCAGCCACTGGAGCTAGAGCATTGCTCCATCTTGCTAGGAATATAGGAACCAGCCTAAGATCTATGTGCTGTATACTCCCACTCCTGTCCTAATTTGTGATCAAGGGAAACGTTTGTGCTGACTTTAACTGCAGTTAGCTTTTGATTCTCCTTAACCCAAGGTTTAAAACATTTAAGAAAGTTATTGTTTTTTATTTTTGGTTTATTTTTTTAAAAAGGCTTGACTCCCATTCAAAGGCAGCACCTGCACGCTGCCACTGTCAAAATGTATCAGGGGCAGGGTTGAGTTGGATGGTAAGTTAGTGGGTGACAGAATTCCACTCTGCATACGGGGCAGCATATGTCTGCTTTCTTGCATTGTCAGCAGCAGTAGCCTACTTTTAATAGAACTTTTGTCTTAAAAGGTTATTAAGTTTAACATGACTATTTGTATTTGAACATTTTCAAACTCCCTCCAGGCACCAAATATAATGTAGTAAGTGCATTGCAGGAGTCATAACAATAGCAGCATAAAGTTTGAATGCTCAGCTGCCCTGAGCCCGCTTCTGGCCAGGGAGGGCGGGGTATAAATAAAATTTTTTTTTTATTATTATTATTATTATTATTATTATTATTATTATCTGAGTTTCATATCTACAGGCAACTCTTCATGATACAGAATGTGTGAGGAAAGGTCTAGATTTATGTACTCAGTCTGAAGTTCTTTAATAATGGCTCAGTTCACATGACTTGCTAAGCCAAACCTTGACTTGACAACAGTATGTGAATGTGTGGGTTCCTGGAGGTCCTCCTGGACGATTTTGTGGAGATAAGAATGGAGGTCACAGTCACTTTGCTCCTTTCTGGTCCTTTTTACTTCTACAGTTTTCTTATCAGGTATTGCCTTAGTTATCTTTAGTTTTATTAGTTCTGTTCAACATTGCTAGAAAAGCTGTTGTATTCAAGTTCTAAGGAATGGGGTAGGTGCAGGGGTATAGTGCATTTGTTTCATTTGCTTTGTTGCTGATGTGGACACACACAAATTCTCATTTCTATTAAGCAACATGAGTACCATAATGAAACACTGATTACAGTTGTACAGCTCTTGTTTATAGTTTGTCATTATTTTGATCAGGGGGAAAAGAGAAATGAATGTTTTGTTCCCCATTCCTCCTCCATGTTTTTAGGGTCTGTTACTTATTTCCTCTGTTGCCTGTCAAGCTTGGGCAAGAGCAGTGATTATTTGCTATTCCAAGTGATTTTTCTGGGAAGAGGGGGTACTCATTCTTTTTCAGTTAGGCCAATTATAGTTTTCGTATCTTATTATTTAGATTTGTTGTACATAATGGAAAAATTGGTGCAGTAGTCTTTCAGAACCGAAGAGAAAATAGCATTGAGAGGTCTGTTATTTTCTAGAACAGTAAGTGAACCTTAACAAATGCTGAATATCCACAAGATTTATGGTTTTGTAAGGATGACAAACTATTCCGAGCATGTTTGATTTGAAAAGTGCAACTTCTCTGTCACCCCAGTATCTCTTTTCCATCCCACTCCTGCCAAAGTAGCAGAGTGAACTACAGTTTGATTTGAAAGTTTGACTTTGGTACCATCATTTGTGAAAAATGTTTTTTGTTGCAGTCTGAAGATCTGTATACCTCGTCCCCACTCATGGTCCAAAAGCATGTGACACACTAAGCTTTGTGCTGGCTGGGAGCCTGTTTGGAAGCCCCACGTACCCTACCAGAGATTCTGTGAAAGAAAGGAAACACACACACACACACACTCCATTATAAAGGAACCTAAGGAAACCAGGAATGAGAGCAACAATACTGACTACACATAGGCTAGTAATTTCCATCAACAGCCACTTGTGCCACATCTTATAATGTTTCCAAGGCTCCCTCATTCCACAGATGAATTTTGGGTTGGTGGGATTATAGTGGGATGGGGATGGGAAAGCCCATGAACTCATTATTATTTTGGCTACATCCCAGTATTTCATGCTGATGACCTTGAAATGAGTAAGATTGGTACGCTTAGCTTGGCATCTTTATCAGAAATGCACTGCTTTGGGTTAGACTAATGCCCTTTCCCCCCTTTAAACCAACACTAGTAGTTGTACCTTTCAGTTATTTCTAGAAAAAAAACATGTACCAGCTTCTCATAGAATCATATCATGTGAATTCTAAAATGGGCTTTTGCAGAGATATACATGATTATGCATTATACAGTGGTACCTCGGGTTACAGACGCTTCAGGTTACATACTCCGCTAACCCAGAAATAGTACCTCGGGTTAAGAACTTTGCTCTAGAATGAGAACAGAAATCGTGTGGTGGTGGCATGGCGGCAGCAGGATGCCCCATTAGCTAAAGTGGTACCTCAGGTTAAGAACAGTTTCAGGTTAAGAACGGACCTCCAGAACAAATTAAGTTCTCAACCTGAGGTACCACTGTAGTGGGTCTTTTCCATCCAAAGTAAGGCACTTTAAAATCCTAATGATTTCAGTTGAAGAACTAAGTGTTTCTTGTTGAAACCAATGGTACATAAAAGTGACTGGCAGGATTGTCCCAATTTATTTTATATAGAATTCACAACAATTTGTGAAGGTGTTATTTATGCAATCTGGGTTACTAACTTTTATTCCAAAGATCATTTAAGAGTTTCAAGTGGCATAGGATATATTCTGCCTCCTGCCTTGTCCCTCATATGCATTGAGAGCCATCTGGAAGATAAATACATGCAGATGAGCAGCCTTTACAGTTAAGAACTGGATTAACTTGTTAGCACATTTTGTTAATTCTGCAATCTGATCATGTAAGAGAACAACAATACAAAACTATGTTTATATATTGAGGCTGGGCAGTTGAATAGTTAGCTACCTGCATATTCAAGATTCCATATAGGAGTGGAGGAAAATTGTAAAATGATAAAATACTGTTTTATTTCTCTACTAGCTTTCCTTTGAAGTCAGGCTATGTCCAGATGATTCAATTGAGAGGATTTCCTCCCTCAATTTATAGCTAGTTTTGTTAAAGCTGCTTTGGTATTATTTGATTTCATCCAGGTAGCCATGCCAGTTGGGGTTAATGGGAGTTGTAGTTCAAAACATCTGGGGAGCATTAGGTTGGGGAAAAGTAGGATAGGTAATACTACTGGTTCTCTGTGAAAATAAACACACATGCCCTCATTATTCATTGTTTACCTCTACATCTGAAAGTGTGAGATGAACTATATATATGAATTATTTGTACATTCTTCCTTAGAAGGGGAGAAGATAAGGTTGTGTGCACATTTGTTGCACATTATGTGCAGGCATAGGGACACGGGTTGTGCTGTGGGTTAAACCACAGAGTCTAGGGCTTGCTGATCAGAAGGTCGGCAGTTCGAATCCCCGCAATGGGGTGAGCTCCCGTTGCTCGGTCCCAGCTCCTGCTAACCTAGCAGTTCGAAAGCACGTCAAAGTGCAAGTAGATAAATAGGTACCGCCCCGGCGGGAAGGTAAACGGCGTTTCGGTGCGCTGCTCTGGTTCGACAGAAGCAGCTTAGTCATGCTGGCCACATGACCTGGAAGCTGTACGCCGGCTCCCTCGGCCAATAAAGTGAGATGAGCACTGCAACCCCAGAGTCGTCCGCGACTGGACCTAATGGTCAGGGGTCCCTTTACCTTTACGTGCAGGCATGCTAGAGGCACAGTAACCTTTTCTAATGTACACAGGCTGTAGAGAGGACCTGCCCCAGTGACTGTGAACTAGCTTTATATGCAAAGCTGACTGGTAAGATTGTTTCATTAAATAGGCAGTAGGTATTTAAGAACCGTTGTTCAAATCCTGGCTGAATCTGACACTAGCAGATGCTCATCTTGATCCTATGCTTGTTACAAAGATAAGTTTCACTTGAAATCAAAGGAACTTTGCAATGTGTTTACATTATATCTGGTTGGCATCTATCTGTTTCAGGAGATAATGGAAGAGTGTGCCTTCAGGGGTAAATTAAAACCATTGGAGAGTTACAGTGCCTGCTGTGGCTGTAGAGACATGATTTGTTGCAGCTGGAGGAGATGAAGGTGTCTGGTTGTGCTGATGCAAGTGTACCATGTTGTTTCTTCTTTCTGCACTCCTCCCAGCGGTCATTCCTTCTCTGGTCACTGTTGTGGATACATGACCTGACTGATTGTCTCCAGGTGTTGCGGTGGTCTTGCAAGAGATTTCCACGTGGCAGGGTTAATTTTGTTAGCCTTCATGTCATGTTTGCAGATGTCATTATTATGCAGAGTTGGTCTGCCAGCTCCCTGTAGAGTACCGGTATATCCTTGGTGATTTTGCCATCTTCCATTCTGTGGACATGACCAAGCCAGCGTAGACGTTGCTGGGACAGGAGGGCGAACATGCTGGGAATGTGGGTACATTATATCTGGATAATGTGTACATTATAGTCTAGCTAAGGAATTCATTTACAAACAGCACTACTGGATCCGACCAAAGGTTCACTATTTATTCATATCCCAACTTTCCTACACAAGGAGATAAAACAATTAAAACATCTTGAACAATTCCAATACAGATGCAGACTTAAAAGATCTTTCCTTAAAAGTCTTGTTGGAAAAGGAAAGTCTTCTGCAGGCACCAAAGAAACAATAGACAAAAGCTGTCTAATATCAAACAGAAGAGAACTTCAAAAGCATTCAATCTAGTCCCACATCTGTTTTCCACAGTGACCAGCCAGATGCTTCTGGGAAGCCCACTAGCAGGGCTTATAAAAGCAATGGTTCTGCCTTGTTACTTCTTCCCAGCAACTGACTCTAAACCTGGAGGTTCTGTTTAGGTATGACAAAATCCATTGGCTTTTATTTTAACACTTTCTGCTGTTGCTTTCTTAATAAATGAAAGGTAAATACATTGAAAAGGAAGTAGGACAACTCCTGCACATGTCCTATCCAATACTTAATTTACAAAACATATTTAAAAAATATTTAGGGACTTATTTGCTATGAGAATCTTTGTTTCTAGTCTAGTATTTGTCTTCAGAGGAATGATAGTGGTTTATATTTGTCTTGGGCTTTCTCCTGAGAATTTAGTGATAGGCAGCAATCCCAAACACCTAGGTGGTGGTTATGTTAGATTGAGCAGAGGCATCCATTCTGCCTGTCAAATGGGCTGGACACCAGCAGAACTCAGTGAAAGACCCCGAAACAAGGCCTTGTGGCTGCAGGACTGAGCCATCCCTTTTTCTTCCCTGCCTGGTAATAGTATTCAAACACCATGAGTATTCAAGCCATGCTGTATTCTTCTCATACTGCAATGACAGCTGCTGCCCTTTATAAAAAATGTTTTGGGGAGTATGGTGGTGGGGTGAGACTAATGTTTTATTCTTTTGTTTTGGCAGACACTGAATCATGCCGTTAGTCAAAAGGAACATTGAACCTCGACACCTCTGCAGAGGAGCTCTGCCTGAGGGAATTACTAGTGAATTAGAATGTGTAACCAATAGTACTCTTGCTGCTATCATACGCCAGCTAAGCAGCCTAAGTAAGTAACTGGATGGCTTTTAAAATATGTTTTTTTTTCTCTTTTTATGGGAAACTTGAAGAGTATACACAATTTTGAAGCTGGTTTAAGTGGCATAATGGCTTTGGGTTTAGCAGTCTCAGCACCTTTGCATGTGAATAATCAAAATAAGTAAAATCAATGCCCTGCCACCTTGACTTCATATCCTATATGGCCTTGTGTCCAGTGTTTCCCTCTTTCTTTTACCTTCCTTTGTACCTGTTCTAAGGCTATGGAGTGTAGAGCAGTCTTTTATGGATTTTTGAAGCTTTGGCCATGTGGATCCACCCCCTCTTCCCAAATGCTTGTTTCCTTTGGGTATCTAAAGATTTGGAGCCAGCACTGGCCCAACCATTAGGCAAAGAGAAGCCATTAATTCATTACACATGCCATATGTAGTATATGGAATTGTTGTTGTTGTTGTTCAGTCGTTCAGTCGTGTCCGACTCTTCGTGACCCCATGGACCAGAGCACGCCAGGCATGCCTATCCTCCACTGCCTCCCGCAGTTTGGCCAAACTCATGTTAGTAGCTTCGTGAACACTGTCCAACCATCTCATCCTATGTCGTCCCCTTCTCCTTGTGCCCTCCATCTTTCCCAACATCAGGGTCTTTTCCAGGGAGTCTTCCCTTCTCATGAGGTGGCCAAAGTACTGGAGCCTCAACTTCAGGATGTGTCCTTCTAGTATATGGAATTACGTTTATAATATTCATTTACTGAGGGTAGCAACCGCCTGTTGCTCCTGGGCCATTCCTCTCTGTGGGATATCACAGACCTGTAATATACCCCCTAAACTAGTCTGCTGCTCTCAGGTTCACTGCAAGGAGAGGACACTATACTGTTGCCAGTGCTGAAGTAAGATTCAATTGGGGAATGGTAACTTGTCCTTTACCCCAGGCAGCAAAAGCTGTTGGGCTGGCCCTGCTTATACCTGCTCTGATGGTGTGTTGCATTCCTGTGTGTAGGATTGTGTCTGAAAAGAGCAGTTTTCAGTCACATTGGATAAATGTGGGAATTCTGTGCTTGTCAACTTGCATAAAGCACCAGAAGCATAGTGAAAACTCTCTGAAGAAACTTTGTACTGTTTCTGTGTGCAAATACATGTGCATAGTGTGGGTCGTGGTGATTAAAACACCTGGGGAGATGTTGTCTTCTTTCTCTATAGGCAAACATGCTGAAGACATATTTGGTGAGTTGTTTAATGAGGCCAACAACTTCTACATCAGGGCAAATTCCCTTCAAGACAGAATTGACCGCCTTGCTGTCAAAGTCACCCAGCTGGATTCAACTGTGGAAGAAGGTAGGTAATTGTATTTGAGCATTGAGCCAGAAGTGATATTGACAAGAGCACAGTAATTAATTCCACAGCAATCACTACTTTTTCATTTGGAGTTGGTATTGAGTGATATTTCATCTTGGTGGTTTTTTTTTAAGGTAGCAGCTTTGAGAGGGGAGAATCTGTGGTGGTTTGCAGGGGAAAAAGGGGGAAGAAGAGGAAAATACTTTAGAACCACTTAATATTTGCCACTAGAAGTTCATGCCCTTATCTCTCTTTGCAGGAGTCCTACTTTTAATTGGATCTATTGCTTGAGTATGTTTCATGTATTATTAATTTGCAGTAGATAGATGAACATGAGCAATGCCCATCTCAAACCTCTTATTCCAGAAGAGTAATAGATACATATCACCACTGTAGGATAAACTGTTGTCCAAGAAAACTGATCTTTTTGTATTTTATAACCGGATTGTTAGAACACTGGATGCAGTCTACACTGTTGTGTGCTGATACAGCCCTTTGATTTTATTGGGCCTGGGTTACTTCTCAAGATTCAGTGGCTGTGTCATGGAGATAAATTGTGTATCAGTATCAATTGCTAGAGTCTCCATGGACAGAGGCAGCATGCCTCTGAATACCAGTTGCTGGAAACCACAGAAGGGGAGAATACTCTCGTGCTCAGGTCCTGCTTGTGGGTTTCATACAAGCATTTGGTTGGCTGCTGTGAGAACAGGATGCTGGACAAGATGGGCCATTGGCCTGATCCAGCAGACTCTTCTTAAGCTTGTCATGTAGAGCCACTGCCTCACAATTGCAATTTCAGGTACCTTTGGTAATTCCTTTCATAACTTATTTCTATGTGTTCACTCGCTGTATGTTGGAGGGAATGGGATTCCACCACTGACTGTGCCTACAACTTCCACACAAAGAGCTCAAGAAGCGCTTACACATGTTGGATCCAAGGCCAATGGGGCATGGTAGTGATTGATGAGTGTGGGGCCACCAGCATAATACTATTCCCTCCTCGCATAAAATGAATGTGTTGAGGATGAGATATGAAAGGGGTTAGAGCAGCAGCACTACTACCTATGGAACAAAGCACTAATTTATGACCATAATTGTAGCTAGTTTATGACTACATTATATTTTGAGAAGGACTGTAGCTCCGTGGTAGAGCATGAGCTTTGGATGCAGGTCTCAAGTTCAATCCTCAGCATGTCTAGGTGGGTCTGAAAGTGACACCTGGCTAAATTCCTGGAAAACCGCTGCCAGTCAGTATAGAACAGTGTTTTTCAAGCACTGTTCCACGGCACACTAGTGTGTCGCGGGAAAAATTGAAAAATTACTTTATATATAGTCAATATAGGCACAGAGTTAAAAAAATTTAACATTTTCTAATGGTGGTGTGCCTCGTGATTTTTTTCATGAAACAAGTGTGCCTTTGCCCAAAAAAGGTTGAAAAACACTGGTATAGAAAATACTAAGCTTGAGGACCAATGGTCTGACTTGGTATAAGGCAACTTCCTATGTTCCTGTTTTCATCAGTGTCTTCAGTCTTAATGCAACATCTGAAGTTCTAATACTTCACTGAATACAGAATGACTGCTTATATCTTTGCTTGCTTGTGTATACTTACAAAAGGAATGCCTAGTTGTGTTCATTGAGGATGTCATTCTAGACAACTGAAGACATTTACAGGAGCAGAAGTTTTGTCATTTGTCTAGGACGGCAGTTACAGAAGCTACATATGCTCTTTGGATTGTTGGCAGAAGCTGCATAGAAATGAAATTTAGAAGCCTTACTTTCACATTCTGCTTCTGAAAATTGATTCATAGGCAATATAACCCTTTAAAAAGCTTAAATAATAGATTGCATAATTTGTAAATCTAGTGTTGAATACACATTCTAATCAAATATGCAGAAGTATAATGCATTTATTTGAAGCTGGTTTCATTGATTGATATATTTTGTAATTAAAAGCTGGTGTGTGTTGCATTTTAAGCCAGGTAGCATATTATGTTACAATATAGGTCCACAAATGTAGTGTCCATGGGGTCCCTAATGTGACACCTTCCAGGGTTTCTGCCCCTCCCAAATTTGTAAAAGAATTGAGGGTTTTTTTGGGAGAGGTTGCCTATTTTGTGGACAGTGTTGCATTTTTTTTGTCTCTTTTTTTGGAGTGGCATAGGTACCGTATATACCGGCGTATAAGACGACTGGGCGTATAAGACGACCCCCAATTTTCCCAGTTAAAATATAGAGTTTGAGATATACTCGACCACAGATTTTCCACCCGGCGTATAAGACGACCCCCAACTTTTGAGATGATTTTCCTGGATTAAAAAGTAGTCTTATACGCCAGAATATACTGTATGTTGCCTGCTTTATTTTCAGCTGGGGTAGGAGTTGTTCTGAACAAGACCAGTTTTCTTCTGTGAAAAGGGTATTTTGTTGCCCAAAACAGTTTTTATATTTCCAAATCTGCTCCAAAAGTTTGATGTCAGGTTGGTGTTATAACAACAACTTACAGTTGAGGTTAAAGGTACTTATGTCCTATGGATACACAATTTGAACTGATTTCTGTGATAAATAAAATACAACTGTTTGCAACCAAATAACCCAAAACACTAGTTGTGCAGCTCACATGCATTTTGCAGTATGTATTTATATCCGTTAGGGAAGCAACTGTGAAATTAAGGTTTTCTGCTTGGCTTTTTCCTCACATGTATGGATGCTAGGCAAAGGTCATTTACCTGAAGACTAATTTTTCAGAACTTAGTTCGAAAACAAGAGCAGGTTGTCACTGGGCAGATCAGTTTTTCTTCATGATATGCAAGGCACATGTTTATGCTGTTTAACATACCACATAATGTGCATACTAAGTTACTCTATATACAGCCTTGTTATGTCATACATAATCTTGTGGCTTTGGGGGACAAATATTTTTACTTACACAATCTTGTTGGGGAAATATTACCATGTCTGACTTTTTAAGAATCTTGCACCCACAAATTGTGTGAAGGGCATGTTTTGTATTCTATATAGTAACAAGAATTCAATCAATTTTGCTCCTTACTCCTTCCTCTTATCAAGTGTGTTCAATATTTTGATTTGCCTTACTCCTGGATATTGTGGTTAGCTTTTTCTCAATTTAGTTCTGTCTACTAATTTTGTTCTTTTTATCAACAGTGTCATTACAGGACATCAACATGAAAAAAGCATTCAAAAGTTCTACAATACAGGACCAGCAGGTGGTTTCAAAGAACAGCATCCCCAATCCTGTAGCTGATATTTATAATCGGAGTGACAAACCACCTCCGTTGAATATCCTTACTTCATACAGGTACAGTAACTAGAAATGAATAAATAGGCCTGCACTAGTAATGATGTGATCAATACTAGATTCAGACTACTGAATATTGCCCAGTTAGCTTTTCTTTGGAGTCTGATATAGACAACAGCCCTGAGGTAGAGCTCAGTTGGTAGAGCATGAGACGCTTAATCTCAGGGTCCTGGGTTCAGCCCCACATGGGCAATAGATTCCTGCACTGCCGAGGGTTGGACTAGATGATCCTTGTGGTCCCTTTCAACTCTTCTATGATTCTAAGGCTCCATATCAGTAACCCAAAGATAGTTCAATTGACTTCTATAAGGCTGCCTAAGAAAGTCAGAATGAGTAAATTTAGCCCACAGTATGCTGAAAGGCAGCATATCTTCAAGTTAAAGTATCTCTCTAGTGCTTGAGTTTTTAAAAAAAATATTTTTACGTGCAAAGATGCTTATCTAAGGCACCTCTCAGAGTAAATATGCTAGAATCTCAAAATCTGTCTGCATGGGTTTGTTTGTTTTTAGCTTGCTGATTTTAACATAATATACTTCTAAATTTTAAATAATTGTTTGAACATTGCTTCTTGCCATTTTCAACTTAACCTCAAACACCCATTCATACTGGGTTTTCCCAATTGATACCTTGGCACAACCAGAGGAAGTTTGCACCAGGCCCTGAGTGAAGTGGCCAATGGGTGCTGCACTTACGGGTTTGGTTGCAGGAAAGCCAGCTTCTCATTAAAGTGTAGGTCTACTCCCTGTGATAAACTGTTTTATCCAAGCAAATGTAATAAGTATTGGGCCTGTTCTTAAGTAAGCACCTCATTGTATCATTTGAGTCAGCAGAACCTGGGTGCTTATTCATGGCAGTTCAGTTGGCAAAGTAGCTGGCTGGCTACTTGAAACAGAACTGTTCCATTTCATTGGGAGGTAGGTCTTCTGTCTGGAAATGGCACCCTATGCAGTACATTGGCACCATTGGAACCTTTCCTGCTAGGTTATCTGCACAGTCATGAGTACGCTAGAATACTTGCTTGGGTCTCTAAGTCTGCTTTAAACAATAATGTTCATTTTGTTCACAGAGATGATAAAAAGGATGGGCTGAAGTTCTATACTGATCCCTCTTATTTCTTTGACCTATGGAAAGAAAAAATGTTGCAAGATACAGAAGACAAACGAAAAGAGAAAAGACGCCAAAAGGTAAACGGGCACATTTTAAAATGTATGCACATGGTTTACCAGCCACATTTTGGAATAAAAATGGTTCATTGTTTAAATGTTTTTCTTGACATACAAATGACTGGAAAGCTAGCAAGATTATTCCATACTTTTATATTTCAATCTTATATGTGTGTCTTAATTTCTTCTCTTAAAAAATTCCTATGAAGACATTGGTAGAATAGCCAGCTAGTTTCAGAAAAAAATATTTTTGAAAAATAGATTATATGATTATAAACTTGTTTCATAAAGTTCTTTGAGCTTTTGATGGTTTTCATTAGATTGCTTCCACTCTAAAATGCAAACTGACTTTATTCTTCTTATTCTGGGAATATGTCCAACTGCTTCACCTAAGGTATGTCATGGAAGAGTATATAATGGAGCAGTTTTAGGAATGGTGTTCATTGCTGTCAATGTGAGTACATACAAATTAAATCCCTGAAGAATGTCACTAAGCAATAAATCAGCTATTTTTAAATAGAAAATGTACTGGCATTTCTGTGTGGCTATGGTCATACTGGAACTCCCAGACCACCTGTCTGACTAGGTAATGTACAAAAGTAAATAAGAACATCACTAAGAGAAGAAGGCTTTTTTGTTTACTACTCCTTCTGAAATACAGCAAAGCACCACATTCTGTGACCAGGAGACTTGGGTGATTATTTGCTTGGTGAGGGAAAGCCAGTGATTTATATGGTAAGGGAGATACTAGGTGTATTTGTTGGCAAGACTGATTTGGTGAGGATATGTGAAGTGGGGATGGGAGAGCAATATAACATGTGTGCTAACAAGGTTGAGTTTTTCTTAAGTATGTAAAATGCCTATTTTCAGTTTGACTTTGCCTAAGAATGTTGAGGTTTTAATTCCAATAAAAGGGCTACTGTAGCATACCTTATCCTCCCTCTGTGAACAGATGGTCTTAAATGGGCTTGCCTGTTGCTGTTATCACTAACCTCGGCTGTCTTCCCATCTGCATAAAATATGATGACTGTAATTTAAGAGTTTGCAACAGAATAAATGTTTCAGTTATAAGCAAAAGCACTGCAATAAGCTCCCTCCAAACACTCCAAACACTCCAAAAAACAACAACAAAAAAAACAACAACCAGGCAGAATGCATTGGTCACTGGTATCAACGATTGCTAGAAGACCCAGGACAATTGAATCATCCTTCCTCAGTCTTCATTTAGCTTAGGTCATTGACAAGGTGACCAAGGCAGTTTTGGATCTGAAATCAGCCTAGAAAACAGGTATATCAGGAATAGATAGCCTTTGCTGTCCTAGGTGCCTACAACTATACAGGAAAAGAAAAGGTGAAGAGACATGCTTTATGCTTCTTAGTAACTGTTAGACTAAAGAATATATTTTTATGATTTCATTGCAATTTTTCTTTCATAATTGAAAATCAATTAATCTAATCATTCTCCCCAAATGCATTTACAGTCGCACCTTGGAAGTCGAACGGAATCCGTTCCGGAAGTCCAGTCGACTTCCAAAACATTCAGAAACCAAAGCACAGCTTCTGATTGGCTGCAGGAAGCTCCTGCAGCCAATCAGAAGCCGTGGAAGCCCCGTCAGATGTTTGGTTTCCAAAAGAACGTTCAAAAACCGGAACACTCACTTCCGGGTTTCAATCATTCGGGAGCCAATTTGTTTGGGACCCAAGGCGTTTGAAATCCAAGGTACGACTGTATTTTTATCAGTGATTTTAATATACTCTAATGAGTCATTTGTGTTGTGATCCATTATCCTTCCATGTGCATGAAACCTGATTTGGTATTTGTTTGGCAGGACAGTATAAGTACTGAGCTTTTTCCATTTACAAGGATGAATACCAGGCAGCTGTCTGCTGCAAGGTAACTGCTTAAAAGAGGAAATCAGTTGATTTCAGAAAAGGTACATGTGGTGTTGAAGGGAGGCCAAGTTTACTCCAGTGCAAGAAAAAACACACCAACTTGTTTGTTGGTGTATCTTCACATACCCCTGGACTCTGATGGGAAAATATTTCCATGCCACTTGCTGTGATGCACTGTGAAACTTTTTATTTGCTTGTCTGAACACTAAGATTATAGTAGCTCTATAGAAACTACAACTTAGTATGGTATTGTTTAAAGCAGGCTTTGCAAACTATACCATTTTACAGTTGTGAAAAAAACACTAATACGTAAACTTAATGTGTGTGTTTGCTATGTATATTACTGCACAGCTGATACCTTGTCAGATGGATAACCTATGAGATCTTTAGAATATGGCTCCACTATAATTTGCTTGGCTCACCTATATATCTACTTATTTTCATTCTCTTAACAGCATTTAACTTGCTCTTTCTTTCCTTCCTTGTCTCTTCCTTTTGCATGCCTTGCTTTCTTGTTCTGTAACATTAGGAGCAAAAGCGTATAGATGGCACAACTCGCGAGGTGAAAAAGGTTAGAAAAGCAAGGAACAGGCGCCAGGAATGGAATATGATGGCATATGACAAAGAGCTTAGACCAGACAACAGGTTGTCTCAAAATATATACCATGGAGCATCATCCGAGGGATCTCTGTCCCCTGATACTAGGTCTGTTTACAACAAACCTTTTTGTTGTATTATACATTCAGATATGCTTAGCATCCTTATATTCTTAATAAGCTTAACTGTAGAATTGCAATGAAACATTCAATTAATGTTACAACATGCATTTTCAAAATTATTTGAAAGGCCAGTGTGACTTAAATCTGTTACTTGTTACTACACAACCGCATTGCATGTATGTTTGTGTTTCTGTTCTAGATTGGCATATTGTACTGCTATAGGCAACTTAGCACATGGATATTTTTTTCAGTTTAATGATTTTACTGATTTTAAGAAAAAACATATTCTAAACTTTTGTGAAGTACAAAGGAAGCAATGGTTCTTCACATGCAAGGCAATATACCGGCTTCGTATTAGATTTTGCTAATTGAATAAAGTTCACTGTTCATACAGTTGGTATTCAGAGAGGAGCTGCAGAACCAGAAGCAATATTTTTTTTAAATGGTTTTAAACAGAAACATATTCCTAGTGTGCACAACAGTATTTACCACTGGTATTCTCTCTCTGTGTTGTAATTCTTTGTGCTAAGTGGGAGGTCTGTGCTCAAGGAAAGTGGAACATTCAAGTTGATTGGCCAAGCGGTCTCTAGAGACATTTTTGTTTTCATGTTTGTTCTCCAAATTAATTTAATTGGAAAGAAGGAACAACCCACAGCAAATAATGCAGACTGCCTAACAACATTTCACAATTCCACTAACATCTATTATGGCTTGTTTACGTCATCTTGTAGTTATTTTTAAAGTCCAGGCTGTTAAAGCAAGAAGAGTCCAAAAGCTGACTTACATAGAAAGCCATGTTTTAAAGAGAATTACTTCTGTATAATATTTCTATAATGCTATTCAGGATGTTTTGTCTGCACTAGGAAAATACTCTTCTTTCATGCTACATAACTTCTTTCCTGAGATAAAACTGTTCTCCAACTTAATAGAGAGGAAAGCATTTCTGTGATTCCCAGTCACTTGTTGAAATTCTACTCCTCTTGAACCATGGGGAATCATATTCTGTCAACTCTGTTAACTGGATTAATTCACTTACTCCAGTCATTTTGTTTCCTTGACTGACATGTACTTTTTTTTTTTACTCCTTTTTTGTAGCATGAAAAATTGCCTTGTGAATGAATTGTAATAGGAGTATTGTAAATGCAAGTGTTACATTCAAAACTAGCCTACACAAATGCGCTTCTTGTTATAATTTTGATGCACTGCTTATATATGCATAAAAAATGATAAGCAAACATAGCAATTTTATGTAACTATTGGAATTTGAAATTCTGATGTTTCCGAATTGGGGAGTCCTATTTACAATGCATTTATGCTATGCCCATTGTGATTCAGAAAGAGAGACACAAGCTGAATCCAAGCCGGCACCAGCAAATTAATGTGAGGAAAGTAAGGACAAGAAGAGAAGAGTGGGAGAGAAGGAAAATGGGCATTGAGTTCATAAGTGATACAAAGAAACAAGAGCAGGCAGGAAGCACAAAAGAGGCCAAGATGCCCAAAGGGTTTGTCATTTTGTTTTACTCAAACCTCTGGTGCTTTGTTGCTTGCCTAGCTTCCTGTCTGAAAAAGATGATGAGCATCTGTTTTACTGATACCTTTTAAAACCAAATTACTATATGACACAATTTGTCTTTACTAATGCAGCTTTTTGCAGCTCAGGCATACAAATAAATTGTCTGTTGGCCTTAACTGATAAGCTCTACAGAGTTAGTATCTTTATAAGTTCTATGTTCCACTAATAGTTCTTTTTTCTCTGCCTCTTTAATCCAGTTGTAATTATTTGCAAAAAAAGCAACTTATAAAATATTAAGGTATTGGAGTTGGGTTGTTTTTGATAAATGAAAATATTCTCTTGGTCCCAGCTTCTAGTTTTGCTTTTATCTTTTGCTTTGCTTGGTAATAGTACTTCTCTATCACTTCTCTCATAGAACTAATATCGCCTTGTATGTGAGAGAATGCATACCCTGCAAGTTTACGGTTTCTGTGTATTAGGAAAAATCGATGAATTTGAAAATTCAGATTCTGTGAATATAAGCTGCACTTTGTGGCTGTAGAAGGTTCTTTGCAAAGACAGTGAAACTAATGCATTTCCTCCTAATTTCTGTATTATCTCCACTTGTATTTTAGATCTCATGCCTCAGATGTTACCAGCTATTCATATCCTGCTA
This sequence comes from Lacerta agilis, assembly GCF_009819535.1. Lineage (NCBI taxonomy): Eukaryota > Metazoa > Chordata > Lepidosauria > Squamata > Lacertidae > Lacerta > Lacerta agilis. Next base: position 23,699,915 of record NC_046315.1, read on the forward strand.
CTCCAAATCATTCCCTCCATCAGCAGCCAATGATGCCTTCATATGGAGCAGGAGATGGAGCTCAGTACATGCTTGCAAACCAGGGCCTTGAGCATGAATTTAGGCCACCTTCTACAACAGTGCGGCATGCTACCTTAAACAGACCTCAACAACCACCTCCACCCCCACCCCAAGCCGTAGATGGATCCCTAGGGACTGTGTCATTGGTACCAGCTGATTATGGGTAAAAAATTCCTTTTGTTATTTATTTAAAATGTGTTTACCTTTCTTTTCAGCTGAAAGGCTCCCAAAGCAGCTTACATGAGATCAATTAACAAGACAGTCCCTGTCCTCAGGCTTACCGTATATACTTGAGTATAAGCCTAGTTTTTCAGCACACTTTTTGTGCTTTAAAAGCTGCCCTCGGCTTATACTCAAGTCAACCATTCCTTAAGAAGTGTGCAAGAACGGTGGTTCTTTACTCTCCCCAGGCAGCTTGTTCCATTCCTGAACTGCTCACATAAATGCAAACTTTAGACCCCAGAAGACAGAAAGCCTATCAGTTAAGGAAGTATTAAAACCCCACAGGTGCTCACTTTCCCTGGCTCCTGCTTAAACAGGACAGGATCACAGCCGTCTCTGTATAACACAGGGGAACATTGCGCTGTCAGTTAAACCACAGAGCCCTAGGGCTTGCTGATCAGAAGAATGGCGGTTCGAAACCCTGCGACGGGGTGAGCTCCACAGCAGCAAAGGAGGAAGAGGAAGGAGCAGCCCAAAGGGCTGCTTTGGGCTGCTCGTTCCTCCTCTACCACAGTGGCAAAGGTGAACCGGCTTATACTTGAGTCAATAAGCTTTCCCACATTTTTGTAGGGAAATTAGGTGCCTCGGCTTATATTTGGGTTGACTTATACTCGAGTATATACGGTACAATAAGCAACAACGTAGGGGGAAGGGATGGGGCACATAGACAAAAAGAGTGGAAATAAGAGGTTTTAACTATGGTTAATGTTCAGTGGGGGATATACTTAAGCTGTATTGTTGTATGATTAGGTTGCTACAGTACTTGAGGCTCACATGCTTAGAGAAAATACTCCAGGAAACTAGGTAAGGACCCTTTACTGCTTCCCAGTGCTGTATTTAAACCAAGGTAAAAATGGATGTGGGGAAACTTGGTGTTGATATCGAAACAGAGAGATGTGTGCTATGCGTGTTGTGTGCTCAGTAAGAGGCAACTGGAAAAGTTTTGAGTTGCCAGAAAAAGTGAAGAAAATCAATGCGATGTAACCCAGTATTTTTTTTACGCAGTCAGATTCATTACCAAATGAAGCGTATGCTACTGGGTGCACACTGCAAATTTGCTAGCTCATATACCAGTTAACAAATATTGTGTTCTATTTTATATATAGGATGCTTGCAGCTCAGATGGTGGATTATTACAATCCTTCAGGACCCCCGCCGCCTCCCCCTCCACCCATGATTCCTTCTGCACAGACCGCTTTTGTTAGTCCTCTCCAAATCCCTGTGCTACCTTCCCATCCTGGACTAGTGACTGGATCTATATATTCTGCTGCTCTTCATCCTCCTTCTACTGGGCTTGTTGTTACAGCTCCCCCTCCTCCAGGCCCGCCTCCTCCCCCTCCAGGCCCTCCTGCTGCAGGATCCTCTCTCTCATCCTCTCCGATGCATGCACCTGCACTGGCTGAGGCAAAGCGGCATGAGCCCACACAATCACCCATCAGTGATGCTCGAAGTGATCTTCTGGCTGCTATTCGGATGGGTAAGGGTGATTAAGAATGGTCAGGCTTAAACAGACCAGTGTTTGGGTTTTCCATAACTTTGCATAAGCCGTTCCGTTTTCATAAGTACAGTGTTGCATCTTGAAAGCTAATTAAGGGCAGTCAAATTATTGCTGTTGGGTCCAATGCTTTCTATTCTCCTGATATACAGTAATCCACCACAATGAAGTATTTGATTTTGTTTTTGGGCAAACAGATGGAGACACATACTTCCATGCATCTATACAATATATGTGTGTGTTCATGTGTATATACATACCTATAGGGGAAAAAACTAGTTGGCTCCCCACCAGAGAAGAATGGCAGATTAAGTTGATAGACTATGCCGAATTGGCAAAAATGACCGGAAGAATCAGAAACCAGGAAGACCAAAATTTCAATAAGGAATGGGGAAAATACATAATTTACCTTAAAAACCGTTGTAAACAACTAAAATCAATAGTAGGATTGGAATAACACTTATAATTCAGTGTTGAGTTTTGGATATAATAGAGATGGAAAAGATTTGGATTAATGGAAAAGATGCAGGAGGAAAGGATAATAAAAGTACCCACAAAGGGGAGGAGGGAAATTCAGGAGATTCTTTGGAATTCTCCTTTTATGTTGGTGGTTGGATAATTGATTGTAAAATTTTAAAACCTGAAAAATAAATAAGAAAACAGCAGATCAAAATAAATTAATAGCCTCTGGTAACATGAGAGGTATTTGAATTGCCTCTTTTTCTCTTGGGGAAGAACGACTCTTTTACATGATAGATGAAGTTGTCATTTCCATTGAAAAGTACAGAGGCCTGTGGAAAAGCCAAAACAATCACCAAGAGCATATGAACCCTTGGAATTCCTTATTCCTGTGAATTCTCATTGTGTTTTAAACCCTAATGTATTTTCGTTAATTTTTAAGTCCTGTGTACTGTACTTGTAAGCTTACTCTTGCTTTAAAAAGAAAAGAAAAAACTTTACCCATGAAAATAACAGTGTGATAATTTGTCTCATTGCTTTCTTCAGGAATCCAGTTGAAAAAAGTACAAGAGCAGCGTGAACAAGAAGCTAAGCGTGAACCTGTTGGAAATGATGTGGCCACAATTCTTTCCAGGCGCATTGCTGTGGAGTACAGCGATTCAGAAGATGATTCGGAATGTGATGAAAATGACTGGTCAGACTGAAAACTGGAGAACCAAAGCATTCTATTAATTTCTTAAGAAAATTGTTCATGTTGTGTAGGCACTGATACATGTTGAAACAGGTTAATTAAATTGACGGTATTCAGGATGCTGTCAGTAAGTTTGGTCATAATCTAGAACTCTTTTATTTTCAGTATTTACTGCATAATACTGCATACAAGTGCCACTGAATGTAGCAAATCATGTTCTGCCCTAAGAGAAGGCAGTGTTTGTTCTTGGCCAGGAGTATATGTAAGTTATTTAGATTGTTTGAATATTAACACCAATTTCCCCAGGTACTTGGAAATCTTTCAAAGCAGGTGCTTGATCTTGGAGCACAACATGGCAGAACAATGTCCTCCACCATAAAATGTCACTAATTTGCATTTTTGGTCTAGCTTCAAGGAGAATACGTATAAAACTGGTAGCAGTTAAATGTTTCTTGTTTAATTTTAAGTCTTACTCTGTCTGTCCCATATATTGTAAGTTTACTTTTTAGCATCATAGCTACACTTTAAAATAATCAGGGGTTGGAGCCAGACTGACACTGTTAGTGAATAATTGGGTGACATTAGGTTAAGTGCTGAATCCCCCCCCCCCCCGTTTGTTTTTTGTTTGTTTAGTTTTCATAATCGGTTTTAGAAAATAATATAGTTTGTAACAGGCATATTCAAGCATATGGTTAAATGGATCCTAAAATGGAAATCATACTTCTTTTAGGAGTTGTTGAACTCAAAAGTAAGGTTTGTTGAGAACCATGTTCAAGCTGTGTCTGGCTCATGGGTGACTGGACAAATTCTTTATAGTTACAGCACCTAAATAAATTCCAACTCAAGTTGATATAAATAATTTTGTTACCTCTCATATGGTTTACAGTGCTGCATTTATTACATGTGGATAAACATGTATGCCTTTGTCAGCTTAAGAATGCAGTTGTGTCGTATTTATTTTTGTATGCCCCTTTTTTAAAAAGTGGCAGTTATAATCTACATTTTCAATCTTATATAATAATTTCATTTTAAAAGGCTGTTTTCATATTTTCTTCCAGTTGCTCTTAGTTATTCACAATTCAGTACTGTACTGAAACTAATTTCCTTTCTTGGCTATGATTCAGGATCTTGTTTATGCTTGATTATGTTTCATAGAATTGAAGTTTGGAAGCAGTCAGTGCTGGCTTTGGCTTTTGTTTGTGGGGATTTTTCGAGGGTGGGGGGGTGGGGTGAGACCAGGCAAGTTGCCCTGAATGGTCCATGTATTAAATGTGCCTGCAGTTGCCTAGAGGGGAAAAAACAAGGTGAGCAGAGGTTGCTTCTCTTCCTCTTTGCTCCTGTCACTGTATGCTTGCTTAGGAGGAGACAGATGACTAGGTAGCAATAGCAAAGTGTAGGAGTAGTGGAGGTCTGGGGTTGTCAGCGCTCTGTTGGAGTGTGGGCTTCAGCAGTGCTAGTCCCTGATTCCAGCCCTAGAAAACAATCCATTGAAAGCTGTTGCTGCACAATTAGGTTTGTGTTAAGCTTGGTGGGTGTGGGTTGATAGATCACTTCTAAATAAGTGAGAAAAAATGAGTAATTCACATCCAATAAGCTTAAGTAGTTTTGCTTTGGGACATGAAGCAGTGTCCTTCATCCACAATCTCATTGAACTCCGGTTTCTTCCACCCCTTAGCCCTATTGAATGAAAGAGAAGACAAATAGTCTCTGAGATGAAGAGAACTGCTGTGTGATGGCTGTTGTTAAATAGGACTCTGGAATACAGTAGAGTTGTCACCACCATTCCAAGAAAATGTAATATTGGCCCAAGCAAGCTTATTTTATTCTCTTCTTTCCCCACCTATTCTACCTTGACTTAAAAAACAGCCTTATAAATTGTAATAATATTCTAAAGTTGATGTTGCTAAACTTTTTATATATGACATAAAATCTCTTTTCTGTACAGCAGTCACTCAGTAGGAACACAGAATGTAAGTTTGTTTGTTTTTTCAAAATAAGAACTATGGTAATATTTCACTATAGCACTCCTCCAGTTCCAACAGGGCAAGCATTTTGTCTTGCCAGGTGGAATGATCCCCTCCTTTCCCTCCCTATGTGCTGTTCCAGGGGTTCTCCTGACCCAAGTCAATTTCAGGGGCATGTGGAGAGAAAAGGGAGAGGGAGAACCCCATTGTAAAAGTGGAAGTCCCACCCTATAAAAAGGTATCTGTATTTAGTGTCCCTATTGAGAGCACAGCATTCATTGTTAACAGTCATGGACCTTATATCAGTACCAAGACTGATTCCTGAAATTTGTAAAGAATAATGTGACCCTGAGCAGGTACAGGGTGCCTTTCCCTTAGTACTAAATAAATACAGAGAATTACCACAATCGGGTCTTTGAAGGGTTTCCAGAGAAACTTGAGCACTAGCATGATTCATGAAGGGCCAGGGATCCTTAAGCTGATCTGACTCTCTTCAAAACATTCAGTCTGGCATTGAACTTATACCTACGAGAAACATTAAACTACATGGTTTTTAAAAGAAGGGAACATGTTTTCAGTTAAAATGCACAGAACCTATTCTTTGTGCATTGGTTTTTCATTTCCTTTACTCGTGGATATCACAATAACAGTACAGTCGCACCTTGTTTTGCAACCAGGATCTGTTCCTGAGCCCCGGCCTCTAGCCAAAAAGGACGCAGGGCAAAGCACCACGTCTGTGCACGCATGTGGAGCGGTTTGTGCTTCTGCGCATGCGTGAGCAGCAAACCCAGAAGTAACCCGTTCCTGTACTTCCGGGTTTGCCACGGACGTTCTCCAGAACGGATGCTAGATGAGGCGGACGTTTGCTGAGGTATTACTGTATTTTGCATTTAATACACATGCAAATGTGTACATTGCCTGCAGAGGGATAACACAATTGGGAAACATGAAAAATGGAGACTGATGGACTGAAGTCACACATGACTTCCCATCTCACACACTGAGGGAGGGCCAAAACTCACCATATAGCAATCCATGCGAATTGGACAAAATATGCAAGTAATATTGGAGGGTGTTTAAAAAGGTAGCTCTGGATTATTATATGAATAAGCAAGCCACATGGAGCAGGGAAAAGTTGCTTAGGAAGTGTGGCTTATGGCTTAACTATGAGCGCCACAACCCCAGAGTCGTTCGTGACTGGACTTAACTGTCAGGGGTCCTTTACCTTTACCTTTATTCTGGAAGAAATTCCTTCTTAATGCAAAATCTATTTTTCAACCTTAATTCTGTAGTATAAGGAAATCCTCCTGAACCAATTTTATAGCAAAAGACAGAAAGATAAATCCTGAAATCAATCTGTGGCAAAACTAATCTCTGATATGAAAAGATATTATGTGTGATTATATTGAAATATATTCATATAATAAATAATGGCTGGAACAAATTCACTGATACTGTAGATTGTCAGGTTAGTGTTAGTGCTGGTTTTGGAGCAGGGAGTCCTGCAATTAAGTCTATTTGTCCATGAAGCTCATTGGGGGATCTTGAAAATCAATTCCACATGTCCAGTTGCAAGATTTTTAACGAAACACTCAAGGAAAACCTAAAATACTTAAAAATATAGTTTCTTGATCTAGAAAATTAAAATACACCCCAGAATTATGCATTTGGGGCAGACCCACGGCATACACTTAAGCATATCTAATACACAATTTAATTACATGGCTTCCACCAAAGAATCCTGGGAACTGTAGTTTGTTAAGGGTGTTGGGAATTGTAGCTATGTGAGGGGAAATTTTTGATTCTTTGGGGAAGGTGTGTGCCTTAAGTGTATGGTGTGGATCTGCCTGTAGTTACGAATTTCTTTAGGGCAAACCAAAACATAAAAACGAGTTATTTGTGTTGGTGATTTTAAAATACATTCACAGGCCAGTACAATACTATGCCACTCCTTGCCACGCTGTTATTTGCAATGCAAAAAGGCACAACAAATGTTCAGTAAAAGACATCTTTGTACTTCATGCACTCATGAGATGGAGGTTCTTTTCTGTTAATGCTTATGCCATCATAAAAGTTTTGATAAGGTGCCACAGGACTCTTGGGCTCTGTGTGCTTGCTGCAACAGACTAACAAGCTACTGCTCTAGAACAACTATCTTAAAAAGCTGATTACACTGGTGTTTACTTGCCAAGCAGGCACTCAGCTGTGGGTAGGAGATGATGACAAAGAGCCAGCAAAAGTAATTTTTTTCATCTTAACTGCAGTGCTCAGACGAGTGATAAGGCACTTTAACCTTGCATGCTGTGCAAAGCAAAACACCAGAAAGGGAGAGCAGCACCTTATGCTGATCTGTACATAGCTCATTTTTCTGTCTCATCTCCTTCCAGAGACACTGCTAAAGAGCTCATGAGCACTAAGCCGCCTTTGCAATGTCAGTACCTTTGGATTTAGAGTCCAGTGACTGTTCCTCCTCCAGTCCAAAAAACCCTGCAGTCTTTTTGGCTAGCCCTCCTTCTCTTACCACTAAATGGGGTCATTGTTTGTTGCACGTCATGCAAGCTTTGAAGTTACAATAACTGCTCTTGGCTCCAAAGTTCACAAAGCCGAGATCTATCTACCTTTCCCCCCAACAAGTTGTTCTTATGTTTGAAACGAGCATATTCTTTCTGAAACAGTATGACCAAATAAAAGTCTACCACCTTGTGCATTTTGTACCTTTAATAGTAAGGGACAGCATAATGGCAAACACTTCTTTTCCTTAATAGATTCCCATTAAGAGTCTGAAGATATATTGAGTAGCACCTAACAAAGCACAATCTCCAACTCCTTTATGAAGACCCCCAAGGTCACTCAACACCTTCTAGACTTTGCCTTAAAATATGAGGAAAGCTGCATTTGACTTTGCATGTGGAATTGAGATATCATGGACTATACAGAAAAGGATCTGAACCTTCATTACTGTTGAGGGTGGTCCCACATCTGCATAGTAATGAATTCTGCTATATTCTCTGAATGCTATATAGAACTAACCTCTAGGAAACCAAAGGGGTTCATCTGATCTGTGTTCCTGGTCAGTGTACAGTACTGAGAACAACTTGGCCTTGCTAGTGGTTGCTTCTGCTTCCGGGGATATTAGTGAAGTTGTCATGTGATGCATTTATTGCATGATGGTGTCATCCTTCATCATGCATGATGTGAGAATATAGTTCTATATGTTCATTTGGTTGAACAAATGTAGAGTTGCAAGGCAAGTCATACTGCGTGTTTTCTTTACACCCCACCCCTGAATAAATGTCAGGATGTTTAAATGGCTTTCTGGAAATGTTTTTTTTTTTTTTTAAAAAATGTTGGAAGTAAAACATCAGTTTCTTCCATTGTAAGAAATGAATATATTTTAGAAGCACAGAAACTGAATCACAGAATATTTGTATTTTGAATTTATTCTAAGCTACTAAATAAGTTGTAGTCAATAAGATTTCATAGTTAGATGACCACCTTTTTTCTTCTAAACTTGAAGTATTTTCTCATCTGCTTTCAGTATTTTATCAATAAAAATGTAAATGAAGATTACTGAGCTAAATTTATACTTTAGGTAATTTTGTTTGTTTATTTTATCCTGGGTTATGTGAAAGTAATAGTTATGAATAAAGCTCACATTTCAACTTTTGTCTTCACATTCTAAAAGTTTTTCTTCAATTTCAATAGATTCTAGTTAACAGGAACACTATTATGTAGTACTGAACTATTATGTAATTATTAAGATATTGTTAATACTGGCCGGTTTCACAGTTTATTCTTCATTTCTCTAGACATTCTCGTGTAGACAACACTTCATAATTACTATGTCTGCCTGACTTTGCACTTCGAATTTGTAAGCTGAACAGCATGATGCAGTCGTAGTTAATGCCTTATTTCAGTGGGCAATAGTTTAGCCACATTGCCTAATTCTTCTGAAATAAATGTGGCATGCAGGTGCTTAGCTTCAGCTGAATTCTGCCCATTCCTTGTGTAGTCTAGTTACAAATGTCAGAAGAAGGAAAACAGTATGTTTGGGATACTGTCAATGGTCCAAACACAGCAAGTTAATAGTAAATTAATTATACTGTGATACATGGCTTGAACAACTTGGCCACTCCAGTCTATAGAAAAGAATTGCACAACATCCATCAGCGTACACCAAACGTTTTCCTTTTCTTTGGGTAGCCCTTGGTTTAAGCAGTGTTGTGCAGATCACTTGTTGATAAGAGTGCTTTAAACATGGCACTAAAAGCTTGTTTTACAATGGTGTCTACATAGGGATTACAGAGTTTCAACTTCAAGTAGGCTCCAGTTGTGTGCAGAAGGCATTAGGAATTCCTGTGGAAAGATATTGACCTCTGGTGGTCACTTGTGGTAACTGAGACTTTGAAAATGATTAAAGTGCTTTCCTTCCTATACTGTACTGTATCTTGCACCTCCTCCCACAACAAGGAAATGAAAAGCAACCACATTATATAATGCCTACAGCTAAGCCCTAATTAATGACAGTTGAAAATGTATTTGACGAAGAGAGAAACACATCTAGATAATTTGTTCCCTATGGGGAAAAGATCGAAATTGCAATTTTCTTGCACAGCCTTCCCAGCTTTGTACTCCTAGCCCAGATTCATGTCTTTGTTCTCATTCAAGCCTACAGTTTATTGGCTATTAATCCTGATCTGTGAAGCAAAAGGAGAAAATCAGCCTGTCTTTGTTCTCAGAGCTGCCTTTCATTTCTGAGTGAAAATAACTTATTTACGCTTGGCGTATTGGAGGAACAAAAATAGTTCATCTATCCTGTTTTCTGGCTGCTGAAACAGAATGCTAGTTTGGGTGCCACTTAGCCTGATAAATTAGGGCTGTCCCTAAATCTTAGGCCCTAAACCTGAGTTCAGAATTCTGGATTCAATCTGGTGAGACTGGCATGATAAAAATTTCTTCCCAAATGTCACCCTTTAAAAATCCTGTTTCCCTTGGTTGCCACTTCTCCCCAAATTAATTTAAAAATAATAATTATCCATAATACGTATACAACAGAAAGTAAATGTGAAACAAGAATCATTATTCCTGAATTATTCACATGGGTGACTCCACTCAATCAGTGATCTTTCACCGAAGGTTGCCCCTACTTCTGATGTAAAGACATCACCAAATATTTACAAATTACCATAATCCCAACCAATCCAATTCACCAATAAGATGATGGAACTGAGCACAACTGAGAGTAAAGGTGAATGCTAGCTGCTTAAATGTGTAAATTATCATTGCAAGGAGTGCGGGGGGGGGGGGAGAGAAGACGATTTTAAAAGGAGGTGAGCTTTTGTGCTGTTCACTTAAAAACTGAACAGCCAGGCAAACACAATCAAGGATGGTGCAAAGCAGGGCTGGGGAGAATGTCAGGAATCCAATAAAAAGGCCAGGATGGACACATTTAGATCAGAGGTTCCCCATCCCTGGTATTATATAAAGTACTGCATGCATGGGAGTCAGTTTCTCTCTCTCTCATCAAAGCATCAAAGGACACTAGGAATGTGCAGTATACTGAAATAGACCATTGGCCCATCTTGCTCAGTACTGCCTGCATCAACTGGGAGCAGCCTAGGGTTTTTGACAGCCATACCTGAAGATGCTGGGGGTTGAACCCAGGGACCTTTTGATGTGCAAATTATGTGCTCTTCTACTGATCCATAAGCTATTGCTGGTGGTCATGACAACTGTTCAACCCCATTGCACATTCTGCCAACCTCCAGAAATGTCCTTTATGGAACTAAATTGGGTTCCTTTGATCTGCAAAACAATTGGGCAGCTGGATGCGGGGATGCTGAGTTCCGTCTAGTTTTGGCCCACTGTAGCCTGTTGCACCGCAATGGAGCAAGTGCACAAAGGTAGACCTGATCCTGTGTGCAAGTTGCTCTTTCTGTAAATGGCTTTGTACACTATGGCCCCTTATAGAGTACCCTTCAGCTGGAGTCATAATGTGCGGAATGATGCTTCTTTTCATTTTCGTTTGCCTCTAGCTGTGCAGCTGCAGTCGTACATTCTACCGGGGACATCTTTCCCTCTGTGAAAGCTGTTCCAATAGTAGCAAAGCCCCACCTCCACTTTAGCTGCCTTTTTATAGCAGTTTGCTTTGATGCAGGGGTGGAGGTGGTGATTTGCTGCTGAAATAAAACACTTCCATCATAGTAAACGCCAACCCACAAGGCCCTGTTGCAACATGAAACACAGTTAAAACTGAGTCGGCCACCCACGGTATTCCTTCCCATTTTACACTGATTCACAGCTGGAAGAATGGAACCGATGATGTGTTTTTAGAAGGATGAGCTTGTTATGGAACAGAATTTATCTGATGATACTAAACGTGGAAGGCTTCATACAATGGGATGACGTACAAGGACTTTTGAAAGAACTTTTGAAAAAGTTCATTTGCAATAAAACATCACAGGAAGTAGAAGGGCCATAGCTCAGTAGTAGAGCCTCTGCCTTGCAAGCAGAAGGTCCTGGAGAGCTGCTGCCAGTCAGTGTAGACAGTACCGAGATAAGACTCAGTATAGTGTAGCTTCCTATGTTCCTAAGCAGTGCAATAGTGAGGGTAGGAAAGGTAGAGGCACTCTTAATCAAAATCCTCTTCTGTCCCGTGTTGCCTTTTTCAAACAGCAGACACAGCTAGCAGTAAGGCAGGCCAGCCCCCTCTGTAATTCAAGCACTAGTAGGGATTTTGTTTTGTTCCTTTCTGCTGAGACTCCCAGGTCCTAGCCCAGCACTCTAACCACTACACTACATATGCCATCAACCTTATATGATGGACTGGTTGGATGCAGAGGAATAGTGGGATTCACCAGCTGGGGAACCCCCAGTGGAAGAAGGCTCAGAGGCAAGGGATTGGTGGTGGGACAACAGTGAGTGGTCAGAGGGAGAAGAGAGGAGAGACTGGGAGGAGGAGGTGTTGGAAGCTGAAGAGGCAACAGGGTTTAGCGAGCAGGAAGAGGCTCTGGCAGAGAGCAGTGCAGACTCAGAGGCAGGAGAGGAAAGGGACCAGGAGACAGAGAAGCCAGGGAATCTCCCCTTCCTGCTGTGACAAGCTCCCCTCCCCCAGGTTTTCCAGAATATGCAGAGAAATGAAGAGGGTGGAACAACAAGAGGCAAGACAACACCAACTTAGGTTTCTGGGGAAGAAACCAGGGGAGGAGCCTTAGAGAGTGGTAGGAAGGTGAGGACATTCAGTCCTGGCAATTGCCTCACTGGGGCAAGACCTACTGGGAATAGTTGCTGTGACCACTAGGATTGAGCTGTTTTGTTTCTTTGAATAAAGAGTTAACTTCACAGACATTTGGTGCTCTATTGTTTTATTACAGACCTACGCCTGTCTCCAGCTCTTGACACCTTTTAGCCCAGCACCCTCCATAGAAATAAAACAGCTAAGCATTCCCAGTGATGGTTCAGCAATTACAATTTTGACCATGCTATGCTTGACCATCTGTACCTGGGTAGATGATGAGAGAGTGAACTTGTAACAGGGAAGACATAAAGGAAAGATGCCAATGATGCATCTCAAAGCTGTGTGGCAGAACAGTCAGCTGGGAAACACTGCAGTCATTCAAAACATACTCAACATTTGTGTGTGCTACTCATTTCCATCTTGCAACAGTCTGCGCAGCATCATGGAATACCATAAAGGAATGCAGCTGTAATGGTTGCAAACAGAACATTCCCAACAGAATAATGTGGCTGAAGGGTGGTGTGTTGAAAACATCTGTTATAAGAGGCATGGGGAATTTGTGGCCCTCCAGAAGTTGCTGGACTTCAACTCCTGCCAGACCCAGCCAACATGGCCAATGGTTAGGAAGGATGGGAGCTGTAGTTTAACACCATCTGGAGTCCCCCATCTCTGTAGTAGAGGACTGCTAACATCAAGGGAGTGGCTTGGTGACTTGCACTGGGTGCATATCATCTTTGACTTGGCCTTTGGGTACTATTTTTCTTAAGAAGACATCAGCGGGTACCCAGCTGATTTATGCTACTCTAAATTGTGACTCCTAGGAGAACAGGAAGAAGCTCCTTTTTGTCTGACTGCATTTGCTGGATGAATGTGCGCCTATTATCTTAGTGTCAGCTACAGGGTTTTTGGGGGGTGGGGGGTGGGATTGAGCAAGGCACTCCCAATGAGCTTCCCTTCTAGTGACTCCACCTCCTCACTGCCTTTATTACTGCCATCTGCTGCTGCTCCTCTGTTGCCCAGAAGAATTTTGACAGAACATAACTCCCTGCAATATATGGGTCAGCATGACATTTTTAAAAAGAAAGGGGGTCTTGCTCATTTCTTGCAGAAGGAACACCGTATGAAGAAACAAGATGCAGTGCTGTGATTCTCAAGATGATTACTGCTTAGCAAAGTATCAACAGTAAGGGATCTATCTAAAGATATATCTTTGCAGCTTCTGCTGACACATCGCCTCTGAATCTAACTCACTGAATGTCAGCTACGGTGACTCACATGGGATACAAACAGCAGAGCTCTGCACACTGAGAATAAGAAAGCAAGAGAGTACAAGGCATCTCTTGTTTGAACATCTACCTTCCCCACCCCATTCCCCCTTCTTCTTTAACACCCAGCCAAAGGAAGATTCCAATGAGACTCACAAGTACCAGATAACGTTCATTCTATATTGACAAGGAATCTGTATTTCTGTGTGGCAGCACTACTCATTGGAACTCCCTGCCCATTGATATTAAGCAGGCGTTTTCACTGTAGTGCTTTCAGCACCTGCTAAAACCCATTTTCTTTCAGCAAGCCACCTAATCAGGTAGGCAGTTTTAACATGTAATTTTATATGAGCCTGTGTCTGGTGCTCTCAGAGTTATGTTGCAACTTGTTGGAAGGAGTTAGTGCATATGAATACATGTTGATTGATAAGGAAGGGAATTGTGAGTTGGATTGGCAGTTACCTCCCCTCTCCCTAACTCACGCCCTGGACAAAGTTGCAAGGTCACAGCTCTTACTTTGTAGGGGGTGGCTGAATGATCTTGCATGTATTTGTGTCCTTTTAAATTACACATTCATCCTAATTTGTGCTCATTATGCCATTGGGGCAGTTATACACAATTGTGTTTTCAGTACCATTTGAACTGCAAACAGTGCAGGGCAGTCGTGCTACTTTCACTTGCAACGGATGCATGCCATGGAGTTTCCTGCTAAAATCCTGTAATTTTTCATACCACAAACCTTCTGGGGTGTTTCGTTGTCCCACTTTTGTTGTGTTTTACCACAAGAGTGCTCCTCCAAATAATATGGCAATAATATGATAACATTAGGAAAGCATTGAAGAACAATTAAGAACGTGGAATGATGTGTGGATTGTCTGGTATAAATCTACCACTAATGCACTCTTTTTGGGTCAATGCAGGGGCGTCTTATCCATAGAGACTAGTGGGAGAGGCGCCATGGTGCAAAGTTCTGGAGGGCGCCTCCGCCATGCCACGCCGCGCCCAGAGCCTCCTCCAAGCTGGAGGAGCTGCCCTTGCCCACCTCTTCTTGGGCTGCAGATGCTGTCGTGGGGAAGCTGGTGGCGAGCCTCCTGCTGCGCCTGGCCCTGTCCAGCAGAGTGCGAGTCCGGCGTCACCGGCATCGGTCCTGCCTAAGGCGGGCAAGAAGAAGGCACGCCATGGCGGCATCGGGAGGGAGCGGCGCCTCGGAGGAGCTGAAGCAGCAGCTGCTGATTGGCCAGTTCATGGTGGCTGCCGGCTGCACCGCTGACCAAGCCCGGCAGCTCCTGCAGGCCGCCCACTGGCAGTACAAGGTGGGCCGTGGAGGGGCCCGAGGGAGAGGCGCGCCCGTGGGGGGCTGAGCCGCCTCTCGGGTTGGGAAAGGTCTAATATTGATGGGGGTGAGAAAGCAAGAGGAGTTTGGGGTTTGTAGGATCGGAGCGGGATTCCGCCCTCGGGGCATGTGCAGAGTGACTGCACATGGTGCTTTTGCATGGGAAATGGGGGGGGGGGCCCCACCGGAGATATATTTGCACCACGGCGCCGGATATGCTTAAGATGGCCCTGTGTCAATGACATGTTGCAATATGCACCGCAACCACCACCATGCCAAGTCTAGAGGGGCCCATCACTGTAAAATGAAAAAGTTAATAAAACTAAGGCTGAGATTCAATGTGGCATCATCAGGGACTCTGCTTGTGCAACAAGGCTCCTCCTTCCTCTGTTTCCCCTGCACTCCCAATCTACTCTGAAGGTTTAGGACTTTTCCTTAGAAGACACTGTGGAGTAGATGTGTGGGCACAGAGGGCTGGAGGGGGAGGAAGCCCCATTGTGCAAGCAGACTGTCACAAATGGATCTCACCCTGTGTTTTTATAAAGGGGCTAGGTTAAGATAAGTGTACCTACTACCATACATGGACTTGCAGAATTTCCTAAATTCTCATTCCCACAATTTAAACAAATGGGCTTTTAATGTTTTTAGTGGTTCTTGTTTTTATCTGTAAGCTGCCTTGAATCCCAACGGGGGGAAGGCGCAGTATGAATTAATAATAATAATAATAATAATAATAATAATAATAATAATAATGTTATTAGATAATCACATGTCCTATTGTTAAAAGTTACAGCCTTTCAGCCAAGAGAATTACACAAAGACAGCTTCCCACTTCCATCTCATCCTGCCCTAATTTTTTAGACTCTCCAATTATTTCTTTTATGAAAAATACAGCCTTGTCCTTATTATAACTAAAACATAATTAAGAAGCATCTGTTATGAACTACTGAAATCCTTTGCAAGAGGTTCATTGTGCAACCCTATGTGCTTGCTCAGAAGTAAATTATACTCTCTCTAAGGGCATAGCGTCCTCAATTTATAAAGTTCTAATAACATTAGAATATGGCAATCTATTGTACACAAAAATGCCATGGGAAATGGACCTTGATGTGCAAATACCAAATGAAAAATAGATGGCTTTGTGGTCTGGGAGACTGTTGAAATCAGTTTCTGCAAAAATAAGGGAAGCCTCATTAAAACTTCCACATAGGTGGCATTATACACCAGTGAAGCTATCCTGAATATGTACAGAAGTCAATCCCAATTGTTAGAGGGGGTGCACAGTCAAAGGTACATATTTCCATATGTGGTGGTGCTGTGACATCACCAAACCCTTCTGGAGTACTGTCTTCAAAGAAATAATCTGGATATACAACAAAACAATTAAAATGTCCCCCTGCACTAGCACTATTTGGGCTTAGGATTCCGTCTGCTCATGATTATCCTAAAGATGACCTCTTAGCCTCTCTATTGACTGCTGTCCATATGGAGATAGCCAGATGTTGGAAAACTGGTGTTGGGCTGAACATTGATCCTTGGTATAACAGAGCATGGTCAATAGCTTTGGCTGAGAAACTAACATGCCAGGTGAGAGTGGCAAAGGACAATTCATATTCTTTTTATTACATATGGCAAATGTTTATTGAATGCAGGAAGCAATCCAACCAGCGCTCATGTGGCGACGGGCGTGATCTCTTCAAACGAAACTTTAACACATCACATGTGTTTTATCAGGACAAGTTATTTGTTGCTTAGTGTTGTAACAACTGTTTTCTCAAGATTTATCTTCTGTACCATGAAAATAAACAAAAACAATATTAAAAAATAATAAGAAGAAGTAAATTCTACTCAGTAGAATGAATAGTTCCACAGCACTGAGAAGCTAACTTGTCCTCCCAGTTATGTGAAAACCAGTTTTCTGTTGCAAAATAAGGAATGATATAGGCTGGTAGGCTGCCAATCCAACCCTAAGCACATTTACTTAGGTACATTTGGTCTTACTTCCAAATACGTGTACATAAGATTGGAGCTTGCATTTCACCTTGTTTTGCAAAACACCTTAAGACGAATTCCTCACTGTGCTTTGTTTATATAATCCAATATGAATTTTATTATGAAAACACAAACATCTTATATAAACCTCCTGTAAGAAGTAGCACAGTGACAGTTCTAAAAAGCATGTAGTCATTTTAAGGGTAAGCATCTAGTTACATATTAATGCTATTCATACCTTTTTCTGTGAAAGCCATAAAAATAACTTCTTTCCTCAGAAAAAAACGTAAGTTGAGACTAAAATGAAAATTTCACTGCAGCCCTGTGCAATGAAAGAGATGTGTACAGTAAATAAAAAGCATCACAGTGCAATCCTGTACATGTCTACTCAGTGGAACTTGCTCCCAGTTCGCTGTGCAGAGGAATGGAACTGCATAATTGTTTTCCCTGGGGTGCTACAAGCAATCTTGGTAATACCACCCACACTCTCATTTCAACTCAATCTTTCTTGTCCAAATACTAATCTTTGTGCTGCTGATCTATACACATATCTGCACCACCTCTTCTAAGAATTATGGGCTGCTCTCAGTTCTGTCTGCTGCTGAACTCAGGCACACACCAGAGATTATGCAGTGTGAAAAGTGAGGTGGCAACCTTGACAGGATTCCATTAAATCAAGAGTGCACAAGGTCAGAAACGCCCCCCCCCGCAAATGATGCAAATGTTTTGGGTTGTTGTTGTTTTTTTAAAAAAAATCAGCTGAGTTGCCAACCCCAAGGAGCAGCCAGTTTCCAGACACAGAGGAAGAAACAGTTGAATCAGATAGGACAGTGGTACCAGCTGAGCAGAAGTTGAATCTAGACCCAGGACACAACACCAACCTTGGTTAGGAGCCTCTCAGCCTTGGTCTTATTAAGTCGAAGACCCCTGGGATCCCCAGCAACAGCACACCCTGAGAAACTGACCCCTTTTACACCAGGGCCCTCACCTTATCAAGTGGCTGCTGATTGACACAGACCATGCTCATGGCAGGAGATGGCCAGAAACAACTGAATGCTAAACTCCAGGCTGGAAAACTACCCTGGTCTGACTCTCCACTCTTCAGGGAGTGGGCAGAACCTGGGAGGTTTGGCCAAGAGGAATTCTTGCCAGTACAAGATGACATCTAGGAGCTGTCCAAGGTGCTGATTATCTATTGTGCTCCCTGGGCTCCTGCTCATGTCAGGACAGAGAGCACAGTACAGTACAGTACAGTACAGTACAGTACAGTACAGTACAGTACAGTACAGAAGAGAGAATGGTCAGGGAGCACTGTAATATTTTAGACAGCACAAGTTAAAGGATGCAGCGTTGATTTAACAAGCACTTTTATTTGAAGACACCAGGAAGTGGGGTGAGAATCAAGGAAATGGATGCAAGGACCCAGCTCCTGAGGGCAGTGGCGGATTGCATGAAAATGACCTGGAGCACAATATCTTAAAAACTGTGGTGGCCAGGAGTCAAAGACCTGAATATGTGGGGGCTTCCGACATCTATTATGGGAAAAGAATAATGAGGACAGTGCCTTGCTTCTTTTCTTTTCTTTTAAAGTACCGTTGCCTTTTCCTCTGTAAAAATTCATTTAAAAATCTCAGCATAGTTTAATAAAAAATGGGGGGTGGGGAGGAGAGAAATTGAGATTCAAAAGCAATTCAATACTGCTGAGAAGGAATGTCTGTGGGTGTGACCTTGACCAGTTTTCATGTCTCCAGCCTGCTTTTAATCATCAGAATTCACCTGGGCTGTTTATAGCACATCACATGCTTGACTGTGTTGACTGCCTCTTGACTGTGTCACTCTCTTGGTTGCTAGTATTTTATTTATTCATTTGATTTCTTACCTGACCTGCAATGGAAGTCCCTGGAGCTGGTTGGAGCAATATATTATACAATGATTTTTAAAAAGATCAAACCGTTACAACTGCAAAACAAGTAAAATAGTTCCAGACAGATCAGAACAGAATAAATTCAACACAAAGGGTGAATCCCACAAAATTAAATGCTTCAACCATCGCAGGCCAGTTAACGACATAATTGCTCTTTATTGTAAACTCTTATTGTGAACCTTTTATGAAGGGTGGAATGCAAAGAAACAACTTTAAATATGTAATAAACACTCAAATGTATACGAGCTGTTTCATTCAGGATTTGTTTTCATGCCCTGAATTCCCACAACCCCTACAAGCGGGCAGAAACAATGGACTTCCATACACTGCCTCCTTGGGCTGCCTGAGGTGTCGTTTTGCTCCTCCATTACTGCTCTACTTCTTGTTCATAACGTACCTTCGTTTTTTTCCACACCTTTGTAGGTCAAAGTACTTGGTATTCGAGCGCTGATCAGACCCATTTTTCTTTCAAATGTTTCAGACAATTGGCCCATGCAACCGGAGACCTTCTGCATACATAGTGGATGCTCTACCACTGAGCTACAATCTTTCCCCAAGGTACAGGCTGAGGTCATGGCACCTCTTTGTACAATATGAATGCTTCAACATGTACAGTGGTACCTCTGGTTACATACTTAATTCGTTCCGGAGGTCTGTTCTTAACCTGAAGCACCACTATAGCTAATGGGACCTCCCGCTGCCGCTGCGCCGCCAAAGCACAATTTCTGTTCTTATCCTGAAGCAAAGTTCTTAACCTGAAGCATTATTTCTGGGTTAGCAGAGTATGTAACCTGAAGCGTATGTAACCTGAGGTACCACTGTATTTTCAATATGCATTTAACACAAATTCTGAGACTGGTCTGTTACTTGTATTCATTCTGCCTTGTGTGCCCCCAGTACATGATGTATGTTGCGTGATGAAGGGATGTTGCGTGATGCAGGGCCAGTGCCAGATTTACGTATAATCTAAACAAACTATAGTTTAGGGCCCCAAGAGGAAAAAAACTGGATGTGCATTTCCAAAATATAAGATAAAAAACAAATAAAATAAAACCTACATACAGCAACAGTGTTTTGTGTTGTGTAGGCTCCTATGATGTAAGTAATGGGCCCCGCCTGCTAGCCTGCTGCCTAAAATATCACTGGTTTGCTTATTTCTATATACAGGGTACCTACATTCTGCATGGACTGGTTGCATGGCAGCATGTAGCATGCAGCTGCAGACTGCAGTGCAGCACAGTTGAATGTAGGTCAAGCTGTTGTACCTGTTACCTAATATTAAAGAGTGCTTGTAGACTGATGATCAGGCAGCATAGACTAAGGGTATGAGTTTTATGCCTACTGATTGATTCTATGTAATACATAATTTATTTATTTTGATCCCATTATGGCTTTAGATACTTATTAGGTCCATAAATTACCATATAGCTTATATTCAACAACAACAAAAAACACACCGATAATTTGTTGTTGACAAAGGACAGCTGGACATGTAAAGGGCCCCATTTTACCTTCAGTAGCTTAGGGCCTCATCAAACCTAAATCCGGCCCTGAACAGGGCTTTCTCTATGGTGGCCCCAAAGTTCCAGAACTCCCTCCCTAGAGATGCTTGCTCCACTCCTTTCTCATTGGTTTTTAGTCAAGGCATCTAGAATGGTCAAGGTTCCTCTCTCCCAGAGGGCTTTTGGACTGCCCCAATTTCCTCCCACCACCTCACCCTGTAGTTCTGCTGCATTGACTAGTTTTTTTATTGAGTATTTGAATGAAGTGGTATGCTTTTAGAAACGATTCCATGTTGCTTTTTGATACGTTTTATTAGCTGCCTCGGAGACTTTTAATCAGAAAGCGAGCTATAAATATTTCAAGAAATCAATCCCTCTTGTAAACCTGGCGGCGTTTCTTTCGCTTGCAGAATGCTTTTTAACATTTTCGCGGTAAGCCACCTTGCGAGGGCTCTCCTCTCTGCAGGGCAGAGATCTGTTATGTCAACCTTATGTCAACCGTTTGTGCCAATAGTCAAGCACATTGGCAGCTATTTGCTGGCCACTTCTCTAAAACACGAGGAGTTTTAGAAAGCAGCCCGAAGAAAACAGCAACAGAAAAGAGGGTCAAGTGAAAAGAAACTCGCATATATAAATACAGTACTTTAAAAATCAAGATGTGACTCATGCTTTTGAACATCTGGGGATACACAGTGCTGCAAAGGCTCTTAGTCACTCTCAACAGCCTGAAAGACTCAGCTGGTAAGAAAAAGGAGTTTCTCCTTTCTAACCTGCTGAGACTTTTTCTTTAAAATGAGTGCTATATACACACAGTGCAGAGTTAAAGATGCACAGCTCACATCATGCTAGCTCATGATCCTTGGGCTCATATCCCTTCCCCCAAAAGACTCCCATATGCATCTTTTAATGGGAATTGCGACTGATATGCAAAAATTCAATGTGAGTAAGCCCCTCTCATGGGATTGCTTCATCTCTTTTTCACAGCAAGCACATTTCTGATTTGCATTTAGAGATCTATGTGCAGTGGGCAATGGTGCTGGGTGTACTCATGTGTCTAACTTACATCCAGGAGCTGTTTATCACCCACACAGGCACTAGAACTGGCCTACAGAAAACAAACCCTAGTGCACAGATCTACAGAATCTCTTCTAGGATTCAAACAATCTTCTTTGCATATATTACAAGATATACTTGATAATCTTCATGTAACTTGGAGGGATGGAAGGATATACACCGATGCATGAAAACTTTCATGGCTGTCTTAATAGGACAGCATGTTGTACCAATTCATTGACAATCACTTTCTTTTAAAAAAAAAAAAAAAAGAGAGAGAGAGAGAGAGAGAGAGTTCTAAGAACTGCCACTTTTGGCCCCAGAGGAAATGGCACATGTGTCCACTACATTCGTACAAATTGTGTCTAGGTAGCATGTGTAAAATAATGCTAATAGAACTACTAATAATAAATTGCTGCAGTTTTCCTGTTTGTGATATTTGGTGGGACTGGAGGAAATGAGAGCATGTTACATCCAAACCAGGGTTTAGTGTTACATTCAAACAGAGTCATGCTTTGAAAGAAAGGGATAGTGAAAAAAAAGAACCAATTATTATCCAATTTATAGAAGCGTTTCTCTCTGGTCAGCTGAGTTTGCATACTGAACACATCAGACCCCTGGGCATGTTAGAGAAAGACAGAGAGAACAACAAGTGGTTTTGGCAACATTTGAACAAGATTCTTTGTTTTACTAGGGTAATACAATCAAAATAAATTGACTTTTTCATTTTAGCAAACAAGCCTAACACGTAGTTGTCATACATTGTATACACTTTGTATAAAAACCAAGAGCATTCATTCTAGAACACATTAGGAGATGCTTCCTTATTAATAGTGGGAACCGGGAAATGATCAGAATTGCCTTAATATACAAATGTAGACAAAGAAACGCATTATAGTATTTTGAGATGTAGATTGTTGCTCAGATCTACCCATCTGATGAGTCTGGAAGAAACAGTGGTGTTCAATACACCAGTCTTGGTAAGTCCTTGTAGTTTTACAAATAAAAACTTTAAACAAGATAGTTTACATTTGGCATAAAAACTAAGTTATTGCAATTGAAACCCCTATGGCCTCAGACAAAACGAGACCTATGCACACACATGAAATTCTGTTCTGTGTTTAGCTTACAAATTGTTAAAAACCACAGAAATGTGCCACAAAAGCCACAGCCGTCAAAACAGCCACATGGTAAGACAGGGAGCATGGACCGATTCAAACACGTTTCACTGAGGAGGTACAGCTCTGACAAAGTGTTTCTACCACCTCAACTTTCCACTGAGTTGTTCTGTTGAAGGTTCTCCCTGCGAAAACAGCGCCACAAGTGAGAAAGTTTAGCACCCCAGACAGGAGGCTAGGCTAGAGAGCTCCCCACCCAAAAAAACAAGGCAATAGTTCCTACTGCACAAGAAGTCTGTGCTACAACAAACCCATAAGATTGAATCAGCCCTTTGATTAGTAAGATACAGTGTCAGAAATATGGAATATTCTTCCATCAATATATACCATACAGCGCTTTTTTAAAATATAACTTTCAATATTTCTTTTTTTCACAAAGGAAATGTAATGGATTTATACAGAGACATGTCACTGAAACAATAAGGTATATCGCTTTGACATTCAGAAGATGTGTAAACTCCTGTCAATGCTTAGCAACCACACCCTTGGGGAGACATTCTGGCTCCAAGGTCAGAGGTTTTTGCTCCTTGTTATATTACACCCCACCCCCACCCACACAAGCAGTTCCATTCCCCCCTTCTCTCCCCAACAGTTCCTAGGTTTTGAGTCAGCTCTTCTCCTCGGCCGCTCAGAATGCTTGCCAGCATTTCCCTGACAGAGGTTTGGTGCTTTGAATTGCTTTGCAACAGGCCGACATTCAACAGGAACCGCTTTGTCTGGCAGAGGGGTGCAACAACGGGGGAGCTGCATTTTGTCAAATTTCTGCGTGCAGCTGTTATAGAAGGGGCGGCCAACATGGCGCCCTTCAGATGTTCTGAACTCCAGCTGCCATCCAGCCACCATCAACATGGCCAGTGGTTGAGGATTGGAACTGGAGGTCACAACATCCAGAGGGAACCACATTGGCTGCCCCTTTATTAAAGGCACAGAGTCTCAATTAGAATAAAAGAGAAAAGAGGCTCCTGTTCTACTTCCGCAGAGCTGCTCAGATATTCCCCTTCCTAGCCAGAAAACCCAGATTTGCTCCCCGCTGATGGCTTGGGAAATAGGGCAGAGGTGTCAATGGCTAGGCATCTCATGGATTCATACCCTAAGAATCTCCTCTCCTTGGCTCAGAAAGTAATACAAATGCCTACATTTCATTAAAACAGGCCAAGCTGCCAGTAACGCAGTAGTGGACAACCCATGACCCTCCAGAAGCTATTGGACTACAGCTCCCATCATCGCTAACCATTTGTCATGCTGGTTGGGGTTGACAGATGTTGAAGCCCACCATGTGGAAGATCACAGGCTGAAAACCACTGCATTCTTAAGTCCACGTGAAAATACTGCTTAGTTGTTTTTTGTTTTGTTTTTTTACATTTTACTTTTTTTAAAAAAAAAATCCAAAGCTTACAATACCCTTTCTGGCAAGAGCATCCCCCTCATAAATGTTTCCAAGTGCAGAAAACAACAACACGTTGTCTTGCATTACAGCCCATCACTTAACTATTCATTACAATAACCTCCATCTTTCACACTAGAACTAATATCCTGAAATGAAATAGAATTATATGAATACAGTATTGTGCTTCAAAATAGGGGGGGGGGGGAGTCACTAGAAAATGTTTCTTTAAAAAAAAAATGTTTCGTGCGTATTTCATTATTTGGAATGACAATCTGAGCTCATGCACTCAAACATGAAAATGTCAGATTTCAGAATTGGAGGCCAAGAGAAGAACAAAGAGTGTGTCATGTAAAACACATACAAATGTCAGTGACAAATCTTACCAAGCTGTCCTGGGTTGAGATTAATGCTGAATTTAAAGCATGTTGTTTCATTGAATTGTTCTTGCAGCCTTGAAGATGAATTTTTTTACCAGCCCCACCAATATTTTTTTCACCAGCCTATATGCCTGCCCTCGTGTATTTTAAGTGTCACAGTAGTGGGTTTGGCAATCTATGTGATCAGAAGAAACCATTACTCACCAAATATGAGTGGGCTAGTGGCTAACTGCAAGGCTGGCTGAAAAAACTAATCTGTTGTAAAAACAGAGCATTCCGTGCTTTATTGCTGTATAACAGTCTTAGTTATTGCAAATCAGCTGTCTAGGGTGCATAATCATAAACACAAGCACTAATGGAGCTATTGAAGGTTTCTGTTGGATGTGCAGCCTGGTTAACATTAGTGGAAACTGAGTTAATGATTCTTGCCCACTCTTCAGTTCACATATAAGGTAAGCCAAACCATGGGTTGGCACAACTGCAAAGGTTCTTGAGAGACTCTCTGCAGTCTTCCCCTTGTTCTCGTCCTGCTGCACTGCTTTGAGCTAAGCTATTCTTTGGCTTGGTGTGTTATCCACACATGGGATCATGGTTTGCTCTCCCAAGACAAACCACAAGCTGTAAACCCCAAAATAAATATTAGTTAAAACCGGTGCTTTTCCCCCCAGGGGGTACTCAAGGATACACAGTACCGGCACCTCTTTTGTTGTTGTTGTTTAAAAGTGTGGCACTTACTGTAACAACTTCATGGTGAGTACCGACACCTATTTTTCTAGGGGGGCGGGGAAGCACTGGTTAAAACTAATGGTTTACCTGAAGCAGGACAAACCTCAATTCCAGGGTTCAGATGACATGCTAAGCCAAACCATGGTTTAGCTCTTGGTAGTGCAGCAGCAGGAGGACCAGAAGAGGAGCACAACAGCTACCATCTCTTCTCTGGGAACCAACATACTTACACTAACCTATGGTTTAGCTACGTCTTATTTGTGAACTGGGCTGAAGACCAAAAGGGATGGGGTTTTCTTAATACTAAGAAGAAGAAAAAATGCAGCATAACTGGTCTCAGTTGCATAAACAACTGGGGAAAAGACTAATTTTTTGCTCATTTAGAGATTTATGGGAAACGCTAACTTCTGAGGTCATATTTTAGGCAAACTTCTCTGCACGGCATCCCTTGCTAAAACAGGAACCAAACATGTGCATCTGATGTGGATATACATTGGCATGTCCTTCCTCCAACACCAAGATCTGGAAGCAAGTCATCCTATGTAGGCATCCATATGAAACCGTGTGGTGGTGAAATCTCAGCACCGCTGCAGGCCAGTGTGTATACCCCAATCTGGTATCTCAGGCCACTAGTTCCTGTTGCAGGTGACTATCTCTTGACCACAGCCCACTTCATGTGTAACTTTCCTTGAATGTCATTTGCTTGTGTCCTAAAATGCAAGTCTGTAGATCTGTGTCTCTAAAATACATCAGAAACGAGAGAGAGAGAGAGAGAGAAATTCCCAACCCATTTACTCTGGACTAGTCTTATTAAAGTTAATGAATTTTTTTCCCAAGTAAGTTGGGTTGTGGACTTGCTTGCTCCTGAACAGGAACTCTATGTGTACCTCGTCCTACATTTTGGTGCAAGTGGGTTCTTGCAAGTGGCACACATGGGCAACTTTCTCTCATAGGGAGAAATCAGATCTACATCGAACATCCCCTCTCAACTGAAATGGTGAAGCCTGGGAGAAATAGTTGGATCTAAGGGGATTAGTCCCCCCCCCCCATCCCCAACAAGAGCAGAATATAAGCAACACTCAAAAGTTGGCAAAGAGATGATTTAGCTTCTAGGCATGATCCTGAAACTGCACAACATGGTTTATTTGGGTCAACAGGGTTTTCCTTTCCTTTTCTCCCTTTCTTTAAAAAAGGTCAATACTCCCTGTGGCTCGAGTGTGGATCTGTTATGTACAATGCAATGAAATCAGCAAAGCCATGTAACACAACGCTAAATGAACGTCCGTCCTGTCTCTTAATCAAACATCGCTCGGAGATCTCGCCCGTGCCGAAAGGTTGGAAGAAATGCAGCCGCAGCAAATGAGCCAAAGTGCCTTTTGGATTTCTTGGTTTCGGAAAGCATATATTACAGGGTTGATGATGGAATTGTACGTGGCCGGGAGGAGAGTTGCGTAGGTGTATATTGAAGGATAGGTGTAGTCGGCTATTAAAGAATAGAGAGTGAAAGGCATCCAGCAAGCAGCAAAGGTCCCCAGGATAATGGCTAAGGTGGACACTCCTTTTCGGGTCGTCACATAGTGGGAAGTGGCCAAGAAGTGGTGCTGCAAGGCAATCTGATGGGCATGGCGCATCACGATTTTGCAGATCTGAATGTACAGCTGAAGCATGAGAGCAAACATGAGCAAGAAAGAGACAGAGAGGATGGCCGCGTTATTTTTAGTGAGCGGCCGGATCACACTGCAGGTGGACTCGTCTTTCAGGCAGTTCCAGCCCATTATAGGCAGCAGCCCGATACAAATGGAAGCTCCCCAGAGCAGAACCAGCATGATATAGGTGAAAGTGACAGTCCTCTCCGAATTGTAAGTCAAAGCATAATAGAGGGAGAGGTAACGGTCAACCGTGATAGCCAGCAAGCTGCAGACAGAGGCAGAGAAAGAGGCAACGATCAGTCCAACCGTGACCAACTTGGTAGATTCCGACTGGAGAAGGTAGGCAAAGATAAAATTGAAGATCAATCCGATCCCTGCCAAGAGATCTGCCAAGGCCAGGCTTCCTATCAGGAGGAACATAGGGGCACGGAGACTAGGATTATGGAAGATAATAAGCACCACCACGGCATTTTCACAGGAGATAAGGGTTCCTGAAGTACACAAGACAATATCCCAGGGGTTTACTATGAACTCTGGCTCTGGGTCACTGGCAGGAATCAGGGAGGTGACTGCAGCCGTGACATTCTCTGCCGGACTGGCTTCTAAGTGATCCGGAGGCAGCCACGTTAAATTAACCGTTGGGTCTTCGTTCATATTTAAACCCGTCCTCTTCAACGAAAAGACAATTTTTTCATTTTATTGCTCAGATAAACAGCACTTTTAAAGGAGCATGCAATAAATAAATAAATAAATAAAAAAGCCCCCTCCCGCACCTGCCATAAAACAGCCTAAATCTACTGGGCAGGCACCCATTACATAAACATGACTGTACAAAATGTGGGTGGTGAGAGGAAACACAATGGATTTGAAACAGGATTTCAAAGAAAAATGAAAGGAAGGCAAACGACATCAGAGCAACACTTGCCCCCACCTGCTCCTTCGTGTCAAAATAAAAGGACAATTGCATGTATCAGAGCTATAGGGTCCTGCTGCCCTCGATAATAAAATGTTATACGACAGCTAGAACTGTAGGAGATAAGGATTTTAAAAGCACACGCACGTAGATGACACCCAAGTTTTATTTAAAGACCGAAAAGCAGCATGGTGCTGGAAGAAGCATAAAAATCCACATCCACCATTTCGGAGCAATTAGTTAATCTGTAACCTTGCAAACAGGCATGAGAGTTTATTACCAGCGATCCCTGAAATATAATCGATTTAACAGAAGAAAAGAAGTCTTGCAACTCCCTATACAGCAGTGGGGAGGGCAGCCTATCAGCACCCAGAGCTTAAATAGATCTTGGAGGCACTGATGCTGCAAAACCTTGGCAGCGGGGGAAACCGGAGTGGTGGTGGTGGGGGGGGGGGCAGGTATACATAAAAGGAGGAAAGGAAAATGTCATGCAGGGTGACGGGGGCGGCTATCGGCATAACCTCCCCACCCGGGCAGACGCATGGAGGAGATGGATGGCACACAGACACACAGACAGATATATATATATGATCACAACACAGACAGGAGAGCGAGACGAGCCCTCTTGCGCGGTGGTCACCTTGGCTTCTCCTCTGGAAGAAGAGGAGGAGGAGGAGGAGGATCCCCGCTTCCTTTCTATGCAGCTAGACTTGCCGCCGCCGCCGCCGCCGCCGCCGCTTCATGCATGCTCATTGTTTGCGCGGCGCAGGCAAGTGGAAGGAAGGCAGGCAGGCAGGCAGGCAAGGAGGGATGCAGGCAGCCGTCCCCGCGCCAGCTCCAGAGAGAAGGAGCGCAGGTGGGAAGCGCCCCCCTCTCCGTGCACGCGGCCGCCTGGCGCATCCAGGGGCGGGGAGCGGAGGAAGAGGAGGAGGGAAAGAAGGGAAAGGAGGAGGAGGCGCGAGCACGCGCGGGAAAGGAGAAGGCGCGCCTCCCTCCCTCTCTCTTTCTCTCCCGCCGAGCGGGGAACCACGTGAGCCGCAAAAGGCCGGCTGGCGGCTCCGCAGAGGCGGCGCGTTGATAGACACCTGCTGCTCTCTAGTGCGCAAGCGCCGCCTTTGGGCGCTTTGGACATCGGCCGACGTTCCTGCCTCGGTTCCCTAGTCCGCTCAGGCCACATTTTTTTGTTTTGCTTTTATATCCCGCTTTTTCTCCAACGGGTTAGGCCCCGAGTGGGGGTTGGAACCCGCGTCTCCCAGGTCTTAGTCCAGCGCTCTAACCAGCACACCATACTGGCTCTCCCTGCCGCCTCCCTTCTAAGAGCCCTCCTCCTTGCTGCTCTTTGCTTCAGACCCTCATCCCTCTGCCTGAAGAAATCGCCTCTGCCATAAACTGGTCAGAAGGCAGCTGCTGGCAGACCCGCCTTCAGTCATGGATGATGCAGTGATTCCTGGGAGGGTGACCTTGGGCATGTGCAGAGTGCCTTCCTTTCCCTTTGAATAGCTACAACCGCCCCACACCTGCCTGGAATGAAAAAGAAACGTCTGCGGAAAAAGTAGTTTGTAGGTGCACCTCACTTCCAGCACCCTTTCATCCTTCCCTGCCTAGGGCAGGCATGAGCCACAGAGGGGTGAGCAACGTCTGCTTTGCTTGTTCTTAAGACTTGTAGGCCCATCAGTTGGAACCAGGCTACAAAAAAAGGGGGGGGGGCTCTGAAAAAAACGGCAGAATTAAAGAGCAACAAGGCACCATTGTGTGCATCCGTGTTCTTTCCTGCAGTGAGGTCTGGAGGGTGGCAAAATGAGAATAGGACTTTTCAGTGGTGGCTCCCCAACTGTAGAATGTTGTCTTCAGAGAGATGTGCCTGGCACCATCATTATCAGCTTTTAGGTGCCAAGCAAAGACGCTCCTGTTCACCCAAAGTGTTTTAGTCTTAACTGGTGGATACACAAGCTTCTACTTTATTGGTGTTCATCTTTGAGTGGGGTAAGGCAGAATTTCCCCTTTTTATGTTTCTGCAGAATCAACACTTTCAGCCAATTAACATTATTTTATCTTTCTGGTGTATTTTAAATTGCGTACCTACCATGTATGCTTTTATAAATATAAGTCACTTTGAGTTATTTTTGTAATAAGCAACAAATAAACACAATAACCAATCAATCGTTTTGTTTGTATGTCACCCTTCCAAAGTTAAAACCATTATTCATGGTTTCTTCCATTGACTCTGCCATCCTTGCCCTGGACTAGAACACAGTAATGCTTTCCCTGGCATTTGCACCCATTAATTTAACAGAACCTGCATCCTGCTTGATTGCAAATAAAACCTCAAAGCTGTCTCCCTCTTTCGGGGAAGGGAGATGGACAGCTCAAGTTCCTTCTACCAATTAGGGTTCTTCCAGGTAAGGCCTTGATATTGTAACTGGGCCGTGCAGATATCATAAATGGGTTCCTGGCAACAGATGTATCAGATATCTCCTAGAAAGGGTAAATTTGGATTAAATTGGGTGGGTGGAGAGAAACGTATAGCATTTTCATGCCGATGGTGTTATGTGGATGCTGCAAAAAAACTTCCATGTGTGAGGAGCACTGATCCCACAATAAAAACACGTCTGGTCCTCTGTACCAGTTTCTCTCTCCTTTCAGTTTGTCTCCCAGCTGAAGGCTGAATTCTATCAAAGCAGCGAGCAACGCACCTCTGGCTTGATGCAACAATGCACATGTACGGTAGAGTGGTGTGCAACTAGGGTGTTCCATCAGCACAAGGATTCACCCTTGTGCAGTGGAGCTTCTCCCCTCCCCTCTGCCTTGTGCACCTCCTAAATATTCTGGGGTTTCCCTCAACCCTCTGAGGCAGATTTGGGGAGGGCATGAGGTGAGCAGGGGAAGAGGAGAAGAGAAATTTCATTATGCGAGGGCAGATATTTGCATTCACAGAACGAGTTCCTTAGGCCTACATTGCATACAACCCATAACTTCCTACACAGAGATAATCTCTGAAAAAGGGGGAAATAATTTACAGCCTTGTCACTTCTGATGTGCAACATATACGAGCTTTTTTGGCCAGACATGGAAAGAAAGGGAAGGGGCTTTGAAGCAATGACATAGTATGAATTGACAAGGCAGAGGCCATAGATTTTTGGTTTCAGTTCTCTGCTATTTCATGGATCTACCACCCAGATTACCCTGCATCGCCTGTTGGCAGACTGTACCAGTATTTGAGATGAAAACATTTCTGTGGAGGATGGGGTCACAGTAAAAGCTGCCTCAGGTCAGGCTCGGGACGGTAAAGCAACTTGAAGCTTATAATCTGCAGGTCATTACATTTGCAGGACATTACAAAGCCCAGTTAACGTTTGTATGCTATTTGCTTTCTGGACCTCCCTACCAAATCACTGTAGAGGTTAATTTGTGAATTTAATAAGTGTATTCTCTCAAAGGAGAAG
Organism: Lacerta agilis; assembly: GCF_009819535.1. NCBI lineage: Eukaryota > Metazoa > Chordata > Lepidosauria > Squamata > Lacertidae > Lacerta > Lacerta agilis. The sequence continues at coordinate 23,730,785 of NC_046315.1, forward strand.
GGGACGACAGAGGAAGAGGTAGAATCATAGAATCATAGAGTTGGAAGAGACCACAAGGGCCATCCAGTCCAACCCCCTGCCAATCAGGAAACACCATCAAAGCATTCCTGACAGATGGCTGTCAAGCCTCTGCTTAAAGACCTCCAAAGAAGGAGACTCCACCACACTCCTTGGCAGCAAATTCCACTGCTGAACAGCTCTTACTGTCAATAAGTTCTTCCTAATGTTTAGGTGGAATCAGTGGCGGAGTAAGGCTCCGCGGTACCCGGGGCGGCAAAGGAAACGCCCCGGGGGCGGGGCATCGTGACATCACATTGTGACGTCATGACGCTCCGCCCCCAGGGCGTTTCCGGGGGTGCCGGCGCCGCTTCTGCAGCCCTCTTTTAAGCCGAAGAGCTCGCTTTTAAGCTCTCCGGCTCAAAAGGAGGCTGTGGAAGCGGCGATCCGATGACAGAGTGCGCCTGCGCGTGCAGGCGCACTCCGTCGTCGGGCCGTGCGCTGCCGCTCCCAGGGTGACGGAGGGAGCGGCAGCGCGTGGGAATGGTGGGAGGGGCTGCCTCTTGTCACCCCCACGTGCCGCCGTTCGCTCCGTTGTCCCAGGAGCAGCAGCACCGCACACACCGTGCGCTGCTGCTCCCGGGGTGACGGAGCCAGCGGCAGCGCGTGGGGCTGACAAGCGCCGGCCCCTCCTACCACTCCCCACGCTGCCGGTCACCCCGGGAGCAGCAGCGCTGCACGGACGGGGTGCTCCCTCGGCCGTGCGCTGTTGCTCCTGGGGTGACGGAGGGAGCGGCAGCGCTTGGGAATGGCGGGAGGGGCTGCCGCTTGTCACCCCCATGCGCCGCTTGTCGCCCCCACCCGCCGCTTCTCGCCCCTGTCGCCCGGGGGCGTACCGCCCCCACCGCACCCCCCTAGCGACGCCCCTGGGTGGAATCTTCTTTCTGGTTGGACAGTGTTCTCGAAACTACCAACATGAGTCTGACCAAACTGCGGGAGGCAGTGGAAGACAGGCGTGCCTGGCATGCTCTGGTCCATGGGGTCACGAGGAGTCGGACACGACTGAACGACTGAACATCAACAACATTCTCTCAAAATTATCAAAATGTAATGTGCTGCAGATCTATGGTGCTTCCACTCTATTGGGTACAATCAAAGGGTTGTAGACTGTTGGGTTAAGGCATGGCAGGCTTGGGTTCAAATTCTTGTTCAGGTATGGAACTCGTGTGTGTGTGTGTGTGTGTGTGTGTGTGTGTGTGTACACACATATATACACACAGGTGCCAACTTGAATAAAATATTGAGGGGACCCAAGTAAGCCCCACCCTGCATAATTGATCACATGATGCAGCACATGCACACCATTTGAATGGCAATACCCATCAACTTTGGGAGGGGACAGCCCCCCCCCAAATATTATATGGGGGGCAAAGGAGTTGCCCTACACACACACATATACACACAGTGTCACCAGTGGACTATTCCTCTATTGCAAAATCCGTTTGTGCCATACATTTCAAATGCATTTATTTAACCAAGCATCCTGGTAACATTTCCACGAAATCTATCCATTGTAATCAAACTTCCCTGTGAAGTTCTTGTGATTTTAACATGGTGAATGTATCGCTTTGGTGCTGGTGGTGGGGAGTCCAAGAATTCATCCGATTATATAGCAATGAACACGGTGCCTTTTATTCTGGTGGCTACATGCATCTGTTCTATATGCTGTTGTATATCACTTGTTTCGTTGGCTGAAAATCGCCCGTCGGGGAAATCAAAGCAACTATAAAAAGCTTGCCTGAAGGATTTTAAATATAGCAAAGAAAAAAAGAAGAAGAAAAAGGACTCGTTTCTCTGGCAAGGGCTGAACTTCAGAGTCCCACTCTCAGCGGAACAAAAGCAATCGGAAATGGCAGTCATGGGAAATCTTCAGCGAAGCGGCAGTCTGCATTAATTTAAAATGTTCACGCACACCCAGGAGTGACATATGGATTTTGTGCCTTGCAGTGCGATGAAGCTTGTGACACCTGTTTCATAAGCACACACCAGCCTGCTTTTTATTTTCTCTGTAAACTGAAGGTAACAGCGCTGCAGCAATCTGACACCAAAAAATTGTGCGGAAAAGTCACCGCTAAATGCTTGCGTTTGTTATTTTCAGACTAATTCTAAGAACTCAGCACTTTTGGTTAGAATTCCTTTTATGATCTCTTTTGCAACCAGCACCTCTAATTTGAGGTTGGAATGCACACTGTACTGAGTTTGCACACCCACATTGGGCAATATTAGCATGTTTAATAGCACAATTATGTGAAGATCACACACATATGTCACCCTGGAAGCATGATCCCCCCCCCCAAACCTTAATCCAGAACCATTTTGCATTTAAGAATGATATGGAAGAGTACTATAATTGCGTACATTCCTTGGGGGTATTAGCAAGAGCCATTGATTCCCAATTTGGATTCAGATTGGAAAGTTTAATCTGTGTGCAGAGTGGAAATGGTGGCCAGAAAGCAAAAATAGCTTTGCGGCTTGAAACACCAAATGCAATGTTTACAAAAGAATAAGGTGGTTAGCTGCTCAAGTTCAAATGTATGCAAGCTGCCCTAACCCACATTTTCTGGACTGCAGATTTATGCTTAACTATGAAAGAGGCTGAGACAGACAGGTGAATAATATTACTGTCACTGTATAAGGGGTGAGGAGTGGTGCTGAGGATTTGGCAGGCTGAAATGGAGCTGTACAAGCCCTGAGGGGATGCTTAGGTGCAAATGACACAGGTTTGGACATGATGGCAGGAAGATAGAGAACAGGGGAGGTGGAAGGAAAGCATGGAACAATATTCACCTTATACAAGGAGGAGATGAGTGTGCTCCTTGACTCTCACTATAACACTACGGTTTGGTGCTCAGCCTTCAGGGCTTCATGGAGTGGCTGACCATGAATTCTTGGGCATTTTGCTATTTGATGACCAGACACCTCATGGGGTCAAGAAATATACAGTGGTGTAGGGGTCTCTCCCTCTCTCCCCCCCTCCTTTTCTTCTTTCCTTCTCTTTTTCTTTTCTCTCTTCTTCCCCTCTTTCTTTTTCCTTCCCTTTCCTGCTTCTACAGTATCCTCTATATCAGGGGTGGCCAACTCCCAAGAGACTGTGATCTACTCATAGAGTTAAAAACTGGCAGTGATCTACCCCCTTTTTGGGGATTCAGGTCAAAGTTGGTGACCTTTTTTTTAGGGAGGAAAGCCTTGTTTTGGGGGTTCAGGTCAAAGTTGTTGAGCTTCTTTTGGGAAGGAGAAAGGCCCATTTTAAGGGGTTCAGGTCAAAGAAGTTGAGCTTGTTTGACGGAGGAGGGAAAACCCCACTTTTGGGGGTGCAAGGCCAAAATGTTGAGCTTTTTCTTAGGGGAGCAAAAGTTGTTGAGCTTCTTTGGGGGGAGCCAGTGATCTACCACAAGACGTCCAGTGATCTACTGGTAGATCACAATCTACCTGTTGGACAGGCCTGCTCTATATCATACATCCTAGCTTAGTCAAAACAAAATAAAAAATAAAAAATTCCTTCCAGTAGCACCTTAGAGACCAACTAAGTTTTTTCTTGGTATGAGCTTTCGTGTGCATGCACACTTCTTCAGATACACCTAGCTTAGATACACCTAGCTTTGTGATTGTTATTATTATTGCTGTTCGTTTTATTCCAATGCACTTCTCTTTACAAATTTTCTTTGTGTGTCTTTTGTATGTGGTGTGACAGGCACAGTTCTCCAAATGGTGGGAGAATAATTCTGTGAATCCACCCTAATAATTTTTAGCTTCCCTCCTTGGATGTTGCAGTGCAGGTGTCAATTGGCCAAGGGCTATGAGAACAATGTCAGTACGCTTTTTTATATATATAATTTTTTTATTATTATTAAATTTTCTGTTTTTCAATTTAAAATACTCATTTTTACATCCTTAAGATATCAATGACTTCCTTTCTTCTCTTTCCATGGTTCATTTTACATATCATAAATCCCTGCATATTTTACAAAAAAAACTATACCATTCAGTATTCCATTATTACATCCATCAAAACTTATTTACACTGTTGAATTTATCATAATGCTGCCAGCGTCCTCAGCTGTACACAGTTATATTCAATAAATGTTTTCCAATCTTCTCTAAACATATGTTCTTCTTGTTCTCTTATTTTATTTGTTAAGTCTGCAAGCTGCGCATATTCTGTCAATTTAAGTTGCTCTTCTTCTTTGGTTGGGGCCTCGCTCGTTTTCCATTGAATGATGTTAGGACTCTTTCCTAGCCTGCTCTATAGCTGGGCTTTGGTATGGCCCACACTGAAGACAAGAAACAGAGCTGTGAATAATCATCGTTTGGAGGGGGCGAGGACAAGTATACAGTGCAAACACACTGATGATACCACCTTTAATGGGCTGCGTTAGTTTTCCTTGTGAGCTTGTCTTCTTCTGCATTGCATGTCAGAGTGTATGTGTATCTCTGAGCTGTCTACCTTAATTTCCTCAGTTGTCTCTTCCATCTTTGTCTCTCAGGGGAATTCAGAAGGCGACAGGAGGGTGTGCTCATGCTCTTGCAGCATGCAAGTGGGTGGATTCACTGCTCTGAGCATGGCGGGGCGTTCTGTGGCATGTCAGTCGCCGTGACTATTTTTGTTTTACTGCTCCAAGAAAACTAATGTTTATGACATGTTCTTCATAAAGGAAACCCCTGAAGGGCATGATCACAGCCGAACCTTTATTACGCAGACCTTGGTTATATAAATCAGAGCTGGAATGATTCTGGAGGAAAGTTCTCAAATATATTCTCTCCTAACAGGAATATACTTGCAAACAATAACATACAGGTGAAACTCGAAAAATTAGAATATTGTGGAAAAGTCCATTTATGTAAGCAATTGTTTTCATTAGCTACTGAAGTTTAATATATGAGATAGACTCATGACATGCAAAGCGAGATATGTCAAGCCTTTGTTTGTTATAATTGTGATGATTATGGCACGCAGCTGATGAAAACCCCAAAGTTGAGATTGTTAATTTGGGGTTCTCATCAGCTGTACGCCATAATCATCACAACAAATAAAGGCTTGACATATCTCGCTTTGCATGTCATGAGTCTATCTCATATATTAGTTGCACCTTTTAAGTTGAATTACTGAAAGAAATGAACCTTTCCACGATATTCTAATTTTTCGAGTTTCACTTGTACATATTCTCAGAGATTCTCTCCTCCCCGCCCCCGAGCATTCTAACATTAGGAGAGCCAGGCGAAGCAAGGTATAATAATGTTTAATTCTAAAAGTGCTGACTTAGGGTGTCATCTGAACCTGGGTTCATGGTTTTGCTCTCTCAAAACTAACCATTATTTTTATTCAAGATTTGTCCTGTGGTTTATGACTCATGGTTTTGTCCTGCAGACCTAAACCAGGTTCAGATGACACATTAAGCAAGACCATGGCTTAACACAGCACGGTGCAGCAACAGAATGACCAGGGAGGAGCAAAGCAGCCACAATCTCATCTTGTGGAGCCCACGTACTTGCACGTTCACTACAAACCATGGTTTGTCTTAACATGATGTGGAAACTAGGTCAGTTATTAGCAGGTGAAGCCATGGGGATGGGGGAAGAGTGTCAACACCCGCTGGTCTGTTGTCTGTTATGCAGCTTTCCCAGCCAGAGTCTGGACCTGGACAGTTGGCCAACCCCATTGAGGGGTCTTTTCCTTCAGAACCCACTCACCTTTCATACAGTTCAATAAAAAGCTTTTGCTTTTACTTTCAGAGGTATTTTGATGGCACACCATCAGAGAAGGGCTTCTGTCCCCATGTCCACCATGTGGGCCTCTCCTAGAAGGCATCTGGTTGGCCATTGTGGAGAGCAGAGTGTTTGATTCAATGGCCCTAATTTAGTCACTCTTACTACATCCTTGGGACGCGGGTGGCGCTGTGGGCTAAACCACAGAGCCTACGGCTTGCTGATCAGAAGGTCGGCGGTTTGAATCCTCACGACGGGGTGATCTCCCGTTGCTCGGTCCCAGCCCCTGCCAACCTAGCAGTTCGAAAGCACGTCAAAGTGCAAGTAGATAAATAGGTACCACTCCGGTGGGAAGGTAAACGGCGTTTCCATGCGCTGCTGTGGTTCGCCAGAAGCGGCTTAGCCATGCTGGCCACATGACCTGGAAGCTGTACGCCGGCCCCCTCGGCCAGTAACACAAGATGAACGCCGCAACCCCAGAGTCGTCTGCGACTGGACCTAATGGCCAGGGGTCCCTTTACCTTTACCTTACTACATCCTTACGCCCCTTTGGCTGTTCCTAGAGTGCAGCCTAGACATTAGGTCTGCAGGAGCTCCCCCAGCAACGGAAGATGCGGTCACAATCCCCATGGCAACAGCTGTTTGCATCGCTGTGTTCTATTGAATCATGTGGAGACTTGGGACAGGTTGGTATCAGCGTGGGGGGTGGGTAATAAGCAGCAGAAAGCATGCAAGAAGGAGTCAAAGGCAAAGAGAGGGAGAGGTGGAAAAGCATCCCATGTTGCAGGCTGGGAAGCAGGGCAGAGATGTGCCTCTAAATCCACAAATCTACGTTGGTGGGGACGACTTGCCAGAACCTTTCCTGGTCGGTATTCTCCAAATTGACTTTGGAGAATACCGACTTTTACATCTATGAAAAAAAGGAAGGTTTAAAGTTTGGACATTTTCACCTGCCAATACGGTGCTAGCCATCTTTAAAACAAACAAACAAACAAACAAACAAACAAACTGATACCCTTTCAAAAGTAATCAGATGAGCAGCTCATTGTAAACACAGACAATATGTTACTATGATTAACAGTTATGTTTGCTGTTACAGGTAGGTAGCCGTGTTGGTCTGCCATGGTCAAAACAAAATAAAATAAAAAATTCCTTCCAGTAGCACCTTAGAGACCAACTAAGTTTGTTCTTGGTATGAGCTTTCGTGTGCATGCACACTTCCTTGTAGGTCTTTCCCATTCTTGGTATGAATATATTGAAGACGGTCATGGAAGGGAAGTCAAAATGATCATGGGACTGGAACAACTCTCTTATGAGGAAAGGTTGTGACTTTTAAGTTTGGGGGGGAAAGCAAGTAAAGGGAGGCATAATAGAATTGTATGGTATTATGTATAATGTGGAGTATTGGACAGCGACTTTATTCTTCATATTACTTGAACTTGGGGCCCTCCAATGAAGCTTGAATGGTGGGAGTTTCAGGATGAACAAAAGGCAGCACTTCTTCAAACAAGAACACAGGTAAATGCTGCAATTTGCTGCCGCAAGGTGTAGTCATGGCCTCCAGCTTGGTTGGCTTTGAAAAGTGTTTAGACAAATCCAGGAGGACAAGACTATTGGTGGGTACCTGTCCGTGGAAGGTATACTTTGCCTTCACTGTTGAAGGCAGTAATGCTTCTGCAAACCAGTTGATGGGAATTGCAGGTGGGGAGAGCACTCTGCTCCTGCTTTTTGGCTTCTCATTGGTATGTGGTTGGCCACTTTGAGAACAAGATGCTGCACTAAGATAGCCAGTGTGATGTAGTGGTTAAGAGCGGTAGACTCATAATCTAGGGAACCGGGTTCGCGTCTCCGCTCCTCCATATGCAGCTGCTGGGTGACCTTGGGGTAGTCTCACTTCTTTGAAGTCTCTCAGCCCCACTCACCTCACAGAGTGTTTGTTGTGGGGGAGGAAGGGGAAGGAGAACGTTAGCCGCTTTGAGACTCCTTCGGGTAGTGATAAAGCGGGATATCAAATCCAAACTCCTCTTCTTCTTCTTTTGGTCTAATGCAACAGGACTCTTATTACTAACAAAAGCAGTTTATGCTAAAGAAAATTATCTAGCACCTAGCGACACATCAGAAATACCATACCCTCCAACATTTCCAGGCCCAAAACCAGGCCGCATGGCTTCTGAGCAAATCACATGAACTGAATGAGATCGCAGCCCCCCACAAAAACACTTTTTTCAGGACTGTGTGCTTCCATGAGCGCACAGCACCCAAAAACACACATTTGGGGGTGCTGTGTGAGATCATGGCCTTGAAAAAGCACTTTTGGGGTGTGTGATTGCGGCATCCAAAATGGCTGCAGCCCGCTGGCTCTCACACGAAAAAATGGGATGTCCTGGTTTTCCCAGGACAGTTGTGGATTATGGAATACTTTTTAAGTAAGTAGACTTATATATTCCTTTTTCAAAACCTTCCTTCTTATATAAACTCTTCCCTTTATTTCCTCGCTCTCACCCAAGGAAGGCCCTCAGAAACTTGAGATCTTGGGGCCGCTTGCCCTGAGGGCTGAAGATGGCCCTCTGAAAACAAAGTCTCAGGCCAAAATCCTAGACGTCCCCAAGACATCTAGTTGCCTAAGTTCACCACTTGGCTGGAAACATAATTGTGATTCCTAGAAGGAACACCGTTTCCAGAGCTGGTTGCACTGGCAACACATACCTTTGAAATGGGATTAGTGGACGGAGGATTGGATCAACATGCTTGGCCGGGTGCAAGATAACCAACAAGTTAAGAGGTAAGAACTATGTCTGTTGTCCTTTGTCCCAGTATCAATGCTCATTGGTGTTGGGTTGAAATGTCATGTTTGTATTAAATCATGGCATTGGGCTTATCTACAACTTACCTTTCCTCTGCTCTTTCCAGCCACAGTCTGCAATTTAAAGCTCTGTGTCTGAGCATACCCCCACTCCCCCCCTTTTGCTCCAGAGCTTTCCTTGCAAGACAAACAAACCCACTCTTTAAAGCTCAACTGGAGCAAATGGTAATCCTCATAAAACCCTAATAGACATTTGCTCAGATTGAGCTTTCAAGAGTGGTTTTTTTTTTAAAGGGAAATCTGGGGGCAGAATAAAAATGCTCAGACACAGAGTGCACACCTCTGCCTGGAAATAGCAGACAGAAAGGTAAGTGTGGATAAGTCGTTTGTGGTCTCAGATTTCACTGTGCATTAGTTAGCCAGCTTATTTATTTATATATGCTGCAAAGCTGTGGGAAACTATTTGATTTAGTAGCGCTGCCAGCATGAAAGTTTTCGCTATAAAGCACTGCCACTGCTAAAGGGGGGGGGGAGGAAATGCAGTAATTCATCTCAGAAACAGCCTGTTGTTTTAAACCAGTATAAAACAGATACCTGTTTTAGTGTAGGTCTGCCTAGAAGAACATCAGAGCTGGGCACAGAGACAGAAGTGATTTTGCCAATGCTTTTAACACACTCTCCCTGCCCCCTGTCTCTCCCTAGGCGTACATCAGAACGTAGAGGCACAGTCCCAGGCAAGTTGTCAAGTATTTGTGCTCTGATCAGTGCTGACAACAGAATTGTGGGGGGCGGGGGGGGCGGTTTGGGGCATGGCAACCTCTGTGTTACCCTCTGTCCCAGGAGAGCTAGTAAGCAGCACCTGATCTCTTTGGCTACTCTGTGTAAAGTGGAAACAGCAGTGTTGTTTTTAGCACATTGGATCCTCAGCTGGCATGGATTTAATGTCCATGGTTCTCCTCCATAAATTGCAGTACTCCCTAACACACTGGTGTTTCTGTCAAATCCAAAAATCTTTGCTGCAAGCAGCCGCCATCTTCACTCAGTCCCGATAAAATCCAAACAAAGTATCTGCTCAATAACTTTTCCAAACTGGCTGCATCAAACTTTAACCTTTCCAGGGGAGGGTTGCCAAGTCAAACTGGACGTACACAAATAATGAAATATTATTAGAGACTCACCTCCCCCTATGGAATCCTAGCCTACTTTAAGGCAAGTCACGTTGGTATCACCACCACCATTTCCATTTCCCATTGCTGCCTAGGGTGTTTTTTAAGAGAAGGAGAAAGGCGGAGGCAGAGGTAGAAATTTGATAGGGCTTCCTGAAACAAGGCCAGGGCAGTGTGTGATGAGGATTCTGGCCTGCCTTATTTCTACCATTGCAGACAGTGGAAATTTAACTTGCTGGATTGATGGGCACTATTTAAATGGGCACTGTGGGTTAAACCACTGAGCCTAGGGCTTGCCGATCAGAAGGTCGGTGGTTCGAATCCCCGCGATGGGGTGAGCTCCTATTGCTTGGTCCCAGTTCCTGGCCACCTAGCAGTTTAAAAGCACGTCAAAAGTGCAAGTAGATAAATAGGTACCGCTGCTCTGGTTCGCCAGAAGCGGCTTAGTCATGCTGGCCACATGACCCGGAAGCTGTACGCTGGCTCCCTCGGCCAGTAATGCAAGATGAGCCCCGCAAACCCAGAGTTGGACACGACTGAACCTAACGGCCAGGGGTCCCTTTACCTTTTATTTATCCACACTTCCTTGTGTCTTGCTGCTTTCTCCCAGGGAAAACCACTCTTTAGTACTCAATTGGACCAAACAGCAATTTCGGTTTTCTCCAGATTGATGTTTGCTCCTATATGTCACTAAAGGATGGGTTTTCTCTGGGAAAGCAGCCGGGCCAGGGGAAAACCACTCAGACCCATGCCTCAAAAGCATATGTCAAGTGGGAAACCGCTTGGACCCAGGTATTCTAGGCACAGGACAAATATGAGCAAGCCCAGACTCTTGAAGGAGAAGGGGTACGTTGTCCAATGAAGAGAGATGGTGACGTTGCCCCAGGCCCTGGGAATGACAAAGCGCCAAGATATTTCCTGTAATATTCTCTCTGCCTTTAATATTCTCTCTTACTGTGTTTTGGTAAAATTGCAGGCAGATGAAGATGTTGGACAGTGGGTGAAAGACCCTGTGTGAGAGCAGGGGCGGAGCAAGGGGGTGCGTTGGGGGTGGGTCGCCCCATGTGCCACCCTGGGGGGTGACACTCGGCGCCCCCCCCCACGACTCCCAAGCCTACAGTGAACGATGGCCATGGCGGCCAGTCTGGGCTGCCAGCAAAACGGCAAACTCTCCCCCTTTCCCCAGGCTCGCTGTAGGCTTGGGAGGCAGGGGGCGCCATTGCCCCACCACCCAGGAAAAGGCATCGCTCGGTAGCTTGCTCGCTCACCTGCTCGGCGCTTTGCTTCCTTCCCACTCGGGCTGCAGGTGGAGGTGAGGGGTGGGCCAGGGAGGGGCATCAGCGGCCCAAGAGAAGCGTCCCCTCCCACCCCTCCCCTCTGCTCGCAGCCTGAGCAGGCAGGAAGCAAAGCGCTGAGCAGGTGAGCAAGCAAGCCACGGAGTGAGGCTTTTTACCGGGCGGTGGGGCAACGACACCTCCTAAGCAGCCCAGTAAAAAGCCTTGCTCCGTGGCTTGCTCGTGGTTTGCCGGCTCCACCGCCAGCAACCCGCTACGTAGCGCACACGTGCAGCGTTGCTACATAACAACGCATGCATCGTACATAGCGTCGCTGCGCATGTGTGCTACGTAGCAATGCCTCGCCCCTACGTGCTCATCGTGTTTGCTGCTCCAGGTGCCCGAGCGGCTTGCTACGCCTCTGTGTGAGAGGCAGGGAAGGGAGGGTCCCCCAGGATGAGAGGCAGGGGGAGGAAAGAGATGCTCCAAGGCGAGAGATGGGAGGGTGCATCCTTCTCTGTATGGGATAAAAATTAGGATATACTGGTGAGATAGGATTCCTATCTCTCTCTCTCTCTCTCTCGTTTTTTGTTTAGATTACTTTGTTGTTTTATTGTATTGTGAAAAGTCTTAATAAATCTTCATATATAAAAGGTCCACTAACATAAATACATGTAAATATATTTAAATACTTCTCTTCAGTCTTAACTCCTAGGTTGGAAGAGCTGGCTAAATGCAAAACAGTAAATCCACGTTTTAAAGCAGACAGGTGAGGAATAAAGTGACGAGACTTCAGACAAATAAAAACCCACCCTGGATTGAGGGATTTGTTTACAATGACCGAATTAACTCAGTGTGCACATATATGAGAAAGGGAACGGCATGCTAAATCTGGACAACCAATTTTATTATGTTGCAACACAGTTTCAGAGCAAGATTCGCTGTCCTTTAAATCTTTATGTTTTTTTATGCCACCATTCAACGATTTCTCCAGGGTGGTTTACCAAAAGGAATGAAGGAATTAAAATGTAAGTGCAATACTAACTATAAACCACAAAATTATAAAAAAGCAGCATAATACAGCAGGAGGAAAAATGCACCTCAAAAGCTCAGGAGAATCAAAGCCTGGCAGGGCAATAAGTCTGGCGATTGTGCAGTACTGTGATCTCACCATTGTAGGGCCATAGAAGAAGAAGAAGAGGAGTTTGGATTTGATATCCCGCTTTATCACTACCCGAAGGAGTCTCAAAGTGGCTAACATTCTCCTTTCCCTTCCTCCCCCACAACAAACACTCTGTGAGGTGAGTGGGGCTGAGAGACTTCAAAGAAGTGTGACTAGCCCAAGGTCACCCAGCAGCTGCATGTGGAGCAGTGGAGACACGAACCCGGTTCCCCAGATTACGAGTCTACCACTCTTAACCATTACACCACACTGGCTGACAGTATCCAAATCCACACCTAGAATGTGTGCTTTACAGTCCAGGGTTCTTGTGCAGGAGCTGGGGGAGGCTAGAGCAGTGATGGGAGCTGCATACCCTCCAACATTTCTCTGATGAAAATTGATTTTGGTCAGGACCGCATCAGAGGAGAATACCGTTGATCCCTCCTCCCTCCTTGCCTGCTGTGATCTTACAATTATCAGCCCTTCCTGAGGCTGCTATTACCTGTTACCTTACCTGTATTATAAAATGCATGTGCAGTACTGTAGATGCAAATAATCATTTCAAGGCTGCTTCGGACTGGATGCATACCCTCCAGCACTTCTCCTGTGAAAATAGGGACGTCCCATTCCATAATGATCATTTTACCCCACACATCTTACTGGGTTGCCCCAGCCACTCTGGGCAGCTTCCAACTTATATAAAAATGTAATAGAACTTCAAACATTTTAAAAAACCTTCCCTATGCTGTATAGCAGGCATGTCCAACAGGTATATCATGATCTACCGGTAGATCATTGGACGTCTGCTGTAGATCACTAGTAGATCATTGGCTCCCCCCCCCAAAGAAGCTGTATAAACAACTGTGGCTCCCCTTAAAAAAGTTCAACATTTTACCTCCTCCCTGACAAAACTCAACAACTTTGACCCAACCCCCCCCCCCAAAAAATGGGCCTTCATCCTTCCTTAAAAAAGCTCAACAACTTTGACCTGAACCTGGTCAACTTGGGAGTTGGCCACCCCTGCTGTACAGGATTGCCTTCAGGAGTTGGATAGCTCCATCCCCTCTAATATTTCTCCAATGAAAATAGGAACATCCTACCATCCCCTTCAACATGTCTCCAATGGAAATAGGGACATCCTAAGGAAAACAGGACATTCTGGGATCAAATCAGAAACCAGGACAGCTTCTGTCAACAACTTTGTCCAGATTTTCACTCTTGGGAGTATTGCAACCCTACACTTGGAGGGTCTGGAGCTGGGCCCTAAGATGCAACAACTAAACAATGTTGCTTGTCCTTTATCTGTACCAACTGTACAAAAGCCAACAAGAATTCAGTAATCGCAGCCAAAGAAAGCAAATAACATGTAAGCAACATCTGTACACAACTGAAGCGCAGGATCTGCCTTACAGCTATTCAAAGCCCCCAGCCTCAAAATGCAATTGCATCCTGAAAAAATGCAGGCAGGCAACTGCAAAATGCAGTGACACTGTTTGAGTATCGTCAAGGAACACAAGTCTCTTGAGACATTTCCTCCTAGACTTTGGTCTTCTTGCAGAGATAGGGGCCGCAACTACATGATTTCCTCCTCAGCCACCTCCTGCTAAATAGCTGGTGTGTGTCGGAGGAGACCCAGAGAGATCAAATCTTGATGTGGGCCTTATCTGTGCTGTAGGTTGGGGAGATTCTGCACCACTGATCTAGTTCTTTTAAAAGGTGGGGGGGGGAGAGAGCATTTATTTTGCAGGCATTGCAAAACCATGTGGCAAACTGTTCCACAGCCTGTGTATGAACTATTTCCTTTAATATGCCTTACATTTCCTGACATCAATTTTTTTAGATGTCTGAGAGATTTTTTTAAAAAATAAAATATTGTCTCATGCGTTGCTGCCGTTTTCCTTTTGTTGGCAAACCCAGATCCCCCGCTGAATGGTTCGTGACAGAGGCAGCTCTGAGGGCACAGGCATCACCCAGGTTGAAGGAGCTGGCACAGCCTCGGCCTTGCCCAGCTGGCTGGGAATTCCATCGTTCCCCTTATTCTGTGGTATGTAAGTCCTTCACTAGCCTGCCTCATTTTCGGCCCATCTGGCGTGATTGCCCCTAATGCTTCCCTGCGGTTGAGGTTCCACACGATGATGTAGCTGCCCCATGTTGGCTCGCTGCTTACAGACATTTGTGGCAGCCTCATACCCTGCTACTGTAACATTCAAATAAAGCTTCCCTTCCCTCTCTATAGCAGGGGTTGGGAATCTGCAAACCGTGAACCAGATTTGGCCCATGAAGCTGTTCCTCAAAAACCACACCCACCTGCCCCACACCTAGCATGGTCAAGTGCCTCCACTCCACAACATCAGCTGCTGCCATCAGGGAGAGAGACGAGGCGATGTCGCCATGATGAGTCCCCTTCCTGTGCCACAGGTTGGCTACATATGCAGTAGAAATCCACGGAGCAATGAGCAGAAACATTTTTACATGCAGAAATCATCAAATCTTTGCTTCTGATCATTGGCTTTTGGGTTCCCCTCTATATGCTCCAACTTGTGCCCCTCTTCTGTTGACCTTCCTTCCACTCTCAGCTCCCTGCCACCTGCCAAGCTACCCTCATCTTGTCATGCCACTTCCTTCCCGTCCATTCGTTCAATTGGTCCACCACACCACCTCTGCCTCCCCTGTTTCTTGCTTGTGTCCTCTTTGCTGCATGAATATTATTACATTGTCTCTCCCCATCATGATCCTGCTCTCCCTCCTCCAGCCTCTTCTTCATTCTTGAATCCTAATATTATGACAGGGATGGGGTTCTTGTCGCCCTCCAGAAGGTACCAGACTACAACTCCCATCATCCCTGGCCATTGGCCATGGAGGCTGAAGCTGATGGGAGTTGTGTTCTAACCAGATTTGAGTGACATCGGTTCTGTATCCCTGTGACAGAGCATATCTTCAGAGCAGATTGTTCAATGGGTTTAGCAATCATTCTCTGTAGTACTGGTATTAGGGTTGCCATATCTTGAAGAGCAAAAAAGAGGACAGCCCGAGCCGCTGCCAGTCAGAGTGGGGAAAAGAGGTGTGTGGATGCGCCTACACAACCCTACACAAATCCACAGTAGAGTCCCTAAGATGGTTGGATGACATCTTGTATGCCTCCTTCCAGCAACTCCTGCAGCCAAGCTGGTGCCAAACGCATTACTTTGGACCACATCAGCGAGGCCGAGAGGGGGCAGGTCTTGTCATCTGGGCAGCTCAGGACCTCCATACACACTGCCCAGGCTTGCGTCCCAGGGAGGTCATTCGGGTGCTGCTAATGCAACAGTTTGACTTCACCCCCAGAGGCACACTCCATTGTCTCTTAAGAGAAACGGATGCCAACAAACATTGAACCTAGTTGGGCATAATTTTTGGAAAGCTGCTGCAAGGGGAATTTGATTGGCTGCTCCTTCATGCCACCTGCCACCCTCTCTTTGCTTGTGTGCAGTCCTGGTGCAAAGATATAGAGCATCCTTGGAATACAATATCCTTCTCTCTTGTCTTCAGGTGACTCAGGCAGCAAAGAATGCCGTAGCCTCAGAGAGGCTACTTGCTCTAGCCAAGCCAAGGCCACAAGCCAAAGCAGCAAACAGTAAGCCTATCCGTTTCTTGGTTACCTTTCTGAGACAGGTTGAGGGGTTATGCTTTTCCTTGCTATCAACCCCCCTCATTCATTCATTCATTCATTCATTCATTGAATTTCTCTATTGCGTTTATATTGCACCTTTCTCTCCAAGGAGCTCAGGATGGCATATCTGGTTCTCTCCCATCTCGATTACTCCCCACAACAACGCTGTGAGGTAGGGCCAAGAGGAAGCAACTGGCCCAAGGTCACCCAGTGAGCTTCATGGCTGAGTGAGGATTTGAACCCTGGTCTGCCATGTCCTTGTCTGACACTTTAACCATAACACCACATTGACTTTCTTGTCCATTTCCAACTTTTTGTACAAATGTCCCCTATCCCCCCCCCCCAAAAAAAATTTGTTTAGACTGCACCAAAACATCATACTTTGTTCAACTGCTTGGGGAGCTTCCCATTTATGCGGACAGGCGGAGTCCCCCCAACCCCAGGCAACTCCCGAGTGGAATAATGACTCAAGATAACGTGCTATGGGATTAGAATTGGCCACAACTTTATTAAGTTTCAGATGTAGGGAGACCTTGGCTCAGGCATTGGGCGTTTATCCTTCCTAGTCCCTAGCTGGGGATCTGGGAGACTTCAGGGTTATCCAGAATGTGTGGGGATTGGGCTGGCTCTGGAGAACCTATGTTCAAGCAGAGGAGAGCAATGACAGCCTCTCGACGTATGGCCAATGCTTCCCCTCAAGACCCCTTTAATGGGGAACCCTGGGATCACACACACCCCCATTTAGGGAAGATAAAGGTTTCCGCCCAAGGCCTGAAACCACCAAATTTGTGATGTTTTTCTATGGGGAAGCCAAAACCTGCCAATGCAAGAAAACTCATTTCCAGCCCTTCAACAGCGACCATGACATAGCAGCGCCCATGTACCTGTGGAGAAGAGGTTAACCTGCAAAAGAAGGCTTAACTGTGGGAGGGCAGGGTGGGAAAAGCTCTGCAGCCAACTGACAATTCCCAGGTAAGATCCACCCTCTGTTGTGTGGGCAGTGTGGTCCCTCCCCTTACCTGGCCGATCCCCTGGCAACACCTCCCCAGGCGGGATTGGGCAATTGGCTGAGGTAGGCAGAGACCTCCAGGTATCCAGCCTGGGGAGGGCGAAGCCAGCCCGTACTGCCAGGAGCCCCATGGCATCTGGGTCAAGACATTTGTTACTAATTTTAGTAGTAGTAGTAGGAAGAGGGAAGGCAACAATCTCTCTCTGGCCACACCATACATTTAAAGCACTCTGATACCACTTTAAACAGTCATCATGGCTTCCCCCAAAGAATCCTGGGAGCTGTAGTTTATTAAGGATCCCAAGAGTCATTAGGAGCCCCCTAACAGAGCTACATTTCCCAGAGTTCCCTGTGAAGATGGACCGATTTGTAATTCACTCTGTTGATTGTAACTGTGAGGGAAATAGGGGTCTCCTAACAGATCCCACCCCAGCACAATCCAGGTGAGCTATAGCAAGATTGGTATTGGGAGGGTGTCTCCATGGCTCTGCCACCCCACCAGCTCGGCTGCTGCCGCCTAAGGTGAGACATGACAAAGCCAGCCTGCTCTTGGCACTATAATGCAGATGAGATAGCTTAAGTCGTCTCAAAAGGCTGAAAATCTGAGAAGTTTTGCTGATTGTGACCTCACTGCATCTTCAGGAATGTGTTGCTGCCCTTGAATTAAACCCCAATCTAACGCTTCTGGTTTGCTCTTACAGCAAAATCTGGAAAGTAAATCCAAGGAGTGGTTGTTGAATCTGCGAAGTTTGGCAAACTCTCTGAACCTCAGATCTACATCTTAGGCAGTGGCAATCCTTACCAAGTTTCCAAGCCTGCTCTTCAGTATTTACCTAGTCTTCACATTCTTGAAATCAACCATCCTGGGAGAGTAAAGGCAAAGTGGACATTACTTGGCCTTGACATTGACCAACTTGAGGAAGTGATTAAAGTATCTTGCACCCTTCAAATCTGTAAACTGGGAATGATGTTTCATCAGTTTGGGAGGCTCCAGTCTATTGCTTGGTTGAGTAAAATTTTGGGCCCACTATTTCCCTAGGTTGGTGGGGGGGGAGGGGCCTAGTTCTTATCACAACTTGGAGAAGTTCCTATGTGTTGCAGGGTCAACTTTATTTGTTTATCTATTTAATGCTTTGTAAACCACTTCTCCGCCAATGTTTTTCAAGCGGTGCACAACAGAAATATATATTTAAAAATATGAGTGATATTCAGCTAAGTTTTACTCAGAGTAAACTCATTGAAATGAATGGAGCTAACTTAATCTTGTTTATTAATTTCAGTGGGTCTCCTCTGACTAAAACCTAGTTGTGTATCATCTATCTATCTATCTATCTATCTATCTATCTATCTATCTATCAGAAAACTGTAGAGATCTAAAAACATGGATCTTTGTAAGCATCACATTGCAAAAATTCCACATAGTATGTTGTTATCAGTTTGTGGGTGCCTGGAACCCCCACCCCCATCTAATCCCTGGGTGCCACACACTGGATTTAGCATGTTAAAATACAAACCAGGAGCTAGCCTGGTAATGACCCTCTAAAGATGAGTCGTTAGGGGCACAAAGGGAATTGCTCTGTGCCAGAGAGCAAGTGGGAGACGCCCTTTCCTCAACTCATAATTCATTAGAAAGACAAAAGCCTTTGCAGTAGCAGTTTTTTTGAGTTGGAAGGAGAGGGGTTGTATTTGGGATTGCAGTCGGAGATGATGTGGGGTGGAGGAAAAACAGTTGTGTCAGCAAGCTAGAGGGAAAAACCAGCAGTCTGTTAAAATGCAGCAAGCTAAAGAGGAGGATCAGAGCCATGTTTGATCTCTTTTTGAATCCAAGGCTGCAGCAAGGGGAGAAACAGGATCCTCTCGAAGTGTTCATGCCTCAAACCCCTCCATGGCAGGCTCAGGTTGTATATATGTGCAAATAAACCATATATCCTAAAGACACCACATTCTCCACTGTGCCTTATTTCCAAGAAGAAACAGGAACCCTGGGTAAGTGCCTGGAACCCCTAGATTCTCACACCTCTCAGAGACTGGGGTGGTGTGTAACAATATATATATATATAAATCTGAGTCACTCTCCTTTAAATGCTAGGCTTTCAATTGCTGCATCAAAGCAAAAATGCTAGGTGCTTGTCAAAGTGCGAAAGGAAATGGATTCCAACTTTGCCTTTAATTGAGGTGCCTCAGGGTGAGGGAGTTGCTCTCCTCTACTTCTAACACCAGCCATGTAGTGTGGCCAACGCTGTCTTGATAATGAACTCTGGTGTGTGTGTGTGTGTGTGTGTGTGTGTGTGTGTGTGTACGCGCGCTAACCTTTTAAACTGGGGGTTTAACTCTGTGACATAGGGGTCTTTATAAAAAACAACTACCGTACTGAGCTCCATTTGTCATTCATGTTTATGTTTGGAGTTTGGTCCTTCCTATTATAGAATCATAGAGTTGGAAGAGACCACAAGGGCCATCCAGTCCAACCCCCTGCCAAGCAGGAAACACCATCAAAGCATTCCTGACAGATGGCTGTCAAGCCTCTGCTTAAAGACCTCCAAGGAAGGAGACTCCACCACACTCCTTGGCAGCAAATTCCACTGCCGAAGAGCTCTCACTGTCAGGAAGTTCTTCCGAATGTTTAGGTGGAATCTTCTTTCTTGTAGTTTGAATCCATTGCCCCGTGTCCGCTTCTCTGGAGCAGCAGAAAACAACCTTTCTCCTTTCTCTATATGACATCCTTTTATATATTTGAACATGGCTATCATATCACCCTTTAACCTTCTCTTCTCCAGGCTAAACATACCCAGCTCCCTAAGCCGTTATAATGGTTACTCTCAGAAGCTACATGGGACTTGTATTTCTATTTATGGTATATAGTAGTGATGATTCCTCTGTTTGCATCTATACGTATAAATCGGCACGTGCAAATCCTGACCCTCCTCTCTTCAGGCGATGCCATTCCTCTTTTTAGGCAAATTTAAGTGGTCTGTGGAAACTCGGTTGTAATAGCAACCCCCCCTCCCCTTCCCTCTTTATTTTATTGGGTGGATGCAGACAATGAACAAGAAAGAGCTTTTGGATTAGAAAACAACTACAGATGGCATTTCTGCAGGAAACTATCTTGTGGGGCGAGGAGCCTCTTCAACATTTACAACTTGTTCCTTTGTATGCTGCTAGTTCTGCTGCGAAGCAGCTGGCCGATGTCCTGAGGAAGAAAAAACAACAAGTCCCTCTATCAATGGCAGGTTTTAGGCTAGAATGGAAGCAGTTGCCTCCAATGGAACTTTGCCTTTGAGGTGGGATGGTGCCAGGAGTGCTGTGCAATTAAAGGAGGAAAGAATCCCCCCCTCCACCACCCCCGCCCCCTGCTTCTCCTGAGAGTTACAGATACAGAGATAAGTGAGGGATGGTGCAGAGTAGATGATTCACTGGAAGAGATGGGGGAGAACCAGGCTTCAGAAAGGCAATCTGCTAAATAATCTGTCACTCAAGCATTCAAACTGTATAAAATTTTCTCTTGTTTTAGACAGTTCCGATACAAAGGATAGCATTAGAGTAAGATGAACCTTCTTGCCATTATTTTTTTTGAAATATTTTTTATTTGGTTTTACAAGTATATATTCATAACAATACATCCATTCACATTCACATTTACAGATTCCTCCAAATCTCTGGACTTCCCACCTCCCCTCCATGGGTCCTATATTTAAACCTTTTCTGCTGCATCTTTCCCAATAATCTATATTTCATATAACTCCATTGTCTCCATAGTACTTGCTACATTACGAGTGTTATTGCAATCCTGCTAATGTTTTCATTTGATCACAGTGGTCTCCAAGATAAATTACAACACCCCCCCCCCCCCGTTCTTTGTTGAAGTTTTGGTCTTCTTGGTTCCTGAGCTTTCCGTTCAGTTTCGCCATTTCAGCATAGTCCAGCAGTTTAATTTGCCATTCTTCTCTGGTAGGGACTTGGTCTTCTTTCCATCTCTGGGCTAGAAGCATCCGTGTGGCAGTCATTGCATACATAAAAAGTCTTTTCTGCTCCCTTGGAACATCAGCACCTATAATTCCTAATAAAAAAGTCTCTGATTTGTTGTTGTTGTTGTTGTTGTTGTTGTTGTTTGTCAGACCACTCTCCAGCTAATAATTATTATGTCTGGAAGTCCAGAAAAAATGTTGGCCTTGGTAGGTCCCCCCCTCCCCTTTATTAGAAGAAAGTTTTGGTTGCAATCTTATACATGTTTACCTGGGAGTAAGTGCCACTGAAAATAGTACACATGTCTGAGTAAGGTAGACATAAAACTCCCCTGCAACATTTTGTTGTTGTTGTTCTTTTCTGTGGAGAAGTGAAGCAAGGCTCCTTCTGCACAAATGCTCCAGCACTTGGGAACATTTATGTTTTATTAATCTCTTTGAACATTATGCACTGCTTCGCCACCCCACATCAGAACCAGAGTGCACACCACCCCTCCTGTTGCTTTTCTCCATTTCCTCTTCTCCATTACATTTTAATATTTATAATCAGTGCTTTTTTCTAAAAAAAAAAATTTTTAGGGGTGCTCTCATTATCCTACTCATATTGAAATACTGCCCCTCAAGGAAGCTAAACTTAAATTCACAAAATGTTTAGGAGTATGCGTACCCCTGCGTACCCCCAGAAAAAAGCACTGCTTTTAATGCTATTTCTGCAGGATTGGGGCTTCCATAATAATACAGCTATATAGTTTCTTTTGGAAGCCATTGAGATGGTGGTGGTGATTGTCAAATGCCTATACTGTGTTTTTTTAAAAAAGTATTTTTTAATTAAAGATTTTCTTGATTTACAAAGGTGTGTGCAATGTCTCTCTCATATTTTTTCTATGTAACATTTTTACAAGTCAGTTTCGTTTGTTGAGACATTAGGAAGAAAAGGGGGGAAGAGGTGGGCGGGGTGGGGAGATGGGTGGGGTGGGGTGATGATGTTTCTATTTTACTTAATATATGTAGGGTTTGGTGTCAGCGGTTTCTGTTTACTGCAAAAAACAGGCTTTTGAGCCATTTGCAAGTATAACAAATTCCATGAGCATTAAAACATGCATATCCATAATTAAAATATGCAATAATGTACTCACATCAACACAACGCAGTAATTAAAACAGGAGCCTCGAGTTGAGAGAGCAAGGTGTGCTTTCAAAAGCTGGCAGAATAGCAATACAGATGACATCTCTCATGTTTCAGTAAGGAATACATTCCGTAACACTGATGCCAGCAGTGAAAAGGCTTGTTTCTGGGATCACCACAAGCTCATATAGACAAGATTAAGGATGCTCTCAGTTAACACAATTGTGATGGAGGAGGCAGTCTCCCAGGTATCCAGAGGACAAGCCACTGATATTTTTCTATGTCTTCCATTTGCATTGTGTTCTATGACCTCGCTTCATTATCAAGTTAGCAGCAGCCCTTCCCTGCTCCTTGCTATGAATGTTGGAGTAGGGATCTTATGGCCTTCATGCTAATTTACCATTCACTGCAGATTAATCATTTAATAAAGTTGTGTTCCATTCTTCATTTGCCATCAATCATGCTCACACAGCTCAATGCATATTTAGACAAACTCATTTGCTCCATTGTCATCAGCCTCCTACAGCTGGGTCCCTGCATTTACCCAACAATTATGAATATGTATGAGACCATTAATTAATGTCCACCTATTGAACTAGAAAGTCAAGTGAGCTGTCAAAGAATTATCGCCAAGTGAGGGATGACATGTTAAAGATGCACTAATTTCTTTGACTCTAGGCATATTGCCAATGGATTCAGGAGCAGCTATAATGACTCTTTCATTCCTTTACTCTGACCTGCGACCCCCCCTTGAAACGCAACAGACCCATTTAGAAAAATGTCTCATATTCTCCAGGTAGCCTTTGTTCATGGAGATCCACAGGGCTTTTCCGTGACTTTTCAGATTATTAATTATGACAAAAGATGTCGAATAAAGCTGCAGTCCTTTGCCAAATGTCAATAAGGCAAGATAATAATGGAGGTTTTGGAATGATTACTGGAGTTGATAAACAGGCACGCAGACTTCCACCTAGAAGGCTTTCCAAATAATGTTTATTCATGAATTAGAGTGCTCTTAATTCAGAAAAGCTGCCATTATTATTTTATGCATTGAAAGTTTTTGTTTGCTCCGCAGTATTGATTTTTGTTTTGATGAATAGGGGAGGGGCCATGGCTCAGCAGCTAGAGAATATGCTTCTGGTGTAGTTAGCCCTGCGTTTCTTTATATGCATCTGTCATGCCTGTGCCTCAGAGTTCTACTGTTGGCCTGAGGTGGGCTCTGATTGAGACGATGCACCAGTCAGTCCCACTCAAGGGAAAGCCCTCAGCACCCACCATTTTTGCATTGCTGTGGCCTGAAATTGGGGCTCTTCCCTCGTCTTTGGAATCTGATTCCACTGCAACCTCTTCTGCTCCACAACCTTGCAGCCTGCAGAATAGGCTACAGGTGTTTTAAATACGGCAAACAGCTCTCTCATAGGGATGGAGCCACTGCAGACTTTTTTAAGGCTTCAGATGAGCCAAACTCAGTTGGGAGCTGTCCAGGGTCCTGATTTGCCTCAGACCTGAGCTGGAAGCCAGTGTGCTATTTGCTTCCACTTTCTCCAGCCCCAGAAGTATCTCTGGTTAAAAGGTAACATTTCTGGGAAAGAGCTTGGCTCAGAGCACTGGGGAGAAGTGAAAACAGGCAGTGTGAGCACTCCTATCTTGTCCGAGAGCCCCAGAGACAGGAGGAGAGCCAGAATCCTCTGGAAGCCACTTGCTGGGAACCGAAGAAAGACTACTTCATGCAGCCCATAGTGAAACCGTGCCATTTGACGCAATAAGAAGTGGTGACAGTCACAATTCACGGAAGATAAGGCTATCAATGGATATTAGTCATAATGACAATATGTCACCTCCAGGATCAGAGGCCTCTAAATATCAGTTTCTGGGGAACAACAGCTGGAGAGGGCATCATATCTTCATGTCTTGCGTCTGGGCTTTCCCTCCAACAGTTAGTTGGCCACAGTGAGAAAAAAGAATGCTGGTCTAGATAGGTCTTTGATTGTTATGTCAAGAGGTCAAGGAGGAGGGGCTTTCTATGGCGGTTAAGTCAGGACATGAGTGGAACAGCACCTTGCCCACCTGTAACTCCAGCAACTAGTATGCAGAAGCATTTTGCCTCTGACAGTGGAGGTAGAACATAACCACCATAGCTAGCAGCCATGGGAGTCTTGTCCTCCGTGAATTTGTCTAATTCTGTTTTAAAGCCATCCAAGTTGGTGGCTATCATTGCCTCCCCTGGGAGCGAGTTCCATCGTTTCACTGTGTGTTGCATCAAGAAGTATTTTATCTGTCCTGAATTTTTCAACATGCATCTTCATCAGATGTCCATGCATTCTAGTGTTAGGAGAAAAGGAAGGCCCAAAGTGCTCCATGTTCACCTTCTTACCAAAGTTTGTACTGAGTGGACCAGTATAAGTTTGTGCGCTTGTGGTTACAGCAATCTTCCTCAGCCTGGTGTTCAAACATTTTGGACTACAATTCCCATCAGCTCCAGACAACATGGCTAGTGATCAGGGATGGTGGGAGTTTTAATCCAGAATGTCTGGAAGGTCCAAGGTTAGGGAGGGCTAGATTAGAAGATGGGACTAGGATCTCGAGAAGGCGGTCGTTCTTCAGTCTCAATTGACATGCTGCTACCTGACTCACTCCCAAGAGACGCACACATTCAAACATCCTTTGCTCTTCCAGTCACCAACCTATTTTACCAAGCACTCAGGAAGTGAGACAGCTTGTCAAAGCTGCATCAAATTTTCATAGCTGACAAGTTCTATTTCCAGACTCAGCATGCTTCTTTGGGGGAGAGAGAGGAGGGGAAGAAGGAAACAGTAAGATGAAACCCTATTGTGAAAATAAACAACTATCTGCACAAGGCTGCATGTCTAACAGGGGTGGCTTGACTGGGGTGGGGTGGGGGGTGGGGATAAATTGTTTTTACATCCAATTTGCACATCAGTCATTTGATCCAAGAACGGAGTCCAAAATAGTAACTGGACAGACGGGCAGAACTCCGGGGATTCGATCTTGCAGTCATTTCTCAGGCAAAATTGTCACAGGCAGGCTATCTTTTATGAAGAGTAAGTGATATCCACAGACAACGAACCCATCAGCACCTGCTATGACAACATTAAAACAAAACAAAACACTGCACAGCCACGGTGGGGGGAAAAATATTATTTACTTAGCACTAAGTCGTTTTTTATTTGCATCTTTTTGTTGTTTAGAACATAAGGAAAGCCCTGCTGGGTGAGACCAAGGGTCTGCCTGCTTCAGCATCCTGTCTCTGCAAGTGACCCAGCAGATCCCTATGGGAAGCCAGCAAGCAGGATATAAACACAAGAAGGCTCGCCTTTTGAAAAGCCCTGTGAAGCCAACCTTTACGATTCCTTCTTTACTTTGGCCACAGCCCCGAGAAATGTCACATAACCCGTAAGAAACAAACAGTCTCCAAAAATTGAATAGTACCACTTTGTGCAGCCACACCTTTGGACTTTTTTTTTTTTGTAAATCTAGTCTTTAATAATACTAACCAGACTTTTCCTGGTAAGAGAAAATCTGCATCAACAAGCGGGGAAGCTTTGGAGGCATACAACTCATACATGATGCTGTGCAGATTCCACCAACACCAACACTGCCCCCCACCCCTCCCAAAAAGAGTGCCTGGGACACTGCAAATATGCTGTAAATGGTTGGAAGTGCCCCTGCTTCAGAGTAGATATGCGCAGGATTCTGCTGTAAAGATTGTAGCCCTAAAAACAGTAAAACTTTTTTTTAAAATGGCATTTTTAAAAAATCAAGAAGTTAAACAACGTTCTGTTTGCATGCTTAGCTTTACATATTTTAAATGCACTCATAAGGAATCAATAATTTAGGCATTCACCTTTGCTGTACTGTTTTTGGTGGCTGCTAAAACCCTTTTAGGGATGCGGATGGCACTGTGGGTTAAACCACAGAGCCTAGGGCTTGCCGATCAGGAGGTCGGCGGTTCAAATCCCCACAACAGGGTGAGCTCCTGTTGCTCGGACCCTGCTCTGGCCAACCTAGCAGTTTGAAAGCACGTCAAAGTGCAAGTAGATAAATAGGCACCGCTCTGGCGGGAAGGTAAACGGCGTTTCCATGCATTGCTCTGGTTCGCCAGAAGCGGTTTAGTCATGCTGGCCACATGACCCGGAAGCTGTACGCCGGCTCCCTCGGCCAGTAAAGCGAGATGAGCGCCGCAACCCCAGAGTCGTCCGTGACTGGACTTAATGATCAGGGGTCCTTTTACCTTTACCTTTACCTAAAACTCTTTTTGTTTAGACAAGCCAGCCCAGATATGTAAAGCTGACTTGTATTTTAATATGTGATATTATTTTATAATGCAGATTTCAACTGATGAGTTCATTTATATTTTGTAAAAACATATATAATTTTTAAACTCTCCCTTCTATCAATAATTTTAATGTGTCTCTTATTTTATGAATTTTGCTCATAGGTTTTTACTATTAATAAAAATAAAATAAATAATGGATCAGGAGCCAGACAGTTTGTATCATTGAACTATAATTTCTTTTTTCACCCCTTGTCCTTTCCAAAGCTTTTAGCAAGAAATTCTCTATCTTGGGTGACATTGCCAGAATAAATTATAAGATGGCTATAGATTTGGAGGGAATCCTGGAATGCTGCATAAAGTCATAAAATTAATTTTCTCGGAGCTGTAGAGAGGCCCATTAGATTTATATTGATCACAAGCTCACTGGCTGATTTCCAAAATACATACATCTTCTTCCCTTCACTCCCTGCCAAGGGTTATGGAGCAGCAATTAACGCTCTTCGCCTTAATGTGAAATTGGATTTAAATAGCCAGAGTGGTCTTCTGCCCTGAGAATGACAATTAATTATATGGCTCAGCAATACATAATTTGCTGGGATATCTGCAATTTATAGCTTCACAGACATAACTCTTGCAGAGTGTCAATATTAAGAAGACAGTTTGGATGATAAACAGAGGACGCTTAATATAATCTAACCCACAGAAATCTATTGCATACTAAATGATTCCCCCCCCTCACCCGCACCAGAAAGGATTTCTGCCGTTATTCTTTTAGCATGCCTATGGGAAAATGTAATGAGTCTGGGAATCTGATTAATATACCCTTCCTTCTGAAAGGTAGGCAAAGAAATCATTATGCTGGAAGTTGGTATCAATGGCGCCTCTGACCACACATTAAATTGTGTAGAGACGCCCTTCTGGTTCGGGTGGTGCTGTGCAGGGCCCTAGTGTGTGTGTTCGGGGAGCTGCCAGGGCGATTGCCCCGGGCACATTTTCCTGGGGGATGCGCTGCTCAGGCCACCCTTCCTGATCAAATCCCCAGCCTCACAAAGTGGTTTGGGAAGGGTGGCATGAGAAGGACATAACAGCCACGTGCCCTTTGAGCCTAGCCCCTTGAGGGTGAGGCTGGAATCGAAGGGTGCATGGTATCCTTCTCACACACCTCTCCCCGAGCTGCTTTGTGTGGGGCCTTGCACTGCTTTGTGTAGTAATAATAATAATAATAATATTTATTATTTGTACCCCGCCCATCTGGCTGGATTTCCCCAGCCACTCTGGGCGGCTTCCAACAAAAATCAGATACAAAAATATCACCCATTAAAAACTTCCCTGAAAAGGGCTGCCTTCAGGTATTTTCTGAATGTCAGGTAGTTGTTTATCTCCTTGACCTGTGATGGGAGGGCGTTCCACAGGGCGGGCGCCACTACCGAGAAGGCCCTCTGCCTGGTTCCCTGTAGTGAGGGAACCAACAGAACTGACTGCTTAGGGACCTCTGTCTTAGGGACCTTCTGTCTGTAGCTTGGAGCTGTCTAGTCCAATTCTATTTAAAAAAACAAAACAAAACAAAAAAACAAATCTGGTTTAAAGACAGAGGTCCCTAAGCAGGAGGAGCAGGAGTTTTGGCGTCACAGCTGGACCTCAGACTGAGCCGGTGCTCAAGCCACTTGCTCACAGTCTTCCCCAAGATGGTGAGAGGTATTGTGTTTCTATGTAAATTATAGTCATTCTTTCTAAATTTCCACCAATGTCTATAAATTAAAGGTAAAGGTAAAGGTACCCCTGACAGTTAAGTCCAGTCGCAGACGACTCAAGGGTTGCATGCTCACCTCACTCTATAGGCTGAGGGAGCTGGCGTTTCTCCGCAGACAGCTTCCGGGTCATGTGGCCAGCATGACTAAGCCGCTTCTGGCGAACCACAGCAGCGCATGGAAACGCTGTTTATCTTCCCGCCGGAGCGGTACTTATTTATCTACTTGCACTTTGACGTGCTTTCGAACTGCTAGGTGGGCAGGAGCTGGGACCGAGCAAGTGGAGCTCACCCCGTCGTGGGGATTCGAACTGCCAACCTTCCAACTGGCAAGTCCTAGGCTCTGTGGTTTAACCCACAGCACCATAGCTTTTGCAAATTCCATGCCAATCTCTGGGTTGTATCCAATGCTGCTGTTCTGTTGAGATGACAGATGTTTTGCTTGCACCATGGGGCATCCCACTCCTCTCTTATATCCTGCAGCCCTCCAGGCACCCTCAAAAATCTTCTCCAGAGGGTTGGATGACTCTCTGGAGCAGAGGAGAGGCCCTGCTGCACAGCATTGGATGCAGTCCGTGGTTTTCTTTTCATTCTCTTTTTTTTTTGGTTATGTTTAAGTGGTCCGTAGGTGTGGGTGTGTAGAACTGTCTGAGGCCGAGCTTGCCAAACCCATTCCTTTGTCTAGGTGATGGCTTTGGTTGGCCAGTTAAACCCCATCATTAGCATAACCAAATGAGTTGCTCTGTGCCATAGTACAAATGTGTGCTCCCCTCTGCCATCTAGCTGCTAGGTAGGGGAACAATAGCCTGAATTTGGGGAGTGAGCAGAGCTGGAAACTGGAGCTTGCTCTGTGCTGGATCCAAAGCTGCCACTAATGGGGAAGCAATATCTTTTGGGGTGTTAATGCAAGGAACCCCTCCCAGGCAGAGGTTGCATATATGTGTAACTAAAACCATATATCCTAAAGAAACTGGCATGGCGTGTAACAATATATTAGGCAACATTGCGTAGGGAAATGTGCACAATTTGCATTAAAATGACGAATTCTCACGAGGTCTTAAACTTTTTCACAAAGTGATGTTGAAATGTGGAGAAGTGAACTGAAGACAGGGAAAATGGGGAACAGCAAGAAAACTCTCCCTGTCATATTCAGCACCCATCCCTAGTTGTAAGGCACCTTTTATGAGTGAAAAGGTTGGCTATGAAGAAACAGACACACGGAGGGTGGGTGGCTGCAATTCACTTTCCCCCTTCCCCAACATGAATTCATGGAACATCTGGAGGGAGCAGGGGCAATTCCTCAATGTAATGCTCTCTCTGACTGAAAGTGGGGGGGGGGAAGGAGGGAGAGAGCAATATTTTAGCTCCCTTCCTGCATTCGGAAGAATGAAATATTCTGCTGTGCAGAGTCAGCCATCCAATTTAGGACTAAATCACTACTTTGCAAAGGCCAATGAAGTAATAAATGATATTCAATACCAATTTTTCATTCAGTTGGCTGAAATACCCAGCTACTCAGAGAGAAACTGCTGAATATGTCCATAAATTATGTTCATTTGGAGTCAGATAGATATTTTAGCACTCCTTTGCAAGAGACAAGGCATGGTGACTGCGGTTTCATTTCAGAAGGTTTTTCCTCTGGCATATTATGTCTAGCCCAGCCCAGTTTTAAGGCCGTATAATTTCTACCGGTAATTAGAATTAAGAGGGAGGCAGTGATGTGGCCACTCTTGGAGGAAAAATCCAACCCTTTATGCCCATTACTGCCCAATCATCAGCACACTTTTCTTGGGCAAGGTAGAGGCGTGTTGAATTTCTGAAAGAGAAACAATCTGTTTCACATTAATGCTCCTATCCTAAAAACCTATTTTCTTTCATTTAGTCTATTGATTTTGATGGAGTTCATTCTTCAGACCGCCATTTCCTAACTGATTATTCAATTATGGGGAGGGTGAGCTACTTGCCTGGTAGGACATTAGCTGTCCCTTCCCCTGTGCTGCCAGGAGTGCTACTCCTTTGCAGAGGATAGTTTTCTATTAGGTGGATTTCAACCATCAGAAGGGAGAACAGGAAGGGGCTTGAAGTGACCTGTCAACAGTAAGTACCTAAGCAGACAGCCAACAGAGCAGGTCGCAGTCTCCCCCTCTATTTAAATTATAGCAGTTCCCCCCCTTTGAAATTTCTATACAGTCATACCTCATGTTGGTCTGCTTGAGGTTACGTGTTTTCGTGTTGTGTCTCACGGCAACCCGGAAGTACCGGAATGGGTTACTTCCAGGTTTCACCGCTTGCGCATGCACAGAAGCGCTGAATCGCGCAGAGCGCAGATGCAGCGCTTCAGCTTGCGTCAGTTCCACTGTTGTTGTTGTTCAGTCATTCAGTCGTGTCCGACTCTTCGTGACCCCATGGACCAGAGCACGCCAGGCACGCCTATCCTTCACTGCCTCCCGCAGTTTGGCCAAACTCATGTTAGTAGCTTCGAGAACACTGTCCAACCATCTCATCCTCTGTCGTCCCCTTCTCCTTGTGCCCTCCATCTTTCCCAACATCAGGGTCTTTTCCAGGGAGTCTTCTCTTCTCATGAGGTGGCCAAAGTACTGGAGCCTCAACTTCAGGATCTGTCCTTCTAGTGAGCACTCAGGGCCAATTTCCTTGAGAATGGATAGGTTTGATCTTCTTGCAGTCCATGGGACTCTCAGGAGTCTCCTCCAGTACCATAATTCAAAAGCATCAATTCTTCGGCGATCAGCCTTCTTGATGGTCCAGCTCTCACTTCCGTACATTACTACTGGGAAAACCATAGCTTTAACTATACGTACCTTTGTCGGCAAGGTGATGTCTTTGCTTTTTTAAGATGCTGTCTAGGTTTGTCATTGCTTTTCTCCCAAGAAGCAGGCGTCTTCTAATTTCGTGACTGCTGTCACCATCTGCAGTGATCATGGAACCCAAGAAAGTGAAATCTCTCACTGGACAAAAACTCCATGGACAAAAACTCCATGGACAAAGACAACAGTTCCACTGTACATACATATTAATTCACAAATGCAAACTTTATGCAAATTTGGGCTCTCTTTTTGACCTCTTTCCAGTGATGCATTTCCTCTTTTTCAGCAATGCCCAAGTCAGTACAGTCGTACCTTGGAAGTCAAACGGAGTCTGTTCCGGAAGTCCGTTCGACTTCCAAAATGTTTGGAAACCAAAGCCTGGCTTCTGATTGGCTGCAGGAAGTTCCTGCAGCCAATAGGAAGCCGCAGAAGCCCCGTCGGACATTCAGCTTCCAAAAATGGTTCACAAACCGCAGTCAGGAACCAAAACATTTGAGAACTAAGCTGTTCGAAAATCAAGGTATGACTGTATATGTAAAGTTCCATTCAATGGCGGAGGAAGAGGGGTGTGGGGGCTGTGGTCTGCCCCAGGTGTCACGACTGGGGTGGTGGTGACAAAATGAGGGTTTTTTAAAAAATGGGCTCACGAAACTTTTTAGGAGTGACATGGTGGCTTAGGCACCTGCAGGTTCCGCGCTCCCTGAAACAGCAGTGTAGGAGTTATGGTAGGTCTGCCTACTGCTTCTTCCTTAGCCACCCTACAGCTGAGGGGGAGGCCGAGGAGAGGCTCCAAACGTTGGAGAGGCTTGCCCTGCCCCCATGTGCAGATCGCCCTGCCCCATGGGTGGCTCACCTTGCCCCCGGCTGCAGGACATGCCCCCGCTCCAGGCACCCGAGTGGCTAGCTACAACACTGGTTCCATTCAGATGTTGTTTCCTGCAACAGTGACAGAAATCAAGCTGCAATTGCAGATAAACTTACCTAGGAGCAAATGGGAATTCAAAAATCTGCAATTTGTCTAGCTTATGTGTTTGCTCATCTATTGCAGAAAGGCCATCTTTCCATAGCTATTGCTATAAAACAGATAATCTTTCTTTCTGTCATCTATCCAACTGTATAGATGTATGTGTGCACTTCTTTATGATAATGAATCTGCAGCCTCCCAGTCTCTTTTTGCATCCTGGCAGACTGAAGACATGGAGACATCTGTGCCTGAAGAATATTTGCAAATGAGAAAGAACTGGTGAGTTGTTGCACTTTCCCCAAATGCTTCTCTATTTTTTCCTTCTTCTATTATTAGAAGTCTGTCATCTTCAATGAGCTGTCTTTTCACTATTTTTATTCAGAGCCGTCAGAATGTCCCCATTGTGTTTGATAGTTTCAATTTCCTCATTTTTGGTACTTGATTGCTGTGTACTAACAACTGAATTATCTAGTTACAGGTAGGTAGCCGTGTTGGTCTGCCATAGTCAAAATAAAATAAAATAAAATAAAATTCCTTCCAGTAGCACCTTAGAGACCAACTAAGTTTGTTCTTGGTATGAGCTTTTGTGTGCATGCACACTTCTTCAGATACCAACTGAATTATCTGTTATGTTTGTGGGGGGGGGTCCCCCCACACCTGCCCTTTTTGCTATTCTATTGAGAGCAGTCCTATTCTGTACCTCTCCTTCTTGTCCTTGGTTTCAATGGTATAGTTAGGTCATTTGAGACCCTGGACTTACCGGTAATCATAATGTGTATTACTTTAGTTGTGAAGCACAAAATCATCATCCCATCCTTTACAACCGCTTCTACATTCCTGATGCATTAGGAGCAAAATAACAAGAAATAGTTTGCCAAGCCTCACTCAAATAAATAAATTGATGCCCTGAGCATGTGCAGGTCTCACATGTTAAGTTCACTCAAAACCATAGCACCATCATTGTTACTAGAACAAAACAGGGGTTGCATCTGAGGCCCTGATGCTAAACACTTACTTGGGAATAAACACTTCCTTGGGAATAAGCATCATTGTATTGTAGAAAAGCCGAAGGTGCCCAAAAATTAAATAAATTAAAAAGAGAATATAATTGGAAAGGGGAGAAAATCCCAACAATTGAGGATTGGCAGATTAAATTAGTAGAATATATGAATTTAGCAAAGATGACAGCAGCGATTAGAAATGTCCCAAAACAAAAAATCAAAAGCGAGTGGAAATATGTGGAGGATTACTTGATTAAAGAAGGTATAAAAACGGAATTGGTTATTTGTCTAGAGACACATAAGGGAATATATAGATGGATAAAATATTATATGATAGATTGATGCATTTTGCTAATGGTTGTATTGTATGGTGAGGAAAAGTAAGAAATGTTAAAACGTAGAGGGAAACGATATACAAATGACGGGGAGTCATTGTTTTTGTTTTTGTTTTTTTTGCTGTTTTTTGGGGGGGTTGGTTATCTTTTTTTCCTTGTGATTGTGATTGTGTTTGTATTGTATGATTTGTATTTTTCTTTGTTGTATATTTGTGTGTGAGTGTATTTTTTAAAAAATATTTTGAAATAAAGATTATTTATATTCTAAAAAAGGAATAAATAAAAAATTAAAAAGAGAATATAAAATAAGCACCCATAACCATGTATACAACTGATCAGCCACACCCCGACCACTACTCTCTCTCTTTCTTTTCTCTTTCTCTCTCTCTCTCACAAAAAGAATTTGAACAAAAGTATGCTATGTTGACCAGTGTGCCAGACAAATATCATGCTTCCCCCCCTTTTTTAATATAGTTACAAAGTTGGTGGACCAGGGTAATGCTGTGGATGTGGTATATCTTGATTTCGGTAAGACTTTTTGACAAAGTCTCCCATGATATTCTAGTGGAGAAGCTGGAAAAAATGTGGGCTGGACAAGATAACTATTAAGTGGATTTGTAGCTGGTTAACTGACTGAACCCAAAAAGCGCCCACTCATTACCCTGGAAAAACATGACAAGTTGGGTGCTGCAGCATCCTGCCCATTGTTGTTCAGCATCTGTATAAATGAATTGGATGAAGGAATTTAGGGGGTTCTCATCAGATTTTCAGATGTCACAAAACTGGGAGGGGTAGCTAATGCTGCAGAAGACAAGGGTCTGGATTCAACATGACCTTAACAGATTGGAGAACTGAGCCCAAACTAACAAAATGAATTTCAATAGGGACAAATGTAAGGTTCTACAGTTAGGCAGGAATAACCAGCTGCACAAATATAAGATGGGGTTCTATCAATGTCTATAAATTAGCACGTGCAAATTTTATGCCGATCTCTGGATTGCATAGAATCATTCCATCCAACTCAGTATTGTCCACACTTCTCCCTGTCCGAGAATCCTAAAATCCTAAAATTGTAAAGTTGGAAGGGACCCTGAGGATCACCTAGTCCAACCCCCTGCAATGCAGGAATATACAGCTGCCACATATGGCCAGGGCCGGATTTGGGTTTGATGAGGCCCTAAGCTACTGAAGGTAGTGGGGCCCTTTATACAGTGGTACCTCTGGTTACGAACGGGATCTGTTCCGTAGCTCCATTCGTAACCTAAAAGGTCCGCAACTTGAAGTGCCATGTCTGCGCATGTGCGTGATGCGATTCGGCGCTTATGCGCATGCACGTGATGTCATTTTGCATGTCTGCACATGCACAAACCGCCGAACCTGGAAGTAACCCGTTCCGGTACTTCCGGGTTCGGTGGGTCCGTAACCCATGACAAACGCAACATGCAGAGTTCGTAACACGAGCTACGACTGTATGTCCAGCTGTCCTTTGTCAACAACAAATTGTCGCTATTTTGTGTGTGTTGAATATATGCTATATGTGGGGCCCATTACTTACATCATAGGAGCCTACAAAACACAAAACACTGTTGCTGTATGAAGGTTTTATTTTATTTTATTTGTTTTTTTTATCTTATATTTTGGAAATGTGCATCCAATTTTTCCCTTATCCTTACAAGACCTCTTTAAACTGACTGCTGTGGACTTGATGTGCATTTGTGACTGCTCACAGGAGACAGTGCCCTCCCTTCTGCACTCACATCTCCGTGGTCCATCAGTGTTTCGGAAGAATTTGAGGAAAGCCTGCTGTTCTGCTCTCCAGGGAGGAGGAAGAAGTGAAGGTTGGATGCTCTCTCATCTCCATAATTAATATTAATCACCCATAGCCATGAGAATCTGCTCCTACCTCAAGGTTAGAGGGGGAAAGGAGAAGCTGGTTGCAGTGCACTTAGTGTATTCTGCTTAGTTATTTCCCTTCTGAATCCCTTCCCCGTGAATCATCCCAAAGAGATGAACGATAAAATGGCTGCAATAAAAACCTATCTGAATGCAATTTCCAGTCCAATGCAGATACAAGCCAGGATAAAAATATCCATTAAAAAGGCTAGTTGGAAATGGAAGATCGTGGAAAAGGAAGATTTTTGACAGGTGCCAAGAGAGGATAGAGGCAGCACCTGCCTGATATGTAATGGGAAGGAGTTGCAATAGTTAGAGGCCACACACACTAAAGGCCTGGTATCTAATGGTTGGAGATGCGATCTGATCTTACTCTCTGAATCGGATCTTGTCGGATGTGTGGAAAATCCGAAGAGAGATTTTGCTGAGAGCCAGTGTGGTGTAGTGGTTAAGAGCGGTAGACTCGTAATCTGGTGAACCGGGTTCGCTTCCCCGCTCCTCCACATGCAGCTGCTGGGTGACCTTGGGCTAGTCACACTTCTCTGAAGTCTCTCAGCCCCACTCACCTCACAGAGTGTTTGTTGTGGGGGAGGAAGGGGAAGGAGAATGTTAGCCGCTTTGAGACTCCTTCGGGTAGTGAAAAGCGGGATATCAAAGCCAAACTCTTGCTTAACTGAGCTTCAGTTCAGTGGGTGAACTTTTTTTGCAAGACACAGCTGTGGAACAACGAGTAAATCTCTCAGACCTGGTGGAATTAAACAGCGCACAATATGATCAAAATGTGAGTCAAGTGTGGATGAGCCTTTAATCACTCCACAGGTGCCAAGCAAGCCCCCCAGGGAAACAGCTATATTAAAATCTGCCTGCCTGCTTTTCAGGAACTGGTGCCAGTTATTGACATTATGTTGGAGAATACGGTTAATGTGTGCACTCTGCAATAACTCTGATCTGTCCCCCGTGTATGCGGTGTTGGCAGCTATATGCCAGCAGCTGGGAACATACGGTAATTGCTGCTCATATATACATATTAGGCCCAAACCTCCTGCTTGGCTTTGCTGTGCCTTGCTCTGATATGCCAAGCCTTGTGCCACTCTTACCCAGCAGCAAAAGCCACAACATAAATCAGCCATAATTTGTGCACAATATTTTAGCTTAGGGAAGTGATTCATTATGACCTAGAAGCAGTACGGGAACACCATCTGTCTGTTGGTTCAGGTTGTGATGGAATATAAAGGGAGTTCTCCAGAGACTCATTCAGCAACTGGGACGACGCCTGTAATTTCATATTCTGGTTTCCTTTGCTACTGATCCACCTGATTGCATCAGAGATGCTGTCCTCCAACCCTATGAACAGGAGTAGGAGGTGCTATCACTATTTTATGGGAAAGATTCAAGCATATACCTGAAATTGAGGTTTGAGAGATTAAAGTGCCCTGTCACCCTAACACAACAAATCCGCTTAAAACAATCACACAACAGATTTTGGAGGTGGGGAAATGCACTGGAAAGTGTGGGGTGAACAAATGATTAACAGGGTTTGAGCCCCACATTGGGGAAAAGATTCCTGCATTGCAGGAGGTTGGGCTAGATGACCCTTGTGACCACTTCCAACTCTGATTCTGTGATTCTATATAGACACCTCCACAAGCAAATTAGAACAAGTACTTGATAAAGACCTGACCTAGTCTCACATCTGCATAAGTTTTGAGCAAGCAAATCAGGGTGAACACTGGTGATGTTTCTTCCTGGACTGAATGGAGGATAGAAAGGGATGAATGAGCAACCTGTTGCTCCACTCATTTGTACTTTTGGCCATTCCCACCTCTGGCATGTGGCCCCCAGAAGGTTACCCAGTTGGAAATACGCCCCTGGATTAAATGTATATCCAACGTCCCTCCATAAATCTCTGCTCTTCTTTTTAACAGATGAAACCAGTTTAAAAGGGAAGGGCAACTCCACTTTGGGATGCTGCTCAGGCCATGACAGACGGTGTTGGCTCCAGGCTTTGGAGCACTCTTGAGCACAGAGCAGGGCCTCAGATACTGAGCTGAAAATTTGGGCAGATTTCTTCCTGCTGAGCTGCTTTTAAAGATACAAGAGCTCAGATAAAACCATAAGAAGAGCCTGCTGGATTAGGCCAGTGGTCCATCTAGTACAATATCCTGTTCTCACCATGGCCAACTAGATGCCTATGGAAAGCCCCCAAGCAGTGGCTGAACGTAACAGCACTCTCCGCTCTGGCCATTTCCAGCGACTGGAATTCAGAAGCATGTTGCCTCCAACAGTGGAGACAGAATATAACCATCAAGGTTAGTAGTCATTGATAGTGTTGTGAGTTTATGGGTGCTAGATACCCTAAATTCCTAGATTCAGCAAATGTTAGAATTTCATCAATGCTTGGAGTATTAAAATATAAGCCAGATCAGCTTCCTGTGTCAGGAAATCACCTGGGAGACGAGCAATTGAAAAAGACAAAGAGAAGGTAATGAGCCATTAGGAAAGCCAAAGAGAGCGGTGTCTGTGCCAGATGACAAATGGGAGAGGGGCCCCCTCTCAATTCAGAGTTTAGTTTGGAAGACAAGCAGAGTTTAGAAATAGAGTTTCAGATTTGGCTATGAGGTGACCTAGGGGGGAAAGATCGCAGCCTGTAAAAGTCAGCAAGTTGTAGAGAGTTAGAGCCATGGTAGGTGCCTGCAGCAATGGGAGAAGCAAGACCTTCCTGGAGTGTCAACCCCTCCATCATAGTCTCAGGTTGTATATATGTGTAAATAAGCCATATATCATAAAGACACCGCAGTCTCCACTGTGCCTTATTCCCCAAAGGAAACACGGACCCTGGGCAAGTGCACCTGGAACCCCTGGAATCTCACAATGTTTGGAGATTGGGGTGGCATGCAACACTAGCCTTTTTTGACATGAACTTGTCTAATTATCTTCTGAATTGTGGAGATGGCAATGGTACCCAGCAGTTGCTTATCCAGGGTTGGGCAACTTGTGGCTGCCCATGACCCCTGGCCACTGGCTATGCTGCCTAGGACTGATGGGAATTAGGAGCCCATCAACATCCGGAAGGCCACAGATTGCCCACCTCTGGCTTATATGTTTGCTGTAGTCACCTTTAATAAATGTATGTGCTGTACTATGTTCCAGCTACTGGTACACATGGAATTACACATGGAATTGTATCCTGTTTAGCAATAAGTGAGTGATGCAGCTGCTACTCTTCTGATTCCATTTGAACAAGGAAGTCATTTGGAAGCAATGACACACAGAACACAAACCACAGACGAAAGACTTCTATATTGAGGCAACTTCCACGCCAGGAAGATGCCCTCATAATGTGGCTAATGGGTCTTTTGAACAGATCTGGCTCCAGCAGTACGGTTCGTAAGGCATGTGTCTGTAGTACTCAAAACTGCACGTAGTTGAATTTCATGTTCCTTCTTATTGGTGCAAGAGCTTATTTCCCTTATTAAAGCAATCTGTCCTTGGTGATTACCTACCTCAAGGGCGTATGATAATGATGCTCTTTTCTATTTTGAAACATGGAACAAGTGCACAAATCTACCTAATGTCGTATCTGCCCGAGTCTCTCCTGCGTTGCTTGGTGGGTTTGAAGAGCTACTCCAGTATAGTGAGCAGAATGTTGGACTGGGATTGGTGCGCCACCAATAACTTAATAAGGTTGGTTTTAGGAACATAAGAAGACCCCTGGTGGATCAGGCCAGGGGGCCAGCCACTCAAGCCAACCAGCCACAAGTGGGACCTGAGCACAACAGTGTTGTCCCTATGGGATGTGACATCAATATAGCAGTCAAATACAACATTTCCTGTTTGCCCAGAGTGGACACACAGGAGAATGTTGCTCCAGCCAGGAAGACTTCCAGTCACACCTGGTCTGGAGCATCCTCCCCCTGCATGTGACCGTGTGTGACCATGGCTAACTCTATAAAGGGACTAGTCATGCAGCCATCTTCCTCTTGATCCTTTTTCTTTTGACCCATCTTGACGCTTTGGCTGTGTGCTGGCTCTCAGCCAGCAGCACATGGACTCATGCCTCACAGCAGATGAACCCACACTTTTCTCTGTAACTACAAGCTAAAGTCTGCCTTCAGGATCACTGTGGACTGAATGTGAGTAAACCTTAAAAAGGTAAAGGACCCCTGACAATTAAGTCCAGGCGCGAACGACTCTGGGGTTGCTGTGCTCATCTCGCTTTACTGGCTAGGGAGCCGAAGTTTGTCCGCAGACAGTTTTCCCAGGATTATTGTGTCATTTTTGTTTTTAAGAGGGAACTAATGGGATTTACCAGACAAGCCAGACTGGATGGCTTCACTCAAGTGATTCTCACGAATCCAATCAATTAGCTTCCTGCTATGTACATGGGAATGTGCTCTGC
This sequence comes from Lacerta agilis, assembly GCF_009819535.1. Lineage (NCBI taxonomy): Eukaryota > Metazoa > Chordata > Lepidosauria > Squamata > Lacertidae > Lacerta > Lacerta agilis. The sequence continues at coordinate 23,770,156 of NC_046315.1, forward strand.
TACAAACTCACTAGCGTGAGTGAGGAAGGATAATATTAATCAATATATCCTCTCCTACTCTCCTCAATATTCCCACAGTCCCCACCGGTAATTCCCATCAACGGGTATTGAGACACAGATTGCCTCTGCCAGTGGAGGCAGAAAATAGCTATTGTAGCTACCAGCCGCTGTCTGCCTTAACATCCATGAATTTATCTATTCCTCTTTCTGAGCCATCTAAGTTGGTGGCTGTGACGGCCGCTGGTGGGAATTAATTCCATAGATCAATCATTCCATAGTTTGTTCTGATTTGTTTCCGGGCCCAATTCAAAGTGCTGGTGTTGACTTATAAAGCCTTACATGACTCAGGACCTCAATCCTTTAAGGATCGCTTCTTCCCATATGAACTGGCCGGGACCCTGCACGTCATCTGAGGCATCCAATGTAATCCACTGGGAGCAGTCAAGTACAACATTCCTTGTTTGGCTAGAGTGGACATGCAAGTGAATGTTTGGTCCAGCCAGTCAAAACTTCCTGTTCCTCCTGGCCTGGAGCATCCTTCCTTGCATGTGACTAGTAGGTGGGCATGACCTTTCCAGACCTGGTAAATGGCCAAGTCACGCTGCTACCTTCCTCTTTTTGACCTTCCTGTTCATCCCTGCCTGCTTCCTGCATCACCTGGACTGTACTGCTGGCTGCCACAGCAGTTCCCCAGGTTGTCTCCCATATAGGGTAAACCTGTTTGTACATGTTTGTAACTTTAAGCCTAAAGCCTGCCTTCAGGGATAATAATAATAATAATAATAATAATAATAATAATAATAATAATAATAATTTGTACCCCGCCCATCTGGCTGGATTTCCCCAGCCACTCTGGGCGGCTTCCAAAACAAAATCAAATACATTAAAATATGACACATTAAAAGCTTCCCTAAACAGGGCTGCCTTCAGATGTCCTCTAAATGTCTGGTAGTTGTCTATCTCTTTGACATCTGAAGGGAGGGAGTTCCACAGGGCGGGCGCCACTACCGAGAAGGCCCTCTGCCTGGTTCCCTGTAGCTTTGCTTCTCGCAGTGAGGGAACTGCCAGAAGGCCCTCGGCGCTGGATCTCAGTGTCCGGGCTGAATGATGGGGGTGGAGACGCTCCTTCAGGTATACAGGACCGAGGCCGTTTAGGGCTTTAAAGGTCAACACCAACACTTTGAATTGTGCTTGGAAACGTACTGGGAGCCAATGTAGATCTCTCAGGACCAGTGTCACACTGTGCTCTGCCTGATCGTGAGTAAAACTACTTTTTGTTACTTATGAATGAGACTGTGGTGTCTTTATTATTTTAGGAGGGGTTTGAAAGGGGTCTTCCCAGGAATATTAGAACACTTCTCAATCTGGACAAGCCAGATTGAATTGCCTATTGTCTTAGGAAACTCACACAAGTTTGCAACCAGCTTTCTGCTGTGTAAGAAGGGGAATGCATTCTGCTAAGTGAAGAAACTTGCTAGCACAAGTTAGGAAGGATATTAATAAAGAATATATCCTCTCCTGCCACCCTCGACATTCCCACACCTTCTCTATGTCCCCCATCCCAAAGAGGTTCAGAGGGTGACAACAAGAGAACAGGCCTTTTCTGTGGTGGCTCCTGAATGCTCCCTGGCACCAGAGCTTTTTTCAGAAGAAAAGCACCGCTTTAAAATGTGGCACTTACTACTTCATGGCAAATACCAGCAGCACCATTTTTTCTAGGAAAAAAGGCACTGCCTGGCGCCATCATTACATGTCTTTACTCTCCAGTCAAAAACATTCCTCTTCACCCAGGCCTATGGCTATTAAATAATCTATAGTCTTAAAAATTGGGGGGAGGGGAGGAGACTTTTATTATGATGACTATTTTATTATTAGACGGTCTCAGTGCTTTTTTTTTCTTAAAGAAATGTTTAGGGGTACTCTCATTTTCCCACTCATATTGAAATACTGCCCCTCAATGAGGCCAAACTTAGATTCACAAAATGTTTAGGGGTATGTGTACCCCTGTATTCCCCCCCCCCCCGAAAAAAGCACTGGACTGTCTGTCAGTATGCTTTTTATTATGTTTCTGATCACTGATGTTCTGTAATGTGTTTTTAGTGTTGCACATCGCCCTAGGATCTTTTGAGAAAGGGTGACATATAAATTTAAATAAATTTAAACAAACAACAACAACAACAATGTCACAGATCCATTAATAATTCCATAGTTTTAATTCCATAGTTTTAATAATTCCAAAGTTTTAACCAGGAAACTGCTATGGTCAGGCTCTCCATCCACCTAGCCCAGCATCTTCTGCTTCTGGAGTGAAAAGTTCTGGGTTCAGGCTTCTACAGCTCTTTTTCTTCTTAACCTTCTTCCATTCTCTGTGTTTTCTAGGTTGCCCTGTATGCTACTACATGGGGTGAGTGGAAGAAATAGGTCACTTGAATAATGTCTCCCATTAGCAACTCTTTTGCGTGTGATGAATATTGTTGACATGCTAAGTAAGATGTGCCCTGGCCTGTTGATTACAGAGCCAGCCTGACCTACTAGCAGACAGGAAGTCTTTATTCAGAGAAGGCAGAATTACAGCTGCACAGCAGGCCAAATGCTGCACAGGCTGTTCTGCCAGGAAGAGAACTGCTGCTACCTCTAGTGGTGATGATATTCTTGATAATGCATCAGATGCTCCATTAAAAGTCACTTCCCAGGAAGAAGCAAATTGTGTTATGGAGTATGCCGGCCGTGCAGGATGAGGAGTTGAAAAGAAGCTCCCATTGGTGTTTATAGCAGGGGAAAGGACTTCCGTTGCCAAAACCTGCAGTTCTGCTGTGCGCTTGTTTCCTCCCACAAAATACTGACAGTATTATCTGAGATGGTTGCTAACTCTTTCGCTGACCAGTTTTTAAGTGCATAGACTGTCTCTCATCAAAAGATGGCAGTATTGGTACATATCAGTCAAATCGCCACCCCAGTACATTTTGGTCCAAAGTGCAGGATCTGAAACACATAATTCTTAAGGGACCAGTGCTACTAAAATGAGAGAGATGGGGTTATACTGGGTAACGATAGAGATAGGAATATGAGGTGCTCCCTTTACCCTCCAATTCTTATGCCTGCCTTGAGATTATTTTCCCTGTTTCCTAGTGATGTTTCAGGATTGTCAGCACTGGCTCTGCGGGGTTTCGGGCAGGATTCCTTACCAGGAATGTGACAACGATTTAACCTTCCACATACCGTGTTTCTCCTAAAATAAGACACCGTCTTATATTTTTTTCCCTCAACAAAACAAAGTATGGCTTATTTTCAGGGGATGTCTTATTTAACCGCGTCACATTGGTACACTGCATAGCCATGCCTCTCCAGGCTGTTTTAATGGGAGGTGCCATGTCACTATGGCTTATTTTCAGGGTATGGCTTATTTTCAGGGAACGGCTTATATTTCGCAAATGCATAGAAATCCTGCTATGGCTTATTTTATGGCTATGTCTTATTTTAGGAGAAACACGGTACAATCTATTCAGTCTGCCACTGAACTACAGCCATTGCCCACGCAACCAGAGCACTAAGTCTGTATTGCAAACACTTATTTGTCCAATATAAAGCAATGCTTAGATTACTTCAGGTCCTGCTTTTATAAATATCACCAGGTGCTATTTACGTAGTGGTGTAAGGCACGCACAATTCTCAAATCCATTTGTTGAAAAATGCAGTGACAACTGGCCTTTTGAGCAACACGCTATCCATCTATATGGTGATCTCGCTGTTGCCATTGTTGTAATTCATCTGGCTTTTTAAAAATAATATATGTTAGGGTTTAAAACCTGAAACGCTGGCAGACTAGCAAGGTCACATGATTTAGGTCGTTAAGTTGTTAAGCTGCTCAGTAAATACAGAGCGTTTGTTTTGTTTGCCTCTTGGGCGTGGCTCAGTGAAAGCTCCGGAGGTGTTTTCTGTTATCAGCCTGCAATAAACCTCTCTTTAAGAAGCTGAGCTCCCGTTTGTCATTTGATCGTCTCTGCACTAAGAATCCCGCTGCTGGAAGTGTTTTAATGCTCTGCAAAGAGAAGTGTTGCTGGTTTGCGCAGCAGAAGCATTTTTCTGGACCAGTACACTAAAACCTATAAGGTTATGGGCCCAGAACGTTTTTGTGGCTGTGTTGTGTGCAGAGACAGTGAAAGTAGCCTTCCTGTGAAAGAAGACCGGCTTGGTTGTAAATCCAGGAACGGAGAGGTTGTGAAAGTTAAAGGAGCTGCTTAAGAGAAGATTAACAGCTTAATTAGCTGCAAAAGGCTAGCTTAACCTCCCGTTGTGAGTGTTGTTGTTTTTTTTGCTACTAAAGACAGCAGACGGTAGAAGGTTGCTAGTGAAGAAATAGATGGAAGTTTAAAGGCTTCAGAGAAGGCTCCTAGCATCTGAAAAGTGAGTAATTTAAATCTCAAAAGGGGAAGAGAAGCCAGGGCACACGGAGGGAGTAGCAGCAGACCTCAAGAATGGCAGCAGAAAATTTTCAGGTACCTTTTCCAAAGTTGAACTCCACTAATTACGTGCAGTGGTCTAAGAGGGCACAAGTTTGGTTAGAAGCTAAAGAAGTGTGGACAGACTACGTCCAGAGGCGAAAGCCATTTGTGGCTGTTGAAGCAGATGCCACACCAGAGCAACAGGCTGCTGCACATGTTCAGAATAGAGAACATGATAAAATGGATACCAAAGCTAGATGTATGTTGATGGTATCGATAGAGGACTCTCAATTACCCCATGTTGAAGACCTACGATCTGCATTTGAAATTTGGAATGCCCTTAGACGTATTCACCATAGAACCACGCCCGGAGAGAAGGTGAATATTATACGTGCTTTGTATGGGTTAAAATTGAAGCCGGGGGACAGTGTGGTTGAGCACACATCACAAATGACTGAATACTTTAACCGGTTGTCGTCTTTAGGCGTGAATTTTCCTGAAAATATTAAAGTTTATACTCTGCTTAGCAGCCTGCATGCAGGGTTTGAAAACTTGGTACTAACTTTACAAGTTTTGCCAGAGGACCAGCTGAATGTGAATTATGTGACTGGTAGATTGTGTGAGCAAGAGTATCAATATCATCGAAAGCATACTGATAATCCAAGTGTTGGGTGTTCAGATAATTCCCAACGTGGGGGAACTGGCAAGCAGAGCTGTAAGGAAGCTTCACAGGTGTCTGCTATGACCAGCAAGTCATGTTTTCAATGTGGCAGCAGGTTTCATCTAATAGCAAAGTGTCCAGAAAAGCAACAGGAATTTCAACAGCCAAAAGCCAATTTCAGGAGCTACCGGGGAAGACGACGTGAGAACTACAAGAATCAACGACCCAGAGGGGGAGGAGGTACTGATAAGGGACTATCTGCAATGGCAGCGCAACAAAGCCCTAAAAGGAATCTACAAACCTTGAAATGGATTATAGACAGTGGTGCCAGTCACAGTTTGGTTCCAGCGACATCTTGTGGCAGCTTGATGAACTGCAAGACCTTACCAGTTGCAAAAACTGTGACTATAGCAGACAATAGTAAACGAGAAATGAACCTAAAAGGCACAATTTATGTTAATTGTTTGCAAACTAACCTTCCTGTTTTTGTTCTTCCAGGAATGAAGAATGGACTTTTGAGTGTGTCATGCCTGGTAAAAAGTGGTTTTAAGGTTGAATTTGAAAATGATGTGTGCACCATTTCAGAACAGGGGAGGAAGCTGGTTAAAATTCCCTGTGAAGATGGGCTTTTTGTTTTGGATGAAGAGCAGTTAGCAGCAGGCAGGTGTTCAACAGGTGAAGCACAAGCTAAGTGTGTAAATAAGGCTCCTCATACAGGTTGTGCACATCTACTACACAGAAGGTTAGCTCATATATGCTTTAAGTATGTAAGCAAGATGCCAGATTTAGCTGAGGGGTGTAACATTAAACCCTGTTCAATTTTTTTGGATTGTTGTGCTTGTAAGCAGGCTAAGGTTAAAACATGTAACTACCCTAGATCTGATAGAGTAAGCAAGAAACCCTTTGAACTGGTACACACAGATGTATGTGGACCTATGCCAATCAAATCACTTGGAGGTGCGAGATTTATGCAAATTCTGGTGGATGATTTTTCGAGGGCTAGTTGGGTTTTCTTTCTGAAAGAAAAATCACAAGCAGCTTCAATTCTAATGGATTGGATTGAAGAAGTTGAGTGTAAATTTGACACAAGGGTACGTAAAATACAATCAGATCGTGGTGGGGAGTTTGTAAACCACAAGCTAGAGACTTGGTTAAAAAGGAAAGGTATAGTTCATAGGCTTACCAATCCTTATTCACCCCAAGAGAACGCAGTTGCGGAAAGAAAATTCCGAACATTACAAGAAGCCATTGCTGCTTTATTGTTTGATTCTGGACTTCCACAGCGTTTTTGGGCTGAGGCTGCACTGTATGCAAATTATACTTTTAACAGAGTGTACAATGTTACAGTAGGCAACACACCTTACTTCATGTTATTTGGAAAAAAAAACCAAAAATTGATCATTTAAGAGTCTTTGGATGTCGTGCTTATGTACTGGTGCCTAGGGCACAACGTAAGAAAGGTGATCCCAGATCTAAAGAAATGTTTTTCTGTGGTTATCAAACAAACACAAAAGGTTGGAGATTTGTGAATGTGGAAGGCAATCAAACGGAAATCACAATCAGCAGAAGTGCTGAATTTTGTGAACAGGATGGTTGGAATAGAATACATGGAAATCCTGACATATTATTTGATGTGGTGAACAGTAACAATCAAACACAGGCTCCAGGGCAGTTATTAGTTCCAGAACAGGCTGAGGAATTTGAGTCTGAGGACGAGGGTGAAAAACTGTCTAGTTCACACAAGTCTGTAAAGTCAGAATCATCTAGCTCTGAAAGCTCACCTGTACAGCAAGGGAGACGTGTAAAATCAGAATCAGAAAGTTCCTCAACTACTAGTGACAAACAAGTGACGACAGGTGATTCTGAGTCAGAGGGGGAAACTGAAGGAACATCGCAGGAGCTGTTAAGACGCTCCAAGCGAACCACCAAAGGAAAACCTCCTGAGAGGTATCAAGCTATTAGTGTTTGGGCAGGGTTGGCGAATTCCGAACCCGAAAGTTTTGAGGAGGTTGAGCAATTACCCCAGGAGGAGGCCAGTAGGTGGCATGAGGCCATGAAAAAGGAATTAAATTCTATGAAGGAACTTGGTGTGTTTTCCATCGCCAAACTGCCAGAAGGTACCAAGGCAGTAAGTTGCCGATGGGTGTATAGAATAAAGACAACAGCAATGGGGAAACCAGAGTACAAAGCAAGGCTTGTAGCTCGAGGTTTTACCCAAAGAAAGGGGTTACATTACACCGAAGTTTATGCACCCACTTCAAGGAGTGAAACCCTGAGAGCACTATTAGTGGTTGCTGCTCAGAAAGGATTAAAAGTGAGTCAATTTGATGTCTCAACTGCTTATCTTCATTCAGACTTGGCTGAAGAGCTTTATATGGAGCTACCACCAGGTTTGAAAGACAATAAATTAAATCAGGTATGGAGACTACATAAATCCATTTATGGACTCAGGCAATCTGCTCATAATTGGAATGAATGTCTGAATGACGTTTTGATAGGCATTGGTTTTAGCAGAAGCAAGGCTGACAATTGCTTATATTTCCGAGGTTCAGGAGACGCTCGAGAATCTTTGCTTGTTTATGTAGATGACCTGATTTATACTTCAAAGACGCAAGAACAAGTAAAAAAATTGGCCAAAGAGTTAAATAAACACTTCAAAATTAAGAATCTTGGTGATGTAAAGGTCTATCTTGGTGTTCAGATAGATAGAACCAAAAATGGCAGTTTCCTACTGAATCAAAAAGGCAAGATATTGCAAATGTTGAAAAAGTTTAGCATGACAGAATGTGCAGGTGTTAAAACTCCAATGGAAATGGGTTTCGTAAAAGACAATGAGTTCAAGGAGAGTGCTGAATTCAAGCGTCCTGAAATTTTTCAGTCAGCACTGGGAAGCTTACTTCACATCTCGCAATGGAGTAGACCAGACATTGCGTATGCTGTTAATGTGCTGAGTAGGGAAGCATCAAAACCTAGCGTAAATGCATGGAAAGGAATTCAAAGAGTCTTAAGATACTTACAATACACCAAAGATATCTGTCTTGAATTATCTTCTGAAGGACAAGCACAGGTTACTTGCTGGGCAGATAGTGATTGGGCAAACTTAAAAGATAGAAAATCAGTATCTGGCTGTGTAATAAAATTTGGTAACTCTCTGATTGGATGGAGATCTAAAAAACAAAACCTGATTGCTTTGTCATCGACAGAAGCTGAGTTCTGTGCTTTATCCGAATTATGTAGAGACTTAGAATTTTACAAATGCTTGGCACAAGAGATGTATGAAAAAGTAATCACGCCAATCACTGTATATGGCGATAATCAACCGTGTCTTAAGTTAGCACAAAATGGACAGTTTAAAGGTCGTACAAAACATTTGGATATACGTTTTCAAAATGTGTGTCAAACAGTGAGAGCAGGAATTGTTAAATTAAATTACTGTCCTAGTCATGAAAATCAAGCTGATGGTTTTACAAAACCACTTGGGTTTCAGCGTCATGAAAAATTTTGTGAAGAAATGGGTCTGAAGTAATCCTGTTGTTGTTTGCCAGCGAGAGGGGGTGTTAGGGTTTAAAACCTGAAACGCTGGCAGACTAGCAAGGTCACATGATTTAGGTCGTTAAGTTGTTAAGCTGCTCAGTAAATACAGAGCGTTTGTTTTGTTTGCCTCTTGGGCGTGGCTCAGTGAAAGCTCCGGAGGTGTTTTCTGTTATCAGCCTGCAATAAACCTCTCTTTAAGAAGCTGAGCTCCCGTTTGTCATTTGATCGTCTCTGCACTAAGAATCCCGCTGCTGGAAGTGTTTTAATGCTCTGCAAAGAGAAGTGTTGCTGGTTTGCGCAGCAGAAGCATTTTTCTGGACCAGTACACTAAAACCTATAAATATATTGTTATTAAGTTTTACACAAATTCTCCAAACATCATTTAACATTCCTTCATATCTTATACAATATTTTTTGGGACTTCCATCAACCATGTCTAAAGATTTCTAACCTTCATAACTTAATCTTGTATTTTCACTATTACTTTTAATAATCTATAACCAATTATCATTTTCCTAAATTTTCTGTGTAATATTTCATATAGTCCTCCTTACAAAACTTCTTGCAAAACTACTAGCGTAATTTGTTGATTACAATTGTTTTTCAAATAATTCTCAAATTTCTTCCAATCTTCCAAGAATCTGTGGGCCCTGCCCATCATAGTTTTTTTTTTTTAGTAAACATACAGAATAGATGCAGTAGCCATAGCCCTGTGGAAGGAGAATGTGTACGTTCCATACAGAAGGTTCTAAATTCAGTCCTGGGCATCTCCAGCCAGCTAAAACGATGGAGCCACCTGCCAATGAGAATGGGTGGTTCTAGACTACCAGTGGCCTGACTGGATAGAAGGCACCATATCCACACACACACACACACACACACACACACACACACAATTTTCAAGATAAAATACAATGAGAATCAAGCTAGTCTACAGAACAAGAATATTAAAAAAAAAACCCACGAAAACAAGAGAAAAAAGAAAAAGAGGAGGGGAAATACATGTAAAGCCCTTTACCATCTTTATAGAATCATAGAATCCTAGAGTTGGAAGAGACCACAAGGGCCATTCAGTCCAACCCCCTGCCAAGCAGGAAACACCATCAAAGCATTCCTGACAGATGGCTGTCAAGCCTCTGCTTAAAGACCTCCAAACAAGGAGACTCCACCACACTCCTTGGCAGCAAATTCCACTGCCGAACAGCTCTCACTGTCAGGAAGTTCTTCCGAATGTTTAGGTGGAATCTTCTTTCTTGTAGTTTGAATCCATTGCCCCGTGTCCGCTTCTCTGGAGCAGCAGAAAACAACCTTTCACCCTCCTCTATATGACATGCTTTGATATATTTGAACATGGCTATCATATCACCCCTTAACCTTCTCTTCTCCAGGCTAAACATACCCAGCTCCCTAAGCCGTTCCTCATAAGGCATCGTTTCCAGGCCTTTGACCATTTTGGTTGCCCTCCTCTGGACATGTTCCAGCTTGTCAGTATCCTTCTTGAACTGTGGTGCCCAGAACTGGACACAGTATTCCAGGTGAGGTATGACCATTTAGTACCGTTATGTAACGGGGGGCCCAACTCCCAAGAGGCTGCGATCTACTCACAGAGTTAAAAACGGGCAGTGATCTACCCCCCTTTTTGGGAGTTCAGGTCTAAGTTGTTGAGCTTTATTTTATAAAAAAGGAAAGCCCTGTTTTGGGGGGTTCAGGTCCTTTTTTTAGGGGAGCAAAACTTGCTAAGCTTCTTCGAGGGAGCCAGTGATCTACCACAGACGTCCAGTGATCTACCGGTAGATCACGATCTACCTGTTGGACATGCCTGGTATATAACATATATCCTGTCATTTATCTCCACAAACATGGAGGTGGACTCTCCCATCTCCCACCTGGGAGCCTACTTCTTCTCCCAGACTCTCACCCTGGAAGACCCCTTTTATGCAGGGACCCCCCCACACACTGTCCTCTTCCTGTTTGTGTCCTCTTCAGCACAAGGTAAAGGATTTCTCTTTCCCCCACCCAAAGCATTTATAAATGTTTCCAATACAAATTAGTAAAAAATACAAAGAGAAAACATTGGAGGCAGCTTCAACTGCATGTGCCATTTTGTAAATGTAGCAACCGCAATAAATCTATACAGGTGCAAGGTGGAGAGTGGCAATGTTAATTGTTTGTTGGGAGTTCTGTGAATTTGAAGGTGTGCCCAGCCTGGAACTTGCATGCGTTCCTAGTGCTGAGGACACTGCCTTTAGCCGTAGCACAAATGTTTGTTCTGAGAAGTAAGTATTAATGAGGCTGTATTGACACAAGTAGATGTTGAACTAATTTCATATACTGGGAGGTTTACAGCCACACCAGTTAATTTGTCATTTTACTGGGCCTCTTAAGTGAGCTGTAAGGCTAATCTAAATGTAAGTAACTTTACAGGGTTGACTATCCACTTTACAAGCTTGTTCTACACAGAAGTGTCAAATTAGGGCTATCTCAATAGATAAAGGGGAAGAAAATAGAGCCATTGATGGCCTGGTCTTTCACAGCTGATATCTTTATACAGTGCTATAAAAGCCAATTACTCTTAATTTAAAGAGAGGGGAACTGTTGACATCGCCATCAAATTGTACTCTTTAGGAAACTATTAAAGCCAAGCCTAATTTGAGGGAATCCTGTACACACATCTCAGCAAAGCATCATAAAAACCAAAAAACTTCACAAAAGCATGTTGGCGTATTGACACTTGAAGATAATCTGGGTTATTAGTTTTAAGATGCCTGGGGCTTTTTGCATAAAGTCACTGAATAAATTATTACGATTCCTCATTGGAAGAATAGAAATAACGCAGATGGGATGTGCTTGCAGAACAGGAGAGGCAAGCAGTGAGAGCTAGCCTTTCCCTAGCTCTAGCTTGCTTTGCACAAATGTACAGCCTGGAAACTTTAAAATACCGGTACCTACTACTTGGCCCAGCTACTGATATTGCTAATGCGTTCTGTGTGTCTTTCATTTTTAATGCAACTGAAAACACCCTGATCTTATTCCTCCACTTCAAAATATGTTTACTTAATTTTAATAACAACAAAGAGGTTACAGAAAAAAAAGAGAAATGAATCTTCATCTTTAGATGTTTGTGTAAAGTAAGTCTGCAGCTTGCACGCATTTAACTTGTGCGCATTCAGTTTTATGCGCATGGCAAAAACAAACAAAGCATAAAAGGGAGCAAAAAGGAGGCAGGGTTCTGGAAAAATACGGATATATCTTGAAACGTGCTGTGGAAAGAACACAGACCTAGGAGACTTGGGTTTAGTTACCGTATATACTTGCGCATAAGCCGACTTTTTCAGCCCATTTTTTGGGCTGAAAAAGTCGCCCTCGGCTTATGCGCAAGTGAGGCGGGCGGTGGGGAAGGAAAAGCAGAGAGAAAGAGCTTCTCTCCGCTTCCCTCTCCCTCCCCCCACCCCACCGGGAAATGTGCAGGACGGGGGCATCTTCTCCGATCCCGTCCTGTGCGTTTGCAGCTGTCTGCGAGGTGGTTGGGTAGGAAAAGCAGAGAGAAAGAGTTTCTCTCTGCTTCCCCACCCCCCCACCCCACCAGGAAATGCGCAGGATGGAGATCCTCCGCGCAGGATCCCATCCCGTGCGTTTGCAGCTGTCTGCGAGGTCCTAGCGCCTCCAGACACAAGCTGGAAGGGTAAAGATGCCTCTGCCTCCACTCACCAGCAGAAAGGCACAGAATGGAGGATCGGAGAAGCACTGCACAATGCTTCCCCCTCTGTCAGTTGGGGGGGGGGGAGAGAAGTGGAGAGAAGCTCTTTCCTGCAAAAGGCACAGGACAGGATCAGAGAAGCTGGGGGCACTGGCTTGCCAAGGGTTAAAAAGGATTGAGTGGGATTCCTAGAGAGGTCAGGAAATACCAAGCCCACCTACAAAAGGAGGAGGGGGCCTTTGTCTCTCTCTTCTGCATGTGCTGCATCCCAGGCGCCTCCTGAATCCAGTGAGTCTCTGCTCATCTTGCAAAGGGTCCATTGGGGAGAAGAGGGGGTCCCTGGGATGAAGGGGAGGGTGCAGGGAGGACCCCCAAGTCAAGGAACAGAGGCTCTTGCCCCCCTCCTCTCTGCAAAGCCCAGGAGGAGGCAAGGTCACAGGAGCTCTGCAACTCTTATCTTCCTTTGGATCCATTCACAGCTTGGCTGTTTGGGAAGGGAGGGTTCTTTGGGGAGGGAAGAAAAGGGCCTGAAAATAAACCCCCTCACACTCAGGAATCAGTCCCATTTATTGATAGAGGTTGTAGGGGGATGGAAATATTGGACATAAAATACACCAAAGAAATAAAAAGGAAAGCCTAACTGTTGGAAGAGGGGGGGGGGCAAATAAAAGAAAACGCTTATTCCTGTGGTGCAGAGTCAAGCCTATGGAACTCCTTGCCCCTGTTTTTCTTTGAAATAAATATTCAAAAACATTTAATCTACTGATGTCTCAATTAATGTAATTTTATTTATTTTTATTTTTGAAATTTACCAGTAGTTGCTGCATTTCCCACCCTCGGCTTATGCGCAAGTCAATAAGTTTTCCCAGTTTTTTGTGGTCAAATTAGGTGCCTCGGCTTATATTTGCGTCGGCTTATACTCGCGTATATACGGTAATATATTCCAAGCAAAGCTGTGATAAGACAGATGACCTTGAGTGAGTTAGTCAACTTGGTTATCTGAAAGCCATCAACTTTTTTTTTTAAGGATTAAAGCAGAGGATTATAGTATCACCTTACAGGTAGAGGACACAACCTATGTCTTCTGGCACATCTAACATGTGTGACCATAATGATAGCCTAGGCATGTCACTCAGTTTGGGGGCCCATGACCCCTAGATGCTTTTAAAGGTCAGAAAGCTTTATATTGGACAACCCTCCTAAATTTTCCCAGGGGGTGGTGTGGGAAGAGACAGGGCCGGTGGATTATGATTCAGTTAGCTTCCAGTGCAATCCTAACCATGGTCTACTCAGAAGTAAGCCCTGTTGAATTCAAATAGGACTTACTCCTAGGTAGATGGGGTTAGGACTGCAGCCTTTTTTTAAAGCTACACTGCTAGAGCAATGCAGAACAGCCTCCTTACTTGTGTCTTCAGTTTTTTTTTTAAGTTTTTTTTTACGTGTGTTTCCGTGCCTTTTTTTCCATGAGCCTATCTTTGGATGCAGATATAAGGAACGTGGAGAGAAATGGATGTTCCTGCTGTGCCTAAGTCTCTGGGCCACAGCAGGTTTTACAGGAAATGACCGTGACCTTGGAAATAGTTGCTGTAGCAGCCAGATGGCTTCCTCACCCAGGTCGCTGCTGATCTCTGTCTCAGTTTCTCCATTCTGTTATCAGGCGGAACAGAAGGTACACTGGGGGGGGGGGGGTTTGGATTTGAGAGGGAGCGGAAACAATTCTAGTCAGCCCATATAACATTTAATGGGGAGGTGCATGCAGGAGATGATCACATGAGAAACACTCTGGGAGCTGCAGTTCGCTAAGGTGCACACTTCCTGTTTGCATAAAATGTGCCACACCTTCAGATATAACAGGAAAGCTGTGGTATAACTGCATGCTGTGAGATTTGTCTTTCCCTCTAAGTGCACTCAGCTGTCTTTCAGCAGGTGACTCTTGCACAGGGGTCAGCAACCTTTTTCAGCAGGGGGCTGGTCCACTGTCCCTCAGACCATGTGGTGGGCCGGACTCTATATATATATATATGTATGTGTATATATATATATATATATATATATATATATATATATATAGGGGGGGGGGGGATGAACAAATTCCTATGCCCCACAAATAACCCAGAGAAGCATTTTAAATAAAAGCACACTTTCTACTCGTGTCAAAACGTGCTGATTCCCAAACCGTCCGCGAGCCGGATTGAGAAGGTGATTGGGCCGCATCTGGCCCACAGGCCTTAGGTTGCCTACCCCTGCTCTTGCACCTTAAGCAGGGAGACCTTTGGCAGAGAGAAGGAAAGAGTGAGAGTTCTCCTGAGTCAGGAAAAGATGTCAGGCAAAGCCTTTTCTTCCAACTGACTATATTCAGGCTCTGGGTACAGATGGGGGAGAAACTCGATTCAGTTTGCATTCAAACGCAAACCTACAAGTTTTGCACATTCCAAAACAACATGTGAACCAAAGGCACATCCACCCTCCGAAATTCGCATTTCTCCAAATTCTACAGCTCACCTGCTCAGCCAAGTAATGGGTAAGAAAAAGCATATATATACTGGGGGCAAATTGTCCACATAAACACATGTTACTGAAAATGACATGCGGAAATGCATCATTATATTAGGGAGAATTTGTCCGCAAAAAAATATTTGGCAAGACTGCATACGATCAGGTATATTAGATATCCACACTAAAATGCTTATTGATTTACATGAGGAAATATTCTTTGTGGGGAGTTGGCAAACTGATGTGAAAATGTAAAGAAGTGAACTTAAGAGAAGGGAAATTGTGGAGGGGGGGGGGGGAGGAATGGAGAGAAATCGAAATGGACAGATTCACCCATCCCTACATCAGGGTACACCCACACACACCCCACGTTAACAGAATCCTGTTCAGTACAGCATTGACTCCATGAGAGAGAATGTGATTTGTATGCATGTTCAGTCCTTAGCATCTGCCGGTAGGGCTGGGAATGGACTCATTTTGCCTGAGCCTTTGGGGACTCTGGAGAGCTGGTCTCACTTGGTATAAGAGAACGTTCTGGGTTGCTCTGTTTATTTTTTCATAGAAAATCCAGTAAGTTAATAAAACAGTGGTGACCAGTAGGGCAGAAGGCCAGGAGGCCAACACCAGGTGGAGCTAGACAGGCTGATTCACATTCACACACACACACACACAGACTAGTTTTAAGACAGGTGGGGGCAGCCTCCGCTGTAATAGAGCCTGTTGCCAACAACCAATTTGTACTAGCTGAATGATTTGCTTTTGATATCAAGTCCCCAGATCACCTGGAAGCCTCAGATATATTCACTGGTCGCATTGCATATAACTTTTTACAGGATCTCCTTGAGTTTTATTGTTGACTTCCCAGTCTTAAGCATCAAATAACAGCAGCACTGATAACTGAGAGGTTTAAGTGGCAGCCTGTGCATTCTTACGACCATTTCATAGCATCTTTACTGCCCTATAAAAATCTTATCCTCCTGTGGAGCACCGAGAACGGAATGGTGCAGTTTGAATGGCAAATGCTTAGAAACTGAATCTAAAGGCTGGCGTGTTGAGCACCCAAATCCTGACTGAATAGGGCCTGGATTGGCTCCACTTGGCTGCTGAGACTGACATCTTGTATATCTATCTGACAGTAAGCTCCATGGATCTAAGTGGGATTACTTCTGAGTAAAAAGGTAAAGGTACCCCTGACCGTTAGGTCCAGTCGTGGATGACTCTGGGGTTGTGGCGCTCATCTCGCTTTATTGGCCGAGGGAGCCGGAGTACAGATTCCGGGTCATGTGGCCAGCACGACTAAGCCGCTTCTGGCGAACCAGAACAGCACACGGAAATGCCGTTTACCTTCCCGCCGGAGCGGTACCTATTTATCTACTTGCACGTTGACAGGCTTTCAAAGTCAGTTGCCTTAGGACAATCCTCTGTTTGGAGCTGGGGCATAGCATGGGGGTGTCAGAGGGGCTGTTGCCCTGGGCAGGGATTTTTGAGGGGACGTGAAGCAGGGGCTCCCATGCTGGCACCCCCAGCATGACCCAGCCTGGCTCTCCTCATACCTGCCAATTGCACGCCAGCTGCCTGGACTCCCTCCTGCATGGGCAGGAACTGTGCCCCCTTCATTCCCCACACTGGGATGACTTCCATTCAAACCACGATTTGGCTTCTGGCCAAACTGCGATCTCTCTCTGCCTGTGCTCCAACCCCATACTGTACTAAGATTGGCTTAGGTTGTTGTACAGATTACAAAGAGATAATGTGGTCGAAGCCTTTTAAATACTCAATATTAATCTATCACGTCTTTATTTAGAAGACGCTTTATATGCAGCTCTTTGCACAAACCACAGGGAGGTTTACAACAAGACCAATCCATTAAACAAGGCAACCCTTAAAAATAATGATTTATTTCATAAAATGTACATGACTTCTTGATTGTAAAAAAACAACGACCCAACAACCTCAAAGCAGTTTGCAACCATTAGAATTATTGCTTTGTAAAGTGACACCAACCTTAAGAAGTATCTTCAATACAACTAGATTAAAGTCTCAAAGCTTTGCCTTTATGACATGATATGTAGCAGATATTCCCCTCCCCCCCCCAACCCCCAGCACTGCAAATGGGCAGAAAGGCACATTGGGAGTCTTCTGCCCCATCCCCCTCCATCTTATCAAGGAGATCATCTGCCCTTTGATCAATTGTCAACAGTGCAAAGAAAGTCAAAAAGAGCAGCCACCGCCCTCTCCCCATGCAGTCATTGGCAGCTCATAAAACATTTACAAAACCCGTCATAAACAGGGCTGATAAGGAAGCAAGACTCTGGAGTCAGCAGCTTCTCAGAAAGGGACCTTCCTATCACTCCAAGGTTCCTCTATTTAAACAGCAAACATAACCCCACCAACTTCACCCCGGCCATAAAACCTTTGAGCGGAGGTAGAGTTTTCAGCAGCCTCTGTGATTACCTGCTCGGTTTGGCATGCATCCACCTGATCAGCATCCATCCTTACTTTGCAGAGAAGAGAGAACAGCCCTCTCTGGGAAATGCAGTCCAGTCTGAGGCTGGTTTAAAGGAGAACAGGGGCCTTGACGTTGCCCATCAGCAGTGACCACACAAGCAGGTACACAATGCCTGCTATTGGCTCACAGTCGTCCCCGCTATGGGGAGATATGCCTTGTATTTCTGTTTAAGCTATAGTGATTTCCCCACTGAATTCACACCTGTGGATATAAATGAACAACCAGCAGATTTTATGTAAACCTCTGCCTTCTTTTGACTGATGCAGAAGTCGCCACCCTAATCCATCCACCTTTCCAAGAGATGCCCTGTAGCTCTAACCCAGGAGGTGTGTTCTGCCACAGACTAATGACTTAAAAGGCAATATGGTCACTGCTGAAATGCATTGGCCACCTCTTTTAATATGTGAGGCATACCCAAAGAGAGTATCCATTATTGGGAAGGAACCCTGGGCAGAAACCAGCCCTTCTTTCGATTTTGCCTAGACCCCATTAACAGGCCAATCTCTCCATTCCAAGGCTCTTGTTGTCTCCTTCAGGGTTGCCATCTTCCTCCTTATCTGATATTTGTCAATAGCTATGTTCTACCTCCACTGTCAGCTGCATCATGCCTCTGAATATTAATTACTGGTATCTGCAGGTGGGCAGAGTGCTGTTGTGCTCATATCCTGTTTGCAGGTTTCTAACAGGCATCTTGTTAGCCATTGTGAGATCAAGAATGTTGGACTAGATCAGGGGTCCCCAAACTAAGGCCCAGGGGCCGGATACTGCCCAATCGCCTTCTAAATCTGGCCCACGGACGGTCTGGGAATCAGCATGTTTTTACATGAGTAGAATGTGTCCTTTTATTTAAAACAAAATAGGAAATTCTTTCCAGTAGCACCTTAGAGACCAACTGAGTTTGTTCTTGGTATGAGCTTTCGTGTGCATGCACACTTCTTCAGACAGTGTTCTCGAAGCTACTAACATGAGTTTGGCCAAACTGCAGGAGGCAATGAAGGATAGGCGTGCCTGGCGTGCTCTGGTCCATGGGGTCACGAAGAGTCGGACACGACTGAACAACAACAACAACAACAAAATGCGTCTCTGGGTTATTTGTGGGGCATAGGAATTTGTTCACGCCCCCTCTAATATATATATATATATATATATATTATAGTCCAGCCCACCACAAAGTCTGAGGTATAGTGCTGAAAAAGTTTGCTGACCCCTGCACAAATCCGGAGTGGAATCCCAAAGGATGGTGCCTTGTGCCTCCTTCTGGCAACTCCTGCAGCCAAGATGGTGCCAAACAATTGCTCTGCTTTCCTTTGCACCACATTAGCAAGGCCAATATGGGGGTCTTGTCATATGGGCAGCCCAGGACCTCCATACATTACCATTATTATTTTTATTATTATTACAAGGACTGTATAGTCCATATAGATATATACTGCCTACATTGAATGGCAATAGCTCTCCAGGGTTCTGCCCCCTCTTTCCCTAGCTTAGAGATGCCAGTGATTGAACCTGAAACCCTTTGCCCTATTCTTTAGGCTGGTTAGCCCACCTCTGTCCTCAGAGCACCCCTGGCATCATATTGCAACAGGAGAACTCACAAGGTTCCTCCTTGTCCCCTGTCAACCTTTCCAACTTCCTGGTGTAGATAAAAGCTTGGCTTGTGCTGGGGCTTCTTCCTGCAAGGATGCAGCAGGCTGAGCATATCACAGAACTTCTGGACAACAGCCCATTTGGCTGCCTTTCAGCACACAATCCAAACACCACCCAAGGCTGTGCTGACTGCAATAAACCCTCCAAGGGCTGCAGACACAGGTCAGAGAGCTCAACATGTCCAGATCTGCCGCAGTAATCATTAACAGGGCAGTGGCAGAAGTCTCTGGACCTTCCCCCCCCCCTTTATCAATAGTAAGGGGAGTTTCCCTGCCACCTCCATCCCCTGCAAATATCTCTCCATCACAGAAAGACAGAAGGAGAGTGAGCTGCTAAATGCTTTGAGGGTTTGCAGAAGCAGCTTGCTTGAGTAAGCCATACATTAGTAAAAAAAAACACAATGTTTTGAATACGTTATAAGCATGCAACACCAGATGGCGCTGGAGAGCAAATAATTTTTGATGTGATTTTTACATAGCGGTTTTTTCTTTTGTTATAATGATTTAATTTCTTACTTATTTATAGCGTTTCCCCCCACCCCCTGTGTGTAGATCCACCCCTGGTCTGAGATAATCACTGCACCCTCCCAGTATTTACTATGGGCACCGTCCACCAGGCAGTAGAGAAAGGTCTTAACTCACTGCGGAGTTAACAACTGTGGAGGCAGAGCACAGCCACTGTGGCTAGCTTGCCTGTTTCAACTGTCTTTTCCCCTGCATGCAATGGTAGGATATTTACTGTGGTGCAGTTTCGGGGACAGCAGACTCAGAACCAGAAATGGTTTTCTGCACCCCTCCCCCTTGAGATGATGATACATATAACTTTGCTTACTTCAAATTCTGGCAAGCCTGTCTTGGAGTGTTGGGGGGGAGGACAGGGACAGAGGAAGGGGGTGCGGTGGGTGCGTCTGCCCCGGGTGTCACCACTGAGGGGGGTGACAAAATGCCGGGTGGCACTCACCGTGGGGCCTGCAGCGTGCCTGAGCCATGCATCTCTCCTGGGAGAGACGCAGTGGCTTGGGCACGTGCAAGCTCTGCGCTGCCCAAATGGTCAGCCTGCTGCCTCCCCCCCCCCAGCTGTAGGGCAGCTGAGTGGGAGGAGGCAGGTAGACTCCGGAGGCCCCGCGGTGCCCCCCGTCCTTATGGGCAGCTCGGCCCGCCCCTGGGCACACTGCCCCATGTGCCTGAGCAGCTTCCTCCGCCACTGGGGCAGTGGCTTCCTGCTCTTTCTGTTGAGTGGGACCATGAACGCTTGCCTCAAAGTCTTACCCAAACAGCACCACTGTATACTAGAAACTCCTAGTGTTGTTTGGGAGCAAACCATCGTTTCTTCACAAGCCAGGATCCCAAGCCACTGTAGTTTTGTACACTGCAGTATGTCAACACAACACTTTAATATAATATATAGTCAGCTATCAGTTCTACAGAATCAGTTTCAGCCACTCATGTTATCTCCCTTCTTAGTCTTGCCTTTGCTAGTATTCTGCTTGAAATACAAATTATTATTCCACCGTGGGTCGTACCCACAAAAAATCCAGACCATCCTATCCATAATTTTCTTTCTTTCTAGTTTCATTATGTTTTTTATCACACAATGCAAATAGTAATAAAGTATAATAATTGGGCTAATTGGACTGCTCTTCTCTAAAGCTCTTCAGGAGCTGCTATTTGGGCAATAAACTACTGCATTATGTATATTCATACATAATAAACCACTTAAGACAATAATAAGAAGTCATAAAATAAAGTGTGTGTTGCAGGCGACAAATACAAATACTTTCAAGAGGAGATTAAGTGTTGATCTATGATATAATACCTTGAGCACCCTTGTTATGAAGACGAAAGGCTGAAAGGAGGAAGGAAGGAACCATGGTGAAAAACTGAATCTCATATTCATGTGGTTGTGGGTTCAAGCCCCACATTGGGCAAAAGATGCCTGCATTGCAGGGGGTTGGACTAGATGACCCTCATGGTCCCTTCCAACTCCACAATTCTATGATTCTCTGAACTACAACTCCCACAACCCCTGGACATTGGCCTTGCTTGCTAGGGCTGGTGGGAGCTGCAGTATGGCAAACATCTGGAGGGCGAAAGGTTCCCGACACCTGAGATGCATGTTGTATCCCAGTCCTCTGCCCTGATTATATTTAAATCCCTTCCTCACTGAAACAATAAGGTACCCTATATTGGAGAGGGATGAGTGGCAGCACAGCCTTGTCCCATAGGGGCTGGGATTTCTCATGCGATCTGTACAGCCCAAGAAGGAACCTCAGTGCTGCAGACTCCCAGCTGTGAAGGGGATGAGACAAGTTCTCGCAGGATCAGGCTCACAACGACTACAAGTCATGAAGACCATTTGCTGCCTCCTGGATTCGAGAAAGGATTGGTGCTACCATAAATAGGAGAGAGTTATTGCACTTCTCTGCCCTGTATGTGAGCATCCTGAAGACATCTGCTTGGCCAAATTCATGGAGGATAAAGCTATCAATGGCTACTACTAGGCATGGTGGCTGTGCTCTGTCTTCACAATAATGCTTCTGAATGCCAGTTTCTGGAGACCATGGGGATGAGGGGAGAGGTCTCTTGTGCTGAGGCCCTGCTTGAGGGTTTCCCACAGGCATCTAGCTGGCCACTGTGAGAACAGGATGCTTAGCTAGACGGGCCACAGGCCTGATCCTGCAGGCTCTTCTTAGCTTCTTTACTACACAACCAGGTTGCCCAAACCTGCAGACTTCCCTTTGAACCGTTTCCTAGTGACCCTGGGTGGTCCAAGGGTGCTTTTTTAGGCAAGGCAGGGAAGGGGGGAGGTGTCAACAAACCATGTTTCCTCTTAAAATGGGGGTTTTAAAAAAAAGAGGGAGAGGGAGGGCAAACTTGAACTCCATCCCCGGCGCCTTTCAGTCTGAGTTTTACTATAAGTTTATCTCGTACCTTCACTTGGCCGTTTGAAAACATTACAGTGGCGAGATAAACAGGAATGAGTAAGCGCTCAAAGGCTCCCTATCTCGCCTTCAAGTGCCAATAAAAAAGCCATAATTTTAAAAATGGCATATTTATGTATTTATATTGTGCATGCAGATGAAGGGGAGTTTACATTAGTCAACAGTTTAGTGGCACGTACTCTGGGGTGCCGCCCACTTTCAGTTTACATGACCTCAACCGAAGACGCTGGGGCTTCGGTTTCCACTGTCAGTGGAAGGAGGTAAATATTAGCCGCCTCAGTTCGTTTTCCAGCCTCAGAGGTGCTTTGGCCACACCTGCGAACCTTTTCACGGGAGATAATATAGAGAAACGCTTTCTAAAATCTCCAGGGCTTGTTTCAGAGTCTAAACTGGGTGGGCGCTACATTGCATTTATAGACCACCATACCTCCAAGGAGCTAAAGGTAAAGTACATGGTTCTCCCTCTCCACATTTAATCCTCGCAACAACCCTGTGAGGTAGGTTCGACTGACAGGCAGGAACTGGCCCAAGATCACCCAGTTTGCTTCCGTGGCCGAGTGGAGATTTGAACCCTGGTCTCCCAGGTCCTAGTCCAGCACTCTAACCCAGGCTTCCCCAACCTCGGCCCTCCAGATGTTTTGAGACTACAGTTCCCATCATCCCTGACCACTGGTCCTGCTAGCTAGGGATCATGGGAGTTGTAGGCCAAAAACACCTGGAGGGCCGAGGTTGAGGAAGCCTGCTCTAACCACTACACTACACTGATTTCACACAACCGTGGGCAGAACTTCCTATGGTGAGCACCCTCCTCTGTCAGCTGGTTGTGGCCAGTTTACCTGGCTGTGCTGGCAGCACTGCAAGCAGCTCCGAGGGCTCATCCAGACTTCCTTTTGTCTCATGTTTCTAGACACAGGTCCATGTTTTGAAGCTCTGTGTCCAAGCATTTCTTTGCCCCCAGTGCCTTCCTTGTGAAAACACACTCTTTACTGCTGAATCGAAGCAAACAGCAAGCTGCAGAAAACCCCAATTGCCATTTGTTCCAGTACAGCATTAAAGAGCAGCTTTTCCTGGGGAAATCAGCCAAGGGTGGCTGGCGGTGGGGAGTGCTCAGGCCCTGAACTTTTAAGTGCCTAGAAAGCACAGGCCAAAAGGTAAGTGTGGATGAGCTCCGACTCTAGCTAACCTTTACCTTCCCACAGTGTCCTGTGGAAGGATGCAACCCTTTAGGACTTAGGGCCACTTTAAACACAGCACCGTTCTGCTGTTGTTCAGATGTCTCTCTGACTGGGGCCCCACCTCTCTTCACATTATTGTCGGGCACCCAGAGTTTGCTTCCCTTTGTGCATAGCTTGCCAAGAGCACACAGGTTGAAGTCTGCATGGTGCAGCCACACAAGTGCACACCCACAAAGCTTTTTCCTGTCCAACAAGCCCTCCTTTAAAAATGTGTGCCAGCTACCATCCATCCCAGGGTGAATCTAGACAAAGGAAAAACAACAATAAGCCAGAAATTAGATCGTTATAATGGGGGGGGGGAGGAAATCTCTATGGAAAATTGTAAATTTTAAATTTCATGCTCTCTGGTGCCATCTGGTGTTACATGTTTGCACATTCAAATCACCATTTCTTTACTAATGTGGTAAATGTAGCTCGCAGTGGTCGAGCAGATGTGTTACATGCAAAAGATCCTGAGTTCATTCCCTTACATCTCTAGGTAGGACTGGGGGATGGAAGGACTCATATCTGATATCCTGGAGGTGCGTGGGCAGTTAGATGGACCAGTGGTTTGGCTCAGGATAAGGCAGCTAAGAGCACATTCTTATGAGATTGCATATTCATTTTTCAGTGAATAAGGATAATGAAGGGGGTTATATTCAACCCACATGTTAGACTCAGAATAGACTCACTGGAATGTAAGTGAGTCATGCCCATTAATTTCCATTGGTCTAACGTCAGGTGTTCATGGAAGGGAAGAGCTGGTCTTTTCTTGTTTTGAGGTTATATTGTTCAGGTGAATGAATGTGTCTTGCAATAGTTACCATGTCTCTCGTGTAATGTAAGGGCAAGGACACAGAGGGTATTATTTGCAAGGAGCAGTGCTTTTTTTCTTTAAAAAAATGTTTAGGGGTACTCTCATTATGACTCAAGAAAACCACCGTTTTATAGTTCAAATCAGGAAAAATAAATACACTAAATGGACAAAATTACAAAGATTCATAAAATGTTTAGGGGTATGCATACCCAGAGCCAAAGCTAGGTGATCTTGTGCCTCTGGCAGAACCGTCCAGATTGTGCCCCCTAGCCACGGACAAATTAGCACTTCTTTCTGCCTCTGCTCCAACCCCCCCCCCCATTCAATTCACCCTCTATTTAAAACCATTTCTTATGAGGCAATAATGGATAATTATATTTATGGACATATTTTTAGCTGATTTTGCACACACACCCCAATTGCCTGCACCCCTGGCGGGGGCCCACCTCACCACCCCCTAGCTATGGCCCTGTGTGTCCCCCTGCGTCCCCCCAGAAAAAAAACACTGGCAGGGAGAATTTCCAAGCAGAAAAGGAAGTCTTAACTAGTGTTATTTTTTCCTAGGAAAAGGGGTGCTGGAACTCACCATGAACACCGCCCTTGTTCTCTTATCATGGCAATAGTGTCCACCTGAGAGGTGCCAAAACTGAGTTCCACCAAGTTCCAGCTGGGGGGGGGAGCCCTGGGCTTACCCCTTTCTCTGCCTGCCATTCTTCCCTGCTAATGATCTCAGTTAGCCATCTCACCCCTTGCCTTTCCCTGCAAGATTAATTACAGCAACAGTTTTACGTCAACAGGTTTTCCACACCTATCAGCCTATCACCCATTCCCACCACCCTTCTGAGTAATACCCCTCCCCACTCCCTCACTATATTTAAGGATCTGGTGACTTCTGTTTCAGTGTATCTGGAGAACTGTGCATGCACACGAAAGCTCATACCAAGAACAAACTTAGTTGGTCTCTAAGGTGCTACTGGAAAGAATTTTTTTTATTTTGAGTTAATTTTAAAAAGATAAATCCCCATAAACAGGGCTCTGGAAGGGGAAGAGATCTTGGCTGGGAAGAAAGTGGAGCATTTAGCAGACCAGAATCAGCATGACTGGATAAATATACTGGTAACTAAGGAGTTAATCTCTCCTGTCTTCCACTAGTCCTCCACACCCTCATATTCTCATCTGAAATACGGTGCTGGGATCATTCAGGTGACCTTCAGGTGACCTGTGTATTGAACATGCAGTCTGATTTGTTTGTGGGGTGGTCAGATAATGTTGCACAAGGCAAATGTCATCCCATACTTTCCCACATCGACCGCTTTCCCATCACTTGCCTCATTGCAAAAAGTCCTTTTCTTTAAGGTAAGTGTATTTGTTCTGCAAGAGCTCCAAATGCTACGTTAGTTGTGCAACCTGACTTTGCGCAATTCAGGTGACTGAATCCCATTCCCAAAATAGCTACTGGTACAGTCTGGAGGCCCTTAGACTCAGGAGTGAAAAATGCAGAAATTGATGGCGTAGTAACTAAATTAAAATCCACCAGGGGGCAATATTGGACTACCAGAAATTAATTTAGTTCTTAGAGCCGGAAAACTGTTCTTATATTACTTTGCATGGATATAAAAGAGTGAGATGGATGAGAAGAAAACTTTACAAAGAACTTCAACAGTGATACATTCACTGGTCTGTCTTCATTGCTTCTCCTGGTCCAGATCCTTAGCTTTAAGCTTGTAAATCTGGTCAGTTTCTGTATGCAGATTGGGGTGGGAATCTTGTGCTTCACTCAAGTCAGTAAACTGCAGGGGTCAGCAAACTTTTTCAGCAGGGGGCTGGTCCACTGTCCCTCAGACCTTGTGGGGGGCCAGACTATATTTTGGAGGGGAAAAATAAACGAATTCCTATGCCCCACGAATAACCCAGAGATGCATTTTAAATAAAAACACACATTCTACTCATGTAAAAACACGCTGATTCCCGGACCGTCTGCGGGCTGGATTTAGAAGGTGATTGGGCCAGATCCGGCACCTGGGCCTTGGTTTGCCTACCCATGGTAAAGTGCCTCCCTAGCAGTGCAATTTTTCTGGAAGAAGAGGTGTCAGAACTCACCATGAACACCTCCCTTGTTCTCTAAGGATAGCAACGGCACCTGCTTGAGAGGTTCCAGAACTGAGTTTCTGTGAGCTCCCTCTGGAAAAAAAAGGTGCGGCTTCCGATTGGTGCAGGCGCCCCGAAAACAATAGCCGACAGCCGCATTGGATGTTCGGCTTCCAGAAAACATTCAAAAACCAGAACACATACTTCTGGGTTTTCGGTGTTTGGGAGCCAAAATGTTCGAGTACCAAGGTTCCACTGCATACTCCCATCCAGTTTCCCCTTCCCCTTTCAATAACAGAACGACACACCCCTTCCCGACTTTCTGTACTTCAGAAGATAATGCCCTGCTGACACAAGAATGTAATAACGTAATAAGAGCCTGCTGGATCAGGCTAATGGCCCAACTAGCCAAACATTCTGTTTTCATAGTGACCTCTCAGTTGCCGGTAGAAAACCTTCAAGCTGGACCAAAGAAAACAACCCTCGGACTTCCGGTACTTTCTGCCTTAAATGGATGCAGCTCCCATGCTAGTGGAGATCATTTGCGGAGGAAAACAAGGATGATTTGGGTGTAACTGTCCTTGCAAGCTCCCCCCAGGGCCCAGGGGGAGTGAGCTTCACTCACAGATCATCTTGATAACTGGCTCTGACCGGCATGGAATCTGAAAAGCAGGAGACGCTGAGTGGATAAGCACTCCACATGTTGGTAAACCCCCCCCCCCCGATGCAGCCATTAAGAACAGAGGTTCTTCTATATATTAGGATGAAATTTCCTCTAATTTACAGACGTGTGCAGGATGAAGGGGACAAGATTACAAACTGCCAAGTGAATCAGCTACTGGGTTTCAACGTTTCGAACTGGAATGAAGATCTCCTTCATTGAAGAATATGGTATGTCAGGGGGGAGGGGAGTCTTTATCTTTTTTTTATTAATACAATATTTACTATATAAATGATTTGGCAAACCTCTCCCTAAATGATAACATCTGATAAAAAGCAAAAAGAGAAAAAGAAGACAATTATATTTATGGATTAAAAGGAAAATAGAACTGCGTGAGAACATTGGGATGATTTAAAGCATCTAACTTCCGTCGTACGGTAATTTGGACTATGGTCTTTGATCTGCAGCAGCTAGAGATAAGAATTTGAGGAGAAGGAGAACTGGAATCTCACCCAGAGCTACGGCAGGATGCCAGATTACTCCCATATTCAGATATAAACAACAAAGATGGCGTAATGATGCAGCTTGAATTTCAACAGAAGAAGAGAAAGACTGGAAAAGTGGAGGCAGAGATGTCGTGTAAGACATGATTAGAACAATGAAGAAACAAATGAGAAAATAAACACCTCACACAGGGAATTTACAGGAAAAGAAAACTCTTTTTGCAGAAAAACTTTTGTTGCTAAATATCTCAACATGCATGGAGGTCAAGAAATCAGTATCTGTTGATAAGGGACTAAGATCAGGACTGAATGCAATTGGATTAACTAAGATCTCAGAACCAGGAAGAAATAAGAACTTTGCACCCTGAAACCCAGCACATGGGAAGTCACTCAAAATGTATAATTGGCTGTATAATTGATTTATATTTGGATGGGAATTGTAATTTGATATTGATAAAATGTGGTTGTCATTGGATTTTAATAACGGAAAATAATAAAAATTACGTACACACAAACACACACAAAAACAGAGAACAAAGAACAACAACCCTCTTCCCTCCTGTTGTTTAGTTGTTGTTCTTTAGTTGTTTAGACATGTCCGACTCTTCGTGACCCCATGGACCAGAGCACGCCAGGCACTCCTGTCTTCCACTGCCTCCTGCAGTTTGGTCAGACTCATGTTAGTAGCTTTGAGAACACTGTCCAACCATCATGTCCTCTGTCGTTCCCTTCTCCTTGTGCCCTCAATCTTTCCCAACATCAGGGTCTTTTCCAGGGAGTCTTCTCTTCTCATGAAGTGGCCAAAGTATTGGAGCCTCAGCTTCAGGATCTGTCCTTCCAGTGAGCACTCAGGGCCGATTACCTTAAGAATGGATAGGTTTGATCTTCTTGCAAGTCCATGGGACTCTCAGGAGTCTCCTCCAGCACCATAATTCAAAAGCATCAATTCTTTGGCGATCAGCCTTCTTTATGAGAGAGAGAGAGAGCTCCCCTCCTGTGGTTTCCAGCTACTGGTATTCAGAAACATTCACTGTCTCCGACTGTGGAAGCAGAGCAGAGCCATCATGGCTAGCAGCCACAGATAGCCCTCTCCTCCGTGAATTTGTGCAATCCTCTTTTAAATCCGTCTAAGTTGGTCGCCATCGCTACCTCCTGTACAAGTGAATATGCACTGCGGGAATCCATAGAATCCATAGAATTAAAAGAATTCTAGAACTGGAAGGGACCATGGGGTCCAACTCCCTGCAATGCAGGAATCTTTCACTCAGTGTGGGTCTTGAACCCGGGACCCTGAAATTAAGAGTCTCTCAAGCTCTACCTACTGAGCTGTCAAGGCGCTTTCTTTTATCTGTCCTGACTGTTCCAGCAATCAGCTTCATTGGATGTCCACAAGTTACGCAGTTAGAAGGAGAAAATGTTTCATAACCGGCATGATGCTTCTCTGCGAGTTTGAAAGAGTGGCGCCTGGCAGGCATTGGCCCTGAGCAACCTTGGAGCCCATTGTGCAAGATCTGCTCTGTTCTCATCGGACTACTTTAGCTTACAAGGAAAGTGATGGCTGGTGAACCTGAGCCTTGTCTTCTGAAGTTGAGTCATTTTGCAAGACTGAGAAGCATTCGAAAGCTTCTTTTGTGCCAGATCATACATCACGGGCAGATGAGAGCTGGGGGAAGACTGTAGTTATCGCTCATTCTTTCTTACTGGAAGAGTATATGTTGAAATAATGTAAACCACAGCTTTATCTAGCTTTATCTAGCGTCTGCAGCTCGGGCCAAGCTAGACATTGCACGGCAAGTGTGTGTGTGCAACAGAATGACCCCGGTTTTAAAACATGAAGGAGGCTGCAAGTTTAGGCACATTGGAAGAATCTGCTTTCTACAAGTTTGAACTATTCCTTCATGCATTGCACTACTGTTTATTCCGGCTGTCAGTGGCTCCCCAGCTGAGTTTTTACACATCACTGGGCTTTCTGAGGGAACTTCCAGACTGTCACTATTTCGGGGGTGGGGGTTGGGGGTTGGAGACTCAATCCTAGATCAGGAAATTCAAGTTATGCAATTAAAGTTGAGTTAGTGCTTTTCTGCAACAAACCCATTTCCCCCTCCAAAAAACCAGAGCTTTTGCAATAAAGAAATTGATGGAAAGCCCTGGAAAGTCCCAGAAAGCTTTGGAAAGTCTTAGTTAACATTTGTTTGATGGTGAAGGTAAAGAACCCCTGGACGGTTAAGTCCAGTCAAAGGTGAGTATGGGGTTGCGGCGCTCATAGCACTTTCAGGCTGAGGGAGCCGGCGTTTGTCCACAGACAGCTTTCCAGGTCATGTGGCCAGCAGGACTAAACCGCTTCTGGTGCAACGGGACACTGTGATGGAAACCAGAGCTCACAGAAATCCATTTACCTTCCCACCACAACGGTACCTATTTATCTACTTGCACTGGCATGCTTTCGAACTGCTAGGTTGGCAGGAGCTGAGACAGAGCAACGGGAGCTCAATCCATCGTGGGGATTCGAACCCCCGACCTTCCAATCGGCAAGCCCAAGAAGCTCAGTGGTTTAGACCACAGTGCCACTTGTCTAACTTCCCCACGAACAAATCAGAACAAATCGCCATCTAGCCTTCCCTGCAAACTTTGTGCAAACAGATTAGGATGAATGCGAAACAAGCAGACCATCTGGAAGGAAGGATGGAGGGATCCACCTTCAAATACTACACATTTATCACTGGGTGAGCTGGAAGGTGGTCTTGTCCCCCCACTCCTCTGCTCCATGTATGCAATCCTGCTCTATAGAGCATCCCCCAAAGAGAGCTGCCTTGCTGGAAGACTTTCAGCCAAGGGCAGCTCACCACACCTCCAGCCATAGGTTCCATTGTGAAGCTGCTCTTACCATCAAAGATAATCTGCTGGTGACTTCCCAAGCTGAAGTCCTCCTTAGAAAGAGGCAAAGGACACTCAGCTCCCCGAGTGAATCCCAGGACTCTTGAGAAGATAGATCAAGAAGAAGCATGGTGTAGCAGTTAGAGTTGCTCTAACATATATTTTAAACACACCCAATACATATCTAAAGCACACGACTTCCCCCTCAAGAATGTTGGGGACTGTTGTGTCACTGTTATCACAGAGCCGCAATTCCCAGCTACCTTTAAAAAAACTACAGTTCCCATGATTCTTTCAGGAAAGCCATCTGAGTTAAACATGCATTGAATGTCCTTTAAATTAATGGTGCGGATGTGCCCTTAGACCTGGGAGACCAGCCCTGAAGCTCACTTAGGGCCATTCGCTGCCTCTCAGCCTGACCACCCACACAGGGTTGTTGTGAGGATAAAATGGGGAGCTAGAGAACCATCTGTGCCACCTTGAGTTCCCTGGAAGAAGGGTGAAACATAAATGTGAAAATGAAAATGAAATGAAAATGTTTGTTCTCCTTGAACCCTTTCAGATAAAATATTTGGTTCATTTACGGAGACAGGTATGGAAAGATGAGTTAGGCTAAGATCTGAGGCAGTTGCAGGAGCAATTTATACCAAACTTGTGAAATGCAGCATTGCAGTCTTGATTTCCTTGTTCTTTTCTGTTGCATCTGTTTAGAAACATAAAAATGAGGTGTTTGTTTTTTTTTAAAAAAAAGATTATTTATGGATCTGGGAAACTGGAATCGCTTTGCCTGTGTCCCTGTGCTGGAATGCCTGTGATTTGCAAATGGGTATGTTGAGCTGGGGAAATTGTTCAGGGAAATAAATAAATGTCATCTTTACTCAGAGTACGGGGAAAGGTACAGTCATAAGTGCCATAAGTTCTCATATTGCAATTTCATGGTTTCCAGATGGTGTGAAGAGAACATGTCAACAGCAATCCATCTCCACTTCAGTATAAGCAATTTGAGGTGTAAACAACATGTTGTTATGCTCCAGGATCAAGCGAAGGAGTTGCGTGCTGTGCCACTGATACAGCCAATTTTGTCCTAATGAAGTGCCCTCTTTCTGCTAGGAAATGGGCTCTTGGCGAGCACAACCATTTCTGCCTACACCTGCGCAACAAATTTGCCTGCGGGTTATCCTGGATGATGCTTGAACACACTCGAGGTCTCTTTTGATATACTGTACTCTTATTTTAAGGGAATAGTATGTTCTCTTGATGTAATGAAATGCATCCAGAAGTGCATGGGTTTGTCATTCACCCATTCATTCATGCTTCTAAGTAATTTTTATTGGGTTTATATGCACTCCCCCCACTACCCCCCCACACATCCCTGCAGATCCCTAAAGTCTGTGGGTGCCTGCCTTTGGTCCTTGGGTGCTGCTATCTTCTTGGCTACTTAGCTGCAGGTGACGGTTTTGCTTGATGGATTCAGGAGCAGGTTGGGAAACGTAGGTTTGCACAATTAAAGTGGATTAAAGCACTCTGTCCCCCGAGCGCAGGGGTGGGGAGCCTCCGGCTTGGAGGTCAATCCTGTCCCACCAATTTGGCTTGCAAGTGCATGCTCTCCCCAAACCACGCCCACCTGTCCATCAGCTGAGTTCAATCTGCATTGGGTGAAACAGGTGTGTCCAGCAGACGCAGCAGGATTTAACCCCTGCTCGACAATTGAGCTTGCCAAGTGGCAGTGGAAGACAGGAGTGCCTGGCGTGCTCTGGTCCATGGGGTGATGAAGAGTTGGACACGACCAAACAACTAAACAACAACAACAAGTGGCAGAGAGGTGAGAAAGAAAGCGCCCTTTTGCAGACTTAAACTGGAAAGCAGGCACAGCTTGCTGGTGGTTTAATTCAACCAGGTTGGTTTCAGAAGACTGCCTTGGCTGCCAGTCTAACTGCGCTACAAGCAAGTTTTCCCTTTCTAAGACCAAACCCCCAACAGCACTCCACATTGCCTTTCTGCTAGAAAGGGCACTGTGCTCATCATTTCTTGAATGAATACCAAGCAATTAGCAGCTTCCTACAGTACAGCTGGACGGGCACCAGCTGGAGTGATAAATTACAGCTCCTTGGTTGATTTCCCAAACAACCTCTTGCGTGCAGACTGCGTGCCAGGGAGTCGTGGAACTCATCCAAGCTAGGAAACAGTGCGAGTGACATCAACGGCGAGGGGAAAATAATGAGTGCAATTTTTCAGCAATGCTTTTCTAATCTCTCGCTCATTTATTTTTATTTTATTTTTTAAAAAAAACCTCTTGCACAAACACCACACACACCAACCAACTCAAAAGCTAATGCTGTAGCAAAGCAAATGATCCTCTGAGTTGTTATTTGATTTGTGAAAGATTATAGCAGACAAAGTTGGGGCTATTCCAGGCAGATTGCTGCTTTATTCATCAAGGGGATTTCGGCAGGGGTAGAATATCAGATCTGGAATTACTGCTCGACAGGAAGGCGATGTCAAATGTACTTGGGTTTTTAAATGCTCAATTAGCAATGTGCTGTGACTGTGCATCTTCTTATTAAATATTATTAGTAATTTACTTCAATCGTTTTTCAAGGGGGGCAGATTTTAACTATGTTTACAAAACCTCCTTGCTGTTTGATGGAGAGTTTGCTGTATAATTGATCAAAATTTGATTCCCCTCCCTGGCTGATATTTAACTTCTTCCTAACTTATTTTATGGGGGTTGTTACCTGACATTGTGCCCACACACAGAGATAGGCTGGAGAAACAGGAGACCTCAACCATTGCACCCACAGCTTGTGTCCCCCAAATGAACTTTGAGTTTAGAGGGGTATAGCTGGGCTACTAGCGGGCAACTATAGTTTCTCTCTGGGTGCCTCCAGATGTCCTTTTTATTGTGCACTTGTGGTTATTTGGGTTCATGATACAGTCAGGCAGTCAAATGTAATCCTACTTTCAATTCCATTTGAACCTGCAAAGGTCTCAAGGCAGCCACACTGCTTCATTTCCCATCAGTGCACATCCCATAACTTCCAATTGAAATCCCATAACTTGCGCTTGGTCCAAAAGCTGCATTTAGTGCAGAATGCTGCAGCGCAATTGCTGACAGGAGTGAGGCCTTGGTGGCATATAATGCCCGTGGTCAGAGATTTGCACCAGCAGGGATGGGAGGATCTGCCAATTTTGGTTCTCCTAGTTTCTCATTTTTGTCCAGACTTAAATTCAGTTAGCATTTCTGCAGCAATTTACAGTTCTTAAAAGGAAAAAGGAAAATGAAAGAAAACTTATTAGTGTTTTAGTGCAAATTTCTCCTAATAGACACATTTTGCATGCCGTTTTGACTGACATGCTCATTTTTGCAAGCCGTTTCCCCTAATATGATGCCTTTGGGTTATTTTCATTGAAATATTTCTTTTTATCCACATGCCCCTAATATATACATTTCTGTAAACATTATTTCGCAAAATTCAGGTCAGTGTGGATTTCGAAGGGTGGCTGGCTGTGTTTCAAGTCTCTCATTGATTTGGAAAGTATGATAAATTAGATAAGTTCACCTTTAAACTCAAACTGAACGGGATCCCACCCCCACCCAGCACAATGATAGGGAACCTGTGGTTCCCCCAGCAGTTGTTGGACTACAACTGCCACCATCCCTCCTTACTGGCCATGCTGGTTGGGGCTGATGCTGATGGCATTTGGCATCCAACAACATCTGGGAGACCATGGCTTCCTCAGCTCTGCTTTAGCAGAACATTCATGACTTTCTCAAAGCTTATTAACGTCAGCTGACTATGAGTCAGATCCCCACTGGAAAAAGGGGGATGCTTTCTCTTTATAATCACATTTTAATTCCCCCACCCTTGCTCTGATTAAGAATCATATATCACCATTCCTCATCTGCTGCCTCCAGATAGTTCAGATATCTACCCCTGACATTCTTCCAGCTGCTTAAGTTGACCTAAGCGCTGCTGCCATTGTCCTCCATCTCACGCCCTGCAGGAAAGCCGCTTTCTTCTGCTTGTCCAATTATTTCATAATAGAAGAGGTCATCGAATTCCTTGGACGTGAATAAAGAAGTCTCAATCCATGATTGGCAAACTGGCCCAGTAGTTTACATTCCCAGGAGTTTAAAAGTGAGATGTTGCAGGTGCTCAACACGACAGGAATCTCTTAACTTAGATTCTGGAAAGAGCAGCTGCCCAAGGCATTCACATCTGTCTCAGTTGCCTTGCGTAAGTTGCCCTAGTGGCATCATTTTCTCAGAAGAGAACATGAGAGCAGCCGTGTTGGATCAGATTGAGGTCTATCTAAGTCCAGCAATCTGGTTTCAGTTCTGGCTGGTTATCAGCCTCTGAGCAGCTCATAAAAATGGGCATGAGGGCAATAGCCTTCTCCTACTACAGAGTTGGGGAACCTGTGGCCCTCCAGACCAGAGTAGGCCTATGGGCCCCATGCCTTTTAGGGGCCCAGTGACAATGGATCAAAATACAGTCGTACCTTCAAAGTCAAACGCCTTCGACCCAAACATTTGGGCTCCCGAACGCCGCAAACCTGGAAGTGAGTGTTCCAGTTTGCAAGCGTTCTTTGGAACCCGAACGTCCGTTGTGGGTTCCGCGGGTTCCGATTGGCTGCAAGAGCTTCCTGCAGCCAATCAGAAGCTGTGCCTTGGTTTCCAGACATTTTTGAAGTCGAATGGACTTCTGGAACGGATTTCGTTCGACTTCCGAGGTACGACTGTAATATTGTTAGTTATATGAGACTGGTTAGCCCACAATTATCTCTAAATCTGCACCTATGCATACATGTTAGCATGTGCAGAGGTTTGTGAAAATCCATATCCTCTTCTGTCTTCTTCTTTTTGGCTGTGTGTTTGGCACTGCATATGCAGCCATGCTGCTAAGTTAAGGTCATAATGTGAGTTCTAGGAATCAGTCACATAAAGTTTAATGGAAATGAAACAGAAGGAAGAGTTATTTCTTTTACGTAAACATCCAGGCGGGAAACTGTTGCAATATTGTTAGTTATATGAGACTGGTTAGCCCACAATTATCTCTAAATCTGCACCTATGCATACATGTTAGCATGTGCAGAGGTTTGTGAAAATCCATATCCTCTTCTGTCTTCTTCTTTTTGGCTGTGTGTTTGGCACTGCATATGCAGCCATGCTGCTAAGTTAAGGTCATAATGTGAGTTCTAGGAATCAGTCACATAAAGTTTAATGGAAATGAAACAGAAGGAAGAGTTATTTCTTTTACGTAAACATCCAGGCGGGAAACTGTTGCACTGACCAAAGTTATCGTCGACTTCTCTTACATAACCAATAACACTTTATTGTTAAACGTCATGCAGGAAAACTCCACTGGCCCTTTGTGTAAATTTATACTACAGAAGTCTGCATTATGTCAGTGTAGATTCTAGCTCAACCTCTATGGAGCAATTTCACTGAAGTACCGGTAAGTCATACCTTCAGACGTTCTGTAGTTCACCTGAGGTGAGCCACCCACAGAAGCAAAAAGAGCAAATAGAGCCTTCTCTCCCAACCTTCCTTCTATGTGTGTGGTCAGTGGAAATGGGATTTAAAGTACATTATCAGTTAAAAATAAAATAAAGAAAAGCAGAGGGGAGGGGGGAGGCAGAGAGAAGAGAATGGAATGCCTGCTTCCCTGGTGGCTCTTTCCCCACCCCCTATGTGGGAGGGAAACAATTGGGGTGCAATTTGAAGTGGAGACATAGCAGAGAGGGAAAGGGTCAAGCATTCCCTCCCACACCACTTTTCTGCTTAAAATTTCTCTCCCCAAAGCTGCTTTTCAAGCAGGCAAGCACTGGGCTTCACAATGTATAGTTTACCTGTCTTTGCTATGAAATGTTCTGGAAACTGCACACAATCCATCAAAAATGACAATCCATCAAAAGTGCCGGCTGCACTAAGATGGACGCTTGGCCTGCTTCACCAGGTATTACAAGGTCAACCAGCAAACAGTGTTCAGTCTTAAAATTTTTGCAAGCAAGTCAGGCATGATTTTAGGGGAAGGGATGCAGCTCAATGCATGCAAATGGGTCAAGGGTTAATCTCTGGCATCTCCAGTTAGGACTAGGAAAGACTGCTGCCTGAGACCCTGGAGAGCTGCTGTGAGTCTGTGCAGACAACACTGATGGACCTATGATCTCATTTAGTAAAGCTGCATCCTATACTTATGGTGTTCTCAGCACTCTTTGTAACATAAGAGTCTGCTGAATGAGGCCAATGGCCCATCTAGTCCAGCATCTTATTCTGACAGTGACCATCCAGATCACTGTGGGAAGCCTGAAAACAGGACCTAGATCTTGGATAATAACTTTTTTGAATACTTTGTCTTCCTTCATTTTTGTTTATCCCAACAAATGAAAAGCTTTTCTAAAATAGGTATCTGAAGAAGTGTGCATGCACACGAAAGCTTACACCAATAACAAACTTAGTTGGTCTCTAAGGTGCTACTATGGCCGGTTAGCTCAGTTGGTTAGAGAGTGGTGCTAATAACGCCAAGGTCGCGGGTTCGATCCCCGTACGGGCCAGCTAACTTTTGGGACCCAGGTGGCGCTGTGGGTTAAACCACAGAGCCTAGGGCTTGCTGATCAGAAGGTCGGCGGTTTGAATCCCTGCCACGGGGTGAGCTCCCGTTGCCCAGTCCCAGCTCCTACCCACCTAGCAGTTCGAAAGCATGTGAAAGTGCAAGTAGATAAATAGGGACCGCTCCGGCGGGAAGGTAAACGGCATTTCCGTGCGCTGCTCTGGTTCGCCAGAAGCAGCTTTGTCATGCTGGCCACATGACCCGGAAGCTGTCTGTAGACAAACGCCGGCTCCCTCGGCCTATAGAGCGAGATGAGCGCCGCAACCCCAGAGTCGGACACGACTGGACCTGATGGTCAGGGGTCCCTTTACCTTTAAGGTGCTGCTGGAAGGAATTTATTTTATTTTTTATTTTGTTTCTAAAATAGGAGCTTGTCATGACTATAGCTTTGGCTGATAATCACATATGTAGTAAGAAAATAAGATGTAGCTCTAAATGATCTCCTTAAAAAAATTAAAAATCCTCATCTCTTCATTTGGAGGGTTGTTGTAAATGCAAGTGCTGGGCATGAATCAAGCTTGCAATATCATAGATGGGAATGACTTCATCGGCAATATAAACCCAAGCCCCACATCTGACAGAAAAGAATGTGGCACAGAGGCAAAAGCTAGATTGTTTAGTCTTTGCTACTGCAAGTGTTAGGACTCAACTCACAGGCCGCCACTTCTGGTTAATGATGTGTTGTCTTGTGGATAATTCTTCACACCGCACATCCGTTTGGCCCAAATGATGTTTTGAGTCATTGTTTCATTGTGCAAGTAGAAACAATTGTGGGTTTTGTGGTTTATGTAGTATTGTCAGTAGTATGCACTATTTCTTCATATAACATAACCCTCTTTCATGTTAGGTTGGGGAAAATGGGGAACCAGTAACAATTTTTTTTTTAAAGTACAAGCCAAGTATAAATGGTTTCAGAGGTGACAGATGGACCAAGGTCAATTTTCCTACAAGCAGATGCTGATTTAGTTACTAGCTTTGAGGTCTTCCTACGAGTCCCTCCTTCAAGGGAAGCATGAAGAATGACCAGGGGTTTTCAGTGGTGGTTCTCTATTGAGTGGAACATCCGCCTCCCTGGTGCCTTCAGCGCCAGGTTAAAATGTACCTCCCCTTGCAGATTTTGACAACAGGGGTAGGAAACTTTTTCAGTTGAACTTGAGAGGCCTTATGCCTGCCTAGAAATAACACTCTTTGACTAGAGAAGCGATGGGGAATCTGTGATCTTCCAGATCTTGTTAGACTCAAACTCCCATCATTCTGGACTGGAAGCTGATGGGAGTTGAGATTTCAACAAGATATTGAGGGCAACAGGTTAGCCACACCAGGGTTACTTATTGGTGCAGGGGATGCACTCTGCATATATTCAGAATTACTTTGCCAAAACAATAATCTCACACTTTGTTGGCATTCCAAGTATGTGAAGAAGTACAGCCCCGGTTCAAATTAAAGCCAAACCATGAAATGAATTTACCAAAGTATCTGGGGTGTTAATGGCAGAAGATGACTTCTATAATCTCCGTCTCTATAAATACATGACTGGAGTAATGATGTGGATCATGCAAACATAAACAGACTTCGAAGCTTAAATAGCAGAGCTCAGATTTCTTTACAGGCCACATTTCAAACATTTTATTACAAATGTAGAACATGCACTTGACCTCTGAAAATTAAATATAGCCACAGAAAGTGAATTATTTCAACTATCAACTCTTCTGCTGTTGATACCCTAGAAACACCAGACAATTAATGTTCTTCTTTCTTCTGTCTTCCCTGAGGCTCAGCTGCCTACCTTTCCCATTCTAGAAAATGAGCTTTGTGTATACTGAGATTGCATACATGCCCATGCCAAACAGGTCAGTAAATAGTGAATGGCTGATATCAAAGTTTTATTAAACCAGGTACTTCCCTCTGGGGTCAGATAAACTCAGCAAATCCTTTTAAACCATAAGTTAGTAGAAGTTCATATGATGAAAGGAGCAGCACATAGAGAAAATTTTGTCATGATGGGAGGAGATCCTCAGAACACCTTGGGCTTCCTTTTTCCTCTTCACCCTGCCCTGCTTCCTGCAAACACACATCCGAGTTCGGTTGGTGGCCCTAGTGGGAAAGCTTTCTAGGTTCTAAGCTCAAGAAATCTTAGTCAATTAGATTTTTTAAAAAAATAAATTTGCATTATTAGCATGAGAACAGCAGCTCTGAAGAAAAGCAGCATTCTTTATTTTTAGACGCTGCAGCTGTGTTGTAGAAGAGGCAGTCTATCTCTCTTTTTTAATACAGGAATAATTTAATTATGGATCACACAGAGGACATAGTGGATTGGCAGTATTATACTACCAAACTTTAAGTCAACTCCATCCCATTTCCACAAGTGTTCCCTATACGGAACGCATACAGGAATGCTGCAATAGTTTTGGCACATCACACATATATTCCTCCTGGGGAACAGGCTGCAACTGGCCCATTATTTTAAAGTGAATAGTTAACAGTAAAGGAACTAGAAACTAACCCACTATGCCTATTTATCACTCTTGGGCTTAGCTGGGACTTCATCACACTGAAACCAACTGAATCTTGCTTTCATTTGATTGAGTCTGCATTCCTTTCTGCTATGGCTAATATTCCAAGACATCTCTTACTATCTATTACACCTGTTGTCTTTTAGCTTCACCAATTTTAGTTTACAAGTTTTTCTTCTTCTTTGGGCAATATCCAACTAAAATGTTCCACAAGCATAAGCACTTTGGAGTGCACACCAGAACCCTCTCGCTTCTCAACCCCCCAAACTCTTGTGGATTCCTCCCCACAACCCTCCAGAGAAAATTTAGGAAGTACTCAGGGAAAGCGGAATTTAAGCATGCTTACACTCGCAGATCCCCCTGTATGAATCTACTCACATAGGTGACCACTTCAAACATTTGACAATATGGGGTCTGTCTCTCAAAAGCTTATGCCACAATTCCCCCCCCACACACACTTAAAAGTGTCACAAAAAGTTTTGCCACGCCCCTGCCCACTGCTACTAGCATGGCTGGACTTTTAATTTACATCCAGCTGCAGCAAGGAGCATACTAAAGATGCTCTTTCCCTCAGATGCAAGGCTGAAGATGCAAATGATCCCATACAAGCCCATGCTTCACCACACCTATGTGTTACAATGGCGTCTCTCAGGGGTTAGGAATAAAAATGTGGGACATGAACTTCAAATTCTCAAGTGTCTCATTTTCAAAAACTACAAGTTTCAAAACAGCTTCTTTTCATACAGGTTTACATAACACAACCTATATAACAGTGTGCCAGATTCAAACAGATCTTCCAGTTGGGTAATTTGCTCTTGATTTAGGAAGATATCAGTATATATGCACTCTTAATTAGCTCCCAAAAATCCAGCTTGTGTTTTAACCATCTACCAAATTTGGTTAAGCTCTTCCTATCTTACATTTGTGGTATATAAAATCATGGGTACATAAAATTATTGCACAATATTTATATCAAGAAACAGAGGTTAAACCGTTTCCAGTATTCAGCCACTGCTGAATTAAAATGTGCTGGGGGTTAAGTTTATGATCATACTTGCATCTAATTTAGGACTGGGGAATAAGCTGTGATCAACAGCGCTTCTTCTTGACTTCAAGCCACACCTCTCTCTCTCTCTGTAAAAATAAATAAATAAATGGATGGCGCTACAAGCCTATACTCTGGCTGGAAAGAACTCCTAAAAGTTATGCTCAGATATTCACATAAACATCTAAGTGTACAGTGTATACTGCTGAGATATTAGGACCACCTAAGGGACCCAGGTGGTGCTGTGGGTTAAACCACAGAGTCTAGGGCTTGCTGATCAGAAGGTCAGCGGGTCCCAGCTCCTGCCCACCTAGCAGTTCGAAAGCACGTCAAAGTGCAAGTAGATAAATAGGGACCGCTCCAACGGGAAGGTAAACGGCGTTTTTGTGCGCTGCTCTGGTTCGCCAGAAGCGGCTTTGTCATACTGGCCACATGACCCGGAAGCTGTCTGTGGACAAACGCCGGCTCCCTCTGCCAGTAACGCGAGATGAGCGCCGCAACCCCAGAGTCGGACACGACTGGAACCGATGGTGAGGGGTCCCTTTACCTTTAATGGCACCTTATCACACATAGCAGTTTCATACAAAGCTGATGTGCAGGGCTGATTCAATGTTTCACTCTTGAAGGCGAATACTAAATTCAGCAGAAAAAGTATTCCAAGTTCATGAAACATCGTTCCAGTTAGCAGACAGGGCCCATACTCCACTTTAATTGTTCACATTTAATATGCCGTAACAGTAGGGAGCATTCAAAAAGGT
Organism: Lacerta agilis; assembly: GCF_009819535.1. Classification (NCBI taxonomy): domain Eukaryota; kingdom Metazoa; phylum Chordata; class Lepidosauria; order Squamata; family Lacertidae; genus Lacerta; species Lacerta agilis. Next base: position 23,811,167 of record NC_046315.1, read on the forward strand.
ATTTTTTATTTTAAAAAAATAGATTGCAGTCAGGGGTCGGTGGGCTGCCAGAGTCAGCCTCCCTAACACTGGAGAGTCAGGATGTGCAATCTTAATGAAGCCTAAGAGAATTCTTTATCTTAAAGGAATATAAAGAGAGTCCCACCGAATCAGAGTAAAGGCCCATTTAGTCTAAAATTCTGTTCCACAGAAGCCAGCCAGATGCCTCAATAAAGCGCACAAACAGAATACCACCGCCTCTCTCATCAGTATCAGAGGTGTGCTGACTCCGACACTAGAGCTATTAATCTTCAGATCAGGATTAAAGAGGTCATATGTGGCGCTGTGGTCTATACCACTGAGCCTCTTGGGCTTGCCGATCGGAAGGTCGGAGGTTCAAATCCCCACAACGAAGTAAGCTCTGTCCTGGCTCCTGTCAACTTAGCAGTTCGAAAGCATGCCAGTGCAAGTAGATAAACAGGTACTGCTGTGGTGGGAAGGTAAACAGCGTTTCCATGGGCTCTGGCGTCGTCACTGTGTTCTGCTTTGCCGGAAGCGGTGCAGTCATGCTGGTCACAAGACCCGAAAAGCTGTCAGTGGACAAACGCCAGCTCCCTCAGCCTGAAAGCGAGATGAGTGCTGCATCCCACAGTCGCTTTTAACTGGACTTAACCATCCGGGGTCCTTTACCTTTACCTTACCTAGGAAAATACTCTTTGCTGCTAACACCAACTTAATGAACCAATAAACACATTACTTTTGTAACATTTGTACTACTTATCAGTTAGAATAAAACCCTGTATGACTCTATCCATGTTTTTGACACTGCAAGAAGATGCATGAGAAAGCTAAGAGAGAAAATAAAAAAAAGTGTTTTCAAGCTTTAAAATTATAATATGTAATTTCTCACTGACAATGAACTATTTAACAGAAATTCTAATCCCCTGCACAAAATACAAACTGCATACCAATCATAATTTATATCTGAAGATTTCTTCCCTATCTCTTTGGAAGGTTGTTATCCTTTTTTCAAGTGACTATTTCAAGCTCTCAGTGCTTCTCAAATTAAGCTGCACTGTGATGCAAGCAAATTGTTTATATTTAAAGAACCACCTCCTTATATTTTCAACAGCACCAGGAATAAGATAAATGTCATGGCTAGAATTCAAAGAACTGTGCAACTACTTTCATAGACCCAAAGAGGTTTTGGACTTGTTTTTGATCAGCATTTCTCTGCCTTCCCAGATTCAAGATGATGTTAAGGGTAATTTCAAAACAGTTGTGATATGAAAGGGGGCCAGGTGTACAAGGAAATGAATTTAGAAAAAGTACATGTATTACTGGATATATGTACAAGTCCTTGCATGAATCTCTGTGGTATTCAACTCAGTTTTACTCAGTGTTGAAATACTGAAATTAATGTACCTAATTTAATCATGTTCACTCATTTCAGTTGGCCTACTCTATGTAAAACTTAATTGAATACCACCCTAAGCCATTCTTGGAATTTCAGGCATCTGAGAAACAGTAGCCAGAAGCAAAGCCTAGTTTTAAAAAAACTCCACACACATTGCTGACATAAAGCAACACATTCTCCTCTCTTTATCAAAAGATCCCATATCAAAATTATTCAAGCTTCATGTCACCATATGGGAAAGTCACAATGGCTATGAACCATAAGCCATATATTTAATTTACATTTGTTACTTTTAAAACCACTATGTATTCTCATTGAAGACTTAATATGGTCATCTTTGAAATGCTGGTATTTTAGCTAAGTAGCAGGTTTTTTGTTTGTTTTTTAAAAAAGAAGAGCGGACCAAAACAAGAATTTTATAATGTTTGTTTTTATATAAAAAGAATCTTTACAATTTGACATGACATTTTCACATTTGTTAAATAAAGTAGCCCACTTGGTGACCCTGTTAGAAATCTGTTCAGTTATATGAAGTTGTTTTCCTGAGCTAAATGATACCGATAAAGTATATGCATTAATTATAGCAGCAGAAAGGGGGGGGGGGTTACATTTTAACAGGTCCAACAAAACAAAAACCACATTCTATCAAGGCATAAATGCTCTTATTGGGAATGTGCGCTCAGCCTCTCTCTCTCTCTTTCTTTCTCTCTCTCTCTTTCTTTCTTTCTTTCTTTCTTTCTTTCTTTCTTTCTTTCTTTCACATTCAGCCACCGTCAGACAACAATGATAATGCATGGAAATGTTAGCTAGAAGAGTTCAATTCCATCAGAAGAGATCTGTTCCATATCATCTGTTGCTGTCATGATCCAATCAAATATCAAAGGACAATTTTATTACTATCTAAATTTTACTGAATAGAACCATCACAGAATTGTAAGGAGTCATTTTATCCAACATACATCTGGGATTTTAAAATCCACTGTAGCCACAGATTGTAGATTGAGATATTCTCAAACTATTTTCAGTTTTTAATTAAATGTCACAATTAAGCCCACACTCTGATTCTACTGGAACTTAAGCATGAGGAACTCTGACCTACTTTGCAGCCAATTGTTTAGAAGACTTAGAACAGAAAGTCTAGCATACCAACGGTGCTCTAGTCTCTCACTGTGATAAACAAGTAAGCTGTTTTACAAGGTCAGAGGAAAGTTCCTTTTCCAACTCCTTATATAAATCATGTCAAATACATAGCCAGAGTCATCAGTTCCTCATGGAAGGAAGTAAAACTATACCTTCTTCAGTTACTTCAGGCTTTGAATGTATCCTTATTGAGATATGATATAAATCTTAGATATGCAATGAAATAAAATATTTAAATCTGATATAAGCTAATATACAAAACTAGGCTCCAAAACATGTTGGAATTGAGAATAATACAAAACCTCTAGAAGTTACAGTAATACATAAATAAAAATAAACTATAGTTATAAACCAAGTTATTCCCCATAGGGAGTTTAAAATCCCAAACTGTTACCAATTATAGAGGTACATATTACCATAATGTAAGCTTCTTAAAAGAAGCAAAACATACTTGCCTTCTTGATTCTATTAGCTAACACCAAATTCTATTAATTTATTCTGGCCAGGAAGGCAACTGTTAGGCTTACTCTCTCTAATTAGGTGTGTGATAAACCCAGAAACTGAGCATAAATGAACAGAGAATCATTTGCACTTTTAATAAGAAACAAACAAACAAACAAAATATGTATGTCAAATTAATATTGTTTCTGTTACACTTATTTCCTGTGCAACACTGGCCGAAATTCAAAGCGTACTGAAGATCATGAAAATATTACCACTGACTTGAATGGACTTTTGATAAAATCTTCTAGCAGAGTTTCAGCTGCTTGATAGCTAGCTCTTATGAGAGCAGCTGGCCTCAATGTTCCCACTGAGCAATTGTTGCGGATCAGCATTCTCAGTATGACACCTGAGCAAATTAAATGAGCATGATATAAAGAGCTTAAGAAAGCCTCTCTGAAACATTGGCTTTGTTCTGTGCAAACTGTGCTACCACTCTTTTGACTCTGCATTTCCCCCCCCCCCCCCTTCTCTGGAATTAGTATTTTCTCCTTTCCACAAATGCCAGAAAAGCAGCGATACAGGACGTCACTTTTCACCACAGACCCATTTCAGTCCCTAGACTGATAGAAGAGGATATAACCAGACTCAGAGTTTTTTGAGATGTCTGATGTCAACCCGTAGAATTCTTCAATCGCTTGTGCATCTATTTTCTGAAACGAAATGCAGAGGATATAATTTCTGTAAAAAGAAAACCCATTCCAATTTATCTAGCATGGCTACAGCAATTCTAATTGGGGTTGGGAGAGATAAGAGTGCTGGAGCCATTGCCATATCTCAAGGACAATCAAGGGTCTGGGGTCTTGTCAATTCAAAACCTCCAGTGTCCCACCCCAAGACCACCCTATTTCCAGGTTTTCAACTGGCTACTGCCAATGGCAGAACTACTGGTGAGAGCTTCACAACAGTTTGGGAACAGCTTGGGCCTCCACCACAGCAGAACCTCATCGGCAATGTTTCTCTTTGCTGGTGGGGGTTGGGGGTGGGAGGAGACAGGACTGCATGCTAGCCCCCTTTCTCCAACCAACAACAACAGTGGGTGGGGTGGCAAGATTGCAGCCTAAACTCTTATGCTTCATAACAAAGGAAAAAAGATAGAAGTTAAGGGTAATAGCAAACATTTCAGGAACACATTTCTGCTCATGCAACAGGATTTCCCTTCCCTTCTCCTTCTCCTGCAACTGCCTACATACCCCTCAACCCTCTTGTGTAGGTTTGTGCAGAGGGCTGCCAGGGGCAGAGAATACATTCCATAAACTGCATTCATACCTCTAGCTCAGTGTTTTTCAACCTTTTTTGGGCAAAGGCACACTTGTTTCATGAAAAAAATCACGAGGCACACCACCATTAGAAAGTGGAGGGTGTCCCCCTAGGCAGCGCCAATCGGCGCCCCTGCTGGCCGAGGGTGGGGTCAAAAACCCCACCCCACCCCATACCCAGGACACAGTCCGGTGCCCGCCTAGTAGGCGAAAAATTGACATTTATTTTTTTAAAAAATCTTTCGAATTTTTCAATTTTTCCCACGGCACACCAGGCAACATCTCGCGGCACACTAGTGTGCCGCGGAACAGTGGTTGACAAACACTGCTCTAGCTAACAAACACCATTGGCTATCATTTTAAGATTACTACAGTAGCTGTTTGCTAGAAGGAGACACACTGAAAAAGACACTCCAAAGAAAATAAATATGCAAAGGCATACTCTCTTTACTAGAAATGTTACCATGTTCTCCTAACATTGGTAACAGGTTAACAGTTTCTTTGCAAAATCTATTGTCTTGGAGATAATCTAAAAAGTAAGTAGTAGACACAGAATAACGTTTAGAATCTGGAATTACAGACGTTCTTACCTCTACAATGTCATCATCAAAGAGTAACCAAAAATCATGACTCTTCACTATTGCAATATAGTGTCCTCTGTTAGGTCCACTGTGAAGAAGAAAGCAATTCACATTAAGGTCTTCATCATCATTTAACATCATTTTTTCCTCAGAAGAAAATGTTGAAGAATTCTGACAACTACACCCACTTATTTTATCTTTTAAACACAACATTTATATGAAAACTCTTAAGATTTAGTGTCAGGAGTATAACGTATTCCTGGACACCGCAGAGTTAGACGCAGACTTTTCTGGAAGCTTGTGGCTGTTGTGTAATTAACTGGACAGCACAACGCAGGAACTCAGCAACTCGCTGGATAACTATATACAGTATTTATTGAAGCAACTAGTATCCATAAGTTACTATGTACAGACTTTACAAAATAAAAGAAACAAAACATAAAATCTTTTCCTCTCTGTCTCTCTCTCTCTACACTGACCACTTTCTCCACACCAACACCTGCACCACACACTAACCACACAAGCTCTCACACAGAGCTCAGTCTTTAGGAACTCATTGACCAATCACAGGTCGTTGCTAAGGGTCTGAGAGAGAGCAGATCTGGGCTTTCTGCCAACTAGTAATTGCTTGAAGATAGACAGCTGAATTTCTGCACGTAGGCAACTCTGAAATCTCTAACAAAAACAAGCTTCAAATATTGATTTTTCATAAAGAACAAGAACCAAAGAAGCAGCTAATTTAATCGCTGTATAAAAACAACAACACTCAAGACCAATTTCAGTCATTAAAAGTTATCAACAGGTTTACCACACCTTTCAGCCAATCACCCATTCCCACCACCCTTCTGAGTAATACCTAAGGGTCTGGTGACTTCTGTTTCAGTGTATCTGAAGAAGTGTGCATGCACACGAAAGCTCATACAAGAACAAACTTAGTTGCAGACCAACACGGCCTACCTACCTGTAACTAACACTCAACTATGACACTTGAAGGAAACAATAATGCTGGCACATAACTCTACATATGTTAATAGAGTCCATCAAAGGCCTATTGTTTTGATGATTTTAAAGAAAGATACAATGCTATTTCACAGTAAATCAGTAGCAGTAATGTGTCACATTGGATTTTCTTACCTTCCACAGTGGACTACCACAGCCACAAGATCATACATTCTGTCGGGATTAGTGGCATCTCCTGATGTATTAAACAGCCGAAGCTCCAAGGGAAACACTACCCTGTAGGAGAGTTTTGTATATCGATGTAGCTGATCCATGTATTTAAATCTCTTCAGATGGAGAGCTAGGATCATAGGCAGCTTTTTCACTTTCATCCTGAAACAAAGTATATTTATTTTAGTGTGGTCATAAATGTCCAAGATTCAACTGCATTTTAAAACCTACTTTTTCTGATGGTGGGCAGTAGCCAATGAAGTCATATCTCACAGTAGACTTATTAAAATCAGTCGACTTAAGTATACAAATATGTTAAACAGCAATACATTCACACAGCAATTACCACTTGCTAGCTGTTGAGAACTGCATGCCCCCGAAAGCCCCTAACAATGTTTGGAAGGTGCCATAGCAATTTTGTGGGGAAGGGAACATGGTTGAAACCAAGCAAGTCACAAACTATTATATACAGAAGACTGAAAGCAGTTTGAGAACTTGGAACAGAGCTTCTGAAGTAGGAACTAAAACTATTTGTGTGCCACTGCTTGAAAGCTACACTGAGCCAAAAGGGGTGAGCATTTTGTGAGCATGTTCTACTCCTGTAAAACATTCCACTCCTTTGGGGCAATTTTTCACATATTTGCAAAATAATGTAGATTGTTTGCAAGTGGGGCGTGTGTGTGCATATTAATGGAAATGGGAAGACATTCCTGATGCTGAGCCAACACTTCCTCCTATACAATCTAGTCCTCTATACCAGTGTTTTTCAACCACTGTTCCGCGGCACACTAGTGTGCCGCGAGATGTTGCCTGGTGTGCCGTGGGAAAAATTTGTTTATTTGATTCCTATTCAAGAGAATTACTTTATATATAGTCAATATAGGCACAGAGTTAAATTTTTTAACATTTTCTAATGGTGGTGTGCCTCGTGATTTTTTTCATGAAACAAGTGTGCCTTTGCCCAAAAAAGGTTGAAAAACACTGCTCTATACAGTACCTGACTATCTGGGGCAGCCCATTTAAAAAGCAATGCAGTGCAAATGAATAACATGCTTATGGACATCATCAATCCACACAGCATTATTTTCAGGGGAAGGTGCATTTTGACAATGGCGTCAACATGCTCATTCTGCAATTCCTAGTTCATATGCAAAAATTAAGAAAGTTCTAAAATGTTCACTAAGGAGCAGCATGTCAGAGCTTTTTGCACCCCTCAACGAAGCACTTTTCACACTGAAAATCAGGCATCATTAAACTTCAGTAGTACATCACTGCTTGCAAATGCATGCTTTACTTTCCTGAAGCACAGCCATGCACTTAAAAGCAAACAAGATGAAAACAGCAATGGTTTGAACAATGAAGGTTGATGGACAGGTAATGTGCATTATTACATACAAATTTACTTTGAATTAGTCTAAAACCTGGAATACCACACTTTATAGACATTAAATTAAAAACTGAACTGAACAAATATACAAGGCTGCAATTCCAACCCTACTTATCTTGGAATAGCCCCCACTAAATTCAATAGGACATTGTTCTGAGCAGACATGATTAGGACTGTGTTGCAAGTATACCAACACCAAGATTTTATTTAAACTTTTAGGAACCACAGTTATTATTAACAGTTGTTGGATCCTACTGGTAAACAGTGATGGCTAGAGCAAAGGACTTACTGCTTCATTTTATCTAGTGTGAATGCTTTGATCACATCCCTTGTAGAAAAATTGATATAATGTAAAAAGTAGTAACATTTCTAGATTTGGAGCTCAGTTTTAACCCTAGCCTCCAAAGTGAGATCTGCTTTTACTTTTATATAAAAAACCATATAGTCTTATCCTCCCTTCTGATTTTCTTGCTTTATCTCCTTTTTCTTTTTCTTAAAAGTGTAATAAAACTAGCAATGGTGCTACTGGTGTGACCCATCATGAGGTGAAAGTGAAAACCAGTTGTAGACCCAAGTAGCTAGAAATCTATCATTTCCATGGTGTAGAACAGGCGTCGGCAAACTTACCCAGCCTCAGGCCGGTTCCTTCGGCACCGATCGCACAGCGGACTGGAGGGCTGCGGAGCACGCGCCCATATGCGTGCGCACACGCTATTTCCAGTGCACTTCCAGGTTGGCGGAGCACTGGAAATAGCTTGTGCCCGTGGGCCTCCTCCGACCTGGAAGTGCACCAGAAATTACGCTTGCGCATGCGCACAAACTATTTCCGGCACTCCGCCAACCTGGAGATGGGCTGCCGTGCCACGCCGTTAAGAGCGGGCGGTGTTGCGGGCCGGATAACTGGCTCGCTCGGGCCGTATCTGGCCCACGGGCCTTAGTTTGGGGACCCCTAGTATAGAACTACACGCAGACAAAAAATGGTGAGTGAACATATTCAAGGACTGATAGTTTCCTGACCCATAGAATCATAGAGCTGGAAGAGACTTTGGAGGCCATTGAGTCTAAATCCCCTACTCAGTACAGAGCCAGTGTGGTGTAGTGGTTAAGAGCAGTAGACTTGTAATCTGGTGAACCAGGTTCGCAACTCCACTCCTCCACATGCAGCTGCTGGGTGACCTTGGGCTAGTCACACTTCTTTGAAGTCTCTCAGCCCCACTCACCTCACAGAGTGTTTATTGTGGGGGAGGAAGGGAAAGGAGAATGTTAGCCACTTTGAGACTCCTTCGGGTAGTGATAAAGCGGGATATCAAATCCAAACTTCTTTTCTTCTTCTTCTCTATAGTGCAGGATGCAACTGTGGCATACCTGACAAGTGGCTGCCCAGCATCTGTTAGAATACCTCCAACTTCCAAGGCAAGTCTGTTCTATTGTATAATAGCTCTTGCCACTAGGAAGCTTCTTTGAATGCTTAGCCAAAATCCCTTTCCCTGCAGTTTCCACCCAGTGGTTCTAGTTCTGCCCTCTGGAGCAACAAAGATGTCTACTTGTCTGCATGACAACCCTTCAGATATACCTCCTTTTATCAAAACTAAAAACACTTAACTCTTACAGAAGCATCAAGTGAAATTCCACAAAAGTACAGATCAATTTAATTAATGACTTAAGCATAGACAAGAATAGTCTTATGAAATTTTAATCATCACTCGGCTAAACCGTAGCTTAAGTCATATGTCATCATCACCATGAAGATTCAAAACTCCAAGGAAAATAATGGAAACATATAGTAGAAATGAAAATGTTACATAGGTAAACGAGCCAAATGTACAATTTTATGAACAGAACAATTCATGTCAAAATGTTTACAGTAGCCTATGTTCTCCCATACTTTAATTTTTACAAGGATATAAAAATAGATCCTTTTCAGCTAGCTGGGCTCAGATTACATATAACAAAAAGCCAGAGATGGAGAACCTGTCGCTCACAGCCTAATTTCATGCAGCCTCCTCCTTTGGCAGCCTGCTCTGAGGATGAGAAAAAGCCCCTCCCCTTTTGGCTCTGGCTTCTCCCATTGCCAGCATGCAGCCCTTGAAGGGGGGGGGAAGGGTTTTTCACTCCTGAAATAAGGAGGAGGGGAGAAGAGTGCAAAAAACGAAAGCCTGATGTGGGCCATTCCCGTCATATGCCAAAGCTTATCATGACGTCCAACAATTCCCATTTCTCATACAGAATCTTTGTAAAAAAACTGGTTAAAGATCAGATTTTTAACCTTCTTAAAATATACAGTGCTCACCATCTCCAATGATGGATCATATCCTGATAACATCTCACATTGCTTTGTCCAGCCACTCAAGGTTGGCTGCTCCAAATAGTATTTGTCTGAATACTGGTACCATGGTAACATCTGGAGCTTGAGCCAGTGTAAGTGTATAAAATTTGCAGATGAAATACAAAAGGGAAGGGGGTAGGTGGGAAGACAGCGAAGACAATTAGGATTAGCTTTTTAAATCATATTGAAATATTAGGGGCTGAAAACGTGAGAGGCAGAAATCACGCAATTAGGTAATCAATCACAATGAACCTCAAGTATCTTGGTTGCTACAGAACATTTATTGGTGTTATAACCAAATTAAACTTTCAAAACACAACGTAAGGAAAAATATTTGGATAGGTTGCTAACAACTGTGAAACCTACAATATATGCTTATGGTACCTTTTGTGTGCTTCCTGTTTACTGCGACACTCTTCACAGTAATATTTATATTCACTGCACAGGGTTTCTGTATTGCTGAATCCCCTAAAACAGAAGAACAGGCATTAACGTGAAAGACAGGCCAACTCTCAACATCTTGCTTAAATGTACTGAATTTAAGCTGGCAGCGATTGTCATGCCAATCCCAAAGGACAAGAAATAGCAAGTATAATGATATCTAGTAGTTCAAGTTTGGTTAATACAGAGCATGAAGAACTCCATGAAAGGGAAAGGCTTGAGATTCCTAGTAGCCAGGGGCGTAGCAAGGTAAATTGGTACCCGGGGGCAAAAAAAAAATTGTCACCCCCCCCCCCCCGAGGCATGGGAAGGTCAGGTGGTACCTGGTGCGGAAAATTTCTTGTCAACCCCTCCCGCAAAAATGGTTTTATGTTTTTTCATATTTTCTTACAAAGAAATAATAACAAGTAATAATAAAAAACTTTTATTTATATCCCACCCTCCCCGACCAAAGTCGGGCTCAGGATGGCTAACATCAGATTCATAACATTGGTATAAAATCAAACAATAATTAAATTACCTCCTAAAAACATCTCAAAATCAAATTAAAGTCTAATTAGATGGCTTTCCACAGGCTTAGGGTTGGGAACAGTAAGTGTTCTCTGAACTGAAATTTCAGCCTTCATGACATAGTGATCAGCTATTTCGGTGGAGGAGGGTCAAGATATTAACCGATATGCAAGAAATTTCATATATAGCTATATAATCCCTACTATAGTAAGACAAGACCTTCGGAGCAGGCATTTTCAAAAAAAAATTCACAAAAAAATTCAAAAAAAATTTCCACATTTTTTTAAAAAAAATGTTCTTTGATAATTTGTCACCCCCTCCATTATGGAACCCGGGGCAGCCCGCCCCCTCGCCCCCCCTTGCTACGCCCCTGCTAGTAGCAGTCTAAGTTGGTGCAATAAAAGATACATTTTTACCAACTTTCTCTCTTGTTAACTTCCATAGTTGGATGAATACAGAAATGTGGGAATGGCAGCCCAGGGAATTGTGCGACTCCCTTCCCTACAGAGGTGCATCTAGCATATTTGCCATATAGCTTTCACTATATGCTGAAGATAAACCTCTTTAGCTTGGCCTGTGACAGTCAAAGTATGTTGTTTTGTGAGACCCACCTCTTTTGCTGAATTTATAGTGCTCCGGCTGGAATAGTACTACTTATTTTTCTAATTGTAACCATTTCAGCTGATTTTATATGGGCATATTATATTCTTGTAACCTCCCTGGAACCTTATGGTGAAGGGTGGGTAAGAAATCAAACCAACCAACCAACCAACAAACAAACAAACAAACAGTCCAAAATTTGAATATCTTCCATACCTTAAACAGTGAGTGATAGACGTGTTTTGCTCCACATCAACAGAAAGGTCTAAAAAATCTTCATCTTTACTGCTTATCTGCAATTGGGGGGGGTGTGCAAAAATTTTTTTATTTCCCTGCACAAAGCACATTTTGAAACAAGGTCTCAAACTGACCTATAAATCAAATGGTGATAAAAAGCTAATAGGGGTTTTTCAAGATGAATTACCATTTAACAGGCTGTACAAGCACATTAGTAAGATGGGTTTACCATTTTCTTCTATTTACCAGTATGCAGACCAGAAAAAATGCATTTTTTCACTTTAATTTTTTTGTTTGCTTTTTGTTTTTCTTACAGCAGATGCAGAAGCTTTATGAAAGATAGAATAAAATACACTGACAAATGCCTAAGGCAACACTTGTCAGAACTTGGTTTGGAAACCTACTGAACTCTGTATGCTCTCCAGTGAGCAAGATAAAAGCAAATGAATTGATGGATTGGGAATATAATTTCTCTCTTATGAATACAGTCTTAACAGTACTGTATAGATATTAGTTTCTGTTCTGTAATACCCCATGTGTAAATACTGACAAAAGAGCAAGTGATACAAATGGAACTGGAATCTTGATGCCTTGTCTCTGACTGGGACAACATCTGCAGATAAATTTACATAGTATTAATTGTTCTTGGTACAATAAGCATATGAATATTGGACTGCAAATTCACAGCTGCTTTCCTTTTCTGACCCTTGTTACTGAAAAGTGAACTCCATCAGTCTTTGCATTCCCAATACCAGACCTGAATCAAAGTCATGATGTATCTAAATCTATTGCTGCTGCTATTACTAGTTTTTTAAGTACAAAAACTCTGCTAGATGTTTGTTTTCAATCGTACAAAAAAATTAGAGTACTAAATTTTCTTGAAGTTAAGTTAATAAGCGCTGGGTAAAGCTTGGTATGTGGCATCCTACCCAGGGGCATACTATGTAACAGCAATTTTGAAACTGGGTGGGCTAGGAGAGGTTAGGGGACAGAATGCCAGCGGTGGAGGGTCAATATCAGAGCACAATGGTTATAAAAACAGACACATACCAGCTAAGTCTTGGATAATTCATTCATTAATGATGCACACCTCTCGTTGAAAAATATGCTTACACATTGTCTGTAGTAAAAGCTACATAAGATTTTCTTTGAAGTTCCATATTCAATTGTGCTTTCATGCAAGACATGAATAACAACACTAGAATTGTTTTATATTAGAAAGTCAGGACTCTCAAAAAATGCTGCAGTGCTCTGAATACTGCAGTGCAAGGATAAAAGAAATATTGAGGTTAGAGTCCTGTGTACAGAAAACTCTCCTTCTTTTAAAATAATGGTAACCAATTTTAGAAAGAAAGTGCCATACATTCTCACTTTTAGATTAGGCCTTTTATATTCCACATTTTGACATATACCTTTGAACTCTGAGAACTCTAGCAAACTGAGTGTTAACATGAAATAAATAATAATAATAATAATAATAATAATAATAATAATAATAATAATAATTTATTTATACCCCTCCCTCCCCAGCCAAGACCGGGCTCAGGGCGGCTAACACCGAATATAAATACAGAAAAACATTAATAATAATAAAACAAAAAAAAATAATTGTAAATAATTTCCCCATCTCCTTGAAGCAACTTATTAACACATATGGCAGGAAGATGCTTGTTGTAAATGTTTTTCTGTCCCAATCTTTGGTACATAGAAATCCTACATATTTTCCATGCAATTCTTTTGCAAAAATTGAAGGCACTCATTCTTGTTTGCAGAATTAGAGAGAAATTCTAGAACTACTCCATCAAGAAAGGAAACATGTGAACAAGTGTTAATTTTAATAGCTGCTATTAAATGGTTAACTTTCATCAAGCTAGACTATGAAATAAGCAGCTTCATTTTTCTCTGTTCTCAAATCCTCACACAACTGAAATCTAACACCAGTAAACCATCGTTTCCTGGTTTGGATAAAGTGGGAAACTCTAATTAGAGGCTCCTCACTTTGTTTGCTCACACTGTGAAGGAAGGAGTGAAAGGGCTGTGTGCGGAACGGAGGCAAAAGCCTAATTCATATTACTGCTTAATAAGCTGAGATATGATTATCTAAATACAGTCAAAAGAGTTGTGATACACTACAGAAACAACTACACTTGATCTTAGCCTAAAGGCCGAGAAGCAAGAATGCTCCTAACCCTTCTTTTAGATTCTTTTAGCCTCATTTAGATTCTTATAGTATTTTATATATACCTTCTGTTTTAGTAATTTTAGCTTTCCAAAATGTTTTACAGATTTTAAATGATTGTTCTCCACCCTACTTACGCTGGTCTGCGACCGTAATAAAAATCTGATTGATTGATATAGAAACAAGCATACAAAAGACACATTTGCACAATAAAAGAAATCAAAGTAATCTATAGGAAATACCTACCGTTTCACAAGTAAGACATCTGGTTTCATTTGTTAACGTTCCCTGAAAAATCTCATGAACCCACGTTGGGTCTGGTGGACTGTTGTTATTTTCACTGTCAATGCTGCCATTCGGTAAACGGCCATTTTGCTTCTCTTGTTTACTCTCCTCTTGCAAAATATCAGCAACTGTATTTAGCAGATAGTTCAAGAACTCATGCGCATCTTGCTGCATATAGTTGTCAAAAAGCTCTGCAAAACATATTAACTAGGATATAAGACGGTTGAACAAAAAGCAAGAAAGTTCTATCTATAGACAGACCACCTTCTAATATTATGCAAAAGAGTTTTGCAATAAACAAGCTACACTCTCCACTAGTATGCATACTGGCCATCATAATTCTGAGGATTTTAATAGTTTAAAAATACTGTTTAACATTATTGACCTTAGGATATATGTTATTGCTGTTCCAGCATATTCTAATAAAAAGAGGCAAAGTAAGTGTAAATGATATGGCCATCAAATTTTAAATTTTACTGGAATTTTGCTGTGCATCTTAGTGATATTATGAGATTGTAAACCACCTCAATACAGGGTGACATTTAAACCTTTAAAATAAAATATTTATTGCAAGTGTGGCAAAATACAGGGCTATGCCCACATTTAATAGGGATAATATAGTACTTTAACTATCACCAGGGTGGGGGTGGGGAACCATAAATTCAGTTTCTGAGTGTCAGTCCAAATTAGAAGAACAAGAATGAACAACAGAGAGACAACACCCTTTTTCTGACTGAGTAAAACTGATAAAGGAAAACGTGTCATAACAGCAAAATAAAGCATTACCATTCTCTTTCCGAAGTCTTGTTATGAACTTTTTTGGAGGTATTACTCCAACTTTTTTCTTCTGGGTGGCTATGCTGTGGAAAAGATCAGCTAAGCAAGTAAGAAGACTTTCCTTTTTTCTGGGCTGACTTTTGTATGCCAAGACTTTCTCCCGAAATGGACGACAAAAATAAAGTGCCTGAAGAACTGAATTGCAGTAGCATGTATTTCCAAACTGAAACACAAAGAAATTATCTATTAGTTCTCATTGAAAAGGAAGACTGTTTACAAAGAGAGTGGTGTGAAACAAAAGTGTATATTAGCAAAAGTGTCTCTTACTGATTTTTGGATACTGAAGTATAATTTATCCATTAACTAGTGGCAGATTTAACAGTCAGCAAAGCATGCACCTTTTACTGCCATCTGGCTTCTCTGTTGTACACATTTTATTTTTAGAAATATCTGACCACCAATGCGTTTTCTTTCTACAATGCAAAATCTATGCAGCATTAGTAAATGTATTGTTTTGAAAATTCACCAGAAAAACTCCGGTAATATCTAAAACTCTGGGTAATATCTAATATCAAATAATAGTCTAACTGAGCAATGGGGCTGCCTTTTCTCTGCCTCAGATCTGTTTTGGTGGGTCTCCCAAACTTCCAGAGAAAATGTGAGGGTCATGAGGGAGGCTACAGGAGGTGGAGAGGAAGGGGGAGCCCCATTCCACTAATGGAAATCTGTTCCACTCCCAGGAACTTACATTTGGGTATAACTGTCTATGTTGTATTCTCCATTTTATAAAATGTATGCACTGTTAATGCTGTAAAATTTGAAGTTCATACCCATGCCTTGTCAAGAGGCTGATAGCTCTGTTTAGTATGGTTACAAGGCTGCGAATGAGCCATAGGCTCATGTACTTCCTCTTCCCCCTCTTCAGAGCAAATTCCCTCTTCTTCCTTGTTAGGCTTACCTACAGTTCTATCTTTACAACTACACCAATGTTTTACTTCAAATTTTGGCTTAGCTGGGAGTTCTGATTAGGGTCAATCAAGCTTAGAGTTGGTGCAGAAGTAACCCTGAATCACGGTTAAGGTCACTAAGAGAAGGGAATTATTGCTAGAAAGAGAAGAGAAATGTGTGAGGGCCCACAGCGTTATATCCACCAAGATCACCACTGAAACGTGGGTGTTGTTTTTTTTTAATGGGGTGGGGAACAGAGAACCCATATATCACTATTTTAAGTTTTGAAAGCCATACAGTCTACCAGCTGTTTGAGTCATCTTTTAAACAGGTCCAACTCCCAGTCAATTAAACTACTCCAATGAATTTTATATTATTGTCCTTTTGGTCTAATGCATCAACTAGCAACATAAGAATACAAGGTTTCAGTCCAATTAAGATGGGAGTTTTGCTTGTTGGCTACTTTTAATTTTTAGTTTAAAGATATCCTAATGCCATTATTACTCACTTCAGCAAATCCTCTTAACCTTAACTCCCATGTACCATGAACATGCACCATGGACACCCAGCACACTGCATATAGTTCCCTGCATGTTCTGAGTGGACACTCAGGCTGGCACATATGGCAAGCATTGGCTAGCGTCACAACTGGCTCTCATGAACAATGAGGGACCTAGGATATACCTCTCCTGAGGCTGTGTGTACACTGCAAGAAATAAAATTACCAGAGATGGGCAAGCTGTCTTTCAGTGACTCTTCTTCACTTTTACTCACCTTCTCGTTAAGTAACTCCTACCAGGCTTCCTAGGAATCCCAGGATTCTCCAGAACAGTTTAAAACACTACTCTTGCAATTAGTTTAGAGTCTGAACTTAAGTCTGAATAAAGATTGAATATATTTTTCCACTCAAAATAGAAAACACATTTAATCAAGTGCTAGAGAGCTTTTATAATTTCTTTATGCCCAGAATTTGTGTGCCAGTATACCAGAGCCTAGGGCTTGCTGATCAGAAGGTCGGCTGTTCGAATCCCCGCAGTGGGGTGAGCTCCCGTTGCTCGGTCCCAGCTCCTGCCCACCTAGCAGTTCGAAAGCACGTAAAAAGTGCAAGTAGATATATAGGTATCGCTCCGGCGGAAAGCTAAACAGTGTTTCCGTGCGCTGCTCTGGTTTGCCAGAAGTGGCTTAGTCATGCTGACCACATGACCCAGAAGCTGTACACCGGCTCCCTCGGCCAGTAACGTGAGATGAGCGCCGCAACCCCAGAGTCGGACACGACTGGACCTAACGGTCAGGGGTCCCTTTACCTTTACCTTAAAGCAAGATGAGCGCCGCAACCCCAGAGTTGTCTGCAACTGGATCTAACGGTCAGGGGTCTGTTTACCTTTAAGGCACAGGCAAGCAACTTCTTTCATATACATTCACTTTATTTCAAAACAAGTAATATCTGCAACTTACATTTACTAAACCAAAATAATGCTCATTGACTGGAAACTGTTCCGGACCAATTTCTTTCTCCAAGGCCGAGGCATTAGCGCCCTAGAGGGAGAAAAAAAAAAACCACACCAGTAATTACCATGACCTGTTCTATGGCACGGTTTACCCATGCAGGCAAATTAGGCAAAGAGTTTGATTAAGAACAACTAAAGGAGGATGTCCAAAGCAAGAATACAAGTGATGCAAGTTTCTCTGTACATACAAAAGTATGGCTGTGCATGTTGAGCTGACAACTGATATACTAGTTTGTAACACTAACAAACAGTACTTCTGTTTGTTACTTCTTCAAACAACACATAGTTGCTGTTGTTTCTCATTTGTTTACAGTATTTATAGCCTGCTCTTCATTATTTTCAATCTCAGAATTGGGAACAAAGTAATAAAAACAGAGAAAAACAATATACCAAAATTACAAATCATATAAACAGGTCTGACAAACAAGCGGGACTACAATGACAAAAATTAAAATTTCCAATTTCACCAGATGCCTGGGTTAAAAAAACACAGAACACTTTCAAATAGATTAAACCATCAATGGTTTTAGCAGCAGCTCCCATGTCATTTTTCACTTACCTACTCACTCCCCCTCTTTCTCTCACACAAAGAGAACTAAAGGTCAGAAATTATACTAGAAATGCAAACCTGCTATGGCAGACACATTATCATTAAGCCATAAAACAGAATATAGTATTGCAGCCTGCTGTTATTAGGATAGAAGGAAGGCAGAGAAGCCAAACTAGTTTACCAGGTAACATGTTAGCAGTTCCGCAGCTGCTCCACAATCTTGTTTAAGTGACCCAGGCCAGTAACTACACTCTGAAATTAAAATGGTTAAAAATGGAGCATGCCTTTACTATTTATTTATCTAAGTTATTAGTTCTTGGTTAGCTAAAGCTAGTTGCCGTCCAGAGTGTTTAAGGAGCTCTGAAGGATCATTATGTTTTGAGAGACCAATATGGGAGAGAAGAAGCCAAGCTCATAGCTGCGGAAGCCTGACACATTACTAAGTGTATGGAGGGAATCCTCACAATTCTACTCCACACTAAAGCGTTATAGAATCAGTTTTAACTAGAAGGGCTGAAAATTAAAGGCACCCATGCTCATTTTTAAGGCTGTGGCACATTATTGGAATAGTGGTGTTTAAAAATAAACATCCTGCACATGTTAGTTATACAAATGCAAAAATTAGCTGATCTTTACATTGCTCATTGACTTGATAACATGCATCTGTTCCTTGGACTTATGCCTGTCTTGACAAATTTGTGAATATAGTCCAGCACTAACAAGGACTTCTTGGATCAGTTAAACGTACTCAAATATAAGCAAAAACCTTAGGAATGGCAATTCAGAAATAAGCCCAGGTATGTTTAATGTTGCTCTTTCTTAGATTTATATAGGACTCTAGATTAAATTTTATGGTAAAGGAGTAAGTAGCATTAATTTGCACACCCATCATTTCTGACATTAACTACCAGGATATCATCCCAGTACTAATCTCCTTCCATTTTTATGTATAACTGGAATTAATATAAATTTACTTAAATATTTAAATATACCGGTAGTCAATGACAGAGGAAGTAGCAACACAAGAATGTGATTCAATTCCTATTGATGACCTTACTGCCAATATTTTCTTTTTAAAATGAATGGATGCTCCTCTGTAGGATGGATAAACAGTTCTGCAATTATGGATCCAGCATTTCACATTGAAATATTTTATGAAGTAACTGGTTTAAAAATACAAAGAGTTCAGAGATCACAATTCTGCTTGAACCTTTTCCAATGGTCGAATAAAGTGACATTGGTTGTCTTTTGAGGAGACTTACAGGGAGACTCTAATTGATGAATGAACTTTGTACAAGTTGCCCTATTTAAAATGTAAGGAAATATACTTTTTCAACAAAGCACATGATGGGCTTCATAATTAAGTGCATAATCACAGTGTCAAAGTATACAGAAGAAGCAGATCAGTAAAATAGAAAACGTATTATGTCGTGAACATAAAACTATTCACTCTGCAATGTGACAACTTGCCTGATTGTACTGTTTAAACCTGTTGCGTTCAGCAAGGGATGTCAAGGGATGGTGAATTTAATATGATTGGGTGATTTGTTTCCCTGGGGTGGTCTGAGCTGCTAGGATACTGACAGAAGAAAAACAAAATGGAAATCTATTACCCAGCTGAGAACCCCCTCTCACAGTAACACTACGTATTATCTTCTATCTGCTGTAAGCTACTTTGGGAGCAAATTTTTGGTTCAAAGCAGCTTGAAAATATAAAAACTTATTAGCGTTTGTACAGATAATTGGTTTTTCAAGAGTGTGTTCACCATTATACCCCTTTTAAGGTTGCACTTCCATTGCACACATGGGGAGCTTCCCAGCTTACAAACCTACTTCCTGATTAGTGCTAAACTTAGTTTGTCAACTTCAGACTTAATGGCAATCAATGATTATATCAAGCCATTGAAGCCAGAGGAGCATCTGAGTGCTAGTCTTTGTTGTTGTTCAGTCGTTCAGTCGTGTCCGACTCTTCGTGACCCCATGGACCAGAGCACGCCAGGCACGCCTATCCTTCACTGCCTCTCGTAGTTTGGCCAAACTCATGTTAGTAGCTTCGAGAACACTGTCGAGAACGCTAGTCTTTACTACTATCCCAATTAATGTTATTGGAAGATTTGACAGGAAGGTTTCCGGGGGGGGGGGTGTTATGATTATTCTTTTTTCCTGAGTTTTTACAATTTTAATGGCTGGGTCAGTCCATTTCATACTCTCACTTTGGCATGCAGCAATGGGCTGTGCTTGATTATGAAGATTAGGACACCCTTCACCTGGCCTCTGATTCTACCCCTAGGTTTTAAGAGATATTTATAGGGGAAATGGTTATGTTCATTTGGCCTCATTTTCTTTACACTCCTTCTGGTTCCAGGATGGGTTTGTTTTCTCTGATGATGTATCTCAATATTTGACATATTGGCTGCTGTGTTGTGCTTTCTTATCCACTTGTAATTTATTCATTTTGGAAAGCAAGGTTGGATACATTAGGTATTGAAGAATTCACACTCTACATGTGATTGAACTGCTTTCTTCAACACAAGCTGGCAGCATTTTTTAATGATATATGAACACTACCAGATCGCATACAAAATCTTTAAAGTTCTATGTTTCAAACCAATCTCAGAAGTCAAAGAACCTTATTGTTCTCATACAAAGTTTGAACTATTCTCACAGTGGAGAGCAAACTTGCATAACCTCTGGTCTGGTAATCAGATTCAGCGCCTTCTCCTACCAGGATGCTTAATCAGCCATACATACTTGCTTAGTATGCCTCTTATTAGCACACAGGGCAAAGGCTAAACTACAGTGTTGTAATAGCAGTGAAGCAGCCCTGCCACAGACCTGATCTACAGTAGATCTCCTCTCATAGCTCCTCTTTTAAAAAAAAGCAAACCACAAACACCTATGCAAATCTATTCATTTAACATAATATGTAGCTGGGCTTTGAAAAGAAGAAATGTCAAGTATAAGTTTAAGTCAGGAGAAAAGAGTAGAGCTATCTGTCATTGTCCAATGCATATACTGCAAATCTACTATCCATTGCATTTACCTCATGATGCTCAGCCCAACCAAGGGTTCTCACTGCAGCATACAAAACCAGAAATCTAGAAGCATTTTAATATTCATTATCTAAAACCAGCAATATTTAAAATCAGATTTTTAAAACACTTTTGCTATCCACCAGTATCTGTATAACCTTGTGGCAGAACCTGATTTGTGGAACTGCCTTCTCAAAGAGGGTTGTGGGGCACCATCTTTATTCTCTTTTTCAGTGCTAGATGAAAACTTTATTTACACATTTTTTCATACTCCCATTTTTTTATTGTCACATTACTGTATTTCATATCTTAAGTTGCAATGTTGCTCTGAAATGCTTTAATAAGTATATAATAGTATATAAAAAGATACTACATTCAGTCTGGAAATCTGCAGCACTGTACAGTTGTCAGAAATGTCAACAGGCAGATTCAGGATAGATGCTGTTCCAAACAAAATAAAATAAAATATGACGGCAGCCAATAATTGTGCCAGAATAATGACTGATAACAGTGAACTACTCACCTGCTACTAACATCCCATAGGGACAGTATTAGAACTATCCCAATGAATTTTGTGGCAATTCAATTAAATAATTATAGACATTTTGATAATGTCTTAATCAGTATTTCATCCTACTAAAGCATTAAAGCACTGTTGCTCTACACTCCTGTTCAACTAATTTTATTATTGGTTGGTTTTGTGGTTGCAGTTTTATGATTTTAATGACTGTGTGTTTTGTTTTTAATTGTGAAATTTTTGTAACCCACCCAAAGACTATATGCTGAAGGGCAGGCTATAAGTATAAATAAATAAATGCACAACTAGTGCCTAGCACTAACTTGCATATCGGAACTCTGAAAACAGATATTGTGACGAAAGAAAAGTGACAGAAAATAACTATAAATGTATTGTGGTGATACATCAGAGTGGTTCCAAATTCCATTTTATTAGGTTCACAGCTCTGCTTAGTCCATAAATACTTTACTGCAAGTTTAACTGTTTCTCACATTACGAGCCTTTCATCAGTTCAGCACCCACTGGTAAGTATACATGTTTTTGTTGTTCCTCTTCCTTTACTTTCAAAATATTTTTTCCCTTATGTTATGAAAGAATCTCACAAATGCTCATTCCAATGCCTTTTGAGCATTTTTTTTTGTCTTGGAAGGATATGCTCATTCCAATGCCTTTTGAGCATTTTTTTTGTCTTGGAAAGATATGTGCTTGTATCCCCTGACCCACAATCACTAATCAACTTCCATGAGAAAAAAGCAGCAAAAGCAATTCCTCTGCAATCATTTTATCTCCATTGCCACAACTACATTTGTATGGCGCTTACATTACTGCTGCACAACTAGATTAGGACCTCCAGGGTACAATGGAGGAAGTAATTTCTGTCACTTCTCCAGAATTAATCATCTTTAAAAACCTTACTCCTGGTGATAATAGAAAGAAGCCCAGTCTACAAATGTACATAACATTTATCTCGCATTTCTTCTTTTCCAGTAAAGACTGAGCATAGTATAATGGCATCACATTGTATGTATGGGGTGGGGCTAAATAAAGCAGTCAAAAGGCATCTATGCCTAACGTATTCTTGAAGAGCCCATCTTGCTAAGGCACACGGGCATCTATGAGGAATACAGTAACAACACAGAAGATTAAAAAGATTCCCCTGCTAACATGTAGGCATGTCAACTACAGGAAGAGGTGATGGCTAAAGACAAAAAAGGAGAGAGATAGGTATGCACAGTAAGAGAAAGAACAAGGGCTTTGTGGAAAACACCACAAAATATCAAAACTTGGATAAAGGGGAGAAGGAAGTAATTTGAGATTGGGGGAAAGGAAGGATGTAGTCTTTAAAGCAGAGATTACATCCTACAGGCTAATTTTTTCAGCAGGAGGGCTGCATTGAGGGCTGACCACCCATCTGAGATCTACATATCAAGAATGGAAGTGGTCAGAGTGGCCTGGTCAATAAATGCATGAGCAGGCACACACACAAACACTTACCATATATATAACCCACACATACACACAGCCAGACATACACACATTCAGACAGGCAGGCAGACTAGTGGGGGGGTCCCCACAGTATTTCTGCTTCTACTCCATCACTGTGCTGAGGACCAAAAATGATTCAGAAGTCTTCTTACTTTGTAAATGTGCCTATTCTCCTTCCCATTGCAAGAAAGTCTTAGGGCTCAGGAAACAGGACAAAGTCAACTTTCTTGTTTCCAAAATTCGGAGGCTTTCTTGCCGTAAACACCTCACCATAAGATGATGATGTGCATTTGCAAGCTAAGTTCAGGCAGAAATGTCCACTTTTGGGGAACACTACAGCACTTTAGCAGAGTTGTTTTTTAAAAAAATTAGTTGCCAAATTACTCAGGTCCAGGGGAGCAACAACAAAACCCTTGGGAGGACAGGGGCCAGCCTGTTCTTAAGAAGGAGATTCCACTAGCCACTTCAATGCAAACTTCAATACTATTCTCACAGACCTGCGGGGCTGAGGCTAACTGCTACAAACCAACTGGGCCCAGATAAGGCAACATTTGCAGTCTTCTGCAGAATGGTGACATATATTTTGGGAAGATATTTCCTATTAGCTTTGCTCCTACCTTCTAAAAGGCTTCTATGTCAAAAGGGAAATAGTATCAAGTTTCCCCACTCTTAAGATAAACAGTTAAGGATTTTAACTTAATTGTTAAAGAGAAAAGTCCAGTTAGCACACTTAACAGATTATGAATAAAAATCCCCATGTGCCAGGAAGAATGTCCTCCTTGAGGGGGCTTTTTAATTTACTCAGGTCTGTACTTGAAAGCTTCATTTGCTACTCTCTTTCATAGCTACTTAAATGAGACACACGTCAAAGTATGCCAGTGTTGACATCAATGTTGTGCACTCTAAAGCTGATTAACAGCGGTTTTGATCCTGTCCTGCTTTCCCAAGTAATTAAAGCATAAGGAAATGAAACCTATGTGGAAAGCAAGCCTAGGAAGAGGAAGCTGAATATTCAAATGAAGACGGTGACAGGCAGGACACTCAACCTGCTGGATGAAGCAAGCTCTTAACCCACAAGAGCTATGTGTTAGCCTTTTAAAAAACACAGGATACCTCGATTTTGGTGCAACACGCCAGTTACCACACCAGAATGCTTTAATTTGCATGAGGAAAAGCACCCTCCTCGCTTGAAGCTCCATGTACTGTACTGCCTACATAGCAGCTACTCATATCCTGCTGTGCCAACACTCCTCTCTATACAGTCCTACCTTGAGGCCCACCTCCAAAATCTTTGCTCGCCCACCCATTTCCACACCTTTTTCGTTTTAAGGGGCTCACTCATCTTTCCTGTCACCGCCTCCAGCAGCCCAAACCCCCGCATGCTTCTGCTTTAAGGTTTACCCCAAAGCGGTAGCCACCCTAATCCAGGTTCGGACCCGGTAGGCCTCACCCCCGGCAGAAACGTGTACTCAAGCGGAAATACCATCCAGGCAGGGAGGTGCCCCCGGTGGCCAACCGTCCCGTCTCGGCACACGCCCTCAGGCCCCTTCGGAGCCCAGCTCGAGGCGCTCCCTCTCCCCTGGGGGATTCCTCAAACCGCCGCCGCCATCACCACACAGGGCAGCCGAAAAGGGGCGGAAGAGGAGATAGCAGCTTCCCACCCCTTCGCCCGCTCCTCACCATGGTACAGATGGAGGCGAATTTGGAGACTGTCATTAGGATTTCCATCCGCGCAGCGCCATCTTCCACCCAATCACACGTCGAGGCGAGCCGGGGGAGTTTCCCACCGGAGGAGGAGGAGGGGAAGGGAAGAAAAAAAAAGAGAAAGACCCGGGCGCCGCCCCCAAGCAACGGCTGAGGGAGAGCGGGATGCCTCCGCCCCCCTCCCGGCCCCACCACTCCGGGCTCCCCGAGAGCTCCGCCCGCCTGACGAAACGACCCGTAAGCAGTTCCAACCGCCGAAGGGCGCGCGCGAGACAGACGACGGTGGGCGGGGGGAGGTGAGGGTGACGGAGGGCACGTGCTGCGTCCGCTCGCTTTGCCCTCGGCACTAAACCAACCGCGCCTCTCCGCGCAGCCTGGCGCAAGCCTCTTCCGCCCGCACGAGCCCCGCTGCCCCTACGGCTTGCTACCCGGAACCGTAGCGCCGTAAGTCTCGCAGGCCCCCAGGAGCGCAGCCAATCCGCTTTCCCTGAGCAGCGCGAGAGCACGCCGGCTGCCTTCTCCGTGGCTCCCCTAGGTCCTAGCGCTATACGTCGAATAGTTTTTATTTTGGGGTGTTTTCCCCCCCCCATCCCCGTTCTTGCTGTTCGTGGTTAATACGCGTCTCTCTCTCTCTCATACACGCGCGCAGGTGATGCGTTGTGTGTTTTAGGCTCCTGCGAGCACGAAACAAGAGAGGTTAGTAGTAGGAATGTTATGTGTTTCTGCAACGAGAGCAACCAGCCTCTTCGTGATAGTTGCAGCCATGCTTCTTACCCTGCTCCCCTTCTAACATTATGCAAGCTTCGAAGGTTATACAGTAACTTTTTAATTATACAACAGTAATACTGTAATTAAAGATGCACTGCAGCGATTATTGCAGATCACTGTGGGTTGCCTTTCATCTAGATATATACTGTTTTATGCGCTCATAACATGGGCAAACGATTTGGGAGAGCTCCAAATTCATTAGGTTGCGTTTTCCGTGACATTCCAGTAAATACAACACGGTTCTCTTGGGATGGAAGCGCCTGATGTTTTCAGGCTTCCTAAATGATTGGCTTTGGAGTACACAGTGGCTTAAAAGCTCTCTCTTCATGCTTGGTCTGGCTGCTCTAGGACCCCAGAAAGAGGGATGCTGCAGGGACCCTGCTGCAGAAATAGTAGCCACCGACCACCACGACCCTCCCCATGTGCACACTACACCACCTTAAAGACTGGAATTTATTATAGCATAAGCTTTTGGGGGGACACACTCCACTGCATCAGACACATAAAAGTCATGATCAGATGCATCATCAGCCATCCCATCAGGCTATAGGAGAGGAAAGAGATGGGACTGCTGTGCTGAAAAAGCATCTCTGTTATGTTCCTTCCTCAAAGGTCACAGCAGTCGTTCCATCCAGTTATAGGAGAAGGAGAGAGAAATGGGACTTCTCTCCATCAGTGCTGTACTGCTAAAAGACCAGAGGCTTTCATAACTCCTTGAAATCTTTCCACTGGTCATGCCAATAATTAAAGTGCCAAGAAACTGCATGTTCTTGTTACCAATAACTGCAGGCCAAACCCTACACCAAAGGATAAATGGACATAAATCTGATATCAGGAATTGCAAGACAGAGAAACCAGTAGGTGAACACTTCAGTCACCCAGGACATTCTATACAAGATCTCAAAGTAGCTGTCTTACTACAAAGGAATTTCAAAAATAGACTGGAAAGAGAAGTTGCTGAATTGCAACTAATTACCAAACTTAAAACCATGGAGAAACCTGGTCTGAACAAAGACATTGGATTCTTTTCTCACTATACATGACAAAGCTATCTTTAGCCATCTCACCCCTTGCCTTTTCCTGTAAGACCAATTGCAGTCGTTAACAGTCGTCAACAGGTTTTCCACACCTATCAGCCAATCACCCATTCCCACCACCCTTCTGAGTAATACCCATCCCCACTCTCTCACTATATATAAGGGTCTGGTGACTTCTATTTCAGTGTATCTGAAGAAGTGTGCATGCACACGAAAGCTCATACCAAGAACAAACTTAGCTGGTCTCTAAGGTGCTACTGGAAGGAATTCCCCCCCCCCCGACTATGGCAGAACAACACGGCTACCTACCTGTAACACGTTACCAATGTTCATGTTACCAATAACTGCAGTCAATGTGTTCCCACCGCTAGTTTTTGAAACTGCATTCACATGTTGTTAGCCATAAACCATATCAATCCTGTAGTTTCTTCACAAATGCTGGTGTTTGATGCATTTCTCACCTCAAACCAGCTTTAATCCAACTAGAAATCTGGATGCGGAGTAAGTGGGAATGTGAACGTATGTGCCAGCTGTTGTGCATGCGCAGTTCTAGGGTGGGTGTTTACAGCGGTGGAAAACCAAAAAAGTCATGTACATGGAATAAATACATCCCGATCCTCTCTGATGTAAACAACACAGCACAAATGCAGCTTGAAATGGCAGCAGGGGTAAATGATCTAATCATAGAATCTAGAGTTGGAAGGGGCCCCAAGGGTCACCTAGTCCAACCCCCTGCAATGCAGGAATCTCAGCTAAAGCATCCATGACAAATGGCCATCCAACCTCTCTTTAAAAATCTCCAAGGAAGAAGACTCCACCACCTCTCATGAGACTCTTTACCACTGCTCAGTGGCGTAGCTAGCCTCTGCGCTACTGGGGGCGGCGGCAGCGCAGAGGCACCCCCCCTGGGGGAGGGGCACGACGCGTGCGTCGTGACATCATCATGACGTCACGGTACACGTGTATGCAGAAAGGGGGAATTTCCCCCTTTCCGAGGCTTTTTTTCAGAGAGGGGTGGTGGTCAGCTAGGAGGGGGTGACAAGCGTGACACCCCCTCCTCGCTGGTCGGGGCCCCCCCCCGCCGAAAAAAAGCGGCGGAAAGGGCAAAAAGCAGAGCAAGCGCTTGAATGCGCCTGTTCTGCTTCCTTTCCTCGCCCCCCAGCGTTTTTTTTCGGCGGGGGGTGGTCAGCTAGGAGGGGGTGACAAGCGTGACACCCCCTCCTCGCTGGTCGGGCCCCTCCCGCCGAAAAAAGCGGCAGAAAGAGCAAAAAGAAGCAGAGCAAGCGCTTGAATGCGTGCCTGTTCTGCTTCCTTTCCTCGCCCCCCCAGCGGTTTTTTTGGGCGGGGTGGTGGTCAGCTAGGAGGGGGTGACAAGCGTGACACCCCCTCCTCGCTGGTCGGCCCCCCCCCGCTGAAAAAAAGCGGCGGAAAGGGCAAAAAGAAGCAGAGCAAGCGCTTGAATGTGCGCCTGTTCTGCTTCCTTTCCCCGCCCCCCAGCGGTTTTTTCGGCGGGGGGTGGTGGCCAGCGAGGAGGGGGTGACAAGTTTGACACCCCCCTCGCTGGTTGGCACCCCCGCCGAAAAATAGTCGCTGGGAGGGGGAAAAGGCGACATGCCCCCTATTCGGGTCCGCCCGGCGGGGCGGGGTGTAAGGGGCCGGCCAAAGTGTCACCCCCCCTCCCCTTGACCTAGGGGCGGCCCGCCCCCCCTTGTGACGCCCCTGCCACTGCTGAACAGCTCCGTCAGAAAGTTTTTCCGAATGTTTAGTCAGAATCTTGCAACTTGAAGCCATTGGTTCAATCCTACCCTCCAGAGCAGGAGAAAACAAGCTTGCTCCCTCATCCATGTGACATACCGGTACCTTAAGATATATGAAGATGGCTATCATATCCATATCCTATCAGTTTCCTCTTTTCCAGGCTAAACATACCCAGCTCCTTCAATCACTCCTCATAAGGGTTAGTTTCCAGACCCTTGATCATCTTGGTTGCCCTTCTCTGCACATGTTCCAGCTTGTCAATATCCTTCTTAAATTGTGGTGCCCAGAATTGGACACAGTATTCCAAGTGTGGTCTGACTAAGGCAGAATAGAATGGTACTATTACTTCCCTTGATCTAGACACTACATGCAGCCTAGAACAGCATTAGCTTTTTTTTGCTGCTGCATCTTGCTCTGTTTGAAGCAACAAATATTAAAATACTCCAATATTGCTTTTCCCCTCCTCTCCCTAATCCCCTTTCCTTTTGTGCTGTGTGTTTCATTGAAAATTTACAGCATTTAAATACCACTCTTTGGTCAAAAGTCTCCCTGAGAGCCTTACAAAAATCAATTCTAAGATGGTCCCTGCCCTCAGGTTCACATTCTAGAGAGACATGAAGAGGGGAGAAGCGAAAGGCAAGCTTAAGCACAAATTGTGCTCCTTATGAAACAGTTATTATTGTGGCTATCTAGAAGAGGAAGAGCTCCTGATTGTTGGACTGCTCATGCATCTCTCCATAACATGGCCTGATGCAGTTTAATGCCACTGTGTAAGATGGTAGTACATCAAAATGTTGGTAATGTATTTTGCACTTGTCTCCCATCTGATGGGGCTCCAGGGCTCCTTGTATAAATAAAAGCTTTTCTACCTCATATTAGAACTCGGCACCATCTAATGAAGCTGAATAGTGGAAGATTCGGGGCAAATAAAAATGTACGTTTTCACACAGTGCATCTTTCAACATGTATCCAACTGACAAATAAGCATTTACTCAGGGACTCTCCAAGGTCTTAAAAAATTTGAAATTGGCAGTGCCCAGTATTGCATCTGAGGTATTCCCCATTGTGTGAAGTGTTGAGGCAGTACATATGAAGGCATGGTGGTGTGTATGTGAACCTAATTAGAAGAACTGATGCTCAATGGTTGAGCCAAACAGGTGCAATGAGCAAGCTTAGCTGGTGTCCCCAACAGTCCAGAGTATACCTCTATACTGTAACTTTCTCTTACGTGCCATTCATTCTTTCGAAATTAGCGCAGGGAGAATGCTGCATTTGAGGTCGCTTACAGTGCGCCAAAAACCTGCCCTCCATCGCAGTTGTTCCTCCATAAGAAAAATAAAATGTCCAACACGGCCTATCCGCTGCGTGCAACATACAGTTATTACACAGATGGTGCTATTCACAGCGGCACATGACTCCATTCAACCCGGTTCCTTGGGACCACGTGACGGCAACCAGCTGCACGCGCTGCTTAACGCCTGTGTGGGCGGGGTCAGCTCCTCGGCCGCTGGCCTCCTTTTGCCTAGCAGGGGCCTCCTGGAAAGCGCGTCTATGACAACTGCCTGCTTCCGTTCACCGGACTACGGAAGACAGAGGTGTTTATTCCATGCTCGGCTGCTTTCTCCCCAGAACCCGTCTCGCTTCCTTTATATATTATTTTATATATATATATAAGTTTCCACGCCAGCACCCGACGTCGCAGTCACTCCGGCGTTTCTGCGGGACAGCCGTACATCCCGGAGGGCCCCTGCACGCGGGCAGGAAGGAGCGGAGAGCGCAGGAAGCCCCGCCTTCTTTCTTTTCGGCCTCGGACGCCATCTTACAGGTACACGGCGGAGCTCGGCTGCTCCTCTTCCACTCCTGAGGGGCCGCTTGTAGCGGGTCCGTGAGGGGCTTTGGGGCGAAATGGGCCGGTGGCGGGGAGGGGGGGCGCTTGGAAGTGGGGAGGGCGAGGGAGCGAGAGCCGTTTCGCGGAGGGCGGCCTGGCCTTTGGGAGGAGGGGGGAGGCCGGCTAGGTGGGAGAGGCTGGTGGCGGCGGCGGGACCCGGGAGCGGCGCTAGTGGGGTGCGCTGGCCTAGGAGGAAACGGAAGCAACGGGCGCGATCTAAGCGCACGTGGAGGTTCGCGATGGAGGCCGCCTTCTTCTGCTTTCTCCTCGTTTTCTCAGTGAACTGAGCGCATGCCTTGCATGCAGAAGGCCCCAGGTTCCCGTCCCTGGCTTCTCCAGTTAAGGCAGGGCCTCTGGTGGCAGGGCTGGGAAGCACCCACGCCTCAAAAGGACTAGGTGCCACTAAGGGGCAATAGTCTCTCCTGGGAACGTTTCTTATCATTCTTTACGGAGATCCCCCCCATTCCCCCATTAAACCCTTTATCGCATGCTCTTGAGGGTCAGTGGCTTTTCCAGAGGCTTGGGCAGGGAGATCTTTTGTACCGCCTCAATTACTGGTCCTTTTTATACTGGAGGTAGCAGAGTGGCTTAACTGTGCATGTGCAAATGAACTTGGAAGTGTTTTGGAGGATATCGTGTGTATGCACACGAAAGCAAAAGTGGGTGTAGATACATGGGTGTAAAATGCATGTACAGTAGTATATGGATTTCAAGATGTTGCACAGGTAATTATTCTGACAAGATATTCAGGCTCAAATTAGACATGATGCTAAACGTGTTCAATGCTAGACAGGGCTTTTCTGCAGTATTGTAGTGTGAGAGGTATATAATCCCTCCCCACTGACAATCTTGACATACACCTCCTCCCCTCGTTGCTATTTGCTTTGGGGGGAAAGCTAGCATTGTGCATGTTTTATTTTTATTTTCTGTTAATTTTTGATCCAATTTTATTTTCTCTTTCAGTGATCCGTCAAGATGACCAACACCAAGGGGAAGAGGAGGGGGACACGTTACATGTTCTCAAGACCCTTTCGCAAACATGGTAGGGAATATTTGTTCAGCTAGTTTTGTTGGTCAGTGGGTTTGTTGCCTCTAGTTGATCCAGGAATAAGGGTTATTTCAGTAAACAGATGTGACCACCAAGGTCAGGTGAACCTTCACACCCCATAGTCCATATGCTATCAGTATCAGCTGAGACTTATGCATCTTTAATTTTAAAAAATGTATTTCCATATACACTGCTAGAAATCACTAGATGCAGGCTAGAAAGCTCAGAAAGCAGCACTAATAGAGGGGCTTTGGGAAGAGCAATTGCTTCTATGTGTAGCTTTACTTATATAGCCTGAATGTTGCAAGTCAATTTTAATACATTTCATAGAGTTGTAAAGTTGGAAGAGATCCCAAGGGTCAACTAGTCCAACCTCTGCTTAAAATCCTCCAAGGAAGGAGAGTCCACCACCTTCCCAAGGGAGTCCCATTCCATTGTCAAGCAGCCCTTACTGTCAGAAAGTTCATTCTAAAGTTTAGTTTGAATCTCCTTTCTTGTGACTTGAATCCATTGCTTCAGTTTACTTTCAGAGCAAGAGAAAACATGCTTGCTCCAACCCTCATGTGACAGCCCATTAGTTATTTGAAGATGCCTATAATATACTCTCTCAACCACCTGCTTCTCAAGCTAAACATACAAAACTAACTTGAGTAAAAATATAATTATCATTACATTTTTTCATAGGTGTGGTCCCTCTCGCTACCTACATGCGCATCTATAAGAAGGGTGATATTGTTGACATAAAGGTATTTTTAAATTTAAAAATGCTGCTCTAATGCTAAATCTAATACTGTAGTTCTCTCATTGTCCTTTTAAAACAAAATTCAAATTAAATGCAATCTAACAGAATAAAAAATATTGTTTTGCTTGCCCTGCCTAGAGTATTGAATGCTGGGATTTGAATCATGCTCGAATTTGCATTTCATCTTACAATATAACTTGGAAAATACACAGAGGAGTATTAATTTGCCAGAAGGTTGCCCTCTTCAGTATATCACACTATTGCTGATACAGAACTTCACTTGAAATTTTTATTCCATAACACTCTGGAGCTTGATGATGATTGTCTCATATGATTGCTTTTGTAATAGCAAAGTGAGCAAATCATTTCACCGGCACTGAAAGCAAACCAGAGATGTCCAGTTCTTCAGATTTAATTTTATTTGATTGAATATTTTAAGATAGCATTAATGTGTAAGGATAATTGTGGCAACCATGCGTGTATTGGCAAAACCATTCATCTGTCTGGATATGGCTGCTGCATGATCTGATTTCCTGCAACAGGATAAGTGAGCAGCTGGAAGACCCAGTACTTTACTCTAGAATTTTATTTCAAATGGTAAGCATTGCTTGATACACAATGCTACTCCATTTGCAGAGTAGACCAATTGAAATCTAGCCCATTGATTGCAATAGGACTATTCTGAGTATGACTTGCTAGATATTACCAACTGTATAATCGAAAACAGTAGCTTACTTGATAGTTTAATTATAAGACAGATGCTTAGTCTAGTTAAAGCTTGGGAACCTGACATTGGAGGGCTTTGGGACAAATATATATTTTTAAACATGTTCTTTCTGATATCTGATATTGGAAGCTTTTTGGGAAATGTTGCTAATGTTATGATTGCAACTGCTTTAGTTCAATATATCTTTGGCATTTTTTTGTAAGATAAGCTATGGTAATATTTTCTGTTTGTCTTTTATTAACAGGGCATGGGCACAATTCAGAAAGGCATGCCCCACAAATGTTACCATGGCAAGACAGGAAGGGTATACAACATTACCCAGCATGCTGTGGGCATTATTGTGAACAAGAAAGTTAAGTAAGTGCTACTAAAATGGTTTGGAGCATTAGTTGCATTCATGGGTTCCTTTTTCCCCATTCACTTTGCCAGTTAGACATTTGTTGTCTCCATTGGCCATTCAGTTGGGGCAGAGACAATATCCTTTTAAAACCCAACCAGTTAATACTTAATTGGATTGGATCCTGTCAGAGGAAACATATTGAAAAGTTCTTCAAAACCTGAAAGCTTACATGTTCCTACAGCAGTCAGAGTTGCCTGTGCTCTGAAACCAGCATGGTAACCATGTGTACTGACTTGGGCTCCTACTTGTTTTAAAAAAAAATCCCGCAGCAAAAGCTGCTAAATCTAACAGTGTTGGTGTTCTGTGTCTAGGGGCAAGATTCTGGCCAAGAGAATTAATGTGCGAATTGAGCATATTAAGCACTCAAAGAGCAGAGACAGCTTCTTGCAGCGTGTGAAAGAAAATGAAAGAAAGAAAATAGAAGGAAAGGAAAAGGGAACTTGGTTTGAACTAAAACGCCAGGTAATGTATTGAGATGTGAACAAAGTATATGTACTCTGCAAAGAAAGTTGGGCGGGGTTTTTTTTTTTACGGTAGTGGAGAGGAAGAGCCTAAGTGACTTGAACATTCTATGTGACTAAGATGTCAAGAAGTAATTAAGTTTCTGACAAGAGAAGAATGTCAGGTAATTCCATTAACACATTTTTTCAGATTTGAAGGAAGTTTAGTCATAAACACTAGTGGGGGGTTTTCTGCATAATCCAAGTATGTTTCAGATGCATTTAGCCCTGGTATTATTTTTATAAAGTTTTTTTCAGTGCTAGTAGGTAATCTTTGTGCATATTATGGCAGGGCGGGGCAGAAAGCTGCAGTTTGCTTGCTTTAAAAAATTGCTACTATGTGACTCATCCTATTCTCAAGTGATACAGCAAACTTGTTAGGGGAAAATATATTTAACAAATTATAAAATGATTCATGCATAGAATTATCAGTTGCCATATTGTGAGATGAGGTGCCATGCTTTCTCAAGTGCAAAGTATTGTAGTTTTTTGTTGTTCTAGGGACATAGCGCTGCAGTAAAAACAAGGAAAGCCCAACAGATGGCACCTGGACTAAACAATGCTATTGTAACTTGGATTTATGTTTGAATTTCTTTTTCTGCCTTCTAGCCTGCTCCTCCAAGAGAAGCCCACTTTGTGAGAAACAATGGCAAGGAGCCAGAGCTGCTGGAACCAATTCCATATGAGTTTATGGCATAGTGTATGTGAACAAAATAAAATACCATGTTGAGGACCTAAGTTTGTGTTGGTGTGGTCAAATTATTCTTCACTAGCATTGTGCTCTTTAAAAAGACAATAACTGGCATGAATGGAGTGTTGAGTTAAATTATAGGCAGAAATGATCACTTTAAAGATAGCCATTTTTTTCTCACCCCTGAGGGCTGTCCAATCCCCAATGCACTATAAATTGGCCCAGAATTCTTAATTGTGGGTATGCTGTTAATTTAATTCCAGCTAAGTGAGCTGGATGTTTAAAAATGCATAAATAATACTTATTAGTTAGAGCTGATTAGCATAGTCTCTCAAAGCATTGGTTTGGGTTATAAAATTTAGTAACTTGAGCAGAGTTCTAGGTGTGCCAATCTGGTAGGGATGTGAGATATATATATATATATATATATATTAGTGATTTTGTGTAGATATATGATTATTATATGATTTTGTGTGTGCGGAGCATGCATGAGCCCGACCTGTTCTGCCCCCTTTCTGCCCTCTTCTGGGTCCAAAAGGACCCATACATCGGTGGTTACACATCAGTTAAATGCACACAAAATGGTTGTTGCTTCTGTGTGCGTGTGTCTACACACAACTTACCATTTGGCTAATGAAATCAACCTATTCTCTTGCACTAATGAGATGAAGCAGAAACCAAGTGTTTTTTTCAGTCTATAAAGGGTACATGCAGATGGAGTACAGCTTTTGATCAGTAAGGGTTATTTATCTCTCTTATCTATGCCAAGCTATATCTTTATAAACTTGGGTCAACAAAATCCATTTTGGAAAAGTTTAGCACATTCCAACCGCCCATTCTGTGGCTGTGGGGGGAAATTGCACGTAATCACCTGTGTGAATTGAGAGTTTGACACGTTGCAGACACTAAAAAATAACACCCTTTGTTCTTATAAATTAAGTGCTGTTCATTACATTGATTGCACTTTCCTCTTGTCCTTGATGGCTTAGTACAATTATGCTTTCTGTAGCTACAGGAGTGATGTTCCAAAAATACACCAACGTAGCCCAGTTTAATCACTTGGTATTCAACTACAATTGGGCTGAAGTTGCTGAATTGA
This sequence comes from Lacerta agilis, assembly GCF_009819535.1. Taxonomy (NCBI): domain Eukaryota; kingdom Metazoa; phylum Chordata; class Lepidosauria; order Squamata; family Lacertidae; genus Lacerta; species Lacerta agilis. The sequence goes on from NC_046315.1 coordinate 23,846,358, forward strand.
GTAGACTCAAAAAGGAATCCAGTCTCCATTGAAGTTTTTTGTCCTTTATTGTGTCAGGATAAGAGATGACAGCATCCCTTATTTCCCTTCCTCTACCCCCTTTCCACTACATTTGCCTCTTGCCCGCACCAACACTAGCGGATCCACTTAGTGTGAGATTATAAACCCATGTCAATCTTTTAAATATGAGTAATTCAGCATTTTAGCCTTGTCACCCTGCTGCTTGACTTCCTTCTACAGAAAACACATCTGGGGGGATCAGTGAGAAAAGAGTGACCTGGGAGATAAAATATGGGATGAATGGGCTGGTAAGTCAACAGAAAACACTGGTTCTGGTAAAACATCCTAGAAATTGCATGTTTTTTTTCATGGGTTCTACAGCACGAGTACTGTGATGTCAGACATCAGATCTCTACTGACAACACAGATCTGGTGCCTTCCAAAAAGAACTGCAGCATGCATGCTTAGGGGTCCTTGTAATTTTTACCAAGGATTCCCTTAAAACCACCATCAGATCATAGGTTAAGGCTGAAGGTCTAGCTCAGTGACAGGGTATCTGATTACAGGTACATGCTGGATGTCCCAGATTCAATTTTTGTCATGTCCAGGTAGGGCTGGGAGATTCCTACCTGAAACTGAGCTAGATGGACCAATGGTCTGACTATAAGGCAGCTTCCTATGTGTTATTTTCTGTCATTCTACATAACAAGCATAATATCCATGCCTCAGAACAAGTTGTGCCAGAAAGCACCATGTCTTTACATGACTACATTCTACCAACAGATTTTGGAGCAGCACGTATTTTTCAATCTTCTAAAGATGTCACCTTTGTACTATTTAAGTCTTGATCTCTGTGTCTTTGTTTCTTTCTCTGGCTCGTCCCCCTATGTTCTCTTCATTAGCATCCTTTTTTCAAGTATTTCTATTTCTTAATCTTCTGCGGTCCTTCCCCTTGTTTGCTGCTATTCCATCTTCTGTCTCATCCAGTCTTAGCTCTGTATCCTCACCCCTACATCTGTCATTCAACTTATACCTAGCCAGCTCATTCTTCATGGGTCAAAACACACTGAAAGAGTCAAAACCACTTCAGACCATGTGTATGTTTCAAGAGTGCCATACAAATGTGTGCTTTTACAGAGAGCTGCAGAAAGCAAAAGATGGGAGTCAGAAATAGGTTACGTTATTAAAAGCAGCTTTTGTCTGGAAAGAAACCTATCAAGGTTTTTCTCTTTTTTTCAATCAAATAAAAAATGTAGGTGGGCAAAACAAGCTTCCTTTTTAGCTGTGTGGTTTCTTTGTTGAAATCAACTGAATAGAAAAAGTGACTGTACTATTCTATGGGAGAAACACTGATGAGAGTGTGATTCAGTCTGGTGCAGAGCTACCCACTACAAAAGGTTACGAGTAACACATGCTTCACTGTCTCAGTTGTGGGATCTCCATTTTTCACATGTGAAAAAGGTTAAAGGACATGCAAGCAAATCCCCTTTGTTCCAAGCTCAGATGAGGCAGTAAAGGTAAAGTGACCCCTGACCATTAGGCCCAGTCGTGTCTGACTCTGGGGTTGCGGTGCTCATCTCGTGTTACTGGCCGAGGGAGCCGGCGTACAGCTTCCGGGTCATGTGGCCAGCATGACTAAGCCGCTTCTGGTGAACCAGAGCAGCGCATGGAAACGCCGTTTACCTTCCCGCCGGAGCGGTCCCTATTTATCTACTTGCACTTTGACGTGCTTTCGAACTGCTAGGTTAGCAGGAGCTGAGACCGAGCAACAGGAGCTCACCCCATTGCGGGGATTCGAACCGCCGACCTTCTGATCAGCAAGCCCTAGGCTCTGTGGCTTAACCCACAGAGCCACTCGCGTCCCAGTTGCTGGAGGCTAGAGTGCTGCTATGGCTGGGTCCTGCTTGCAAGTTTTCCACAGGCTTCCAGGTGGCCACTGTGAGAACAGGATGCTGGACTGGACTAGGGCAAATGGCCTGATCCAGGAAGTTCTTCCTATGTCCTTGTCTCATAATACTGGAACTCAGGGCAATGAGTGAAGGCAGACAAAAGAAAGTAACTTAAAACTATAATCATCATTGTTAATCATTCTTAATTTGTATGCTGTCTATTTTACAGTACCCAAGGCGGTTTACAAGCTGAAGAAACAAGGAATGTACACCTTTTAACAATCTAATGCAATCAAAAATGTTATAATAAAACATAACTTTAAGCAACCTACATAAAAAAATGTAACAACCATTAGAATAATATTCTAATATTATTATAGAATAATAATACCAGCATATAAAAATTAAACAGAAATTCACTCTTAACCATTATAATAAATAATTTCTAAACTACAATCAATAAAACAAAGGCAAGCCACAGTGCATAAAATAATACAATACAAATAGAGAAGCAGAGACTAGAGGGTGGAGCAAGGCAGGTGGAAGGAGGCCTTGCCTGATGGAGTCTTTCCCCTCACAGTTCTTCCTTCAGGAACAGCTCCCTTCCCTTATGACAGGCATGTCCAACAGTTGGATCGTGATCTACCGGTAGATCACTGGTAGATCATTGGCTCCCCCCAAAGAAGCTGAACAACTGTGGCTCCCCTAAAAAAAAGAAAATTCAACGTTTTACCTCCTCCCTGAAAAAACTCAACAACTTTGACCTGAACCCCCTCAAAAAGGGGATGGATCACTGCCAGTTTTTAACTGTGAGTAGATCGCAGTCTCTTGGGAGTTGGCCACCCCTGCCTTATGAGGACTCCTAGGGCCAGAGGCTGGGGCAAGGCAGGTGGAAGAAGGCCTTGCCTGATGAAGTCTCTCCCCTCACCAGTGTGGTGCAGTGGTTAAGAGCGGTAGACTCGTAATCTGGTGAACCGGGTTCGCGTCTCCGCTCCTCCACATGCAGCTGCTAGGTGACCTTGGGCTAGTCACACTTCTCTAAAGTCTCTCAGCCCCACTCACTTCAAAGAGCGTTTGTTGTGGGGGAGGAAGGGAAAAGAGAATGTTAGCCGCTTTGAGACTCTTTCAGGTAGTGATAAAGCGGGATATCAAATCCAAACTCCTCCTCCTCTTCTTCTTCTTCTTCTTCTTCTTCTTCTTCTTCTTCTTCTTCTTCTTCTTCTTCTCCTTCTCCTTCTCCTTCTCCTTCTCCTTCTCCTGCAGCAGCAGCAGTCCAATGTATTTCTATGCAGGCAGACTTGACTTTTTTGCTGGGTGCAAGAGAGACACCAGCCTCTTGAGTTGCCTGCATGGAGTTCCTGTTCACCCACAGCTTCCAGAGTAGTGCATGAATATACGGCTGCTTTAAACCATATGCTGATAATTGGGTTATTCTGATATTTTTTTAAAAAAACATTTCCATACTCACCATTCAACTGAAAATGTCCAGGGAGCAGTTTACAACCATTGGAAAACTGTTTGTTAGCTATGTATTTGGACGCTTCTTAGGATATCCACCATTGAAAAGACAGAGCAAGTTAAACAATCACGAACTGACAAAATGTGAAATGACTGTGATTCTACAAGCAGGGAGCCACAACCCTTTTGCCATTTGCTTTACTAGTCCCTTCAAGTAGCAACTTGTCTTTTCTCTCTGAGAAGAGTTAATACAGGCACAAGAGGATGCTGGCTGTACGCAAAGAAAGATAACACAAACACACACATCTGTTTTCAAGCCTGCACCTATGATCTATATTTGCACAGCTCAAGAGGATGCAGGAGAGGGGATGGGTGGTAATTTCGAATCTGTTGTCAGCGGATTTTTCGAGGAAATGACAATAAGCAATGTTCCAGCTTTTGTGTGTAGACTTGAATCAATAAATCCTGCACTCAGGTGTTGCCGCTTGAAGAAAGAAGACGAGGAGAAAAACAGCCTCTCAATTCAGATTTGTTACCTTTCCCCATGCAAGTGCAATAAACAAGTTTATATGGGCAGCATAAAGAAAAGCAGACTTCTCTGCTCTCGTATGGGGCATGGCTCCTGGTTGCCCCTTTGCTGGTCAACCTCCTATTGCTTGGGAAAGTGTCGCACCTCAGTAGCAGAGCATTTATTGTGCATGAAGAAGGCCTCATATTCAATCTCTGGCATCCCCAGGTAGGGCTGAGAGAGGATCCTGCCTGAAACCCTGGGGAACAGCTGCCAGTCAGTGTGGGCGATACTGAGGCAGAGGGGCCAACGCATCTGGTTCAGTATAAGGCAACTTCCTGTGTCCCTAATGGAAATGCATTTTTTTTGCGTCAGCAGATTGCAGAGCTCTAATGCAAGGTGTTGCAGCCCTTTCCACACTCCTGGATACTTCAGTCCATAGTGTGGTAAGCACAGGTAGATTCAAAAGTCAGCCTGGTTGGGCATCTGCTAGAGGCCTACACTCCAACAGACCTACTTACAAGAATCCCCAGAATTCCCCTGCTGCAGTGAGGTGGGAAACTGCCGGGGGGGGGGGAGGGCTACAGAAGGTGTCTTGCCCAAGAGTATTCCAAGAATATCTCCTGTTTGGATTACTGCAATGCGCTCTACATGGGGCTGCCTTTGAAGGTGGCTCAGAAACTACAACTAACCCGGAATGCGGTTGCCAGATTGGTGACTTGGAACGGCCACCAGAACCACATAACACCAGTCCTGAAATGCCTACATTGGCTCCCAGTACGTTTCCAAGCACAATTCAAAGTGTTGGTGTTGACTTTTAAAATCCTAAAATGGCTTCGGCCCCATATACCTGAAGGATACATGTCCATCCCCATCATACAGCCCAGAGACACTGAGGTCCAGCTCTGAGGGCCTTCTGGCAGTTCCCTCACTGCCAAAAGTGAAGTTACAGGGAACCAGGCAGAGGGCCTTCTCAGGAGTGGCGCCCACCCTGTGGAACGCCCTCCCATCAGATGTCAAGGAAATGAACAACTATCTGACTTTTAGAAGACACCTCTGGAAGGCAGCTCTGGATAAGGAAGTTTTTAATGTTTGATGTCTTGTTGTGTTTTAATTTGTTGGAAGCTAACCAGAGTTGTGGGAGCAACTGAATCAGATGGGCAGTATAACAATAATAAATTATTGCTGGGGAAGTCCCTAACTCAGTGAGGTTCTGGGACCCATCAGCTGCCCTCAACTGGTTTAGCCAGCCAGTCAAAAGCTGTTCCTGGGATATGGCTGCTGTCACATGCTGACAGCTTCTAGGAACCACAGGCAAGGGAAGGAGGGGGGGTGAGAAAGACTGTCTGGCTCAATGCTAGGCAGGAGCACTCCATACTGCAACATTCTCTTGCAGGTTCCCTTTCCGAATCATCCAAGTACACAACCTTTTGCCGCATTTCGGGAACTGCTCTGAACATGCCCTGTATCTGTGGTCTGCTAGCAGTGTGTTCACACCCATGAAATTGAATTCACACTGGAAGGGAACAATTCAGAGTGCCAGCTAATAAACCATCTCAGAACGCACCTCTATTAGCTGTGATGTTCCATGTGGATCCACATAATGATGCCTCTCATCTCTCTTATATGTGAGGGTGTTTCTTTTTCTTACAGATTTCAGCCAAACAGCTATGAAGCGCATCCCTCTAGAGGACTAAAACGGGAACGAATTTCTTTTAGTGTGTCAGTAGTTTTATTTTATTTTTACACAGGGGAGAAAAATATATTCAACAATTTTAAAAAGTAGATTAGTACTGCAGCGTAATATTTTTGCAATGTAGGTTTATTGCACTTACAAAAGCAATATCGTACTCTTTTCTTTTTCTTTTTTTTACTCATTTCACAACATGACTGAGAAATTCTAATTTTAATGGCATTGTTTATGAGCAAACCGGCGAGGCACATGAGACACAACAAACACGCATCACACTGTTACCAGAGATAAAAATCTGGAAGAGGAGAATAACAAAAGCTTGGCCCGGAGGCTGGTATAGTTTAAACTCTTCTCAGTGAAATCACACAAATCTAGCTAGATATGCCAGGGGAGCCAACATTGAGATATCCAGAAGTATTTCAACTAGAGTTCCTATCAACCCCAACAAGAGGCAATCAATGTGGTGCTCTCTCGTGTTTCCCAGTATTTCCAGCTGTTTTCAGACTACAATTCCCATCATCACTGACCACTGGTCTTGCTTGCTAGGAATGATGGGAGTTGTAGTCCAAAAACAGCTAGAGACCCAAGTTTGGGAAACACTGGCTTTGATCATAATTGACCATGTGGATTGGGTCGTTTTTAGCTTGTGTAGCCTACCCCATGGTCCTCTCACCTACCACTGCCCCCACTCAGGTCCTGAGTTTGAGCCTCATGTTGGGCATAATATTCCTGCGTTGCAGGGGGTTGTACTAGATGACAAGAGTCCTTTCCAACTCTAAAGTGCTTGGGGTAGGGTCTGGAAGTAAGCCGAGGGAAGGGGGCTGTGGGCTGGTTCTCCCAGCTCCCTATCCCTGTCGCCTCCCTCTCCCCATAGCTGTTCTCACTCAGTAACACTCAGTGAAGCAGCTTTGTTTTTTGCAGTTAGGAAAAGTACATATAGCATCTCCGCTTAAAGGTGAAAGGCTGCCACCTCGCATCTTTGGAAGCGGTGCTTTGAAATCCCTCAGGTCCTGAACTGCAGGCCCACACAATACACTTAAAGCGCATTCAACGCACATTCCAAGCACAAGACTCTTCCACCCCAAAGAATTCTGGGAACTGTAACTTGCTAAGGATGTTGTTGGGAACTGTAGCTCTGTAGCAGACAGTCCTATCCTATGCCACATCGGATGCATGCCTACTGTGGTAGCCACGGGAACATTTCCTCCCCAATAAAATGTTTTAGTAACTTTTTAGCATGATTCCACAGAACTCCTCCTGTCCTTACAGACCAGTCATTTCGCCCCACCCGTTTTGTCATGCAGTTGTCACATAGGCTCTGTAGAAATATATCTTTAAACAACTGTGCATACCCATCTGATATCCCTGAATTGTTTCGGAGTGTATCTGCGCTGCATCATTGAAAGTATGCCTCTGAATAGCAGTGGCTGGGTATCGCAAGTGGGGAAGAGCACTATCGCACTCAAGCCCTGCTGGCCGATATGAAAGCAGGGTGTTGCACTGAATGATCCTTCAGTCTGATCCAGAAGAGCTCTTCTTCTGCAGTTATGTGCTCATGGCTGCTTTGTGCCAGAAAACTGCTCTCGCGCGTGGTCTGCAGCTATTCTTCTGAGAGGAAAGTTTCACTGGCAAAAAAACCCCCAGAATTGCTGCGATTTTAATTTTCACACAGAAGAAGCTCACATAAGCAGTCTTCTGTTGCCAGACGCCCTGATTGAATCATGGTTTCCAGATATGAGTAAAAAGATGCTTAAAGGACAAAAACATGACGTGTGTTTGTGACAGGCACACTTCATACATGTTGCAAGTAACATTGCTTCCCCATGACAGCTGTACACAGAGGGGCAGCCTGGTCCTGTGCACAGTTACTTAGGGTGTGTTCACATGGCTCCCTTAGAGTGCAGTGAAATTGTTTTTCCGGCATGTTTCATGGCTCCTTCCCTCCCTAGCTGTTTATGTCAGCACAGCTTCATTCATTTCTGTTTGCATTCACCCCAGTGGGCACTGGTGACATGGTTGGCATCCATCTGACAATGGAAGAGTTCCTTCATGGGTGGAGAGACACAAACCACTGGCGAGTTACAGCACATTGCTGTGGCTGTAGAGACTGATACAGGAAAGACATATTTTGTTGCAGCTGGAGCAAAGGAAGGCGTCCAGTTGTGCCGATGCAGATGTACCATGGCATTCTTCTCTTCACCTTTTGCACATGGCTTGAGACGAATTAAGGAGCAGCTTAAGGACTCTGATAGGTGTGAAGCCAGTTTGAGAAGCACCATATTTTAATATAGTAGTGACCAGCATCTTGCTTTACAGAGGGCAGTCCTATATTTGAAGGGCCGTCCAGTCTGGTTAAAAGATGAAGGACCCTCAGATTAGACAACAGAGGCCATCAATATGTCAGCACCAACCTGGACTAAAACTTAGCAGGTGTACAGCTCACCTGACCGCAGTGAAATTGCAGTGTGAAATGTATTGTATTTCTTGTTAAACTGCAGCCATGATTTCTAAATTCTATTTACATCAGCTAACGCAAATGTTGCACAAACCTGTGTCATCTTTCATCCTCCTTTTTTTTAGAGATGCATTTCCTTTACCTGTTGTTGTTGTTGTTGTCGTTGTTGGCTTTGCCTTACTGGGTCACCCTCTGCCTTTTGGCAGTCTGTGCGTGCCATAGGAGCAGACTCCTAGAGACCAAGGTCCCCTCCAATAAAATACTGGAAACCCCACCTCCCCATATTTTATTCACGTAGGTCGTAGTCACTCCCGGTGCGTGCGGAGCGGGGGGCTCCCATTCATTCACGCCCATCCAAGCCGCAAGCCAGGATCGAGCCGCGGCTGTCCAATAAAGCGCACCCCTACACAAAGCTCCCTCTTTCCGCTGCCGCCGCACAACCTCAGAGCACCATTGGAACCGCGTGCATTTCCCACGGTCTGCGCTGGGCGGCGCTCGGCGCGGTGCGCGCACAGCTCCCGGCCCTCCTCCGCACGCAGCGCCGGCCCTTCCCCGGCCCATAGATGGAGGCGAAGGGGCGGAGACAGCTCCCGCCCGCCCGCCGCCCTGCGCGCTTTAAAGGCTCGGCGGCTGCGATCCGGAGCAGAAGCTGGAACCGAGAACCTGGCTCGCTGTCCTTTCTCTCCTCCTCTCCAGCTGCCCTCTGGAAAGGTCGCCTCGACGCCGCTAGCTGCGCCCCTCCGGATTCGCCTTCGCCTCGCCGGGCGCGGGAGGAAGGGGAGCCTATCCCCATGCGGCTGTCGATCATGTCTCACAACTACCTTTTAGCTCCGATCCAGGAGTGCCCCTCCGACTACCTGGTCAAAGACGTGAAGCTGGCTGTGCTGGGAACGGGGAGCGTGGGGAAAAGCGGTAAGCGCCAAGGTCACCGCTGCGCCGTGTCCGCTGCAAAGCGGGATGGAACCGATCGAAACGGGACGGGGGGTGGGTGGCGGCGGCACGTGTTTTGAATGCAAAAGGTCCCGTTTGCCCAACCCTTGTAATCATGGAATTGTAGAGGTGGAAGGGACCCCAAGAGTCATCGAGTCCAACCCCCTGCAATGCAGGAATCTCAGCTAAAGCATCCAACCTCTGCTTAACCACCTACAAGGAAGGAGAGGGAGTCACTCGATTCCTGGTCAGTGTGGCCACTCTTGAGCTAGATGCATCCTTGGTTTGACGTGCCTATAAGGCAGCTGCCAGATGCTGGTGGACTAACTCAGCCCCCCCCCCCCGCAACCCGATGCCCTCCAGATTTTGTGAGCTACAGCCCCCTTCATCCATGACCATTAGCCGTGCTGATGGGAGTTGCAGTTCACAACATCTGCATTGGCTGCCCTTTGTTCAGACAGTAGTAAGCAGCAGGGGCGTAGCTAGCTGATCCGGCACCCGGAGCGGCGGAGATGGGGCAAGCCGCCCATGGGGGCAGGGCGAGCAGCCAGGGGTGTGGCGTGGCGAGCTGCCCACGGAGTTCACCTGGTGGGCGCAAGCCCCATGCTGCCGTTTCGGGCAGCGCAGGCCTCAAGCTGCCGCATCACTCCCAGGAGAGACACATAGCTCCAGCGTGCTGCAGGCCAGGCCCTGCGGTAAGTGCCGCCCCCCCGGTGGTGTGCCATTTTGTCACCCCCTCAGGGATGACACCCGGGGCGGACCGCATCCCCACCCCCCTTCCTACGCCCCTGGTAAGCGGGAAGGATAATTTTCCTGGTTTGTTGCAAGGCAGCCACCTCTTGTTCCCAAAGCCATCCACGTTTCAGCCCTCTTGTCTCCCAGAATGAATGAGTGAATGAATGAATGACTTCTGGGGGGGAATGCTCTCCTAAAGCCACGGAGGCATATGTACGTGCAGATCTTCTCCTGACACAAAGAAGCTGCGAACATATTCAGAGAAGAGAGTTGCTTTCGAAGCAGACTCTACACGCCTGTTGCGTTACAGGCTGGAGGTGCCTCTGCTGGCAAGCAACCATCGTAGCTAAGGAGACCACACTCATTTTACTGAATGCTTTGTGTGGCTGTGTTTGCTTGTAGCAGAACATCATCACAGCCCCCCCCCTTTTTTGTGCAAATGCTATTTTTATCAAAGGGATGTGTGTCGTTCGATGCGTCTTCCTTTGTCACCGCTAGTAACCCAACAACTCTCGTTTCTTTTCAGCTATGATTGTACGGTACCTAACCAGGAGGTTCATTGGAGACTATGAACCCAACACAGGTGAGCTTCTTTCTTTCATAGAATCTCTCTGTGAATCTGGGCCTGGTGCTTGTGGGGATCATGCACATATAGCCTTGAATGGTTCCATTCCAGGGAAGTCTGGGAAATGGATCTGAGTATGCTTCCCATAACACCATGCAGCCCTTCTCCTGTGCTTCTGTGCTTGACCAAAAGGGAGGAGAGGACAGGGGAGAAGCAGTGTTGTGTGTTTTTTTAATATAACCTTATAATTTTGCAGACCCTAGGTCTAGTGTGGTTAGACTGAGTGTAAGACTAGAACTGGAGAGATCCAGGTTCTGATTTCAACTCTGCCATGAAGCTTCCTGGATGACCTTAGGAAAATCACTATTTGTCAGCCTAGCCTCCCTCGCAGGGTTGTTGTGAGGATAAAAAGGGGGAGGGGAATGAAGCACCTTGAGCTCATTGGAGGGCTAGAGATATAATAAATGAACACTAACAAATGAATAGAATGACACCCTCCCTCCGAAGAGCCCAGGAAAGTGTATGTGAGTTTTTTTAATCTTCACAGCATCATAAAATGGTAAATTAGGCTGAGAAAATGTGAATGACTCTTAGTCACCCAGTGAGTTGCCTAGCTAAGCCTCCCCAATTCTCTGACCACCCCGGTTCCTTTTATTTACATTGCACCCCCATGGAGAAAGGATGTGTTTAACATCAGTTCCCCTGCTTCTTTATAATATACCTCCTACCTCCAAATAAAGTGCAACAGTTTTTAAATGAGCTTCCATTTTTCTTTCTCCAGGCAATCTCTATTCAAGGCTCGTTCACGTTGAAGGTGACCAGATTTTCTTGCAAATCCAAGACACCCCAGGATGTATTGAGGTACGGAAACAATCATAAATATGTCCGTTCTGTCAGCCTTTTGAGGTTTTATTCATTCCATCCGTAGATATGAATGTTGCTGAGAAAATTCCCATTGGTAGGAGTAGGCTGCTATCTTTCACGTTCATTGATGCAACCTGCACATTAATGCAAATGACGTTCTACGACTGAAGTCCAATGGTTAAAGGGTTGGAGGAAACAAATGGAAAAGATTTGTTGCATAGAATGTGGAATTGCATGGCAATTGTCTGTAACCACAACCAGCAAGTAACTTGTAGGCATTTCAGAAGACCCACTGTGTTTTCAAGAGGGCTTATTTCAAGCAAGCATTTTTCAGCAGTTGTAAGAGTATCTTCTTTGCACGCAGAAGGTCCCAGGTTCAATTGCCGGCATCTCCAGGTACTGCTGCCAGTCAGTGTAGACAGTACTAAGCTAGATTCACCAATAGTCTATGACTGCATAAGGCAGCTTCCTATTATTGCAGTCTTAGAAATAATGCTCTCGTAGGCTGTTTAGAAAGTGGTGTGACTTTTGCTACGTTTCATGCAGAAACTAAAAGTCATTTGAAGCTCTTTGTTTCTGCATTATTCAGTAGAGTTGCTCACCTTGCTGGTTGGGGGTCAAAAGCCACCACGGATGAAGACCTACACATTGCCTTTGGCAATCCCTTCTAGATTCAGATGCAAAAGCATCAGTGGTCATGCTGGTTCTGATGCGCCTCTAAAGCTGTTGCACACAGCCATTCCACACTTGAGAAGCACACATGGCGCAGTTATAATGCGCCAGTGTCACGCACCCTTTGTGAACTGGCTATTGGATAAGATAGCCTCCCCCAACCTGGTGCCCTCCAGACACTTTGGACTACAATTCCCATCAGCCTTGACTGTTGACCACGCTGGCTGAGGCCGATGGTATTTGTAGTCCAAAACATCTGGCGGGCCTCAAGTTGGGAACAGCTGTGCCAGCAGCAGATTTCAAGCTGGATTTTCTCCTTCCAAAGCAACCAGCCCGCCTTGAAGCAAACCTGTTCTTATTTGGAAAGGCATTTGATATAGTTGCTGTTGAAAAGCTTCCCGCTTGTATCTCATTTATTTAAGTCTATGTGCTCTTTTTTCTTTCCAGGTGCAAGAAGATGTTGCACAGATGTTGGATTTGCTCTCCAGGTGCCTGAAGTGGGCGGACGGTGTTGTCTTAGTCTATTCCATTACAGACCACCGTAGTTACCAGTCCATCCGCCCCCTTTATCAACACATCCGGAAGATCCGTCCAGACTCTAAAATCCCTGTTGTCATTGTAGGCAACAAAGGCGACTTGGCTCACTCCAGGCAGGTCGCGGCCAGCGATGGCCTGCAGCTGGCCAATGAACTAGGCAGTGTGTTTCTAGAAATCTCCACCAGTGATAGCTGCCAAGGTGTATGTGATGTATTTCAGTATCTTTGTAAAGAAGTGAGTAAGTTGCACAGCTGTGGTAGCGGAGACAAGAGGCGGTCGTCCCTCATTTCTCGACCCAAATCACCTAACATGCAAGACCTCAAGCGACGTTTCAAACAGGCTTTATCGTACAAAGTCAAGTGAGCACCAACCTTGACGTCGGCCCCTGCTGAACAGACTGTTTTTATAAAGCATACATTTATAAGAATAATTTATTTTTGTACTGATGCTGTTTGTTCGTGCATTTGTAAGTATGCAGCTTCCTTGCATTACTTTTGTATTAATTGACTCTGCAACCCCACAACTGAGTGCTGGATTGCAACAGAATGAAACTGTGAAAGAGATGGTGCCAATATGCCTATCCCTCTGTTTGATAGTGACCTGCTCTTTAAACTTAGGGCAAGCAAAGTTGAAAGTATTTGGATTTCACGTTTGTCAAACTTCGTTAGTCTGAACTTGGCTTAAATGAGAGTATTTCCATTTTACCAGATGGTGGCTAGGGTTGCTCATCTCTCTTTGAGCCTATTCAAATACACATTTAAACGCCCCCCCTTAAAAAAAACAAAAAACTTACAGGCTGGTGTTTCATTCTGTATGTAACCACAGGGAAATAATTACAACTGATTTTGTAAAATGCGAGGATCTGAGTTATACAATTGCAAAATAAAACTATTTAAATAAAATAATTAAATTCACTTTTTTATGTGTGGACCCCTCCCCTTAATTTTCCAGAAACCCTTGTTATATTAGCATATTGAAATCAAGCTGGATATAGGCCAGGCTCCATAGAACTATGTAACTAATTCCACTAGCCAAATGAAGGTACTTTAAATTCTTGAACAGCAGTCTCTAATACCGTCTAGGTATTAGAATCTAGGGGAGCAGGTGGCACTGTGGTCTAAACCACTGGGCTTGCTGATCAGAAGGTTGGCGGTTCGATTCCGCGCGGCGGGGTGACCTCCCCTTGGCTCTGTCCCAGCTCCTGCCAACCTAGCAGTTCGAAAACACGCCAGTACAAGTAGATAAATAGGTACCGCTGCGGTGGGAAAGTAAACAGCGTTTCCATGCGCTCTGGTTTCTGTCATAGTGTCCGTTGCACTAGAAGCAGTTTAGCCATGCTGGTCACATGACCCAGAAAGCTGTCTGTGGACAAACGCCAGCTCCCTCAGCCTGAAAGCGAGATGAGCGCCACAACCCCATACAGTGGTACCTCGGGTTACAGGCGCTTCAGGTTAGAGACGCTTCAGGTTACAGACCCGGAAATAGTACCTCGAGTTAAGAACTTTGCTTCAGGGTGAGAACAGAAATTGCATGGTGTTGGCGCGGCGGCAGCAGGAGGCCCCATTAGTTAAAGTGGTACCTCAGGTTAAGAACAGTTTCAGGGTAAGAACCGACCTCCAGAACGAATTAAGTTCTTAACCCGAGGTACCACTGTAGTTGCCTTTGACTGGACTTAACCGTCCAGGGGTCCTTTACCTTTACCTTACCTAATACTGTGTGGTAAACTGCTTTTGAAAAGTCCTTTCCACACTGGTTCGCAAGATGACTGAAAGCGCCTGCTGTTCAAAGGGGAACACGTGGCAGAAATCCAACTGGGCATGCCAAAAGCAACTCTCCAGATGCCAGGCTTAAGCTACTATCCCTGGGCATACCTGCTTAAAACTAAGCCCAGTGGGACTTCAAAGTAAACATGCACAGTGAGTCACTGACCTATGATGCACATTGTAAGTAGGTACTCATCTATGTGTCCTTCAGAGTTTGCAGCTCAGTCTTGACTCCTTTTTGTATACCTGATTCATACTATTGCTGATGCTGGAGTACTCTCTCAGTAATTGAGATTTACCCGATTTCTGTTTGTGGATTGTGCAAAATCACAGCAATTCATCAGCAACATCTTGTTCGGAATATTTCTAATGACACCATCATCCACGGAATTATCCATCCTTTATATCATAGGCCCTAACTATATTGGGATTGCAGACTCTAGGAGCATTTGGGATTGTAAATCCCATTAAACTCATAGGAATTCTGAGGAGTCATCCAAAGGATAAGCCATCTTAATATTCCTACTTTGATTTCACAGCAGTACATGTGGCTTCATGGAAGATGCTGCATCATCCCTTGCTGGGAGCTTTAGAAAAGAGCTTTAGAGCAAAGCTTGGAAATAAATGTAATACGTAAACAGCGGATATCATAACGCAATAGCCTCATTAGGTGTAAGCAGCGTAATCACTCTCAGCCTAGCTTTTTGTTCAGATTCCAATAGGATTAACTCTCTTAAATGTGAGCCCAATGGTCCAATAGAGTAGCCCTTTATTTTGAAACAAGAGTTCAGTGCCTTAGCTTATCTCCAGCCCATTATATTTTCAACATAAAAGAATAATGATGGTTGGCTTGCCATTATCAGACTTTCCCCTGCCTTTTAATAGCTGTGTGGAAGTGAAACCAAGAGAGAAGCCCGAGGCGGATTTAGGGCAGTGTGGCTGGTTCTGCAGCAATACAGGGTTGCAGATGCTTTGGGACTACAACTCCCATTATCCCCGACCATTATTGACTACCCTGGCTGGGTCTTATGTGTGGGAAGGGTTTTAATGGATAGGAGAGGGTATATTAATGGCAATTTACCCCTCCTGGCACCGCATGTGTGGGTTAAACAAAGTTTCAAAGTCCCATCCATGGCTGCAAAATTCAAAGCATAGGAATTAGGCCGTAAAACTTTGTTTTGCCAAGTCCAGCAATGGACTTTCCCTTTCTTACCCCGCTTAACAAAGAATCAGGCAACAACTTGTAAAGTAAGTTAAAAAAATAAGATTTACTTACTTTATAATCATGCATACTTTATAATCACAGCAATGGTAACAGTAAAGATTATGCAGGCAAAATGCTTATATTTACAGTAAAACCAGCTTCAGGCAAATGCCTGAAGAGAAAGAGAGGAACAGGAAGTACTGTATGCTCCTTCATCTCCATGAGAAGAGGGGAAATGACATCACACAGAGCCCTCTCTACCAATTGTATTTCTATGGTCTGACTAGTGGCCTATCTGCAATACAGCTCTGTGGACTTAACCCCTTCTCATGCTAACTAGCAAGAATATGCATTTCTTAGGTTTGCCAGGCAATCTCCCACATTATGGTAGCTGGAGTCCCTATCCCTGCTAGTGCAAGGGGCTATAGCTCAGTAGTAGAGCAGCTGCCGCCCATGCAGAAAGTCCCAGGTTCAATCCTTGCTTTTTCTGGGTAGGACTGGGAGAGAGTGTTGTGATATTATGACATGACGAGCTGCGAACGCTGCAGCAAGGTCACAAGACTCAAGAGTCATGTTTCCTCTCTGTGGGAATTACACTGGGCATACCAGCTCCCACACATGTGATGTCATTGTAATTACTGTTGTATTTCTTTTCTTTCTGTTTTGCATCAGGAGGTGCAAGATGCTTTAAGACACAGCTCTGAAATAATGAGCTGCTACGCAGAGGCATACTCTGCTCTTTATCTACAATAAAGTAGAACTTAGCCAAATGGCTGGTGTATGTTGTTTTCAAGCTGGGAACAACTGCATATTACATTGTGCCCCTGGACTCCAGAAGCCAGAGGGCACGGAAGCTTCGTCCGTCTTGGGGTCAGTCTCTCAACTTGCCCCCGCGGGAAGTTTTCATAACAGAGAGACCCATGTCTAAAAGCTTCTGCCAATTACTGAATTAGATGGACCAATAGTCCTAATTCAGTATAAGGCAGCTTCCTATGTCCCCATGAAAGCTTTGAAGGGAGAGGAAAACAGCCAGCAGGGAGAATATAGCACTCCTCCATTCAACACTGCAGCCTCCTAAGCTTATTTTCCCTAAAGGCAGGCATAGGCAACCTTCGGCTCTCCAGATGTTTTGGACTACAATTTCCATCATCCCTGACCAATGGTCCTGTTAGCTAGGGATCATGGGAGTTGTAGGCCAAAACATCTGGAGAGCCGAAGGTTGCCTATGCCTGCCTAAAGGGAAAAACAAACAAACCCCTGTCTGAGCAGCTACACAGATTTGCATGTAAAGTGTCGCCTGTCCTTTCTAACCTTTTCTACTTTAAAGTCCATAAAGTATTTAGAAGCAATCTGAGAAGTATAAACATATAGGGGTGGGATGCAATTGCAGCCGTAATCATGGGTTATACCGCGTGAAGTGCAATGATAGAGAGAAAGGAAGGGTTTCTCCTCCTCCTGCGAGTCGATGAAATTGCGTTTATTACGGTGGCGTGAAAGACTGATGTGTTATTCTCCCTTTGGAAGGGAAGTTAATGGGATGTCTGCCTTACACTCAAGCAACCCCATTGCCCTGGTTTAACACACCCAACTGCACTTTCCGTACGGTTCATTCCAATTTCAAAATGAACTCTGTATTCAGGAGAGATGGGTGTGTAATTGCTTTGGGAAGCACAAGAGAAGCGGCAGATGAGAAAGCTGGAAATGGTGAGAGAGAGAGAGAGAGAGAGAGAGAGAGAGAGAGAGAGAGAGAGAGAGAGAGAGAGGATTTGCTTTCTGCAGCATGTGCGGGTATTTCTTTTGTCCTGGTCTTGCCTCTGGTCAAATGCAGTTTGTGAGTAGTCGTGATGGTATAGGAACCTCCAATCTATCTGCTCACTACAGACAAAATGTGCGGGAAATGTTCACTCTACAAGAGACACCCATTCTTTCAAACCACCTTCAGTTCTCTGAAATTATGGCCACATCCACACCATACACTTAAAAGCAATCTTATACTGCTTTGTCAATGGCTTCTCCTGAAATAATACTAGGAACTGTAGTTTGTTATGGGTGCTGAGACTTGCTAAAAGACTGCACGGAGCTATGTTTCCCAGTGCCTGTAATAAATTACAGTCCTCAGCAGGGGTGCCAACTTGAATAAAACATTGGGGGGGGCAGATAAGCCCCACCTTGCATAATCAATCACATGACACAGTGCATGCAAAGCATTTGTTTTCACATGAAAATTGAGATCATGCCTGCCTCTGGTTACAACTGAGGAACACCCCCCCCCCAAAAAAAAAAGAAATCCAGGAGGAGATTGAAACTTCAGTCTGGCATGCCAACCACATTAGGATGCTGGCCAATCAGTGTTGGTTATAGAATCGTAGAATTGTACAGCTGGAAGGAACCCTGAGGATCATCTAGTCCAACCCCCTGCAATACGGGAATATGCAGCTGTCCCAGGGGATCCAACCTGCAACCTTGGCATTATCAGCACCATTCTCTAACCAACTAAGCTATCCAGCTGAATGGTCATGTCAGCATCATCTGGGCCAGTGTGGTAGAGCGGTTAAGAGCGGTAGACTCGTAATCTGATGAACCGGGTTCACGTTTCCGCTCCTCCACGTGCAGCTGCTGGGTGACCTTGAGCTAGTCACACTTCTTTGAAGTCTCTCAGCCCCACTCACTCAGTCTCTCAGTGTTTGTTGTGGGGGAGGAAGGGAAAGGAGAATGTTAGCCGCTTTGAGACTCCTTAGGGTAGTGATAAAGCAGGATATCAAATCCAAACTCTTCCTCATCATCATCAGGCACCCATCCAGGCCCACATTTTAGAGGGGCCTACTGTTGACCACCCTCCAGAACCCCTTGTCTTTCTTTCTTCTTGCCACTATTGCTGCCCATCGTCTTCAAGCGTGCAAGCAGTGACAGGAGCAAGGAGGAACACCCGTTTGCCTTTCCATCATTCCCCTCCAAAATAATAATTAATAAATAAATAAATAAATAAATAAATAAATAAATAAATAAATAAACAATCAACCCCACCTGGAATTAACACTGCATGAACACAATTTGGACTGCATAAATGAAGCACACACCATGCACAGAGTGGCTACATATGAATGATTTTTTTTTTCTTCAAAGGCTGCAATCCTTAGTATATTCTATTGAAGCCAACTGGAACTTGTTCCAAGGTAATGTGTGGAGGACTCAGCTATAAATCCTGCAGAGAATCTGAGTGGCGGTTGTCATAGTGACAGATTCTACTAACCCAATGTAGTAGCCAGTGTTCCATTGTTAAAAAATAAATAAATTGTTAACTTTCTTTTCAGAAAACCCCAGCCATGTATGAGTATCATACCATTGCATCTGTTTAGCCCTATGCAAATAAATAAATAAAATTCTGATGACCAAGTTTCTAACCTGGTTCTATTCTCAAACAAGTTGTATAGTGGGGCTAATTCCACCCACCCTCTACATCGGGGTGACGAAACATTTCTGGCTGGTGGGCCAGATTTTTATCTCTCCATTCCTGCAGAGCTGATTTTAACAAAGGGGCTGCCCCACACACTTCTCAGTGGCCTGATGCTATAGTGATGTCAGATGCCACTGCTCTTTGAAGCCCTAATTCTCTGGACTTTGAATCACGGTGCAGGCCTATTTGAAAACCCATTTACAAAACACCTCCACGCTGCTCTTCAAACCTCCAGGTTAACATCTCCAAGCTGACTTACACCTGTGTGAGATTCATGTGCGTTGCTGTTTTGCTTATGCAAGGGTTCTGCCAGATACCTTTAAATGGTGCGTCTGAATCTATTTCCATATTTGTTGCCCTTGGAGAACAATACTCCTGGAGATGACTGTACAGCCAACGTGATTCAGCCTCGCGAAAGTATGTAATACTCTTCTGGAGGTAGCACTTCAGGATGACACAGCGGTAACCATGGTGTGTGAATAAAGAAAAGTTTAGCCTAAGTAAATAAATAAAATACTACTGCGCTATAGCCTCCTCATAAGTGAGTAATACAGTGGTACCTCAAAAGTGAGTAATACAGTGGTACCTCAGGTTACATACGCTTCAGCTTACAGACTCTGCTAACCCAGAAATAACGCTTCAGGTTAAGAATTTTGCTTCAGGATAAGAACAGAAATCGTGCTCTAGCAGTGGAGTGGGAGGTCCCATTAGCTAAAGTGGTGCTTCAGGTTAAGAACAGTTTCAGGTTAAGAACGGACCTCCGGAACGAATTAAGTACGTAACCAGAGATACCACTGTATCTGTAGTGATCTACAGAGAGAGAGAGAGAGAGAGAGAGAGAGAGAGAGAGAGAGAGAGAGAACACGAACGGCAGTAGCGTTAAGAAAATTGCATTATTTCTTGAGGATGAGAAATCTATCCTGTCTGTTATTTTACTTACCTATCATATTTGTACCCCATCTTCTCCCAAAGGGATTCAGGGGTTGTAAAAAGCACAGAGGTGATATAATGCTCATGGTATCCATGATGCAGTGCAACCGTGAACCTGGGGAAATTTGCGTGGGCTTCAGGGAATTCTTCAGATAGCTGGCCTAGAATTATTGGTGGATTCAAAAACCCAACATCCCCTAACATTTATCACTAAGGCACTCATAAAACGTCTTTCTGAGGTGTTAAGTCCCTAATTATTGGCCACCTTGATATAAGGTCTGAATTTCAAGTTTAGAAGATGATCCCGGAGGGCGATGGCTTGTACGAAGGCTGCAGTGCTCATCAGACGTGTTGAAGGAACTTCCATTAGCATTAGTAAGTGGAAACTGCACCATTCCCCTTTAGCATTCTAGCTGAACTTTCTGTCTAGTGGGAGTTTGTTCCAACAAGCTGGAACTGTTCTTTTCAAACCGCTTGTCTCTCTCTCCATTAACAGAAATCAATCCCCTTTCCATCTCCTTCCAATGAAGCCCACAAATTGTTTCTGTTTTTATGACCTTGTTTGTGCGGCAACTGAATGTGCCAACAGCACCTACAGAAGAAGGAGGATTGATTATTTTTTCTGTTCAAGGCAGGTGAAAGTCCTTTATGACTCCTTGTTGTTGTTCAGTCGTTCAGTTGTGTCTGACTCTTCGTGACCCCGTCACGTGGACCAGAGCACGCCAGGCACGCCTATCTTTCACTGCCTCCCGCAGTTTGGCCAAACTCATGCTAGTTGCTTAGAGAACACTGTCCAACCATCTCATCCTCTGTCGTCCCCTTCTCCTTGTGCCCTCCATCTTTCCCAACATCAGGGTCTTTTCTAGGGAGTCTTCTCTTCTCATGAGGTGGCCAAAGTACTGGAGCCTCAACCTCAGGATCTGTCCTTCCAGTGAGCACTCAGGGCTGATTTCTTTAAGGATGGATAAGTTTGATCTTTTTGCAGTCCATGGGACTCTCAAGAGTCTCCTCCAGCACCATAATTCAAAAGCATCAATTCTTCGGCGATCAGTCTTCTTTACGGTCCAGCTCTCACTTCCATACATTATTACTGGGAAAACCATAGCTTTAACTATACAGACCTTTGTCGGCAAGGTGATGTCTCTGCTTTTTAAGATGCTGTCTAGGTTTGTCATTGCTTTCCTCCCAAGAAACAGGCATCTTTTAATTTCATGACTACTGTCACCATCTGCAGGGATCATGGAGCCCAAGAAAGTAAAATCTCTCACTGCCTCCATTTCTTCCCCTTCTATTTGCCAGGAGGCGATGGAACCAGTGGCCATGATCTTAGTTTTTTTGATGTTTAGCTTGAGACCATATTTTTCGCTCTCCTCTTTCACCCTCATTAAATGGTTCTTTAATTCCTCCTCACTTTCTGCCATCAAGGTTGTATCATCAGCATATCTGAGGTTGTTGATATTTCTTCCGGCAATCTTAATTCCGGCTTGGGATTCATCCAGTCCAGCCTTTCACATGATGAATTCTGCATATAAGTTAAATAAGTAGGGAGACAATATACAGCCTTGTCGTACTCCTTTCCCAATTTTGAACCAATCAGTTGTTCCATACCCAGTTCTAACCGTAGCTTCTTGTCCCACATAGAGATTTCTCAGGAGACAAATGAGGTGATCCAGCACTCCCATTTCTTTAAGAACTTGCCATAGTTTGCTGTGGTCAACACAGTCAAATGCTTTTGCGTAGTCAATGAAGCAGAAGTAGATGTTTTTCTGGAACTCTCTAGTTTTCTCCATAATCCAGCACATGTTCGCAATTTGGTCTCTGGTTCCTCTGCCCCTTCGAAATCCAGCTTGCACTTCTCAGAGTTCTCGGTCCACATACTGCTTAAGCCTGCCTTGTAGAATTTTATGCATAACATTGCTAGCGTGTGAAATGAGCACAATTGTGCGGTAGTTGGAGCATTCTTTGGCACTGCCCTTCTTTGGGATTGGGATGTAGACTGATCTTCTCCAATCCTCTGGCCACTGCTGAATTTTCCAAACTTGCTGGCATATTGAGTGTAGCACCTTAACAGCATCATTCTTTAAAAATTTAAATAATTCAGCTGGAATATCATCGCTTCCACTGCCCTTGTTATTAGCAGTGCTTTCTAAGGCCCATTTGACTTCACTCTCCAGGATGTCTGGCTCAAGGTCAGCAACCACACTTCCTAGGGTGTACGAGACCTCCATATCTTTCTGGTATAATTCCTCTGTGTATTCTTGCCACCTCTTCTTGATGTCTTCTGCTTCTGTTTGGTCCTTCCCACTTTTGTCCTTTATTATGGTAATCTTTGTATTAAATGTTCCTTTCATATCTCCAATTTTCTTGAACAGATCTCTGGTTTTCCCCATTCTGTTGTTTTCCTCTATTTCTTTGCATTGCTCATTTAAGAAGGCCCTCTTGTCTCTCCTTGCTATTTTTTTTTGAAATCTGCATTCAATTTCCTGTATCTTTCACTATCTCCCTCACATTTTGCTTGCCTTCTCTCCCCTGCTATTTGTAAGGGCTCATTGGACAGCCACTTTGCTTTCTTGCATTTCCTTTTCATTGGGATGGTTTTTGTTGCTGCCTCCTGTACTCTTCAGGCACTCTTTCATAGTTCATAGTTCTTCAGGCACTCTTTCCACCAAATCTGACTCCTACAGGCTTATAAAAATCTGAAACCTTAGAGTGAAAACAATGATTGCTTATTTGGGGGCAGGGGGTTCCCCCAGTGGACAAACCAGAAGATGCAATTCAAGATTCCATAGAACAGGAATGGAGATTTTTGATTTGTAGGAAAAGTCAATGGAGGCCTTCAGCTGATGGTGGCTGGAGACAGAGCCCAAAGTGGGCAGAGCTGAGTTTGCAGCTTTTCAGGATTGCATAATTCAGTCCTTTTAGAGGCACTTTCAGTCCTCTACAGACTTCTGTTTTATTGTGCTTTCAGGATGTCAGGCAAAGTGAAGAGTTTGAAGCAAACCGAGTTGCCCGTACCACACAACCTGACTTGCAGCCCCTAAATGATCCTGCTGCATTTAGGTATGGTGGAGGATGCCATCCCATTGCCAGGCTAGCATTTAGCTGCTAGTCTCAGGGCCCCTCCAGTCATCCCTTCCATTATGCGATCATGATGATTTGTGTTCATGATGCTGCTGGAGAGTAAAACACGTGATCCTGTGTTTGTGCCTGCAAATGTTTTGGGACAGCCATACTGCTTCATTTCCAATCCATGCATATCCACTAACTTCCTACTGAGACCCCACTACTTCTCATGCCAGAAACATACTGGTTAATTTTTGTCCCACTTTTGATGTGCTATAGGCTCTCTGTACAGCAGTGATGTGATAGCACTGGGGAAGCATCACAGAATGAGCAACAGAGCAGAATAAATCCACCCTAATGCACTATTAGGGGACGTGGGTGGTGCTGTGGTCTAAACCACAGAGTCTAGGGCTTGCTGATCAGAAGGTCGGTGGTTCGAACCCCCGCGACGGGGTGAGCTCCCGTTGCTCGGTCCCTGCTCCTGCCAACCTAGCAGTTCGAAAGCATGTCAAAGTGCAAGTAGATAAATAGGTGCCGCTCCGGTGGGAAGGTAAATGGCGTTTCTGTGCGCTGCTCTGGTTCGCCATAAGTGGCTTAGTCATGCTGGCCACATGACCCGGAAGCTGTACGCCAGCTCCCTCATCCAGTAAAGCAAGATGAGCGCCGCAACCCCAGAGTCGTCTGTGACTGGACCTAATGGTCAGGGGTCCCTTTACCTTTAATGCACCATTATTGTGTCCATAGCACATTGTAGAGTTGTTCTTGGCATCTGTCTGTCTTGAGAGACAATCGAGTGCGTCTCGGGGGGGGGGGTGAAGTCAAACTGCTGCATTTGCAGCACCCAAGTGACCGTCCCCGGGCTCAAGCCTGGGCAGTATATATGGAGGTCCTGGGCTGCTCAGATGAAAAGATCCCCCTCTCAGCCTTCCTGATGTGGTCCAAAGGAAAACAGAGCAATACATTTGGCACCAGCTTGGCTGCAAGAGTTGCTGGAAGGAGGCATACATGGCAAAATGAGTCTTAGGGATTCCACTCTGGATTTGTGTAAGGCTTACTCCTTAGCCTAATTTTCCTCCCGAAGGTGTCCTGCAAGGCAGCAGAGATTTAGGATAAGAGTTTTCCTTCTGCTAGATGGGTTCCCTTCCCAGGTTGATGAGCCCCATCTGCCCCTCACTTCCCTTTGCAGCACATGCAGAAATCGCCTTCTTGACCGTTGGACCCACTTATTGGTCTTGTCCGCTCCATCTGCCAGAGCCTGTCTTCGCATGCAGGGGAAGCCCCTAACTCACTGAGGGTTTGGAACCCATCGGCTACCCTCACCTGGTTTAGGCCAGTCAAAGCTGTTTCCCAGGATGTGGCAGCTGTTTCATGTTGACAGCTTCTAGGAGCCGCCGGTGAGAGCTGAATGCCGGGAGGGGTGTCAAATTTTGGCCTCAATACACCACCCCCATGCACAACAAAGCAGTGTGTGGCCTGCAGGTTCTGTGTCAAAGTACTATTGTGGCCCACTTGGTGTGAAAAGTTGGATCACCCTATTCTAAATAAACAAATATTCCCACCCCCTCCCTCAGCTTCTAGTTACAGGCAAGACAACAGCTGAAGGCATCCATTTCTGGCTTGCAGCGTGAAATTGAAAAATATATGTGCACGCAGTCGAAAAAATTATTTGTGGTTTCAATCCTCACAAAACCTTTCATCTCATGTTAAAAATATATCTGAAATAAAATGCACTGTAAAGAACAAGGAACACTGAATGCAATTAGGTTTGAACAGAACTCCCTGTACATTCAAATAAAGTCTTCTTTATTTATTGCCTTTTGGCTTTCAAAGACCACTTGCCTTGCTGTGAACTCTAAGGGGTGTGCTTTATATACAGGCATGGTGTCCAAAGGGTTTTACAAATAATCTTACATCAAAATATATATTCTATTCTCTAAATAAAAGAATATATTCCATTTTCTGCTCTATTTATAGATTATCACTGCCACTTGGGCCCATTTCTTTTGTAAACTAAGATGATAATAAATGTTAGCACTTCAAGATGCAGAGATTCCTGAGTGTAGTTTAAAACTGAAACACTATGAAAGCAGTGTACATTTAAGGGGGCAATTTACTGAAGTTGTGGAGCGAGGTTTAAGCAACAATTTTACTTTCAGTAAAGCAGTGCATGTGATAAGGCATACAGAAGCATCTTAAAATAAACCCCATTCTTCACAGTAAACAATAAGCAAAACAGCTTTAACCCATTAAGCTGTGGATGGAAAATTGCAATACAAAACCTTCTTGGAGAATCACAGGACCGTACAACAGTAATGTAATTGGTCATTTAAGTCTGCATCAAGGAATGGAGAGCTTGTGGCCCTCTATATGTTATTAGACTCCGACACCCATAAACCTGAGCCAGCACATCCAATGGTCAAGGATAATGGGAACTGTAGTCCAGCAATATATGGAGATATTAAAGTAAGTACCAGGTGAGCTCCTCTTTTGTTGTTGTTCAGTCGTTCAGTCGTGTCCGACTCTTCGTGACCCCATGGGCCAGAGCACGCCAGCCACCCCTATCCTCCACTGCCTCCCGCAGTTTGGCCAAACTCATGCCAGTCGCTTCGAGAACACTGTCCAACCATCTCATCCTCTGTTGTCCCCTTCTCCTTGTGCCCTCCATCTTTCCCAACATCAGGGTCTTTTCCAGGGAGTCTTCTCTTCTCATGAGGTGGCCAAAGTATTGGAGCCTCAACTTCAGGATCTGCCCTTCCAGTGAGCTCCTTTTGGGGCACCACAAATAGAAGGGCCATAGCTCAGAGGTAGAGCATCTTCTTTGCTGCTTTATATTGAATGATACCATTGATTTATCTGATTCAGTATTGTCTACACTGACTGGCAGCAGCTGTCCAGGATTTCAGGCAGGTGTCAGGGACTGGCAGGATGCCGATGAGTGTGCACTGGCGGAAGGGGGGCTGGAGTCTGACTCAGGAGAGGGGGGCAGTAGTCTGTGGGGACTGGTACCAGCCAGGAGGCAAGAATCAGAGGCAGCGGAAGCTTCAAAGCTGGAGGAAGAGGAGGAAGAGGCAGGCCAGGCAAGTGAAGGTCTGGATGAATCCCTGGAGATGCACTACTTGGGTGCCACGCAGCTTGCAGATGAAGGCTTTTCGTGAGATTAAGACAGTGAAGGAGTCCTTAGGTTTCAGGATCAAAGGGTTCCATGGGAGGGAATAAATCTGGAGCAATGATGGTGAATATTGAAATGCTGTATCCACTTACCTAATAGAGATCTTTTGTACTCAAAGTGTGCAGCGCATGCCTTGTGAATCTGGTTAGACAGCACACTTTTCCTGTTGCACAGAAATGCTCACAGATTAAGAAAAGAAAGGTAAAGGTAAATGGACCCCTGACCATTAGGTCCAGTCGCGAACGACTCTGGGGTTGCGGCGCTCATCTTGCTTTACTGGATGAGGGAGCTGGCGTACAGCTTCCGGGTCATGTGGCCAGCATGACTAAGCCACTTCTGGCGAATCAGAGCAGCGCACGGAAACGGCGTTTACCTTCCCGCCGGAGTGGTACCTATTTATCTACTTGCACTTTGACATGCTTTCGACATGCTAGGTTGGCAGGAGCTGAGACCGAGCAAAGGGAGCTCACCCCGTCATGGGGATTTGAACTGCCGACCTTCTGATCAGCAAGCCCTAGGCTCTGTGGTTTAATCCACAGCGCCACCCGTGTCCCAAGAAAAGCACACTGTAATTTATTGTTGGAAGTACATGACTTGGATAGAAAAGTTTATCGTGCTTATTTAACTACCTAATCTACAGAAGAAAAAGGCAGTGTCAGGGAATGGTCTGAAGACGAGGACTGGGGAATTCATTCTATGGCAGACCAGCTTCTCTCTGATGGAGAGCTGGAGGGGGGAGAGTCGCCCCCCCCTTGTCCACTGCGTGTTCCGAAGAAGAGAGAGAGAAGAAGCCGAACAGCTTAGGTAGGAGTTACCCAATTTTGGGATAATGACAAGGGAACAAGAAGGGAGGGGGAAGCTAGTTCAGACGTCTCTTGAGAGCGTGGGGGACGCCCCCTCACTATGGACTCGGAGGTCCGAATGTATCAGAGAGCAAAGGAGTCAGAGAGAGGGAGGAACTTCCTGTTGGCAGGGGCGTCGCTAGGGGGGTGCGGTGGGGGCGGTACGCCCCCGGGCGACAGGGGCCACAAGCGGCGGGTGGGGGCGACAAGCGGCGGGTGGGGGCGACAAGCGGCGCCCCTCCCGCCACTCCCCAGGCAACGCCGGTCACCCCAGGAGCAGCAGCGCTGCACGGATGGGGTGCTCCCTCGGCCGTGCGCTGTTGCTCCCGGGGCGACCGGAGCGAGCGGCGGCGCATGGGGGTGACAAGCGGCAGCCCCTCCCGCCATTCCCAAGCGCTGCCGCTCCCTCCGTCACCCCAGGAGCAACAGCGCACGGCCGAGGGAGCACCCCGTCCGTGCAGCGCTGCTGCTCCCGGGGTGACCGGCAGCGTGGGGAGTGGCAGGAGGGGCCGGCGCTTGTCAGCCCCACGCGCTGCCGCTGGCTCCGTCCCCCCGGGAGCAGCAGCGCACGGTGTGTGCGGTGCTGCTGCTCCTGGGGCAATGGAGCGAACGGCGGCACGTGGGGGTGACAAGAGGCAGCCCCTCCCACCATTCCCACGCGCTGCCGCTCCCTCCGTCACCCTGGGAGCGGCAGCGCACGGCCCGACGACGGAGTGCGCCTGCACGCGCAGGCGCACTCTGTCATCGGATCGCCGCTTCCACAGCCTCCTTTTGAGCCGGAGAGCTTAAAAGCGAGCTCTTCGGCTTAAAAGAGGGCTGCAGAAGCGGCGCCGGCACCCCCGGAAACGCCCTGGGGGCGGAGCGTCATGACGTCACAATGTGATGTCACGACGCCCCGCCCCCGGGGCGTTTCCTTTGCCGCCCCGGGTACCGCGGAGCCTTACTCCGCCACTGCCTGTTGGCACCCAAAATGCTTCAGAAGCCGGAAGGAGGATTAGACTAGCCAACTGGCCTCCTTGCAGAGAGCTGTGTATATGTGCTCACAACATGATGCCGTAATAAAAGGATTATAAATCTATCAAGTGCTTGTTAATTCTTATCTGTGAAGTTACCAAAGAGAAGGCAGCCATGTTTGCTGCTTTGTTCTCAAAGGATAGTCCCATGGGGACCTCTCATCTTGAGGTCTGAGAGTGAAGTGGGAGCAGGAAGAGGAGGAAGGGTATAAATCGGATGCAAACTAAGAGGATCAGTCTAAACATCAAAGAGATAGAGGGGGTCAGGTTAAGGGGTCAAAGGTATGGAGAATCTGGAGGTCCCTCACTCTAGCTTTCTTAACCTATGATAAAGTCATCTTCTGCAAGTTGAGTTGCGCTCAAACTCCCAACAGAAGCGGGCATGGGAATCATTACTGTGAGATTTGTGAAGCACTTCATACATCAAAAGCGCTATAGACATTAGTTTGGAGATACTTTATTTTTCAATAAACCAAGAATGTCACATGGTTTGATGTTACATCATGACATTTCTGTTGATGTGTGAAAAACAGCACTTGTATTTCAGGAGCAACAACAAAAAAGGGGGGTACAGTTTCTTCCAGTCAAAAATGAAACAGCAATCATTTCACCAATCATGGAAGAATAAGTCTGGAAAGACTTATCTTCAAAGCAGAAAGTCATAAAAACGAATATTAAGCCAGTTTTATGCTTCTCCAGTAAATACTTGCACAGCGGGGTAGCCTTTATGGTTGTGGACAGGCAAAACACATTACATAATTTCAGCCTATGAAGAAAGTGGGGTGGAATACTATAAATCTGTCATCTTGGGCATAAAAGCTATACCTTTATTGATTCCTTTGGAGCAGAGCAGAACAGAATGAAACTTGGAGGCAGGGGAGAGTACAACATTCCCAGCTCTTTAATGATAATGATGTGGGGGGGGGGTGAACAGGATACAGGGAGAATGACTTTCACTTCCACTGCCATCCTTGAAACTTGGATCAGGCTTTGGACAATCATGCAAGCACTAGAATTTGCTGCAGCTCAATTGGTCTCACGCTCCTCCTTTCAAAACCACCAGACTATTGTAGTTACCATAGAACTTTGAACTAGATTCAAAGTATGCCTGTCACAAAAGCAAGTGAGGTCCATTAAGAAGCACACACACACACACACACACACACACACAGAGAGAGAGAGAGAGAGAGAGAGAGAGAGAGAGAGAGAGAGAGAGAGAGAGAGAAGTTGATCAAGGTATTCAATGGAAAATAAAAAGCTTGCCACTACTTTGGCCAAGTCGTTTTCTTATCTATTACAAAACTCTGGCCTCCATCCATTCAGTCTTCCTTTATAATCCCTCTGTTTCCTTAATGCCATTCTCAGTTTAATGATTGCCTCCCACCAATTCCTTAATCAATTCCACCATATTAGGCTTGCCACTAGCCTTCCAAACTTTTGCAAGCATGATTCTTGCCCATGTTATATGCAGTCCTTTCGTTTGGAAGTTCCTTGGTATCCTTTGCTTATGCACAGAATTCAAAAGGCGTAACAATGGGTCACTGGTCATTTAAAATAGAAACCAGCATCTTCCAATCATGTCTGGCCTTCCAGCATTCCCACCAGCGTTTCCTTCCAACCCTCCAGGCTCACAATTCTGGCAAATATCCATCTAGCAGATGGTGTGTCCTTTTCCCTGCTGCGAAAGCAACACTGGAGCTTGGGTCTCCTGGGTCCCTGGCTCCACTGCGCCAGCACATTTGCCCTTAAAGCATGCAGACGTGGTGCAAATAGCGGGAGAACGACGCCAAGGCATTTGGACAACTTAGCTGTGAGAATGGCCAAGGGCTGCTGAAACCTGCTTCTTTCCATTAAGGGAGATCCACATGAAAAAAGCAGGCTTGGGTTTGTGGCTGCAGCTGATGTAAATGCAGATGGTCATCTAGATATGCACCTACATTTTCCAGAGACCCAGCTGGCTGCATCTGGAGCCACTGGCTGTTGAAATATGACTAATTATACATGACTAGTGTTAGATCAGGGCCTGCGATTTCGGGAAACAGCGTACAGAAATCTCTTTAAACTGTCTGTGTCTTTGTGCGGAAGTGCCTCCCCCCCCCTGTTTTTCCTTTTGGGGCGGCTGGGGTGGGGTGGGGTGAGGGAAGTCCTTATAAGGAGCCGTCGTCACACGGACAAGTCTTTCTGTGAGATAAATGTTTACCACGGATCTACTGTTTATCAAAGCTTTTTACAGATGCATCACTTACGCAAAGCCATGAGTCACGGCAAGTGCAGTGTATGAAATCGCTGACAGGCTGAATGATTCCACACACACACACCCCCTTGCATGACAATAAGGGTCAGTAGAATAATAGAATCATAGAATTAGATCACTAAAAAAATGTATCACCCCAAAATGGTTTCGATTAACTGCACGAACAATGAAAGGAAAGGAAGAGGAGAGAGAGGGAGAGAGATGAGTTCAACACATCACAATCTGAAGCTTTTTATTGGGGATTTTTGCTGCTATCTGCTCCCCACCCTCTTTCAGAGCTTGTAAACCGTATCCCATCTCAAAACAGGCAGCTGCTATTTAGGTAGCTGGTGACCTTCCATCCTATTTGATGTCAGTTTGTTCTGCATTAAATGTGGGAAGAATTTTTATGAAATGCAAAACTTGGCCTGGGGTGCTGCATGTCACAGACTGGTTATATATAATGGCAAAATAAACAGACATTTCTCAGCAATTGTGAATCCTTCAGTTTGGGAGCCAAGGACGACAGCACTATTGGGTTTCATGGCAAAGTTTTTATCTGTTTGCTCTCACTGAAGCCGGTAGCATTGATTTCTGAGTCTTCCTAGTGCTTTTTCTGTTCACAAGCAGAACAGAAAGCTTTCTGTTGCCAGGAGAAGAGATGAGGAAAACTGGATACAGAAGGGCTGCAAGATCTTAGCATATCCCTCAAAGGGGAGATTATCTTGAACCTTAGATTACAGCGGAAGTCTGGGCCGCAGTTAGATAAGGGAAAATCCTGGGAATAGCCTGGCTAGATCGGAAGGGATGACATAAATTATAAGGGCCTCCCACTGATCTTAGTTCCTGAGAAAATCCTGGTAAAATGAGTGGAAGTCAGAGATTTACAGCGGCTTTCCTCCACTCAGCTTAACTATGGTGGCCTTTGCTCAATAACCACAGAGCACAGACTGTAAGGTATGGGAGGAAGCTCACATTTATACAGCATCCCACACCATGCATAGACAGTTAAATATGAATCAGGGCTGTAATGTACAGGTCAGAGATCTTTCTTGGTCTGTACTTCTGGATTCCAAAAGACACCAGGGATCTTGGAGGTTGGTGGACTAAGGTCAACCTTATGTGAATAAGTTATTTGAGGGGAAGGATGAACTGAGCAGTGGGGGTACTACTGTCTGTGAGAGCCAGGAACTCCCCTCAGACGGCATGGGGCCCAGGGCGGGTGGGAGGCGGTCACTGTTATGTGTATTCAGTGGTCTGTGTTTGCCTGAGCTTGAGTCTGGACTAAGGAATCTGAGCTCCTGTGTTCTGATTCGAGACATGATATCCAATCACAGAACATTTCAGGATTTGGGCCTCTGCCATTGGCTCTTAAACTCTGAGTCATGATTTGCAGCTTGGAAGTTTAGACAGCCAATCATGTTGGGAGTGGCTGAAGCCTTCAGAAATGTATATAAGCCCCTGCAGTCTAGTTCTGTTAGTTCAATAAAGGTTCTTGCTGTTACCACCGTGTCTTGCCTCGTAGGAACCCGCATACACTTCAGCCATCACACCATCTAAATTCTATGAATAGTAGACCCAATGACTAAGTTAGACATATCCATTATTTTCAACATGTCTGCCTTGAGTAGAACTAACATTGTGTAGCCTGGCTGAAAGACTATGAGCTGTCAATCAAGAATTTGACTTATAGCAGGTCAGAGTAACTGCCCATCTAGCCCAATAATCTCTACTCTGGCAGCATCAGGAAGAGTCCTTTCTCCACCACCTTCCTTATTGCAAATTGCAAGAATTTGAACATGGGGTCTTCTGCTTGTACTGTACGACACTTGGCTGTTGATTTTTCCTGAATGTCCTGAATTCAAATTTCACCTCAGCCAGAACCTCGGTACTGTAAGTAGAAAAGCCAATCCATCACAACGCCAGCCCACACCAGCAGTAAATAACACTGCTCTTGCTACCTCACAGAGCTGCAGTAAGGTTTGCCAAAATGTCTGTGAAGCACTCCAGACACTGAAATGCGCTATAGTAATGCTGTTTTATTTTTATTATAAAGCAGAAGAACAATGTGATTATTCTGTGTATGTGCATAATAATCATCGTCCAGAGACTCTGGAGTAACTGACTGCTCCAAAGCACAGCATGGTGCTTTTATATACATCATCCCTGAGACTACCTCTAATGTAATGAGTGGAGAAGCAGACAGGAAATTTGCGAGCTTATTAGCAATTGCAGGAAGGGAAGCCAGAAAACAGGTTTCAGCCCCAAATCCCTTTGTGGCCGCCTCCAATCCCAGCTCCAGCTTTTTTCCTTCTGAAAAATGAAGTAATAATCACAACGAGAAATGAGAACATATTTCACAGAAAACAGCTCCTTGCCTTTCCTTCTAAATAGACCAGATGGGAGCACAGCCTCGAGATCGCGCATATAAATCTCACCTAGAATATGAGGTGCCCCAGTTCTGGGAAGAGTCCGGGGGGCTTGTGAAATGTCTCACACATTTGATGGCTTAGGGACTGTGCAACTTGTCGCAGATCCTTTGCATCCCGGTCATCATCTGTTTGACTTACTTCCATCTGGACGTCGCTACAGGACTTTATACACAAAAACGGCCAGGCACAGGAACAGCTTTTCCCCTTGTGCCATTAAATTGTTAAATTCGTGGTTGTGTAGAATCATAGAATCATAGAGTTGGAAGAGACCACAAGGGCCATCCAGTCCAGCCCCCTGCCAAGCAGGAAACACCATCAAAGCATTCCTGACAGATGGCTGTCAAGCCTCTGCTTAAAGACCTCCAAAGAAGGAGACTCCACCACACTCCTTGGCAGCAAATTCCACTGCCGAACAGCTCTCACTGTCAGGAAGTGTAGCGGGAGGGAAGGTGGGGTTTCTTTGCTGTGTCATTGTATTGTGAGTGGAACAATGTTTGTTTAAGGTGTATTTACATTGCAATGTTGTTGTTGTTGTTGTTGTTGTTGTTGTTGTTGTTGTTGTTGTTGTTGTTATTCAGTCGTTCAGTTGTGTCCAACTCTTCGTGACCCCATGGGCCAGAGCACGCCAGGCACCCCTATCCTCCACTGCCTCCCGCAGTTTAGCCAAACTCATGCCAGTCGCTTTGAGAACACTGTCCAACCATCTCATCCTCTGTCGTCCCCTTCTCCTTGTGCCCTCCATCTTTCCCAACATCAGGGTCTTTTCCAGGGAGTTTTCTCATGAGGTGGCCAAAGTACTGGAGCCTCAACTTCAGGATCTGCCCTTCCAGTGAGCACTCAGGGCTGATTTCTTTAAGGATGGATAAGTTTGATCTTTCTGCAGTCCATGGGACTCTCAAGAGTCTCCTCCAGCACCATAATTCAATGTAGCTGAAGCAAAATTCCAAGTATGCTGGAAAATGTACTTGGCCAATAAATTATTCCTATTCTTATTCCTATTAGCTGCTCCCTCACACACTGAGAAGCCACTGCTTGAGGCTTCTATGTGGCTAGATAAGCAAGTTCAGGGTTAAGACTGGGGTTTATGGATTGGGGAGGGGTATAGTTCAATGTGCTTTGTGTGCAGACGGTCCCCTGGCATCTCTGATTAAATTATTTCGGCAGCAGGCACTGGGGAAGAACTTTGATGAGACCCCGAAGAGCACCTGCGCGTTAGAATGAATGCTGGGTTCAGGAGAATTAGTCGTCTTCTGCCACAATATAAGGCAGCTTCCTATTCTCATCCCATTTAATGTGATGGGAGTGGGATGGGGAGATTGATATGGGGGAGACAAGGGATTGCAGACAAATTCATTCAGTATGTATCCGAATGAGAACCTGCCTGATTCACACTTCCTAAACCAATACATGATCCAAAACACAAGCCATTCTTTGAAACTGGCCTCTGAGTGGTTTAACAGTAAATCCTTCAAAGGGAACTACAGACCCTCCAAGTGTCCCTATTTTCCAGGGACAGTCCTGGAATTTACAGAAGCTGTTTCAGTTTCCAATTTGATCCCGGAATGTCCTGCTTTTCCTCAGGACGTCCCCATTTTCACTGGAGAAATGTCAGAGGGTATGGAGTTATGCGACCCCCGAGCCAAGGAGATAAGTAACTATACAATCTTTAGAAGACGTTCCAATGTAGCCCTGTATAGGGAAGTTTTTAAATGTTTATTATTATTATTATTATTATTATTATTATTATTATTATTATTGAATTAATTATTTTCATCGGAGAAATGTTGGGAATTATGGGAATCAGGGCTGGCCCATCCATGAGGGGCTGTGGCCTCAGGGTAGTAGGTTCCATGTAGCAGGGAGGGGAAGCAGATCTTTTTTTATATATAAAAATTATTTAAACTTTATTCAACACTTTCACAACCAGCTTAAAAACATTCAAAAAATCAATAACAAAACTCAATGACAAAAAATAAAAAACAATACTCACAAATCAAAAATTAAAAAAAAGAAAAAGGGGGGGAAAGGAAAAGAAAAAGAAAAAAGAGATGTATATATTTAAGTATACATATATAACATCTTACAATGCAAAGAATATAGCATTTAATTCTGACTTTACAATCTCTACCTTATTTGTCTTTCCTCTAGTCCTCCTTGCATTGCTAACATTCCAAAAATATACACCCAAAATTGACTTTCACCTTTCATACAGTACTTCATTTCAATCTCTTTCATCCGTCTGTCCCCTCCCCCCTTTATATCTTATATCTTACTTAAGTTTATTTCCATTTCGATTCAAATCTTCTTACAATCTTTTAGTTCTCCACCAACTCCTTTCAATCTAAACTCAACCAGATTAACGATTTAGACCCTTGTTTTTTAAAATATTCGTTCAGACATTCCCATTCTTTTTTCACTAGACTTTTCGGTTTATTTCTTAATATATCTGTTAGCTAATTTAGCTAATTCTAAATACTCACATACTTTGCAAAACCATTCTTCTCGGGAGGGTATGCGTTTCTCTTTCCAATATCTTGCTAGCAGTATTCTTGCTGCTGATGTGGCGTATAAACAAACTTTTACTTTATCTTTTGGAATCTCGCCATTTAGTATCCCCAGTAGGTATGCCTCTGGCTTTTTACAGATATTAATATTTAGTATTTTTTTTTAATTCTTCATGTATCATGCTCCAGTATTTTCCAATTTCTGGGCAAGCCCACCACATGTGATAGAATGATCCTTTCTGTTCCTGGCATTTCCAACATCTATTTTGGTTAGTTTTGCTTATTTTAGCTAGCCTATCTGGAGACATGTACCACCTATGATGCATTTTCATCAGATTCTCTCTAATTAGATAACATGCTGGAAAGTTAATGGTTTTTGACCACACTTTCCCCCATTTTTTGTATTCTATTTCATGTCCTAGGTCTTGTTCCCATTTCTTTATAGTTTTACCTTTTTCTTCTCTCTTTACATAACCTCCTGTTAACAACTTATATATTTTGGAGATATTTTTCTGATTACTAAATAATCAGTGTGTCTGAAGAAGTGTGCATGCACACAAAAGCTCATACCAAGAACAAACTTAGTTGGTCTCTAAGGTGCTATTGGAAGGAATTTTTTATTTTATTTTGTTTTTACTAAATAATATTTCCTTTTCCCAAATCGATGGCTTTTCTTCAAATCCGGAGGGGAAGCAGATCTATTTCCTGGGCTTATTGGCTGCTGCCACCTCCTCCTCTGTTGCGCACCTGCTGCCTGCACACTGGGTGCTTG
This sequence comes from Lacerta agilis, assembly GCF_009819535.1. Lineage (NCBI taxonomy): Eukaryota > Metazoa > Chordata > Lepidosauria > Squamata > Lacertidae > Lacerta > Lacerta agilis. The sequence continues at coordinate 23,882,043 of NC_046315.1, forward strand.
TGGGTGCATGATAGTGGGCATGTAGTGGCACAGCAAAAGGGGAGGAGGAGCTCAGCATTTTGTGTGTGGCCTTTGGTGGCAAAACGACCTGAGCTGGTCCCGCTGAGAACTGTAGCTCTGTGGAGGGGAATTGGGTCTCCTGACAGCTCTCAGCACCAGAAACAAATTGCACGTCCCAGAATTCTTTGGGGGAAGACATGACTGTTTAAAATGGTATCACATTGCTTTCAATGTATAGTGCAAATGTGGCCTATGTCTCATATTCAGAAGGGCGAGCAGGGGCGTAGCAAGGGGGGCCCCGCCCCGGGTCCCATAATGGAGGGGGTGACAAATTATCAAGGAACAATTTTGGGGGGGGGACCGAAAAATATTTTTTTAAATTTTTTTTAATGCCTGCTCCGAAGGTCTTATCTTACTATACTAGGGATTATATAGCTATATATGAAATTTCATGCATATCGGTTAATATCTTGACCCTCCTCCACCAAAATAGCTGTTCACTTGGCTGTTTTCCTATATCATGAAGGCTGAAATTTCAGTTCAGTGGAGCACTTACTGTTCCCAACCCTAACCCTGTGGAAAGCCATCTAATTAGACTTTAATTTGATTTTGACATGTTTTTAGGAGGTAATTTAATTATTGTTTGATTTTATACCAATGTTATATATCTGATGTTAGCCACCCTGAGCCCGACTTTGGCCGGGGAGGGTGGGATATAAATAAAAGTTTTTTATCATTACTTGTTATTATTCCTTTGTAAGAAAATATGAAAACGTAAAACCATTTTTGCGGGGGGGGGATCAATGGGGGTGGGGTTGACAAGAAATTTTCCGCACCGGGTACCACCTGACCTTCTCATGCCTGGGGGAGCGGGATGACAAAAAATTTTTTGCCCCAGGTACCAATTTACATTGCTATGCCCCCGAGGAGTTCATCAGCTCCTCTGTTTTAATCTGGGCCACTCTCTTTTGTAATAAAAGATACTGTATTGTTAAAAAAAAAAAAGATGCCCCCCACCTGCAGATGATCTCATTAAAATTTCTAGGAAATAACTCTAATAAATCCTAGAAGTATGTGGTCTCCAGACAAGAAGCAGGATCTGGTTGATGCTGCAGGAGAGGTAAGCCCAGCGGTCTGCGGGGGGCTCCTTCCATCCTTCGCTTCAGTGTTGGGTTCATAATCAAAGACATTGTGAAATTAATCATCACAACTGATTAAAAGAACAAAAGCAGCATCTGCTTTAACTTTCATTCTTGGAACTCTCTGCTGGAGATTTTCCACATTCTTTGAAAAACAGCACTGGAGCGCACGAAGGAGCTGAATTTACTCAAATATGGCAAATAGATGAGCCTTGTTGTTGTTTAGTCGTTTAGTCAAGTGCGACTCTTCGTGAACCCATGGACCAGAGCATGCCAGGCACTCCTGTCTTCAGTAAATGAGCCTACTTTCCCCTTATTCCATCTTGCTCAATTTCCGCTATTGTGTTTCTAGTTGTTTTGCAAATTGTATGCTTATTTGTGTGCATGTAATGTGTGTGTGTATGTGTGTGTAGATAATGGGAAAGAAAAAAAATGCATTTGCTTTAGGGACTGGATTTAAGCCCCTTTGCAAGTTTGCCTAAGTGGGTGGGCCACTGAGGGGGAGTTCTCACGTTTGCAGCCCCTGTTTTCCATCTCATTATTCAGTCCTTTTGTATGTAGTGAAAGAACTAGCACTGAAAACATTTTTTTAAAAAATTCCTTATTTTGATGATGCACATTACTCAGGTATCCTCTAAGTATTCAAACGGTCATCAGATAGTTTGTATTTGATGTCTGTACATGCCATAGCTGACATCAGTATGTGACAGAATTTAATAGGTGACACCAGGACTGTATATGGGACCCCTGATCCAATTATGGGCTCAATCCAGTGCTTTGCAGTGGCCCTGACAGTGAAATCGTTTCCCTCAGAAGGTTGTGGTCTCTCCTTCCTTAGAGGTTTTTAAGCAGAGGTTGGGTGGCCATCTGTCATAGATGCTTTAGCTAAGATTCCTGTTCCGTGACTCATCTGTTGAGGCTGCGAACAGCAAAGGTGCAATGGCGTCCAGCACACTTCCACTGTGCCAATCTGCTTCCCCCGGCTGCAGCAGAGTATCTTCAGCAGCGGTGTGTCTGTGCGTAAGGAGTATCAGCCATGCAGTAAAACTTTCGTACACAGCTTCTTCTATTCTACAAAGCTTTGTTGTACAGCAGCAAAAAAACAACAAATCTGCCAGGAGAGAGCGAAGGCATGTTGCCTCTCCCTTCATAGCCAAAACAGGAAGTAAGAGGTGTTCACATAACAAAGTATAGCACCCGTATGCGAACACACCCCAGTGACAGGATGTCATTTCCCTTGAGCTTTTAGCTCTGTAAGCTCTGGGTCTCCTCACAATTCCTGCATTGCTGGGGGCTGGATTCAACTCTACATTTTTATGATTCTATGATCATTTGTTCCGCCCACTCTTTGCCTATTGCCCTGCCCAGCACTGACATGAAACCCTCCCCAATGAGGAATGCATCCCTCAGGCTGAAAAAGGTTCCCTATCCTTGCTTTAAAGACAAGCGGATTGATTACGGCATGAACTTCCATGGTCCAGAGATGGATGGCAGAAGCCAAGGGTGAACAGCAACCTGGGCACCCCTGTCCCAGTGATGTGGGGAGATGTAGTCCAACAACATCTGGACAGCCACAGCTTCCTTGCCCTTGTCAGGAGGCAGTGACGGCCACCAACTTGGTTGGCCTAACATTGTATGCAATGAAACTTATAACAAGTGAAACTGATCTGTAGAAAACACAACTTGAAGACGAGACAATGCACATATTTTTTGTAAACTAAGCAATCTTTAATACAAATATATTAAAAAGAAAAAAAGATTAGAAGAAAATGGTGGAAGAGAAGTCTATCAATGGTTACTAGTCATGATAGCTATACTTTGCCCCTGTGTTAAGAGGCAATATGCTTCTGAATGCCAGTTGCCGGAAAGCACAGGAAGAGAACATGACCTTGCGCTCAGGACCTGGTTTGGGGCTTCCCGGAACAGGATGCTGGACTAGATGGGTTATTGACCTGATCTAGCAGGGACCTCCTTACGTTCTCAAATCTTCGGATGCTGCCATACTGACAAAGCACCAAGATCTGTTTCACTTCATTTTCCCAGCAGAACTCGTTAGTACAAGTAAACAGAACTTCTGAAAACTACGCAAGTCTGTTTAGCTCAGTTTCCTTTTCTACTTCAGATGGATCGTGCCCTTAATCACAAGCATGTGTAATGATTTCTCAAGATGGCAACTCAGGGCTGGTGGTGGGACTATAATTCTTCATTATAAGCATGGATCATGCCTATATTTAAAGTTGAGAGATACGGTAATGACCAAGAAGATAAGAGTGTGTGTGTGTGTGTGTGTGTGTGTGTGTATTCTGTTCTGGCCGAGGATGGTTAAGCCTGCTGTGACCCAGCTTTTATCAGAGGAAATTCACTTGTGTAGGACAGTGGAAGTTTAATCTATAGATTCACAGTGCTGAGCTATTCTGATTGAGCCTGCTTAAAGCTCGTGTCCTCTAGGAGTACAGCCGGGTCAGACCTTCTCATGGCACCATCAGGGTAGAGCTTTGAGGCAGAAGTGCAGGGACCACTCAGCACAATGTGCAAGAAAGCCCCCCCCCCATGCAGCAGGCTGGGGTTACCACATTTCGAATTAAAGAGGGCCCCCGTGAGACCATTAAGTCTGAAGTTACCTAACTGCACCCTTGAGCTGGATGGGGCTTGAGGACAGAGCCAGGCCTCTGGGTGCAGCGCCAGGAGAGAGGCCAGCGAACGGCCTCCTTCCTCTTCACCACACCTTCAGGCGCAAGAACGCATGAAGAGAGCTAGAGAGGTCAGAGGAAGCCAGCCAGGTTCCGGGAGGATCTTTCGAGCACCGTTAAGTGGGAGGCTCAAAGAAAATACAAGCAATCAGATAGAGAAGACAATTGTGACTTGAGAACATAGAAACAAAATGGCAATTATAGTAAATGGGGATGCGTCAACAGTTCAGAATGCTTCACTGAGTCTTATAAACTGCAGATATGTGTGTGTGTGTGTATATATATATATATATACAACCTCTGCACAGGATTCCTTCTCTGTACTGTAATCAGTAAGTTGATTTAATAGGCAGATGCTGGGAAGTCATCGTTACAAAACAATCTGTGATTCCTAGGCATGCCTTCTCAGAAACAATCTCCTTTCCATTCATTGGGGCCAGTGGTGGACTTACAGTAGAGGTTTCAAATTTCAGCAGCACCCTGTGTGATGACAAAATTTGCTCTTGCCGCCTCTCACCTTCCTTTGTACATCATTTCTGTGGTTCCCCCTGGAGTGCAGGTGAACTGGTTTGAGCACATTACACCGATCCTGGTCCAACTGCACTGGCTACCAATTAGTTTCCAGGCCCAATTCAAAGTGCTGGTTTTGACCTATACAGCCTTAAATGGCTCAGGACCACAATACTTCAAGGACCGCCTCTTTCCATACAAACCTACCTGGACCCTGAGATCATCTTCTGAGGCCCTTCTTTGTGTGTCTCCTCGAGAGGTCCGGAGGGTCGCAACACGAGAACGGGCCTTCTCTGCAGTGGCTCCCCATCTGTGGAATGCACTCCCCAGGGAAGTTCGCCTGGTGCCTTCATTATGCACCTTTAGGCACCAGGCAAAAACGTTCCTTTTTAACCAGGCCTTTGGTGATCCAACACTCTTTTAGAATGTGGGTTTTTTGGGGGGGTGGGGGGGTTATTGGGTTGTTTTTATTTTTATTGTGTATTTTGTGGTTTTATATTTTGATTTCATTCTGTGAATTGCCCTGAGACCTCCAGGTATAGGGCAGTATATAAATTCAATTAATAATAATAATAATAATAATAATAATAATAATAATAATAATAATAATACTGAGTAGAGACTTGTGCTGCAAGTCAGGAGTGGGGAGTCTTTGGCCACCCCCATGTTCCTGAACTCCAACTTCCATCACCCCAACAAACATGGCCAGTGGGCAGGGATGATGGGACTTGTAGTTTGGTGATACCTGGAGAGCCAGTTATTCCCCATCACAACTTTAGGTCAACTGAACTGGCAAGTGAGGGGTGTGGCTCTCAAGGAGGCCCAACTGTGGGTGCAATGGGACTCTTCAAAGTGCTAGGCCACTGAACTTGGGGGTTGGGGGGGGCCAGATAGCAAAGGAACAAAAATCAGTGGGCTTTCCCAGGGAGTACGACTTCAGGAAGTGAGCAGCAGAAACTGACTCTCAGTCTAACTTATTTCACAGGGTGTCATGGTCTGGTTGGACACAGAGGAATGGTGGGAGGAAGCAGCTGGGGAACCACCAAAGGAACAAGCCACAGAACTGGGGAAGTGGTGGTGGGACAACGATGAGTGGTCAGAGGGAGAAGAGGGAGAGGACTGGGAGGAGGAGGAGGAGGAGGAGGGTGTAGAAGCAGAAGCCGATTTCCTCCATCACTTCCTTAACTGCAAAAAATTCATTTAAAACAAAAAAACAAAAAAATGTATTTGTTTTACCAGGTCAGCAGAAGGCTTTAATCCACTTTAATCATGCAAGCCTAAATTTCCAGTATGTAATTGAATTCCTCCTGATTTATTTATTATTATTATTTTTTAAAAAATAGAGATTCTACAGTTAAAGCATGTGCTGTGTGAAGAAGTGCTTTGTTATGTCTGCCACACCTTTGGCTTTCACCATTTGAGCTCACTAGTCATTGGAGGGATGGTTATCGTGATTGGCACTCCCAACGGGCCTTCGATTTATCAGTGAGCAATTTCTGGCGGATTTATCTGCGTTTTTCTTACGTGCTTTAAGGTAATTTTGCGGCTGTGCAATAAAGCAATATTAAATCAGTTCTGTTCATCAAAAGAAATCCATCAAGCATACAATTTTGTCCACCTTAAGAATTTTAGATGGAGGGAAATTTTGCTGAGAAGCTTATAAACATCCATGGATTGAAAACTGTTCCTACCATGGATGTAGCCAAGGGGGCGGGGGCAGGGCAGCTGCTCCCCTAAATCAATAAAAGTCAATACAATTCTGAGGTTCTTCCTACTCACTTTGCCAATGGCTTTGCAAACATTACTGTCTTTAAGCGCCATCTTGTGGCTTCCAGGAACTTGTTCCTAATTTGTTCTAAGGAAAGGTTTAAGGACGAGGGTTTACTCTATGAGGCAATTATTTGGGATATAATTGTTGCCATGGTAATAGGGCCTTGTCCATCTTCATGGTGCAACTCGTCATCAGTTTGCATTGAAAACTCTTCCTATATATTCAATGGGAGGATGATGCTAAAACTGCAATTGCTTTCTTCTTAGAGAAATGCCAACCTTTTGGAGGGGAAGAACTCTGCCACAAGGAAGCAAACTGGGTTTCCCATCCATGTGTTTGCTGCAGGGAAATGTGGGCAGGGGTGGCAGTATTTCGTAACATGGTGCCCTGTGCAAGCCCAAAGGTTAGCCCCCCAAAATGGATCTTTTCAATTACGGATCTTCTCAATTTTGCGCCCCCTTGGCTCGGCAACCTGTGCAGGGGAACAGCCCACAGTGCCCTAAGTCCTAAGGTGCTGATGTGGGGCCAGAGGACATCTACAGGGCGAAATCAACACGTGGCAAATCTCCCCTGCGAGTATCATCCTGCCCTGCATTCATGTTAACTAGCAGACCATATTTTGTGTTCCCCAGTATAACATTGGGCTCATCCAGACATCCTGCTTATCCAGATATCTTGCTTATGCATCCTGATCTGTCTGCAGAAAAGTCTCCCCCCGCCTAAAAAGTGGGTTTCTTGCACTAGGGTGACAGAGCACTTTAATCTACTTTAATTGCACAAACCTAAATTTCCAGGATTTGCTTGCTTCCCTCTGAAGGCTTCCAGAGTCCCAGGTATGGTTGCTGTGCAAAGAGTGTTCTACACAGGCAAACACATTCTAAAGACAACCACTAGATGTCACTCTTGTGTAAGGGACAGAATACCACTTGCTAGATTTTCCTAGTTTGCTGACATGCTAAATGGAAAAAAAAACCTTGCCTTCTTTGTGAGAGACTTCGGGAGTTAATGTTTAAAAAGTTGTTCACGGTCAGGATGACTGCAGGGCATTGTGGGTGAGTGTGTGGGTGTTTGGGTGGCCCTTCTGATTTTTTCCCCTCCTTTCCTTCCTAAAAGAGGAAGGACTTGGCCTCGGAATATTTCATCAAATGCCACCCACGCTTTCTCTCTGTGTGAAGCTTTTCTCCCAATGCAAACAGCAGTTTTCAGAGAACTGATTTTGGTCAGGACCACATCAGAGGAGAATACCGTTGATCCCTCCTCCCTCCTTGCCTGCTGTGATCTTACAATTATCAGCCCTTCCTGAGGCTGCTATTACCTGTTACCTTACCTGTATTATAAAATGCATGTGCAGTACTGTAGATGCAAATAATCATTTCAAGGCTGCTTTGGGCTAGATGCGTACCCTCCAGCATTTCTCCTGTGAAAATAGGGACGTCCCATTCCATAATGACCATTTTACTATTTATACCCCACACATCTTACTGGGTTGCCCCAGCTACTCTGGGTAGCTTCCAACATATATAAAAACAGAACAGAACAGGCTTCCTCAACCTAGCCCCTCCAGGTGTTTTGAGACTACAATTCCCATCATCCCTGACCACTGGTCCTGCTAGCTAGGGATCATGGGAGTTGTAGGCCAAAAACATCTGGAGAGCCGAGGTTGAGGAAGCCTGTAACAGAACATTAAACATTAAAAAAACAACCCTTCCCTATACAGGATTGCCTTCAGACGGCTCGGATAACTCCATACCCTCCAACATTTCTCCAATGAAAATAGGGACATCCCAAGGAAAAGTGGGCCGTTCCAGGGTCAAATCAGAAACCAGGATGCCTTCTCCAAATCAGGGACGTCCCTAGAAAATAGGGACACTTTGTGGGTCTGTACATGTGCTGCTTTTATCCAAAGGTTTGGCCATCCTGGGCGCAGCTTGGTCATTACAGGATCCTAACCTTTGTTTCCAAGCGCTACATTCACTTCTGGGTGACTCCATGCCATTGGCGGGAGCGAAATTGGATACAGGAAAATTTGCCTTTCTACAATAGGCTAGTTTCCACACACATAAACACAACCCTCTCCGTTTTCCATCCAGACAAGCAAGAGGCATTCTCATGGTTCGAGGACATATTCCAGCCAGGCCAAAACACCTGGGGTGTAAAGCAAAACCAGTGACGAGTGTGGCTGTGGAGAAGGTGTGTGGCTTGGGGGGAGTGTCCAGGATCAGATAAAGATGCCCAGAGGGCCACATTTGACCCCTGAGCCCGAGGTTCTGCCACCCGTGATCAGGACTGTGGATCTCATTCTTTAGTATGGTTCCCAGTCTAGAAGTCAGCCAGTGGCCCTGATGCGTATTATCTGTGGTGTGTCTGACCAAGACGGAAAACTCCTCTCAAGTAGTTCATTGCTTTGTTGCTTTGGTTTGTTGTTTCATTTTTTACTTGTGTTTGATCTTGTATTTTATTCTGTGAACCACCCTGGGAATCTCTTGATGAAGGGTGGTATATAAATTTAATTATATAAATATAATCATATAATATAAAATTTATATAATTATAGAAAATTATAAACTCTTTTATTATATTTACTATAATATTTTTATTATAAAAGATTATAATTATAATTATAATTTTTATAATTATAATTATAATCTTTTATATAATTATAAAAGATTATAATTTTGTAATTATAATCTTTTATATAATATAAAAATTATGTTATATAATATAAAATATAATTATATTATATAATTATAAAAATATAGATATTTTTCACATCTAGGGGGAAGCTAGGAGAGGCGTTTAGTGACCATAGTTTCCCCCCGACCTGATTGGAATCATTCCATATCTCGGATTCAGCCTTTGCCAAAATATATATCTTTGCAGACAAATGAAATATTGCTATTTTCCCCCCCAGCAAGAAAAGCACACACACCACAAAATCAATTGAAAGCTGTGCGGCTTAATTATTAATGGCCACAGAGCTGACTAATCGTGTTTGCACAGCCTTTCTGTAAACAGGTTGATCACAAAATGCCGCGTAGTCCAGTCCCTGAGTGTCTAGCATTGATTCTCAATATAAACACACCTTTCAGCCGCTATCTTCCAATGCAACAAGTTTAGAGAAGATAGCCAAGATTAGGCCCAGCTCCATTTTTCAGGACAAAAGTCTGGATTCAGCTGTCTTGGACGATGGCATGGAGGCATGGTGGAATGCCAGCCTCTTGGGCGCAACTTCCCTCAGAGGCAAAATACGTTTTTACCTGGCCGCGCAGGAAGAGCTCCTCTGAGGAAAGCAGCAGGGGTTTTCTTTCAAGAGTAACAGAACCCATCGCTGCACACGTTGCAATATTGCCTTTGAGGATGGCTTTTCTATCTGCTGCATTTGTATCTCACGCTTCCCCCTATAATGACTTTGCAAAAGTAGGTCGGGTTGAGAGATGCATTGCCTGAGGCCTCTCAGTGGAGCTTTGTTGAATCCAGGCCTAGCCTAGTCCACTCAGGCCACCTTTGGTAGCACTATGGTATGTACCACTTCAAACTGACATGGCTTCTGGAAGCTTGCTAAGCACGCTAAGAGAGCTGTTGGGAGACCCCTTCACAGAGCTACAATTTCTAGAGTGAAATTCCCCGTGAAAGGCTTTGCTTATCAAACCGGTATTCGAATTCTTGTAGAAACAAGGTTTGTACCCGACACTGCGCACAAGCGGGAGGCAGATTGTGCAACGGCTGGTTCCGTCCCTCTCCCTCCTCCTGCAGCCCCCATAATCCTCTCCAGAAGGTCAGGGAGATCTACTGAACATCTGCCAAACATTGTGGGCTGTGCCTTATTGGGGTGCAGGATGCGTTTGTGCAAGAGTGTTGATCCAGACAGAACCACGAGGTGGTGCCTTTTCATCAGACTTCTTGCAAGTCTTGCTGAGTCTCGCATTAAGAGTTTTCTGCACGATAGTCTCTCCCGACTCCAGCGTCACTGGTTGACACTTTCACCCTGCAACTAATATGAGTCCCCCCACCTCCAGGGGGTGGGCTGTGACACAGGGGAATGGATTAAACCCAGTTTCCCCTTACTGTGGCTCAGCTCAACATCCCCACACCTGCTCTTGTTAAAAGAAAAGAAACATCCAGTCCCGTTAAATGAACCCGTGTCTTTTTAATGTCACATCTGTTTCTGCCTGGATAGTGTTCTGTTGCTTGGTCCCAGCCCCTACTCACCTAGCAGTTCGAAAGCACGTCAAAAGTGCAAGTAGATAAATAGGTACCGCTCTGGCGGGAAGGTAAATGGTGTTTCCATGCGTTGCTCTGGTTCTTCAGAAGCGGCTTAGTCATGCTGGCCACATGACTGTACGCCGGCTCCCTTGGCCAGTAACGCGAGATGAGCGCCGCAACCCCAGTGTCGGACACGACTGGACCTAATAGTCAGGGGTCACCCTTTACCTTTAAGGAACCTGGAAGACATTCTTGTGGGGCTTACATAAATCATTTTAATCCCTGAACTCAGGACAAATGGCACAGTTCATTCACTACATAATACTTTTAAAAGAATCAAATACTATCTTGAAGGTTCCAGTTACAGGTGGGTAGCCGTGTTGGTCTGCCATGTTGTTGTTGTTGTTCAGTCGTTCAGTCGTGTCCGACTCTTCGTGACCCCATGGACCAGAGCACGCCAGGCACGCCTATCATTCACTGCCTCCCGCAGTTTGGCCATAGTCGAAACAAAATAGGAAATTCTTTCCAGTAGCACCTTAGAGACCAACTGAGTTTGTTCTTGGTATGAGCTTTCGTGTGCATGCACACTTCTTCAGATACACTGAAACAGAAGTCTTGAAGGTTGTTAAGTTTCTAGCCCTCATGAATGCAGAGGTAAAAAAGTAAAATAGGATAGTTATGGAGGACAGAAGTAGATGGTATATTATAAAAGAAGTCTTGTAAATGTAACAAGTAATATTATATTGGTGTCCATAGTTTCTCACACCCCATAGGGTTCACACATTTGGGGTGGGGGCTTTGCTCTTATGCCTTAAACAAACACTCATAACTTAAGAAATGAAGCTGCAGTGAAGCTGTATTTAGAGTGGATATTGCTGATGGGAAAACCATCACAGGAGTCATTTCTGCCTAGCAGGCTCTGCCCAGCTTTTAGAAGGATGCAACACAAATAAGAACAGTAACTCTAACTGTAGAGATGGGTGTTACCTGTATATTTCAGTTCCTCTTATTTTGCCTACTCTTAAGTTCAGTTCTCAACATTTCCACATCAGTTTGTGTGCGCGCGCATGTTTTTAAAGGCAGTCCTCATGAAAATTCATCAGCATTTTAGGGCAAATTTATGCTACTCTACACATTTTTGCATGTCATTTTGCCTAATCGACACATTTTTGCAGACCCATTTCCTCTAATGTAATGCTTTTGTGTATGTTATTTCAAGAAATATCTGCCCCCCCTTTTTTGGCATACTTTAGTATATGCATTTTTGCGCACATTACTTGCCTGATGAATTTGGCCCTGCGAAACCTGGAGAAGCGTGGATTTCAAAGAGCAGCTGTGTCTTGGTTTGCATATTGTTTCAGAGAGTGCAGATTAGGTAAATTCACCTTTAAACTGCAACTTAGTCCGTTCCCCCCACCCATCTCTACCCTACTGTGCATTCACATGCCCGTGGTGTGCCGTCCAGGCAATGGCCAGACCCAGACCGGCTTAGCATCAGCAAAGTGGTGCCCTGAGACAAACAACCATGCTGCTACTGGGGGAAAACAGTGGGCCTTCATTTCAGCCAGTGCTCACTAGGGAGCCTGAATCTGATTTTAGCAACAAGGCATGGAAATTCTAACAATGAGAAACATGATGTAAAAGGGTAGTTCTTCTGAGCATCTGTAGAGTGTCCAGCAGTGGTAAAAGGTAAAGGGACCCCTGACCATTAGGTCCAGTTGTGTCCGACTCTGGGGTTGCGGCGCTCATCTCGCGTTACTGGCCGAGGGAGCCGGCGTACAGCTTCCGGGTCATGTGGCCAGCATGACTAAGCCGCTTCTGGCGAACCAGAGTAGCACACGGAAACACCGTTTACCTTCCCGCCGGAGCGGTACCTATTTATCTACTTGCACTTTGACGTGCTTTCAAACTGCTAGGTTGGCAGGAGCAGGGACTGAGCAACAGGAGCTTACCCCGTCGCAGGGATTCAAACTGCTGACCTTCTGAACGGCAAGCCCTTGGCTCTGTGGTTTAACCCACAACGCCACCCGCGTCCAGCAGTGGAGGCTGGTGCATTTGGGGGCAAATGAGGCACAGCCCCACCAACCTGTACTTAGCCAGCACCCAACAGCCTGTTTTCTTACTTCAAAGTCTCAGTTTTGCCCTTGTAGAACTCATCAGGGAAGAGCTTGGGGAGAAGACTAGACTTAGTTGTCTCTGCCCATCATTGGCTCTGGCGCCACCTAGTGTTGGCCTCCCTGCCTTCTGCCCTACCAGTCCCAATGGGATGGTTTCTCTAACATAAAGTGTGGCTTCCAGGGGACATCTCCCCTGATGAACAGCATCCTAGGAATTATTCACTCTCAGGGTGGAAGTCACTGCTAGACTAGTCCGGGAAAGGGCTTGCTTTGCAAAAAAAATATTGTCCCCCTTGAGTGCGAAATCTAAGCAGGCATGACCCTTGTTTTTCCATCCCCTCACCCCTTCTAGTCACGCTGACTTCCCAGTAAACATGTTTTCTTTTCCAGGTACAGCACTTGTAACAGTATTTGCTTGAATTAGGGGGAAGTTTGCTCTGCAAACTGCATTCACCTTTGCCAGATGGGAGCAGCTGTTCCCTTGACATTCTCCCAAGGCTTCTTGTTTGCATAGACTCTTGTCGGCAAATAACCCACCCTAAACAAGCCATTCATGCTGCCTTGCTCTCCAGAGCTGATAGGAGAGCCCGGAGTGGTGTCAAAGGACACCTTCTCCCTCGTCTTTCCCCTTCATTAACAGACAGCCACCTCCAAGACGGCGCCACTGGACCATTTACCTCCTCCATCAATCATTTTGATGGGGCTGATGGGAAGCCTTGCTATAGAAAGAACGAAGGAAGCAAGAGCGATTACAGTTTTGCTTTTGTGAAATGTCTTGAGTGTGCCAAGCCGACACCCTCATGTCTTGGTGAAGCAGAGGCATTGTCCCTTCCTACGTATCTGGAGTGTACTCAAGCGACCAAGATGCGATATGGATCCAAGGACAAATTCCAGCCATTCACCTTTCAATGGCCAACTAGATAGCATTGAATTTGAACCTGGGAAGCCTTGCCTTAAAATCCCAGGCTTAGGGTTGCCAGACTTTAACCAAGGGATGAGGTCGTTGCATTATTGTTCAGTCTGCGGCTGTGCTGGCATTAAGGTGAGCTGTCCTGAGGTCTAAAGGCCTATTCAACGTGGTGGATTGGTGTGGTCATTCCAGCAACGGAATAACCACGTAGCTATATAAAGCAAAGTGACAACACACAAAGCTGTCACACGGCAAAGTATTTGCAAAGGCACGATCACATAGCAAAGGCATGGTCTGAACTGAGAAGAAAAAATGTAGCCTAGGAAGGGATTGTTTGGGAAAGGGTTAAGCATTTCCCCCCAGCCACGGCTTCTCTGGACCAATCAGTGCTTTTTTCTGGGGGGATGCAGGGGCACACATAACCCTAAACATTTTGTGAATCTACGTTTGGCCTCATCGAGGGGCAGTATTTCAATATGAGTAGGAAAATGAGAGTACCCCTAAACATTATTATTATTTTTTTAAGAAAAAAAGCACTGGAACCAATTAATGTCTTCCAATGCTCTCTCTCTTTGGGCTTTCCCAGGACATTTTGTTGCTTGAGATGGACAAGATAGTCCAGGGGTCAGCAAACTTTTTCAGCAGGGGGCCGGTCCACTGTCCCTCAGACCTTGTGGGGGGCCGGACTATATTTTGAAAAAAATATATGAATGAATTCCTATGCCCCACAAATAACCCAGAGATGCATTTTAAATAAAAACACACATTCTACGCATGTAAAAACACCAGGCGGGCCCCACAAATAACCAAGAGATGCATTTTAAATAAAAGGACACATTCTACTCATGTGAAAACACTCTGATTCCTGGACCATCCACGGGCCGCATTTAGAAGGCGATTGGGCTGCATCCGGCCCCCAGGCCTTAGTTTGGGGACCCCTGAGATAGGCTCTTTCCATGTGCGAAAGCCAACCACACTGGCAGCTGAATTTTAAGAACATGAGAAGAGCCTTCTGGATCAGGCCAACGGCCCACCTAGTCCAGCATCATGCAGGAAGTTGCCTTATACCATCAAGCCTTTGGGCCATTTTGGTTAAACTTGTCTATAGACTTGGATTGACAAAGATGCTGCTCTCTCATTCCTACCGGAACTTGAGTTGGAGAGCCTGGGGTCATGGACTTGCAAGGGGAGCTGTCCAGCCAATGCCAAACATGGAAACTGGAGCCCGGACCAGGACATGAGTGCTAAATGGCAGGAGAGCTGTCCACAAGGTAGCTGAGCCACAGACCAAGGGAGCTGGGGCATGATAGATGTGGCCTCAGCAACAGACAGGCAGCCAATGAGGGCCCTTCCGTTGCAACTCCACCCATTCTGGTACCTCAGCAGAAGCTCTCATCCTGGAAGCACTTAGACCTCAGACCCTGCTGTCTCTGCAAGCACTTGCTTATATATGTTGACTGAACTTGTAGTCAACTAAGCCCCACCCCCACTGTGGAGCTACCCGGCTGTTAAAGGACCCTCACTTTTTTCTGCAGTCTTTGGATCCTGTTGTGCTGGGAGGGGGAAGACAAGAGCGCTGAAGACAATTCAGAGTCCTCTGTTGTACAGTACACAATGCAAAAGTTGTTGGTCATGACATATAGAAAGCCCTATTAACATCTGCTATAAATTTTGGAAACCTATTTGTTCTCTGGGCATTTGGATACCTCTTAAGAGATTGCAATCAAATTACTGAGATCAAGGAGCAGGCTTTTGTCCTTGTTTCGATACCATCAGACCACAATTTTGACTCAAGGTGGCTGACTGAATGTTTCAAAACTGCCCTGATTCTAACCACTGATTTCAAAACGGCACTGGTACTTTTGTTTCTTAGAATTTCCAAGTGATGCTAATTATGAGGCTGCGAGTTAGGAATTGGGGGCCAAAGCCCAACAGACTAAGATTAGTTTGTCAAAATGGAAATATAAGGAGCAAAATCCGTTCCACCCCCCTGAAGATTTGGTCATCAACCAATTCAAGTGCTGTTAAACAATCAATCTGACTTTTAGCAGGCAGCTGTTTACACTGACGTTCTTAATTTGGAAGCTCATCTCAGCTGTCCACTGTGCAGATGTAAACAGAAGTTCCCAGCTGTTACAGATTGAGGGGCTGGGTGGAACTGCTGAGCACAGATTTTTATTGGGGGTCATAGAGACAAACCCTCTTCTTTCTAACAGTAGGGGTCATTCTCCCTATAGCACTAGCGTTGCACTGACACCAGCCCAGGGCATTTATAGCTGGTATGTCCTAATCTAATGAAAGTGGTGACATCCTTTCAGTGTGTCCATGTATGTAAACTTTCTTCCTTAAAAATAAAATTAGTTACTAAGCGTTCTGGAGAGGATGATTTATTAACAACAACAACAACAACAACAACAACAACAACAACAACAACAACGTAACCCTTAAAGTCCATTAAAAAGAAAGAAAGTGGGTTTGGTGCACTAGGGCGATACAGCACTTTAATTCACTTTGATTGTGCATTCTGGAGGCACACTTAATCTGACTCAGTACAAGGCAGCTTCTTAGGTTTCAGAAAGCTCCTGTATTTCACAATCAGAGGCAGCATGCTTCTGAATGCCAGTTGCCGGGAACTGCAGGAGGGAAGATTTGCAATCAGGTCCTCCTTGGGGGTTTCCCATTGGCTTCTGGGTGGTCCCTGGGAGAAGAGGGTGCTGGAGCAGATGGGTCCCTGGCCTGATCCAACAAGCTCTTC
Organism: Lacerta agilis; assembly: GCF_009819535.1. Classification (NCBI taxonomy): domain Eukaryota; kingdom Metazoa; phylum Chordata; class Lepidosauria; order Squamata; family Lacertidae; genus Lacerta; species Lacerta agilis. The sequence goes on from NC_046315.1 coordinate 23,898,138, forward strand.
TTGAAACTAGCATGGAGTTTGAGGAGGACGAGTGAGACCTAGGAGAATAGACCTCGGGGGCTGGGTGAGAACAGGTCCACAGGCTGGAAGTTAGTTACCTGATCTTAGGCTTGCCCTCCCTCTGAAAGAACAGGTTTGGAGTATGGGGTTGTTCTTGGATCCATCTTTGTTGGTTAGGTTTACTGTATTGTTTTGTTCCCAGATAGAATCATAGAATTGTAGAGCTGGAAGGGACCCTGAGGGTCATCTGGTCTAACTCCGTGCAAAGCAGGAACCCTGCCCACAGCTATCCCTGGGCGGGCTTGAACCATCAGCCTTCTGGGTAACAGCCAGAAGCAGTGGCAGAGGAAGCCTCTCCGTTGCCTGGGGCGGCGGAGTGGAGGCACCCCCCTGGGGGCAGGGCGTCACGGCGCACATCGGATGCACTTCGCATGCCCGGAATTTCTGGGCATGCGTAGTGCATCCGGACTGGCGCTGCTGCTCCCGCGGCAAGCCGGCAAGCGAGCGGCGGCTTGTGGGGCTGCCCCGGCCGTGCTGCTTTACGGACGGGGCAGCCCCACAAGCCAGCGAGCGAGTGGTGGCTCGTGGGGCTGCCCTGTCCGTCCATAAAGAAGCGGCGGGGGAGTGGCGGGAGGGGCCGGGGAGTGTCACCCCCATCCCCCGGAACCCGGGGCGGCCTACCCCTTACACCCCACCCTTCCGACGCCACCAGCCAAATGCACCGGCCCATTGTTAATTTCTTGCACCACCTGATTGTAACAACCTTATATCAATTATATTGATTTCTTGGAATTTTCTATCAGAACGGTCAGCTTCGGTTATGTTTATTGCTTGCATGTTTATAAAAACCATATAAATATATTTAAGAGAGAGAGAGAGAGAGAGAGAACTGCTCACTAAACTCCCCCAATTTTTCTGTGATATGTGTGTACTGCGTGACAGAAAGTGCTAAACAGACCTGAGACAACAGGGAATGTGATATTAAGGAAAAAAACTGGTCTTAAATATTATTAAATAAATATTAAATATTCATTTAATAATGGCACCTGGGTGGTGGAGGCTGGTGCAGAAATGTACTTTAACAGAATAAATGTACTTTATGTTTTTCTGCTTATAAAGAGTTTGACAATAAAACAAACCTATCTAATCTGAAATCTAAATCAGCTCGCATGAGTTTAGGAAAATTTAGAAGTGGCCTTGAGTCCTCCCATTTCTTTATTATACCTTTTCTTATGTCCAGTTTTATCTCGCTAGAGGATTGCTGCCTTTTGTGTTCTGGTGAAAAGGCAAGAATGTTAGAGATAACTCTGCAAACAAGCTAACCAGGAAGAAGGGAATTTTTAAAAACCGCAATGAAAAATATCTTGGGTTTGCAGAGGGCAATCAGACCTGCACCTATCTATGCCAAAAGTGAAAAAGAACAGTTGCAACTTTAATAGAGTTCAATCTCTTTTCTGTTTACAGGGAAATGTGTGCACTGCATTTTCCTATCATGCAAATGAGTGACAGGGTGCTTTTTTGGTTGTGTGTGTGTGTGTGTGTGAGAGAGAGAGAGAGAGAGAGAGCATGAAAAGGATGATTCACAAGAAACTGAAGAATTTACAGTTGGTAAATATTCCACATAATCAAAATGGTTTCTATATTTAGAAGGGTGGCTTCTGTTTTTTAATGTATAAGCACATTGCCTACCATTTACCTGCCATAAAACATAATTAAACAGGCACATGCATGCTCCCTTGACTCTGGAAATCTACTTCAAAAGAGGAAGATGTGGTCGGCAAGTTGTAAAGTTTATGGCACCTAGTTGTGATTCCGGGTTTATGGGGACATGGCCCAACAGAGAAACACAGTATGCCTCCAAATAATACCAGTGGCTTTTGTGGTCTGGTCCTGTCTGTGGTCTTCCCAAAGGCATCTGGTTGGCCGCTATGAAAACAGGATGCTGGACTAGATGAGGAATTGACCTGATCCAGCAGGGCTCTTCTTTTGTTTTTAGAATGCTACTGAATGGAGAAGTCACCCTGTATCCTTATAATTTTGTGGGAATAAGAAACGACCATCTCTTAACGGAACGGCCAGTATTTGGGGGGCTTTAGTCATCTCCACACTGTTCAGCGCATGAAGTTAAAAGGTTCTTACGATCTATGTGTAGCAGGACAACATATATGTTGGTCACTAATGCTAAACATACTGGTTTTGGTTGTTGTTTTTTAAAGCCAATTGGCAAGGAAGTAGCTGACCCAAGAATCCAGGGGGACATGACAAAAAGAGGCTTGTTTTAAAACTAAGCCTTTTTTTAAAAGGAGATTGGTTCATACATGTTTGGAACTTTGGATAATGGCTGAGGAAAAGCAAGCTCCCCCGGCCAGCCTGTCTTCTTCTCCAGAGATGTACAGGTGATGCCAATCCTGGGAAAACTGGGTCATTATAAGCCGCTATGTAAAAGTAGCGTCCATCTTTGCTTCCCTTTTAACAAGATTAGTCTTGCTTTTCTCCTGCTCTTTATGTGGCTGTCTAATGGCCACCTCTTCACTCTCATGCTAATGTGATTAGCTGGGCATGGGGACCATACTGGGAGATACTGTCACAAAGATCTCTTCTTACTTGAGTGCACCTCTTTCCTGAATGCAACATCTTGTGTTGGTAGTCACAGGGGGCATTGTTAACCCGAGGATTCGAGCAGAAAGGGATATTTATGATACCCCCCATAAAACCTGATTCAGGGAGACATTTAGGAAAGGAACTGGACAGAAGACAGATGTGTTTCCTTTCGCAGATGCAGAGGGGGGTTCCTCTCACTCGCTTCGCATATGGAACAACTCTTTATGTTGTTTTACAAATGCTTTTTTTTATTTACGAGTAAAGCATGCCCAAGTTACGAGTAAAGCATGCCCACTTTCCATTGGAACATTTATCCTCCATCTTAAGCACATATACACAAAGTGAAAAACCACCAATCTCAAGATAGCTTGCTTCTGAATAAATACGCTTAAGAGTGACAGCAATAGACACGTTTTGGCAACCCTTAGATGTGGGGAAATCTGGTGTTTCATACGTTAGAAGAAGAAAAATAGAAGATTTGGATGCCGTTGGAGTTTTGATCAATCTGAGCAACATAGAATACCAGGTATCCTGTTTTTGATTCCTAACAAAACTACCCTAGAAATGATAACAAACCCATTTGCAAAAGCAGAATTAAAGATTTGGTGAATCCGGATATCAGAATTAACACCCCCTATATCTCAACTGATTGCACCCCTCCTTCTACACATCTGAAGAAAGCTGATGATGAACTGGAAAGAAAGAGACATATACTATACTGATTCACTTGAAAATGACACTTCTCTCACAGCCAGGCAAATCATGGAAAGAATGGAAGAGTGTGATGTGAATTGGCTAGTAATCTATCAGGTAAAACACTTCATCTCAAATTCAACAATTAAAACTCAGGCGACTAGACCACTGACACCATTTGAAAATCTGATTTTGCATAGGACTGAACCCCCTCCCCCCATATTATCAATTTTATACAAAATACTTACTGACCTAGCCATTGGACAATGTTTGGCTATTAAAACAAAAATTGGAGAAAGGACCTTGGTATCAAAATTGAAGAAGCAGATTGGAATAGTCTATGGGGAAACCCCCGCCACCACTAAATTCAGCATCAACCCATATTAGGGAAAACTCTTTTAAGTTAATAAACAGATGGCAACCATTTTGGGAAAGAGTATCAACAGAAATAAGGAAAATTACAAATCAGGATGTACAATGCAACCGCTGGCTAGGTTTGTTAACGATTTTTAAAGACGCTCCACTTAAACGACTGCACAAAGGACTTTTCACTTTTCTGTTGGTAGCTGCAAGATCGCTCACAGCAAAACTAACTAACTAACTAACTAACTAACTAATTAACTGGAAAGGACTTGATCACCCACACATCACACAATGGAAACAGAATGAATGGACAATCACTTTATCTGAGAAACTAAGTAAGAGTATATGCCCTGGATGATGCAACTGATACAGACTGATTTTGCTGAAATATGGCACCCCTTTATAAAGTATTCAAATGAACATCCTGATGACTGGCACCCACCAACTACACATATAGATTTATGGGGAAAATTGTTTACCACCTTAAGCTGGTTGGAGGAAAGGTGGATTATAAATGTGATAGCTAAATAATAAAATAATAGTTCCACTGATGTAGTGGTAGCCTGTCGTGGTGGAATTTCTTGCTTTACTTTCCCTCCATGCAAAAAAATGCCTTATCAGGAATTTTAATTTTTCAGTCTGTTCAATGCAGCTTCTCTGGTTCCCATGAGAATTTTTTTTTAATTAAAAAAAAAACCAGTCTCACCCCAGGGCAAAGAAAGCACTACTTGTTTTATGTACAGAGCAGACAAAGAGGCAGCGTATTTCATGTATTGATTATTTACTTTGGGAAAGAAAACATCCAGGTTGAAGGATGGCGTGTTTTCTTTCTGGACAGGAAGAGATAGGGCAATAGAATAGGCAGCCCTTATTCTGCTGACATGGGAACAAAGTGGTGGTTTGTTGGGGAGTGTGTGTGGTTTGCTTCTGTCACACACTTTGGGACACACTCAAAAAGGCCTGCCGTTTTCATTGGGTTTTTGTGAGTTGGGAAGAGCTGGTTAGTGCAGGGGAGGCTGGTCCATTAGGGCAAATGGGATGCTGTCCCACCAACCTCAGCATGCTCTCACCTGGGGACATTCTTATTTTCAGCTGGACCAGGGGGTGTCTATTGCTGTCAACTACCTCCTCCTTAATCTTGTACAGCTCAGCAAGGAGGAGGAGGACGGGGACTGTTATGTACTAAGCTGAGATCCTAGAACAATAGGCAGGTAGGATCCTAGAATGCAACTACTGATTGGCTTGCAGGAGAAGACCAATCAGACTCCAGGAAGGAAGCAAAATCAGCCAATCAGACGGGACTCATTGTGTACATAAATGTATATAAAAGCCTGAGGGTGGGGGGGGGGTTTCAATCACTGTTTTACAAGCTGCAATTAAGAGCATGAAATCACTGCAGGACTATATTTCAGGGACAAAACGGTTGGCTCTGCCTATCACTGTCTTTGGCTCCAGCTTCTGTTGCCCCCCGCTCCCCTGGCCTGCTGCTACTGAATTAGCAATGTGCTGGATTGTTGCACTATGGAAAAGATCGCTCATAATTGGTGGAGCATCTTTAACAGCTGCACACTCCTATGACACAACTTTACTTTGGAATGCTCTCCCCAGGGAGGCTTGCCTGGTGCTTTCATGACATACCGGTATCTTTAGGTGCCAGGCAAAAACATTCCTCTTCTCCCAGGTCTTTGGCTAATTGATTTTTGTGTGATCTTCAGATGAAAATTAATAAATGATAATAATGATGACGTTTTTCTTAGCAATGACCTTATATTATCTGGGTTTCATCAGCTGCTGGACTTCCTTGCTAATTCCCCCCCCCCCTTTGTGGTGCTGGTTCCAGGGAGCCTGCCCCACCCCCTGTAGTTCAATGGTGGGATTTAGTGGGCTTGCCTAGTACAGTAGCTACTGGTGGACCAATTGCAGAAACAACTGACAGCAGTGCTGCAATCCATGGTGGCCGGCTGAGTCTGAGCAGTCATTTCAGCTTCCAAGAATGTCCTGGTGTGATGCTACATTAGGGCATTGTGGGAAGTGTAAATGGGGTTTAGACTCAACCAATCAGTACATGGGCCTAAGCAGCTGTCCATGGGTGTCTGTGCTGACTCTAAGCCTGTCTCTTTTCCTTCTGTTTCTTTTCTTGCTGTATCTGGCTATTTATTCTAGAAGCCTACAATTCCCCTCTCCTTTCCCCCTTTCCTCTATTGAATGGGCTGTGCTGGGAAATTATGTGGGCATTTCTACTGCTGTCTGGTTATATTTTCATTAAAAGCAATACAAATCTCTGTATTTAACTCTTTTTTTATAAATGAAATAATAATGCTATGTTTTCTAGATAGATAGAATCCATTAGGAAAGAATTAAATTGCAACTTTTCAGATGTCTAACGTATTTCTTGGTCATGTGCTCTTCTTAAAAGCAGGGGAAAACAATCAATGAAATGCCCAGAGCCCTAACAGCAGAAACATCTGTTTGATTCAGCTTTCTTGGATGAATGAGCAGAAGGAAAAGCTCAACTGATTAACTCTGCAATTTATCCAACGTGATTTTGGGGTAAACAGAAATCCCAGAAAGGGCTCTTAAGGACACTGAAATTATCCTGCTGACAATAGACCAGTCAGGCATGGCACACACCAGATTCTTAAGCACGTTATCTGTCACCTGAAGAAGGAAGATATGCCAAAGGGGACATAGAGAAATTAAAGGCATGAAATGGCTGATAATTTCTATGTGCATGGTGCTTTTTACTGCCTTAGTTTAGCATAGGACTATGAAGTTTGTTGTCAGATGAAACAAGCTGGGAGCATGCATGGAATCGCAGCAGAGGATGATTGGAAAATCTCCCCACTATTTCTATGCCTGCTGAGCTTTGGGTTGGAATACTAGCTTCCTGGTCACTTAGCTTGAACTAGCTAAATGGTAAAAAAGGTAGGAGAAAACAATATTCCCTTAAGTAGGTGTATGTGAGTGAATTAACTTCAACACTGCAAACAAAGATGCTTGCCACATCTGGACAAGGTTGGTATCATTAAAGCAATTATGGGGAATCTATAGGATGCTGCGACCCACACTCTAGGAATTGTATGCTGTGCAACAGAAAACCTGGAAGACAAAGCTCCGACTCCATCCTTGAGGGAAGAAAAGCTAGGACAGGCATAGGCAAACCCGGCCCTCCAGATGTTTTGGGACTACAATTCCCATCATCCCTAGCTAACAGGACTAGTGGCCAGGGATGATGGGAGTTGTAGTCTCAAATCAAGCTGTCTGCGGACAAATGCCGGCTCCCTCGGCAGGCCCTTGCAGAGCCAGGCAGAGGCCCAGGTCAGGTAGATAATGTGGCCCCCTTTTTTTCACCCTGGGGATTTCAAGGCTTGAACCGTATCTGCATATAAACACAAAATGGAAAATATAGATATACAACAGTGCTCTTTAAAAATACATAGGGAAAAGGATTATTTTAAGTATTTACATTTAAATGGTGAGCGATTGTGAATATGCTGACTGAGGCCCCCTTTGCAATTGGAGGCCCAGGCCAAGTGGCCCATATGAACCCCCCCCCCCTGTTTGGGCCTGTCCCTCGGCCTATAGAGCGAGATGACCGCTGCAACACAAGAGTCGTTCACGACTGGACCTAATGGTTAGGGGTACCTTTACCTTTAACTATTTCAGACACATGGTTTATATACTTATGTATGTGTTTGCCTTGTGTTTCTGAACGTTTATTTTATATTTGGGACCTTAAAATTCTTACAACAGACCAGAACCTTTTAAAATTCCAGCCAACTATTAAAATAAATTTGGATTTCAGAACAAGTGCTCCAGTTTACACCTCCCTCCCAACCCTTTTGTGTCATGTCCTTTAGGCTCTCTTTGCCTTCAAATGTAATGCACATTTATTAGATATGTATATACACTTCATAAACGCGCAATACAAGATTTTTGGGAAATAACCCGAGTTGTGTTTTTTTTTAATTCGGCAGACTCCGCCCACCCAGAGGGCGAACGCATTGCGCAATCGCGGATGCCGCCGTCTCTTCTCATGCAAACTCCTCCTTGCCCCATCCAGTGGCAGGACGGTGGGCGGGAAGGGACAAACTAAGGATTGCGAGGCTTAGAGGGGCGTGGGCTCCAGGGCTACCACGTGGTGCGCCGCCGTTCCAAGCATGGCCGGAGAGGAGTCTGTCGTCGAAGAGGAAAATGCCGCCGCCTCCGATCGGCGCAAGCTCAAAGAGCCCGGAGCTACTCGTCGCCAACCGCCTTCGGCGCTCCTGAGAAAAGCCTTCATTTGCTCCTTCCCTGACTGCGACGCCATTTACAACAGGGCCTGGAAGCTGGACGCGCACCTGTGCCGGCACACGGGAGAGGTCAGTTGGGCGGGACTAAGGAGAGCGGTCATTGGGCGAGAGCGTGTCCGCAAGAGGACCAACCGAGGTGCCAGGTGTGCTGACGGGCAGCAAGAGGGAATCGAACCTTGGGGCGCGTGAGCGCGAACGCGGCGGCTGCTATTGGAGCGCGGCCTCCCTCACATAGCCAATCGAGGGGAAGCCGGCCGTCACTGGCCGGTCGGGGGTGACGCGCTTGTTCGGGGCGGGGCTCTCTGGAGATGACGCGTTTCCGGATAGGGGCATGAGGGTTTATTTGTGAGTGGCTGTCAAAAGCTGCATTGGTGTGTACGCCGCTCGCGTGAGATTATCGTTAATATATACAGTATATATGTATTTATACGTCGCCATTTATGTATTTACAGTATACATCGCCTTTCCCCCTGAAGGGACTCAAGGAGGCTTACAGATAAAAAAACAAAATAACCACTAAAAACATAGAAGACACAACCATTAAGAAAACAAGCATTGATAAAAGTTAAAACTATGAAAGGGGGGGGGGGATTAAAGGGAGTAAATGCAAATGAAAATCTCTCAAGAATATTGGCCAACCTTCTAACTATTAAAGGGGTGAAACTGGTCCTAGCCAGCGACTGGGGGAGTTTCTGTAACGGGAAGCAGTAGGTCAAATACTTGTGGTGTATTGGACAAAAAGTTAACATTGGGTACTTTTGTGTATGGAAGTGAGAGCTGGACCATAAAGAAGGCTAATTGGCAAAGAATTGATGCTTTTGAATTAATGGTGCTGGAGGAGACTCTTGAGAGTCCCATGGACTGCAAGATCAGACCTATCCATTCTGAAGGAAATCAGCCCTGAGTGCTCACTGGAAGGACAGATCCTGAAGCTGTGGCTCCAATACTTTGCCCACATCATGAGAAGAGAAGACTCCCCGGAAAATACCTTGATGCTGGGAAAGATTGAGGGCACAAGGAGAAGGGGACGACAGAGGACAAGATGGTTGGACAGTGTTCTCGAAGCTACCAACACGATTCTGACCAAACTGCGGGAGGCAGTGGAAGACAGGAGTGCCTGGCGTGCTCTGGTCCACGGGGTCATGAAGAGTCGGACATGACTAAACAACTAAACAACAACAACTTTTTTAAAACCTTTGTCAAATGCAAGTCAAATAGACATGCTATATTTGATCATCAGAAAATTGTCATATGTAAATTAGAGTAATTTGCATAGAGAAAATCTCTGGAAACTTTTCCAGTTATTTTTTTAAAAAAGAAATCCCTTATCAGCTAAGTATGGTATTTGGTGTGCAAGAGCAACTGTTTTGGGAAATTGGTAGGATGTTTAAGATTATGAGTAAAGCAAATAAATTTGTGATATAAAATCAGCGGTCTTTCTCCTTATCAGCTGCCTTTCGTTTGCGATTATGAAGGCTGTGGTAAAGGCTTCACTAGACACTTCCATCTTAAGCGCCATTTTCTTACGCACACTGGAGAAAAGCAATTTGTGTAAGTATACTATGGGTGTGAGTGGGGAAGGTGCTGGAATTGTTAGAACAACAAAAATCCCAAGAGATGTTAAGATCTGCAGTTTGCAGGTTTGCTGCTCCAGGAATAGGATTGGGTGAAGCTGGCAGTTGTATGTTTGCATAACTAATAGGATTAAAATATTTTGTTGAGGTTTGGCTACATGAAAACTCCATCCCTATGGGTGAAGTGGAGGATATGAAATGAAAAACCTTTAAAACAAGTATGGTTCTGGAACATAGGATATTTTAGTTGGGACACCAGTTTCAGCTTTTAAGTCAGTGGTGGGCAACTGTTTCTCTTTTGAGGACTGCATTTCCCTCCAAGGCAATCTTTCAGGGACTTATTAAAACACTGCCTTATACTGAGTCAGGCCTTTGATCCATCTATCTCAGTATCGTCTGTAGTGACTGGCATTGGCTGTTCAGGATTTCAGGCAGGGTTCTCTGCCAGGTGTACTTGGAGATGCCGGATATGGAACCTGAGCCCTTCTGCATGCAAAGCAGATGCTCTACCACTGAGCTACAGCCTTTCCCTAGCATGCTGGCTGTGAGCAGAGCCAAAGCCAGCAGGGGCCAGAGAGTAGGACTCTAAATGCATTTAAAGTAGCATCATACACCTTTGAATAACAACTCTCTGCACACTTAATAAACTGATCCTTTGTGGGAAGCCATGGCTATTCAAGTGGTATTATAGTGCTTAAAATGTATAATGCAGATGAGGCCTAGGTTGAGGCACCCCCTTTTCTTTCTCCTAATGATAATCCCCATTTCCCTCTTCCTGGCACCCATTCCCCCCCTCTCAGCCCAGTGACTAGCTTGAGAGGGGAGTGGCATATGGCTCTTTCTAGAGGTGGGAACAGTTTACCCACCACTGTGATATATTATGTTATTCCCCCCTTCCTCTGTGTGTGTTGTTTCTTTTTACTGAGATTCTTCATAACATACTTATTTTAACTGTAACACATTTATTAGAGAAAAACAATTAGAAAGGGGGGAAACCCTGTACTGACTAAAAAGGTGCACTGGTGTGTTTAATTTTAAGATTCATTTATAAAAAATGTGTGGTGCATCATCTTAGGAGATCTTCCTCCTTCTTTCTCATGCAAGTGTGTGTTGCAATGTATGCCTGCAGCCCCTGAGAATCAAGAAAGTATTCCCTTTTACCCTCCTAACAATTATTGTTTTATTCATTAGCCAATGTATGCACCTTAACCAATTAATTTGGCCAATTCAATGATTTGACTAAGGTTTCTTTAATTAGCTGACATCTGGAAAGGCCAGTTGCACCTGCTTGTATTCTTTCATATTCTTTATAGAGAACATACACTTGTGTATTTGTAGGTGCATGGTGGAGGGCTGCAATGAGAGATTTACAACAAAATCAAACTTGAACAAACACCATGGCCGCAAACATTTACAGCATTGTAAGGAATACATAGTAAGTGGCCTTCTTTATTTGCCCAATTAGGCTTCTAATAGGTATATAAATGAATAATGATAAATAATCATTTGCTCAGTGTAAGGAAATAATTCATAAAATGTGCTTGACTTATTAACTCTTTTGCCAATGTTAGAGCTTAGCCTTTGCATCTAGGTTGTGATTAAGCAGTACAATTATCTGTATACACATGGTCAGCTTTTACCCATTGACAGCTATGGCAGGGGGGGCATACCCTGTTTGCTTGCAGGGTGCTATTTGCTTGTAGCAAGCAGTAGGAGCCCAGTCTGTGCTGAGGACTCTAACCAAAGCTTTGCTGCATGCTGTGTGCAGGTAAGATACTAGTGTGCACTACTGGATCAAGTGACTACATTAAACCCCAAAAGTCCTGGGTCCTTTCCTCAGCTTTGCCATAGTGATCTTTATGGTATGATGTAAAATTGAGCATATGCTAGTACTTTACGTTAGCCTGCCTCTAACAGTAACTATCTTGATTTTTCCAAACAGTGTGACTTTGAAGGATGTGGGAAATCCTTTAAAAAACACCAGCAGTTGAAAATTCATCAGTCTGAACACACTGGTGAACCGCCGTTCAAGTAGGTGAATATTCCTGTTTTTTCATGAAAATAAGTATGGAGGTTTTCAGGGTCCTTGTAGGCAGGAATTTTAAACAGTTGCCCTGAGGAAGATGGTGTTTTTATGTAACAGAGCCTGAAGACCAAAATTAAAGGCTAAAATTAAAAGCCCTGAGAAAAAGGTATTCACCAAGCATTTAAAATAGGATGCCATCTCCAACAAGGCCCTCTCCTTACGCAGCTCTGTTAAGTATCATATATGCTGGCACTGTGAAAATAAAACAAAAGCCACCATGATCAGTTAGTTGTCATTCAAGACTTGAAAGTGGAAGATGTAACCTTAAAGTGTGGCACATTGCGCTTCCAACCGGAGAACTCTTCTTTCAGAACAGTAATTGGAGAATCATGTTAATCTGGGGTGGGTGAGTGATGGAAGTACTGTAAAGGAAAAGTCCACTTTCACTTACACTGTTTATGAACTGGGATTGTTATTTCTGTTTTGAGTGTTGTGTGTTTTGTTTTTGTCATGTAGATGCAGCCACGAAGGATGTGAAATGCGCTTTTCCATGCGTGCCCATCTGAAGCGTCATGAGAAGATTCACGAAGGTAAATTACTCCTCTTGCTTTGGCTGTGTAAAACCCAGCACTGTTGTAGATTTAATGGGTTGCCTTCAAATATAAGGCTCAAAACTGGAAATTATGGAAGCAGGTCTGTTGGTTTTAAATCAGATTTAAATCAGTCACAGTGCAGGGAGCGTGTCATTTCAATAGCAAATTATATGTAGGGCAGGAGTGTGCGAAAAGCCTTTTTTGAGCCTACATTAGGGCTGACTTTGGGGATGATGCTCCTCTTAAAGGTGGTTTGCAAAAAGCCTCTTCCCCATTGACCCCATGCTGGGTTAACATTTCATTGTGGAATACTATACAAGTCACTGTTAAGAGCAGTGGAGCTAGCCCTTACTGTACCAGAAACTCAGCTTCAAATTAAGTTAATTTGTTAACTCTCTCCTTGGACAGCAAGATCTAGGCAGAGCGTGGTAAAAGATGCCCTACAGGAGGGGAAAGAGAACCTGTGGCCCTCCAGCTGTGGATGACAGCTCTCACCATCCTATTGAGAAACAAAATTTAAAAAAAATAAATCCTTCAAGTAGCACCTTAGAGATCAACTAAGTTTGTTCTTGGTATGAGCTTTTGTGTGCATACACACGAAAGCTCATACCAATAATGAACTTAGTTGGTGCTACTGGAAGGAAATTTGTTTGTTTGTTTGTTTGTTTGTTTCAACTATGGCAGACCAACATGGCTTCCTACCTGTAACATCCTATTAAGGACTGCCTTACTCCTTATGTTCGGTCTCGACCACTGAGATCTTCTGATAGGGCACTTTTCATTGGTCTCACATACCTCTCAGGTTCAGCTGGCTTTTACCACGGGCTGAGGCTGTAGTGTGGCAGGCCTTGTTCTGTGGAACTCCTTGCTAGTAGAGGTTCAGCAGGAGTCATCATTCCAGCTGGTTGTAGATGATTTCCTAAAGACTGGGTTATTCAGACAGGCCTTTCAAACCTGAGGTGCTTTGCCAATCACCTTTTACTGTTGTGTTTGACATGGTTAATGTTTTTACTTAATACTGTGCTTTTTATGTTGTATACTGCCTTGTGACATATACAAGAGTGTGGTTTGTAAATAAGACAGTCAATCTGTCTCTGCCCAATGGCTGGGGCTGATGGGAGTTGGGAATCCAACAAACGTTTGAGGGGCTGCAAGCTGCCCATCCATGCCCTACAGCATGTGGCTTTGCATTTATTTACTTTTTGATATTAAAAAAGGTTGTTTAAACTATTTTTCTTAATAGGTTATGCATGCAAAAAGGATGGCTGTTCATTTGTTGGGAAAACCTGGTCAGAGCTTCTGAAACATATGAGACAAAGTCATGTCGGTAAGTACTTTCAGAACTTTTACACATTGATTCAGCTTGAACGATTTCTAAAGTTTGAAACCTATTATGTACTTTTTTCCCTTCAAAAATAGCAATCATTTCTTCTACTAATTATCCTTTCTTGACTTTTTTTGCTTTATAGCAATACAATATGCTGTGCATGCAACTAGTTTCAGATGTGCATTTGTAAGCATGGCTATAATTGTATATCTATACACAAACCGCAATTGCATAACTCTCTTCAGAGGGTTAAAAGCCTGTCATGTATACTCTTGACAGTCCTAATAATAACCCCAATGCAGGTCAATATTATTCCTTTTCAGAGATGGGGGATTTGAGACTTGGGGGATTGTAGCTTGTTCAAAGCCACCAAGTGTGTTCATTGCAATGATAAGATTTGAACCAGGTACTACTTGGTCCACAGCTCTGGACTTTTGGCCACTCTGCTACAATATCTCATATGTAGGGTGCAAGGAATATGTGTGTACAGCTGATGGATGTGAGTAGAAAGTAGAAAGCAGTTGAACAGGGATGGGGAACCTTTTGCTTACAGGTCAGACCTGCCAGGTGGCCCAGTTCAGCCTGCACAGTTGTTTTTGGCCAGCCACACCCACCTGCCAGTTACCTGACATATGACAGACATGGGGAATCGTTGGCCTACCGGATGTTGCTGAAATACAACTCCCATCATCTTTGGCCATGCTTGCTGGGGTTGATGTGAGTTGTAGTTTGGCAGCATCAGCAGGGGGCAAAGATCACTCCAACCTGTCATACAATGTCAGCTGCAGCTGCCCTTTTGTAGGGAGGCTTGGATTTGGTGTCATTTAAATTCAGCAGTGAGTGCAAGCCTTGCTGCTTTCCAGTGGAATTGGGTTCAGCTTAGGCCGTGTGATATATCAGGTGATTGGTGGGTAGATGCATCTACCCAACAAACATAGCCTGCAGAGGTTTGCCCACTTTTCCATCCGGCCTGCTAGACAGAACTGGTTCCCCACGCCTGCTGTAGCAGAAGGCTGTGAGTGCTTGCTGGATTGTACCGGTGCAGGTAATACTCTGATATAATGATGATGATGATATTAATAATTTATTTGTACCCCGCCCATCTGGCTGGGTCTCCCCAGCCACTCTGGGCAGCTTCCAACAAATATTAAAATACATTAAAATACATTATATTCTGCTGCTGAAAATAGTACGCACGTAAATTGTTCCTCGCCTTTGAAACAAGAGGCGTCACTGTTTAAATCCTACTGTATTTAGAAATTCTTTTATTTCAGGTTTTACATTGGGTTCTCCCCCCCCCCCCCGCACCCATTTTCTCTTTCATCTCCAGAACCGATAACCTGCAGCGTGTGCGGCAAAATATTCCGCCGCAAAGATTACCTCAAGTGCCACCAGAAGATCCACGCTGCCGAGAGAGAGGTGCTTAAATGCCCAAGGGAGGGCTGTGGCAGAACGTACACAACCCTGTTCAATCTTCAAAGCCACATTGTCTCATTTCATGAGGCAAGATCGTTCACTTGTGACCACCCTGGCTGTGGGAGAGTCTTTGCCATGAAAGTAGGCGTTCTCAAGTTAACCTTAACGTGCACATTTTTCTTCCTCCTCTCTTGGTTGCACATGTATAAACTTTTAATTTTTGTTCTTTGCAGCAAAGTCTTGTAAGGCATGGTGTTGTACATGACCCTGACAGGAGAAAGTTGAATTCAAAAGTAAGTCAAAGGTTTCAGTTTGCTCCTCCCCATGCAGTTTTTAAGTATGAACCCGCTTTGAATTGCAGGGCCTGAGTGGAGGATGTGACAGGTTTATTACTGAACGGGGTAAGCTGAACACTGGGGTCTACATCAGTGTTTACTAAACTTGGGTCTTTGGACTGTAGTTTTTGGACTACCAATTCCAATCATCCTTGACCACTGGTCCTGCAAGCTAGGGATATTTGGAGTTGTAGTCCAAAAAGGGGGGGAAGCGGGTGACCCAAGTTTGGGAAGCTCTGGTCTACATGATAGAACTAGTTTATTCAGCTCTTTGCTATTAGCCATTTCTTTGTGTGCTGCTAATAGCTCACAGTGGTTGGCAAATGGGAGCTGATGATTAGGCGATAACTTTAAATGAAATATCCATCAGAGCTTCTTTGTGAAGGTGACCTATATGCACAGGGCAGGGGCTGGGGTGCGTATCTACGTTGGCTTGAAGGACTTTGGAGGTGCAGAGTTGATCTGGTGTTTTGCATTGAACCTGCTGGCTTATAGGAGTGCCTGCTCTTTGCCACATCCTGCTTACACCCTACTTCTGCATTTAAATATCAGAGCAAATATCTCAAAAATATTGTTAAGTTGGATGCAGAAATAAGGCAGCTATAAAAGGGGCTGACAGAAATACATTCTCCCGACCCCACCCCACCCCGTCCTGAAAAATCTCCCAAAAAGAAGGGAAAACTTATTGAAGTGAATGTGGGGCAAAGCTTGAGCTGAAAACTGGGCAGAGGCAACTTCCATGAGTAAGATTTCCACTTGTGAATTTCCACCAAAATTTCAGGAATTTCCTCACCCCCAGTGCCAATCCCATTCAGTAGTCCCCAGGCCCCAGGAAACTTATCAGGGAAGTCAGGGGGAACTGATCTCTGGATCCGGGGCTCTTTTCTGCAAAAGGAAACCAAACCTTGAAACTTCTCACCGCTTAGGAAAACAGACAAGAGCAGACAACAACACTTTACCATCATTTCCCACTGGTTAGCTGCCAAGATTGCTGACTACAAACCGTATACGTACTTTTTAAAAAGCTTTATTGTTTATATGTTTGTTCCCTTCTGTGAGCCACAAATCTATGTGTTTCCTTTCAAAGCCACGTCCTAAGCGGAGTTTGGCCTCACGCCTGAGTGGATTCATCCCACCTAAAGCATGTCAAAGAAATGTTTCCTCTGTAGATGAGACTCTGATCACACCTCAAGCGAGCGCCACGTTGCCTACTGTGGAAACACTGTCCCTTGGCTAGAGTATCAGATGAACAGACGATATATTCATGCATATGAAGCTGAAAATGGCTTTATGAAGTAGCCGTTACTGGCAAGTCTATGGGGTTTGTAAAGAAAACTGGAGAGACAGTCAATTTTTTTTATATAAAAAAATTTAAATCACTACTTGAGGGTTTCTGATTCAGTGCTGTCCTTTCTCTTCTCCTTCTCATCTCCTTTGTTCTTCTCTATTCTTTTGTATTCCTGGATTTCTTTGTTCGACATATGCCTCAATACACACGTGCTCCTTCCTTCTTTGACAGTGCGGGGCTCAGAGAGGTAAGTCGCTTTCCCTGGCATCGTATCCAAAATCTGACCAAAGAATGCCAGCTGAAAAGGAAAAGATGTACGGGCATTATGAATGTATTACATGAGCCTTTTTTTTAAGGGTTAGTGAAAGGACTTGACTGAAGTGTAAAAAATCAGACATAGGCTGTTGCTGTAGGAACGTCTACTAAATTAATGTGCAACAAACTCTGTTGGTGGCAAGCAGAAATTCAGTCATTTTACAGATTCTGACTTGGGTCAGTTAGCAATGCCTGACGAAGCA
The DNA here is from genome assembly GCF_009819535.1 of Lacerta agilis. Classification (NCBI taxonomy): domain Eukaryota; kingdom Metazoa; phylum Chordata; class Lepidosauria; order Squamata; family Lacertidae; genus Lacerta; species Lacerta agilis. Next base: position 23,915,164 of record NC_046315.1, read on the forward strand.
CAGCCTCCTCCATCTTGTGTGTTAATTTAGTGCACTGGTGGGCACCTCGATTGGGGTTGGAGACTTGCCTATCCCCCATTACGATATTCTCATTATTGTTCTGGCCTATTGGGACAGGTGCCACTTCACTCCGCATGCTTATTTTCCTCGTTTGATTGACAACGGCACTGGGGAAAGATAAGTAGTACCCTGTACTGGCTCTGAGGCAGAGATCTCCAGCTCCTGACCCCAAATGCCTTTGTAGAGGTCAAAAATAGTTTACCTTCACCCCGATTTCAACAGGAATTACTTTCATATAACTATGCTGTTAAGGAATGTAGCCAACATTAAAACGTAAGCCTGTATTCCTTATGCTGAAATGTGTGGCGTTAAGACATGCTTTAAAACAGTGCCCTCCAGGTGCATTGTGGCTAGAGATGTAAAGGTCTTCAAATTTCTAATTGTGGGCTACAACTCCCATCATTCATGATGGCTGGCCAAGGTAGCTGGGGCGATGGCTACTGGGAGTCATAAGAACATCTGCAGAGTTTCAGGTTCCCCAAAGCACTTCACTCATCAAGGTTATGGGCAAGAAAGAGGGAACTGGCTGTTTGAAATCTTTTTAAGGTATAAGAAACAAAAAATGTTCCAAATAGTGTTGGCAGAAACGTAAGTCATACAAAAGGTCAGTTCACACTACTGGTCAACTTGACTGCGAGAGGCCCTCCATGAAAACTTTGGTTGTAACTTACCATTTTTTCCTGTCCATCACCACCCCTCTTTTGCTGCAGTGTAACCCGAACATGATGCTTCTTATCAATCCACTGCTGAATCTGTTTTATCTTTGTGTCTAAATCGTGCTGCTCAATTGCTGTGGAAAAGGTTATCTCCTTCTGCTGAACGGGGCCTGTTGAAATGATAAGCAAAGAGATTTTTAAGATTAGTTTTAAAGCAGCTGTGTTCCAAACTAGCTCAGATTTAATTATGTATGGGGTTTTTTTGGGGGGGGGGAATTGCAGCATGAATTTCACATGGCAAAAGTATATGAAGTAGCTCCTTATTTACAGAGGCCCAAATATCCTTAAGAGGACAAGAAATGCACAGAAAATGGTTTTTCCTGCTCTCCCTTTATAAAACAAGATACACTGCTCTTCCTTGCTCCCAAGTTATTGTTGTTTTAATATGGATAATAAACTGGCAAAGCATATGCTTTTATTCTTTTAAGAGCATGACTTTATGTGATGTAGTGATTTGGATCTATGCTCAAGTGGCAATGAAGGAGAGCTTTTTTTTGTAGTCTTAAGAAGTGTGCCTTCTGCCAACAGTGCTGTAGTTACGATGAAGAACTATGTAAGGCATTAAAATCCCCAAAGCTAGTGGTGGTTCTGGGAACATCTACTTATTCTCTCCCCTCCACTTTCTGCAGTTGTGAACTAAAGCAGTAATATACGAGAGCCTGCAATCTCCGTTTAAAAAATGGTGCTATCCCTATATGAAATCCTGGAGCAGATGCAGATCAGCATACTTTCCCATTATTTTGATAACCAACTAGGCTAATAAATATGCATTTAGAAACTGGCTCTTTAAAAAAAATGCAGAGAAAAAGGACTGGAGCCTAATCCATCTTTAAAAATGCTTTTTAGAATTATGGACTGAATAAGTGCTATACATACCATTTTTAGAGCTAGCTTTCTGCTTATCTCTAAGTCTGAGCCGCTCTTCGAGGATCTGCTGCCCGGACATTAGTCTGTACAGTGGAGGGTCTGCGTTCTCTTTCAGAAGAACAAGCTTCACTGCCCTTTCATCCATGATTCGAATCACATCTGCCCTGTGAACGTTTCCCTGGTTTTCGCCATTCTCATCAATCAGCTGAATAATCCGATGGGGGATTTTCCTCCCAACACTTTCAATTGTGTTTTTGAAACTGGGGGTTCTTTGACTTGCTTTTAGGTTCCCCTTGGCATCTTCGTGAGTACAGAATGCTCGTGTAGGGACAGGCAGAAGTCCTTTTTGAGAATCTCTCATCCAGGTTTCCAAGGCTGTAGTCATTTTTACTGGTTGTACCAAGAAACTGGCGAAATACTTAGTGATGTGATTCACTTCCTTCCTTCTGGCCTGATCCAATAGTTTATTTAGGCACAAGGCAGCCATTCTGGATACATGTGGATGGGGGAATGCCCAGAAACCTAAAAACAGTATTTAAAAATGAGAAAACCTTGTGAAATAAATATAGTTTCATAAACTGCCTTGAGGTTTTATTACAGCTAAGAGGTACACATATGTCTTTTGAAATAAATAAAAGAATATTTTTACAAATGCACTGAAGGTGCTGGCTTAAACTATCAAGATATCATTTCATATGTAAACACCTGTAAAATTATATTGTATACAAGTTTTAAGGTGCCCAGAAATATCGACATACCCAGGCCTTTGCTGCTGCTTCATTACAATGTTATTTTTTAAAAAATTCCTGCCTGTTTTCAGACGTATTGCATTGCATTCTAATTAATGTATGACAGGATTTGTTTTTAAATTGCACATCCCCTTGGAACTGCTGTGGGAGGCAACAGAATGATACCCTAAGGGTATACAACACTTTATTATCAGTTGGATCCTGTAGTAGTGAGAGAGAGCATGTGTGCGCCTGCAGTCTGGCCCGCCACAAGGTCTGAGGGACAGTGAACCGGCCCCCTGCTTAAAAAGTTTGCTGACCCCTGCCTTAATAAATATATAACCCTTTGCATGTATTGGAGCTGCATGCCATTGAGTTCAATTGAGACATTCTTCCTGGCAAGCGTTTTGCACCTTAAGGGTGCAATCCTATTCCTACTCACCTCAGAGTAAGCCTTACTGAACTCAGTGGGGCTTCCTTCTGAGCAGACATGCCTAGGATTGCTCTGTAATTAGGATGCATGAACACCATATTTGCTTAAGAATTTGGACAAATAAATAACGTGCAATTTTTTTTTACAAAAGCATGAATGGTGGATTTGATAGGCATGTATGTGTGCATATGCATGCATGCATAAGAATCTTGCACCCCTTATGGCAATGCCAGAGCATAATGTGTTGGGAGGAAATTTTGCTCTGTAGACCAGGGGCTACAAATGCACACACCCCTTTTGGAATATTTATGTGTGAAACATTTGCCTGGCAAACGAGTGGGCCCAAATCAGAGTAGGCCTACTGAAACAAATGGACCCCAGTTAAGTCATGCCAATTCATTTTAATGAGTCTTCTCTGAGAAGGCCCTACAGTGGATACAAACCAATATTTTTAATCATTTTCACATTTTTGCAAATTTGCGCATTTCCAACTGTCCGCGCACCTGCGTTTTGTCAGATATTTTCTACTGAAGGGAGGGCGGTTGTGGTCATAATTAAAAAATTTCATGCTGCTGGCGTGTGGTGCTTTATTGATCAATATTACACATGCTTGTTTCTGTCAAATGTAATCTGCCATGGTATTGCTTGGCAATGGAGAGTGGGAAAGAAAGAAAACAGGAGATTTATAAAGTGGAAAAATCAACTGCAGAGGATGAAAAGAAGCAATTTGCAGTTCCTGCTCTGGATTCATCCAGTGAAATGGGCTGTACGTTTAGGGAAACACAAGAAAGGACTTCATGAAACAGTGCATAATACAATTCTTATAAAAATGCATTGCAATGTGATGTTTGCTCTGTAACTTTGCTTTAGTGGAGTGGTGGGGAACTTGTTGTGGGCCTCAGAACGCTGCTGGAATGCAAGTCCCATGGTTTGGAACCCAACAACATCCATTGAGACACTAGATTCAATCAAATGAGCATAATATATCGCAGCAACTGGTGAATGTCACACTCCTGCTTTCTATCAGCGCTTTAAGCCCTCGGCAAATCCTCATGTATCAGGTGCTTGAAAAAGTGCATTTCACCCTGTGTACACGCCAGAGATTTGGGGTGGAATCTCATAAAACTGACTGGCAACTTAACGGGGTGCAGCAAAAGGCTTTATATACAGTATACACACACAACCCGCTGTACCACGCAAGGCTGCTGTAACTTGGGAGACCTGCCCGTAATCCCAGATGTGGTTTAGACTTCTGGCCCTGAGCTCTCTCAGAAGCACCCTGTTCTCGCGCGCCACCAAATTTTGGAGCCAGGGCTCGATCCGAAGCCGCGCCTCGAGGCTCTGGCAGGCAGACACAGCCCTTCTCCGGAGCAGCAAGCGAGGGGTGATCGTTCACTCCGGCCGCGGGTTCAAAGGCCTCCTGCAGGGCGAGCCCCTCGGCTTACCTGTCAGTCCCCCGGGGGCCGTCGGCAGCTCCAGCGCCAAGGGACGGGGGACAGGAAGCCAAACGACCCGTCGGAGGGGAAGAGGAAGGGCTTACGGAGGAAGCGGGGCGGGGAAAGGCTGAGCCGGTCTTCCGAGAGTGTCTGGCTGGCTGAGCAGGGGAAGGGAAAGGAAGGATGAACGCACTAGCTTCAGGCAGGTGCCTCGATCCGGACGCTGCGTCCTAGCGCGCGGCTGGGGCACAGCTCGCTGCTCCTTTTGCTCCCTGAAATAGCAGAGCAAATGTTACATTGGAGGCGAGGTTTCACAGCTAAGGACGGACTGGTGCTTTTCCAGTTTGCCTGGACCTACTCCCATCATCCCAGATCACTGGCTCAGGTAGCTAGGGCTGATGGGAGTTGCAGTCCAGCAAAAACACGTGGCAGGCCAAAGGTTTCCCCCAGTTCTGTTGTTATAGCACCGTGTGTACGCAGAGGGTGCCATCTAGCTATCTTAACTGAACTACATCTGATCTTGGGAATCATGAGGTAGTAGGTGCAGATGTTTTGCCCACAAGATGATTCATATGAACCTTTCTGAGCTGTGAAGCGACCCGAGATCTATGGATGAAGGGCGGCACAGAAATTAAGTAAACAAATAACAAACTAATAAGATTTTGCAGGGCTTGCATTCTTACATCTACTATCAGTGACACTACATTTATTGCTACGTTTATTTCTCACCTTTCCTAAAAGGAGCTCAAGGTGGCGTACATAGTTCTCCCTCCTTATTCTACGCCGCGGTGACTCGCCCAAAGGCACACAATGTGCTTCACAGCTGAGGAGATTTTAACCCTGTTCATCCAGTTCCTAGTCCAGCACTTTGAGCGTTAAACCACACTAGCTCTCAAACAATTAAGTATATGTTTTAAGCAGACACAGCCTGTTAAATTAGTTTTACATGTGTAGATATCCGTCATGTACCAATTGATTTAATAAACATTTCAACTAAGATTGGATTGATAAACACATGTTAATAGGTTTTAAACATCAGGTTACCAACATCAGGTTACTTTGCCCTTTAAACTTGGATTTGTCTGTTAGGTTTTTGATACGGAAATTATGGGGGGGGTCACCTAAGCAAAGTCTCCTCCTGAGTAAACTCATTTGGGGTATGGAGTGATGCCCTTAAGGGGACCCATCTCTCTGCCATGATCCAGTAGGCGAGAGACCACGTACACAGGGAAATGCCTCAGCAGGTAATCTCTGGGTGTTTCAGGCTAATATCCCTCAACCAGAATCCCATTGTTCTCTCCCAGATAAGTGCTCAAGGTATCCTTGCCAATACTTAACACCCATTCACACTTCTCAGGGCTATCTCCCTGATATTGCTCTGTTTCCCCCATATGCTAATCTTGTCTTTCCTGTTTTTCCTATATGCAAATCATGTATAACCCTTCCCTTTTGTGAGGTAGTGATGATGTAGTGATGATGTTTCCAAACTGTATTCTGGGATATGATAGGAGTTTTAAAAGTTCTTGTAACACTGTTCCGGGGGTGCAGTTTGACTGTAACCTATTGCGCAATAAACCCTGTCTTGTCCTTGCTCCAGTGGCTGGACTTCTTTTATTTAACTCCGCAGAAACCAGTGGGCCTATCCCTAAGGGCCAGGTGGCTGGGCAGTTCCACACCTGGGATTTTTTCCGTAACAGTTTTCTTTTTTCTTAAAAAAAAAGGGGGGGGAGCTTTTCCAAGCAGGTTCAATCCTGGGTATCTTCAGGTTGAACTAGGACTCCTAGGAGTTTTGGCAATGTTGGGGTGCACACACCCAAGTTACAGCACTATAAAAACCTTATCTTCCTGCTTCCTACTTATGGGTAGGTCAAAATAATTGAAGAGTTACTTTGAAGTACACATCCAGAGTCGCTTCAAATTGGTGCATAAATCTACACCACAAATTAAAGGACCGTTCTCTTGTTATACCAACAAAAAAATTGCACATACACGCAGGAAGTCACAATGCCTACAGCTGTCTGTTTCAAGTTTTGCGCTTTTAAAAGTTAAAGTGCAAATTAATCCAGACAATTGGGGCAAGTGGGGTGGGAGCTGAACAAATTAACTGTTTATTGTATCTAATCTGGTGGTTTATGCAAATAATGAAAACGTGTGCAGCAAGATGAATTAAAGCTGGGGTGGGGAATACATCTTTTTGGAACTTTTGAAAAACTATTCTGAAGAAGCACATTCCACCATAATGTTGCCCAAGATAGGCTTTTAAAGGAAATTTCATTGAATGGCAATTCTAAAAACAAGCTCTGTGTGTTTTCTGGTAGCAAATGAGTGAAAAATGAGAGAGAGAGAGAGAAAACACCACATTAAAAAAACCCCGTTGCCAATGTAACGAGTGTATTAAATGTCTAGTTAAACATGGCAACTGTATGGCGCGGGCCTTTCCGCTGTACATCTGAGACATTGTTCTGTAGCTTTTGCAAGCTGATGGGTTCAGCTGCAAAGATTCTGAAGGCTGCTTTGTCGCCAGCCTGGGACACATCCGTGACCTTATTAGAGTGGAAGTGAATGCTCTCCTTTTTTGCAACAGTAAATCTACTAATTTTACAGTCAGTTGAACAGCAATAGATTAATTTGTTTAAAGTCCGCATTCACAAAGCCAACGCGAACTTCACTGCCTTGAATACCCTAAACTACAGTGTGGATTTTCTTCTCTCTCTTTTTCTCGGAAGGGTAGACACTATTACAGCTTGCCCCTAGAATGGTCTGCGCAGTTCACTGTCACCTGCTTCTCAGCACAGGTGCTGACCTCTCCGTCTATTCTCTACCTCCTGACAGACTAACAACTAGACTGATCCTTTGTGTGCAGCAGCGAACGCTTTCCAAGCGACTGGACCAGTTTTCTTCAGCATTCCACAGGAAACAGGAGAAAGGCAAGGTTAAGGGGGCATTCAGAGGGTCAGAACGGGTTAAATTTAGTTAACATCAGAGGTTATAGCTTTTAACAAGGAGTTTGAAGGAAACTTATTTGAAGATGCAATTTGTTTCTTCTTTGTCAATCATTTTCCTCCCCTGAATCTCTATTGATAGTGACAGCTTAACAAAGTTTTTATATGGTGGCTCCCCCCCCCACCCCCCCGCCGACCAGCATCCTTTATGCAGGATAAAGGGGCTGGAATGCTCAGAAAGAGATGCAGGTGGAAAACGACTTTATAAAGCTTCCATGATTTTGAAATTGAGGGTTGAAAGTAGGTCCCCTGCTTGGCTAAGTCAAAATTAATTTGTAGATGTTAAGAAGATGGACACATTATTGGCAGAAGAGAGAGCTGCTGGCGGCAGGCTATTCTATGGGCCGCATTTTAACAGCCTGGTCTTTGTGTAGGGGGGTCTGTCCACATACATATCCCACTCTCTTTTCCCTTCCACAGAGAGGGAGCTCAGTGAAATTATCTATATGAGATTCCTGTTGGTGGTTTATTTTGTGGGGAGCTACTTAGCATAGAAACGAAGCACATGTAGCTGAGAGGTTTTGGTATTCCTCGAATATTCCTCGACTGGCTCCTTTTGTCTTTTCAAAATGTAAACATTCTGGGTAGGCTGCTCTTGAAAGTGCAGCTTAGCACATTGTTTTAAAAGGAGTTATTAAAGTAAAATCCTTTGATTTAGTCACGTTAGAGCCAGTGTTGTGTAGTGGTTAGAGGGCTTGACTAGGACCTGGGAAGCAAGGGTTCGGGTCCCTACTCAGCCATGAAGCTCACTAGGTGATTTTGGGCCACTCACACACTCTTAATATAACATGGTTTTTGTGAGGACAAAAGGAGGAGGAGGAGCAGGAAACCCTGGAGCTCCTTGGAGGAAAGGTGGGATATAAATGTAATAGTAAATACATAAAATAAAACATAAGAAAAACCTTTTGCAGGTTAGAGTAACAATTCTTGGTGCTGAAGTACCACCCCACTCCTCCTGCATGGGGCATCCCATTTTACCACCCACCCTACTCCCCATCTTTATATGAAGAAATATTATTTAATGAAAGCCATGCCTAGAGAATGCTTTTCCATTGCAACTTTAACAACAGCACCCTCCACCTCAGACAACCCGAGATGCTAATGTGTAATTAGGGAGCGTGCCACGGAGGCCACAGTACGCCATGAGGTTTAACCCTTCCTTCCTTAGCTTGATCCCAATTAAAAGCATCCTCCCCCTGCTGATGTTTGCCTAAGAACAGGAACCAGTGGGGAATTAGGACCAAATAAGAGCCTGCTGGCTCAAGCCAGTGACCCATCTAGCCCAGCATCCAAATCTGCAAGCAGGACCTGAGTGCAGCAGCAGCCCTCTCCTTACCTGTGGCTGCCTCCAACTGGCGAATAGACACAGACTGCCTTCAACAATGGATGAAGAACATAGCCATCGTGACTAGTCGCCATGGATAGCATTATCCTCTATAAATTTGTCTAATCCTCTTTTAAGGTCATCCAAGTTAGTTGCCATAACTACTTCCATGGTTTCCTCAGTGAATTCCATAGTTGAACTATACACTGTGTGGAAAAGTTCAGTTTTTGAACTTTGAAGGCAGTCCTGTTTTTAAAGTTTGATGTTTTATCGTGTTTTTAATATTCTGTTGGGAGCCGCCCCAGGGTGGCTGGGGAAACCCAGCCAGATGGGTGGGGTATAAATAATAAACTATTATTATTATTATTCATCTAAAACTCACAATATTGAGCTTCACTCAATGTCCACAAGTGTTAGGGTTTAATGAGAGAGGGAAGGAAAAAATATCTGTGTCCACTTTCTCCACGTATTACCTAATTTTATACACCTCTACAAAGTCTCCTCTTGCTCACCCTTTTGCTAAACTGCAAAGTCCCAAATGCTGCAACTTTTCCTCATGGGGAAGTTGCTCCATCCCATTCATCATTTTGGTATCCCCTTTCGGAACCTTTTCCAACTCCACAATAACTTTTTTGAAACGAGGTGACAATAACCAAACCAAGTATTCCAAGTGTGGCTGCACCATAGGTGTGTATAATAGCATTCTGGTATTAACAGGTTTGTTTTCAACTCCTTTCCTCATGATGCCTAGCATGAAATTTGCCTTTTTCACATCACTCTGGGTCGTCATCTACTCTAAGGTTTTGTCTGTCACTGCCAGTTCAGACCCTATAAGCGCATATGTGAAATTAAGATTTTCTGCACCAATGTGCATCACTTGTTTACATTACATTTGCCATTTTACTGCCCATTCACTCAATTTGGAGAGGTCCTTTGGAGAGCTCTTCACGGTCCCTTTTTGTTTTATTCACCCTGAACAATTTGGTATCATCAAACTTTGCTACCTACTCTCACTCTAAACCATTTATGAACAATTTTTTAAGCGCATGTTCCAGTACTGAACCTTGGAAGATTTGTTAGAGCAGATCCTTGGAGCTACTTTTGACACCCCTGCATTGGGAAAACTTTCCATTTACTCCCACTGTCTGCTTCCTCTTTCTTAACGAGTTACTGATCCATAAGGGGACCTCTAATCTTATTCCATGACTGATAAGCTTACTCAGGAGCCTTTAGTAAGGTACCTTGCTAAAAGCTTTTTGACAGCAAGTATACACTCTATAGAAGGGACGAGAGTGGTACTGTGGGTTAAACCAAAGAGCCTAGGAACTGCTGATCTGAAGGTTGGCGGTTCGAATCCCCGCGATGGGGTGAGCTCCCATTGCTCAGTCCCAGCTCCTGCCCACCTAGCAGTTCGAAAGCACGTCAAAGTGCAAGTAGATAAATAGGTACCGCTCCAGCGGGAAGGTAAACGGCGTTTCCGTGCACTGCTCTGGTTCACCAGAAGCGGCTTTGTCATGCTGGCCACATGACCCAGAAGCTGTACGCCGGCTCCCTCAGCCAGTAACGCGATATGAGCACCACAACCCCAGAGTCGGACACGACTGGACCTAATGGTCAGGGGTCCCTTTACCTTTATACACTCTATAGGCAAATCACATCTATTTACATGCTTGTTGACACTCTGAAAGAACTCTGATCGGTTAGGGAGAAAAGACTTACTCTTGCAGGGCATCTGTAAGGCATGTCCTAACTGGCGAAAGCCTAACAGCTCAGCCATTTTCACACTGCATGGGGCATCCAACAGGGTCAAAAGTTGGTGCTGGGGAATGTGGTCTCCTCCTCCAGGCGAAGAGTGCCGATGCACTTACTGTAAGCTACCTTTCCCGATACCCACCTGGAGCTAATTCTGCCTCTGTACATATCAACATGATGTTATTCCCTGGTGTAAACCTGTTGACTACAAAGTACATGGGTTTGTGTCTCACATGCCCTCCGAGGGCTCAAGGTGGTGTATAAGAGGGGGTATTCTGTTTTATCTTCACAACACCCCTATGAGGTAGGCTAGGCTGTGAGAGAGTTAACTGGCCCAGAGTCATCCAGTGAGCTTCATGTCTTGGTGGTGATTCAAGCTCAGATCTCCCATGTCCTTCCAACACTCTGTCACATTGGATCAGGATACACCCGGGTGCATTTGGCTCATTTATTTAGAAAGGGGAAAGGGGAATGCCTGTTACATTTTCTAACAAACTCCTCTCGCCCCCTCCCTCCCTGCTCTCACACATCTATTATGAGAAATGTCCGGGATCAGGTAATAGCTGCCTTAGGTGCCAGATGATATTATGTTAATGAAGAGTGGGATAAATGCTGTGGCAAATTTGCATATAATGATCACGGCCATAGCCTTTCCTGAAGTGCATATCCCAGTGTGGCTGCCCCCAAACAACAGACCTTTTCTGTACCAGCCATAAAACTCGGGGAAGAGTCTGTTAGAGAGACAGAACGGCATTTTCTAATTTCTGTCCTACATTTAACGGTGCTACTGTTGCAGCTCCGAAGGCATCAAGTAATTACGAGCATGAGAGTGGTTACACAAATGAAATATGCGGTATAATGTGGCTGTGTCAGAAACGGGTATTTGGCTCGCAACGAGCATGCCCAGTTATAATCAAGCTGTCACATCTTGTCTATAGAGAAAAAAAGCAGGGGGAACACACATAATTGGGCCTAGGTGTTTGAGCATCTCACATGGGACGCTTGTCTTTATGCTCCCTTCCTTTAAGCATGTTACTTTGAAAGCTTTGCACATGATGCAGACCTGAGACTTGGTCAGTGATGCAAAGAAACTTTAATCCCAGCCACACATGAGGAGCAAATTGAGAACAATGGTAGAGAACCAAATACAGCCCTCCGAGCCTCTCTACCTGGCGCTTGGGACTCTCCATGTCCCATCCCTTCCCCACCCTCTTCCCAGGCCATACCTCTCACAAGCCCTGCTTTGCAGCCCCCTGTAGTGCTTTTTCCTGGCTGGAATGGGCCTTGGCCCTTTTGTTTGCTTGGCTGGAGAATCGAGAAGTAAACATGTACAAAAGTAAACCTTTGACCACCTACTTTTGCTCCTGGCCCCACCCTCTGCTGGTTGGCAGTTCCCTGAAGGTGGCCCAGAAGGCAATGTGGCCCTTTCCCCCCATTCCGACCCAGGACATAGTCTTTCAATGATACTTTCCCTGGCACTGTAGTAAACAGTGTCACCAAATTTCAGGCACCTACAATCTAGAGTGGGGTTTCCGAAATGTGGGTCTCCAGCTGTTTTTTGGACTACAACTAGCAAGAGTAGCAGTCAGGGATGATGGTAATTGTAGTCTGAAAACAGCTGGAGACCCAAATTTGGGAAACAATGATCTAGAGGTCCCCCACTACACAAAAAGCGCCCAAAATATTCTCCAAATTTCACCCTAGTCAATGCAACATGCTGAGGTAAAAATGTTTCCAGCTAAACTGATTGAGAGAAGCAGATTTAAAAGCCTGGGATAAAAAAAATGTCCCAAGAAATTTGAAGTATTGTTAGTTTGCCTGCTGCCTTACTGCTTGCTCTGAGGTGAGATTTAAAGGAAGGCAGAGCAGTAGCACCCAATAGGGAATCCAAGCATAAAGTGCAGCCAAGGAGAATAGGCAGTCATGAAAATGGACAGGAAATTTTGGGAGGATGAAGGCAGGGACTGACACAACCACAGCCTGTACTGTTGTGTTGAAATCTTTTGAAAGGTATGAGTTTGGGCACTGTGGTTCTGCTGCAGAGTTGGCACTTACAAGAGAGAAGCATATAGCCTACAGTTTTACGCAGTGCCATTTTTCTAGAAAAATAATTCGCCATGACTGCCCCCCCTTGTTCTCTTAAGAATGGCAATGGCGCCCACCTGAGAGGTGCTGGAACTTGAGTTCCAGCTGAAAAAAGCCCTGGTTTTCTGGGGTTGTACCTGAAGGATAGGTAGGAATGTCAGGTTCTGTCAGTGGACCTGGGGAGGACTAACTTCCATTTGGTCCCCCCCCCCTTTCTGCAACCGTTTCTCGTGGTGGCTATTCCACCGGAATATTCTGTAACTTTATCATTGAACAGTATGGTACTCCAAACGGGCTGTAGTTTTGAAAAACCAACAGTAGGCCTAGCCTCTGGAGAGCCCCTCTGCTACCTTGCAGGTTTACCTAGTCTCCTACTGAGGGCGGCCTTCTTTATTTCCGACAGTGCCCCAAAGAATGTGACTACATTTTTTGGGGGGGGAGGATTGTGTTACATCAAAATTGTGGTTCTCCGACTCAACCGCTATGATGGATGGCATGTGCTGATGTTGGGCCTGACAGGCTGAAAGTGTTTTATTTATTTGTTTATTGCTCCATTCCATTCACGAATCACTTCCTATGAGGCATCTTGAAGTGACAAACAACAACAAAATAAACTATCAACACTAGAAACGTATATTAAGCAATTATTTTTTTGTATATGTTCATATAATGTCCCCCCTTTACACAGCTGTGTGTTTTGTTCTCTTTCCTCCCCCCCCCTTTTGTATAATTTTACTTCTTTATATTTGAAATTTTCTCAGTAAAATATCAATAAAAAATAAATAGTTAAAACAAAACAATTTCATACATAAAAGCAATTTCAAATCTGAGACAGCTGCTGACTGGGATAAAAACCTCCACTTAAAAGGCTTGTTGGGAAAAGAAGGCCTTCAACAGGTGCTGAAAAGATAATAGAAACCATGCCTGTCCGATTTGTAATGGGAGGCAGTTCCAAGGGGCAGGTTCTGCCACACTAAAAGCCCTTTTCCTACATGTATGGAACAGACTTCCTGATGAGATCCTATCTTTAGGGGACCCCACCCCTGGCAGAGCGCAGTGATCCATTGTTTATATAAGGGGTGAGACAATCTTGAGTTGGTTTATCAATATGTTTATTTTCCCTCTTCCTTTTATTCCTTATCTATTAAACTGTAAGCCATTATTTTAAACTGTGAACTGCCTTGATCATATTTATATGAAAGCAGCCTCTAGTAAAAAATTAAAATAAAATAAAGGCATACATAATAGCTGGACCCAAAGGTCTACTTTAGACTTGCCCAAGGGCTCGGGAGCACACCCAATCAGATTTTTGAACTTTTCATGTTATTCAAGCAGCACACTGCTCTCCAGCTTTTTGTCACTTGAAGCAATTAAGTCTACATGATGGTTATAACTGATATTTTATTCTTTTTCTATTTAAAAAAGCAGAAAGAAATATCAGTTATAACAATCATGTAGACTTAATTGCTTCAAGTGATAAAGTCAAGTTCTGCCCTCCCACACTGCTGAAGTTTTATTCTTTTTCTAACTTCAGCAATGTGGGAGGGTACAGCTTGACTCAGTTTTACCATTGGGTTTTGGGTTTTCTCATTTGTTGGGTTACAATTGATAAGAAAGAAATTGTAACATTTATATTGAGTTCAGCTTTCTGAAAGTTGTCCCCTCCCCCATACACACACTTTTCCAATTCCACATGCTTATGCCTCTGGTGGCAGTAATTAGCTCAATGTGCTAATGAGGACCCTTGGAGGAAAGACTGACAGGACTAATTAGTGGGTGAATTTCACTTTAATAAATGTATGGGCAATTTTCTAAATGCAGATGGCCCAGTCCATCCTGGTGGGAGTTCTGCCCAGAGCCACTTCATATGGTAAGTGTCTGAGAGAAGTGGTTAATTGGTAAAACGCTACATGATACTGATTAGAAGAGAGCTAATGGCTGCCTTTGCTTCCCAATGTATTATTCATTGCCAGACAATGTGAAAACCTCGTATCCTTCAAGAGGACCACCACAGCCAGGTATTTTCAGCAAATTGGATGGGGGTTACGAGAAGCACCTACCTGTGCAGTGACAAGAGCTCAAGTCATGGATTTCTTGCCCCAAAAGAGACCTCCGTGTTGGAAGCAGCATGAAACACGCATGTGTTCATGTTCCTGTGGCCATACACATGTCCTGGGAAGCCATGGCCAGCCAAAGCTTACAAAACACACCTTCTGAGCCACCATAGAGCCACATTATGCCGAGTCAAAGAAGCATTGGTTCATGTTGCCCAATGCAGCCTTTCCTGATGGGTTGCATCTCACCAGCATCTCAAGCGAAAGCTCTTCCCAGTTCTAACTAGAGAATCTTGGGGTTGTATCTGTCACCTTCCACAGGCAAAACATGCATTCAGTGCTAAAGCAATGGGCCCTTTCCCTTTGTAGGTAGGGAGGTAGATTTAAAAATATTAATTTTTTTTCATTTTCACAATAACCTTCAAATCAAATAAATTGGTTCATAAGTTGACTTCCCACCCTCATTTCTACAGTGTTTTTACTCAAACATTTTCTACTGCATTATATTTTTATCCGTTAAAAAAAGTTTCTCTATTACTTTGTCATTTTTCTTCTGCAGCTTTTATCTTGAATCCTGCCCACGATTTCATTTGACTGTAATATTCTTTTAAATAGTCCATGAAAGGCCTCCGTTTTTATATTAAAAGTTTGTCATTTTGATCTCTTAATTTCGCTGTCAGTTTTGCCATTTCTGCCATAGTCCATGACTTTCAAAAGCCACTCCTTCTCCTTCATTGGAACCTTCTCTTCTTTCCATTTCTGTGCATATACTATTCTAGATGCTGTTGTCACATACTTAAATAGTTTGGGCATCTTTTTTGGCACACCTGTTCCTAGTATACCTATAAGAAAGGCTTCTGGTCTTTGGGGAATAGACAACTTTTATTCTAGCTTTTGTCTTTCATCACATGGAATTTGTTATTTAGCCAATATGTAACTGTACTGATTCTCTATGTGCCCATGTTATGGTTTTCACAGAATCATAGAACTGAAGAGATGGAAGGGTCCCCGAGGGTCCTCCAGACCAACCCCCTGCAATTGCAGGAATTTTTTTTCATCTTTTAATTTTAATCTGTTACTATATAATTGTCTTGTTTTATATACTTTATAAAATAACAAATCTTTTAATGAAAGTACATACCGGTAGGCAGGGACACACAAGAGCATGCTCTGTTATAAATCTCAATCTGGATTTCAAGCCAGGATTTCTGGGAGCTGAATAATTTTTTGAGTTTAGAAGCTTCTAAATATCAAATAACTTTTACTGTCACTCCCATTGGTTTCAATGGACAGGCATTTCAGGAGAGTGCAGTTGGTTGACAGATTCAGACTAAGTTTGGGTGGCTGAATTAGTGTTGGGACACATGTACTGCATATTGCGCAAGGATTTATGACACCTATTTGCACCCTCCTTGTTAACCCCTTACAGTCTTCAGCATCTGGTTGGTCACTGTGAGAACAAGGATGCAGAACTAGATGGTCCAATGGCAGGAGCAACCAGTGGGGCTGAACAGGTGGGGCTCCCACCTTCCAGAAGTGCTGGGTTCCTGCTGCTTACTGAGAGGGGGTCTCTCACTCTTTCTCATCTGGTCCTCTTTTTAATAAACAGAAACAAATACCCAGAAGAAACCACATTGTAAAATTATTGAAGTAAGGGTATTGTTGTCCTGTTTCAGCACTTCTTTGCTTTTTAGACAGCACAAGAGCTGTACTTACACGCCACAGAAAAACATGCAGGCTTCCCCCAGATTAATGAATAAATTAAAACCGTTGCCAACCTGTGGGGCTAAATTCAGTCGTGGTGTAAGAGGCTGCGGCCCCTGTGTCATAGGACTCACTTAGGCACCTAGAGTTCAGCTCGGACCACAGTCTCTTTATTTTATAATAAATTACCACATGGATCATCAAATTTGATATTCTCTCATAAAGGTTTAATTAAGAAAAAAAGCCAAATCCCTTGACACAGAAAGCCTCTGACTAATAGTACTAATAAAATGCTCTGAAATGTTTGATAGAGCTTTCACATACTAATTGGCTTTCATTAACTTTAACACTGGCTGAACTGATCAGAGGAGCGCTGTCTGGGCTCACATACTCCAGTAACTGCTGCTGCTGCAGATTATTATTATAGTAAGTAAAGAAGGGAAAGGCAGATGTCCCATTTTTCATATTTGGGTCTGGAAGCAGGTTTTTCTCCCAACTCTGATTGGCCAGTGAGCCTTGGATATTTTGTTTTCCACACTAATGTGTGGGTTTGGCTCACTTGCTAAATCAGGTATGGGGAAATTTTGGCCCTCCAGAAGTTGCTGAACTACAACTTCCACCATTTCTGGCCATTGGAAATTGTAGTCCAGCAACATCTGGAGGGTCAAAAATTCCCCATACCTGATCTAAATAATGAATTTCCAACTTCCTAAGTCTGGGAAGGGGCGAAGGGAATACACTTATATTGGAAGCAGGTCTCACCAATCTTTTGGAATTTTGAGGAACTGTTGTGGGCACCAGTCACAAAATGATTGTTGTGAGGGACAAGACATAAAACAAAATTTCTGCCATGGAGGATTACACAAAATGGCGTTCTTTCTCTTTCTAGCCAGATGTCCCCAGAAGCTTGCAGAGCGGGGCAAGACGACAATGGCCATCCATTGTTGGTTACTTATGGCATCTGGTAGTCAGAGGCAGGCAGAGGTGGAGAAAGGGGGGGCATTGGGGGCGGTCCACCCCGGGTGCCACCCTGGAGAGGGGGTCACACTCTGCTTCACCCCCCGCGACTCCCAAGCTGCCGCCCAGCACCCTGTCCGTGCGGCGGCTGCAGTAGCTGGCAAGGTTGTCGTTCGCGCGGCAGCCCGGACGGACTGCACCTGTGTGGACATGCGTAGCCCATGCGGGATGCTGCACTTGCACAGTCCGTCTGGGCTGCCGGGCGCAAGCAGCACCCCTTCCGTGCGGCGGCTGCTTGCGCCCGGCAGCCTTGCAAGCGGTAGCTCGTAAGGTTGCTGTTCGCGCGGCAGCCCAGACAGACTGCGCTTCTCAGCGCGCATACATCGTGACGTCATGACGCATGATGCATGCGCACTGCGGAGCGACACCCCGCCCCGGGGTTGCCACCGCGTTTGCCACTCCGGGTGGCCAAGCGGCTCCGTTCGCCAGTGGTCAGAGGAACATAGAAAGCTGCGCTTATACTGAGTCAGACTATTAGTCCTTCTAACTCAGTATTCGGTACACAGATTGGCCGTGGCTCTCAAAGGTTTCAAGTAGGGGCCTCTCCTAGCCTCACAAAGAGATACTGGAGATCAAATCTGGGATCTTGGCTTGTGACCTATGGATCTTTTATATTCAGTGTACTCAGAAGTACACTGCTTCTGACCATACGCACAAACAAACAAACATGCATTTTCTTTCTCCTCTTATACATACGATACATTTATCTCCAAACTGTATATACAGAAAGGCAAGGCAAGGCAAGAAATTTGTGAACAGACCTGTGCATCTTATGATTGGGCCTGACACCAACAGGCAGAATATGCAGGCAGGTTCTAGTACCCCAGAGCCCTGCCAGGAGTGCCACCGCTGGTGTTGCTAGATGGCAGCCCAGCAGTGGCACACAGTAGGTCTGTTTTGAAAGCTGCAGTAGTGCATCTTGACAGATTTACCCAGCAGCTTTCACAATCACTTGTGCGACAAACCTCCACTTCACACTCTCCCCTTGTTACTAAGTGAATTTCTGATCAGGTGTTCTGGGTCAAATTTCAATCCACCCCACCTGTCCCTCTGAGGTCCGTCTGTTATTTCAATTCCCTTTTATTAATAATCTGGGAATCTCTTAGTAACGGGAGTTTTCCTGTCCAGCGGCCATGGCCGGTCATATCCTCTGCTCTGGGCTTCCGGGGTTAAACTCTTCTTTGCCTACAGTTGGGGTCTCTCTTTCATTAGATCCCTCACTATATCAGTTAGCTAAGCCCTCTTAGCAACTCTGTGGCAATACCAGGGTTTCCGCCCGCTAGCCCCTCCTGAGGGAACTCCAAGACACAAACTATCACCCTGCAGGTCAGTTTTGTCCTTTCCTTGAGTTCACCTCCTCCTGAGCATACATAACTCGCTGGACCAAATGAACGATGATATTTTCTTAGCTGAACAATAAGAAGTCTTAATTTTTTTCAGAACATAACAGTTTCAGTAATGGTTTATAAGCTTAATTTCATAACAGTGTAAACTCTTTCTTTCAGCATCATATACACATCCTCAACGATCCTAACCTAACCTAACCTACCCACCACTATCCTGGCCCCACACCCTCCTTCTTCCAGTCACCACTCTCCTTCACTAACGGCTGCTCCCTCCTTTTAAAGAGCGGAATGTCCCGCCTCCCAAGGGATATCTGCCACTCAAACTGGGGTGCCCATTAACTCCTAAAACACCGTGGGTTTCTGAACATCCCTTAACTTAGATCCGATTCGTTACAACTTGTCTTAATATTGGGATAGAGTCATCCAAGTGGTGCAGCAATAAAACTGCTAGCACATTTGCAAAGCTAAGCGGAGTCTGGTCTGGTTTCAAACTGGATGGGAACCTCATGTTAAGATTCCGGCATTACATTCTCATGTTCTCTGGGCTCACATTGCAGACTAGGCCTCAACTGTGTGCAGCTGGCATAAACTTAGTGGAAAGCTAAGAGGTTAAAAACAAACTGCAGTGTGAAAGGGATGTTAGAAATCAGAACAGACGGGTTACAGTTCTAATCAGTAAAACTAATGCAACAAACCTCACGTGTGAATACATCCTTAGTTTCTTTTATGGAAACCAGCTGTGTTAACCACTCTTTAGTTAGAATGATCAGATTTAGGCTCTTGCGTGATGGGCCCAATCTCCCGAGGGGAATGCTTTTGCAATCTTGGCTTGATGATTTCATTGCATTGCCCTAGCTACGTCCTGCACACATGACTTGCAACATCAGTTTCCACCAGGCAGGCTTCCAGCAGCCTCGTTGCTTTTACTGTACTACAAAGCACACCATACTAAAGCCATTGTAAAATCATACAGTCAATACTGGAGTGGGGTGCCTACCAGGCTCTTGCGGACAGCAGCTTGCCAACAGCACTGGTGTCTTAATTAGGCTGGCCCCTCTTCGGGCATATTTGTGCCAGGGCTGGGACTGGCATAATTAGCATGCTGGCTCCAGTGAGCCCAGAGCTTTATGCTGGCATATGGACTCAGAGCTGAGGTGAGCACCAGTGCCAGGCAGGCAGTTTACCTGCCAGCTAGAAAGCCACAGGGAATAGGCACCAAGAGGGGGAAACAGGTTCCAGTGGTGGAGAATCCATTAGAGCAGATTGCACAGGGTCTTCAAAAATGGGCTTGCTCTTGAGGCAATGACTGCAGCTTTGATTCAGAGATGCTCTAGGTTGTGCTAGCAAAAGTCACCTTGTTCCAGACTAGTCTTCTGACCTGGTGCCCTCTAGGTGTTTGGGGCTAAAATTTTGGCTAAGGCTGATGGGAGTTGTAGTGCAACACATCTAGAGGGCGATAGGTTGGCAATATCAAATTTAGATGGTAATGTGAATTATCCTGCTTCAAAATGTGGTAATGCAGCACTTTTGCATTTGGGCTCCCTGCTGCTTATTCTGCTAAATGGGGCCACAGACCTCTCTCTGCCCTAACATCCTGCTCTGACAACCCCACAATCCTGGGGGAAAGGGAAAATGGAGGAGGAAAGAGACACTCCAGCTCTATCTAACAGGCACCAAAGCCAATTCTCATCCTGAGGAATTTAAAATTGCTTTGATGCCCCGTTTGCATTGGAGATAGGACATTGAAAATATGCCAAACACCTGTGGAGATTCTGCACATATAATCCTCGCAAAATCCCAACGCACATTCAGAGAAACAAAAGGGTTATGTGGGAGATTGCAGTAAAATCCAACAATGCATATTCTAGCTAGTTAATAAGTTTAGGGGCTAATGACCACAGAGCTGATAGGCCTTAGAAATGTAATTTGTAGAAAGGGCTCTGTGTGATGTCATTTCCTCTCCTCTCTTGAGCAGGAAGAATCAAAGAAGCATTTCCTGTTCCTTCCCCCGCCCCGGGGGCAGCTATGTCTTCCACTTGCTCTGGCTCAGGCACATGTCTGAGACTGTTTTTACTACAAATGTATGTATTTTACATCAACATAAAAAAAACTAAGATCATGGCCACTGGTTCCATCACCTCCTGGCAAATAGAAGGGGAAGAAATGGAGGCAGTGAGAGATTTCACTTTCTTGGGTTCCATGATCAGTGCAGATGGTGACAGCAGTCACGAAATTAGAAGACGCCTGCTTCTTGGGAGAAAAGCAATGACAAACCTAGACAGCATCTTAAAAAGCAAAGACATCACCCTGCCGACAAAGGTCCGTATAGTTAAAGCTATGGTTTTCCCAGTAGTAATGTACGGAAGTGAGAGCTGGACCATAAAGAAGGCTGATCGCCGAAGAATGGATGCTTTTGAATTATGGTGCTGGAGGAGACTCTTGAGAGTCCCATGGACTGCAAGAAGATCAAACCTATCCATTCTTAAAGAAATCAGCCCTGAGTGCTCACTGGAAGGACAGATCCTGAAGTTGAGGCTCCAGAACTTTGGCCACCTCATGATAAGGGAAGACTCCCTGGAAAAGACCCTGATGTTGGGAAAGATGGAGGGCACAAGGAGAAGGGGACGACAGAGGATGAGATGGTTGCACAGTGTTCTCGAAGCTACTAACATGAGTTTGGCCAAACTGCGAGAGGCAGTGAAGGATAGGCGTGCCTGGCGTGCTCTGGTCCATGGGGTCACGAAGAGTCAGACATGACTGAACGACTGAACAACAACAATGTATTTTACCTGCATAGTTTTTCCTGCTGCTGTAGCTGAGAAGCAATGCAAGACTGTGAGCAAATCGTATTTTAAACTTACTTCCCAGTCTGTTGTCTGAATCTTTGTTAAGCAGGTTAAGAAAAGGGTCAGTCAGCTTGCTTTGTTTTCAGAATTTGGCCAGAGGTAAAAGTCATGTAGAGGCTGGTGTCAGCAACAATGTCTCTTGAGTCTTCAGAAACTGTGGACAAGCACCATTAAGACCCCAATGTAAACATCAGCATTTCCATATATACATAAGATCCCCTTGAACAAGGCAACAATTTAATTTTGAAGTTCATCCTGCCGCTGGTTTTTCTGTCCAATTCATGTCTAATCCTACTATACCACCTACTAAGATGTTTTGAAAGCATTGTGAGTGAATGGGAGGCAACGTAAAATTAAACAAGTGCTGAAGCTGAAATTTGTGTTTATAGAAAGTGAAGCTGTAACCCTGACAGAGAGGCAGCAGGAATATATCACTTTCTAACA
The DNA here is from genome assembly GCF_009819535.1 of Lacerta agilis. Classification (NCBI taxonomy): domain Eukaryota; kingdom Metazoa; phylum Chordata; class Lepidosauria; order Squamata; family Lacertidae; genus Lacerta; species Lacerta agilis. The sequence goes on from NC_046315.1 coordinate 23,936,978, forward strand.
GAGCTAAGGCAGAAACTTCAAGATTGTGAATTTGAAGCTGTAGGAAACGTCATGTTAAGAAACGAGGCTGTGCTGAGTAACACAGACAGCAAGTTAAAGGAGAGTTCCTTTAACCCCGTTCTAAGATTTGCTTAGGCTGTTAATGCTTGTGGGGATGAAGCACTGACAGAAGTCCAAACACATGCAATGGGACCTGAAATAAATGAAAATATATGCCACAGATTAACCAAAAAAGCACCTAAAGAAGGGCTTGTACTTAGACTAAGAAAGACCCCATCTAAAGCTAGTCCCCATAAAGATAGCAGCACAGCACAGAATAATCATTGCAACAGGGCATGGACACATTCGCAAGCCTAGAGCATGCCCAGCCCAAGGTGCTATGTGCCACAAGGGCTCATTTCGCCTAGATGTGCACAACAGAGAGAAAAGAAGCAACTCAAAAAGTGGAGAAGGAAGGTACACTGTTGGAGAAGTGTGGTATGCTACTATTGATGTTGTGGCGGCCCTTTAAGCTAGATAGTGGCTCTGAGGTGATGCCAGACAACTTTTGCAATGAACCTTCAAGGTGTGCGCGAAGACATTGCACTAGTGGCTTTGAAAAGCGTCAGAATTAACTAAAGGGTGTGATGATAGCACAGCTGAGCTGAACAAAGCAGATCTTAGGACGGGTGAATCTCTGTGTTGTGTTGAGTTCCCTTTGGCTCAAGAACTTGTCTCTTAAAGAGCAGTGACCACAACTTCCCTGACTATTATGGCAGTCTTCGCTTGTAGCGCACATGAGACACCGTGTGAACCTCGGCTTTCGATACTGGATATCTTTGAAATATCTTGTGACCTAAGAAGAACCCAAAAGCTATTCTACTGGTATCTTAAGATAGACTTGCTTTGGCAAAGATATTTGCCGCAGTGCTCTGTGTTTCTCTCTGTGTGTGATCAATTAGATTGTTGAATAAAGTACCTCGTGTGTGTGTTGCTTTAGTTGGAGCATTTGATTTGCGCTTTGTTCCTCGTTCTACTTTGTATTCCCTTAAACTTGGACAATCTTGGCCTGTGTGGTACTGTTATTGTTGCCTGGAGAACGTCTACTCCCCACTCTCCTTAGGACTTAAAAGGATGGGAACTGCCTCCTAATTGCCCAATTAGTCCTAATGCCACGTAGTGTTGACTATTTAGTTACCACGTATTGTGTACAGAACTAATTGTGGTGAAAGCCAAATGAATAGGAAGGAAACAAACAAGCTACTAGAAAATAATTACATGGAGTGTTTCTTTTTAGTACCTCTAGAGCAGATTTCATTATAGTCAACAGCTTCTAAAGCTGCTCGAAATAGCAGTATTTGTCATTTTCATAGAAACTTGATAATGACATTAATTTATCTTAATGGTCTGTTCTATTGTTATAAATAGTAAAATTAGCTCAAATTGTCTTGCTTTTGCTGGTTTTGGATAGCTCCAAAGGGCCCCACAACAGCAGATGAGTAGGTAATTTGGTGTGCTTGACAGACTTCCAATAATTTGTTATGTGGAACATGAGTAATGTTAGTGCCATTAATGTTCATTTTCCTCTAAATTCATTACTGCCCTTTTCCCTTTTATCTTTTTTAATGTCTGGGCCATTTTTCTATATTTCAAGTGGCTCCACCAAGCCTATTCATATTCCGCTGTAGTAGCTATTAACATTCTGAACATAGCGAACATCAGGTAGAAAAACAACTCTTTATGAAATGATGAGTTTGGTGGCTATTTATGACCCAAAGCAGGTAAAACAAGGTGGTATTAAACAATGGTCATAATTAAGTCAAATCTAATTGCAAAGAAATTTAAATGTTGTCATGTTTCTTGCAAAGATTAAGAAAACAAAATGCTTCATGAAATGTCTAGGAAAGTGCAAATGCTTTAATATATAATAATCACCGCAACAACAAGAAGGGGAGGGGGGAACCCACCAGCACAATCTGTTTCCCCGAGTATCATCTGTGTTTAAAGTTCACAAGATATTTTCATCCAAAGTGATAGCTGAATACACAGGATGTTCTACTGCATTTAATTCTTATTAGCCCTGGGAAATGGTCCTTTTGACTGAGGTTTGTTGACATGATTATCATCTAAACAAATGAGAGAGCATTTATAAGGGTAAAAATTAGTATTTGTAAATGTGTTTACTTTTCGATTGTGGTTGCCTTCAATTCCTGCCTCTTTTACTTCTCACGACGCTGTGCCTGGGTTTTGTACTGCTATTGACATGAGGCACAATATTTTGCTTTATGAAGTCTTAATAAGAGAAATACATCATGAGCAAGTTGCAGTGTACACCAGTGTAGCCTACACTGGTGTATCTGAAGAAGTGTACAAGCACACGAAAGCTTATACCCAGAACAAACTTAGTTGGTCTCTTAAGGTGCTACTGGACTATTTATTTATTTATTTATTTATTTCAACTGCGTCAGACCAGCACGGCTGCCTACCTGAGTGTACACCAAATTCAGTCATCAGTCTCAAGACAATGTGATATAATATGAGAATGCCTCTGGATATGTGGAAAGTTTATTTTTACTCCCTGAAAAATAAGAGCCTATTACACACATTTGTGATAAAGTTATCAAGGCTTCTAGGAATTGAAGTGTTATTTCTAAGCATGCTGGGATTAACTTTCACTGAGAAAAACGAAGTGTTCACATTTACAAAAGCACCTTGGACTAGCTTGAAACCTTCCTTGTCCTTTTGTGGGCCATTTTCAGTGGTAGTTTTGGGGTGGTGATATCTGGGAGAGCTAAACCATCTTGTAGCAGTGGAAACATAATTCTGTGGGTAAATGAGGGCTGCCAGGGGCTGCCCCCAGAACTGTCATTGGATTTGTTGTTCAGTCGTTCAGTCGTGTCCGACTCTTCGTGACCCCATGGACCAGAGCATGCCAGGCACACCTATCTTTCAATGCCTCCCGCAGTTTGGCCAAACTCATGCCAGTCGCTTCGAGAACACTGTCCAACCATCTCATCCTCTGTCGTCCCCTTCTCCTTGTGCCCTCCATCTTTCCCAACATCAGTGTCTTTTCCAGGGAGTCTTCTCTTCTTATGAGGTGGCCAAAGTACTGGAGTCTAAACTTCAGGATCTGCCCTTCCAGTGAGCACTCAGGGCTGATTTCTTTAAGGATGGATAAGTTTGATCTTTTTGCAGTCCATAGGACTCTCAAGAGTCTCCTCCAGCACCATAATTCATTATGTAGCACTAATCATTACCATACTTTTCTGTGTATAAGACGAGGGTTTTTTTTTTTTTTACTGTAAAATAATGTTTAAAAACTGGAGGCGCCTTTTACGGTAAATAGGAGTGTGGTTGGTTGCTGTTTTGGATTGCCTGCCGCTGTGGCAAGTTGGCTTGCAATTTCCTGCTGCTGCTGTTTATTGGATTGACACTTGTAGCAGACGCGAGCGATTTTCAGCAAGCGGTACGAGCAGTTGTAACCATTGGGTTAGTGATTTACTACAGTGTTTTTCAACCACTGTTCCGCGGCACACTAGTGTGCCGCGAGATGTTGCCTGGTGTTCCGTGGGAAAAATTGAAAAAATTCGAAAGATTTTTTTTTTTTATGTCAAATTTCCACGGCGAGCGGGTTCCGTCGGGGCGCCATTTAGCCTCTCTGGGGCATCGCCCTCCTCCGGCCAGCAGCGCGTCCGTCCGTCCAGAGGGCCGAATGGCTTCTCTCTGCCTCGCCGGCCAGCGCGCCCGCCCGCCGGGAGACTCTTTCTTCTTCATCCCCCTCCCCGCTTCGGGCTGCGCAGGGACACAGTGTGCAAAGACACACAAAAGGGAGGAGGGGGCTGCAGCTGCGGCCAGGGTCCGGCAGGACAGGCGAGGGGGAGGAGGCGGGGGCGCGAGGGGCTACCCGGTCCTACTTTCGGTGCCTCTTCATTGGCCTTTGGCTGGACCCGGGCGGCGGGAGGAGCCAGCCCTCCGTCCCCTCTCCCGCGCAAGCACCTGAGGTCAGCCTCGCCAAGCGCCCGCCTGAGAGGAGGAGGAGGAGGAGGGGGCGCGGGGGAGGAGGCTGCCGGCGGGTTCTCCCGGGGGATCACCTCGCTGCCTCTACACCGGCGTGGCTGTGGGGAGGACGGGGGCCCGGTGGGAACAGGCAGCGCTCCTTGATGCGCGCCCTCCTGAACGGGCTTCTCGCCCTGAGGATTCTGTGCAGCGCTGCCCGGCCCGACAGGGCTGCATAGAAGAGCTTCCAGCGCCAGGAGCAGCTGGGCGGAGGGGCTTCCCGCCAGCCATGGCGAAGCGCCTCGCAGCCCGTGCAATAAGGGAACAAGATCCCCCAAGAGCCAGCGGCCTGTTGCAACCTGAGCGCAGGGAGAAGGCCTGTCTCTCCCGGGGCTGCGGACACCCCCCCCCCAACATCTCGCTCGCTGCGCTGCTCCTGCCCGAAGTAGACCGTCAAATGCGGGGTGGGGTGGGGGTTGCTGAGGGACCCCAAGGAGAGCTGCCGGGGTCCCAGAGTAGAAGAAAGGCGGCAGATAAAGGGCAAAACATGCCCCTCCAAGCACTATTAACCCGTTGTTGCCTTCCTATTTGTCGTCTATTAAAATGATGGCTTGGGGCAGGGCAATATGTATTTGAAGAGCCTGCCAAACTCAGCTTTCTTTTCTACTTATCTATTTATGGCTGTCCTCCTAGCTCTGATTTTGGTGAATTGCTGCTATAACTGGAGACCTTGTTGAAGCTATGCAAGGTATGACACGCAGCACTTAGGGCTGATAAAGATCTCTCAGCATCAGTGCTGTGTGTGGCCAGCATAAAACTCATTGGCATTCTTTCGTAGCAAATATTCGACTCTTTCATTTCCTCTTGTTTAATTCCATAAGAAAACTGGGCTGCTGGATCAGACCAAAGGTCTGCCCCCCTCCTGCATCCTGTTCTCACAGTAGCCCAATGGAAATAAGCTTGAAAGCAGGGCATGTGCTCCCAACATGCTGCCTCCTATGTGAGGTAGATTTGTGTTTATTTGATTCCTATTCAAGAGAATTACTATATATATAGTCAATATAGGCACAGAGTTAAATTTTTTAACATTTTCTAATGGTGGTGTGCCTCGTGATTTTTTCCATGAAACAAGTGTGCCTTTGCCCCAAAAAGGTTGAAAAACACTGATTTACTACATTCCTCCCCCCCCCCAAACCAGAACAACCTCTGGCAATCCTCCCCCCAAAAAGCTCAAAAACTTTGGGACATTTTCTTAAATTTGAGTCCCCACAAATAGGGGGCGTTTTATACATGTGGACGTGTTATACAAGGAAAAGTATGGTAATATCTTAGAAAGGGAGCTGTGGGGAAATTGCCCAGACAAATGCTGCGTCTCCCACTTCAAAACAGGCAGCAGCAAGACAACAGCAAAAGGAGGGGCACTCCCTCCCCACCCCAATTGCAACTCTAGATTTTGTTGAGAAGTTCTCCCACCTTGGGCCTGACTCAGAGAAAGGTAGCTGCATTTTACATCCCATTAGACTGAATGGAACAGGTTTGTGGCAACTAAGTTGATTTTCATTGGGACATAAGGCCCTTTCGCATATCATACAAATGATCCATCACCAGGGAGCTGCAGCCAGTCTTATTTCATTCATTCGAGGTATATTCATAATTTCCCCTTCGTCGGTGCAGATGCTAGGGCAGTGTACAGAACACAGAAACAAGAACAACCCCTCCAAATCATAAAATAAGCAACAAGACTTACAAAATACACAAAATCATTTTAGGTATATACCTAAAAAAGAAAAGGAAAAGAAAAGAAAAAAAAGGTAGTCAAGGCCCTCAAGCATGACTAACTTCTTCAGGTTGGGAGTCTTGAATGATACATTCAATATGCATAGCTATATGTGCTGTTAACAAACGCAATTTTTCAAATGTTATGTATTCAGTTTCTGTTTCCAAGTATAAGAAAAAGTTTATTTTAAAGTGGTACCTCAGTTTACGAACGTAATCTGTTCCGGAAGTCTGTTCTTAAATAGAAACTGTTCTTAAACTGAGGCGCACTTTCCCTAATGAGGCCTCCCGCTGCCGGTGCCCTTCCACCGTTCAGATTCTGTTATTAGGCTGAGGTAAAGTTCTCAAACCGGGACACTACTTCCTGTTTTGCAGAGTTCATAAATCAAATTCTTCGTAAACAGGACTGTTCTTAAACCGAGGTACCACTGTATAAGATTAATGCCATGAGAAAAACAGTGACTTCATGTTCTTTTTCAACGAGGTAACAGATATTAGTTTTCTTCTGTAGACTCACGCATAGTAGCAAAGTATGCTGATCACATTTGGTTAATTAAATATTTTCACACATGCTTGAAGATAGAAAGTTATTAGTTTGAGGGTTTGTTTTTAAAATGGTGTCACAATATGCTAGCTTTCAGTCTTTGTTTCTTAACAGCACCTTTCTTGCTTGCATACCGGTAAGAAGGGGGGGGGAGGGAAAAAAAGCAAGTATTCATTTCTAAGATCATGCCATTTTGTGGCTTTATGTAAGGAGCACCATAATCAATATCCTAATCAAAATATACTCGCGCATGGATTGTTCTTTGTATTTTATTTTTTTTAATATGGAAGATAATGTTTTTGTAATGCAGGGTATCAGTGATAACAGTTCATAAATATTTATCCTAATAACGTAAATGCATCCACCTGCCTTCATTTATAAAATAATAGCTTTTGAGAGTAAGGCACAAACCTTATTCCATTTAACTGACTTTCCCTGCAGTCCATTAGACTCGGCTGTGTATTCTGCTAAGGAAGCTGCAGCGTGTCAGCAGTCCATAATGGTTCATGGAAGATAAATGGAATTAGGCAATTGAATAATTACAGGGGCACTCTCTATAGCGCTATAAGTAAAGGTCTGTCAGCATTTCCATTAGGAAATCCAGTCCCCCAGCTTCAGCAGCATACATCTGTAAAGTTTGACTGGGGACAAAATTCAACAAACAGAAACTCATTGTGGGGCAGGGGGGAGATATATTTCCATGTTTGCTTCAAAACCTGGTGACTAACTTCTAAAAAGTGCTCAAGTGGCCCCTAAGCACACACAGAGCCTCTATTTGCACACCATAATGAGCAGAGTTCTTTGCAATTTATATGCCAACAATCATCACATTAAAGCTGCAATCCTATGGGACCTACCTCCAAGTAAACATAAATAGGATTGGAATCCTAAACACTCTTAAGGATGTAGTACACACCACCATACCTTTTAAAAAAAACACCCCACTAGAGGAAATAAAGAAAAAGAATCCTACAAAATCTACAACCATTCTGTTTTGTTCTTTTTGAAAATCAGTACTGATGGAAGTTGTGTGGGGTTTTTGTATTATTATTTTTTTTTAAAAGAAGACTAGTATTATTATAACTTTAGGCATTGCCTTATGCTGAAAGGTATCAGGGCTACTTAAACAAATATATATTAAAACAATGCAATGATAACAACCACATATGACCATACTCAGCATCCCACCCCTGAGCACACATTTCCCGCCATAAAATCATCATAAGCAATAACCCAAATTCTTTTGGGGGGGGGGGGTGCTTTAAAGGTATGGTGGTACATACCACACCCTTAAGTGTATCTAGGATTGCAATTTGTCAATTGCAATTATTTATGTTTGCTTGTAGGTAGGTCCCATAGGTTTGCAGCTTTAATGTCCTACTTGTTTACATATAAATGCAAACAGGTCATTATGGTGTTCAAGTGGAGTCTCTCTCTCTCTCTCTCTCTCTCTCTCTCTCTCTCTCTCTCTCTGTGTGTGTGTGTGTGTGTGTTGAGGGGGTATTTGAGCACTTTAGAGAAGTTAGTCACCAGGCTTTGAAGCCAACATGGAAATATATTCGCCCTTAACTTTTTATGGCCAATACAGGTTTCATGCATCATATTCAGTCATAGCTGGCACAAACTTATGTGCATCCCCTATGGGAGAAGTGGAGACACTACGGGGGATATCTCGTGTGACCAAGAGAACGGCAATCAACTGGACTTTGTATATATGACACTATGTTAAGAAACATGCTAAAATGTAGAAATCTTAGGTGCAAGATCCTAAATGCCATTAGGTGCACTCTTATTAGGCTGTCTCGTTGAACTTCAGCGTGCATGAAGGGAGACGTTCCCAAGTATGCAAGGTAAGGAAGATTAGACTCAAGCAGGTAATGACTGTCAAACCATTAATAACATCTTAAATTCTGGACATATCTGGGATAGATTTTGTAGAATCCCAAATAAGAGTTTGTACCGTATGAATTATTATCCCATTTGTAGCACAGAATATATCTCAAATGGCTTTAAAACCATATTGTAGTGAAATATGCAGTTTATTCCATTAACTACTCACTGAGTCAATTGGAGAAGTGCTGTTATTAATTTCAATGGAAAGCTAAAATGCAGTTCATTTTCTGTAATTGCAGGCCCATGGCCTAAAGAGACCGTAAAAGCTTTTAATCCAAGGCATTTTTAGAAGGGCATGATCAGAATTACATTTAGCATCATCATAAGGTACGTAATTATGAAAGCCTCTGTAAAATACAAATGAAAAGAGCTGCGCTCGGTATGATCTAAATCTCCAGTGTTGCAAACCAGACAGGTATCTGAAGCTGAGCCCCATCTAAACACAGTTTAAAAAAGGTGGTTAAACAAACAAATATTTGCATCTCAATCCTAAAAGCATTTCTTTGGAAGTACCAGGATAATTGATCACATTTGTAAGCCTCTGCCTTCATTTGAGCAGCTCAAATAAGCAAAGGGGGTTATTATATTATTATACATTTATGGATTGCATTTCACATGAGTCACAAGGTGATTTACAAACATACAATCCAATTATCCACAGTTAGCCTATTTTATTTTCTCAGCAACCTTTCGGGATGAGCTAGGCTGTAAGATAGTGATTTACCCAGGGAGCACTGAACCCAGGTTTCTTTAGTCCAAGGGAAGCCATGTGGTGCCCTCAAGATGTTTTTGGGAGTTGGAGTCTGACAGTCTCTGGAGGGCAACACATTGTCTATTCCTGCCTTATTCCAACAAATGGTCTAGTACATCACACTGGTCTGCAGCTCTGCCCTTCTTCCTATGGTTACCCCACTATTCATTCTTTTGCCTTCTCCCTCTGAGCCATAGCTGTCAACCTTTCCCTTTTTTGGGGGGAAATTCCCTTATTATAGCATTGGGAAACATAAGGGAGGGTTGACAGCTATGCTCTGAGCCCAATCAGCACCACAGACTAGGAGGAGAGGGCAAGACGAGCGAAGGTTGTTGCTCCTTCTCCATGCTCTTGACATTACTCAGATACTTTGAATGGGCGGGTAAAACAGGCAGAACTTTGGGGTTTGGGACAGCCAGTAATTCCCGGAGTGCCTGCTCCCACTGGCCGTGAATGGGTCCGTTGGTTATGAATCTGAAGGTCGTGAGATTGTTGTTGGAGTTCCGAAGGTTTCCTTTGGAGTCACGAAGGCTCCTCTGGAGTTACGAAGGCTTGAGGTTCCAAAAAGGAAAGGACAAAAGCGGTGGCCAAAACTAAGAAGGCGGCCAAATAAAATTTAGAAATAAAAGAAATAAAGACTAAGGGACTGCAGACAATGGTGAAGTTGCGCTCTACTGCTCTGTGCGGCTTGGTTTCTCTTTCGCTTTCTCTCTCTTGGCTTGTCTTGCACACTCTACACACCGCTACAGAGAGCAGGGGCCTTTTATTAGTAAACTGAACAACGTCATAACATTATCAATAACCAATCACAACGCTGTATCTGGGTGAGTTTCCGGGCGGGAAACTTCTTACTGACCGTTACTGAGGCTGTTTTTGGCGCACTTTGCTGCTAGCGTGGAGGGATCCAGGCAGCAAACCTCTGCCGGATCTCCTTGCCTTCCGTGCATAGCACGGAAGGTTATCTGTACTGTGGCAAAATGCAAGAGTCCACAAAACGTATTCCCACATTTCTTTGGTTTGAAGAAGAAGAGTTTGGATTTGATATCCCGCTTTATCACTATCTGAAGGAGTCTCAAAGCGGCTAACAATCTCCTTTCCCTTCCTCCCCCACAACAAACACTCTGTGAGGTGAGTGAGGCTGGGAGACTTCAGAGAAGTGTGACTAGCCCAAGGCCACCCAGCAGTTGCATGTGGAGGAGCGGAGACGCGAACCTGGTTCACCAGATTACGAGTCCACTGCTCTTAACCACTACACCACACTGGCTCCCAGTGAGAGAGTTAACTAAATAATTCTAGGCATGATTAAACTAATACATGCATTGCAGCACACATGGCATGAGAAGAGGCAGAAGAAGGGCAATAAAATGTGCAAAAAAGGATGCTGGACAAAGTGGACCTTTGGTTGTATCCAAAAGGGCTCATCTAATATTTACTTATATTGAGGATGAATGCTCTGTGTCTTCCTGGCTACATTTTACAAGAATGCATTCTCTCTCTCCATTCCTTCTGGTGGAGAGAGATTGCACCCAGGCAAGTGTAGCCTCCAAGTTTTCCTTCCTTGCTTTTGCACCAAGGCATTGAAGTGCTTTATTTTTAGCTAAAATCGCCTGTGGTTGCTTAGGGAACCTGTTACTCAATGTACCTTATTTTCACAGAATCCTGTGGCTTGAACAGCTGATACATGGGTGTTCTGATGCCATTGTTTTTCCTAGTAGAAATAAATTAGAATGTAGACTGGATGTTCTCCCGGGAGAAGCAATATTGAATTTGATACTTGCACTGGGCGTGTGGCAGCTGTTGCTGCATGAGTTGGTGGTTGGAGTGGCAGAGAGGCTAAGGCCAAAGTCCTAAGCGGGGTTATTTGGGAATACATCCTACTGGAATGAATTGGGTTGCCTTCTGATGTAGTATTAAGTTACAGAGACCATCAGGTTACTATTAGTTGTTAAGGGGAAAAGATAGGTCTAATACAGCCTCCTCTGTGTAATAGGGGTTAGTGACATGTTTTTGAGGATGGATTGGGGAAAGGACCAAACCACCTGGATAGCTCAGTTGGTTAGAGCATGCTGCTGATAATGCCAAGGTTGCAAGTTCAATCCCCAGCTGCATATTCCTGCATTGCAGGGGGTTGGACTAGATGATCCTCAGACTCTCTTCCAGCTCTGTGATTCTGCACACGTCCCCAGTGCCGTGGTCCTGATCCACATCACACAGCTGATGCAGTTTTTTAAGGTCACAGGATGAGATCAGAAGATAGGATTGCTGACCCTTTGCACCATATATTGTTTGGCCCTTTGGCATGCAGGTGGCTTAAAAACAAGAGCAAGAAATCTGCGAGAACAGAGAGTGCTCTCGCCATGTGAGGTCAGGGAAGAGTACAGTGGTACCTCAGGTTACAGACGCTTCAGGTTACATACTCTGCTAACCCAGAAATAGTACCTCGGGTTAAGAACTTTGCTTCAGGATAAGAACAGAAATCGTGCTCTGGCAGTGCAGCAGCAGCGGGAGGCCCCATTAGCTAAACTGGTGCTTCAGGTTAAGAACAGTTTCAGGTTAAGAACGGACCTCCAGAACGAATGAAGTTCTTAACCCGAGGTACCACTGTACTCCTAGATCTCTGAGGATCAGTCTCCATGAGCGGAGCTCTCCAATTTTGTAGCATATCCTGCTCACAGAAGCCAGCTGCAGAAGTGTGCTGTTCAGCATTCTCATCATGATTTCCCATACATTTGAGTTTACTTCTTAACTGGTCAAGACAAAACCAGGGAGTGCACTGTAAGAACCAATTCTTTGCCTCATTGGGTTTTTCTGTGGCTAAATGGACCAATTTGTACAACAAAAGTGCTCTAGATAGAAATGGTGGATAATGATAGCAGGAAACATACAAGATTGCACAGGGTATGATGAGCACTTTAAAACAAAATAGAAAATTCTTTCCAGTAGCACCTTAGAGACCAACTGAGTTTGTTCTTGGTATGAGCTTTCGTGTGACACGAAAGCTCATACCAAGAACAAACTCAGTTGGTCTCTAAGGTGCTACTGGAAAGAATTTTCTATTTTGTTTCGACTATGGCAGACCAACACGGCTACCCACCTGTCACTTTAAAACAACTGAGACTCACCTAACCGTTTTGTGGCCTGATTCACCAGGTAACGTAACAACATAGTCTTTTCCCTGAGCAGAGACAATACAAAAGCCAAAACCAGGCACCAACAAAAAGGGAGAAGGGGGGGGGGGCCCTGCTGGCCATGGAGTAAGCAGCAGAAACTGAAAGCTCCTGGAGAAAATATTTTAAAAGACGGATTTCTCACTCAGAAGAACAATTATCATGAAGCAAAGAATACAGGTCAGTCCTTAAGAACTTTTCAAGCAGGAATGTAATCTGGAGTAGTGAAATAATAAACACTACTACTTAATTTCTGGGCTAGATGCCAGGCCTGGGCTGGACGCCAAACTTATCGGCTGGAAAAGAATCTAAAGCAAAGGACTTGTGAAGACAAAAAATGGACAATTAGAAATGATTGGACATCTTACATTTAAATAGTAGAAGAAGAAAAAGAAAGGATCAATACCCAGGACAGCAAAATATTTGGAAATCTTGGGAGTAAATAATTGAATATAATTAATTGCTCTTACTTCTGGTCTCCAGGCCTGAAGCCTGGTAGCGTGTTGGAGACTAGATTTTATTGCAGCAAAATAACTTGAAAGGGAAAAACAACAATAAATACTACAAAGATAACAGAAGCATGTAAAATCCAAGCCGAGACATTCACATTAAAGTATAAGGAAATTATTGTGACTTTAAGGCACGTTAAATAGCAACTCGGTGAAGCAGTTGAGTTGGCTAGATGCCAATACACAATTCCTGGGGGGCAAAGCAATCCAAAATAAATTGGGTGAGGGGGGGAAAGCACCCATCAGATCGAAGTGTCCATCGATTAACCAGAGCCCAATCAACAGAAGCAATTATGGCAAGTATCAAGAGAAACCGAGTGGAGATGGAAGTAAGAAAAATGGGGGAAATGGAACTCGGAGGGGGAGCAAGGAGGAGTTGGGGGCGAAATACTCCTCAAATGGAAGGTTAAAGAGGAGGAGGTGAAAAGTGCAATGATGCGTTGGGCCCAAGACCTTGATCACAATATCCATATGAATCAGTGGGAGAAATTATGGAGGGAGGATATTAGGTTTATAGCGTGTTACAATCTAAGAGAAAGTGTTATGAAAATTATCTGTCAGTGGCACCTCACCTCGGCCAAACTGGCCAAAATGTGTAAGAATAGATCTGAAAGTTGTTGGAGATGGTGGAGAGGTTCATTTATGCATATGTGGTGGGAATGTGAAAAAAAATCAAAGAGTTCTGGGACATTGTATATTATGAATTGAAAAAGATATTCAAATTCCCATTCACAAAAAGACCAGAGGCCTTCTTATTAGGGATAATGTCAACTGAAATCAGGAAAGACCACTCTTCATGTACGCAACATCTGCAGCCAGGATTCTGGTCGCAATGAATTGGAAGAGTGAAATTACACCTACGGAGTGGCAGGTAAAATGACAGAATACATCCAATTGGCAATAATGGGGAGAATTAGAGGGTACTCAATGGAAAGGGTGAATAAAGAATGGGCAGTATTTAAAGAATATTTGAAAAACTACTTTGATAGCAAAAATCTCCTGGCAGACCTTGAATGATTCTTGTAATAATAAACTAAAGAATTTTTTCTCTGAAGGAAATTAAGGAAACAAAGTACAATAACATGATACTGTGTAAAAAAATAACAAATGAGATTCAGTTTTTTGAGAAGAATCAGAAGTTTATTTTATCTTTATTCTTTATTTTCTTTTTTTCTTCTCTATTTTTCTTTTTTCCGTGTACTGTACGTGCATACATTGTAACATGATAAATTGTTGTGTAAATATGTGTAGAATGTTTAATGAAGATTTATTTAAAAAAAAGAAAAAGAAATGGAGGATCAACCAGATCAATTAAAAGAGGTGTGGGAAAAGGAGACAACAGGGCAGATAAATGTGAGAATATGAGAGAAATGCACTTTGAAAATGTTGTCTATAAGGATAAAAGAAAATTACTGCAAGTTAGTATGGAGATGGTACTTAACACTGGTAAGATAAAATCAAATAAACAAGGAATATTTGGTGTTATGTTGGAAGGGATGCCAGGAAACTGGGACTTATGTTCCCAGTTTGTAAATAAGTTTGTAATATGTTTGTAAATACGTAAAAAACTTTTTGGCAAAGGGTGTTTAAGGAGATAACAGAAATCACAGTGTTAAAGTTGACTGCAAGTCCAGAAGTAGCATTGTTATCAATTTATGATAGGCTGGAAGGTTTGCAGCCTATGAAAATTTATTGACAGCTGCACAAGTTATTATAGCTAGGAAGTGGAAGGGGAAAGGTGAATATAAAATGGAAGAATGGTATAAAGAGGTGTGGGATAGAGATATTAATGATAAATGAACATGTGCTATTAAGGTAAGACAGGGAATATGCAGGAGAAATTACTTTGAGGAGATATGGAAGGTATCTGTAGAATTTGTACTGTTAAAACGGAAAGAGGTCAAACCATCGCAAGAGGTGTTGTCATTTTGGGAGGTTGGATAGTTCTAATGGAATGGTCTTGGGGTGCGGTGCACATTTTTATTTCTATTTATTTACTAACATAAATAAATAAATAAATAAATAAATAAATAATTCTTTAAAAGGCAGAATGGGTTTCTTTAAAAAAATCTCCTATCTTTCAGTTTATATATGACACCGTTGAATCTCATCATTTGAAATCATTTGAGACGGAAGGCACAGCAGAACAAACCCAATCATACAGACGACAACACTATAACAGAAGGAAATTCATTTATGTATCAATAGGGCAAGGGAGGGAGAATCTACTCCAAACAAGTTTTCATTACCAAAGATCATGAACAATAGCAGTAGCTTCCCCGAACAGGAAGTCTAGCTGCATTGCTTGCAATTACTAGATCAAGCATTCAGAGGAAGGAACACTTTGGTTTTGTCTGTATAGGACATTGGTAGGCAACCTAAGGCCCGGGGGCTGGATCTGGCCCAATCGCCTTCTAAATCCAGCCCGCAGATGCTCCAGGAATCAGCATGTTTTTACATGGGTAGAATGTGTCCTTTTATTTAAAATGCATCTCTGGGTTATTTGTGGGGCCTGTCTGCTGTTTTTACACGAGTAGAATGTGTGCTTTTATTTAAAATGCACCTCTGGGTTATTTGTAGGGCATAGGAATTCATTCCCCCCCCCCAAAAAAAATATATATAGTCTGGCCCCCCACAAGGTCTGAGGGACAGTAGACCAACGGCCTGCTGAAAAAGTTTGCTGACCCCTGGTATAGGACAATGTTTTACTGGGGCAGCCCAGTCAGATGGGCGGAATAATAATAATAATAATATTCAGGGCAATGCCTCCGTTTCACATAGAATGTATCAGGTGGAGCAGGAATGATTCCCTACCTGTTAGGCTTTATTGTAGCCTGCAGTGAAATGTAATACACTTTTATTTGCAAAGTGTTGCATTAAACCTCAAAGGTTACTTCACCACACCCACACACTTTTGGGAAGATGATGGGATGAAACTCATTCTTGCAGTGTATCCTCTGGCACCAAGAGGGCTTCGCCCTAGTTAGTGGATATGGATTTTTTGGAATATGAGTGAAAGTCACTACACCAGCGGCTGCAAAAATAGAAGATAGGATCAAGATCGGAATTGCTGTATTTGGATTATATATGAGATTATGCGCAGGACCGAGAAATAATTATCTCTGGACAATCAGAACACGGGAAGTCACCAAATTTGTTTCATTTGGAATGTATAATTGGCTTTATAAATTGTACTGTGGTACCTCGGGTTACAGACGCTTCAGGTTACAGACTCCGCTAACCCAGAAATAGTACCTCGGGTTAAGAACTTTGTTTCAGGATGAGAACAGAAATCGCGTGGCGGCAGTGGGAAGCCCCATTAGCTAAAGTGGTACCTCAGGTTAAGAACAGTTTCAGGTTAAGAACGGACCTCCAGAATGAATTAAGTTCTTAACCTGAGGTACCACTGTATGGCTTTGCCCTGTTCTCAAACCTTGGTACTTCCATACCTGCCCATAATGGCAGTGCAACGGTGATATCTTGTCATTCTGTGTCATTGTTGTATTGGCTTTGTTTCATCCACAGCCATGATGCCCCCTCTCACTTGCGTGCTGCCAAGCCAGATATTTACTGTGGACAAAGGATCCTGAGGTGCATCATGCATTTAAGGTGTTCCCTAATCACTTACATAGAAAGCTGTGTTATACAATGGTACCTCGGGCTACAAACGTTTTGGGTTACAAAAACTTCAGGTTTCAAACTCCGCTAACCCGGAAGTAGTACCTCGGGTTGAGAACTTTGCCCCAGGATGAGAATGGAAATCACGGCCCAGCAGCAGCGGGAGGTGCCATTAGTGAAAGCGCGCCTCAGGTTAGGAACGGTTTCGGATTAAGAACGGACCTCCAGAATGAATTAAGTTCGTAACCCGAGGTATCACTGTACTGAGATCAGACTATTAGTCTGTGTAGCTCTGCAAAGGACTGGCCTCAGTTCTCCAGGGTTTTAGGCAGGGGTATTCTCAGCCTTGCCTGGAGGTTTGGGGGAGTGAGCTTGGAATGTTTCCCAAGCAAAGCCGATGCTCTACCACTGTACTACAGCTCTACAGAGGATGTAGAGTTCCATTAAACTTAAATTGGATGGATCCAAAAGAGCATGCACGCACCCCTCTGTGCACCATCGTGGCAAACTGCTTTTGAAATTGAGGGGAAATTCAGAAGCAGCTTATGATCAAGCAGGGTGGGGAAATGTTTTCTACCCAAGGGTCGCATTCCTTTCTATGCAACCTTCTGGGGGCCACATGCCAGTGGCAGGCAGGGCCAGAGGCAAAAGTGAGCCTGAGAATTGCACAGCACGAGAGTTTCCATGCACACCTGCTTGTTCTCCATCCAGGCAGGCAAACAAACAAGAGGCACCATCAGAGTTCAAGGACATATTCCAGCAGGCTAAAAACACTCAAGGACAGTGCAAAGCAGAGCCAGTAATGGGTGTGGCTGGGAAGGGTGTGTTACATGAGAGACTGACATGAGAGTCAAAGGCGACTATGGGGTTGCGGTGCTCATCTTGCTTTCAGGCCAACGGAGCCGGTGTTTGTCCACAGACAGCTTTCTGGGTCATGTGGCCAGCATGACTAAACCGCTTCAGGCGCAACAGAACACCGTGACGGAAACCAGAGCCGTTAACCTTCCCGCCGCAGCAGTACCTATTTATCTACTTGCACTGGTGTGCTTTCGAACTGCTAGGTGGGCAGGAGCTGGGACAGAGCAATGGGAGCTCACTCTGTCGCGGGGATTCGAACTGCCAACTTTCTGATTGGCAAGCCCAAGAGACTCAGTGGTTTAGACCACACCGCCACCCGTGTCCCCATGAGAGCCTGATAATGAGTCTTGAAGGGCTACATTTCCCCTTACCCTGTCATAAAGCATGGGAATTGGCTGTTCGGAGAAAGCATTCCAGAGAGTGAGTGCCAATACCTTTTGCAAGCCAAAGTAACTGTGGATCCTGCCCTATGGAGGAGGTCTACCTTTGTATGCATCTGGGCTAAATACATTCACAAATGCGTAATCTTAACAGTAATATTCTGCATGAATCTACAGTATGGAAGCGAAATAACTTCCTATTATACAGTACAGAGATGTGGGCTTTTCTTTTTTCTTTTTAAAAAATCAAAGGTCTTTAGCTTTATTATGAACAAAGGTACAATGGGGGTGTGTGGAAATGACATGCTGTAATATCCTGCATTACATAGCTTCTAAATTGGGAGAGGAGCGGGCAGGGGGGGAGAGAAAAAAAGTGTGTAGGGGGGAATCTCATGCCTCACAATGGATAGATGTAATGGGATTGAAATACATTCTCCGATCATTAATACAAGCTTCATATAATACAGAGATAATTCATGAAATCGGCTGACTGTTTTTGGACCTTGGTTGCATTTTTTAAAGCAGGCAAAACCCCTGACCCAAGCAAAAATCTAGATCCAGTCGGGAGCAAACATAGGAGTGCCTTACAAAAGGATGTCTTTTGTGTCCCAAGTCACACAGACTGACTGAAACATGCGAGAAGTTAGCAGTTTGGTTTAGAAATGTAAACGTGAGCCAACGCTAGGTAGAAATTAAGGTAGCTGCCATCAGCTCAATGACAGGCGATTCGCCAATAAAATTATTCCGCAAAAAGACGACAGATTGTTTTCCAGCAGTTCTCGTGAAGGCATTTGGGCTTTTGTCAGCAGATGACAGAGCAAGGGGTTTGGGGGATGCAGTTCCTTCTCTCAGCTTGGGGGGGGGGGAAGCAAGATAGGAAAAAAAATCTCTCCTTTGGACTTCCTGAAATTGTAGTAAGGTAGAACACTTAGCAACAGCTTCCCCCTTTGCTTTAAATTATGTCTCTGATTTTGTATACAATCCACTCAAGAGAGCTAAAGACAGCTGCAGTATAAACTGTAAAAATGGTTTTTAGAAAAAAGCGTTTCATCAAAATTCTTACATAGCAAAACATTCACTTTGGAACAGTAATTATTAGTAGACACTAACAGATCAAAGGTCACCTCCCCCCCCTTTAAAATAATTGTCAGCATTCTTAGTTATCACATCAACGTTAAGCTTCCATTGTAGGGTACAAACCTTTTCATATACTAAATAGTTTGCTAAGAAATAATCTAATTATTGCACTTCATTATTATTATTTTCTTTTTTAAAAAAATCCAGGCTTTTGTCCTACTTCATGAGAACGGATGACCTGCAAATAAAACTATGGGATGGAAATGGCTTCTTACAATAAGACACACTTTTAGAAGATTATGGAAGAATGTGGTAGGTGAATATGAAAATGTTTGTAAGTGTCTGCCCCTTTGTTTTATGTTTAATTTGTATTATGAATCGCAAAAAGATACCATTTGCTGCATCTGTTGTAAAATCTTGTTCTGCAGAAAAGGGAACTAGAGGATCGTGTGTGTGTGTGTGTGTGTGTGATAGAGAACTGGCTGATTTTGCCAGGATGCCACTTACCTACACTATTAACAACTATATATGTCCAATACAGCGGGGAGGTGGGAGGTTGCAAGATACGCTCTACCACTCACATCATGAATGGATGACCTGGTGCAGACACTGATCTCAACAGCCTCGTTTATAGTGGTTGCACCAGCACTTATCTGCAATCTAAAGC
The DNA here is from genome assembly GCF_009819535.1 of Lacerta agilis. Classification (NCBI taxonomy): domain Eukaryota; kingdom Metazoa; phylum Chordata; class Lepidosauria; order Squamata; family Lacertidae; genus Lacerta; species Lacerta agilis. The sequence goes on from NC_046315.1 coordinate 23,956,193, forward strand.
TGAATATTGGAAACCACCCAATGTAATCACAACCAGGCCTGTGTCAATTCTGAGCATCCTGCAACAGCGTTGTGCAGGAATGAGAAGGGGCATTGTGTATTAGCATCATAGGAATCTCACCTTTCATTTAAAGAAAGAAAAAAAGCAAGTTTCTAAGCCTTATGACTGAAGATATTAATTTGAATTGGTGTTGATTGAATCCTGGAAGTCTGGGGCAAACTTCTAGCGGCGTTGAGCTGGAGCTTCAGTCTGCTGCATGGCTCCCCATCTCACCATATGACTAGCAAGGCAGAATAAATTATGCAAAGCACAGACATATACTTGCAAGTTTTCATAATTTATTCAGATTACAGGATTTAGGTTTATCATAGCGGGTTCACAACCTTGTCCGTAGCACAGCGCAGACGGTGCATGTAGAATGTGTGCACAGTTACGCATTTGATGCAGAAACAACTCGGGACACGGTGCAGATCTCACTGACTGGTGGCGCACTGATGTGTTCATGACTTAAATCAAATAGCAGCCGCAGCCTTGGGGCCAGTACTAACAGGGTGACAAACTCCGGCTGTCATGCTTGACAGTGGAACATGGGCCTGCTGATCGCATGGAACTAGGGACAGGTTCATACACTACAACGGCAATGTGGAGTTTCCTGGTGCAAATGCTTTTGTGGGACAACACTCGCCTCATGGCCTGCTCCTGCCCCCCATCTTGGATTTCCATGCCAGCGCTGCATCTCATGGTGGAGGCAGGTGACATGGTGCTGTGCTAGCGGAAGGCAGTGCAATGAGTCCCGCTAGCGCAACAGGATTTCCCTCCTCCCAGAATCTACTTGGGACGGTCAGGAGAATGGCCGGGAGAGCACGCAGAGGGAGGAAAAGGGAGATCGTTCTGTCTGGCAAGCAGAAACGCTCGCACTGACAGAATGATCTGCTCTGTGCTACTTTGAATACCACCCGAAATTTCCCAATGGGGCTTTTCCAGCCTTATCGGGAGATGCAAGGCTTTGAACCTGGGTTTGTTTGCATGCAAGGCATCTGCTCTGCCACCGAGCTATGGCCCCTCCCCCTGTACAGTTGCCTGCGGCTTGTTTGCTGGAGCCATGATTAGCTGTGGCCAGCATGACACCAACCTCCCAACAGCTGAGATGCCCACTGGGATGGGGAAGGGCTGAGCCACTGTAACCAATGCGGTGCTTCCACCAGTGTGGTTGCACAGTCCCAACCTTGCCTCCACCTTGTCTAGGTAAGCAGCAGCGGCACCACGGCCAGCAGGGCAGCTCCATGCCCCCTACCCACTGTGCCAGCTGCTGCTCGCCATAATACAAGGAATTGCCCCCTTCTGATACGAGACATGGGGATTGTAAGACATAGGATTCAACTTGTACGAATGTTCTTTGGTAAAATGGTCAAGAGCACACTTTAACCACAGGAAAGGGTGCTTCTTAAAAGCTTTCTTCCCAAGTGATGGTGTCCACAACATGGGGAAGCAAAATCGGATATATTTTATAGGGGTTGGGGCCTATCGTTGAGAGTCCTGCGTGACAAGAGTTTGCTTGCGCATTTCATCCTGCCTAGTTCAAGCCCTCAGATCCAGCTTGCAAATTTGATCCTGCCAGGATCTTGCTTGTACACTTGGGCCAACATTTAGCAGCAGCAGAATCAGCGAAGCTGGCCTTGGACATGCCGGCATGCCATCGTGCTGGTTGGTTGAATATAAACACTAGGGTTGCTGGGGAAAGCTGTCCTCTGCAAGCAACCCCTCCATGCCCCTAAAGTGTGTTGTGCATGTGGATGCTTGGATGGGACAACTTGTGGAAAAACACAACAAAGCAAAGCAAAAACACAACAAACATGGCAGAAATGGTTGTTTCGAAATGGAAAGAGACACACAGCGAGGTTGAGAGTCTTCCTTTCCCATCCCTAGCTCCCCAGCAAGGTATGAATGTAGCAGTTTTTGGCCCAGCTTATTACCAGCTGCATCAGTAGTAGAAAAGGGGAGGGGGGAGAAAACACAGCTTGAAGATTTTGAACCAGCCATCTAGAAAAATTAAGCTGCTTGAATCAAAGTGGTGTTTGTTTTCTTTTCTTTTCTTTTTTCTTTGCAAGTCTATACAAGACTTCCTGGCCAGCAGATAACTGTCAATGTTACTTTGTTCCTCTGTTCCTTCAGCATAGGAACCAGTGCTGAGTGGCTCATGCCCACAGTTGAAAGTCCATTGACCGCAACAATCATATCGCCGCATCTAAAAGACAGAGATAGAGAGGGAGAGAAGCCAGTGAGGGCTAGTAACATGACACAGTCGCGGTAGCCTAACCCTGGGATCATTCACAACCCTGGGATGTACTACTGAACAGGCACACACAGGAATGTGCTGTGACAGATTAATTCTTTGGCTTAAATCTCCATACATTTGCGTAAAAGAAAACAGCAGCTCTAAAAAGTGATTGGGTGCTGTGTGCTAGTACACAGCTTCTGCAAACTATGGTTTATTAAGACAAGGTTCCTGGCTTACCTTCACTCACAAGGTTGTTATTTCCAGCTAATTTACTTGAAACCAACCCTCAAAGCCCTAACCTTGGTGGATAAACATTTTCATTTTTTAAAAAAAAACTATCAATTTTGAAAGGTGACTATGTTGTGTACAAAATAAAAAAATGGACATGCAAATAAGCTCAGTATGAACACATTATAAATTTGCATGGGAATACGTTTAGAGCACACAATTTAAACGTCCTACAGAATGTCACAAAGAATTTGCAGAATCACATACAAGCTTTAGCTATTGTCCTTCCTTGTTTCAGATACACATAAAAAGAAAGAACCAGAACAGCTTACTTGAGTCTTCCATCAAAATACGCTGGTGTTCCCAGGACAATTGTTTTTATGAAGAAAGGCTGATTTGTGTGATTTTCCTCATAGCCGCCGACAATGCTAAAGCCCCAGCTTGCTAAATTGCTCCTCCGTAGCACCACATCATGGCAACTATGCAGGCAGCTGTGAAAATAATATTATTATTAAATTTCTATACCACCTTTCATCTGAGGATCACAGGGCAGTTTACAATATAAAAATGCAAAAACACATAACATAGTAACAAACAACAATTAGTAACAACAATAGTAACAAACATAGTAACAAAGAACAATTATACCCCCCCACCACCTCCACGCACAGGCCATAGATTGTTTAATTAGCAAAAGGCCTGGGTGAAGAGGAATTGTTTTGCCTGGTGTCTAAAGATATTTAACAAAGGCGCCAAGCGGGTCTCCCTGGGGAGAGCATCCCACAAGCATGGAGCCACTGCAGAAAAGACCCGTTCACATGTTGCTGCCCTCCAGACTTCCCGTGGAGGAGGCACACAGAAGGGCTTCAACACCATCCCAGGGTCTGGGTCATTTCATATAGGAAGAGGCAGTTCTTGAGGTGTTGGGGTCCTGAGCTGCTTGAGGCTTTATAGGTCAAAACCAGCACTTTGAATTAGGCCTGGAAACGAATTGGCAGCAAGTGAAGTCAAGCCAGGATTGGCATTATATACTCAAAACTGGCCACTGAATTCTGCACCAGCGGAAGTTTCTGAACTATCTTCAGAGGCAGCCCCATGTATAATGCGTTGCAGTAATCTACCCTAGTAATCTATTCTAATCTACACATAACAGGTAGAATTCAACACCACACTGCGATGAATGTTCCATTTGTGCAATCATTGCTGCTTGCCGGATGGAACAATCTTCCCCCCTCCTATGCTGTGCTGTTCTGGGGGCTCTTCCAAATCCCTACAGCTAATTTCTGGGGGCATGGGAGGGGAGTAGAGGGGGAAAGCCCCACTGCACAAGCAACGGGTTTCCATTGATGGGGCACGTTAGGTGAATCCCTCTCATAGGGTGGTAGTCAGCTCAGTTTTATTCAGAGTACACCCACAGAAATTAATGAACCCGAGTAAGTTAGGTCCATTGATTTCAACAGGTCTGCTATGAGTATAATTTTTAAATATTTCCCATAAATTATAATATGCAAATGTTATGCTAATCAACTTTCTCTATTCTGCTCCTCATTTTGGGGATGCATTTCTCCTGTTAGGATGAGGACACTGCAGTTGGATGCTGTGTGCCTCCCTTTCCAACAGTCACAGAAGAGAGGTCTGCTTCTCCTGTGTGGTGCTACTCTGCATTTTCCAATATGGCACACTAGATGCAAAGGCAGACCAAGACATGGAAGAGACCTGCACTTGCAAATAGGTGGTACACTGATTTTTAACTAAGAAATATTAATCAGGTGGCCTAAAGGCTATTCCAGAGGCCTGGCCAAACAAAAATGCCAGAAATGCAGAAGACCACAAGTCAAAGTATGGTTGTCTGATTGCTGAGCAGTACCTGGGAAGCCCCAGCCACATAACCCAGGATGGGGACCAACTTGCATCGTATTCGTTCTCACTGATGGTGCTGGGCTGCTCATCATTGGCCTGGGGCTGTTCTTCAGCGATCTGGACCTCCAAAGCTTTGAGGGCAACGACAGAAGAGGCAGCACTGGCTTTCAGCATGGCCACTGCCTCGCTGTGGCTTAGGTTGGTCAGATCAATGCCATTAATATTCATCAGCACATCGCCTGGTGGAAAAAAAGAAAACAGATTAGTTGGTCCAGAAACCTGTGGCTTTCCTGTGCAAATGCATAGCTTGTTGTTTTCTGCTCCTCACTCACACCTGGACCCTACAGGCACATGCACCTGTGATGGTACGCAAGGTGGTTCAAACCCAGGTTGGAACAGAAGCATCTGGCATAGTGACGTCCAAGTAACGTCCATTTCTGGACTGCAAAGTCAGCAGTCTTTGGGAAAATGACATACCTCAGGGGCATGTTTGCAGGCCAGAATGTTGCACACCAGGCACCAGATGGTTTGATGGGGGAGACCTCCCTCCTTTCCTGCCTCCTACTTGCAGCCATTGCTGAAGCATCAATAGCAGCCAGGTAAGCAAAGTGGAAGGGATGCAGTGCAAGATTGAAGGGGGAAGAGATGGGGTTCAGACGCTCTTGGAGGCCTAATTGGGTTGGCTTGGAAATAAGCAGAGTTATCTGCGTTTTGGGAAGGGGAAACATCTCGGCTTGTTTCTAATCAAATCCTAATGAGGCCAGTAGGTCCTGTGCAGTGCAAGTACAACCTGCTAGGCTGCTTGTCAGCTGCCAATAGATTTTTACAACAGTGACACAAGATGTACAGCATTTATTGTTATGTTGTGGTGCTGCCAGCTCTGCGATACACAGAGGATGCATCTCTTAAGTCATGAACAACTTCTTGCTCTTTACCCGTGGCTAACAGATGCAGAAAAAGGAGTGAAAAGTATGCACATTGTCCGATACATTCAAACCCTTCAAAGTGTGCTTTCAGGGTGGGGTGGGAGAACCCCCAAAGTTCTTCTTTCTGCCCTCCCCCATACAAACAGTAATGAATGTGTGTCTCTGCTTTAGAGATATGCAGAACTCATTTAGAAAGGGGGAGGGGAATAAAAAGGGCTAGATGAGGAAAGAGCTTCCCCAAAAATCATTTATACACCTCAAGCATTAAAACTGATGCTCAGAAAGGATGATGGGGCTAGCCTAAAATCCCATTCATCCCTGGAAGGAAGGAATATTATTCAGATACTGGAACACATATACAGTGGTGCCCCGCAAGACGAATGCCTCGCTAGACGAAAAACTCGCTAGACGAAGGCATTCGTCTTGCGGAAGGCTGCCCCGCTAGATGAAAAAGTCTATGGGGCTGCCTCGCAAGACGAAAAATTTTCGTCCTTTTTTCCGTTTAGCGAAAGCACGGCTGTCATTGCCGCTTCGCTAAACGAAAAACCTGCTAGACGAAAATTTTCGCAGGACGAATTATTTTCGTCTAGCGGGGCACCACTGTATAATCTGGTATCTAGCTTGGACTCTTCTATTGTAACTTGCCTATGCAACGGACATAATTTGTAATGATTACAGGAACAGCTGTTACCCCATAAGATCTTTGCACAGAAATGGTGAACTTCCCAATGAAACTAATGGGAGGTTTGCAAGAGAAATGGCAACCCCATTCATTTCAATGGGGTTTATGGAAGAGCGAGAGCTTTGCAATTTGGCTAATTGGGAACTGCAGCACGCTGCTTGAGGAGCCCATTCTAGTCCCACCTCTTTTGATCCTGCCATCTCTTGCCAAGCAGCCTTGAGGTTGCACGCTCGTGACGAATATTGGCAACTCCCCACTCTTGCTTCCTCTGCCTCCTGCTACTGTCATGCCAAGGGACTCGTGGGGCTCTTTCTTCACTGTGATATGCTTCTCTTGGCAAGTAACACATTGGGAAAGGTCCTGCAAAAAGGCAAATACTGTCTGTTAAAGTCAGGTTGAATCTGAAATCCATATTTAGCCTCTTATAAAGATGTGATATCTCTCCCACCCACCCTGCTCCAGCAAAAAAACAAGAGCTGAGATCTGGAGCACCTCCATAAACTTCCCGGGAAATGCAAAATGTTGCTGTACCCTGTCGTCTGCCTCTTGATACCATGCTGGGTTGCACAATAGCCAAGCACCACTCCACCCTTTGGAGGGGGCTGTTTAGGACAGTGGTCTTTTGGAAGTGTGCAAGTGTCCAGCAACAAAGGCTCACAACTTGCACCAGCTGTTGAAATTATACACTCAGGTGTTGCTCGTTGTACTCTGATTGGCAACATGAGAACATAAGAAGAACATAGGGATGCAAGAGCCAACTGCTGGATCGGGCCAGAGGTCCAGCATCTATTCCAGCATCCTGTCCATACAGTGGCCAACAGGATGCCTGCAAGTGTCAGGGACTGGGCAGAGGAGGAATAGTGGAGACTGCCTCCCCAGCCTAACCCTTCCAGAGAAGAGGAAGACAGTTCAGAATTACAACAGGGGTTTGAGGGAGGTCACAGCTCAGAGGAAGATGAGGGGGAAAGTTGGGAAATAATGGGACAGTAGGTGGAGCCAGAGCCAGAGCAGCAACTGGCTGACACGTTATCACTAGAAAGCATTCTAGACCCTCCATCTCCCAGAACCCGGTGAGCCATGAAAGTAGGAGAGCAAAGGGCTAGGAGACAGATGGCTCTAAGCGGCAGCCATAAGGGTGTGTGTGTGCTGTTGACGAATGAGGAAGTGGAAGAAAAGGGGGGCAGAGATTTACTTGGGATGCCGTTATTCTAAGAGGCTGCATTCTCAAGCCTCTCTCGGTAAATATTGAATAAAACGCAGGTGGTAAGGACTTTTCCTTGTCTTACCCGTTCCTAGCAACCTGCCATGAGGGTTGGTTCCTCTGCTGTCTGACAGCAAGTGGGATATGAGCACAACAGCACTCACCCCAGCAACTGGAATTCCAAGCCAGTATATAAATTTAATAAATAAAACAAAATAAAAGACTGCCTCTGACACTGATATTGATAGGTGTCATTCAACCACTTATAGGAAGAGCCACACTACCCACTGGAGCAGACATTACTATAGTTATTTATTAAATTTGTATACCGCCCTATACCCGTAGATCTCAAGGCATTTCAGTTTTTTCCACCCTCCCTCCAGCAATTCATGACCCACCCACCCCCCATGAAACTGCTGGGCACTACTTTCAGTGGTCAGCAAGGCCCACCACCCTCCAGCTTACCCTGTGTGGGCTGGGCCTGTTACTGTGATACAGCGAATGAGATTGGTGTTGGCTGATGGGGTGAATCCCTCCATCTCTGAGAATGCTCACGATCTGTGACTTGGCAGGCCTGGAAATGGCTAGGCTCACCCTCTCGCCACTGGCCTGTGGGGAACAAAAATTAATGAACAGGAAGGGCAGCTGGGAATAAATCAGCATTATTGCCAGCACCACAGCCAGACAGCCCTAAAATAAAACGGGCGATGCATGATGCAGGGCAATAGCGGGGGAGATTTCTGCTTTTTCTTACAAGCCAACTATCCACCAACTGCAGCCTGATGCAAAAGGTATAGAATGGAAGAATTCTGAGCCCAGGAATCTCTTCTGAGTACCAGAACTGAACTAGGCCCTGTGCACACAACCCTTTTGGAGGGCCCTGTTTGTTCACCTAAATAAATGTGATTATGTCCAAAAATATGATGGAGCTAAATGCATAAAAGTCAGCTAATTAATAACTTTTTTAAAAAAATCAAACTAGGAACTTCTGGTGGGCTGTTTTGTTTCCTTTTTTAATAGAGGCAAATACCTTGCCAACTGGCTGGCTGAGGTGGCAAATATGCAGGTAACATTCTACCCAATCAAAGTACGATGATGCAGCCTAAGAGGTTTGAACTCAGTTCATGCCTATAAACCTGCCACTGCACTCAACAGCCATTCTGCACAGAAACCCACTCCTGAACAATTTTCAGTATTTTGGAACGGTTATTTATTACAGTTGCAGGTTTGTGATGTTATGCTCCAGGATGCCATAGCAGTTTCCCTAAAAGCAGGAAAACAATGCTGTTTCTCTAGTACACCACAAGATGTCCTGTTAAAGGTTGCTTTCCGGTGGAAACTGAGATGGTGCGTGTGTGTGACACAATGATCGAGGAGATGAGCTGGGACGGATTAATATGGGTTGCCTAGTAGTTTGCTTCAAGTAATACCTTTTTTTTTAAAAAAGGTTGACACCTCCTTTGAAACAAGTATTTTAAAATTCCCCTTTTAACTACAGTGACTTCCTCCCCTCTTCTCCTTCCTGATCCCAGTCTCTTCCCATGTACTCATTCACAAAGCAAGAGGGTGTCTCAAATGCCAATGCAGTTCATTTTGCATTTTAGTTGGGGTTTCCCATTTACATTCCAGTTGAAGCTCTGTGGATGCAGAATATCATCAAAAGGCTCCAGCCTAGCTGGGGATTGTATGACTCTCTGAGCTGTAAATGTTGATCACTGTTGATCAAAAGAACTGGACAGGGTACATCATTCTACGTTGGTTTTAAAAGAGACCTAAAAACCTGCTTTGCACCAAGTCAGATCATTGGTTCAGCCAGACTGGCAGTATCTAATCTCACGGCCAGCAGCTCTCCAGCATCCCTGGCAGAAGTCTTGCTACTTGAGAACGTTTCCTGTTATTAAGATACATGACGCCCAGTCAAAGCACTGGTTCACACAGCATTAAAAGCTGATTTCTATACACAGCCTAAGAGTGTGTGAGCAAACCCATGCTTTCCTCCCTTTAGTGAAACAAAAACAACTCCTTGTGTTAGGGAAACCAACCATATCGTTTTAATATGGAAAAGAGCCTTCACTGCACAAATAAGAGTCCAAGGAGACTCCATGCTAACAAGTTGGTTTAAGCACAGTCATGTCCAATTTTCAGCAGGCTGCGATCTGCTATTGAATATCAAAAACTGGCAGTGATCTACCACACTCTCCCATTGCCATTCTTCAACTTAAACATATTATATTTGGCTGGGGGTACCCAGCCAGATGGGCGGGGTATCTATATATATAAAATGCAAGTGTCTCTGCGTCCAGTCCGTGTGTCTCTGGGTTTGCGCTACTGCGCATGTGCCCCAGGGACACAAGGATTGGACGGAGAGACATCGGCCCGGGAGCAGCGTTGGCAGTTGAAGCGGGGCCGTTGAAATGGAACATCGGCTCTCCAGAAGATTGGGGAGGCCGAGGAGGAAGGCCACGCTGCTGCTGCCGCCGCTGCACCTTCCCGCGCTCGGCTCCACCACCAGCCGGGCTTCCCGCCGCCCACTTGGCCTCCAGGGGACTGCTTTAGCGGGAAGTCGGGGGGGGGGGTGGAGAGGCAAGAAGCGGTTTCTCCGCTATCGCGGAGAAGCCGCTGCTTGCCCGCCCCGCCCCCGCCCCCCTGCCAAAGCCTGCTTTAGCAGGAGGTGGGGGGGTGGAGAGGCAAGAAGCGGTTTCTCCGCTTTTGCAGAGAAGCTGCTGCTTGCCTGCCCCGCCCCCCGCCCCCCTGCCAAAGCCTGCTTTAGCGGGAGGTCGGGGGGGTGGACATATGTTCTAGCGCCCGTTATTTTAACGGGCTGAAACCACTAGTAAATAATAAATTATTATGCTGATAAAAATAATAACAAATTATTGCCCCCACAGCTGCCCCCTCCTAGGGCCCTTGGCACATGCGGGAAGCCAACACACCCCAAAATGTCCAATTCCCACTTTACCAGATGAAGAGCTGGTGGGGAAAGTTCAGCATCCACGCAGAACTAGGAGAGAGAGGACATTTTCTTTCTACGGGAACCGGCAGGAGGGGAGAGACGGAGGAGGGACATCATTGTCTCTCTCTCGCCCTTCCCACAGCTCCCTTTGCAGCACTGCAGCCCATGTAGAGCCCATGCACCTCATCTTCACCTCCCTGCCCCGGGGCTGTGGATTGTAGGGGGCGGAGGCAGATGCATTGCGCCTTTCCAGGGCTGGCCAGCTGGCTGGGTGTCGGGCAAAGCCAGCAGCTGGAGCAGGGTGTGTGAGGTGGTTGCGAGGTGGAGGTAGCACTAGCACCAGCCAGAGCACTTGCTGTGACAGTGGTGAGCAAGCCTGGCTAAGCGGAACCTCAAGTGTCCATGCCACCTGAGGAGTTGCTCCGACCGCAGCCAAGCACACATTGAGGGCGCCTGGTGGTCATGGGAGAGGGAGGCGGGTGGAGACGAGGCCTTGGTCGTGATCGACCAGAATCCATCGACGCGTTGGACATGTCTGGTTTAGCGGTATGAGAATCAGGGATCCAGGGATGGAAAACCTGAGGACTTCCAGATGTTGTTGGACTCCAACTCCCATCAGTCCCAGCCAACATGGCCAATGGTCAGGAATGATGAGAGTTGGAGTCCAACATGCCACAGGTTCCTCATTCTGGCTTATAGTCTTATCTCGCTAGGTTTCACTTAAAATTTGCAACATCAGCATTGTTGGTAATTAGCAGACCGTTGTGACTGCTTTCTCGCCCTACAAGATTCAGCTGAAATTTACCTGGATAATCTGAGCAGCCAGTTCTGGGGTGCCATGCTTCAGGTCGTGCCCATTGATAGCCAACACTTTGTCGTTGCTACAGAGCCGGCCGTCCTGAGCAGCCAATCCGCCTTCCAAAAGGTCAAGGATGAAAACCCCAGGCTCGTCTGTTCTGCGCACCAGCTTGATGCCGAGTTGTTCGTTGGAGTCGCGCTTGTGCAGGGTCACATGGAAACTATCCTCTCGCTGCGGAGGGCTGTCACTGTGGTTGTGAGTTCGGCTCCCAAAGCGTCTCTCTCGGAGCACGGTCAGGTGCAGCGCCGTGCAAGGCTGGGAAAGGATGGCCCTGGCATGGTTGTGGGACACGTTGCTGATATCAAAGTTATTGACCTGCAAGAAAAGAATTAGAGCCATGCCAGTGGGACATGCAACAAAATGTTGGAGTGTGGAGTGCACTGTTCAGGGTACCAGCCAACTATTCCTACTTGCCAAGATCTATTTTGAAAATGTCTCCTCCCCAAAACACACACACACACACACAAGTTTTTACTTGAAAGGGCATGGATGCTCCCAAGTTACAATTTTCACATGTCCTGATTTCAGCCTAACCCCTTTCTTGCAGTTTTTAAGATCAATGAGGGTGTGTGTGGAATTTATAGAAATGATCAATAGTAATACACAGGGCTTTTTTTAGTCGAAACTCAGTTCTGGTACATCTCAGGTGGGTGCCATTGCCATTGCCATTATAAGAGAATAAGGGAGGCGTCCGTGGTGTATTCTGGCACCTCTTTTTCTAGAAAACTAGTGCTGGTAATACAGTGGTACCCCGCAAGACGAATGCCTCGCACAACGAAAAACTCGCAAAACGAAAGGGTTTTGCGAGTTTTTAGTTGACTCGCGAGACGAATTCGTCTATGGCTGTTTTTCGCAAGACGAATTCGTCTGGCGAGGTACCACTGTGAGCCGCCGGAGCCGCGTTTTAAGGCTGCAGCGAGCGCTGCAGCTTTAAAACGCGGCATCGCGCCATAGCTAAAAAGGCTTACCTTTTGGCTCCGGTGTGTGTGTGGGGGTGTTTTCCGCGTCGCGTCCGCCATTTTGGATCGACTCAGACATGCGCAGTCGATCCAAAATGGCGGGCGCGACGCGGAAAACACCCCCCCACACAACAGAGCCAAAAGGTAAGCCCTCCCGACCGGCACGGCGCCGCGTTTTAAGGCTCCAGCGAGCGCTGCAGCTTTAAAACGCGGCGTCGCGCCGCAGCTAAAAAGGCTTACCTTTTGGCTCCGGTGGTGGTGGGGTGTTTTCTGCATCGCGCCCGCCATTTTGGATCGACTCAGACATGCGCAGTCGATCCAAAATGGCGGGCGCGACGCGGAAAACACCCCCCCACACACCGGAGCCAAAAGGGAAGCCCTCCCGACCGGCACGGCGCCGCGTTTTAAGGCTCCAGCGAGCGCTGCAGCTTTAAAACGCGGCGTCGCGCCGCAGCTAAAAAGGCTTACCTTTTGGCTCCGGTGGTGGGGGGGTGTTTTCTGCATCGCGCCCGCCATTTTGGATCGACTCAGACATGTGCAGTCGATCCAAAATGGCGGGCGCGACGCGGAAAACACCCCCCCACACACCGGAGCCAAAAGGTAAGCCCTCCCGACCGGCACGGCGCCGCGTTTTAAGGCTCCAGCGAGCGCTGCAGCTTTAAAACGCGGCGTCGCGCCGCAGCTAAAAAGGCTTACCTTTTGGCTCCGGTGGTGGGGGGGTGTTTTCTGCATCGCGCCCGCCATTTTGGATCGACTCAGACATGCGCAGTCGATCCAAAATGGTGGGCTCGACGCGGAAAACACCCCCCCACACACCGGAGCCAAAAGGTAAGCCCTCCCGACCGGCACGGCACTGCGTTTTAAGGCTCCAGCGACCGCTGCGGCTTTAAAACGCGGCGTCGCGCCGCAGCTAAAAAGGCTTACCTTTTGGCTCCGGTGTGTGGGGGGTGTTTTCCGTGTCGCGCCCGCCATTTTGGATCGACTGCGCATGTCTGAGTCGATCCAAAATGGCGGACGCGACGCAGAAAACACCCCCACCACCACCGGAGCCAAAAGGTAAGCCTTTTTAGCTGCGGCGCGACGCCGCGTTTTAAAGCTGCAGCGCTCGCCGGAGCCTTAAAACGCGGCGCCGTGCCGGTCGGGAGGGGCGCGGCTTACCTTTTGGCTCCGGTGGGGGGGTGTTTTCCGCGTCGCGTCCGCCATTTTGGATCGACTGCGCATGTCTGAGTCGATCCAAAATGGCGGACGCGACTCGGAAACCCCCCCCCACCGGAGCCAAAAGGTAAGCCTTTTTAGCTACGGCGCATTTTAAAGCTGCAGCGGGTGAACAGTTCGCTCGCTGCAGCCTTAAAATGCGGCGCCGCGCGGCTCCGGTGCCGGCCGGCGCCCCTTCCGACCGGCGCTCTCTGATTTTTTTCCCATAGGAACGCATTAATTAAATTTTAATGCGTTCCTATGGGAAACGGTGCCTCGCAAGACGAAATTTCCGCAAGACGAAAAGTCTTGCGGAACGAATTAATTTCGTCTTGCGAGGTACCACTGTACATACTGCTGTGCTAGTTAAATTACGTTAATGTCTTATAAAAAATAACCTCTTGGGGCATGGAAAGCTAAAGGAAATATAAGCACATTGTTTTACAAAAAGACAACAAGGCATCCAGTCTGACTGCCACATTTAGAAAGATGCACCAGAATGGAAAAGAGTTATAGGATGAGAAACCCCCAAAGCCACATAAATCACCAGTATCAATGCTGAAAGGGCAAACTCACGTTGCCTGAATAATGTTTTCCAACCAGAGACTGCCATGCTAACATTTGTCCAGAAGAGAGAATTCCAATTGACTGCCAGGAAATGATAACTCTCTCTCTCTCTCTCTCTCTCTCTCTCTCCCGCCCACTATTTGATATAGCACAGCACAGTCCGGACACACGCAAGTTGAGAAGAATATATAATTAGATACGTACTTGCAGTATTTGATCTCCAGCAAGGAGTCTTCCATCTCTGGCTATGATCCCATCTCGATAAACCTCTTGAATAACAATGTTGATCAAAGGTGTTTCATTGCCACCCACTATGCTAATTCCCAGCTCGATATAAGGATTGGACCGATGGATTTCTATGGTGGTGATCTCACCTTCCGGCAAACTTGATGGCTGATGGGTTGCTGCCCGATTGGAAAAGAAAACAATATGGACGCCCAAATACATTTTTATTCTCTTAAAACAAAGGAAACTCCTGGGCAACAAACAACAGGATACCTGATTTATCGTAATGCAGATCGGCTGAAACCAAACTTACACAACTTACACCTGGCAGGCTAAACCCTGCCAACTAGATTTATGTACAGGATTGTGACCTGCCACATTCTCATCAGCCCTCCTACTTTTGAAATCGCAGGCGGACAAAAAAACCAGGAACTTTATGGCACTACGATGGGCCTATAGCCATGGGTGTGATCAGCACAGCACAGCACAGGAGTGGAGTGGAGAGCTTCAAGCCGGGGGCAAATGTGGCCCTCAGGATTTTAGTAAGATGAGTGAAATTGCCCTGGAGGCTGGCTGTACAGCCGCAGTAACTGGTGCCATCCTAAGTGCGGAAGGATTAATTCAGAAAGTCCAATTAAAAGTAAGGCCCTGAGGCACAAATACAGGAAGCCAACTGTAACGAACATGGGATGCTCATGAGTGGCTGACCAGATTGCACGCCACTCTAGGAAGGGGAAGTGGAAGAACTCCTTTCCTCTCTGATAAGACTTCGCTTCCTCTCTAAAACCCCAGACTGAAACATTACCATAGGGTAACTGCAGGTGAATGCTGGTATTATTCAGTTTCCTTTTATTTATTTTTTTGGTAGAAAAACATCCGATAGCTGAGAGTTGATAATGGGGAATCTAATTTTAACAGGATGTTTGACGATATCTTCAGAAAACACAGCGCTTCAGTATGGCTACAGAGGAAGCACATTAGGAGGGGAGGAATTACAAACTATCCCTCCCATAACTGCATTAAAAGAGAGATTTCATATTTTCACACTAGGGTTTTATTATTCAGAAGCAGCAACCACCAATACCCTTCAATGGACGATGGAGAACCCCTTTAGTTGTATTTTTAATGTATTTTTAACTCTGTGGCACTAATTGTTTTTCTCTTACACTGCTTTCTGGTTGGTTTCATATTGATTTTATGCTGGTTTTGTGCTGGTTTCTAATCGCTTTACGTTGACTGTATAGATATTGTTTTAATACAGATAGGTATTGTTTTTAATATGTATATCTATACATTATTTTATTGATTCATAACTTTTCTAAACCACATAGAGGAATCTGGGGGTGGGCAGTGGAAAAATGCCATGAACAAGTACATAAAAAATAAAAACCAAATGAAAAGCTTCCTAATGTCAGCTGCATTGCTAGCTCAAATGGCTTTAAACTAGGGGTGGGAAACCTGTGGCCCTCCATATGTTGCTGTACTACAACTCCTATCGTCCTGACCATTGTGCCACACTGGCTGTAGATGATAGGAATTAGAGAAGTCATGGGAGCCAAGTCAATGAATGGCTATTAGCCGTGATAATGAAGTAATTTACCCATGTTCAGAGGCACTATTCTTCTGAATACCACCATATGCTGGGGTAGACAGTGAGCGAAGTCTAACGCTCTGCTTCTACAACTCCCGGAGGCAGCTGGTAGCTCATGAAGGAAACAGATTGTTGGATCAGCCTTTCCCACTCTCAACCCCACCAGGCGGTTTGAACAACCTTCCCTGGCCACTCCCCATGCTGGCTGGGATGGATGTGAGCCAGAGTAGAGCAACATCTGGAAGGCACCAGGCTAGGAAAGGCTGGATGAGATGGACCTCGATGGAAGCGGTAAAAGAAGTTCCTAGATCCAGTTGGGCTAAAGCTGAACTGACAGTGACTTGGGCAGGAGGAATGGATGCAATTTAGTGAAATAAACTGCAGGGTGAAAGCCCAAGGTGAGGTGCTCAATCTAGGAAACAAAATGCAATGTAAGCACTATGGTTACCCTTGGGTTATGTAACCAAGCCTGGGTGAATCAGATGGCTACGTACCAACTTGTGTTGGTGCCAGAGGGCATTTTTCCAAGTTGCCACTGTGGTCACCATGATAGATAGAGGGCAAATCTCATGGATACTTCAAAGGAAAGTGCAGGGAGGCTGAATGGAGAGCCATGGTTTTGCATGGGCGTCAATCTGCATCCCTGGATAATGTTTTATCTTCTCTAATAACATCCTCTAATAATGTCCT
The DNA here is from genome assembly GCF_009819535.1 of Lacerta agilis. Taxonomy (NCBI): domain Eukaryota; kingdom Metazoa; phylum Chordata; class Lepidosauria; order Squamata; family Lacertidae; genus Lacerta; species Lacerta agilis. Next base: position 23,972,406 of record NC_046315.1, read on the forward strand.
ACACTTCTGCATCTGTCTGTCTGTCTTGGCTGGGCAGGCCTGCTCTAGAAAATGCTTACTGGAATACTCAGTGCACTGACAGCAAAGGCCATACAGTGCGCTGAGCTATGCACCGCTTTGCGGAGCATTTCCATAATCCCAGATCAATTTTAGAAGGCTCCATTGAGGGTGTGTTGGGGGGGGGGAACCCAAATGGTATATTCTGCTTCAGTGGCAGCTATGGTGGTACACTTCTGAATGCCAGTTGCTGGAAACTGCAGGAGGGTCCTGCTTGCAGGCTTCCCCACGGTATCTGGTTGGCTACTCTGAGAACAGGATGCTGAGCCAGATGAGCCTTTGGTCTGCTCTTATGATACCCCAAATCACCTCACTGTCTGAGGTGCCCACTTCACCCTGCTTCCAAAATAGCACTACAGTTATTCACATGTGCGTAAACAGTACACTAGGTTGAATTTCAAACATCATGTCACTCTTAGTCTTAGGAGATGTTGGTTCAAAACCCAGCATATTTCAGAAGGACCCTTGGCTTGGCAATCAATGTCTCTGTCTCTCTTAATTTTCTTTCCTGAATGGTATCTGAACCCTTCTAAGGCAAAATTCTGAGCTCAGTGAGCTGATTCTGATTAGATTTATCAATTAATTTTTTTTCTTGATTACTTAAAAAGATGACCCGATTAACCAGATAATTTTTTTTAATAAAGCCCAGTTAATTGAAGTATTTCTCAAACCATGGTTTGTAGCCCTAACTACTTCAGAGTGAGAATGAAAGAGAAAAGGTTTAAAAAATAACAAGCAACTGGAAAAAGTTGACCATGAAAATGATTGCATGCAAGAATAAATCTGGCTTGGGGGCTTCCTACTTTTCAAGGTTTAATACAGGCAGAACAAACAGGATGTCAAAAGAGAAACAGAACATACTGTCAGCTCCTGTGTTCTCCTCAAAGGCAGGGTTGTCAAGGCCAGACTCATCTGTCCACACAGGGACAGTTGCTGATGTAATGTTCTGCTCTGCTGGTGCTGTTCCTGTCCCAGAATGCTCTGCATCAGGAGACTGAGAACCTGGGTGATCTGTCATGCTGTTCTCATTCTCGCTCTCCGTGTCTGCCTGCAATTTGCTATTTTTTCTTCTCTCCAAGGCAGCTCTTCGGTGGGAAGCCCCAGGACACCTAAGGACAAAACACAATGTCTTCACACAGATATAAGGAGTCTCACGAAATGTCTGGACGAAAAAAGCAAAGCTTTTGGTTGAATAATCTGGAGCCTTGCTTGTGACCCAACTGAGTAGCAATCCATGTCACACACATTCTTCAGACAGACATATCTGCTAAATAGTTACAGCAGTCTCTGCTGACCTGTGCTCACCAAATATTTTGGACTACAAATCCCATCAGCACCTGCCAGCAGAGCTGATGGAAGTTGTAGTACAAAACATATGGAGGGCACCAAGTTGGCAGGGGCTGAGTTGTAGTGTTATTCTGGAGAAGGGCAGTTATTAGCTAGTATTTTGATGAAGAACCTTTTCCATCTCATGACTTCAGATATAGGTGTTGTCCAAAGTTTGAGATTCCCTACCTGAATGTTAAATCTTCCTTATATTTTTTAGATGAAAGGTATGGAACGAGAAACATGAAAGCCCTTCTTTGTCAGACAAGGAATGATAAAAAAGGAGAGCAACTTGTTTGGCTGGGACTGAGTGACTCCTGCTGGGTGACCATTGACTTGAACCTCCTACCGATTGACACGTGTGCTTTTGAAACCCTAACTCTTCCACTCTTCCTCATTGGTGCATCCCAAACTGAACTATCCTTGAAATCCAGTCTAGGGTTAGCTTAAACTTTTCGAGGAATGATGTGGGCCCATAATACTTGGGCACAAGGAGCATGGAGCTGGGGAATGAGCTGAGTGTGATGTCTGCTCCATCCTCTTTGTATTACATGTATGCACCAAACTCTGACTCCAAAGATCAAATATACGTTGGAGCAGTCTTCTCTCAAATCAACTTATGGTGGGTGCTCAGCAAGTTCCACAACCTCTTTTTCTACCGGGGGGGGGGGGAGCCATGACAAGTAATATGCACAAGTCAAAATGGGTGGCCATGTGGACAGTATCTAACAGTGAAAAATAACAGAAATTTGATGTTTGGTTGTTTTTGTATTCCCCACCCCCAAATATCTTGCATTCCTCTTCCACTGATCTGTTCGGTCCTCTTTTGTTTCTGCCACTTGTGTTCCTCTGCTGCCATTGGTTGACCTGTTATGACGTCACAGGCTGCAAAATCCCAAGCGAGAACTGGAATGCCTTAGAACAGGTATTCTGAAGTCAATAAACAACTTTTGCTTAAAGCAACTGCATCGTCATTAAAACATGCACAAATGACAACAAGGCAGAGATTGTGATGTGTCCACCACAAATAAGAATTTGAAGGGATTCCAGTACTGTACTAAACAAATTGTGCAAGGGTGGAATCTTTCTCTCTCTCTCTCTCTCTCTCTCTCTCACGCACACACACACACACACACACACGAATGATATAGCTTGGTATGGGAAATAAGGGTGTGGGTCCCAACTAAATGGAACTTAGTTAATATTGAAATCACTTGGTCTTAAGCCATGAATAACTGATTTCCAAGTGTGACCTAAATTCAACTTAGCTTGAATCCAACCCACTGGACCTTAAATTCTGCAAACAGCACTGATTATGCCACGGCACCTTTGGCCCTCCAGATGTTACTGAACTAACTGGGGCTGATGGGAGTTTTAGCTCAGCAACATCTGGAGAGCCAAAAGTCTCTCCTGGACTCCTGGACTACACAAATCCCAGAGATCTCCCAAGTGTCCAGCATAGCCCCAGCCCAGGGTGTGTGTGGTCTGATGTGACCAGATGCACCCGGACAGCGCCATGTCTCTCCACCCCACTCCCTGCAAATGATTGAGCAAAGTTGCCACCCTTGTTGAACGCTGCACACTATATTCTGAGTTGCTATGCCTGTCTTCGACATCTGTATGGTTTTGCTGAACACTTGGCAAGAATCAAATTAAAGCTCAGCTGAGTCCTACAAAACCATCTTGGTCCTCTGTTCAGTAATTGACTTTTTGGCAAAGTGCATTCCAAAGGACTATTAAACATTTAAGAAGGTTTTGAAATGTCACATGCTAGGGAATTAAAAGTCCACCCAAGACTTGCACTGGCTCATTTCAGAGGAACTCAAAGTGCTCTGAGGGGGCCTGTGGCTCTCAAGAGAACTTGCTGAACCTGAAAATCTGATAAATCAATGGGATGCTAATGAGGCAATAGGGTAATATTGGGGGCGGGGTTAGTGACCAGGAAATAATTACATTTGTGCCCCATTCTTCTAATCTCCTTGTTGAGCTAGCTTGGAGATTCGCCACACACTCCAGAGCTGCCTCAGGGTTACATTGACATTTCATTCATCTTTTATGCTTAAATGAAGCAGATTATTTTGTCAATAGAAACTACCGGGTTTGAGCCAGAATGACTGCAAGGCCAAGGCCAGTCGAGTCTGTTCTAGTTCCCGGTGGTTCAGAATAATAGCGAGTGCTGGCCTTGGACCTGGAAGGTAAGACTGCAAGCCTGAACACATACAGATTCACTGGGGTTTCCCATCTGCAAACAGGAATGACAGGTTGCAGCTACACTTCTTGAAGCCCCCTCTCAATTCAGTAGGTATTAGTCACACAGGTTAAAGTGTGTGTAGGATTGCAGCTTAGAACATTTTACATGTTGAAAATGGCATGGTAATGATGGCATTTGGGAAGGGACATGGCTCACAGACATGCTTTGCATGCATATAGTCCCAGGCTCAATCTCTGGCATCTCCAGTTAGGGCTAAGCAGGACTCTCCTACCCAAAAACCCTGGAGAGTGTAAATACTAAGATAGATGGAACAATGCTCTTACTTGGTATAAGGCAGCTTCCTAGGTTTCCAATGAAAACCATGGATGACATTCATTTTCTCCTGGGTGGACTGCAGAGACAGCATAGGCCTTGTTCGCAGATTGCGGTGACCCAGAGTTCATAGAATCATAGAGTTGGAAGAGACCACAAGGGCCATCCAGTCCAACCCCCTGCCAAGCAGGAAACACCATCAAAGCATTCCTGACAGATGGCTGTCAAGCCTCCGCTTAAAGACCTCCAAAGGAGGAGACTCCACCACACTCCTTGGCAGCAAATTCCACTGTCAAACAGCTCTTGCTGTCAGGAAGTTCTTCCTAATGTTTAGGTGGAATCTTCTTTCTTGTAGTTTGAATCCATTGCCCCGTATCCGCTTCTCTGGAGCAGCAGAAAACAACCTTTCTCCCTCCTCTATATGACATCCTTTTATGTATTTGAACATGGCTATCATATCACCCCTTAACCTTCTCTTCTCCAGGCTAAACATACCCAGCTCCCTAAGCCGTTCCTCATAAGGCATCATTTCCAGGCCTTTGACCATTTTGGTTGCCCTCCTCTGGACACATTCCAGCTTGTCAGTATCCTTCTTGAACTGTGGTGCCCAGAACTGGACACAGTATTCCAGGTGAGGTCTGACCAGAGCAGAATACAATAAGTTGCAGGCTTATTGTGATTTACTGGGAACAAGCAACATGGTGGGTGCTTGCTTCTTCTTTGTCCCTCCCCTAGCTCGAGTGGGAGAAAAAGCTTGGACACCCACAATTACACGTGACTTCCCATGACACCTGAACCTGGAATCATGGTTTAGTTCTCCCTAACAAGTGAGGCTAGCTAGCCAGCCCTAAACCATGTTTTGCTTTTGGTATATGGCTACCAGCTTGTTGGGGAGACACAAACCACAATCTTGGGTTTGGACATTGTGGGAGATCAAACTTAACTGCTGTTTCCTGTTCCCACCTCCTTCTTCTTGTGCCCAGGGAGAAGAAGATTGAGCAGAAAGCATTAGCATGTGGCTTGTTCCCGATAGCTCATGATATGCCACAAACCTAGGCTTATCAGGGGCCAACGTGGTTGATAAATTCACCCAGAGGATGTAGCTCACCCTCAGCAGGTGAGCTTCTAGAAAAAGGACCTGATATTGATGGTAGTATAGTTGGCACCAGGCTTGCTTTTGAGAGATCTGTCCAGATTTTTCAGTGCCTTACTCGAGTGAAGGAAAGTCTGAGAGGATTAACCCGGAACACCCTTGCTTTAGGATGTTACTGCCAGCACTGTAGTTTAAAATTGTTTTATTGATTGGATCATGACCCAGGATTTCTGTGCAATAAGAAGTGAGGGTTTTTTTGTTTTTGTTTTTAAACCACAACACAACACAACTTAATAAATGAACAACACCCCTGAAAAGGAAAAGTGTTTCAGTCCAATACAGATAACATACGAAATCCAGAGAAAGAAAAGCATACTTCAACTCACATTGACATCCATGGCATATAAGCATGTTAGTCTTGACGGCTCAATCCCACCCTTTTCAAATGCGACTGAAAGATGCAGAACTTCTAAGTTATCACTGGCGGATGGCCTTTCCTACTTACCTGTTTTTGAGGTGTGCTTCCAGGTCACACCGCTGCATCACTTCCTCGCACGCTGAAGAAAAGGGGCACAACACCAAGAGTTTGTCAAGCAGTTTGTGGACGAGGATACTGGATTTTTTGCACAACTTAAAATGGAGCCGTTTGCGGTCCAGAGGGCAGAAATCCTTCTCCTGCAGGAAGTTCCGTAGGCACTTATAGCAGAATGTGTGGCCGCAAGGGGTGTCTAATGGCTGTAGCAAGGGCTGAAGGCAAATATGGCAGACCAAGTCATCGTCCACATCGTTCTGATAATTGTACAAGTGGTTCTCCCTTGTCCAATGCTGTTGGCCACATTCAAAGCACAGAGGGTTCAAGTTCTGCTCCACTGAGACCATCTCCTCATTTGTGGTGCCCATTATAAAGCACTCCGGTTTGGCCTCCTCGTCAATGGAAAACTTGCTTGTAGAGGTTTTATTTGTTCATGATTTTTTTCTGTTTAGCAAAGAGTCATTTTTCTGAAAAGTAAAAAAGATAATCATTTTTTGAGATTCACTGAAAGAGTGAGCGAGAAGACCTGATGCAAGAGAAACTGTGTCCAGCACTGTTGTGTGTACTAAACTTGAGCTCAACCTCTGGCTGAATCTGGAGGGAGAAATTTCATGAAGGAACAGCTTCCCTATTTTTTGCATTTTGGGGGCAGGGTGCAAATTCCATGGCTGGGTATGGGCAACATACAGATCTTCAACTAGTTCCTCCCACTGGTAGCTGCTATTCTACCACTCCAAAATGATATTGCCACCAGCCTTCAGGGGCGACCAAAATGGTGGCCATCAGGAGGGAAAAGAGCATCAGCAGATTTTGTCCCCAACCCGCCACTGATATCCTCCACCACTTTTGTACCCTGAAAATGGGGACATGAAATTGGGGTGTGTGTGTGTGTGTGTGTGTGTGTGTGTGTGGAAATAATGGCGACTAAGCAATAGTGTGTACCACAAACCTAAAAACTGAATTAAAATTAGGTGTCCGTGTAACCCAGTTTCTGCACCGATAAAAGCTGACTGCAACAACCCATTTAACATTATGCAAAATGAGCAGTTTTAACATAAAGAACGTAAGAAGAGCCTGCTGGTTCCACCTTCCTGTTCTCACAGTGGCCAACAAGATGCCTGAGGGAAGCCCGCAAGCAAGATTCTCCTTTCTTGCATTTTCCAGCTACTGGTATTCAGGAACATTACTGCCTCCAATCGTGCAAGCAAAGCAAAGCCACCATAGCTAGTAGCAATCAACAGCCCTCTCCTCCGATCTTCTTTTAATGCCTTCAAAGTTGGTGGCCATCACTGCGGGAGACAATTCCATGGTTTAATTGTGATCTGTGTGAAGAAGTACCGGTACTTCCTTTTATTTGGAATAATCACCCAACATTCAACTTCATTGGATGCTCATGAGTTCTTGTGTTATGAGAGAGGGAGAAAATATTTTCTCTGTCCACTTTCTCCATGCTATGCATGATTTCCATGGTTAGTCTTATTCTGGATAATATTGTGAAATTGTATACTATTTACATCATTCGTTCTGGTTTGTTAGGGAGGCAACAGGGGCCTATCTACATGTTCCATGAAAACAGCCCCTTTTGAGCATTGCGTGTGTGTGATTCAGAACAGAGAAGCAGCAGTGTGCGCACATTTCCTAACTTCCTGTAACTCCACTTTCCAAAGCTGCTTTTCCTTACATGAGGCTGCCAGGATTTGCACGTAAGCTGTAGTTCAGTCCTAGGCTATGTTGGATACTGAAACCCACTCCCAACAGCTGGAAATGTTCTCTTCTGGCTCCTGGCATTGCCTGAACACTTTTAAACATTCCTTGACAGCTGTTAAGAGCTAGAAGTTTGCTGTAAAAAGAATCATAGCTGAATTTGTCACACAGAGGCACCACATTCTGTACTTTTCCAACGCCCCAATGGTGTCACAGAACACTAGTTCCAAAACATTACACGGAAATGGGAAGGCATAGCACTTGGCCCTTTATTTTCCCACAACGAAAACATTTTCCAGTGCTATGCACCAGCTATTATGTGCTTTTTTGGCTACAAGCGAGGCTACGTGGAGCAGCAGGAGCACTTAAGCTCAAAACAAAAACAATTCATTTCATTGACTTAGCACAAAACAAATGCTCCTATTGTGCAGTAGAGGTTAGAAGACCCCATTCATCAAACCTGCCTTTTAAAACAGGAGGAAACACGACCATACGTGCAGAGATGTTTGGCTCCATTTCCACCACTACCACCCGGTCCTGTTATGCATTTTATAGTCAGCAATATCAAAAGCCAAACGCATATGTGGAATGTTTGCCCATCTCAGTGATTAGCAATTAAAACTCTGTGTGCTTTATAATCTACACACACACACACAAACACACACAAACACACACGGTTTTGATGACTGCTGCTAATTAGTAATGTCTGTGTTTTCATATTTTTGGGGTTTGCAATGTGTTTTGTTATTTTGTTGTTAGCTGCAGCAGACATGGAAAGGCAGGAGAAACATCTTATTTGAAAACAAAACTCAAGAGGAACATTAGTTGTCATCTATCTTTTTTATATATACATTTTTATGAGTTTTACATCAAAGTTGCACACCATAAACATAACATTTTCAAACCTTAAAAGTGGTTCTTTTGAACCTTGAGACCTGCTTCCCTCCCTCCATGGGTTCCAATTCGAAAACATTTTTCCTGCATCTTTTACTGTAATCTATCTATTATATAATCATGGTATCCCAAATCCATATTGCTTTACAAGTGTCACAGTATTCCTGCAAATGATTTCAACTGTTTACAGCGGTCTCTCAAATATGTTAGAAAATTATTCCAGTCTTTTAAGAATACTTGGTCTTCTTGATTTAATAATGATCTCAGGGTCAGTAGTAAGTAATAGTAAGCAGTGAGTAGTAAGGAATGAGACAGGCTTTTAGGTTATGCTATGCTTTTAATAGGTTATGCTATGGATTATGTTATGGATTATGTTATGTTTTAATAGATTATGTTTTAATAAGGATGAGAGTGTTGGAGATATGTGCAAATGTGTATGGTAAATCTGGTCTTTGGGTGTTTGATTTTCGTTGTTGTGTATACTGTGTATATACGGACAATGACAATAAATAAATCTAATCTAATCTAATTTCTGATCTTTCCCAGCTGTCATCGATCTGTGCAATGTGCTGTGTACCAATGCAAACATAATACTGGTCATATGACATCCCCCAAAGAATCCTGGGAAATGGGGTTTATCCCTCAGAGAGCTACAATTCCCAGCACCCTAAACAAATGACACTTCCCAACTTTCTCTAGGGGAAATCATGAGCTTAAAATGTATGGTGTTTATGTAGCCCAATATTCTGTTTATTTTCCTGGTTTGTTAACTAACACTAAGCTACAATTCCCAGGTTAAGTGCTAGCTTCCCAGGGAGCGCTAGCTTAATACAAACCAGGATTTTTGTTTCAAACCTGTGGTAAAGAAGGCTCTCCAGTAACCACAGTGAGCCATATCAGATCAGGCTAAGAAACCAGAGCTCTCCCTCTGCAGATTTTATCTTAGTAAAGGTAAAGGGACCCCTGACCATTAGGTCCAGTCGTGTCTGACTCTGGGGTTGCGGCTCTCATCTCGCTTTATTGGCCGAGGGAGCCGGCATACAGCCTCCGAGTCATGTGGCCACCATGACTAAGTAGCTTCTGGCGAACCAGAGCAGCGCATGGAAACGCCATTTACCTTCCCACCGGGAGCTCTACTTGCACTTTGATGTGCTTTCGAACTGCTAGGTTGGCAGGAGCTGAGACCAAACAACGGGAGCTCACCCCATTGCGGGGATTCGAACCGCCAACCTTCTGATTGGCAAGCTCTAGGCTCAGTGGTTTAACCCACAGCGCCACCCGCGTCCCTAGACTTTATTTTACCTTGAAACAAAATCCACACCTACCCCGTAACTGTGGTTGGACAGTTCATTGGTATCTACTGTACGTGAAACCTCAGGCCTGGGGGTCAGATGTGGCTCTCTCTTTCTGGCCTTTGGGAGTCTCCCAGAGCATGTCCACTCCACAAGCCGCACCCTTCACTGGCCCTCCTCTGAGTCCTTCCTGGGTGCTTTTGCCTGGCTGCAATTCCTCCTTGAACAAGCACTATGATACCACTATGAACACTCATGGCTTCCCCCAAAGCACTCTGGGAGCTAGAGTTGGTTCAAAGAGTGTTGAGAGTTGTTAGGCCACACACACCCATTCCCCTCACAGAGGTACCATTCCCAATATTCCCTGTGAAGAAGGTCTGATAAACTGCTGCCAGCCCAACACTGACAACACTGAGCTAGAGGAACCAATGGATACTCAGTCTCAGGCAGCGTCCTATGTGACTTCAAACTGTACTTTCAGATTCTTGCTTAAAGAGAAACCCTGGTTGCTCTTAGCTACGATTACGGCTGATACCGGCAAAACTGCTTAAGAGGGGAATTTGAGGCGGAGAGCGAAGTTTGCGTGGCTTCCAGTGCGCTAGCTGTGGTTAGCAAAAAGCCTGCTCCGAGCGCATTAATAATACACACACACTTGATTTGTGGAACAAAGAGCAAGTCACGTCGACAGGCTACTGTTATAAATAGGTTTCATAATTAATAGCTGACAGCCAATACCCTGGCTTTTCTAATGAAATAAAACATGCGATACGATGAGATGGAGAGAAAGTCACACCGGTGGGAGATAATTAAAATGTCAGTCCCAGCCAAGTAGCCTTGCATTTGCATGTTAATGAGGTCGCCTCCCTGGCACGTGTTAACTAGCCATTGTCTTAAACAGGAAGGCTAGCAACAGAGAAAGCAACACAGGTCGGTGGCTGGGGGGTCTGGGGCGCTTAGAGGTTGTTGCTAGGGGGGGGGCTGCAGTATTATTAGCCCCATACTGCAGATGGGGAAAGGGAGACCTGAAACAGAAAGAACCATAGTTTGCCTTAGGCAACCTAATGAGTTTGGGGACCCCCCTCCCATTTCCACTGGTAATCCTGGATATCATACTGATTTGAGAATAGAGGCTTCTCATTGGCATATTTTTTTGTAGGTAACATTCTGTTCCATAGCAGCAATTCCTTCTGCAGATGACTTAGTCATAAGCAAATGATTAGCATCGATTCTACTTTTTTCATGATTGTGTGTAAGCCTTTTATTTATGCACGAAACCAAAAATTATTTTTAAAAACAACCACCAGAACAAGGCATCACATACACCACCCACTGCTCTGCGCAAAAACATGCATCATCACACTTATCCTAAAGATTGCCTATAAAAGGATTGCCTTGTATGGCTGCCATCAGCAAAATCATTCTATCCAAAGCAGTTCCATTGAAATCAATGGAAAGTTAAGTGGTTTGGAGATTGTTCCTATCGGGTAGTATAATTCCAGAGGGGCGGGGTGTCGAAACACATTGTGCATCCTAAAAATGTTTATTTCCCAGCAAAGATGCAAAGCTATGCAATCTATAAGGCTCCTGAACTTTCCAGATTGAAGCAGCTGCAGCATATTCTTGTATTATACATTTCAGTAAAATATTGCATTATACAAATATTGTATCTTGTATTATACGTTTCAGTCGTAGCTGAACAGCACAGCAAACCCATCACGAAGACAACTGCAAATCCATTTTTAATAGGAATACTGTCGAAATGACAAACGCTCCTGGCATTAGTTGACAACGGATGTATTTGCCCCAGTCGAGCGAAGGAGATCTGTGAGTGCAATTAATGCAAATATGGATAAGCACAATGATACTCAATCCCAAAATCAATTTATCTGTTGATAATGTGCATTCCCCCACCTGGGGAACTAATGGTATGCTATGCACAGCCTAAACTAGCCCAAATATGCTTCAATACATTCTGGCTCCAGCCCTGTGCTACTTTGACACTTGAAGGCCTGTTTCTCCACCCTTCTTCTCAGTTACCTTGAAGGAAGATCACTGTTAAATCAGCACAGTGCATACTCTGTGCTAAAAATATTCACACAGTGTCTCAGCAATCCAGATTCTGCACCACAAAAAGGAATTCCCAAATAATGATGCAACTCAAGGAAATCTGCCTATTTTTGTTTTGCATTAGCTTGTTATTCCATTTGGCGCCATTTGTGCCTGGTTGCACAGTAGGGGGCATAGCTCCTTGCAAGCAGAAGGTCCCAAGTTCAATCCCTGGCATCTCCAGGTAGGGCTGGGAGAGAACCTTTGCCTGAAATCCTGGAAAGCCCCTGCCAAGTGATGCTGAGCTAGATGGATCAATGATCTGACTCGGTATAAGGCAGATTGCTAGGTTCTTATCAAAGATTCCCAGACAATTGTGCCAAAGGATCATTCTCAAAAGCTTTGTTGCCTTCTGCAAACAGTCATGGGGCAGGTAGTGCAGCTTTAGTTGTGAGTTTGCTATCCTTTGCATGGACTCTCTCCTGTATTCTCCCTTGGCAGAAGCATAGCTGTCAACTTTCCCTTTTTTGCGGGAAATTCCCTTATTCCAGCGCAGTTTCCCACTGCAAAAAAGGGAAGGTTGACAGCTATGGACAGGAGAGAGTGGAAACTTCCCCTGGCAAGTTTCATGAACTACCCCAGGCATAGGCAAACTCGGCCCTCCAGATGTTTTGGGACTACAACTCCCATCATCCCTGACCACTGTTCCTGTTAGCTAGGGTTGATGGGAGTTGTAGTCCCAAAACATCTGGAGAGCGGAGTTTGCCTATGCCTGAACTACCCTCTCAGGAAAGCCATATTTTCCACTGGCTGCAAACTAAATTGCTTTGGAATAAAAGAGATGCCATCCAGATACAGGACTGGCAGCTGCAGAGATGAATGACAGATAGGGGCAGATTCAGAGTGCCAAGATCTGAACTGACATGCACAGCTCTAAGGTGTGCAATGAATTCCTTTTGCGGCTACCGTGAGAATCACTTTGTTCTTTCTCATTCCTCTCAGAGAGGTCATACGGCTAATGGAAACTTTTCCTTATGAATACCAACAGCGTGGGTTTCCAAGCAAGAGAAAGAAAGGGAACTCTGACCATAAAATTAAGTGTATTACATGGTGATCATAATTCTGCCTTATACCATCAGCCTTGAAATGTCATTTCCTTTTCGGCCACCATTTGGTTAAGGCAGGAAATCACATGTGCATTAGATGTTTTGAAAGTATTTGGAGGAAACTGAATTGATGTGGTAGACTGTCAGGATGTTTCCGTAACTGAGGATATCTGCAAAATACCTGAACAATTGGTGGAAAAGACAGGGGTGAGGTAGCGTCTAAATGTTTTTCCAGCTATGTTTTTAACTTTCTTAACTGGTTTGTTTATTTTCCTCTCTGACCTGGCTGTTCCAATTTAAGGCCATTATGCTTTAAGATTTAAAAATGCACAATTCCTTTAGTTTGGCTGTACCAAGAATTTAGACACACACACACCCTGCAGTCTTCATCATGTAAATAATATTGGGCCCAACATTGTCTGCTCCCAATACTTGTATGCCATATTAATTTTTTTTCAAACAATACCCAAGTAGAGAATGGATAATTTATTGGCACATTTTTGTGTTTAAATGATTTTAGACAGCAGATTTGCTAGTTCCACTTAAAGATAGAGGTCTCTGCAACCCCTCAGAGGTCAAAAGCTGCTCATGTACTGTACTTTTTGCATAGGGTTAAAAAATGCATGCTATATATTCTCATGACTATTTCCTGGTTGAGCTTTAGAGACCCTTCTGAGTACCTTGCTTGAGGCGAGCGATGCATTTATTACTGGGCAGGTGGTAAAATATCTGAATGTTGTCATGCCTCTTAGACTTGCTATGAAAGTCAGTTCTTAGCTTGTCAATGGACTGACAAAAATAATGTGATTGTTCTACAATTTCATTTTTCCTTTCTTTTTGCACACATGCCAAGTGGGTGGAGGATGGAAGAAGGAAAGAGCCATGCCAATCTGGGCATGCACCCAAAATAAAACATGTAATTTTATTTTATGCAAAATTTACTCCCACTCTAAACATAAGACATTCTGCTTGCAAAATGAGAACACTTCTTAGCACAGAACCCCAATTTCTCAAACATAATAGATGTGCTGCTCTCATTGTTGGCCCAGCAAGGAGAGAAAAACATCCCTCACTGATGATGGAGGCAGGTACCAACATAATGGCAGCCATGTAAACCGATGTTGGAGAGAGGAACAAAGGAACAAAGATGCAAAGTAAACTTGAGCAAGGAAGAACAGGTAAATGGCATTTATATTTCAACTGGGAGAGTCTGTCATCACCTACACCAGGGATGGGAAACCAGAGGTGTTCCAGATGTTATTGGACTCCCAACTTCCATCAGCCCCAGTTAGCACAGCCAACAGTCATGGACGATTAGGGGAACTGTAGTTCGGCAACGTCCAGAGAGCCATAGGTTATGAACCATAGCGCTACATTGCTACCCAGGGCATCAAGGTTTCTGGAGAGAAGACTGGTCACATCACAGTGCTATCCCAAGGGACAAGGCTCATCCCTCCTGAATTTGGAGTACAAGGCTCCTGCAAGTCATTGCTATGTACAGCTGAAATGATTACCAGGTGTTGCCCGGGGGGAAACAGTGCATTGTACATATACCCTGCGTGCAACAGTTCAGTTATCACCTGCCATATATGATTCAGGTAATCAGGTGCCTTCCATCAGTCATTTGGGCCTATTTCATGAAACATACTGGGTGACCTTGTGCTAGTCACTGTCTTCTTGAACTAGCCTACCTCACAGGGTTGTTGTGAAGGTAAAAAAAGGGATGAAAAGCATGCCGTGTGTGCTGCCCTGTGCTTATATGAGAATATATGAATGCATACATAAAATAGCACACAGATAAATATGATTGCAGCCCTGCTGAGGGAAGCTTTTAATATCTGATGTTTTATTACTTTTTTTAAATGATTATTATTATCATTAATTCTATTGGGAGCCGCCCAGAGTGGCTGGAGAAATCCAGCCAGATGGGCGGGGTATAAATAAATAAATAAATAAATAAATGATATTGGTATTATTGCAGATGAGGGCTAAAGTGATTTTTTGTATGGAGGAGCATCCCGATTCCCTGAATATAGAAAACCTGCAGGTAGAAAGAGGCTAGAACCCTTCTTTATGACAAATAGTTTTCAACATACAGGGAAACTGTTTATAATGAAGAAGAATCAATCAAGTGACACCTGAACTGTGGTGTATAAGTTTACGATCTTATCTGCTGCTCATGATAACTAGACCTTGATGATCAGCCTAGATTTTCATGAGCCACTTTACGCAGAAAGGCTCAAAGAGATACATGGTGCAACATTATTAAAAACAGCGAAAACAAAAAGGCAATCAGACCGGTCCTGAAAGATCTTCATTGGCTCCTAGTACCTTTACGAGCACAATTCAAAGTGTTGGTGCTGACCTTTAAAGCCCTATACGGCCTGTATACTTGAAGGAGCGTCTCCACCCCCATCGTCCAGCCCGGACACTGAGGTCCAGCGCCGAGGGCCTTCTGGCAGTTCCCTCGCTGCGAGAAGTGAGGTTACAGGGAACCAGGCAGAGGGCCTTCTCGGTAGTGGCGCCTGCCCTGTGGAACGCCCTCCCAGCAGATGTCAAGGCAATAAGCAGCTATTTTACTTTTAAAAGACAACTGAAGGTGGCCCTTTTTTAGGGGAGTTTTTAATGCTTGATGCTGTATTGTTTTTAATATTCGGTTGAAAGCCGCCCAGAGTGGCTGGGGAAACCCAGCCAGATGGGCGAGGTATAAATATATTATTATTATTATTATTATTATTATTATTATTATTATTATTATTATTACCACCATAAAACAAATCCTTGCATTCCCCAACAGAGACTGTGAGGATCTGAAAGGGTTACACACAGATCTAGCTACGCCGTCACACAGGAACTGATGTCATGTTATGCTTTGTAATATGAGACTGCTGTAATTCTCAGAGACCGAGTCTGAAGTCTGTGTGAGAAGGTTGCTTTCGTTTTTGCCTGTACCGGAGAGGAGCCATGAATGCCTCATCTCCGGGCGTTTGATCTATGCTACGCTGTAATAAATCTGCTTTGCTGACAGTGGAGGAGTCAGTGTACGTTTGTTAAAGACTGCTGATTAACAAAGACGATATTGCAGGAGGTTTCGCTTCAAGAACGCTGTGCATTTGAACTCTGCTATGAAGGTGAAAGTTGTTTTGGAACTGCGTGATCGGGAAGCCTGCCGGACCCATTTTGGTGATTTGTGGCTTCTGAACGCAGGGGTTTTATTGCTTCTGACCCCTCGCAACACAAAAGGTTATGGGCAAAAGGTTATGGCTTTGCTAATTGCCTGCCTGCTATCGTCTTCAAAGGGAGGAATGGACAGTGTGCCACGGCAGTGAAACCCAGCTGGAGTGCAGCCAGGGCTGGCAAGCATTCGCTGGTGGGACGACGCCATTAATCCGGAGCCGGGAGTTTGAGTTCTACAGCAGTAAGTAGAAAAGCCCCGGGGGGAGAGAATGGCTGCCGCTGCTGAAGGAAATGAATCCTTTTCCTGCCCCTTTCCTCCACTGAATGGAGAAAATTATTTGGAATGGAGAGTGAAAGCCCAAGCTTGGATTCTTGCCAGAGGGCTTAGTGAATGCCTGAGAAACCCCCCTGTCCAAGCTGCTGCTGGCGCTGGAGCTGCAGCGGTCGCAGCTGCGCAAGCTGAGCAACGCAGGGATGAGAGAGCCAGGGGAATGCTCATAATGGCCCTGGAAGGTTCCCAATTGCCCCTGATAGCTGGACTTGAGAGTGCTCACGCTATCTGGGCCGGGCTGGAAGGAATTTATATGAGACCTACAGCTGGTGCAAAAATCCATTTGACCAGGCAGCTGTATGGCTTAAAACTGGCTCATGGACAGAGCGTCCAAGAACATGTGCAAAAAGTGATAGCCACGTTGGAAAAGCTGAGGCTTTTGGGCATCACGTATACGGAGGAGCAGAAGTCGTATATCTTGCTCACTTCTGTTTTTGATGAGTATGAGAGCCTTTGTCTCACTCTGGAAGCCATGCCTGCTGCAGATCTTAATCTCCGGTTGATTGCGGGACGCTTACAGGAGGAGGAGAGTAGGAGGCACAGTGACTCCGGCAATGGATATGCTGGAGGCTGCCCTGTTCCCAGCAGGAGAGGGGGGGCAGCTAGAAACAAAAGCCATGATGAGTCAACTGTGCAGGCCTTTGCTGCTACACGTCGCTGTTATCTCTGTAATTCGAGTAGCCACCTGCAACGAGACTGCAAGGCCAGAGGCGCTGCTAATGTAAACACACAGATAAGAGGTTTTGGCAAGCCTGGAACCGCACGTAGGAGAGACAGAGGTGGGGGCTCGACTGGAACAGGCCCACGTCATCTTGCTGCTGCTATGGCTACCGTCAAGGACGTTCCTGTTGCTAAGTTACAGTTCATGATTGACACAGCAGCATCTCACCATTTTATACCACCTGGTAACCATGCTCGGGACTGCAAGGACATTGTTGGAGGAAAACAAGTTTCCCTTGCTGATGGTTCAAAGAAAAAGCTACAGACTGAAGCTACTGTCTTTGTTGATTTTTTACAGGCTGATCTTCAATGCTTTGTTCTTCCAGGCATGAAGCGCTGTTTATTGTCTGTGTCTTCTCTTTTAAGGGATGGGTATGTGGTTCATTTGGAGAATGATGTCTGTACCATCTCTAAAGGGGGTAAACTGTTGGTCAGTGTTCCTTGTAATGATGATGGAGTTTTTGTTTTGGAAACAGGTAACAGTACCTCTGACACAGCACAGGCGCTGTGCGCGAATACGCCGATGCATCGTGATTGTTTACACTTATGGCATCAACGCTTTTCTCATAGGAATTGGCAGTACGTAAAGAAGGCCCCAGGTAACACGCAAGGGTGCGAGTTTTCACCATGCTCACGGTTTCTTGACTGTGCTGCATGCAAACAGGCCAAGGTAAAAACGTGCCATTTTCCTAGATCAGAGAGAGTCACCACGGAGTGTTTTGCCCTCGTTCATGCAGACCTCTGTGGTCCGTTCCCGACGCCCAGCATGGGCGGAGCCAAATTCATTCTAACTCTCACGGACGACCACTCGAGAGCAGGATGGTCGATTCCGCTCAAACACAAGGGGGAGGCGGCCAGCATGATCAAGGAGTGGGTCGTTGCGGTTGAACTTGAGTTTTCCTGCAAAGTTCGCAGCTTTCAGTCGGACCGAGGAATGGAATTCTTAGGGTCCGCACTGCAAGGGTTTTTCCAAAAGAAAGGTATCAAGCACAGGTTGTCAGCTCCATATGCTCCTTCCCAGAACGGAGTTGCCGAGAGGAGGAACAGGACGCTGCAAGAGGCGGTGTCAGCCATGCTTTTCGATGCTAAGTTGCCTCAGAAGTTCTGGGCTGAAGCATGGAAGTGTGCTTCTTTCTGTTTGAACCGCACCTACAATTCGGTGGTAGGTGACACGCCCTATGCTCTGTTGTATGGCAAGAAGCCAAAGGTTCACTTCATGAGAGTGTTCGGCTGCCAGGCTTATGTGCTGCTGCCTAAAGCCAAGCGCCGCAAAGGTGGACCTAGGTCCCAAAAGATGATCTTCGTCGGGTATGAGCCAGCCTCCAAGGCCTGGAGGTTCGTCTACCCTGAGGGGAAGGATCAGTCTCGGGTAGTGCTCAGCTGCAGTGCTGAGTTCTGCGAGCAGGAGGGGTGGAAACGTGTTCACGGCAATCCAGAAGTTCTCACTGACATTCTGGAAGGTCCTGAAGATGTGGGACAAGCAGGTGCACCACCAGCTGGTGGTGGTGGTCCGGGTGGTGGTCCGGCTGGTGGACCAGGTCCAGCTGGCGGACCAGCCCCGGCCGTTGGTCCAGCTCCGAGAGGTAGTGGTGCTGCCACTCCTGGCACTTCTGGTGGTTCGGGCCGAGCACCCAACCAAGGCCAGGTTGCACCACGTCCAGTAGCTACTCTGAAGCAAGAGCCGCGGAGTGCACCAGTTTCTCCAAAGGCTAGATCTGGAAGACAGTTCAAGCGCAGTAGAACGTCTCCAGAGGCTGGTTCAGGGGAACAGTCCAAGAGGAGCAGGTCAGTAGGAGAGTCACCAGACGCCAGGGACTCACAGGCAGAGTCCAGCTCGTCTGGGTCAGAGGGGGACTCCGATGACACACTGAGGAGGTCCCAGAGGACCACGAAAGGAATTCCTCCTGACAGATACACAGCCACTAGCGTGTGGGCTTGTATGGCTCTGTGTGAGCCAGAGAGCTTTGAGGAAGTGCAGAAATTGCCTGAGCCGGAAGCCAAGAAGTGGCACCAGGCAATGCAGAAGGAGATGGACTCCATGAAGGCACTGAAGGTGTTCTCCACAGTGACGCTACCCAAGGGTGAGCGTGCTGTGAGCAGTCGCTGGGTGTTTAGGCTTAAACCCACAGCAACTGGAGAACCTCAGTATAAAGCTAGGCTAGTAGCCAGAGGCTTCACGCAGAAGAAGGGCTTGCATTACACGGAGGTGTATGCGCCGACTTCTAGGAGTGGATGTGGACGTCGCTTATCTGAACTCGTCTTTGGAGGAGGTTCTGTACATGCTACCTCCACCAAGGTTCGAGGGCAATAAGCAGCACAACCCAGTGTACATGCCTGGAATGGCATCAAGAGGGTACTGAGGTACCTACAAGGTTCCAGAGATTGGCGCCTCAAGCTGTCATCAGAAGGTGGAGCACAGCTCTCTTGCTGGTCTGACAGCAGCTGGGCCAATCTGGATGACAGGAAATCAGTGTCTGGACTCGTTGTCAAGTACGGGGAGGCTCTGGTCGGGTGGAGATCCAGAAAGCAGAGTCTTCTAGCTCTCTCCTCTACAGAGGCTGAATTCAGTGTGTTATCTGAAGCCTGTAGGGAGATGGAGTTCTACAAGTGCTTGGTCCAGGAAGTCAATGGGGAGTGTTGTTTACCCATCACAGTTTGGGAGGACAACCAGCCCTGTATGAAACTGGCAGAGACTGGACAGTTCAAGTCCAGAACCAAACACTTGGACATCCGGTTTAGGAATGTTTGTCAGAGTATTCAGACAGGCTTGGTGAAGCTGAAGTATTGTCCAAGCCAAGAGAACCTAGCGGATGGGTTCACCAAACCTTTGGGGTTCCAACTGCATTGGGAATTCTGTAATGGTTTGTATCTGGTGTAGGCCACAACCTGCACCGTGCCCTGTGTGTCCGGCGAGAGGGGGTGTGAGGATCTGAAAGGGTTACACACAGATCTAGCTACGCCGTCACACAGGAACTGATGTCATGTTATGCTTTGTAATATGAGACTGCTGTAATTCTCAGAGACCGAGTCTGAAGTCTGTGTGAGAAGGTTGCTTTCGTTTTTGCCTGTACCGGAGAGGAGCCATGAATGCCTCATCTCCGGGCGTTTGATCTATGCTACGCTGTAATAAATCTGCTTTGCTGACAGTGGAGGAGTCAGTGTACGTTTGTTAAAGACTGCTGATTAACAAAGACGATATTGCAGGAGGTTTCGCTTCAAGAACGCTGTGCATTTGAACTCTGCTATGAAGGTGAAAGTTGTTTTGGAACTGCGTGATCGGGAAGCCTGCCGGACCCATTTTGGTGATTTGTGGCTTCTGAACGCAGGGGTTTTATTGCTTCTGACCCCTCGCAACACAAAAGAGACCATCAGATAAGCCCCAGATACCACCAACTGTTGTATAAATTTAACAGTGAAATGCTTGAGAGAAGAGAAACCCCCTGGCACCAGAAAGATGTCGTTTTTGGTGCCAGGCGAGCCTCTCTGGGGAGAGCATTCCGTAAACCAGGGGCTGCTACTGAAAAGGCCCCTTCTCTTTTTGCTATCCTACATACACAAGCCTCTCATGATGTAATATCTAGCACCCACCACAAACTCTGTACATTGGGCACGGTAGATTTATTATTATAACAGTAATAATACTGGTGAAAGAATTGCAAGCAAGATGATAGCAAGTGTCAAGGGAAAGAGAGAAAGTGCTATAAAATCTGCCTTTCAAAACATATAATTCACTCAGAAATGAGCCCCTTGGAATTTCAGAATGACAACCAAATAGCGCGGCTGATGCTACTGCTGCTGCTGCTGCTTCTTTTAAATTTTGCACGATGTGCTCCCGATCATGATGCCGCTTGTAACTGCGATTTGTCAGTGAGCATCACTGCGCAGCCTTAAGAAGGTGGCTTCTAACAAATGACATCTTGTAGTTTATCCTTTTAAGAAATAGTATGACAAGGAACATCTCTCCCGGAGGGCACAATTGACAATGCGGCTTCTGTCGTGTTAAGATTTGCTAATTGGGCGTCGAGCTTGGTGCGGCTGCGCCAACAGAACAATCCCGTGATGAAAACCAATGCATGATTCACACCAGCCTATGCCTGGTTCTCACACGCATTTACCCCGCTTGATTTCTTCTCTGCACTGCATGTCTCCTTGGATCACCTCACAGGCAGTCACAGCTGTTTTTGGACTACAGTTCCCATCATCTCTGACCTGGTCCTGCTAGACAGGGATGATGGGACTTGTAGTCCAAAAACAGCTGGAGACCTGAATTTGAGAAACCCTGCTGTAACCCACGGATTGCCGAGCTGGCCCCCAAAAGTGCTTATGTGCCCCCACTTCTATTGTAGCCAATTGTGTTGGGCAGTCATAGCTGGGGAGGTAAGGGCTCCCTGGGAAGAGGGACTGATTGTTGAACCACTCTGCGAATTGTACCTCTATGGTGGGAATAGGGGTCCCTGAACCAACTACAGTTCCCAGGATTCTTAGGGGGGAGCCGTGGCTGCTGGAAGTGGCATTATACAACTTTAAATGTATATGGTCTGACAGGTTCATGCCAGTAAAGTGGCTTGGTCTGCCACCAAAGGCACAAAAGCAAGTTAAAATGACGGAAATGAATGACTAGTTCCAAATCAGTTATGAATTGAATTTTAAATAATTGAAACAAATGGAGTAATTAAACTGGATAGGGAATCATTTCCGCTTTGGAGCAACTGACTTCGCTGGCTTCAGACTTCCTTTGCCTTGCTTTCCACTTGCCTTAGCATCCACTCCACAGGAACCTGTTCTGACAGTGATCTATATTTCACCTGACTACCATCAAACTAAAAAAAAAAAAAAGCACAAAAACCCTATAAGCAGAGTTCGGATTTAAGCCTAATTACGCCGCAGCTCCGAAGCAGATGCTCGGCCCGTCTCAGCGCTCAGCAAAATTACAGCATCTTACATGGGGGCTTAGCCAGCTGCCTTAACTAGGCACTGATATAGCAGGATAATTAGAGACAACATAAACGGCTCCATATCTGATCTTGTCATATTTTTCATGACAAGCATCTGGCGCTGTAAAGCAAAAACAAAGCTCCGCGTCAATTTCTGATGACTTCACCCTCCATCAAACATGGCTTGCCTCAACGGGGATCTGCTCCATGACTGAAGAGGCACTGATGGCGAGGGGATGGGCAGGAGTGACAAATGATGCAAAACTGTAAGCAATATTCTTTTGATTCCACCCCACCCACCATTTTTATTTAAGTGTGGTAATTATATGGCAGTGATAATCAGGGCCCACTTTTATCCAGCCACTATTTTCCATTAACATTAGGGTGTATGGGGTGTTAGGGTAAGGGCAGTACCTGTGGTGGGGGACACGTCATGCTCCTTCTGGGGTAGTCTGTCCACCTTTGGTCCCCACCCTGCACATGGCTCTCACCTGTGGCTCCTAGAGGCTGTCAGCATGTGACAGCAGCCACATCTTGGTAAACATCTCAACTGGCCAGCTAAACCAGGTGAGGGTAGCTGATGGGTCTCAAAGCCTCAGTGAGTTAGGGACTTCCCTGCATGTGAAGACAGACTCTGGCAGATGGAGACCAATAGCAGGTCCAGCAGTCAAGAAGGCGGTTTCTTCACGTGCTGCAGAGGGAAGTGAGGGGCACATGCAGCTTGTCAGCCTCGGAAGGTAGCCCATCTAGAAGAAGGAAAACTGATCCTTAATCTCCGCTGCCTTGCGGGATATCTTTGGGAGAAGAAGCTGCTAAGGAGTAAACTCTACACAAATCCAGAGTGGAGTCCCTAAGATGGTGCCTTGTAGGGGGCACCATCCAGCAGGGGGCGCCAACTTGAATAAAATATTGGGGGGGGGGCAGGAAAGCTCCACCCTGCATAATGGATCACAAGACACAGAACACACACACACCAATTGAATCGCAATGCCCATCAACTTGGGGGGCCAGCAGCCCCTAGGAGTCAGCTCCTATAGCTTCTGGAAATTCCTGCAGCCAAGCTGGTGCCAAACGTATTGCTCTGCTTTCCTTTGGACTACGTCAGCGAGGCCAAGGGGGATCAGGTCTTGTCATCTGGGCATC
Source organism: Lacerta agilis (assembly GCF_009819535.1). Lineage (NCBI taxonomy): Eukaryota > Metazoa > Chordata > Lepidosauria > Squamata > Lacertidae > Lacerta > Lacerta agilis. The sequence continues at coordinate 23,995,285 of NC_046315.1, forward strand.
CCAGGACTTCCCTACACTCTGCTCATGCTTGCACCCCAGGGAGATCACTTCGGTGTTGGTGTTGGAATCCAACAACATCTGGAAGGGCTTGCCCCCCGATGTCCACAAAAACACTTGAAAACATCCGCACACAGCCATCCCCATGTTGCTCAGTATTGTTATACAAAGCATTTGAAGGCAGGCTCGGCATTATGCTAAGCTTTCCTCGTTCTAACTGGGTATAAATGACTAATATATTACATTGCCACAAGAAAGATGCTGACAGCAGGAAGCTGAAACTGCTGCTAGACGGGCAGAAACAAAGGCTAAGATTAGAGGTGCCAAGTTTATGAAAGACAGAAGGGAAGTTGGGATAATTTGTGGCAGACCTTTTCCCCTTGCCTCCAGTTGAATCACATCTCACCACCTTATGGAATATTGCAGTCCGAACGCTGAGCAAAAGTGTGGTGCGCTCACAGGAAGAGCGCACCACACTTTTGATTCTAGTTTGATTCAAAAGTTTCGGGTGCAAATTTGCCCAGCATTGAAACAGCAATATTCGGTACCTTGGGAAGGGGATACAATTTTTATTTCTCAGCTTCTGCATACATAGCACTCAACACACCACCCAGCAGCCATTAGACCTCTGGTTGATGGACAAGGCCAGCATCATTGAGCATCTGTTGAAGCCCAGACCCCAATAGGGGTCCCATGTGATGCTACTCATCCTTCCTACTGCTGTTGCCTGTTCACCTGCCCTCTCAAGGCTGCGTTGGTGAGCAAGGAGAGGAGACATAACTTCTATACATCTTATCTTCCTCCTCTGGGAGAGGCACGGATTGTGCCCAGGGGGAGAAGTGAACATATTTGTTGTTTAGTCGTGTCTGACTCTTCGTTACCCTATAGACCAGAGCACGCCAGTCACTCCTATCTTCCACTCCCTCCCACAGTTTGGTCAGACTCATGTTGGTAGCTTCGAGAACACTGTCCAACCATCTCGTCCTCTGTTGTCCCCTTGTGCCCTCCATCTTTCCCAACATCAGGGTCTTTTCCAGGGAGTCTTCTCTTCTCATGAGGTGGCCAAAGTATTGGAGCCTCAGCTTCAGGATCTGTCCTTCCAGTGAGCACTCAGGGCTGATTTCTCTGAGAATGGATAGGTTTGATCTTCTTGCAGTGAACATATCAGCAGTGGCAAAAGTGGAATAGGAACGTAAGAACAGCCTGCTGGATGAGGCCAGTGGCCCATGTAGTCCAGCTTCCTGTTCTTGTGGCCAACAAGCAGCACCTGAGGGCAACAGTACTCCGTGGTTTCTAGCAACTGGTATTCAGAAGCAATACTGCCTCCAACGGTGGAGGCAGAGCACAGCTGTTATGGCTGGTAGCCCTCGACAGCCCTCTCCCCCATGAATCTGTGTATTCCTCTTTCAAAGCCATCAAGGCCGGCAGTCACCACTGCCTCCTGAGGGAGGGAGTTCCATAGTTTCTCGTTCTACTTGTGAGCTTCCCACAGGCATCTGGTTGGGCACAGAGAGAACAGGATGCTGGCCTGACCAAGCAGAGCTCTTTTTATGTTCTTCACCTCAGCCTCAGTCTCCCTGCCACCCATCCCTTCCCTGCCCCCCAGCAGCATGCACTTGTGAATACCCCTTCCCACCCCCCCAAGATTCATGTGCGCTTGAGAATGCAAAAAGGGCTCTTGCCTGTTGGTGGCAGAGAGGGAGGGGGACGCACATTCGCCAAGCACAACTTCAAACCTTACAAACGGAGAATATTATGGCACATTTAACGGAGGCCTTGGAACCTGCATTTCATATTTGTGGTGCTTGGCGTTTCCATAGTAACAAGAAGCTTCAGGCTTTAATTACAGCAACGACTTTAAAAAGAGTGCTAACTCCTTTCTCTCTCCCTCTCTCTGTTTCTCTCAAGGACACCTCTTGTATGTTGTCTTACGAAAAGCTAATATTAGGTTCTAGAATAAATTATACAGGGAGCTCTGCGTACTCTGCAGAGAAGGATGGGAATCAAAACTGCCCCCACCCCTTCCGCCCCAGTAAGCTAAATTCTGCAAGCTACGTAAGTCACCGAGTTCCAAGAAATGTGCATTTAATACTTAATTTTGTTTGTGGCCGTTGTGAGGTAGGGCAAGGATATTTGTGGGACGATGAAGCCCTACCCCCACCCCCACCTTCACAACTGGCAGTCCTACCCAGCCTCCTTGATGTCTTTGTGATATCACAGCAAGCATCAGCCCCATGTCCTTTCAAGCATACACAGCAACAAATAAGGATTTAAAGCCATTTGGGTAAAATAAAATAAAACTAAGCTGCTCAGGCTGCTGAGCGCTGATAAGGAAACGCCCCTTAACTTCCCTTGATTTAGACTTGCAAGCACTAAAAACAAAACACGACTGAGCCTTCAAGAACTTGCAAAAGGAAAAGTTGCAAAAAAGCAAGGATTGGGTCATCCTCCCCCACTCTCATCAACTGCTGTGCCCCATGCCATCCCTTCCCTGGCAATATGGCAGGGATAGCAAGATCATTTTCTTCTCTCTCCCGAGGCCTCGGACTCCCCTCTGGTGCCTAGAACCTTACAGCAGCAGCATTCCAGTCTCAAGGAGCCATGGGAAATGCTTTTTCCCAGGGCTCCCGGGGCCCCAATATGTAACTGCCCCACCATCAAGTAAGTTTGGGAGGAAGAAAAGAGGACAGCGATATCAGGAGGCAGATTTCGTTGGCATCAGCAGAAGTGATGGTCAAACGTTGGTACACAGCAAACCAAGCCCTGTCCCAGATTTGGAAGGGTTTGGGGTTGCCTTGTATTGGGGGTGAAGCATCTCAAACTGCAGGACTTTGCATTTTGAATACCCCCAAATTCACCCTCATCACCAGTGCTGAGTTCTGTGCCTGATGCAAAATCTGGCGTCTTGGGAACTTCTCAGGATCATCTTCTAATAACTGATGCACTAAAAATTCTGGCAGTTTATACAATCTGCAGAACCAGAGACTACACTTGTGCATGCACTGTATAGCCATTATTAGAAGGAAGGGAAGGGAAGGGAAGGGGGAAGGGGGAAGGAAAGGAAAGGAAAAGAAAGGAAGGAAGGAAGGAAGGAAGGAAGGAAGGAAGGAAGCAAGCTGCAAGCCTATAGCCACTTACCTGGGACCGAGTCCCACTGAATTAGATGTCTACTTGTGGGTAGACATGCATAAGATTGCACTGAAAGTTACTGAAACATAGATGCAAAGGAAATATGCACCATAATCCACAGAAAAATATGTAACAGTGAACCCAGGTGGGAGGTGAGGCTCTGTATCATTAACATAAAGACACCAAAAGAAATTCAGTAATCACAGTTCATTAATCCCAACTGCATAGTGATCAAATTATAACAAAAAGGAAAAGTACATACCCTATTTCACACACGCTCACCAATTCCATCTAAGAATTTCCTGTACGACTTAGTTACGAAGTAATTTCTACCATACAATCAAGTAACTCAAACCAGCTAGACAAGATCTCTTGACAAGAAAAGACCAAAACCTTTTTTAGCCAGAATATATAGAAGGGTAGAGTGTTATGCTTGCAGTCATGCAAATACGAAAGGGAATAATTAACCAGACCTCCCCCCTCCCCCCCTGGTCAAGTGAGTTTGGGGAGGGGGCAGGGTGAAAAATCTGTTTGCACAGGAATTACAATCTGTCCAACAACTCTTAATATATGGGATGCTCTTTCAGATTACAGTACAAAGTCTAATGCATTCTGTCAAACCCTTTCCTTTTTGACAAGTGCGTGTGCTTCCAAAGATCAGAACAGAGAAAGCTTCAAGATTTTTAAAATTATTATTGAAATGACAATAGTCCTTTTGTACTGTTAATACTGAACCTTTTAAAGCAGAAGAAAGTATTTTACCAAAGGTTGCAGTTCCATTTACTCATACATTTACACAACTGCATCTTTTATTTAAGACATTTTTCTTTTTACCTTGCCTTTCAAAAACGCTCAAGCTGGTTTACAATTCAAGCTTTTGCTTTGCAGCTAATCTGGAAAAAAACGATGGAGCAGAGAGTGTAATGCATGCCCTTTGATCTTGTGCATCATCAGAAAAGCACTTGTCTCTCAAATGAGACTGGAAAATTTCTCAATCCAAAATTCCATGTCCCTTAAAAAAAAAAAAAAAGAATTAGTCACAATAACCCAAATGAGATCATTCCACTAGCAAAACACATTAGATACCAAGTTATTCCATGGCATATATAACTTGTTGGCAGGGTCACAGCAATGGGTGATAGTTCCAACTCCACCCACCTGCCCCAATAGATCTTTCAGGACTCTCTGCCTCCTTGGTCCAGATGGAGCAAGATAGGATAGCTCCATTTCTAAAATCACCTATTGCCAGGATCCCATGTGTGTACATTAATACGTTTCAAGGATAACAAACATGAAACTGGATTCTCTTGCTGTAAATCTTGATCCTGCCAACATTCTCAACCAATGCAACATCCTGATTCTCCAATTCAAGCACAGCAAAATGGCTGTAACAATAGATCACTAGAATGCTTTTGTCATTGGTTCCACGGATGCAATTCATCTGAAAAGCGTTGCATCTGACAACCTTCAAAAACCTCATCCTAACAACAAAGGGACATGGCAGAGGGATGGTATCCGCAATATACAAAATACTACTCAAGGATCCCACAAACTCCCTAGACGCAATCATAAAACAATGGGAGGATGACATAGGATATGAAATCAACCCCACCCAATGGACAAGAATGTGGTCTAAAAAAAACCCCTTTAAATCCATATCAATGAAAAGAAAAGAAGTCACCCTAAAACTAACCTACAGGTGGTATCTAACGCCAAGAAAATTAGCGCTAATACGCCCAGGAACCTCACCAAACTGCTGGAGAGGGTGCACCTCCACAGGCACACACTTCCACATGTGGTGGGAGTGCCCCAAAATCCAACTATTCTGGACAACAACCTCTCTCACCGCCAAAGGAGCACAAGTGAACAACAGAGAACCTACACAAACAACGCTGACACCAAACCCTACATATATTTCATAAAATAGAAACATCGTCACCCCACCCCACCCATCTCCCCATCCCATCCACCTCTTTCCCCCTTTTCTTCCTAATGTCTCAACAACCAAAACTGATTTGTAAAAATGTTACATGGAAAAAATACGACAGAGACATTGCACACACCTTTGCAAATAAAGAAAATCTTTAATAAAAAATACTTTAAAAAAACAACAACGTTGCATCTGAAGTGGTCACCTATTTGCCAAGGAGGACCTGAACTTAAGATGCTGGTATTCTGGGCAGGCTAGGACTGATGGGAATTTGTTTTGCCTGCTTTTTTCAGCAAAAAGCAAAGATCAGCCAGCATAGAAAGAACAGACAGTAAACTCTGCAAACAGCTCGAGCTCCTGACTGATGGCTGTGGACTATTAGCTACTCAGAATCTGGAGTATCCTCTCCACTACGGATTGCCAGGAGTAAAAAGTGCAACCTACAGATCATGTAACTTGCAGTCCAAGATAGCATGGTCCAATGGGCAGCTAATGAGCTAGATCCACCCCGTAGAACTTTTTGATCTGGCCCCGCTAAGGTACAAGTGATGCAGGCAGAGAAAGTAGACTTCTCCCAGTTCAAAGGCCACATTCTCACATACAGTGATACCTCTAGTTACGAACTTAATTTGTTCCGGAGGTCCGTTCTTAACCTGAAACTGTTCTTAACTAGAGGTGTGCTTTTACTAATGGGGCCTCTTGCCGCTGCCGTGCCACTGGCACACAATTTCCATCCTGGGGCAAAGTTCTCAACTCAAGGTAACTCTTCCAGGTTAGCGGAGTTTGTAACCTGAAGCGTTTGTAACCTGAGGCGTTTGTAACTCAAGGTACCACTGTACAAATGAGATGCTCTACCACTGAGCTACAAACCTTTCCATCAGAGATAAGGCATCCTCCAACCATTTAGTCCTTCAGATACATGCTTAAGACTTTATTTAAAGGTAAAGGGCCCCCTGACCATTAGGTCCAGTCATGGACAACTCTGGGGTTGCGCGCTCATCTCCCTTTATTGGCTGAGGGAGCCGGCGTACAGCTTCCGGGTCATGTGGCCAGCATGACTAAGCCGCTTCTGGCAAACCAGAGCAGCACACAGAAACGCTGTTTACCTTCCCACCAGAGTGGTACCTATTTATCTACTTGCACACTGACGTGCTTTTGAACTGCTACGTTGGCAGGAGCTGGGACCGAACAACGGGAGTTCACCCCGTCGCGGGGATTCGAACCACCAACCTTCTGATCGGCAAGCCCTAGTCGCAGTGGCTTAACCCACAGTGCCATCTGTGTCCCAAGACTTTATTTACCAAAGCCTTTTCTTGCTGAAAATTTCAATATATGCTTATCTGTGGGCTTGGGGTCATCTGCTGACCATCTTCTGGTATCAAACTGTTACTTTAACTGTGTTATTTCTGGTGTCTCTTTAATACTTATTTATTTTGTTTTAAGTGCACCACTCTATGATACTTTATCAGTCTTAGTGGTTTATAAATATTTGAAAAATACAAAATAAAACCCAGCTGTGCTTACTTATGAGTAGAAATGTACAGGCTTCCACTGTTAATTGTTACAAAACAGAACAGGAAATGGGGTAGGGACATGGAACGTTAACAGTGAATTCTGGCACTCTGAAAAAATTAATTAAGACGTCTTACTGGAATAAAGACAATCTTAGGCCAAAAAAAAAGCCCCAAGCAATAGCAAAACTGAGCAATACATTTATGCTAAGGAAAAAGGAATGGAGGAGCATTTATGCTGCCGCTTGCACTGTTGGGATTGTATTGGATACACACACACACACACACACACACACACACACTGAACAAGGCCCACTGGTGCAAAAGGAATATGCGAACGAAGTCCACGTGACACTCCTGGGGAAGTGTTCTTTTAAATAGAAGCCACGTTTGGAAAGATTAACAACTCTTTATGCAGCTTGCTACACTATCAATATTAGAGAAAGGATTTTAAACACAGCCTGCAGACAGGCGTCTCAAAGGCAAATGGCCCTTAGATGATTATGTAAACTTTTGTCTATATCCAAGGGAGAAAAAGAACATACAAATTACGATAATGCTGTATTTGTTCAAGTCAATAGCCGGGCATAATACACCCCTCTATTTTAATCTTCATAATTCTATAGCCATGAAAAGCATTAGAGCCTTCTAAGAAAGCATTACTCAGATCAAACTGGGGTGCCCTTCCACGTTCCAAACCTATTTTCAAATGCATGTTATGCTTGTCTACTCTTAATAAACCATTCGCAATTTCAGATCATTTCCCTTTTATGGACCTCCTCCTTGCAATCATAACTTTTTAATATCAGGAGCATTGGAGAAAATCATGGTAATCTGCGGTAATCATGATTTTCATGAGAAGCTTGGCCCGTGTTGAAAACAAGTGACCCATGGCGGAGGAGGAAAGGCTCTCGTTTCAGTGGCTATTGCTTGTAGTAGAGATGCACCTGTATTGTAGCTCAGCACATGCCCAGCATGCAGAAGGTACTCTGTTCCCTCCAGGTATTTCCAGGTAAGGCTGAGAAAGTGTCCTTTTGGAAACCCTACATAGCCGCTGCCAAGTCAATGTAGACCAGCCCTCTTCATTCGGCTGCCTCCAGAGCAGTGTTTGAAACACTCACCAGCCCTGCTGAAGAGGCTCCTGGTGAGACCAGAGGGCCATCACTATGCCTGACAACAACCCCTAACTATTGGATTCATTTGCCCCATCTTTTTGTGCCTGCCAAACAGCCATGTCATGCTTATGACAATATTTTATTCTTTTGTTAATTGTGCTGTTTTAAATGTGCATTTTATATTTGACTTTTTTAATGTTTAAGATTTTTTTTTGTAACTTTGCTTGTGTTAAATATGTATTTTGTAATTGACCTGCTTAGTAATGTTTTATTTTGAAATCTTTAAGATAATATTTTAGTTTTCTGTTAATTATGTTACTTTGACTGTATACTCTACATTTGACTTTCTTCAGATTGTTTTATTGATGTTTTAAAATACTGTAAACCGCTTTAAAGTTTTTCTTAAAAATATAAAGCGGTATAGAAATGAAATGAAATGAAATGAAATAAATAAATAAAAAGCTAGCACCAAATGGCACCTAAAGCCTAAGCTGCAGTTGCCACAGCAGAATGTCTATTTGCCAGGGGACTAGATGAACCTCGGGGTCCCTTTCAACACTACAATTCTGTGATTCTATGATCTCAACTACATTGCTTGACTGTAAGCTTGCCCTTACAACAATTTGCTTGTCCCAGTATGCAAGAAGGAGAAACACACATGGTGGAAATGGAAATGGTACAGTTGTACCTTGGTTGTCGAACGGAATCCGTTCTGCAAGTCTGTTCGACTTCCGAAAACATTCGGGAGCTTCCTGCACACAATCGGAATCCGCAGAAGCCACATTGGACATTTGGGTTCCAAAGAACGTTCGCAAACCTAAACACTCTCTTCCAGGTTTACGGTGTTCCGGAGCCAAAACGTTCGAGTCGCAAGGCGTTCGGAATCCAAGGTACAACTGTATTAACTATGGGCTAAGGCAGAGGTTTTTAAACTATGGTCTGTGAGTTCCATTTGGGTGGCCTGTAGGACAGTCAAATGTTTAGCCTGGAGAAGAGAAGGTTAAGGGGTGATATGATAGCCATGTTCAAATATATAAAAGGATGTCATATAGAGGAGGGTGAAAGGTTGTTTTCTGCTGCTCCATAGAAGCAGACACGGAGCAATGGATTCAAACTACAAGAAAGAAGATTCCACCTAAACATTAGGAAGAACTTCTTGACAGTGAGAGCTGTTCGGCAGTGGAATTTGCTACCAAGGAGTGTGGTGGAGTCTCCTTCTTTGGAGGTCTTTAAGCAGAGGCTTGACAGCCATCTCTCAGGAATGCTTTGATGGTGTTTCCTGCTTGGCAGAGGGTTGGACTGGATGGCCCTTGTGGTCTCTTCCAACTCTATGATTCTATGACATCTGTACTCAGTCCTATGCTTACTCTCCTTGATGTGATGATGGAGGACTAAGATGCCCAGCAAGGGATCTATGATTTGCGTAGCAGTGCAGAAACACGAGATGCACATCTTTTGCTGCGCATAAGTCAGCTGGCCTGATGGAGATGTCAGTCACCAACCCAATGCCCCAAAATCTCCACATAGTTGCAATTGGAGCCAAGGCAGTAGCAAAACATGCCTGGTGCCCAGGGAATTTCAAACACTGCTCCAGAGGTTGTTGAACTAAAACTCCCATCATCCTTGTTCACCAGCCATGCTGCCTGAGGCTGATGGGAGTTGTAATCCAACACATCTAGAAGGCAGCAGGATGGAGACCATTAATCTCACCTGGTATAAGACACATTCATATACTCTTCAGCATAGCTGTTAAAAGGTACAGGAGTCCTAGTTTCCTTTGCATGTGGCCACCCTATCAGCAAAATCACTTGCAGCTCAAAGGAGCACTCTTGGAAACAAAGTACTTCCATGCTTCAGTACACAGATTGCCAAAGTCTAGGAAAGGGTGAGTCAAGCAAGGCTGTAACTGGAAAATGCCATAGTACACAGTTTACCAGAATAGGTGGCCAACTCACATTCTTGGTTTAATTTTTAATCTTGCATGACATCATGATACCAGATGCTGACACAACTTGCTTTCCGTTGATCACTTAGAACAGAAGTTGCGTTCCCCTGAAACCTGTTCCAAGACCAAAGGGGAGTTCTGAACGCCACTTTTATAACATAAAAAGAGCTTGCTGCACCATGCTGTCGGGCTATCCAAGTCTAGCACCCTGTTTTCATTGGCAATTTATCTCATTTCTTAAAAACATGAGAATCACCACAAAACAATCATAATCAGAAGTCAATCTGAAATTCATAATGGGGGGGCACCACTTGTCTACATTTGCAGTAGAATAAGTTGAGGGTGATGGTTCCTATCAATTAAGACTACAAAAGCAGAATGCCTTTTTGAATGCCCCCTAGATTTAATTCACACACACACACACACACACACACACACACACCTCCCTGAAAGTACAAAAGTAAAAGGAAGGCAACAGAATGAGTGCTGGATATCTAGGGTGCTAGATATTTACTCACATGGTAGAGCATTGAAAGTGGGCACCATCTTACCTACAAAGTGGTATCTGATTCATTCATTCATTCATTCATTTATGCATGCATATATCCCCCAACCCCTTCTTCTATCACAGAACCCAAGGCAGAGTACATGTGGTTCCCAGGGAGTTTGCCATCCCAGATCTAGCCAAGTGCTGGCCTCATATACTGTCAGACCACCCCCTGAGACCATAGCTCATTCCGCTTCCCCATTTTCTGCCAGGTATAGTCTGGCAGTGGCTGTGGCTGCAGCCAAAGGTGGGTGGAGCCAGAATTACTGGTGGGTGAGGCCACCTCTTTGTTTCTTTCTTTCTCTCTCTCTCTCTCTCTGGTACCTCTTTCTCTTTTATACTCTCTCAATTTTTCTTCTTATCCAGTGGGTTGCTGCAGCAGAGATAAATCACTCTTGCCTAGGGATAGGTAAATCTGTTAATTTTCCAGTCTTAAATTCAGTTCCCCACATTTCCACATCAGTTTGAATTTTTAAAAAACAAAATCCACATGAGAATCCATCAATGTTTTAATGTGAATTTATCCTAATATATACTTTTTTCTATGCAATTTTGCCTAACAGGAAAACTGCTTGGCAAAAATGTGTTGAATATAATGCATTTTTCTAGGTTGTTTTCACTAAAACATAAAAGCATATAGAGCACACTTTACCGTAGGATATGCATTTTTCTATGCATCATTTTGCTTTATTATTATTAAATTTTAGAACTGCATTGCAAAATTCGGAGAAGCGCAAATTTCAAAAGATGGCTGGGTTTTGCTTTGCATTTTGTTGCAGAACGTGAGAATTCAGCAAGTCCAACTTTAAATGCAAACTGAATAGATTTTCTCCCCAATTCCTACTGTGGCCAGTGATCTGCCCTGATTGTTACATTCTGTTGTTGTTATTTAGTCATTTAGATGTTTAGTTGTGTCCGACTCTTCGTGACCCCATGGACCAGAGCACGCCAGGGACTCCTGTCTTCCACTGCCTCCCGCAGTTTGGTCAGACTCATGTTGGTAGCTTGGAGACAACCATCTCATCCTCTGTCATCCCCTTCTCCTTGTGCTCTCAATCTTTCCCAACATCAGGGTCTTTTCCAGGGAGTCTTCTCTTCTCATGAGGTGGCCAAAGTATTGGAGCCTCAACTTCAGAATCTGTCCTTCCAGTGAACACTCAGGGCTGCTTTCCTTCAGAATGGATAGGTTTGATTTTCTTGCAGTCCATTGGACTCTTAAGAGTCTCCTCCAGGACCATAATTCAAAAGCATCAATTCTTCGGTGATCAGCCTTCTTTATGGTCCAGCTCTCACTTCCATACATCACTACTGGGAAAACCATAGCTTCAACTATACGAACCTTTGTCGGCAAGGTGATTTCTCTGCTTTTTAAGATGCTGTCTAGGTTTGTCATTGCTTTTCTCCCAAAAAGAAGGTGTCTTTTACATAGGAAACCCCATTTCCTTTCATATTGTCATCTCCTCAACACACCCCTGCTCTATTTCTCTCTCTCCCTCTCACGTTCCCCCCACCCACATGAAACTGCGCTAAGGGCCACATGAAACGAGGTTCGGGGCCGTAGATTGTCCACCCCTGCTTTTAAAACATTTTTTCTTTTAAAATCTGAAAGCATGTTATTTTAAGCAAAAACTTTCCAAACGGAGCAGACACTAACATCACACACATACGCAAACGAAAAGCTTTCTGCAGGGGGTGATTTAACAATAAGACTATTTAGAGAGATGTCTGCATTCATTACAGTCAAGAACTTTAATAGGTAACTGTAGAATGATTACCGAGTATGTATCCTAGGAGACTAGATAGAGCTCTCATACCTAAAAGGCACAACACTTTCCCTTGTTTCCAATACAAAATGTACAGGCTCTATAAATAATAGAGTAAGCTTGACAAATAAAGTTAATCTCTTACTTTGGGACCCATTAAATATGTATTTCTGCTTGTCTGGCGCTGCAAATTATACACATTCTGATCCCTGCTACATCTCTCTCATTTCCCCTCCCTCCTTCCAAGCTAACTACAGAGAAGTTAGGACCCTCTGTTAGGGTTGAATTTAAAAGTGAAAGAGGAGAGGGTCAATCTTAACAGCAGCATTGTGATGGCTGGGATTCTGGACTATTTAAAGTATAAGCCATGGGTAAGGAATCTCTAGCCCACAAGCCAAATTAGGGCCAGCACAGGTCTCAACGTTGCCTGCAAGGCCATTTCCACCAAGCCATGCCCCACCTGCCCCACACCTGAGTCAATGGGGAAGCTGGGGGGGGGGAAGCTTGCTGTAAGCAATCGGTGCTGACAGCGAGCCCTGCTGGTATCGGCTACACTAAGGCATTCCCCAAGGAGGCTCACCATCAGCAAGTCCTGCTTCGTATGTTTGCAGAAATGGTTTGGATTCAAACTGCCCCTGCAGTTGGCCTTCAAAGGGCCTTTGCCATAACCACTGATCATCACAGGCAGGGCCATTCACCTGTCAAAGACCAAAGTTGGCCCACAGGAGGTGGGGGAATTACGGCTCTGGCACACTGGTTAGGTCCAGTTCTGCACCCCTGAAAGAAGCCTTAACATTCAACAAAGGTTTCTGTGTTGAAACAGCAATTCTCTTCTTCTTCTTCTTCTTCTTCTGCGATCACTCGTAGCCGAGTAGGATTGTCTTCCATAAACATGGTTTTAACAATGAGTCCGTAAGTGACTATGGAGGCCAATTCTTCCACACGTCCTTCCATAGTGGGGACATTGGTTCCCGGGCGGGAGTTGATCATGGTAGCAATTCTCTTAGTGCAAGGGTAGCCAATATGGTGCCTTCCATCTTCTTTTGAATCACAGAATCATAGAATCGTAGAGCTGGAATGGACCCCAAGGGTCCTCTAGCCCAACTCCCTGCGGTGCAGGAATCTCAGCTAAAGCATCCATGACAGATGGCTATCCAACCTCTACTTAAAAACCTCCAAGGAAGGAGAGTCCACCACCTCTTGAGGGAGAGTGTTCCATTGTAAAACACAGGGGTCAACAACCTTTTTCAGTCGTGGGCCGGTCCACTGTCCCTCAGACCTTGGGGGGGCGCACTATATTTTGGATAAAAAAATTGAACGAATTCCTATGCATTTTAAATAAAAGCACACATTCTACTCATGTAAAAACATGCTGATTCCTGGACCATCCGCGGGCCGGATTTAGAAGGCGATTGGGCTGGATCCGGCCCCCGGGCCTTAGTTTGCCTAAATGTAAAGCATGACTAAGCCGCTTCTGGTGAACCAGAGCAGCGCACAGAAACGCCATTTACCTTCCCGCCAGAGCAGTACCTATTTATCTACTCGCACTTTGATGTGCTTTTGAACTGCTAGGTTGGCAGGAGCAGGGACTGAGCAACGGCAGCTCACCCCGTTCCGGGTATTCGAATCGCCAACCTTCTGATTGGCAAGCCCTAGGCTCTGTGGTTTAACCCACAGCACCACCCATGGTCAAACAGCTCTTACTGTCAGCAAGTTTCCCCTGGTGTTTAGTTGTTTCTTGTAACTTGAAGCCATTGGTTCAGCTACTAAACACCCCTGCATGCTTGCTATGGCTGAAGGCAGTTGCAGTATACAACGTCTGGAGGGCTGTTATCCCTTTCTTAAGGGTAATGGCTAGAATGGACTGCCAAACATAAAATGCAAAAGCCATATGAATACAAGCTACCTTTCAAACATAGTGCATTTTAACATAAAAGTGAACCTCATTTCAGGCTACAAGGTTCCAAAGACAGTTTGGCAGGGAGTGATCCCATGCAATCTTGCTTCTGGAGAGATTTCTCTAAATTAAAACAACCCCCCCCCCCCCAAAAAAAACCATGAATGCAGTCTCTAAAACACCATTCCCACTTCTGAGATCATGAGGAGGAACGCCCAAGTAGGATTCCTGGCAAATCCTCTGCAGGAAGGTAGGCTGATAGCCCAGAACAGCTGCCACAGAAGCTGCTAATGTCAAAGCAACCTTAATATCGATTCCCCTTTCTCTCCTGTGCTCTCGCACTTTTGTATTGCAATTTAAGCAGGAGCAAAACATACCTGAGCAACGTGTAAAGCCATAGGGCGAGAGGCATTGTTCTTCCCAGTGGAAGAGGGGATCACATGATAACACAGAAGTTCGAGAGAGGAAAGATTGCCAGTGTGCTAGTATAAGCAAAATACACCAGTGGAATAATTAAAAGAGCGCCAGCCACAGCAACCTATTGCAGGCTCTAAGCACAGCGACCTATTGCAGGCTCTGCTTTAAACACTGCAAATTGGTTCTCACGCATAATGGCACATAAATGCAAGCTCAGCCTTGACAACCACTGCTCAGTACGTGCTGTAGTGGCACCTGTCATAGTTAAAAGGATCCACAGGGCGTTAGTATTCAAACTGCTTTCCCTGGAGGGCATATTAAATAAATCAAGACTTTAAAAACATGCTCCAGGCTTGGATTAGGCATATAAATGCTTCTCCAGGTGTAGCAAGGCAATGCCATCCATCAATTCCAAATTTTAAGTACTTGTTGAGAGCATGTGCTTACTGCATATAGAAGGGGGCGATTCCAAAACCACTATATGCACCAGTGGTTTTGAAACAAACACAGACCGCTAAGCCAAAATAACCTGGTTGTCTAGAATGCAAGGATGTGCATAGAGTGGAAATAGATGGCACAATGCAATCAAGAGAACGTTAACGGGATTCAAATTTCCCTTCCATGAGCACCTCCTGGCATGTGTGTTAGAGCAGTCTTACAAACAAGTCCAGAAAAGTTAGCAGCCTGCAGGATTTATTTATTTTTTCCTTATTCTGTGTGCCTGACATTTATGTCATACATAAGTCCTGAAGAGCTGGAGAGAGAGAAACCAGTCAAATATTTTTCAATGGACAAAATCTTCATTGCATTATTGTCTGCTGAAAATTTTTACTCAATGTGGGGTGAGAAGGTGAGCAGCTATTCATCAGTTTGGCTCCATCCACACTAATCATTTGTATTGGTTTTATACTGCTTTAGTTTTTGCCAAAGCATCCTGGGGACTGCAGTTTGCTAAAGGTGTTGGGAATTATTAGGAGACTCCTGTCCCCCTCACAAAACTATAATTCCCACAGCTCCCCGAGTAGAGAAATTATTAAACCAGTTTGTGGCCTGGCTGTGCCCTCTCCCCTCCCCCCGCAAAGACTGGCGAGATGTGCCACAAGTTGGAACAAACACACACTTTTCTGTAATCACCAACAATCAACTGATCAATTGCCCCAAATCTGACATCATATGTGGCCTGGAACAGTGATGGGGAACCTGCAGGCCTCCAAATGTTGTCGGACTCCAAATCCCACCAGCCCCAGTCAGTGTGCTCAGTGGTGAGGGATTATGGGAGCTGTAGTCCAACAACATCCAGTGGGCCACAATGTCCCTTTCCTAGCCAAGGGGGAGGGGGATGTGTTTTAGGAGAGTACTGAGGGCAGGATAAAGAGACCAAATTCTTCTTGAGGACTGTAGGCACACCAACTCAGCACATTCTGCTGCCTTTATTGTAGCAGAGAAGCAAAATTCTGAACACAAAAAAGCCATATAAAATTCTTTTTTCATCCTTCATCTTCAAACCTCTCTCAGATAAACAAAAAAGGGGCTGTCAATTGATATTCCTTCCAGCCCACACCAAGCTCTCAAAGTCAATTTGGCTGAATGTAAAACAGAACAACAGCTCTATTTATAAGCTGTCCACCTCCTGCAGTAACTTCAGGATGTAAAACATTCCCCGTTATACCTGGTCCAGGGGCACACATCCAATTTGAATGGGAGGCAGCTTCAGGGTTTTGCAATTTTCGCTGAAAATTGGCAACAAGACTGAAAGTGTTTCATACAGGTCTTCAGGACACAGATACCAACAGGGGCCCTGAGACTTGTCACTGTAATAATATTCTAAGCAAGGGCATCTGCCGCTGCCATGTAAATCGGAGTCTACAGCTCTCTGACCCCCACCTGTCCTCCTCTATCAGAAATCCTGCCTGATATAAACCACTTCAGATATGACAAGCTCTGAGCCGTAGTGCCATAGGAAAGGATTTTTCTTCGAACAAAAGACTGCATTGACAGCAATTTCTAGACACAGGAGTGCATTCATTTACAGTATTTCTATCACAACGTTTGTGCCCTGCCCCACCTCAGAGATGCTCACGGCGGCATACAACTGGGTTAACCTCCCTGTCCACTCACAACAACCCTATAAGGTAGGTTGGTCAGATAGCATGGCTGTCACAAAATGAGGTCTAGTTTACCCATGAATCAGAATGAGGCCATAAAGTGGATTTAATTTGTTCAGCTGCAGGCAGGGGGTGCCATTTTTTCAACACACCCACATCTATCTATCTATCTATCTATCTATCTATCTATCTATCTATATTTAAAAAAACCTGCAAGGGAAAATGAAACAAAACCTAATATATTAGGCAGAGTGTTTCTAGCCCAAATTACTCCCCAATGTACTCATTTTTTTAGTGTAGAGAAATTTTTTTAAAGCACATGCACACACCAAAATGGCATTCTCAAGTGGGACAGTCCATTCTACCCCTTCAGGACTAAGGACATAACTTACACACAATCTCTGGAAGTTGTCACATCCATTGGGCGGGGGGATCTGACTATTTAAAAAACCAATTCACTGAATCCAGATTAAGTCAACTGAAATGGAAATTAAGGTCAAAGGGGTATGTGGGGTGTTAGAGAAGGTGTAGTACCTCTGGTGGGGAACATGTCGTTCTCCCTCTGAGGTACTTTGTCCAACTTTGCTCCCCACCCTGCACTCAGCTCTCACCTGTGGCTCCTAGAAGCTGTCAGCACGTGACAGCGGCCACACTCTGGGAAACGGCTTCAACTGGCTGGCTAAACCAGGTGAGGGTAAGCAATGGGTCTCAAACCCTCAGTGAGTTAGGAACTTCCTCTGCCTGTGAAGACAGGCACCAGAAGATTGAGCAGACAAGGCAAATAGTAGGTCCAATGGTCAAGGAGGTCATTTCTGCACATGTTGTAGAGGGAAATGAGGGGCAGATGGAACTCATCAACTTGGGAAGGTAGCCCATCTAAGAGAAGGAAAACCCTGATCATAAACCTCCACTGCCTTGTGGGGATATATTTGGGAGAAGAAAAGGCTAAGGAGTAAGCCCTACAAAAATCTGGAGTGGAAGCCTTAGATCGATGGCGTCTGGTACACCTTCTTCCAACAACTTCTGCAGCCAAGCTGGTGCCAAATGTATAGCTCTGCTTTCCTTTGGACCACATTAGTGAAGCCAACATAGGGGTCTTGGACCTCTGGACAACCTGCCCAGGCTTACTCCTGGAGGTCACTTCAGTGCTGCTAATGCAGCAGTTTGATTTCATCCCCCGAGGCGCACTCCATTGTCTCTCAAGACAGATGAGTGGCAACAAAAAGCTCAATGGGACCTATGTCAGTCATGACTAGCCTGACCAATTGATTTTAATGGAAATTAAGTCCAAGCAGTTTAGGCTGCAGTCCTAACCGCTCTTACCTGGGAGAAAGTCCACTGACTCAATTAAGACTTACTTCTAAGTAGACATGGTTAGGATTGCGCTCTTAGTCTGGATCCAGCCCAATATAATGTTCAAAAGTCACCTATAATAGTCACACAAATTTGAATGGAAATTAATGACCAATGCCAGTGTTTGTTGCAATTTCTGAATCAGTGGAAATGTGGATGAGGTCATACCAAAATAAACCAATTGAGAAAGACCTGGCAGCATAGTTCAAGAAATAACCAGCTCTTTTTGACAATTGCTGTCTGTTTCCTTGTTGACATTTGAATATCCCACAATGGCCTTTGAGACTGTAGACCGAGGTAGCCAATGTGCCACACTCCAGATGTTTTGGACTACAACTTCTATCAGCCCTAGTCATCACAGTCAATAGCTAGGGATTATGGGTGCTGTAGTCCACAACACCTGAGAGATACCACATTGACTACCCTTGATGTAGTAGGCTATCAGACAGTGAGTGAACAACAGCAGAATTAGGAAAGGCAGATATGGATTATGTAGCTGAGTCTGGTGCTGTGGAAGTTTCTCCTTAAAATGGGTTTCCAAAGTCTTCAAAATGATTCAGGGATTTCTCATTTCAGCAACCCAATGATTTGATTGCTCAAGATTTATTGACTGCACTTACCCTGTTTTATGGAGCACCATTTTTTAATGCCATTTTAATGCTTCCCACCCTTCAAGTAAGCTTCAAAAGGAAATGGGATAAAAGGTATTTTAATCAATCAATCAATCAATCATAGTTTCACACATGAAACTGCTAAAGGTACATGAACATTACTACACACTGAATAAGTGTATCAGTTTCATATTTTTTTATATAAATGCAAAGGTGGCATAAATTGTAACCTGCCCTAGGACCAGCTGGTGAAAGGTGAGTAAATAGTAATTATAATAATGCCGGTAATAACAATAGCTTCTTTTACCAATGCTGATCCAAAATTGCTTCAACCGTATTAACAATGAAGTACTGTTAAGCGTTTCACTGTTTTCTGATTAGAAACCGCCAAGGGACAATTGAAGTTCTCTTGTACTGTCAAGCAAGGTCCCTACAATTTCTAGTTGTGTAGAATTATTATAATGTCTCATCAAGAAGAAGCTTACCTAGCAACCTTAAGAACAGCAAGAATGGCCCCTTTGTTTTAAAAATTGCACTGGATTTAATAAAACCTGGATGCATCATTAGGTTAATTTAATACATTGCAAGATACGTTGATGGATGCTACCTAAATCCAATGACTATGCTTAGCTCAGAGGAATGTAGCTACTGTATTAAGGCAGAGCTTAATAGGATTTTGCTATTTATTGGTCTCCAACTTGATTCCCCTCCCCCCCCCCACCCAGAGAACTATAGACTTAAGCATTCAGAAGTACAGTGGCAAGTTGCATACTTAGATCTTTAAACCAAGGATTTTCAACATTTTTGTCAAAGAGAATTCCTAAAATCCCCAACGTAAAACACATTGGTGAGGGGGTAGAGCTGTATCTGCTACATTACAGTCACCATAATAATATAGACTAAAGGCAATCTCAGAAGTATAAATGCCTGTGAGTAGGCCCCACTCGTTTTATCTGTTTACCACAGTGCGTCACACAAGACAAGCTCCAAGTAACTACATACATTTTATTCTTAGTTCCTGTACAGTGGTACCTCCGTTTACGAACTTAATCCATTTCGGCCCAGTATACCTGAAGGAGCGTCTCCACCCCCATCGTTCAACCCGGACACTGAGGTCCAGCACCAAAGGCTTTCTGGCAGTTCCCTCACTGCGGGAAGCGAAGTTACAGGGAACCAGGGAGAGGGCCTTCTCAGTAGTGGCGCCTGCCCCGTGGAACGCCCTCCCATCAGATGTCAAGGAAATAAACAACTATATGACATTTAGAAGACATCTGAAGGCAGCCCTGTTTAGGGAAGTTGTTGTTGTTGTTGTTGTTATTAGTCCATTCTTAAACCGAAACCGTTCTTAAAGCAAGGTGCGCTTTCCCTAATGAGGCCTCCAACCACTGGTGCCCTTCCACCATTTGGATCCCATTCTTAGAGCGAGGAAAAGTTTGCAAATTGGGACACGACATCCGGTTTTGCGGAGTTCGTAAACCAAACCATTCGTAAACCGAGGTACCACTGTATTATTATTTCAGCTACATCCCACCTTTCTTCCAAGAAGCTCAACTAGCAGACTCAGTTCTCCCTCTCCCCATTTTATCTTTACAACACCTTGTGAGGTAGGTTAGGCTGAGAGGCAGGGACTGGCACAAGGTCACCAATGAACTTCATGGCTGAGTGGGGATTTGAACCCTGGCCTCCCAGGTCGTAGTCCAACACTCTAACCACTACACAACAGTTCATCTTAAATATTTTGTGCATTGTGGAAGAGAGCACACGAGCATAATGCTTGCTGCCAAGCACCACCACAACCTACACACTAGGTCCATGGCTGAACCAACATGTGTACAAACATGCATCCAAAGTAGGCCCTACATTTCTCCCTTTGAAGGGAGAAAACTCTTTGAAGAGTTTGTAAGTAAATCATTTTTAACTTACCAAACATGTGGTCTCTTTCTATGCTAAACCAAGTAGAAAGTTTGGAAGCAACTTAAAAGTGGGTATTTTAAAGGTCTAACAGCCTGTATTTTCATGCTTTACTTTGTTGCATGTTTTGTGATCTTAAATTTCTGCTGGGGCTCTCTCACCAAAGACTACTTGCCCCAAACCTGGATCTAGGCATCCAGGGAATTCTCCTTTTTCTTTTTTACTCGTATTTTTCCTTTCTAACCATATTAAAAACCAAATGAAAGTAAGCAGAGCATTATATGTGAATTGTACCTTTGTACAGTAGGCTGGTTTCTTCACATTCACACATCCCTCTCTGTCCTCCATC
This sequence comes from Lacerta agilis, assembly GCF_009819535.1. Classification (NCBI taxonomy): domain Eukaryota; kingdom Metazoa; phylum Chordata; class Lepidosauria; order Squamata; family Lacertidae; genus Lacerta; species Lacerta agilis. The sequence goes on from NC_046315.1 coordinate 24,015,865, forward strand.
CAGGCATGCAAGAAGCATTATACTGTTGTAACACTCCCCCCCCCCCCAAAAAAAGGGCCATATGGTGAAGGGTGGGTGGTAACAAGGGGGCAATATTGCTTGCCTTTTTACAGATCTGTTTTAAGGATCCCGGAGCCTGGAAGCAGCTTGCAAGTTTGAAAGAGGGATTGCTGTTCATAATGTGTACATTCCTTCCACTTTTAACAACAGAATATGCAGGGTTGTTTAATGGTTTAGGAAACCTGCAAAACTTGTTTAATCACGGGTAGCTGTGGGGGCAAACAAAGTGTGTGTACACAGCATGTGAAGCGACACATCTCTCTCAAAAGCTATTGCATGCCTGCAGTTGAGAGATCATGCGAGTGGAACCCTTGCGATGGGCTATATATAAAAGGCTGTTATGAAATCCGAAACACAACAAATTTGGCATTGTAATCCTCCTGCGATACCATATTGCTGCTCTACTGACTCCAGCTATTTTCCCCTCATTATTTCCTCACTTAAGCAAGCAGTCTGAGGAGTGTTGCCATCAACGGCAAAATCACACAGTCTCTCTCACCTCCAGCATGTTTAGCTGCACAGCAGTCGATACGTAACTACCCCATAACATGGTCTATTGTTGTTTAACATCCAGTTTTATTCTTCAATTACTCTGCTGGCTTGACTCTTAATTAATTACATTTTCTGGTACATTTGATTCTGGATATTATGATATCCTGGCTCATGCCATTAGAGAGGAAACATAAAGTGACGGCAATACCAGGGGATACAGGAGGACAAAATACCATTGTCAGCCTGGAAAATTAAGGTTATCACTGCTTGCTTTGTTTCCTCTAGTGGCCCTTTCCCCCATTGGTCCTACAATGTAAATAGCATTTTTTAAATAAATAAATAAATGGAGGCACCTTTCCTGATGCAAAGTCTGATAGTCTCCTAGCGCATAAGGATATTGGTGGTTGTTGGCCTTGAAAATAGGTAATCACACTAGTCTTCAGTGCCTAGTGACTCCCAAATATGTTTGGATATGTTAAATTTTGATATTTTGCAATCTTTGAATCTCATGCAGCAATTCTAGGCTCACTAAACTGAGCTCAGTAAAAAAAAAAAAAAAAAAGGTAAAGGACCCCTGACAGTTAAGTCCAGTCGCGAACAACTCTGGGGTTGCAGCACTCATCTCGCTTTACTGGCCAAGGGAGCTGATGTTTGTCCGCAGTTTTTCCGGGTCATGTGGCCAGCATGACTAAGCCGCTTCTGGCAAACCAGAGCAGCGCACGGAAACGCTGTTTACCTTCCCACCAGAGTGGTACCTATTTATCTACTTGCACTTTGACGTGCTTTCAAACTGCTAGGTTGGCAGGAGCTGGGACTGAGCAACGGGAGCTCACCCAGTTGCGGGGATTCAAACCGCCGACCTTCCGAATGGCAAGCCCTAGGCTCAGTGGTTTAGACCACAGTGCTACCCGCGTCCCACTAACACGGGCTCAAGTCCCACTGAAATAAGCATGTGAAATGAACACATGGATAGCTAGTTAAGTCAACCAATGAGCTGCCTCTTGAATGTGGACTACTGATTCGGGCTCAAAAGGGTTGCTGGCAGTTGTGAAATAGCTTATTAAAGAGGTGGGATTATAGGAAATCTATGGTAGGGAGATTTTGTATCTTTATTTTCAGATCTTATGATTTATGTGGAAATTGTTTCACTTTGGTTGTGTACTTTTTATTTGTTTTATTGATTGTTTATGACTTTTGTTACCTATGTAATTATGTAAATCTTGTCATGTTGCAAGCCGCCTTGAGCGGTGTACAAATAAAACAATGATGTGGAGGCTCGCATTAAGTTACTAAATAACTATTCTCTGTATGGAATTACACAAATAGCTTTTGTTCAAAGTGGACCCAGTCAATCTTTAGAGGAAACAAGGGTTTTTTTCATTATGTTACAGAACAGATTTTTAGAGAGTGAATTCTGTACAATATTTTTTAAAAGTGATAATTACCATGGTGATATACTAGTATGCACATTTTAGGGTATTACGCATAACTTGAAAAAAGAACATGGCACTGTACCAAGGAGAGTAGTGGGTTGAGAGAGAAAGATTCAGATTTTGTCAGAAGTCTCCATAAACAGACAAATATTTCTGAAAGCTTCTAAGCTACAAGATTCCACATTCCCTGTAATCGGCTTACTCCGAGCTGTTCTTAGAACATTTTTCTAGTATATTACCCAGATCTCTTTGATACTGAGCATGATCTAAAGTCCTGCGCACACAGATTTCTATAAAGAAACATTTCTGTACCACCTTCACACCCCCCCCCCCGGAAAAAATTGGTCACAAAGCAGTTTCACAGAAAATAAACCTAATATTAAAAACAAAATACGTAACAAACAAAAACAATGAAGCAATTCTCACTAATTACATAAAGGAAGTTCCATTTTTAAAAACCATAAAGATGACTTAACCTCATCAGCCACTAAAAGGTGGGCTTTTTTCCTGGCACCTGAAAAGGTATGAAGTTCAGGTGAGATGCACCGCAGTGAGGAAGTCATTCCACAGGTACAGAGTCACCACTAAAAAGGCTCTTCCACAGGCACTTGTACTATGAAACCCATTTAATGCAAGAACCACTTGGAGGGCCTCCTGCACTGATCTTAATATACAGGCAGGCTGCTAAGGGGAGAAGATGCTTTCCCAGGTTGCTCAGTGCTTTAAATGTCTATATGCCACTGGTTCATTAAACAATTTATGGCCTTTTAAACTGTATTGTTAATGTTTGTTACTATGTTACATATTTTTGTGTTTTCATACTTTAAACTGCACCATGATCTTCAGATGAACAGTGGTATTGAAATTATACCACTAGTAGTAGTAGTAGTAGTAGTAGTAGTAGTAGTAGTAATTTCTAGCCATGAACAGAGTACCTATAAACTCCTCCGTTAAAAACTACAGAAACAGGCTACTTTTTTTGGAATGTTTCCCACCCCTTGCCTAGACTTTTTGAAATGCACACAAACAGTATATGGCAAATCACTCATCCTGGTGTAGTTGCACCAACTCCACATGGTTTCTGAACTGCCTCCTTTTGCTTCTAAAACTGGAAATCTATTGCATGTATTTGAAAACTCATCATCAGCGAGACCAATTCAGCAACCGCTTCCAACGATAAATGAATTCTGGATTCACTTAAATCAATGGCATGATAGTCCTATTGATTTTAACAGAATTAGGAATTCATCCTTGGCTCTTCAGTAAATCCGGAGCTTAAAACATCTGAACAATGTGGGGTGGGGAAAGGAGGGGGGAAGCTAAAAAAAACCCACAAAAAACCCTCTATAATCTTAAAAATCATTTCATAAGCATTCTGCAAGCATTTTGAACTGCCCAGCTTCAACATTCCTTGTATAGTTGTATCATTCTGATTTTGATTTATTACACACCCCCAAGTTCCCAGGGCAGGCTATAATACCGGTAAGTTTAAATTGCAATCACACAAACAGGGTGGGTCCTAAAATATATACATCTCAATTTGTCAAAGATCAGAGCAAAGACAACAATCTTCAGCATAAGACAACTGTATAGTGAAGATACCAGATGCACCTCTACATGAAAGTAGTTCCACAAGCTGTAAATGCAATCCAGAAACTACAGTGTTATCGGTACAGGAAGAGCCATGCATAGTAAGTAAATATATGAACGTTACCAGAGTTTTGAAGCCCAATGATGTAATTGGCCAACAGGATATGGATGGGATATTGTGAATCTCAGTACAATAAAGATGTTTTTAAAAAGATTATAACAAATAGTCTAGCAGCACCTTTAAAATTAACAAATTTATAATGGAATGAACTTTCATGATCAGATGCATGAAGGAGAATTATCAGCTGCATGGATGGAATTGTGAGCGATGAGGTTGGAGGGAAATAAAACGCAAAGGGTACAGATTAACAATTCAATTACAGCTAGAATGTATGCAAATTAATGTAAGTGACCCTATTACACTTCATGTATCTCATCAAGTGGACTCTAGTTCATGCAAACCTATACCAGAATAAATTGGTTAGTCTTTAAGGTGCCACCAGATTCTTTGTTATTTTACATTGATTCACAGGACCTCACCTCTGAAAAGAGAATTATGCTATGCCAGTTTTGTTTAAGAAGACACACGCCTTAGGAAAGCGGGAGAAACAAAAGCATACCACACACAAATACAAACCCAAAGAAGTCTGCCAGGAGTAAGTCTGCTGATTAACTGGATAAAAAGACAATTTTTTAATCTGATCAATTTCTATAAAAAATATGGTAAATAGTCATTTTTAACATGTTATTTTTTGTTCCACAGACAGTAACACACTAAAGTCAAAGTAGCCATGGGTGAATAATGGTGTAAAGGGAATTCTCATGGCAGAACTAGACTGAACCGGGTATAAAGAAATTGAAAAAATGAAAGAGACAAACAGAAAATAAACAAGAAATGTATAACTGTGCAATAGAAAAGGTTTAATGTGTAAAATACAGTGAGATTAATTGGAAGTCATTTTTAACATTGATTGTGTTATAAGTTTTTGAAAAATTAGTTGATATAGGTAATTTTTTATTTTTGTTTTGTTCTTTTTTTTCTTTCTTCTTTTTTGCGTGTTATATTTTTTGTAATTTTTCTTGTTTCATGTTATTTCGTAAATCTGATAAATGTTTTTAACTTTTAAACAATAAAGACAATATTAAAAAAGTAGCCACAAACAATGGACAATTATGTTCTTAACTTCCATCCCAACTGATTAAAATTGGGCCCCACCAAGTAATCAACTTCAAGTTTTGGTACCGTTTGTTTTAATGGTCACTGCTGAGCTCAACAGACCATTTAATTTGCTTCTACTCTCAGCCCGTTACACACCAAAATCAATAAGAAAAGTGTTAATCTGCAACTGTGTGGTGTGGATCTGGTCAAACAAAACGAGAACCCTACCTTAAGGAAATGCATTTCAAACAGCTGCCAGCTCAGGAGTGCAATCTTCTGGGAAGATCCCCTGCAATGCTCCCATTGAAACCTAGCAGAGCAGCAGAGGGCACAGTAGTATGCCCCTGAGACACTGCAGTGATAAAATCCTGCTAATCACAATGCAGAGAATTTGAGGACTTCGCTCTCTTGCTCCAGTTGTATACCCAATTACCTGGACGTCACTGACCTCAATGGGGCTTACTTCTGAGTAAACATGGACAGGATCCCACAGTCAGTGCATAAAAGTAGTGGCCTTTAGAAATTCTATGTTTTTAACTACACACAAAAAAGACATATTACTAAACAGGAACAGTTAACAGCCACCTCCTAGGCAAAATAATTTAATGGGTGATACTGTCCTGTAAGAGTTTTAGAAACTGTCAGTCTGGTATTGAAGTACAAGCATGATCTACATATTATTTAAAAAGCCATGTCAATAGCCCAAAGATGGAAAACTTGGAATGGCTCTCTTCACGCAATATTATTGAGTGTAACAGTTCTTAGATCAGCATTATTCTCCCCTCAGAAGTTCGCCGAGATGCATCAGACATCCTGACATTGATTTAAGTAGATTTGTACAGCTCTTGGGAGGTAATGGTTCAGTTTAATGCACTAGCAATTATGGCTATTAAAAAATGTACATTAGGCAGCAATCCTAAAAACAATTATCTGGAACCATGTCTCACTCCGATCAATGGAACTTACTTCCAAGTAAACAAGTTTGAGACAGGGTGGAGCAAAATGAAAATATGAGTTGGTGCATGTGGGTGTTATGTGTGTGGGGAGATAACAGACAGTATGTGTAGGTGGCCCAGTGTTGGCCAACAAAAGGTTACCGGTAATCATGAGGGAATGCAGCCCTCAGGATGAAAAATGCCCCCTTCCTTGCCATAATCACTGGCAAATCAGATTTATTTTCAAATCTCTGAGTAGGTGTAGATTCAATTCCCACAATTCCAAGGTCCCAGTTTGGTACAAGGACTTTCAGTACTGACATCTAATTTCTTTATAGTCCACTTTTCCTTCAAGGAGCTCCCAATGTGAGTTATGGTACATTCCCCCTCCCCATTAGTCCACCCTCACCGCCACCCTGTGGTACCTGTAGGCTCAGTGAGCTCAATGGCCAAGTGGGTATATGCCTGAATACCTGAAGGAGCATCTCCACCACCATTGTCCAGCCTGAACACCGAGGTCCAGCCCCAAGGGCCTTCTGGTGGTTCCCTCATTGCGAGAAATGAAGTTACAGGGCAAAAGACCTTCTCGGATGTGGCACTCGCCATCCTGTCAGATGTCAAAGAGATAAGGCGCTCCGTAGGCATCTGAAGCCCTGTATCGGGAAGCTTTTAATGTTTGATGTTTTCTTATGTTTTCTTATATTCTGTTGGAAGCCACCCAGAGTAGCTGAGGAAACCCAGTCTGATGAGAAGAGTACAAAATTGTTGCTGTTTTTATTGTTATGCCTGACACTCCAACCCGTAAGTGGGGAATCTCAGGCCTGGGGGCCAAATGTGGCCCTCCAACCTTATCTATCTGGCCCTTGGAAGCCTACCCAGGACATACTTCTCACTGGCCTGGTTTTATACACCAAATATTTTTACCTGGATATTTTCCCAGTCCTTTTCTAACCACTTAGATTGCATGGGTTCTATTGCGCAGATTCTCTGCCGCAGCCTGTGGGTAAACATTTAACATATACTGAATAACAGCCGGTGCTGCTAATTGTAGATTATTATTCCTCCCTCCCTCCCTGAAAATAATTTTTCTCCGACACGTTTAACATTCAAAGTTTCATAAATCTCACTATTTTTTAAAAAAATTGCATATTAAGAACACCAAGTTACTGTTTCCAACTTTAGCTTTAAGTCACCTTAATAAGGATATAAAATTAATGTGTAGATGTGCTCAACTGTCACAATGAAATATAATCCTAGTTATAAAAGTTAATCTGCAGAACAGCCAGCTCTTCATGCATAAAATTCGGCTTTATCATTAGTTAAGTGAGCACAAACCCCTGCTGGAAGAGATGGGTAATAGGATCATCACTAAAGGAGGAGAAGGGGGTGGGGGAACAGCCTGCTTCCCACCCACCCCAAAAAAGGTTCCCTCCCACCAAATTAAAACTAGCTTTCTCCAGTGGGTGGGGGGCATACTACTGCAACACCAGCCTAACAAGAGAAAGTGTGATGTTCTACTGGCCAACATGTACCATACTGACCCAAATATGTCACACTCCCCCCCCATTCCAATCGTGAAAAGTTAAAGTGTGTGTGTCAGGAAACCCCCCTCCCCATGGCAGGTAGTGACCATTCCTCCAGCGGGGAGGGGGAGTTGGAGGCAGGAAGTCGGCGCAGGGGCTCTGAAGGGATAGCAGAGCCTGGACACCATGGGGGAAGCAGGGAACAGGGTCAGGTTCCCGCGCCCCAAGTTCGCAGACAGGAAAGACGTGGAAGGGGGTGGCGGGGGTTCAGAATCCTGCGCCTCTTTTGCTGGACCAAGAACCGGAAGGGGTCATTCCTGGACTCTGCAGAGGGATGAGATGGACGTTTGAACTTTTGCTCCACTGTAAATATCTGCACAATAAAGAACTTAGTTTTAGAAGTTCTGCGTTCGGCTGATTTCTCATGAGCAACCACTGAACGTCCTTACAGTGTGGCTTATATTCGCGGCTTTATGCTGCCGGCGAAGCAGCGCAGCTCCCCACCTCAGGAAGCAGTCCGCGAAGATGGGGCAACGGCGTGCCACTCCCAAGCCTACCCTGAGCCATTGGAACAAACGGGGAAGAGGGGAGGCCTCCAGCAAAGTGGCGCAGAGCGGCCCGAGAGCGCAGGGCAAAGGCGTGCCGCCCACCCGCTACTCCAAAGCAGCACGACTCCCCCCCCCCCAAGAGCAGTCCAGGAGCGTGGGGCAACGACGCCTGTTCTGTCCCATCTGTGGCTCCTAAGTCTCCCCCAAGCAGCCAAATTTTAAAGGTGTGTCTTATTTGCGGGTGCGGCTTATATTTGCGCCAATACAGTAGCTCAAGGGCTTGGATGAGGATGCCAGATGTCTTCCCACTGATGTCAGTCTGTTTCTTAAATTCAGTCCATTCTGGAGAGGATTAGCATCTAACCAGGATGGACTGCCTTTTTAGGGTCCAATTGATGGAGCTTGGCTGCTTCATATCCAGCATTCCTTTTGTCTAGTAGTGACTGGTGTTGCTTGCCCCTCTGCTTACATGCAGCGGGACCCAGGTTCAATCCTTGGCATCTCCAGGTAGGGTGGGGAAAGACCCTTCTGCCTGAGACCCTGGAAAGTCGCTGCCAATCCGTGTAGGCTTATTCAACCTTGTGCCATTTATTTATTTCACTCCTGTATCACACACTTCACCCTGTGTTCGAGGTGGCTTAAGCAGCTCACCACAATAAAAACAATCCAAGCAGTTAAGAGCTATTTAAAAAGAAGTTAAAAATTCATAAAAGCTTACACCAAAATAGCAGGCAGCTTAAAGATCATAATCTATAACAGATCCCAAAGGAAATATTAAAAAGATGTACTCTGCATCCGTTCCAGAAAATTCAAAAGGGGTGAACTGATGCCATCACCTTCAGGAGCTCATTCAAAAAGCTCAGGGCAGCTAATAGCTCCTGCTAATAGCTACCACCATTTCTACTTTGCTAATGCAAGGCCTTGGAGCAGGAACTTCGTAGACCTTAAAGGGAGTTGGACTTCTTGAGAGACATGCAGTCTCTACAGATTTACGCAGTGCTTTTATCAAGATATGAGGTACCTCATTTTTAAACAAAAAATACTGCCTGTGGCTACCTGAGTGACTATTCTTTATCACCAGCTGTACAAAAAAAAAGTGAAGAAAGGGGTTCTTGTACCCTTTCTCTTGATTTTTTTTTTTTTTTTACTGTAAACCATCAGAGGAAGCTCATGGGAAGTGTTAGGCACTCCTCGACGGTGCAATTTTAACCACTCACCTGCTCTAAACTAACAATCTTTATGTGAGTCAGATGGCGCCCTTCCCATATTAACAAGATTTGATGCTTCACTCCATGAAATTAAGTTGATGATGTTGAACACTTCCTACAAAGGAGCAGAGGGAAAACTCTGGCCAGCAGGCCTCACTAGGCCCATGTGGCCTGCCAGGCCATCTCCCCAAGCTATGCGCAGCTGACGGACACCTGATGTCACATGCTGATGTCAGGTTTGGGACAGGTAAAGATGCTGTTCCTTGACAAAGTGGGGCTTGCAAGCACCGCCAATCAGAGACCAGCAGTCCCTGAAAATCCCTGGGCTTTGCAGGTTCTTTAAGGTCCAGGATCCCGAGTTATCTTTGCCACTCGTGCACCTTTGCTGTACCCCACTTCCTCCCAAAAAAGCAAGCTGTACAATTGCAAAAAGTTATTTATGCACTGTCAGGGAACTGCCTCCTGGCCCGCTGAAGGGAATGGAGGGTCCGTTAGCATACAGAAAGCCCCAAGTCAATTGAGCAGCAGCACCTCTTCCAGCACGAAGAGCAGCCACACCTCCAGTGAGGAGGAAGGGGAAGGGGCCAGCCGGGAGAGGAGAGGACTTGGAGATGCTCCAAAGAGCCCCAGCATCTCACCTCGCTCGGCTGGTCAGGAGGAAAACATGCCGTTTCCGGCACCCCAATTGCGCAGAGGAATTAAACGTAAGGAGGGTAGGAGGAGATATGGGGTGCCGAAGTTCTTATGCTGGTGAAGGAGCCAGAAGAGGCCACTCCTGGATTCTGCCAGCGTCTGAGACAGACATGCCTTTTGTAGCTCTGCACTGTAAATAGTTGGCACAATAAAACTGCCAAAGACTGTTTGGGCTCTTGCTCCGTTACTTGTGAAGCACCATCACGCGAACCTTACATGCACCATATTGCTTATTTGCAGAATTAAACCTTTACTGGAACAAATATGCCAAAAAGCAAAGTATTAAATGACATAAAAGATCTAGAGGATTTGTTCATTATTCAGCTATGCTAATGATCCAGGTGAAAATATTTTATATTTAAATGGAAAATTCAAAGCAATAAAGCAGCCACACTATATACACGTGCTCCGTCTTTGAAACGTTTATACAATCCTAATTTGACAGAAAAGCATAGTCGTTGTACAGGCTCTTATGGAAATATTCACATTTTAAGTTAATTATATGAATGCTTGCAAGGTTGGATCCCAAATCAGCACACATTAAAACATTACTAGTTGCTTTCACATTATGACCTAACATTTACAGCTTGTAATTAATGGCATTTGAAATTATTTAATTTTCAAATTTGCAAGGGGCTATAATTTATACACAACAAATACCAGTCATTTAATAAGGGAATCAAGAGGCATGAGCATCAATTATATCTTACTAAACTGCTACAAATTGAATTCAGTGATACTTTTAAATATCCTAACCAAGAGTTGCCAGGCTGATTTAAAACTTTGCTTTCCGCACCAATTTTTTAAGTAGCCTCACTCGCAGCAATTTCCAGGGCTGGCATAGGAATCACTCCTAAAAGAAACCGTAACTCCCTGGCCCAAAAGTTGCTGCTGATTCAAGTGCCGAGAACAGGCTGCATGTTTTGCGAGATCTCCCCTAACGCTTTGCATGCACGCCTATATGCCCACTTTCAACATGCTAGGGGGCCACAAGGCTCCAGTGCATGAACTTCAATGAATGTTCTACCACATTAATTGGTAAAAGGCTGGAGATAGGAGCCTTCTTGTCTGTGAGCCTAGAACAACCTTTGCCAACCTAGTGCTCTCCTGATGTTTTTAAACCACAACTCCTATCCACCCCAGGCAACAGGGCTCAGGAAGCTGCCTTGTAAACCAAGTCATAGGTCCATCTAGCTCAGTACTGTCAACACTGACTGGCAACAGTTCTCCAGGGTTTCAGACAGCCCTACCTGGAAGGGAAGGTGATTAAACCTGGGGCCCATTGCAAACAAAGCATGGGATCTACTACTGAGCTGTCATTATTATTATCTACGTGGCAATCAACTTGATTAATTGATTGATTGGCTTATCATAGAATTGTAGAGTTGGAAGGGACCAGGAGGGTCATTTAGCCCAACCCTCTGCAATGCAGGAATCTTTTGCCCAATGTGGGGCTCGAACCCACCACCCTGAGATGAAGAGTCCTGTCCTCTGGAGCAGAGGAGGAGGGCAAAGACCTGCAACAGTAATTTTCCGTCAAGCTAATATTTCATGCACTTCTTTTCTATTGGAAGGGAATTTGTTTCCACAAAGTCAGAGCAGCATATGGCACAAGCATCTTTACTGGGACAGCAGCTCAACCCCCATCTGATGTTAGTTTCCTAAGCCCTCTTGATCTCCTGTCTGATTGTATGCTTAGGAAGTGTAAAACATCAACAAGTCAGGAAGAGTCGGGAAGAGGAATTCACATTGGCCACATTGCTTTTTTAAAGGGATGGAATGAAGGTCTGTCCAGGAACAGTTTCCCTTCTGAACAACGACAACAAAAGGTTAAGTGCACTTTATAATTTAGGAAATCATTTTCAGAAGAAGATTGTCAAACATACCTTCAGCTAATCCATAACAGATTTTTTTTACTGCGTACAAAAGAAAAACACTAAGCTCACAATATAATGTAATTAAAAAAGGAATTAAAGGAAGCTCAGAAGTACTTAATAGCGGATTTCTACAAAAGCAAACAATCAAATAGCACTGAGCATGCATTAGTAAATGGGAGAAGAGAAGGGGGGGTGGATCAAAGAGGGCAGGCTCGTATCTGCCCATGCCACATCTGAAATAATTCATGTGCTCACGAGTTTTTATTTATTGATGCAATTTTAATCCCACCCTTTGGCACAAGTAATCTCAGGGCAGCTAACAAATCCAAAGGTCCTCTTCCCCTGCTTGTATCCTCACAACTGCCCTGCAAGGTAGGCGGTTATGCTGTCAGCAGAGGACTTAAGACTTTCATGGCATCCCACTGCCAAATGAGCAGGTGCACAGCAGGTCTGGCTCACCACGTTTTGAGTTAACATTACCATCTAAAGCAGTGTTTCCTAAACTTGGGCCTCCAGCTGTTTCTGGACTACAACTGCCACCATCCCTAGCTCGCAAGACCAGTGGTCAAGGATGATGGGGACTGTAGTTCGAAAACAACTGGAGGCCCAAGTTTGGGGAAAGTTGATCTAAAGAGAAGTGGGGGGGCTTTAAGTCTATTAAGTCCAGAGTCTGAAACATAGCTATTGATGGCTACTAGCCATGATGGTTATGCATAGTCAGAGGCAGTAATGCTTCCGAATCTCAGTTGCTGGAGGAGATAGTGCTCTTGAGCTTGGGATCCTGCTTCAGGCATGTGGCTGGCTAGTGTGAGAACAGGATGCTTGATTAGATGGGCCATTGGCCGTATCCAGCAGGCTCTTTTCACATTCTTACGAGATGGGGAACCTATGGCCCACCATGTGCTGTTGGATACCACCTCAGTCAGTCCCAGGCAGCATGGACAACGACTGACAATGATGGGAGATGTAGTCCAACATGCTTCTCATCCCTGGTCTAAAACTGCCCAGTTGCACCGGTTAAGCTGGGAGATGACAACTGGTTCCAGGTCACTCAGTGAACTTCATGACTGGGGGGGGGGATTTGAACCTGGGTCTCCACTGTTGTGGCCCAGCACTCTAACCACTACACCACACTGCCTACAAATTTTATTTTCAGTTGACTAGCAATACTAGCATTTCCTTTAATCCCACGTGATTCCCCCCCCCCTTCTCAATAAAAGCAGGATCGTACAGTTAAATGGTGGCTTGAAAAAGCAAAAAGTGCCCAAGAGAGATTGCAAAATCTTTCTTTAAGGCACACACTTCCGGATTTGCGTTTCCAAGAAACTAACTGTCTGTTCTGATGTGCCCTGGAGAAGTTTAGACACAGCTATGGTTTTCTTTGGCAGGGCTGCAACACACACAACCTGAATCCAGCTCCTGTAACAGGGGCTCATTTGCAGCTGTTCTTTCTTCCACCCACACTCAGCAATTCCATTCCTTTTCACGTTAGAGCCCTTTTATAGAACAGCATCAGGGGAACACAGCAACATTTCAATCTCCAAGGGGGAAAAAATACTTATGTACACAGTCTTCCATACATAAGCAACATCCACAAACCGACTGAGAACAGGCAATTTTGGCTTAATAACCATACTTAGCCTCTGATAATGGCAGGTAAGTTTAAACAAGAGCAGTGTGCAATTTCAGAGGCAACGGGATAGTGAAATTCTGCACCATTAATCCCATGGGAGAGTTACAACCATTCCTTTGCTTAGGGGTATAATCAAACATTATGCAGCAAACAAGGGATTCTCAACCCTCTGTTTGCTGTGTAACACCAACACAGGGATACACAAAGGGCTACTGGCAGGTGATAATCAGCTGATTGGAAGGGATGCTTAACCCGTCCCCACCCCACCAAGTCTCCCCTGCAACCTCTACAGCCTGGCCATTTGTTCCTTTAATTTGATTCAACTGGACTCCAATACTAGTGGATATGTCCATCCATGGGTACAGGAAAGAATCCTAGCAGAATCGCAGGATAAGGGTTAAGTACACTTACCCCCTTCCACCAGCCATTTCTCCTCTGCAAGTAGCCCTGCGCCCCATGTTATCCATCAACCAGAAAACATGCATTTGGGAAACTATTTTAAAAGGGAAGAATGCAAGAAGTTCAGCTTTTTTAAAAAAAAGGTCATGACTGAGGCTTATATATTCATGCTCAATTCAAAACGCTTGTATAAGGGGATAATAATTTTGAGAGGCAGGGAGAATAAAACTCAGTCATCCACAAAAACCAAAGAGAAGCAGCCCCAGGACAAATGGAAGCAAACACACACACACAGAGAGAACTCATTTGTGCAAGTTGTAATCACGACATTTTGCAGTATTGTTGCAATTACCACTTGCATAACTGAACTTTAAACAACAATGAGACAAGTGCATGGATCCAGCAGCTACGGGGTGCAAAAGTCCGAAGTAAAAAGTTCCTCATTCTGGTGTCATTATCATCTCTCAACTGTGGCATTCCTACCCCTCCCCAGACACTAGCAGGTCTAGTAGTGCTAGAAAGAATGCAGAGCTAAACGAACCATCCCTCTAATGGACGTGAGCACCTTTACCTTTACAAAAGTAAACTTTTAAGTTAGCGCAGGGTGAGAAACACGTGACCCTCCCAACCTTGCTGGATCACAACTGCCACCAGGGAAATGACAAACAATTAGTGGAGCTTCTGGGGGATCCTGTTTTATTTATTTCTTTCTTTTTCATAAATACCCTTGGGGGAGGGAAGCTGCTTGCGATAGCACCATAGTGAGAGCCAGAGATAACAGAGAGAAAAGCTCCAAAGGTAGGCAGGATGAAACAGACGACCTGAGGAACTGGAGGGATATAAAATGGAATTAAACTCAAGAATACAGAGCCATGCCTCTGGGGAACAACAACCAGGTTTTATATTTTACTAGTGACTCCTACGCAGAAAGAACACAAGGGCAAAAAGGTCCAGGGATCCTCATCAATCACAAGAGAGCAACACAGTGTTGCTCTCAAGGCTAGACTTTGCGGTCCAGAACTCCAGTGAATTGAGGCAGTGGGGAAGGGGACAGTCAGGCAGAACAGTAAAGCTGACTTAGCAGAGTTTGAAGTGAAACAAATCCAGATTGCCGTCTAAAGAAGGGGCCCCACATAAGACCCTTAGGCCCAGAGTCCAAAATGACCTAACTGCATCACTGGGGTTATGATCCAGCAGCAAAGCAGGTAAAAATACCTGAATATGCCAGACAGGACATTTCTAGGGTTCATCTGCATCAAGTACAAAAAAAGTATTATGTCACCAAAAGACTAACGGATTTATTATGCCGTAAGATTTCATGGACGAGTCCACTTAATCAGATGCATGAAAATGCACTTCCTACATCTGATGAAGTGGGTGAAGTCCACAAAAGCTTATGCCATAATAAATCTGTTAGTCTTCAAGGTGACACAGGGCTGTGTTGTTCTTCCTACAGCCAGCTAAGAGAGCTATCCCTCTGGAAACAGTATCACGAACACAGGAATGTTTAGGAACACAGGAAGTTGAATTATACCAAGTCAGGTGATTGGTCCGTCCAGCTCAGTATTTTCTACCTGGGCAGCAGCTTTCCAGAAAGGCATTTCCCTTTGCCTGGTGAGACCATGAACCAAACCTGGGGAGGGGTGAAGGCCTGTTTAGCTTCAGCAAGGTTGGTTGCTGGCTGCCTCATTGTCTTTAAATCCATTCCCTATGACTGAGGTGTAAGGAAGAAGGAAGAGAAAGGGATTGAATCAAGTCATCTTTGCATCATTAACGTCGCTCATTTTTACTCTCTGCCAATGACACACAGTAATCTGAATGAAGGATCTTGTCTTAAAGTTGTCTTGGTAATATAACTCGTGTTGCTTCTCATCCTTGCACACCAATATAATATATTACTGTGGGTCCTAGCTCAGTGACAGAGCGCATGGTTTTAATGTGGAAGGTCCCAGATTCAATGCTTGACATGTCCAGGCAGGACTAGGAAAGGCTCCTGTCTGAAACTCTGGAGAGTGACTGGCAACCAGTGTAGAAAATTATTCACTAGATGGGCCAGTGGTCTGACTCAGTGCAAATCAGCTACCTATGTTTCTATGTACCACCATAAAAGCAAGTTATCGTGGCCACTGTCATGTTTATCCCAGTTCTATGTTGTTGTTGACATCCGTCTGTCTTGAGAGAGAATGGAGTGCTCCTCCAGGAGTGAAGTCAAACTGCTGCATTTGCAGCACCCAAGTGACCTCCCTGGGGCGCAAGCCTGGGCCGTGTGCGCTGCACAGATGACAAGATCTGCTGCCTCTTGGCCTCGCTGATGTGGTCCAAAGGAAAACAGAGAAATACAGTTGGCACCAGCTTGGCTGCAGGAGTTGCTGGCAGGAGGTGTACAAGACGCCATCCAACCACCTTAGGGACTCCACTCTGGATTTGCGCCGGGTTTGCTCCTTAGCCTTTTCTTCTCCCAAAGTTATCCCGCAACGCAGTGGAGGTTTAGAATCAGAGTTTTCCTTCTCCTAGATGGGCAACCTTCCCAGGTTGGTAAGTCCCACCTGCCCATCACTTCCCTCTACAACACATGCAGAAACCGCCATCAGACCCACTATTGGGTCTCATCCACCAGAGCCTGTATTCGCATGCAGGGGACCCCTCACTGTGGGTTTTTGAGACCCATCGCCTACCCTCACCTGGTTTAGCTGGCCAGTTGAAGCCATTTCCCAGGGTGTGGCTGCTGTCACATGCTGACAGCTTCTAGGAGCCGCAGGTGAGAACAGAGTGCAGGGTGGGGACCCAAGGTGGACAAACGACCCCAGGAGGAACACAGCATGTCCCCCACCAGAGGTACTACTTCTCCCCTAACACCCCATACATTCTATGTTGTGGGCCATTCCTTTACATACTCCACCAAGTAGCCTACCCCATGGTCACCTATCCACCTGACATAAGGCTCTTACACATATATGCAGGTCAGAGATCCCACACACCACTTATGTCTTAAAATTGCCCATTGCTTGAGGGCAGAGGCCGGCCCTATAAAGACTGAACAAAGCAACAGGCTCCTGCTTACAACCTTTTGGGTGGACACCCCAACTCATGTGTGGTTTCTAAACCCTTGCCTGAAACAAGAGAGTTCTGTGTTGGTTGGTGACTCGTTGGTTTGTTTCATGGGCTTGTCCCACATGCTACACTATCTCTACTACCAACAGACAGGTGACCCAATCATAGATCTCAGACTTCTCAGAATCTGTTCCCTGAGCTTTGTCAAGTCATGGAAGGGAGAGATTTGTAGATATTCAATTATCAACATAAAGTCCAGGAGTTCAGCTAGAGGCTCAGTTCATGTCAGGAAACTGGCAGAGTAGCCTAGGAAGGAGAGAACTTTACATGTCTGCAAGAGGATACAAGATCCACCTTAATTGTGGGATATTATGGGAGCAAAAAGGCAGTGCTTAACCTGGAAAACATGGAGGTCCTGTTAACAGAGCACCACATATCAAAATTACAAGCTGAGCACAGCTCATCAGGGCATCTGTCTCTTTCAACAGCCCAAAGCTGGTCCGAAAGTAGGGTGGCCAGACAGAAAACAAGGACAGGACTTGTGCATGTTTAATAGTTGAGTACAAGAGGGACATTCCTTTCTTCTATACCATTATTAAATGCGCAGGAGTCCCACCCTCTTCTCCATCTGGGCACCCTACTGAGGCAGGGGCACGTTTGTGCCCTAACAACCAAGAATGCATTCAGGGAGAGTCCCACCTCACAAACTTTTTGAGGACTGTCCCTTTAGAAGGCTGTTGGTTTATCAAAGCTGGTGTGATGATTTATCACTGAGCAGTGTTAAGCAGGATGAAGAAGCTGGGGAAGACCCTCAAAATGCCACAGCTGACCATCTTTTCTCAGCCTAAGAAGCAATGCTAAATCTCACTTCCACCCTAAAACAAATATTAATAAATAGAAAAAATAATAACTTGGAGAAACAACTGATCACCTGGCCTTCCATTCTTAGAGGTATATCGGGACTGATTCCCAATCCAACCACCCCTAGATCTAATGAGGGGCGGAAAAGAGAGAACTTTTATCTCCTTTAATAAAAAGCAGCCACCATCCGCATCTTTTTTTCCCCGCTGCCCTGGGGGACCCTGCTAAAGGTGCAGACAAAAACTGGGAGAGAAACGCCTGAAGGAGGGAGAGGGGAGGCGTCGGTGTCACAAGACCTGCGGGCAAAAAAAGGGGGGCGGGCTATGAACGGAGGTGCAAGCAGATCAAAGCTGAACCCAGGAAAGGTAAGGACACAGAGAGGCGCCCTGGGGACAGTGCAGCTGGTCACGGGGTAGAGGCATAGGGCAGCACCCACTGCAGAGAGCTAGAGCTCTGCCAGATCAACATTCACAAGGAAGGAACACTCTGGAACCGCAATGCCTCGGAGAAAGGTGAAAGGCGGCGGCGGGAGAGGAGGGGGAGGAGATGGCATTTGGTCTGAAAGGAGCTTCAAACACGTTGGTGCGATGGACCAGGAGACCATCCCTGGCAAGAAGGTCGGGTTGCATGGGGAGGGGGTAGCGCTGGTCCCTCCAGCCAGCGGCTGTTGCTGCCCATGGAAGTTACTCACCTCGGCGGGCAGGAGCTGCCGTCTCGTTGCACCGTCCCATCGCGCTCCGTAGGGCAGCGGGGTGTGCGGGGAGCCGCCACCGGGAGCTGGGCAGCTGCTGTCCCCGCTGCTGCAAGCGGCCGTGCCTCTGGCTCCTCCTTCTGGCTCCGCTGCTGCTGCCGCTGCTGCCGCTGCCGCCGCCGCCGCCGTGGAGCTCCTGGAAGCAGCCAAACTCCAGGCAGGACTTAGCAGGCGCGTCTCTCTTGGTTGTGCGTGGCCCCCGCCTCCTGCTCCTCGCGCTCCTCCTCCCCGGGGCTGGCGGCGCGTCTCAGCCACTCAGCGCCGCCCCTGAGCCGGGGGAGGAAGCGCCTGCCGCCTATGGGAGCCCGGCCGGGGCGGGAGCCGGCTGCGCAGGCCAGCGGAGTCCTGGCTTTCGCTGGGGTTGTCCCTGTCAGCCGCCTGATTCCAACGGAGCAGCGAGGGAAGAAGGAAGGAGGGGGAAGAAGGTGGAAAGGGCAGGCGGGATGCTCAGTCCTCCTGGCTCACCTTGTACTGTTTTCCTTTCACCCTGCTCTGGTCTCCTTCAGTGTACAGGGTTTTAATAAAATAATACTTTGCAGGGGTGCTGTTGCCGTTGTTGTTTTTAAAATGTGACTATTATGTTGCATTTTAATAAGTCTGAAAACTGTCAAGTGGGCAGACTGCCTTATAGTATCTGTTTTGGTATGCCTTAACCACAGCTGTTGTCATCATAGATCTGGGGTAACAAGAGTCTGTTAGGGAAGCGTGGAAGTTGATAAATGGTAGCATTTAGATACTGTTTGGGGTGCGAAGGGAAAAATACAAGCTGCAGACCTGTGCCAGACAAGAAATTATTGGGTTAGCCTATGCAAGCCAGCCTGGCCAGGCTAGCTAAGTGCAAAGCCGTTGATAGGTGTTTCGACAAAACCAGCCAAGAATCTGATGACAAAACTGAACAGATTTATTAGGTCATGATACCTAGCTTCACGAAAAGGTTGATTCCATAATGTAAGGTTTTTTAAAAGGTGTTATTTGTGTTTTAATGGTGTTATTTGTGCTTTACAGTGGTACCTTGGGTTACAAACGCTTCAGGTTACAGACGCTTCAGGTTACAGACTCCATTAACCCAGAAATAGTACCTCGGGTTAAGAACTTTGCTTCAGGATGAGAACAGAAATCGTGTGGCGGCAGCAGGAGGCCCCATTAGCTTAAGTGGTACCTCAGGTTAAGAACAGTTTCAGGTTAAGAACGGACCTCCAGAACGAATTAAGTTCTTAAACCGAGGTAACAATGTATTTTGTTTCTAGAGGGGTGGCCATGTTAATCTCTTGCTATGGAAACCAAGGGCCTTGTGGCACTGTAAAGGCTGGCACATTGGCATAAGGTTTCATGGAGCAAAAGCTTTTGACATAATAAATGTGTTACTCTTTAAGATGCCACAAGAGTTGCTTTATTTTTACATTTTGTGTGGTACCTGCTTGTTGTTGTTGCAGCAAAATGTTCATAGGGCAGAAGAGGGGGCTTCTACACTTTTATTCAGTGGAGAAGTGTTCCCAAAAAATGCTTGGGATTTTTGCACCCGGATACTTACTGCTGAGGACAAACAGGCAGAGGAAGGCCATTGTAAGAACCTGCTGGTTCATATTATAAAGATCCATCTAGGCCAGCATACTGTTTTTTGTAAGCACTAGTCAGGTGCCTTTAGGAAGCCCACTTAGACGACAGCCATTCCTCATCTGAATTTTGTTATCCTGCCTTATCAACAATTGACAGAAATATTCTCAATGGATTTATCTATTTCTCTTTTAAAACTATCTCGCAGCCAGCAGCCAGCAGCACATCTTGTGGCAATGAGTTCTGTTAGAGAATGGTGGTATCTTCCTTATCATGCTGCTTGTGAGTACAGTATTCAGAGGCCTCTGGGTGACTGTTGTTGAAAATAGATGGATTAAGTGAGGCAACTCTTAAAGCAATGAAACACAAATCATGGCTTCCTACTACTGGGACACTTTGAAGTGGGTTCCCTTCAAAGCTTATTCAAGTATCGTGTGTTGCATGGACACCCTGCTCTATCTCTCCATACCATCTAAATTAGGTGAATCACTGTAGGTGCAAGATTGGTGTCTGGAGGCAGTAATGAGCTGGACGAGGACCAATAAAATGAAGCTAAATGGTACTGTGAATGGGTGATAGTCAAGTTCAGAATCTGAGGAGAAAGCCTCTTCTGTATAGGATCACACTCCCATCTGAGAAAGCACATTCATAGTTGGGGGCACTCTTTGATTCTGAACTGCCTAGGGAGCCTCAGTAGCAATGAGTGCCGAGTTCTAGCTATGGCTGTTCACAGACTGGCATAGCCTGGCCACGGTTACCATTGCTCTGGTAACCTTATGTTTAGATTGCTGTAATGCTGTATTGTAAACAGGGAATTTATATATGAAGACAGTCCGGAAGTTTCAGTTGGTGCAGAACATGGCTACCATTGGTAAGTGGTGCTTCTAAATGGGACCATATTACATTGGCTCTGGGCAAACTGTGCTAGTTCGTTCTACTAGTCCAAATGCTAACTTACATAGTTCTGAACTACTTGGGTCTTAGTTACTTGTCCCAATTAACTGCCAGCCCATGCTTTAAGATCTGCTGAAGAGGCTCTTCCCATTATCCTCCCAGCAAGCATGGCTCATTCGATGATCACTTGTGTCAGTTATGGCACCTCATTTGTGCAATTCCCTCCCGAGAAGTGTGGTTGGCTACCTCATTACTGAGTTTCAGGCATGGCTTTTAAATATGTCCTTTGGGACCAAGTTAGTTGTTTATGTATAGTGTGATGGAATTAAGATCTCTACTGTGGTCACTGTTGCATTGATTTGTTGTGGGGTTACTGCCTTTTACATTTAAGTTTTGCATTTTTAATGGGTTACTATTTATTGTATGAACCAAATATCATTTTTATTAGTTCAATCAGCTATATATTTAAAGTGTGGTTTACAAATCAAATAAGCAACTTTATTAGCTGTTATTTAGTACCAGACTTACTAAATAAATTTACAGCGCTGTAACTCTCCAACAGGTTTAATTTACCCCCGAAGGGGCACTCTTCCATCATCTCCCAAGACAGACGGATGCCAGCAACAACAAAAATAGTACCAATTGTTTTAGACTGCAGTCCAAAACACATTTACCCACTGAAGATAATGTGGGCTACTTCTGAGTAAACTTGTGCAGGATTATGTTGTTTATGTGTTTTGTGGTGGGTTTTTTTTTTTAAAGGAACCCTATAACTGGCTTTTTCACATTAAAAATATACTACAGGGTATGACTCAGTTACAAGGAAAATTCAGTTACAACCCATTCACAGCCATGCTTACCCAAAAAGCAGACTACATTGATGTCAAAGGGACTTTCTTCCAATAATATCTTCTTGGATTACATAAACCCAAGGGTTCTGAGCCACTTTCAAACAAGAATGTGGAATTTCTGGTCCTCCAAAATGTGCTCCCATCATCTTCATTTGCCTTGCTGGCTGGGGCTGTTGGGGGTTAGATTCCAATAACATCTGGAGGCTCCTCATAACTGCCTTTAAAACACCGAACAGCTTTACTGTAGCATTAAGTTTTTACAGGAGAGGCAGGGAGCCTCATTTTCAGGGAACAAATATGGTTTCTCTACAGGCCCCACACTCCTTGAGTACTTTGACCTGGCTAGAATGTGTCTTTTAACCTGTGATCATGCCTCTGGCTTGCCTTGAAGTGGGTTTGTAGAGGTGCATAGTATAGTTGTATGCATAAGTAGAAACCTCCAACTTTTGCGTGGCTGGAATGTATCCTACCGTGCAAACATAGGAGCTGCATCCATTGCTGTGCCTTGCTGTTGCATCTGTTTCCATCAACAATGGGAATGCAGCCCTCGCTAAGGAATGTGGTGCTTGGGCTGAAAAAGGCCGCCACCCTGCATTACAGCCACAGCAGTCCTATGCCTTGCCTGCTCCAGTCATTTCCCAGTGTGACATAGGCTGCAAAGACACAATACATTGAATAGCTCTCCCCCATCCCTGGAATCCTGGGAACTGTGGTGTATTATGGGTGCTGGGAATTGTAGCTCCGTGGGGGATAAAGGAGGGTTTCCACAATTCTTGGTGTGTGTGTGTGTGATGTGCTTTAAATACAGGGTGTGTACACCACCTTACTCTCAGTTCAGTGTGTATGGTTGCAACCTGCAAATCATGTACTAAAAGTTAAGTATAACCCACCCTTTATCCATACAGATGACAGGGTGGTGTTACAAAGGTGATTAATCATGTCGAAACAATACAGGGAGTGTGTGTGTGTGTGGAGGGGATCATACACCGTGTGAATCAACAACCAACATCACCATCAAAGAAAGAAGCGCAAAGCTTTTGGGTTGTTGTCGTTTTGGCTGGGATGAATCATGGAGAGTGCGTAGGACTGCGGCCCGAGCACCACCCTAGGGCACGAGAACCACGCAAGCCAACCTTCGCGGGTGCCCGCCATGTGGAGCGAGATCCGTAACGTGTGAACAGCCAACCTTTCCCCCTCCGGCTCGGGCAAGCAGGCAATAGGCAGGCGGGAAAGGCAAAGGCGGCGCTTCCGCTTTGCCTCGAAAAGGAGCCTCCTCCCCCTTCCCGGGGGTCATCGCGAGCGGCTGCTTGGACTTGTCGCGAGCGCTCGTCTCCGTTTCCGCCGCTGGGGCAGGAAGAGATGACGGGCGACGGAGGCGCTTGAGAGGCAGCCAGGCCGGACGACCGACCGACCCCACCGACCGCCATGGCGGAGGATTCGGAGCTGGAGAGGTGAGGCTGGCAGGTGGGGAGGAGAGGCGCCGGGTGTGTGGGGGGGGGGGGGGGAGAAGGCGGAGGGTTACTCCTCGAATAGGCGGAGGTGGGCCGTGGTGAGGCTGCAAGGTAGGCCTCAGGAAAAAGGGCTCCGTCGTTGCGCTGCGCAGAAGCTGCTTTCGTGAGTCGGTGGGCGCCTGGCAAGAAGCGGACCCAGCGCCTTGACTCAAATCCAACGGGGAGAAGCGAGCCGTGAGGGGGGAGAACCTCGGCAGGCCGAATTTAAAAATACCGTTTATTACGTAATAAACATGGTTCCCCCTCGCAATCCTGTATACATTGCCTCCTTGGAAGTAAGCCCTGCTGAATTCAACGGTGCTTACTCCCAGGTTGGTCAGCGTGCCTAAAGCTGCAGCTTTTTGCGGCCCTTTATTTATATTTATCGCGGAGTAATCTTCAAGACAGACTTTGGAGTGTCGAGATCTCGCACTTTATTGCCCTCCCTTCAATCTTCTGCCCAGCAGTGACTTTTTTTTTAAAAAAAATTGTTTTTATTAATTATCGCCATGCATCTGGAGTACTTGAGTACACGCCTGATATTTGTTGTTTCGTTCATTTATTTCGTTTATACCCCACCCTCCCGGAGGAGCTCATGGGTGGCAGGCGCATGTGTAGTATAATGATTAAAATAGCAAATACAATGAAAAATAAAAATATGTTTAAAACTGTTAAAAAAGCAACGAAACATCTTTAAAAACAGATGTAACCGAACCATATGTCTGGATAGAACTGCCAAAACGGAACAGTTTTCAGCCAGTGTCTAAAAGTGCATAGGGGCATAGGGATGTTGCCTGCCTAACATCAATAGGCAGAGTTTTCCAAAGTACTGTATAGGTACTGCCAAATGCAGAACACTCACTTCTTGGACTTCTAGAAGTGCAAGTTCTGCAAATGAAAGTGATCAAATCTGTGTGCATGGTGGGGCAATAGCGGAGCTTGGGTCTCAAATTTCAGGGGCACCCTGTGCAACACCAAAATTTGGTGCCCCCTCTCCACATCTCATGCTCCATTCTAAAGCATAGTTGCAGCATCCCTGAGGCTCCGCACCCCATGCAACTGAACCAGTTGGACTCCTCTAAATCCGCCTCTGTGTAGGGTAAGTAAATTGGTCCCAAGCCATTCAGGGCTTTATATACAACACCTTGAACTCAGCCCAGCAGCAAACTGGCAGCCAATGTACATCTTTAAGGACAGGTGTAATACACTGTCAGATTCTTACTCCTATCAGCGATTGTGCTGCTGCCTTTTGCACTAACTACAGCTTTCAAATGGAGCATGGGGGAAGCCCCATGTGGAGTGCATTGCAGTA
The DNA here is from genome assembly GCF_009819535.1 of Lacerta agilis. Taxonomy (NCBI): domain Eukaryota; kingdom Metazoa; phylum Chordata; class Lepidosauria; order Squamata; family Lacertidae; genus Lacerta; species Lacerta agilis. Next base: position 24,040,179 of record NC_046315.1, read on the forward strand.
GTCCAGTACTTAAGTTGCCAGTGCCCAAACCACTGCAGTGAAAAGTAAATTCCATTGAGTTCCATGGGCCTTACCCCCAGGTAAATGGGTTAAGAATCACAGCATTAGCGTAACAGTATTTGGTAGTAGTTGTAGTGAAAGTACTGTATTTTTCGCTCCATAAGACACACTTTTTTCCTCCTAAAAAGTCAGGGGAAATATCTGTGCTTCTTATGGAGTGAATGGTGGTCCCTGGAGCTGAATTGCACAGGGGCCAAAAGAGGATCATGCTTTTTATTTTACAAAGAGAAAAGGGGGTGTTGAGAGGACCCCGCTCAACAGTTGATCAGCAGGAAATCGGAGAGAGATAAGAGTCCCCTGCTCCCTTTCAGCCCTGCCCCCTTGCCCAGGCCTCCATTGTTGAATGTGCTGCAGAGGGAGGTTGTTTGTTTCCCCAGCGACATGTGACTGGCTGATTAGATTATCTGTCTGGAAACTGTAGAAAAGGCTCCCTTTCCTTTAGAAGCTGCAGAAATGTGAGTTGAACCCCATAAAAATGGGACTTTTCCTCTTTGCTTTTCCCCTTTGCAAAAAAAGCTGCAAGACTTTTAGCTGATCCTCAAAAAAACAGGGCTTTTCCCTTTGCAAAAAAAGCTGCAGAACTTTTAGTTGATCCTCAAAAAATAGGGCTTTTAGAGGAGGAAAACCAGAAAAATATATGGTCCGGTGCGCCCTATGGAGCAAAAAATACGTATATAGAATAATTAATGTAGTAGTAGTAATAATTTAGTGGTGATTTAGTGCTTTGTACATTGGTACCAATGCCTTGAATAGGGTCTAGTAGCTCACTGGCAGCTAGTGCTGTTCTTTCAGGATTGATGCAATATGATGCCATCTCACTGTGCTCAACAACATCCAGGCAGTGGCATTCTGCATCAGCCACAGCTTTCAGACCATCTTCAAGGGAAGCCCTATTTATGCTGGCCACATATGTATATTTTGTTGTTACCCACTCTGGAATTGCTTTTTGAAAGACTTGAAGCATGTGGGACCAGTAAGTGGATCCTGCATGGAAACAGATAATGCGCTAGATGGGAGTCCTGAAGGATTTGGCATCCATTTCAGGACATCTTGAAGCAAAGCTAGCAGGCAAGCAGCAGTTCAACAGAGGTTCTTATATTACTCGCCTCATGGTCTCAAAATACTAAGTTGTGATTCAGAGTTCTTCTATGGGGCAGGGGCAGGCCCATTCTAAGTGTAGCATCCTCCTGTATTCCTCATCTTTTCCTGTTCACTTCGTTAAGTGCCTGGGGAATAATTGCAGCACCACACTCACTTTATCGCCTTGGCAGTTGGGATTTGGAAAAGCCTTATGCAGGGCCTAGGAACAGGAGGCGATTCTTGAACAGGTAGGGAGCTTAAGAACTCCTGGGGAGGTACAGAAGCTAATGGCATAAGAAATCCTAAAGCCGGATAAGGGGAAAAGGAGAAAGTAATTGGGGCTGAGAGGTAGAAGCCTTCAAAGAAGGATAGCAGGATGGAGGGATTTAAATGAAAGCAATTTAAAGTGGCAATGGTAAAGACCAATTTAAATCAAATTTCCTCTTGATACAAAGAGCATGTTTGTTAAACAGTGGTGCAGAACTGACCATTTTAAACTGTCTTGATATGTAACTGAATAGACTATTATTTACTTCCATCTATTTGTTGCACTGAACACTTTTTGCACGTTCCCTTTCTTTAGAACATTCCCATTTAGGGAATAAATAGCTATAAATGAATAAATGGAGTGAGATTGCTTCTGTCCCCCATTGGTGCTGAATCTTTCCATCCCAGTTTGGGTCTTTCCTCTGGATAAACTGCCTTTTGAAAAGTAATGGTTATATCTTGCAGGTCTGTATGGCAACTCGTGCAATTTAAGCTGTTAAAAGAGAGAAATGGTTAATTGAATGAGGATAAACACCCTTTAAATGCTTATTTTACAGTTTCAGTTTGTTTTGATTCTAGAACAGTAGCTTTAATGAGCTTGCAGTGGGTCAGTGGTTTGTACTAGCTTTCTTTTTCCATCAACAACTGCAAAAAATAGATCTGCCAATACTGGAAAATTGATCAAATTTAATTACTATTTTTAATCTCCTTAAATGTTTAGGAAGGCAGTGGAAGAACTTCTAACAGAGGCCAAGCGTGGGAAAACCAGAGCAGAAACTATGGGAGCCATGGGCTGGTAAGTTATTGAAGCTAAACCAATGTTGGTGTTTTTAAAAAATACAATTTTGGGGGGGGGGGGGAACAGACCCTGTGGCTGCAATCATAAATATGTTTATTAGAGAGTAAGCCCCACTGGACATGGTGGGAAATATGTTGTATTGAACATGCATAGATGGCACTATTAATCTTCCATAACTGAATTGGATGATAATCTTTTGCTGTTTTATGTTAAGTGCACATGCAAGAAATTCCACTGAAATTAATGAGAATTAAGTCCACCTAATTCCTGTTAGAGCAAACGTTCATTTTTCTGAAAGCAATGATACTCATAGTCTGTTATAGTCAGTGACCATGGATCATGCTAGGCAAACATTTTTACACTTTCCTGCCAAAATACTCTTATGTTTCAGTGCTGTTGAAAGTAGTAGAACACACCAGTGTACAAGCATTCCATTAGTTGCTTCAAGAGGTGTCCAACTCTGCCCCCCCTTTTTTTACCTTTTCCTACCCCAAGTCCTTATCCTTTGAGAGGCCTCAAGACACCAGCAGAGCTTGTTTCCTCCCTATGGATTATCCCAACCCCAATGTGGAAGTAAGCTCTTCTGGAACTCTTCCATCTAATTCCTTTTCTCTAAGATAAGTAATGGGCATTGAGGCAGGGGAAGAGAAAGGTGGCTATGTCCAAAGGTTCAAGGTGAGCTGGCTCTTAAAAAAAAAAAAGTTTTAAAAAGTTGCCAGAGATTCCCTAATAGCAACAGTGTGATTTGATAAGCAGCATAAATTGGACTTAAATATCTAGCAACTGCTTCGAAGTGTAGAATACGCAGGGTTTCTTAATTTTGCCATATTGAAATAATTGTTTCAATGAACCCTGCTGCTTAAAACTGCTTTAAATCCTGTTCTTAATCAAGGTCCCAAGTTCATAGCATTATTGAACTGCATTTCTGTGTATGATGATTTTTTTATTAACTTGCTTTGATGGGCGGTGACTTTCTTAGGTCTCAAGCAAAAGTTCTTCTTAGCTCTGCTTTTTAGCTAGAGATGCCAGGAAATGAACCCGAAACCATTTGCATACAAATAATGTGTGCTACCACTGGCACTCTTTTTTTAAAAGAGTGGACTCTACCATCTCCAGAGCACAAAAGCAAAAGGAGTTTTCATGTAGCCATTGTCAGGGGATCCTCCGGAGGCAGCGGAGAGCTGGCTGAGGTGGAGGGAGGGACCCCTGATGTTGAAGGTACCCAGCACCGCCAGAGAAGCCTAGAGACCTCCTGTGGGAGCAATAGGCAGGGAGAGAGTTCCATGGCGGAAGGGCAGTCAGATGTTGCAATGTCCCAACACCAACTCAGCAGTTCAGGGACGGAGGGGGAATCGGAAGTTCCGTCGCCCCAACTATGTAGGGGGCTCAAATGGAAGGAGGAGACTTGGGGTCCCCAGGTTGTTTTGTTGGAGGGGCTCTCGCAAAGCACCACTTCCGGAATCTGAGAGTGACTAAGAGGGTCATGGAATTTGAGCTCTGACTTGTACATATCTGTATAATAAACTGATGTAAATATACCGACTCTGAGTCATCGCCTTTTACTCATGAGGAGCACCACTGGACCCTTACAGCCATTTACCAAAGAGGAGGAATGGCAAATGCCAACAAGGCACCACCAATACTCTCAACTCTTTAGCATTTTAAACTGTCTTGGGGCTATGGAAGAGGACAATAGAATACCATTTGTAGTTCATGTGATGTTTTTCTCAGGTGTGTGGCTGTGAAATCTGTGTCATAAAATATTACTATGTTATCTTAATATATATCTCCTCTGTATAGAATCTGACTGTTGCTTTCAAGCCAGTGTTAAAAGGCGAACATCTTGAGTGTTTCTTTCTGTACTCCAAGTTTACACTAGGTGGCATGCAAGGAAAGCCAAAAATCATGCATAGTTGAGCTATTTGATTTGGATATTCACAGCATCTGTGTTTCTTGCATGAGATATTTATGTTGTTGCTTTCTAATACAGGATGAAGTGCCCTCTTGCCAGCACAAATAAAAGGTTTCTGATTAATACTATTAAGAACACATTGCACTCCCCGAAGGAGCAAGAGCAGGGACAAAACCATCAAGAAGACGATAAGGAATCTGAACCAAACCAGAGCAGGGAGGAAAGCAAGCCAAAGAGACACAGATCTCACCCATACAAACCTAGCTTTCGGTCTAGAAGAAGGGTAAGCGCTTCTCCTCCTAGGCACCACCGGAACAGGAACCAGCACTCAAAGGACAAGCATGAACAGCGATCAAGCAAATGAGGAGGAACCCCTGCCATTCCAAGAATGAAATTAAACACTGAACTGGGCGGGTGGGAGTGTTTAACTATATTGAAATAGAGGGCATTGTTCAGTACAGATGTCCATGTTGGCAGCAGCTTTTTAGAGACAAGCAAATCCCGCTTCTCATGAACTTTCTTTGAGGAGTTCTTGTATTCTTTAAAGTTGTCAGTGTATTCCTTCTGTTTCTCCCCCTGCCCTCCAGTCTTCAACCAATTAAAATTGTTACTTTGTATAGTTGTAACATGTTTAGTGCTTTGCACAAACCATTTGGAAACAATTTATTTAGACAAATATACACGGAGGTGTATTCGGTACATGGTAAGTTAATTTGCTTCCCAATTCCTTCAAGGAAGCTACTAAATCTTAGTTTGAAAAAGCAAAAAACAAAAGAAAAAGATACTCCAGGTACAGAAAATGTGATATGCTTCTTGGCCTGCACCTAGATGAATTTGAATAAGTTTACTGTGCTTGTAACCTGAAAATGACTGATGTGGCACCTGGATATTACAGATAAGTAAATGCAGGTTAGGCTAAATGTATATTGGTAAACAAACTACCCAGACTGAGTGACTCTTGTGTCCATGTGGGAACTCCAGTGCCCACATGGAACTCTGCATGAACAATAGATCCTCATTCACTTCAAACTTGGGGAGAAGGCATCAGACATGTTATCTGTTTGTGTGCACAGAATATTTCCCAATGCTGAAGTGAATGCTGGTACTCATTTTTGACCTAGAGTTGTGTGTACACTTGAAACCTGTGAAATCACAACTGTGGGCTGGATGTGAAATTGGCTTTCATTGTTTTGCATCCTTTGGTGTAATTGATGATTTGTGAAGGATCAATAACGAATGCAACTGCATTGGGACATCTCTTGAATGGCAGTGGAATGAAAAACAGCATCAGAAGAGTCTTGAGGGATACATTTTTCATCACAAATTGCTGAATGCTTTTGCAAACCAGTACAGACTATTGCCACCTAAAGTCTGACTGCTGTCTAGTTACAGTTGTATTGGTCAAGTTCTCGGTGTTTCCTTACCTGCAGATGATTGATCCTTGTCATTTCTCTATTGTATGGAAACATTAACATTTAAATCCTTAGGCAAAGTTGTTTGTATGGTTAAGCTGTTTTCAACCTTGGGTAGTTTTCCTGAGTTAACATTAAACTTGAACTGTATTACTAAAATGCATTATGTACATTTCCTTTATATGTTAACAGATTCATCAGTCTTTGGGAATTAATACACATTCTCTGTTGCCAAAGATAAACAAAACGCATAACCGGTTTATTAAGTGTACTGCAAATGTTTCTTGGGGAGAAAAAAGAGGTCTTAAGCTTCAAAATGTTAACTTTAAAGTAGTTGTTTTAGTACAGTCTTAATCCTTAATTTACTCAAAAGCACTTAATAGCATAAAACAAGCCTGCTGGATCAGGCCAATGACACCTGCTTTCACAGTGGCCTGCCAGATGCTGATGGGAAGCCCCAAACAGGACTAGAGAACACAGCATTCTTCCCACCTCTGAATCCCAACAACAGTACTAACCGCTCTGGCTGGGAGTCTCTGATAGCCTTCTATGAATTTGTCTAATCCTCTTGTAAACAGGTCTCAATTAATTGATAATGGCAACAAATAAGCAACAAGCTAGCAATCTTGCTAACTGAGTTAGTCAATTTTTTATTTTATATGGGCAGAAAGAAATCATTCCCGTTACTAATACCTTAAAATTATAATTGGTAATAAAGCTCTGTACAGATATTTAAAAACAAGGCAGTCCCTTGGCCACAGGTTTAGGATCTCATAAGACACAATACAGAAGGAAAAATGAATGGGGAGGGAAGAGGGAAGCCAGCATGCTGACATGAGTGTTTTTTTTTTAATCATTCTATCCTGCATTTCATACACTGTGGATGAAATGCTAACCTGTGGCATTTTAGACGTGGATTACAGCTCCCGTCAGCCATCTGGAATGGTGGGAGTTGTAGTCCAACAACAACTGGAAGGTTATATTGCAGGAGGTTGGACTATAGATCACCCTTGGGCTCCCTTCCAACTCTACAATTCTAGGTTGGCTACCCTTGCAGTAGGGGAACTCAAAAGTGTTAACCAAGTAGAAATAGAAAATAAGGTGGTTGTTTTTAAAACAACACTACTACTATAATAATTGACTGCATTAGGAATGGTTTATTGGTCCAGCCTTCTCTCTTAAAGAGCCAAGTCTTCAGCAGGTGCCAGAAGACACATAACGGCATGTCATTATTACACAGCATCCACTTGACAGTCAATAATATCCTGTTCCTTTTTTCTCCTGCTGAATCTTGGTCAAGGAGACCCAAAGCAGGACCTTGGATGTTGAACGGAGAGTATGGGAAGATGTTATGAAAGGAAAGCTCAGATTTATCTCAAAGGAGAGGCACAAAAGAGAGAATAATTTTTAATAGTGTTGGATGAAAATAGGGTCTTGAGGGCAAATCTTTCAGCACTAATGTTAAAATGAAAATATAAAAGAAGAGGCAAGAAAAACCAACCTCTTTTTCACAAGGTGAAGATGATCTGGAAATATGAAGGTAGGAATCAGCACTGCATTCGTTTTAGGTGTTAAGAACGTAAGATACCGCTGGATCAGGCCAATGGCCCCTCTAGTCCAACTTTCTATTCTTACAGTGGCCAACCTGATGCCTGTGAGAAACCCACGAGCAGGATCTGAGTATGACTTCTGTGGTCTGCAGCAACTGGTATCTGGAAACAGCTGAGGGCCTGTATCCAGGGTTCCTTGTGACAAAACCCTCCATATAGGTTTGTGCAGGCTTTGTGTATGTCTTTCTCTGCTAGTGCGGTTCCATATCCCCTTAAAACATAGGGAGAAACCGCTTGCTGGTGATAGAACTCCGTGCATTTATGGGGGCCCTGAGCCAGATCACTGGGTCAATCAAAGCTTTCCAAAAATATTTAATAGGTTACCTAGGAATGAGAGCCTCTGGCAATGGCTTGCATATGCTGTTTGCTTGCTGTCCCAGTGTAACAGACTACTCTTTAGTTTAAGGCCGGCTTAATTTATTTTAACTAGTTGCTTTTATCAAGCTAATCCTGAAGCATGTGGATTACCTACTTTCAAACACAAGCTGTACTGTAGGAGAATGTGTTTGATTCAGCATGTTGCTTTGTGTTCTTCCCTTTTCCCTGAGTTAGTAGGAATTTTCAGGACCAGCTATTTGCAGGCCATTTCCCATATAAAAGACTAAATTCTGAAGCCCTATGGTATTCGTAAAAACTACTGTACAGGTGAAACTCGAAAAATTAGAATATCGTGGAAAGGTTCATTTCTTTCAGTAATTCAGTTTAAAAGGTGAAACTAATATATGATATAGACTCATGACATGCAAAGCGAGATATGTCAAGCCTTTATCTGTTATAATTGTGATGATTATGGCGTACAGCTGATGAAAACCCCAAATTAACTTTGGGGTTTTCATCAGCTGTACGCCATAATCATCACAATTATAACAAATAAAGGCTTGACATATCTCGCTTTGCATGTCATGAGTCTATCTCATATATTAAACTCCAGTAGCTAATGAAAACAATTGCTTACATAAATGGACTTTTCCACGATATTATAATTTTTCGAGTTCCACCTGTATTTTTTTAAAAAAAATAATATGCAAGCAGGATGTGTTATATACACGAAACAAGTATAATTACTAATACATAAGATGAGCATGAGAGATCAGGCAAGCACCCAGACAGCTGGAGCTAGACTTGAGAGCTAAAGCAGGAAAACCTTTATCAACTCAAGGGCCACGTTCCCTTCTCGGCAAGTGGTGGATGGGGCAAAAGTGAGCAGAGCAATGAACGTGAAATTTATGAATTGGTATACCACCAAATACTACAATATAAAATGGTGGTGTTCAACAATATATACAATACAATATATTTTATAAAACGAATATACAACATATAAAACACCATACCAGAAGGCTGCAGTCGATGTGAAACAGTGGCTAAGCTGCTTGTGGGGCCAAACTACCACCAGCATGTGAGACCTTACTAATGAGATTTGCACTGGCTGCCAATCTTCTACCTGGGCAAGTTCAATATGTTGGCACTGACATAATAAGCTATACAGCTCAGAACCAGGTTACTAGAGACCACCTTGTTCAGTCGTGTCCGACTCTTCGTGACCCCATGGACCAGAGCACGCCAGGCACACCTATCCTTCACTGTCTCTCGCAGTTTGGCCAAACTCATGCCAGTCGCTTCGAGAACACTGTCCAACCATCTCATCCTCTGTCGTCCCCTTCTCCTTGTGCCCTCCATCTTTCCCAACACAAGGTCTTTTCCAGGGAATCTTCCCTTCTCATGAGGTGGCCAAAGTACTGGAGCCTCAACTTCAGGATCTGCCCTTCCAGTGAGCACTCAGGGCTGATTTCTTTAAGAATGGATAGGTTTGATCTTCTTGCAGTCCATGGGACTCTCAAGAGTCTCCTCCAGCACCATATACCTTATATATCCAGGAGGTCGCTGGTCTAATCCACAATCGATGCACTCCAAAATGGGTTCAGTAAGGTTCCACAAGCACATATCAGTCACAGCAACTCGCTGATCATTGTTGTCCTCAGCAACTTTGGCGTGTTTGGAGATGCCAGATAAGCAGTGTTCGAATTCACAAAGGTGAACCCGCAGGACTAAATGGCTTTTGTATGAAGCAGAAACACAGCTGCAATTTAAATGGAAAGGCTATTAAAGGTAAAGTATCTCCATCAAGTTGCCATTTGCAGGTTTCCCTCCACCCCCACCACCTTATAAATATATTTCATGTATTTATCCTCCTCCTGGGATTTGTCTTTAAAAGGAAAAAAAGAAGGAACGGAGGTGTCAGTAGAATGGAGGTCATAGAAATATAGTTCCTTTTTATTTCCTGCCTCGGATGTCAAATAGAATCTTCAGGCAGGTGGTTGAATTCACAGACTCTTTAAAAGGGAATATATCGGTCCGAGGAAGACATTGCTTAAGGAAGGGGGGAGGTAGCTGTCAGCGAAACCCTGACAACATCAGCTGCTTGCTAGCAGAAAGGCAAGCTAATCATGGCAACTTTTCCCTCTTTTTTCTTTTTTTCCCTTTTTTTTTTTTGCAGACATGCAGCTGTCCAAGCAATAAGGTAAATGAGACTTCGCCGCAGAACTCTAAATAGGAGAGCCTGAACTATAGAACCATCCTCCTCCGATTCCTTGGTAATGCACCGTTTGGGGCCTGACTGGGTGGTCTTAAGTCCATTGCCACAGTGGCTACGGAGGGTTGATACCAATCAAGGCCTCCGCAGCTGAGACCCCTGGTGACCTGCGCCAGCGGCTTCCACCCCCGCACCCCCGCCGCCCCTTCCTCGCAGGCCCCCCAATTCGCTCATTTGTGTGCTGGATGCTTTTCCTGCTTTTATTTATGGGATTACATAAACGAGCCATTAAAAATGTAAATCTTCAGAACAGTTTAATCTGAAAGATTTAAGCAATCAAGGACAGGGCAGTACAGTAGAAGAAAGTGCCCCCCCCCAAACTCGCCGCCCTGTGCCAGAGTATTCTGACTACATGGACAATAGGAGGTTAACGGAGAGAATAACAGAAGAAGGCGGGGGTGGGGGGAGGAAGGAAAGAAACTATCTTGCCATTGTAACCGTCACTGGCACCAAGGGGAAGATTAGGGTTTGGTGGGTTTCCCCACCCCCACCCCCACCCCGTTCTTTTCTTTTTAAAAGCACGTTAGGACAATAATTATGAGCTATTATAAGTGACAAAGGAAGACCATCCCACTCTCCTTCTCACAGTGCAGGTGTCAATACAATCAAGCTTAAACACAGAACTGAGTTGGGGGGGGGGAATGAAGATTATTCCATTTCCCCCTGAAAGCCATTTAACTCTTTAATATCTATTGCAAGCTACCAGAAACCCCCACCCCCCCACCCCGAAACGAAAAGAAGCACAGCTATTTCAAGGCAGCCATTCGATCCCCAAAGCGATGGCTGGAAACTTCATTTGCTGAGCTTTGTCCAGTGTTACTCCTGGACGGTGGTACAGACTTTCAGGCGCTTTGCTTAAGGTCAAAATTGTGGCACAGTAACAAGGAAGATGGCTCAGCTTGGTCACCTGTCAATATGATAAAAGGATGGCTGCGCTTGTCTGTCATCTGTGTTTGTCTGCCTGCCCTTCCCATGCCAGGTATCTAAAAAATTGCTACATTAAAAAATTGCATTGGTCCTTGCAATGGTCCCAGTTAGATGATGATCTGCAGCAGTACAACCAAATGCCTTCATTTGCCCCAGCTGCAACAAAACACATATCTCCCGCTGTATCCTCCCAACAGTTTGACTTCACCCCCAAAAGCACACTCATCTATTGTCTCCCAAGATAGACAGATGCCAACAACAGATTATGATAAAGGTAAAAGGTAAAGGATCTAAGTCCAGTCAAAGGCGACTCTGGGGTTGCGGTGCTCATCTCACTTTCAGGCCAAGGGAGCCGGCGTTTGTCCACAGAAAGTTTTCCGGGTCATGTGGCCAGCCTAACTAAACTGCTACTGGCGCACGGAGGACCGTGACAAGTGCCAGAGCGCACAGAAACTCTGTTTACCTTCCTGTCACAGTGGTACCTTTTTATCTACTTGCATTGGCATGCTTTCGAACTGCTATGTTGGCAGGAACTGGGACAGGGCAATGGGAGCTCACTCATGGGGATTCGGACCAATCGCCTTCTAAATCCGGCCCGCAGATGGTCTGGGAATCAGCATGTTTTTACATGAGTGGAAAGAGTCCTTTTATTTAAAATGTATCTCTGGCTTATTTGTGGGGCCTGCCTGGTGTTTTTACATGAGTAGAATGCGCGCTTTTCTTTAAAATGCATCTCTGGGTTATTTGTGGGGCATAGGAATTCGTTCATTTCCCCCTCCCCCCCAAAAATATAGTCTGGCCTACCACATGGTCTGAGGGACGGTGGACCGGCCCACGGCTGAAAAAGGTTGCTGACCCCTGCCCTATGGCATGACTTCTGCTTGTGAAACGGGGCTTTCCCCCACCCTCTCACAGAGTTCTCTCTAGCAACTTTACAGGAAAACTCTGTGAGCCTCAGCTCCTATCATGTGCCTGTCTAGCACAGGGACAGTCCCAGATTTACAGAAGCCGTCCTGGTTTATTATTTGATCCTGGATTGTCCTGCTTTTCTTTGGACCTCCCTATTTTCATCAAAGAAATGTTAGAGGGTATGGAGTTATTTGATGTCCCAGCCGCCTGAAGGCAATCCTGTACTGTATAGGAAAGTTTTTAAATGTTTAATGTTTTATTATGTTTTTATATATGTTGGAAGCTGCCCAGGGTGGCTTGGGCAACTGATTCAGACGGGGGTACAAATAGTAAAATTATTATTATTATTATTATTATTATTATTATTATTATTATTATTATTATTATTAGAGAAATGTTAGAGGGTATGCCTTTCTTTCTTTCTTTCTTTCTTTCTTTCTTTCTTTCTCCTTTCTTTCTTTCTTTGAACGTAAATTACTTGATTTCCCAAATAAGGCTATTTCCATCCCTAAAGTATGTAGCTAACTATACACGCAAAGCTAGATATCGTGCATGTGCCTAAAGCAGGGCGGCGAGAGAAAACAGAGAAATAGCAGCAAACAACCCAAAATAATGACTATGAATTCAAAGTGAAAATGAATAGGGTCTGCCTCATTCATAAATGTCATATGAGGCTTTGGTTTAAAAGGCAAGCCTGTCATCCTGGGGACAGCAGCTGTTGTTATGCTGAACAAAATGGATACAAATGGGTATTATTTTAAACCGAAATGCTTTAATTTCAGACTTAACAAGCACACTGTGCTCGCGGTAACCTTGTGTCCTGCGAGCCATGATCTCCAGTAGATGGCTTGATTGCACAGGAAATCAAAATTCACTGGCTCTGGCAAACGAAAAAAAGAGAAGAAGAAACTTCCAACAAAAACAAAACAAAAAAACACTCCCCCCCACACAACACACTGGCAATGTTTGAGTTACTATGGCAATCGCAAAATAGGAAAGTCTTTTCTTCTTCTCCCATCTCTGCGTGCAGCCACAGACTGCTCCTGAATGGCTCACATCTGCAAAAAGTTTTAACACGGTCCTCAAATAAAGAAAAGGGTCCCCAAAATGGGCACTGACCCGTCTCGAAAAATGTTGCAAATTTTACACGCGGGGATCGGGGAGCTGTTGCCACTTCGCACAGGTTATGTCATAATGCGAACAAACAAAAAAAAGCTTATAAAAGCAGACGAGGGCTTTTGGCTGTCAAATATGGAGAGGGGATTGTGGGGTGAGGGGGAGAGAGAAGTAGAAGTAAATGACAGCCTTTAATGCAGATGTAAGGAGAAAAGTCAAAGATGGGTGACAGAAAGTTGCCGGTCAATGAATGAAGGGGGGTGGGGAGTGAATTTTCAAACACAAAAACTAGACAAAAGGGTAAAATACAATAAAAATCTAGCTATAGAGAATTACTGGGGGTAAAAGCCTCTAAGAGAGGAAAAAAGGGGGGGTCATTCCCTAGACCTTAGCACTAGAATGTATGTGAAATCAACATGTGCTGCTTTGGAATAGGGCTTCCACGACAGAAATAAAAGATCAACCTAATCTTTGACCTGGCAAAGTTATGGTTTTTCTTTTTTTAAATCACATTTCTTGCTCACTTCACACAAGCCTTATTAGACTGCAGATCATGCAGCTGAAGTTTACCCTCTCCCTCTAAAGCAAACAGGACTTTTCATTAGGACGGAGCATCTCTGAAGTTCTTCCATTTTTCCACCTTAAGCTTGTGACACGTTTATTTGAGCTGAAATGGATATTGATTACATTGTAGAAAACTCTCGTGAGGTCACCAAAGTGCGGAAAGCTATCATTTAAGCGTTAAATATGAATCTGCACCCGGGCTCCTCATCAAATTTTGTTTTGTCAAACACTGCCTAACATTGTGGTATCTAAGCAACTTGGCATTGGTGGAATTTTTCTTTTTTCTTTTTGGCCATTTTGTGAGAAAGGCAGAGGATCCCTAATTTAAATCTTGATTTCTATAAACCCTCCATAGATTCCTAAGCATAATCAAAGGGGTTTGTAGTCTTGACAGTCACAGTCAACTGAGGAAGATTTTAATGTGTGGCGAGGCATTTAAATAGAGTGAACAGCCCACAGGAAAAAGTCCAAAGAACTCCATTAAAAGTGAGACTGCATTATACATTCATCGACTCTTGTTCTTTTCTGGGGGGTGTTTTAGTATGAAGAGGAAGGGACAATGGAAGACAATGGCTCTACCTTATCAAAGTTCATTCACGCAGCCATTTCAAATACTTTTAACTGCTTGTCAATGGCACTTCCAAGACTCTGAGATTCTAAACATTCTGTCACATTTGTGTACTAACCACTTAAAGTTTTGCTAAAGCTTTTTGACCTAGACTGACTCTCCTTTATCTGGGTCAAAATGCAAGGCAAATCTATTGTGCTAAATGGCCTTCATTAAATTCATTGATTTGACCTGTATTTTAAAGACCAAAAGGCAAATGGGATGGGAAGCTAAAGTGCCCATACAAAAAAACTTCTTTAGGGTATTTTTCTGCCTCCTTGAACTATATAGCATTCAATGGGGAAAGGACATCTTCTGGCCATTGGGATTGTGAGTTATGTAGGGAGGAGGCTGTTTTTGTGCAGTTCCTTGTGACATTTAGGGGGGAATGATAATTCTTTCCTCAGCCCTCTTTGGCATGAGTTGCAAAAACAGGTTATGGTTGAAGGTCGTCGTTTTTTGAGTTTATCCCTACTGCCAACAAAGGGCTACTTTGAGGCAAAGGTAGCCTCAAGAATAAGATTTGCCAGTTTATGCCAGACATTTATGTTGTGTATTAAATAAGATATTCTGTCAGCCGGGTAAAGTAATGTTATTGGTCAATTTAAAGAGTACAATCACAATCCACAGCCTGATTGGGTCCCGCCGGAAAGTTTGAATATTATTGGTTCCCGCTAAAATGTATCTTTTCCCTCTGTCCCAATGTGTCTATAAATAGAGCTTTCCCTACCCCCTATTCCCCAGTCTTGTCTTATCCCTTATAATAAAGAGCTGTTCACTAAGAAGTGTTGCTGGACTTATTGCTACCAGAACCCACGACACAACAATTTATTCACCAATTACTGAGATATTATCAAGGGTTTTATTCATCTAAGATGTGATTCATCACTGGAATAAAAAGTGAACTCAAATCTCAATAAAAAATCTGACCCACGCACTGTACACACATTTTATTTTACTATTCACTGAGGCTCCATCTATACTATACATACCATTTTAAACAGTCATAGTTTCCCCCAAAATAATCCTGGGAACTGTAGTTCACGAAGGGTGCATTGCTGACAGTTATTGTTGTTGTTTAGTCGTGTCTGACTCTTCGTGACCCTATGGACCAGAGCATGCCAGGCACTCCTGTCTTCCACTGCCTCCCGCAGTTTGGTCAGACGCATGTTGGTAGCTTCGAGAACACTGTCCGTCCATCTCGTCCTCTGTCGCCTTCTTCTCCTTGTGTC
Organism: Lacerta agilis; assembly: GCF_009819535.1. Lineage (NCBI taxonomy): Eukaryota > Metazoa > Chordata > Lepidosauria > Squamata > Lacertidae > Lacerta > Lacerta agilis. The sequence continues at coordinate 24,055,267 of NC_046315.1, forward strand.
CTCAAATCTTTCCCAGCACCAGGGTCTTTTCCAGGGAGTCTTCTCTTCTCATGAGGTGGCCAAAGTATTGGAGCCTCAACTTCAGGACCTGTCCTTCCAGTGAACACTCAGGGCTGATTTCCTTCAGAATGGATAGGTTTGATCTTCTTGCAGTCCATGGGACTCTCAATAGTCTCCTCCAGCACCATAATTCAAAAGCATCAATTCTTCGGCGATCAGCCTTCTTTATGGTCCAGCTCTCACTTCCATACATCACTACTGAGAGTTGTTAGGAGACCCTATTCCAGACCCTCCAAGGACTCACCTACATTAGTAAAGAAAATGCGTTCAATTTTCGTTATAACACTGTGACATCAGATGGCGCTGTGGAGTCCCATCTTTCGCCAACGTGATTTCCCACTATAAGGTTTATGACGCGTTTCCCTGAAATGCTTTTTGATGTGTCTAGATACAGCTGGTCGCTGAAGAATTGATGCTTTTGAATTATTTTTGACACCTGCTTAAAACAGTTTTGTCTAGGCAACCCTGTTCAGACACAGAGATGTTGACATGTTTAAATCTATTTTTAGTTTACTGTTAATTTAGATTATATTTTAAATGTTTGTTACCTGTAATTACTTGTTTTTAACTGGGTCTTTTATTTATAATTGTAATATTCACTGTAAACTGCTAAGATATTTTTTTACAGTCAAGCAGCATATAAATATTGTTAAATATAATAAATAGGTAATTTAAATAGTGTCTGGCTCAAGGCCACCTAGGGAGCTTTGTGACTGAGTGGCTATTTGGGCCCATGCCTTCCCACTCCTAGGCTGTGCGTTATTCTTTCCCTTAAAGAGTTCTGGGCACTGTAGTTTGCCCCTCACAGAGTTACAATTCCCAGGAACTCTCATCAAACTACAGTGCCCAGAATTCTTTGAGGGAGAAAGAATGAGCTACAGACAGTATTAAACCCTGGATTGACCAGATCTGGGACCCTTGCAACAGAGCACTCACACTGTGGGAAACTGTCTTATCCAGACTATTGGGATTTGTCCCTCTAAGCCAGAGTTTCCTACTCTAATTGGAAGCAGCTCTCTGAGGTCTCAGGCAGAAGCTTTTCACTTGTCCTGCTACTGGATCCTTTTTTAACAGGAGACGCCAGTTTGTTAAGGGTTGCTGGGAACTCTAACTATGTGAGGGGTAAACGTCAATGCCCAGAATTCCTCAAGGGAAAGAATGTGCTATAAATGTGCTTTAAATGTATATTGTGTACACACAGCCCCAGTTTGATTGAGGGGGAAACCGTTATTGTCTTTCCTGGTCAGGGGGCTGTTTGGGAGTATAATCTGCACACATGGTGAACGTAATTACTCCAGAAGCTGTGGAGTGGAATGGAAGAAATACTTTGGTCAAGTAACTCTGGCTCATGACTGAAGTAGGCCTGAATGTCTGCCTTGAGTGAGACATCAGGAGCAGCAGCAGCAGCAAATTCCACCCTTGTCATCATTTTAATTTACTCATAATGGAATGCCATTTCTACAGCATTGCATTCTGGGCAGGGCTGGCACACCCATTAGGTGGGGTGAAGCAGCCCTGTGGGCATCTCACCCACCCTGCTTTCTCTGCCACTGGTGGGGAAGTGATGCTAGCACCAATTATGTAAGATAGACCACATCTAGCTCTGCAAGCTTTCTGCGGCAGTCACTCATTTTTAACATGTCAGACTGCTAGCGTGAACTGGGAGGAACAAAATAATGTTAAAAAAAAGAAACGTTTTTGGATTGCAGCTTCAGGCAGCCCAAGAAGCTGGCTGCAGAGCTGCAAGATCTGCACGCCTGCAAAAGGGTTGGGTCCCTCCTGGTGCCACCCTTTTTACTGTGGAGCAGTCTAACTCTTGAGTAAACAGAATCCTAGAGTTGGGAAAGAAGGTAGGAAAAGACTTTTGGACAATCTGTCTCCTCTCCTAAAGGTGGGGTCACCCGTTGAGTAATCACAATACCACAAGAGCATAGGCCTCTATCCAACAAAGTTGTCCCAGCCATGCAAGGACTTGTGCAACAGAACTTCTGCTCCCACTCCTCCCCCTGCAACCTCCCCAGATCTGTTCTGGAGGTTCACCCAAACCTTCAGACTGCTCTGCTGGGCAGAGAAGAGGGAGGGAAAATTTGGTTGGGCAAGTGGAAGTCCTTGCATGAATGAGATGACTTCATTGAATACAGCCCATAACAACAGCCCTGCCAAAGGCCCATCTAGTCTACCATCCTCTTTTCACAGTGGCCACCCAGATGCCCATGGAAAGCCTGCAAGCAAGATGTAAATGCAGCAGCACCCTCTCCACTCGCCTTCCCCAGCACCTAGTACTCAGAAATGTGCTACCTCCATCGCTGGAGGTAGCTCATAGACATCCATCATGGCAAGTAGTCTTATCCTCCATGAATTTGTCTGAAACGTTTTAGAAACCATTCAAGTTAGTGACTGTCCCTCCATGGTGTGGTAGTGAAAAACCATAGTTTAGCTATGGATGGTGAGAGCCACAGCTCATTGGTAGCCCATCGGCCTTTTGTGCCACAAGTTCTCAGGTTTCAGTATCACTTGGCTGGGCTGGGAAAAGCTGCTGCCTGAAATCCTGGAGAGCCACTGCCAGGCAAGCTACTTAATAATAAGGTACGTGGACCAATGGTCTGCCTTAGGTTCCTATGTTCCTTTTGTCCAATCCTAAACCTGCTACCATTTGGCTTCGGCAGATGAGATGATACTGAGTTTTAGCATTATGAGAGAGGAAGAAAAATTTACCTGTGTCTACTTTATCTGCACCATATCTCATTTTGTACACCTCTATCATGTCCTCCTCTTGCTCATTATTCCTTCCCCCAAAACTAAAAAAAGTCCCAAGTGTGGTCAGCTTTCCTCAAAGCAATGAACTGGAAAAATTAAAATGCAGCTCGTTTTAATGATTGAATGAAAATATGTACAAACTCGCTACACATGAGCAAGTTGTGAACAAACTTAACAATATTTGGAAATCATTTTTATAAATGGTATTTTTATAAATACCATATTAGATTAAGGTCTGGTTAACTACAATAACAATTGTTCCTCTTTTTTGTAACGTACACAATATCTTGTGGTTGTTCTGTTTTGTTTACTACAGGGGTACTAGTTATTGTGTCTTCTCTTACTCTGCACACTTGTTATTTTGTACTTTTTATTTTTCAATAAATAATATAATTTGCTAAAAAAAAAAAAAAATTCCTCATAGTGGAGTTGCTCCAACCCATTAATTATACACCACAGAGAAAGCAACTCTGAGATAAAAACAACCCCAGACAACTCGAGTTCGTAAGCCGAACTGCACACACATTACAGAGAAAAGAAATAATACAGAGTAATATAGCAACTATCCTTGCAGTTTAATACTAGTTTACTTTAAAATTAATCTCTAAGTAAGCATGTTTTGGGAGCGGGTGTTTGGGGTGTGGCTGGCCAAGGGTTAGGGTCTATATGGGATGTCACAAACAGCTCCTGCAATTCAAAATTTACCACTGGACTGTGTGTATGAGCAAGGTCTGAGCCTCTGGCTAGGTCTGTGGACATGGCTGTGTTACATTCCTACCAAGTCTTTAATTAGCAGACGGTGGAAAAAGATGTGTTTTGAAAGTAAGTGAAGGTCTAAAAAGCCTTCAGTAAATTCGGGACGTTTCTTAGGACACATGAAACCATGGAAGTCTTGGTGTCTTCATACAAAGCAGGACAAAAGGTTTTGTAAACTGTGTGTGTCAATGGAAACAATTCTCTGCAAAGCCTTCTGGGCCCTGAATCCCTGGGATGAAACGATGACCCACACAGATATGTGTTTCATCCTCCCTACCAGCTCATCAGCGATGCATTGCTTGGCTATTACTTCGGCTAATGAAAAATAGCAGCTGCGGGGATATGGGAACAGGGGCTCCTTCAGCTCTGCGACAATTTAAAGAGAAAAATAAAGAGGGCAGTGGAAACGATTTTAAAAACAACAACAACAACCGGGATCTGCACTTCCAAGACTTGTCAATCAGGTACCTCCCATGGATCTTTGGTTCACTTTTAGGAGAGAGAGAAAAACCTTTATTTTCATTCCCCCCACCATCCTGTTCAGAATATAAATTATAAGCTGGGACTGGAGCTGGGGGGGGGAGGAGAGGAGATCTATTCAAAACCAGTTTATTCAACAAATTGATCCCCTTTTATATTTGTGAGTTAGCTGGAAAAAGACTTTCATTTTCTACTAATCTGTTAATTATTCAGAGCTATTTGTTGAAAATGTCACCCAAAGCCTACTCATTGTGACTCTTGCTTTGGGTGTTCACCTCTTCGTGGGCCTGTGCTGCACCCCCACAATTGGTCTACCCCCTTTGTATGTCACATGCTCCCCTTTCTGATCTTCGGTTGGGCATCTCATGTAACCACAAAGAACTTCCCAAGGTGGCCATGCAAAACAGGGGTGCCCAATCCCCATTTCAAACACAAGGGACAGTCCAAAGTGCTGACCCCGTTACGTTGTATGAGGCTGCTGTTTTATCACTACACAGAAGATTCCCACACTCCTTGTTTTACAGCACAAAGCAAACAAAACAAAACAAAACAAAAAAAACACTGCCCCAGTGAATGTGCCATGGATATAAGTGGGAAAGTAGATTGATTTTCATCCCAAAAATCTCTACAATGATGCTTAATCCATCATTCTGCTTACGGTAGTTTAAAATGAAAATGTTTTTGCTCATTGTTAAATGCCTAGTAGTCAGGGATTGAGTTGTTGCCTATTATATTGATGAAAATGATGAAAATGAGTATTCACTCTAATAATGACTGGTGTAATTAACTTCCCAGTTTGGGCCTGTTCTCTTCAGCTACCTGTTTCCTCTTAGCTAAACATTTTCTAATTGGTATTTGATTTATTTGTTCATCCGCATTTCACTAGCTTTATTCCTGAATAAAGAGAAGAGAAAATGAATATATTTGAAAGGAACTTGGTTTAGCTAGCATTGTTAATATTGATAATAATAATAATAATAATAATAACAATAATAATAATAATAGAATATATAGTGATAATAGTATTGCTGCTTCAGAGCAATCGCATTGGGGATCAGAGGCGGGGAACTGAACATGATCTAAAGACAAGTGTTTTATTTGGAATCAGTGGAAATCCATTGCTTAGGAAATGCTAATATGTAGATGATCAAATCGTACGTCGTTACTTAAGTGTGGTAAACCATTTAAATTAGAAATTATTGCTCATCTATGTGAGTTTAAAGTTACAAATGTTAGAGCCAGTTCATAGAAAATTTCAGGAGGCTTTGGACATCTGCACACAACCTCTTAGCTTCTTCTCTTGTCCATCTTTGAGATAAGCTCAGGGAGATCATGAGAGTTAAGTATTCTAAAGGAAAGACTAGCTTTGTAAGAATTCTTAGAGAGTTTTTCCTTGAAATGCATTTGCTCATTATTTATAATTACCATTATTGTGTATGTTTCACACTCTCATACCATAACATCTGATCCTGCAAATATTGCTTGCTTGGTTCGATTCATATTTTAATGTCTGTACAATACCCAGTGGTTTTTTTTCTAAAAAAAATATTTAGGGGTACTCTCATTCTGTCAGGAAACACCATGACAGGAAATGAGGCTGCCATCAGGGGTAGCAACAGAACTTATTATTCACCGTGCTAGAGAAGAATTTTTTTTAAAAAAATTTTTTAGTTTCTTCTCCTGTTAGATTCACAAAATCTTTAGGGGTACGCGTCCCCCTGCGTCCCCCCAGAAAAAAGCACTGACAATACCTATCAGAACCCACATGAAAAATACAGCTATTTGTTCTTTTCTTCTTCTTTTTTGAGTAATCTCATACTTTCAGTTAATATGAGAAACTCAGGCTTTGCTTATGGTAGCTACTGGGGTGTAAGAACCTATGTGTAAGGGCTGTGTGTCTGCTTTGTCTGAATCCTGAATCCCGAGGAGAGCATATTCAGACCAAAGCAGCCCCACACTCCAAGGCAAGGAAAGACTTCCCCCAATTGCAAAAAGCAATCTAAGCCACACACACACACACACACACACACACACACACACACACACTTCAAGTGAGTCACAGATCAAGTGATGTACTGGCTTGTGTGAGCAGGCTTTTGGCGTGCCCTTCACTTTCATGTGCAAAAGGCACTCAGAAGATGCTGGGCTGGTTTCTGTTGCATTTATAGCTCTGTAAAGCAGCCGCCAGCCTCTTTTGCCAAGCTGTAGTCAAACCAGGACAAAGCATGCCAAAGCCCCCATGATCTACTGCCTGCTTCCATACCCAGGGAGAATGGCATTGAAAGCAAGAAGCTGCCCAGTGACATTGCAATAAAAGAGGAAGCATCCATCACCTCCCTCTGCTCCAGGTCAATGGCAATAATTTAAGGACTGGTTTGAAAAAGGAGAAATGGTGTTATGCCAAGGAGGAGGGGGAGGGGCATTTAAAGGCTTCACCTGCAGATGGTTTTGCTTTCCCTCTTTTTGCTTTGTTCATTCATGTAAAACTAGAGCTGGCCTTTCCAGCATCTGGCACCCTTTTAAGATGCTTCGATAGAATGCTGCGAGTGACAGGCTCTCAGGCTAGCAGGAATGGTATAAGGGTAGACAAAAAATTGTGAAGGACACAGTACCATCGGATTTCACTAAAACATAATTTGGTTAAATGTTTTCAACATGGGTTCATGTGTCACCTCCTCTCTCTAGAATTGAGCTCCATTTGAAGCCATTCCAACTACAGTGGTACCTCTGGTTATTAACACTTCTGGTTATGAAGGCTTCAGGTTGTGAGTTCCGCTAACCTGGAAATAGCTGGTCCTGGTTGTGAACTTTCCCCCCAGGATGCGAACGGAAATCGCGCGTCAGAGGCGTGCGAGCAGCGGGAGACACCATTAGCGAAAGTGCACCTCAGGCTAAGGACGGTTTCAGCTTAAGAACGGACCTCCGGAACGAATTCAGTTCGTAACCAGAGGTATCACTGTATGTACCAGTAACTTTAAAAACTGGTCCCCATGTGTTCCTCATTTTCCTCTCCTCAGCAATTATTCCTCTTCTGCTGTGTCTATTAGATTGGAAGCCTGTGGGCAGCGGGACTGTCTTGTTTTTCAAGCTTTGCACAGCACTTAATAAATCCTATGCATTTGATAAAACATGAAAACTAATAGTGACTGCCAATACAATACAATAATTATATTTATGTAGACATTTCCCCTATTAACAGTGCATGCCATGAAGATAGACTTGTAACATTGGGGTTCATTAATATATTATTCATAATAACGTTGTAACCTTTAAAAGTTCCTTACTGCATGCACAGGCAGCCGAGCATCCATCTTTATTTTTATACTCCAGAAGGAGAAAATATTTTATTTTTATACTCTAGAGGGAGAAAATAACTTCTGTTTGCCCTGCTCAAACCAATATGCAAACCGGAACAAATTATCCCTCCAAAGTCTCACTTCTCTGAATTTTGTATACTTTCCCCATTTGGTGTGGCTTTCACTGGTGGTTAAACCTGTGTTGTGGGATGGTGGGGTTGTTTTGGGGATTTGATTACCTTGGGCCATATCCAACTAAGTGTTTCTGCTAGCACAAGGCCTTCTGCTTGCGCAACAAAACTTCCCCTCTCTCCCCTCCACAGGGCCTTAGTGTCCTCCCCAAATCTGTTCCAGAGGGAGCCTACAGAACTGGGGAATATTTAAAATGCAGTCAAACCAACAATTCATGTTTTGCTAGATAGGTACATGATAGGAGCTGAAGCTCACAGAGTTTTCCTGCAAGTTTGCTAGAGAGGACTCTGTGAGAGACACTACCACTGCGCCCCGACAGGCAGAAGGGTGTGCCTATAGATTCTCTTACCTGCCTGGGCACACCCTCTTTTTGTTCTTCTCTTCCTCTTCTTTCATCAGCCAGAAATGTGAAGAACACCTGCATGTCTGAGCCCCAATACTCAGACACCATTTTAAGCTAGACTTAAGTGGAATCTACACACATACAGTATTTTTCAAAAGTTCTAAAAATGCTTTTTTTAAAAAGCATTTTTAAAACTACACAGAATTTTCCATAAGGCTCAGCATCGCCATCTAGTGTCACATTGTATATTGCACTTAAAACACACTTAAAACGTTTTCTTTGCAGCTGTATAGCGGAGTCCTTAAGTATGTCTGTGTAACTGAATTACCATTTTAAGCCTTCCTGAACAAAGCTGCTGTATCTGTTAATCTTCAACAAGTATTCTGAGTGAGTAATCCTGGATGATTTAAGCTAAAAGGCTAACACTGGCTAATCTAAGCTTCTGTTTTAAGATGCAAAGGGATGGCACTTTGCTGAATGGATGAACTTGAGGGAGGAAGGATAATATCTAATAACTATATACTCTCCTAGCATCTAATCACATATCAATGGAAAGGAGATTCCAACTAAACATCAGGAAGAACTTTCTGATGGTATAACAACAACAACAACAACAACAATATTTATAGCCCGCCCATCTAGCTGGGTTTCCCCAGCCACTCTGGGCGGCTCCCAACAAAATATTAAACAGAATAAAACTTCAAACATTTAAAGCTTCCCTAAACAGGGCTGCCTCCAGATGTCAGGTAGTTGTTTATTTCCTTGACATCTGATGGGAGGGCATTCCACAGGGCGGGCGCCACCACTGAGAAGGCCCTTTGCCTGGTTCCATGTAACCTCACTTCTTGCAGTGAGGGAACCTCCAGAAGGCCCTCAGCGCTCAACCTTAGTGTCCGGGCTGAACGATAGGGGTGAAAAGTTGTTTAACAGTGAATGGACTTCTTTGGGAGGCTGAGTGACCATCTGCCTTGGCTGCTTTAGTGGAGATTCCTGCACTGACCCTCGGGATTCCTTCCAACTCTACAATTCTACGATTCTACGAAAGCCCTGATGAAATGAATGCAAGTTCCCCATCTGTGCTGTAAGCTTTTCCTGATTAGCCTAGAATCACTTGGATTTTACTACCTAAGACAGTGGTTCCCAATTAGGCATCCGGGGACCCCTGGGGTCTATCAAGTTTAGAGGACTCTCCCACTGCTGTAGGGAGGGTTTTCAGTGAATCTTGCCTTATGCGTTTGGGATTCAATGTCTCATCTTGGAAGTCCAACAGGGGAAATAGTTAAGCAAATTGCCACTATGGTTAACATAACAGCTGCTCACCCCCTGATGATTTAGTTTAGTGCTATGGCCAGGCAATACTTTGTTTTCAACATCGTGATATATCAGCAGCTAAATAACAGTATAAATATGCTGATATATCACGATGACTGGAATTTATCTTGGCTGCTTCTTCTGAGATACATAGCCCAGCCCTACATGGTGAGCGAGTCCTGATGCCTTGTGGACTAAATCATCATAATAAATTATTATAATTGCTGCTACTACTACTACTACTATTACCAACATTACAAAATTCCAGCTGTTTTCTACTCAGTCTTCACTAATACTTTATCAAGCCCTGACCAAGTCTTCACCTATGTCTTGAAGGTGCAAGATCCCTCAGTTAGCAGAACCACATGCTGCAAAGTTTTATAAGATGCAGCATCTCAGATTACAAGTAAGGAATAGCATACTCTCTCATATAAAAAGCCTTCTGCATATAGAACACTTGCAAGTGAGGGGCACAATTGCTTTTTATTATTATTCAGTTGTAGTGGAGCAATGGAGGGACATTTCTTCCTACTGTCTGGGGATAGGCAATTTTTGATAATATCACAAATTGTATGGTCTCCCCCCCCCAAAAAAAAAGTATACCTAAAATCCTTTGCTTACTAGGGGCCACCTCACATTTTCTTCCAAAAATTGCTTTGCACAGGTAACTGCCATAGTTATCAAAATTTTCAAAAGTAGGTGGTCCGTAGCTTGACTTTTGAAAAATAGGGGGTCCTCAGTAATTAGCTAGTTGGGAACCACTGGTGTATCATAAAAGCCCTGCTGGATCAAGCTAATGACTCATCTAGTCCAGCACCCTGTTCTCACAGTGGTCCACCAGATGTCTGGGAGAAGCCTGCAAGCAGGACCTGAGTGCAACAGCACCCCCCTCACTTGTGTTCCCCAGCAACTGACGATGGAGCTGAGCCTGCCCTGTGCTCCTTATTCATATGTTAGTCATAGATAGTACATCTTGTTGGTTTTCAAGTAATTCTTCTTCTTCTTCTTCTTCTTTGTCAGTCACTCGTAGCTGAGTAAGATTGTCTTCCATAAACACGGTTTTAACAGTGAGTCCATAGGTGCCTGTGGAGGCCAATTTTGGATCAACACATCCTTCCACAGTGGGGGCATAGGTTTCCGAGTGGGAGTTGAGAGTTGATCATGGTGAGGGTTTTGTAAAGCATGCCTTCCTTTTAGCATGTTTCTCCCTTTCGTCCTGAGTTCGAGCATCTTCAAAGCCCACAACACCTTTGGTAAAACCTGTTCTCTAATTGGAGCGCCCGCAGGCCAATGTTTCCCAGTTGTTTTTAATAATTAAAAAACTACTTTTTTAATATAGATTTGCCTTGAGAGAGTCTTTAAACCTCTTTTGTTGACCATTACGCTTTCCATTTATATTGTTGTCACAAAGCAAATAATAATAATAATAATAATAATAATAATAATAATAATAATAATTTATTTGTACCCACCCATCTGGCTGAGTTTCCCCAGCCACTCTGGGCGGGTCCCAATCAAGTGTTAAAATAATACAGCATTAAATATTAAAAACTTTCCCTAAACAGGCCTGCCTTCAGATGTCTCTTAAAATAGAGTAGCTGCTTATTTCCTTGACATCTGATGGAAAGGTGTTCCACAGGGTGGGCGCCACTACCAAGAAGGTCCTCTGTCTGGTTCCCTGTAATCTCACTTCTCGCAATGAGGGAACCGCCAGAAGGCCCTCGGTGCTGGATCTCTGTGTCCATGCTGAATGATGGGGGTGGAAACGCTCCTTCAGGTATACAGGACCGAGGCTGTTTAGGGCTTTAAAGGTCAACACCAACACTTTGAATTGTGCTCGGAAACGTACTGAGAGCCAATGCAGATCTCTCAGGACTGGTGTTATGTGGTCCCGGCAGCCACACCCAGTCACCAGTCTAGCTGCCGCATTCTGGTTTAATTGCAGTTTCCGGGTCACCTTCAAAGGTAGCCCCACGTAGAGTCCATTGCAGTAGTCCAAGCGGGAGATAACTAGAGCACGCACCACTCTGGCGAGACAGTCTGCGGGCAGGTAGGGTCTCAGCCTGCGTACCAGATGGAGCTGGTAGACAGCCGCCCTGGACACAGAATTAACCTGCGCCTCCATGGACAGCTGTGAGTCCAAAATGACTCCCAGGCTACGCACCTGGTCCTTCAGGGGCACAGTTACCTCATTCAGGACCAGGGAGTCCCCCACACCCACCTGCCCCCTGTCCCCCCAAAACAGTACTTCTGTCTTGTCAGGATTCAACCTCAATCTGTTAACCGCCATCCATCCTCCAGCCACCTCCAGGCACTCACACAGGACATTCACCGCCTTCACTGGTTCTGATTTAAAAGAGAAGTAGAGCTGGGTGTCATCTGCATACTGATGAACACCCAGCCCAAACCCCCTGATGATCTCTCCCAGAGGCTTCATATAGATATTAAAAAGCATGGGGGAGAGGACGGACCCCTGAGGCACCCCACAAGTGAGAGCCCAGGGGTCTGAACACTCATCCCCCCCCCCACTTTCTGAACACGGCCCCGTGTATCATGCAACAAACACTTGAAGCAATGTTTTCATCAGCTTCCTTGACTCTGGAGGAAATGGCTGCATCAGAAAGGCCCTCCCTGTCTTATTAGCATATCACCTGCATATCTAGGTAGCACCATCTAAGAAGCCTGGCAGGGGAAAACCACAAACGGAAGGTGTATAACCTCATGGTCAGTTCTACAAACTTTGGCCGACAACAGCCCTGATGTTCCTCAGCTCTAGACCAGTCCTTGGCTCGGCCATTCATTTCAAGCTTTCATGAAGTACCGTCAGCTGTTTGGGCAATCAATCATCCAAGCTAACCATGACTACGGGGCCTCTGCAATAAATGTTCATGGTTGTCTCTATTAACATCATTTAGTTTTTAGACTTTTCGTAATTAAGAAAGGTTCCCACCAGCAACAGCAAAAAAAATCCCTACCACCTCTTTCATTAGCCCGGCTTTTCTTCCCTTTAATTACTATTGAGGTCCTGGCTGATTAAATTAGTTTCTCCGAGTCCCCTTTTTCAAATCTTGGGGAAATTATCTTTGAAAAAATCATGAAATCAATTCCCTTACGCTGTTTTACTCTTTTATGCCTCCGGCTCCGAAAGGGATGGGGAGACAAGAGCGATCCCTCCGAAAAGTGTGCAGCACTGGACTGTTTGCCAGCCTTCCATTGCCTTTGTGGACCATCTGGGTCAATTTCCTTCCAACTAAATGAAATGCAAATAAAAATTCCAGCAGTTTTTCAGCTGCGAGCTGCCCGGCTCATTACCATGACAGAGGCTGGGAGATGAGGCCTGACCCTGTGCACTTCCCCTCATCTCATTAAGTTGTAACTCTACCGTGGCTGCATTCATGCTGTTTATTGACGCTGAAAGGCGTCTTTATCCAAAACTAGCTAAATTCACATTCAGATCTTTTTTCCCCTTGGACGGCCTTGCCTGCTGCAGCATCCACATGAAAGTGAACCTATTGTCGTTTGGTAATGCATCCCGCTGGTTCAGTAACAATCTAGCAGTTCCCCCCCAACTCCCCCATCCCCAAAATGCCTGGTTTACCATTTTATGTCCCAAAGATTTGCCAATGAATTTAGAAGCTGAATATTTAATGTACAGTATATACATTTTGTTGGAATGATGGTCATTAAAGCAGATAATGGGTGGCTTGGGTATAGATCTATATAGGTGAATGCAGAATAGGACTGGAGTAATCATTGCGCTAACTATGCTGTGGCACAGAAACCTGGGCAAACCTGGAAGCTTAAGGTTGCAGTGCCACCAACTCAAATTGTGGTGACTTTTCCATGCAATTGGGAAATATCTTAAGCCCCATCTGCACTGTACATCCAAAGCAGTGCATTACCACTTTAAACACTTTCCCTGCAAAGAACCCTGGCAACTGCAGTTTAAGAGCACTGAGAGTAGTTAGGAGACCCCCTATTCACCTCACAGACCTACAATTCATGGAATGGCTTGACAATCAATACATCTTCCCAGGGAACTTCCCAGTCTATGAGTGTTTGAAAGGAGATGCACCTTGGACCAGCATTGTGCCTGAGCAATGCTAACCACGTTGTTGTTGTTGTTCAGTCGTTCAGTCGTGTCCGACTCTTTGTGACCCCATGGACCAGAGCACGCCAGGCACACCTATCTTTCACTGCCTCCCGCAGTTTGGCCAAACTCATGCCAGTCGCTTCGAGAACACTGTCCAACCATCTCGTCCTCGGTCGTCCCCTTCTCCTTGTGCCCTCCATCTTCCCCAACATCAGGGTCTTTTCTAGGGAGTCTTCTCTTCTCATGAGGAGAACCACCCATGTGCTTAAATCTGGCTCTGAGTAGAATCATTATTATTTAAGCCAGCATGGTTGAAAACCAATAGGTACCAAAATTCACGGAGAATTCCACATCTAATCCGCTAAACATATGCACTCAGCATTTCTGTTTAACCAAAGCTAGTAAGTTCTACTGTTGTCCTCTAAGTCAGATACTAATAATTTTTCTCACTACAAGTAGCTGATCATGGCTTGTAGTAGGCATAGTCTTGAAAAGAACAAACTGTGATTTTCAGATTAATAAATGACAATCTTGACTTGACAGATAATCAAATCTGGATCTGGTCTATGCAAACACATGAAATCACAAAGATCTGAAGCAACATTTTTCATATATTGATTCAGAAATATCTGTTTTCAGTCTTCCATCTATATAGAGCTAAAAGCAAAGAATATCAGGATTCACCAGGGAAGAGATCTTAGAGTCATTCGTGGTGGTTAGCTCAATGAAAATGCTGATCCAGTGTGCAGCTGCTGTGAAAAGGGTGGATTTGAGGATTGGGATCATTAGGAAAGGAAGTGAATAAAACTGCCAAAATCATAATGCCCTTATACAAATCTATTGTGCAACCACACTAGGAATATTATGTAGAGTCCTGGTTGCCACACCTGAAAAGTGATACAGTAGAGCTAGAACAGGTGTATAAATTGAGTGAACAGTAGAGAACTAACCCTAAAACTCCTATGCAGGTGGTATCTAACCCCTAGGAAGCTGGAAATGATCCATCCTGGCACTTCACCACGTTGCTGGAGGGACTGCCCTGCACATTTGGTGGGAATGCACAAAAATTCCAACAGTGTTGGAAACAGTCCTCCTTGAGAGATTAGCAAATAAGCTACTGTTGACATGTGGAAAGATCAAGAACAATAGCTTTACCCCAGTGTGGTTTAATTTAATAACGTATGCCATTATTCCAGAAAATGAACACACCCACCCCACTACCAGCATTTGGCTCCATCTGGTTGATCATAGAGTCATAGAATCGTAGGATTGGAAGGACAACTAGTCCAACCCCCTGTAATGTAGGAAAGTAAAACACCCTCACAGGTTCACCAATACACCATCACTTTATATTGTTTCATTGATAACATAAGATGAAAAATTACTATTATATGTACCAAATCTAAGCATCCCTACAAGGGCTCCTTGTGGTTGTCTATACGTTGCTGAATATTTATTTGTTTGTTGTTTTATTTTATCAAGGGTCTGGATGTAGACTCTCTGGTAACTGAGCACATTCAGGTTAACAAAGCTCCCAAAATGCGCAGGCGAACCTACAGGGCTCATGGTCGCATTAACCCCTACATGAGTTCTCCTTGCCACATTGAGATGATCCTCACAGAGAAGGAGCAAATTGTCCCTAAGCCAGAAGAGGAAGTTGCTCAAAAGAAGAAGATATCTCAAAAGAAACTGAAGAAGCAGAAACTGATGGCTTGGGAATAAACATCTATTCAGTTCACAAATAAAAAACAAAATTTTAAGTTAAAAAAAATATGTCTGTATCACCCTTCATCCAACGATCACAGGGTGGTTTACAATATAAACACACACAAAAAAATAGCATAATAATAAACTGAAAAAATACACCCCCCCCCCAAGGTTAGAAGGCCTTCATTTAATTAGAAGGAATGTTTTTGCCTGGTGCCTAAAAATATGTAACAAAGGTGCCAGGCAAGCCTCCCTGGGGAAAGCATTCCACAAATGAGGACCCACTGCAGAAAAGGCCTGTTCTTGTGTTGCTGCCCTCTAGGCCTCTCATGGAGGAGGTACACAAAGAAGGGTCTTAGATAATGATTGCAGAGTCCAAGTCAGTTCATATGGGGAGAGGCAGTCCTTGAGATGCTGCAGTCCTGAGCCATTTACGGCTTCATATGTCAAAGGAAATCAGCCCTGAGTGCTCACTGGAAGGACAGATCCTGAAGCTGAGGCTCCAATACTTTGGCCATATCATGAGAAGAGAAGGCTCCCCGGAAAAGACCCTGATGCTGGGAAAGATGGAGGGCACAAGGAGAAGGGGGCGACAGAGGACGAGATGGTTGGACAGTGTTCTCGAAGGTACCAACATGAGTCTGACCAAACTGCGGGAGGCAGTGGAAGACAGGAGTGCCTGGCGTGCTCTGGTCCATGGGGTCACAAAGAGTCAGACACGACTAAACGAGTTACAGGTGGGTAGCCGTGTTGGTCTGCCATAGTCGAAACAAAATAGAAAATTCTTTCCAGTAGCACCTTAGAGACCAACTGAGTTTGTTCTTGGTATGAGCTTTCGTGTGCATGCACACTTCTTCAGATACCTGAAGAAGTGTGCATGCAGGTATCTGAAGAAGTGTGCATGCACACGAAAGCTCATACCAAGAACAAACTCAGTTGGTCTCTAAGGTGCTACTGGAAAGAATTTTCTATTTTGTTACGACTAAACGACTAAACAACAAGGTCAAAACCACCACTTTTATTTGGGCCCAGAAACTAGTCGGGCCTGGATCAGCATAATATGCTCAAAACATCTTTCCCTGGTGAGCAACCCGGCTGCTGAATTCTGCTCCAGCTGAAGTTTCCAAACTGTCTTCAGAGGCAGCCCCATGTACAACACAACTGTAGTAATCTAACCTAGAGGTTACCAGAGCATAAACAACAGAAGTTATGCTATCCTTGCCCAGACAGTGGCACAGCTGCGACACTATCCTTTAATTCTGTTTTATTAGGTTACCCTTTTGTTATTTAAAAAAATAACCAAGAACTTATACGTTGACCATTAATAATGAACCATATGTCTTTAATATTATTGCAAATTTATTGTGCAGAATCAAGCAAGAGCTATCAATCTGCCAGTACTTTCCATATACAAATGATATTAGAAGAGTCAGTCTATTTATTTGTTATTATTGTGTTTCTTATTTATTATTTATTTATAAACATATAACATTTTTTATTATTGCGTTTCTTATTTATTAAAAAAAGAATTACTCTGTTTTGAAGCCACTGCAGAGGGTGAGGCTTATTCTGCAAAATGCTTGCAAATTGTGGCACAAGTTTTGAGTGAACTGGATAATGTCAAATTTTGGCATGTTACCAAAGAATGTAAGGAGACTATTTAGGTACGTGACAACAGCTGCTAGAATGCTATTTGCCCAAAAGTGGAAAGAGGATGGTGTACCAACAAAGGAAGAATGGATAATTAAGATGATGGATTATGCCGAAATGGCAAAATTTACCATGAAGATCAGACACCAAGACGAGAAGAAATTTGAAAGAGATTGGGGGGGAAAATATAGGCTATGTTAAAGAATACTGTAAATATGTCAAAACATTATCAGGATTGGTGTAGCATTTATGAACTAAATTCGTTATTTTAGTTAAATATGAAGAAGTGAAAATTAATTGGAAAAGTAATTATATACAAGGGGAAGAAATGAAAAAATTCGGAAATCGGGTGGGGTGGGGGGAAGTCAAACAAGATGTATTTGGTGTTAAGATGAATGGAAAATGTTATTTTAAAAAATCTTGGAAAATAGAATATTTAACTTTTTTGGCATGTTAACTATGAACCCCAGTCTGATGAATAAATTACTCAGTTTTGGAGAACACTGCAAAGCATGGGGGTTGCACACCAAAATGCTGCAAAAATATTTCAAAACTTTGGCATAGGTTTGGAGGGGACCCCAAATTTCAGGGTTTGTAGTTAACACAACTTTCTCCGACGATTCTATTGGGACCAGTACTTTGTAATTTATTCATAAATCTTCCAGAAACATGAACGAACAGTGAGTAGTTAAGCTTGCAGGAGACACCATCTTATTCTGAAAGGTGAAATGCAAAGCAGATCATGAGGAACCCCAAGCGTTCTCTGTGAACTGGATTGCTGGGGAAAAAATTAAAAAAAGGCTGATGAGATTCAATTAATGTAAGTACAAAAGCATATGCAGAGAGGAAGAAAGAGGAGGAGGGAGAGAAATAGCAGTAAAGGTTGGCCCATGAGAGAGGGAAAAAAGGGTGGCGCTGTGGGTTAAACCACAGAGCCTAGGGCTTGCCGATCAGAAGGTCAGTGGTTTGAATCCCCACGATGGGGTGAGTTCCCGTTGCTTGGTCCCAGCTCTTGCCAACTTAGCAGTTCGAAAGCACGTCAAAGTGCAAGTAGATAAATAGGCACTGCTCCGGCGGGAAGGTAAACGGTGTTTCCGTGTGCTGCTCTGGTTTCGCCAGAAGTGGCTTAGTCATGCTGGCCACATGACCCGGAAGCTGTACGCCGGCTCCCTCGGCCAGTAAAGCGAGATGAGCGCCGCAACCCCAGAGTCATCCGCAACTGGACCTAATGGCCAGAGGTCACTTTACCTTTATATTACAGCAATACCATACCTTCATTGGGTCATTGAAAATAACACACAAAGTATGCATACTTTGAGTTCTCCAGAAATCTTTATCAGACTAGAACAGGTGTAGGGAACTTTTGGCCCTCCAGAAGTTGCTGAGCTGCAATTCCCATCAGCTGTGGCCACTAGCTACGCTGGTTGGGTCTGATGGGAATTGTAGTTCTTAAATACCTGGAGGGCCAAAGGTTCCCCACACCTGGGCTAGAAGAAAAACAGAATGACTGGAAGTGGGGAAATGGCTGAAGCCATGCAGTCTGCATCTGGTTACAGGAGGAGGAGGTTGCAGACATCCAAATGAGGCTGCTTAGGTGCTGCGTAGCTAACCAAGGTCTTCTGGGAACAAGAGGCATAACTATGGCTGAGTCCTCATCTCTGAAAACACAAAGAATTGTCTGTTATCCAAAGTTATGCTGATGCAGAGTGCATTGAGCAAGACTATCAAGCAGAGATCTTGGGGTCCCAATGAAAAACTTTGCCCTAATTCAGTATTTTTAGGCCAAATCCATGTTGGGGATTAAGAGGAGAGGGACCGAACATAAAATGGCCAGTATCATAACATTTTAATATCAATCTTAAAAAACCATCATGGGGAAAATCAGAACCTTGTTAGACCTCCTTATATTCCACTCTTCCTCCATTATTATTATTTTTTGGTTCTCTTTTTATTACCTATACCCAGGTGGTATCCTACCAATGTAAATAGGAAAAAATGTGAGGAAATCAGATCCTGTCATGTGTTGCAATAAATGTATGTTTTTTATTTGAATTTTATTTTATTTTATGCTTTAGCATTGCTTTTATTTTGAATTACGTACAGGGGCACCATAAGCTTTTAAGAGCTTATAGCCTCTGAAGGTCTTCATCCATTCCTTCTCCCTGATAAGCAGCAAAGAGGAGGGGAAATAAGACCATTAAGCCCAAAGTCTGAAAATTACCCAACTGCACCCCTGAGTGCTAAACTAGGATCATGAGAAGCCACCATCTGGAGAGATGTTTTGTCCACCTGGCTCAGGACAAACTAAACACTTGACAAGGTAAGAAACTCCTCTTTGTTCTTTAAATCTCTTGTGATTTAAAGACACTCAGCAGGACACAGCTCGAGGACCCTTGAGACATGAGCCTCTCCAAAATGCAACGGCTACTGGAAAGCAGAAGGGGAAAGAGAGGACATTTTTAAGGTCATTGTATGGTAGCTCACTTTCTGCCATGGCCTGAAGAGGGCAGCAAACACTCTCCGAAACAAGGCTGAGTTTGAGGGAATTTGCCAGACTTTCAGCTGGCAGAAGGAGAAGGAGAAGACCACTTGTTGCTTTGTGTTACAATAAGGCATGTCATTATCAGTGGGGAGGCAGTGAATGCGGACAGCCCTTATTTTGATTTATAAATAATAAGGAACTCCATGAAATAGTTTCACCAGACTTTCCTGTTGAAAGTTATGGAAACCACTTACAAGTAAAAATAAATCATAATGAGAAAAATGCATCAAAAATACATCAAAGTACAGTGGAACCTCTACTTACAACCATAGTCCGTTCCGGAGGTTCGGTCATAACTAGAAACGTACATAAGTAGAGGCACACTTTTCCATAGAAAGTAATGGGAAAATGAATTGATGAAAAACACCCCCTAAAACAGCAATTTAACACGGATTTTACTGTCGAACAAGACCATAGATCCATAAAATGAAAGTAATAATCAATGTAAAAAGGTAAAGGACCCCTGACCATTAGGTCCAGTCGCAGATGACTCTGGGGTTGCGGTGCTCATCTGACTTTATTGGCCGAGGGAGCCAGCGTACAGCTTCTTGGTCATGTGGCTAGCAAGACTAAGCCGCTTCTGGCAAACCAGAGCAGCGCACAGAAACGCCGTTTACCTTCCCGCTGGAGTGGTATCTATTTATCTACTTGAACTTTGATGTGCTTTTGAACTGCTAGGCTGGCAGGAGCAGGGACCAAGCAACAGGAGCTCACCCCGTCACGGGGATTCGAACCGCCAACCTTCTGATCAGCAAGCCCTAGGCTCTGTGGTTTAGACCACAGCGCCTGCATCCCTAATAATCAATGTACTGTACTATAAAATATATAAGACAGTATTGTAGATGAAAAAAAATAACATTTTTTTTTACATGCACTAAGGGTGGGTGGGCTTACCTGGCTACAAGCTGGGGGTTGCACAAGGCTCAGTAAAGAGCTGATTCACTTCGGCCAGGGTAATTTTTTTCCTTGCCAGGCCAGGTTCTTCTCTGAACTTCCTCAGGTTAGTTCCTCGGCAGGGTTTGGGGCTGCAGTGCGCCCTGCTGTGCCCCTCGCAGGCGGCACCTCTTCCACAGCTTTGGGGGTGGGGTGGGGGCCCTCTCCCCGGCAGCAGAGGCCTCATCACTGCTACGCAGCTGGCAGGGTGAGCTCCAGAAAACTAGAGGCCTCTCCCCGGCAGCGGAGACCCCTGTGCTGCCCCACAGCCAGCCGGGCAAGCTCCGGGCTGCTGGCAAGGCCTCTGTTCCTATCTAGAGGAAAGTTCGTAGGTCGAAGCACCTACGAAGAATAAAATGGGGTGTATGTGTATATACACCTGTGTGAATATTTTACAGGTGAAACTCGAAAAATTAGAATATCGTTGAAAGGTTCATTTCTTTCAGTAATTCAACTTAAAAGGTGAAACTAATATACGAAATAGACTCATGACATGCAAAGCGAGATATGTCAAGCCTTTATTTGTTATAATTGTGATGATTATGGCGTACAGCTGATGAGAACCCCAAATTAACAATTTCAACTTTGGGGTTTTCATCAGCTGCACGCCATAATCATCACAATTATAACAAGCAAAGGCTTGACATATCTCGCATGAGTCTACCTCATATACCGGTATTAAACTCCAGTAGCTAATGAAAACAATTGCTTACATAAATGGGCTTTTCCACGATATTCTAATTTTTTGAGTTTCACCTGTATATATTTATTAGAGAACTTAAGCTTACAAAGGGTTCAAGAAAGGCATAGATCAGGGGTCCTCAAACTAAGGCCCGGGGGCCAGATGCGGCCCAATCGCCTTCTCAGTCCGGCCCGTGGACAGTCCGGGAATCAGTGTGTTTTTACATGAGTAGAATGTGTGCTTTTATTTAAAATGCATCTCTGGGTTATTTGTGGGGCATAGGAATTCGTTCATTTCCCCCCCCCAAAAAAAAATATAGACTGGCCCCCCCACAAGGTCTGAGGGACAGTGGACCGGCCCCCTGCTGAAAAAGTTTGCTGGCCCCTGGTATAGATGGATAGATGGATGACAGATCTCACTGCCCTTAGGCTTAGAATCTGAAAAGACACAACATAAAATGTAAATGCACTTGGAGGGAGGAGGAAATAAACAAAGTCAGGTTGAAGCTCTTACTTACAAGTTGTTTTAATGACCTGCTGGCATGGCAAAGTTCAAGGAGAGGAGACACCAAAGGTTTCTGATCTCTTGGTTGCACAGATGAAGTTACCCTGCATCCCTTCTCTTCTCTTTATTGCTGCAGCCTGATGTAGGATAATTTGATAGACAGACATGCAAATCCTATGCACATCAACGTGGAAGTAGGGTTGCGGGAAGATACTTGATTCAGTTCTCATTTAAAGGTGAACTTACCTAATCTGCATGTTCCAAAACAGTATGTGAGCCAATATGTGGGATGTAAAACGCAGGAGCAGTCAAACACAACATTGCTAGAGTGGACATAGAAAGGGAACTCTAGGCCAGCCAGTCAGAACTCGCTGTCTCCCCTGGGCTGGGTTGGATTTCCTCTGTGTAACTGGAGATGGGTGTGGTCTCACCTGGGCAGGTTAACAAAACCACAGGGACCACACTCCATCTTTCTCTCTTTTTTTGGACGACGCTCTCAATGAAGCTGCTTTGCTAAGATGCTCCCTTGGCTTCCAGCCAAGAGAACACAAAGGAGCTGTTTGCCCTTATGGAACAGTCTCCTGAGTAAATGTAACTTTTACTAAGTTTAAGTCTGCCGTCTGGGACCCAATTGTGAACAGATGATTTCTTGTGAGTAAACATTTTATACTTTTATAGAAGACTGTGTAGTGTCTTATTTTGAGGGGGATTAATGGGGAAAATACCAGGACATTTATTACAGAGGTTTTAACATACCTGAGCAAGCTATCTGCTGCATGTGTGTTTAAAAGGGGAATGAGAACTTTGCTAATTTCTGGGACTTGTATACACAAGTTGGAATAGGATATCTTAAATAATATATCCTCTCCTGCATCCCAAAACATTCCCACACAATACACATATACAACACCACCTTGGCTGGAATGACTTTGCAGGACTTTTTCCATCTGGCCTGGGAGGGTGGAGCCCTGACTGACTCCAGCTACAAAGGCTGAGGCTGCAGGTGTGTGGGGTTGTTATTTAAAAAACAATGGCCAGAGATTTATTACTTTCCTTTGGGGCTCATGCTTCTTGTGTATTTCACACCAATGTTTTGGGAGTTGAAGCTGGTATGAGAAGGAAGAAATTAAACTTGGGCAATATTACCAAACAGGAGAACGCTGGACTCAAATTTTAAAGCTGTTCCATCAGTCAGCTGACTTAAGGTTAGTTAAGAGACAAATGGCCAGGAAAGAAAACGGTTCTTCATTTTGATTGAGAATCATTTGAGATTCATTTACATTTATTTCATTTACAGGAGGAAAGGGAATGGCATTTTCTGGGCAGTCTCCCATCTGGCACTGAACACACTATGATCTGCTTAGCTTCAGCAAAGTTGCTCGGCCATGGGACTTTAGACCATGCCCCGTGATGTCAAAGACACTCCTCATGGCAGGTGAGGGGAAACTTTGGACCTCCAAATGTTGCTGAACTGCAACTAAGAGAGTCTAAGGTTCCCCATTAGGTTCAAGCCCCATGTTGGGCAAAAGATTGCTGCATTGCAGGGGGTTGGACTAGATGACTCTTGGGGTCCCTCCCAACTCTATAATTCTATTACTCTAGATGCTTGGGAGATATATTTATATACACACCTTATTATTATGATTACCATATTTTCCCGTGTATAAGATGATATTTTTCCTTAGATATAATAGGCAAAAATTGTGAGTCGTCTTATACACAGAAAGCAGGGGTTGGTGGGTGATTGGTGGCAGCAGCCAGCAGGGCATTGGCAGCAGCAATTGGGCATGCAATTGGTTGCTGCAGCAAGGCCTGCCGACGATGGGCTGCGGCTGCAGCAATTGGGCGGTTGATTTACGGCAGCGGCGAGGCGTGCGTGCAATCGGCTGTGGTTGCGTTGAGTGGGCAGGTGGGCTTTTGGTGGGCAGATGATTGGTGGCTGCAGCGATGCGTGCGATTTGCAATTGCGGGCAGGCTGTAGAGCGACCTCCCCCCCCCCCAAAAAAGCTCAACAACTCTGGGCAATCTCCCCCTCAATATTTTTTTTTTGCAGTCCCCAAAAATAGGGGTCATCTTATACATGGGGACGTGTTATATACGGAAAAATGCAGTATTTATTTATTTGGGAAGGGTGATTTATGGTGCAGCACAGATGGGGAAGGCTTGCTCAGTCCCCTAGTCTGTGATTTCCCATTCTGGAACAGTTTTTGGGTTGTTTTTCTCCTAGAATTAGAACCCAAAGTTTACCATGTATTTCTTCTTGTTAAGTATAATTGCACTGATATAGCTGTGTTGATTTTTATATCGTATAACTGTTGTGTTACGTATTGACACTTGTGGTCTTTTGATGAAGGGAGGCATATACATTTAATAAGATAAATAAATAGTAGCAGATCTCCAAAAAGCGACTCCTGCCAGGAGAAATCAGCTAAAAAGAAACCACACAATTTCAGGTTGGAAAAAAAGCCTGGATTGGATGGGGAGATGAGTGATTGCCTGGCTCACCATAATCATCATTTCCTCCTCCTCTGAGGAGTTCATGGTGTTATGCCTGGTTCTTCCTCCCTCCTCACTGGGTTATTTGTTGTGAGAAATAAAATGGCAAGGGAACTATGTATGCTGCTAGGATCAATCAAATATATCCAATCTTTATTCCATACTGAAAGCATCCACACCAGTGTGTTGTCCGCCTTACTAAGCTCATCCCAAAGTTTCCGACTAATGAAGACATTACAAACACGAACTTGTAAAAATAAATAGGGCTACAATCAGTGTGGTATAGTGCTTAGAATGTCATATTAGGACTGGGGAGGCCCAGGTTCAAATCCTGCCTTGCCCATGAAGCCCAATGGGTGACCTTGGGCCAGTCATAGCCTCTCAGTCTAACCTACCTCACAGGATTATTGTGAGGATAAAATAGGGAGGAGGAGAACTATGTATGCCACCTTAAGCTCCTTGGAGGAAAGGTGAGGTGTAAATTTGAGAAATAGAGTGTGGAGAAATTTAGACGCACTTAAGCTCCAAAATACTCTTGAAAATTACCCTGTCGGTAACTCTCAGTTATGCAGAATGGCTTTAGGTGTCCTTGCCTACTGCTGATATTATGGGATACTGCCCCACCTACAGGCTATGCAACATCATAGGCACAACTGGTTCCTATATTCAGCTCAGCAGTTTGATATTGCTGATATCTGACTCTGGAAGACAACCATGGCTCCAGCCATGATTATTTTGGAAACACATGGATAGCTGACTCAGACAAGGAAATGCAACACTGGAGAAAATTTCACACTTCCCCTCCGTTGACATCAGAACTTTCAGTGCAGCTGAAGTGCATTTGCCTCTCAAGATGTGCTCCTTCTGCCTTTGCCGACATATTTGTAAGAAACTGCCTTATATTTGAAAGAAGTAACTTTTGGGGATTCTCAGTTTACAAACCCAATAATGAACAGGCTAGTTAAAATGTAGTTGTTAAAGTAAAAATATATAGAAGGAACTGTCATGTAACCCCAGCCTAGACAGCGTGATTGTGTGCATGTCTACTCAGAAGTAAATCTCACCAATTCAATAGAAGTTACATGTGCATAGACTTGCAGCCACAGTGCAATTCTAGCCCTGTCTACTCAGAAGTAAGTGCCATTGAGTTCTCACAGGGACTTACTCCCAGGTAAGCGTACATATAGGATTGTACCCTTAGATCAGAAGCCTCCAATCTCTTCAGGGCCCATTTTTTAAGCCTAAAGGAGAGAACCAGTGTGGCGTAGCAGTTAGGATATCAGACTAGGACCTGGAGGAGCAGGGTTCAAATCCCTGCTTGGCCATGAAGTTGCCTGTCACTGCCTCTCAGCCTAACCTGCCTCATATTTTACTATTTATATTTTGATTTCAACAATTTATATACAGTACTTCTTAATTACAGTCTTCTCTAAGTGGTGTGCAGGAGACTTGGGACAATGGAGAGGACAAAGAGGTAAAACTATACAATCAATATTTAATTAAAAATCCAAATGGAATAAAGAAGTCAACCATAGGCATTGGCACTTCAACAGGGTGGGGGCCTGTCTGAGTTCAACTGGAAGGGAGTTCCACAGATCTGAGTCCACAGTAATGGAAAGGAACTTTCTTATATTTGTATCAAAATACTTTATACAATATATTCCTGCTTCCTGACCTTATGATCTTATGCTCCTGTTTTCTTTAAAGCAATTTATTTTATTTAACAAATTTTATATGAGGCTTAACAGCTGACAACCTCTAAGCGGTTTACACAGAATCTAAAATATTCATTAAAAAAAAATACTGGTGAAATCAAACATTAATGGCAAGCGGACATAAAATGTTATCAAAGTATAAATAAAGCCTGCAGTTTTAAAACAATTAAATGTAATAAAAGTATGTGGGTTAAAAAATAAATAAATCTTACCATGAACCCCTGATATAAGGTGACAAACTAATAGGCAGGAAAGTGAGCGGGGGCAGGAAGGAGAGACCTGTCCGAAGTGAAAGAAGGATATGTCTTGTCACTCTTCACTCTGGGTCCAACCAAGATAAATCTCAACCCCCCCCCCCCGCACTTCAGTGCCAGCCATCCCTGCTGCTTATTGGATATGGGCATATTGGGAGCTGTAGTCTTTCAGGTAGCTGTAATAACTATGACAATTAACCAGGCAGACGGGAGACCCTCCTTTCACAGCCACACACAAACATCCCCTGTGTGAGAAAAAGAAGTTGCAAAGGAAAGGTTAGCCGAAAAGGCCGAGGGGGCAATGAGAGGTCTGAGCCCCCCGGCTGAGCCAAAGGCTGGGGGGATGCTATCCACGCAGCTCGTTCTCAATGCAACCTTGCTGTGAGAAACAAACGAGTCTGACCTTTGGCTCAGCTCCTGGACTTCTGATCTTTCCAAGAAATGGCTTGTGGAGAATCCAGGAGGCCAGGCTCCCCCCAGCCCCCCACCCGCCCCCCACAATCTTCCCCTGTAGCCAGCAAGTCTGGATATACGTGTACTTTGAAGATCACCTTCCCCTGCCCATGCCTTCGTTTGTTCTAATGAGAGGAAGAGACCTCACTGCTTCCTTCCGAAGAATCTTACAGCACTCGGGAGTCTCGGGTTTAGCCACTCGTAACTGCTGTCTTTGCAAGTGCATATGGTTTTCCGAGTGCAGGATCCCATGATCTCCTGCATTAGCAGATCTCTTATGGCAGGGTTGGGGGATCTCTTTGAGCCCAAGGGACACATGCCTATCCAGGCAAGTTTCTGAGGGCCACAGGCCAGTGGTGGGTGGAGCCAGTCGCAAAAGCGGGTGGAGCAATGAGTGCAGGTTTTACAGCCGTACAGCAGGCTAGCTACTTTCTACACAAACTCCCCCCCCCCCATCTTCACCCTGGATAAGCAAGAGACGGAGTTCAAAGACACATTCCAGCAAGGCAAAAACACCAAAGGAAGGTGTGAAGCCAGGTTGGTGAGGGGTGTGGCCTTGGCAGAGGGGGCGTGGCCTAAGGAGAGTTCCAAGGGCCAGAGGGGAAGACTGGGTGGTTTCATTTGGCACAAGGCCTCAGGTTCCCCGCCCCTGATTTATAGGGATTCAGCAGCCACTGGGAAGACGTTGCATTACAAAATACAATGTGGTGCCAGCAGCACATTGTTAGGGGCACAAAATTTCAACACCCAGTGCTGCCTCAATACTGGGCTCCATCACTGGGCTCTGCTGAAAACGGCTTCTCCATGTGAACCAGGAAGTGACCTCTCCAGACAACAGACTGACTCTTCTTATCTCTGCGGCTGCAATTTCCTGAGTGATGTGGACACTGAATACATACTCTGTCTGTTTCCCTCCCACCCACCCACCCTTCTGTGCAACCCCGGGCACTGGCATCCCATGCTACGCCACTGGCCAGCAGTTAATATAGTATGTTATGGTGGGGCAGCCAGGTGAGTTGGTTGTATGGCACCAGAAAGAGCCATATAAGGACCTTGCAGTATTGTCCAAAGCTGCTGCTTGGTACAAAATTGAGCCGACAAGAGGTAGAGCAGGAGATGACTTACTGATA
Source organism: Lacerta agilis (assembly GCF_009819535.1). NCBI lineage: Eukaryota > Metazoa > Chordata > Lepidosauria > Squamata > Lacertidae > Lacerta > Lacerta agilis. The sequence continues at coordinate 24,082,621 of NC_046315.1, forward strand.
TCCTGTCCTAAAGATAAGTTGACCACTGTGGAATCTTCACATAAATAAGGGATAGGGACACTGTCGCCCTCCAGATGTTGCTGAACTACAACTGCCATCATCCCTGACCACTGGCCACACTGGCCAAAACTGATGGGATGGTGTCATGGGGCACTGCCTCCCACCTGACCTCTGGTTAGTTGCATTGCTGCTGTTTACTGGGAGGCATGGGCGTACCCAAGGGGGGGCAGGAGGGGGCACCTGCCCCCCCAGAAGCAAAAAATAATAATAATTAAATGGTTATCGGCAGCTTAAAAGGAAAAAAAAAGCTCTCCTAAAAAGCTCAACTACCGGTCTTTCTCCCCCTCCCAAAATCTAAATAACAATTGAGCTCTACCGACTGGCAGCGGGCCACTGCATGTGTGTGTGTGTTGCGCCGGCTGATCGTTGCAAAGGAGCTTTGGAAACAGTTCCCTTGCATGGTGAGTTGCGATGGCTGAGGATCCTAGGAAACTGAGTTTTTCAGCCATTTGGGGGCTTTCTGTTTGGGGGGGGACGTTTTTCTGTTTTTTGAAGCTGTTTTTGTTTGCTGTGTACATAATATGGTCAGTAATCTAAAAACGAACCAAACCCCTAAAAAACGGGGCATTTCTCATCCCCAAAAAAGGTCAACAACTTTGAGCTGAACCCCCAAAAACGGGGGTAGATCACTGCTGAAAGTAGATCACAGTCTCTTGGGAGTTGGCCACCCCTGGTATAAGACATTTAACCAGAATAAAAATTTAAAAAAATCAAGCAAATAATTGTAATAACTACCGTAATAAAGCACTGCTATAGTTATATATAATTTTCCTAAAATTTTGGTTTCATTCGCCTTTCCGTGCTGAAATGTCACAACCTGAACGACCATGGCTTGCCCCCCCCCCTAGTTTTGATCCTGGGTACGGCCCTGCTGGGAGGTAGGTGGGGAGGGGGTGGCAAGCTTGGTGAGATGCAAGTGCACAGGGAGAGCCATTTCAGTGTACCCACCAATCCCCTTGAACCACATGGACCTCACATCTGCCTTGCCCCTCCTCCTCTACCTCCTAGGAAGCAGCAATGGTGCAATTGACCAGAGGCCAGGTGAGCAGTGCCAGTCCTTCGTTACCTTGGCTGTTCTTGGTTAGGCAGCAAGCAGGAATGCATAAGCGCATTCTAATCTGCATGTCAGCTAAGCCAGAGGTTAATTTTGAGTGGTGTGCACATACAAAAAGACCTTGCATGGGCAAAGAGAGAGCATTTGCTTCCAGGCAAGTTAGCAGAGTTATAATTCCACCCAACACACTTATATTCTAAGATGACCGACAGTTGAATACCAACTTTGATATTAACTGGTATTATGCCAGGAAGAACTGGCTGTTTATGTATGTCACAATTCATTAAGAGATTTCTATTCTGCCTTTCACCAGAAATGGCCACAGGACAGTTTACCCCAATATATAAAATATATTGTAGATAATATCCAAGAACACTAAAATAATAGTTGATAATAGTAGGGTAGACAATATGATAATAGTTGTGACCAAATATATAAATAACATAATAAGCAGCATGATGACAACCCATTCTGTTCACACAGTGACCAACCAGATGCCTGCAAGCAAGGCTTGAGTGCAACAGCACTATCCCCATACATGATCCCCAGCAACTGGCATTATTCTTATTCTTATTATAATTGTACCCTACCCATTCTGCTTCACTTCCAGCATATACAGGACATAATAAAAAAAATCAAACACTGAAAACTTCCCTATACAGCCTTCAGGTGTCTTCTAAAGATTGTATAGTTACTCAACTCCTTGACATCTGATGGGGAGGTAGAACATAGCCTATCATGGGCACCTGGGTTTTTATCTGGCATCTATATGAAGACAAAATTGGGGGCAAGACATGTATCAGTGGGGAAGTCGTTCCACAGTGAAGGAGGTGCCACCGAATGCAAGAACTGCATCCTGTGACATGTCTCTTCAGTTCTGAAATATTTACAAGATAAGCGCAGATCAATGTGAAGGGTCACTGTGCTTAGATCTTGTAGAGAGCCAGGGTGGAGTTCAGATCCCCACTTGGCCATGAAGCTCCCTGAGTGACCTTGGGCCAGTCATTCTCTCTCCCAGCCCAACTTACCCGGTTGTGAGGACACCACCTTGAGCTCATTGTAGGATATGAATTAAAAAAAATACATTTGAGCTTCCCACAGAGATGTCACAGGCCCACTGCAGTGCTTGCATTCTGTGGTCCTTTGGCCCCAGCTGGGGGTGAGGGGCAGATAATATGACATGTATCTGCTGAAGTGGTCTCTACTCCACAAAAATGTGCTTCTCACACACACTTGCTGCAACAGACTAAACTCCCCTCTGGCATATATACCGTATATACATATCACATTGGCATCTTCTATATATATAATTGGCAGCCTCTTTAATGACAATGGACGTGGGCGGCACTGTGGGTTAAACCACAGAGCCTAGGGCTTGTTGATCAGAAGGTCGGCAGTTCGAATCCCTGCAACGGGGTGAGCTCCCGTTGCTCAGTCCCTGCTCCTGCCCACCTAGCAGTTCGAAAGCACGTCAAAGTGCAAGTAGATTAATAGGTACCGGTCCAGCGGGAAGGTAAATGGCGTTTCCATGTGCTGCTCTGGTTCGCTAGAAGCGGCTTAGTCATGCTGGCCACATGACCTGGAAGCTGTACGCCGGTTCCCTTGGCCAGTAATGCAAGATGAGCGTCGCAACCCCAGAGCTGGACACGACTGGACCTAATGGTCAGAGGTCCCTTTACCTTTTAATGACAACAGAGAAAAATTTATACAGCCTGAAGAGAAACCAGAACATGTATATTACAAAATATAGTAACTTATATATATATATATATCTCCATATATATAACATCTGAAGGCAGCCCTGTTTAGGGAAGTTTTTTTTTAATGACTGATGTTTTAGTGTATTTTTAATCTCCTGTTGGAAGCCGCCCAGAGTGGCTGAGGAGACCCAGCCAGATGGGCGGGGTATAAGTAATAAATTATTATTAATACTATTATTACTTCTGGGGGGTGAATGTAGCCCACATCCCATTAATGGTGCCATCAGGCAGGGTTTGGGGGCAGTCATCTATAGAACCCCACAGAGTACAATGTGCAGAAGCCCCCCCCCCCCAAGTGCAGCAGGGTTGGCACACCACTTAAAATTAAGTGACATAATATGGAGGATGTGTTTTATGTCAAGTAGCCTTCAAACTTTTGTTTATCTGTAAAAAGCAACTGACGAACATACTGGTAATTGACAACGGCAGCTACCACAGTAACAGCAACCATCTTAACGAGGCCAGAGGCATAACAAGACCATCCAGTCCGGGGTCTAATAGGACCAAACTGCATCACTGCCTGCCATGTTCACAAGGAATTCATAAACCTCCCATTTTTTTTTGCTTTTGGAGTGTGTATTGGTTGTCGAGCACCTGGAAGACCAAGAGCACAAGTTATGCAAGTCCGCTTAAAGCCCACTTTTGAGAACAGGGACACTTCTGAAGTCTCCGCTGTGCCTATGCAGCGCACAGATAAACTATGGGAAACTCACTCCCATAGGAGTCAGTGATGGCCACTAACTTGAATGGCTTTAAAAGAGGAGTTGACAACTTTGGGAATGTTCAGGAAGGTAGGAGAGGATATATTGATTGAATATTATCCTTCCTCACTCACGCTAGTGAGCAAGCAGCAGAACACATTGCAGATTGCTGGAAGCAAGTTGATGGATATGTTAAAATCCTTTAAATTAAGCAATCCAGTCTGACTTGTCCAGTCTGGGTTGTTCCTGGTAAGTTTCCCCTTTATTTCCCTCTTAAAACTAATAATAACATGACAGTCTTCTTTAAAAGTAAAAGTAAAGTTTACTTACATTCACTTCACGGTAGTAATCTGAAGGCAGGCTTTATCTTGTGGTTACAGTTACATTTGTAGAGAAAAGAAGTCTGAGCTAGGCCTCAGACTTTCTAGCTTATGGCTTCCATCCTCTGTAAGGATGAGCCATGTGCTGCTGGCTAAGAGCCAGAAGATGAGTCCAAAAGGAGGAAATGGAAAAATGGAAGATGGTTGCGTGGCTAGCCCTTTTACAGGGTCTGCTAGGGTCACGCCCATCTACCTGGTCACACACAAGGGGAGGAGGCTCCAGAACAGGTATGACAGGAAGTCCTCCCTGTCTGGAGCCACATTCCCCTGTGTGTCCACTCTAGGCAACAGGAAAATGTTGTACTTGACTGCTTCAGTGATGATACATCCCAGAACTGTGGGATGTAAACACAGAGCAGTCAAACATAACATTGCTAGAGTGGACATGAAAGGTGTCTCAGTCCTCCAGCCATAACTTCCTGTTTACCTGGACTGAGACAACTTCCTGTGGGTAACTAGAGGTAGGTGTGGTCTCACCTGTGTGCAAAACTCTTGGGACCAGACACCATCTCTCTCTTCCTGACATCGTTCTCAACAGAGGAACATCACTATGAGGGTCTCTTGGCTACTTCTCCCTTATGGCGATAGCCACCACATGTAACTTTTACTGAGCTTAATAAGCCTGCCTTCTTCTGGGATCTTCCTGTGATCAGTTGATGATTGTAAGTAAACTCTTTTTATATCTTTTATAGAAGACTGTGTAGCATCTTATTTTGAAAGGGAAAAGGGGGGAAATACCAGGATATTATTTTAAGGAGATTCAAACAAATCTAAGCAAAGCTTTCGCTGTGTGTGACTTTAAAAGGGGAATGTTAGCTCTGCTAATTTCTGGGACTTGTAAACACAAGTCGGAATGGGATACCTATCCTATCCCATATTCCTTAACATTCCCACAAGAACAACTTCATGGAGGACAAGGCTATCACCAGCTACTAGCCACAATGGCTATGTTCTATCTCCACTGTCTCTGAATGCCTGTTGCTTGGAACTGCAGAAAGACAGGAATGTTGTTGCACTCATGTCCCGCTTGCAGGCTTCCCACAGGAACCTGGTCAGCTACAGTGAGAACATGATGTTGGGCTAGCTGGGCCGCTGGCCTGATCCAGCAGGCTCATTTTATGGTCTTATGAGGCTGCATAGGTAGCAGTTGGTTTTGCTATGTTTAACCTTTGCTGCCTGTGGATTGGGACACTTCTGTGGTCCAGTTTTGCTCCTCCACTCCAAATCTGTGCATTTCTGGGGGGGGGGGGGACACTCTCCTTTTCTGAGAAAGGAGCACCACAAGCCAGGTTTTCAAGAGCCTCCCTCACTTCCAGCTCCCCTAACACCGAAGCTGGCGACAGAGAGCCTTGTTTTGCTGTAATGCCTTTTTTCCAGGCTGGGTTGGTGGGGTGTTTTTTTGTGTATTTCCCCCCTTTTTGCACAAGAAACCCATTTTCAACATTTTGCCACAAACCAGAGATTTCCATTGTTAGGGGCTGCACATTAAAAAGTGTTCTTGGCTTTGAAGTTTTTGTCTAATGGCTCTAAACTGAAAGAAAATGTTTTCCTATTACTTAATTCAATCATAGCGAAGAGGCTTGGTAAAAAGCCCACGGATTTTGCCCAAAGTGTGACAGAGTTCCCTTTGTGTTTGCTTATCCTCCGCTGTCACACAGTTTAATTCGCCTCTCTTTATCTGGCATTCAAAACTTTCTTCAATGACATTCAATAAGGTCCAGCGGCTGCAGAGAGTGAGTGAGTGAGTGAGAGAGAGTGAGAGTGAGAGAGAGAGAAGGGGGGGACCTGGTTATTCCCCTTCATATTCTTTCCCAGTAGCTTTGGGCTTGATGTTCATTCAGGGGTTGTTAACCCTTTACCTCCCTGAAACTAATAGACTGGAGAGGGGTTCAGCCCTGGGAGTCCAGAAATGCCTTAGGACACCCCCCAGTATTAACCAGTGGCTGAAAGGAATACCTGCTACCCACCCCTTTCGGATCCAGCTAGTTTCTGGCTAAAAAACGTACAAGCTAGACTTTCAACAGCAGCGAGAACACAATGCAATGCTCGTGATCATGCATTAGGATAGTTTGGGTCTGGTGAAACCCGGATCCTGCGTACAATTTACGCAGAACTTGGAAGGAAGCACCATTGAATATCTTACCTCTAAGCAAGTGTGCATTTAACATCGAGACATAGCTTGACACAGCTTTGGGGGGAGGTTGTCGCTGATTGATTCCAAATGTATTTCTTTGGAAGGAAAGTCTCATATGATTTCTGGGGGATTATTTCCAAGCAAGTGTGCTTCAGATCCGGATATGAAGTTTCCCAAAGGGCTGTCTGTGTGTGTCTCAGGGAGAGGGAGGGAGGGAGGGAGGGAAAGAGAGACATGTGGGTGTGTATGTGCATATACAAATATACACACACATACACATTCGCGTTCCACCTACAGAATATAAGATCTTTCGGGAAAGCGGAAGGAATTCTGACTTCTCCCAGCCGGAGAACGTTTGCTCTCGAGGCGTAACTATGGCGGTTTTATTGGATGTGATAGCGCAGGCGAGAGGCAGCTTAAACCGCGTGGTTCCGATTCAATAGCTTCTTTCTTCCCAATGATATTTGGGGGGACGTATACGTGCATATATGAATGACGGCAGGAAAGCTCCGGAAAAACTGCTTGCTATAAGTTCAGGTTTCGAAATCCCAGTTTCTCATCTAGATCCCCTCCCCCACTGCAGGTTTTTTTTTTTTAAGTGGACCTCATCCAGCAGTTAGACATTTAAAACAACAGCACCATGTTCTACTGATACCGACTGGAAATACGCGTACGCATCCTTATCTTGAACTATAAATCATGGTATTCAGCTTGTCTTGGCAGACTCAGGTTCTGTCTCGCTGCAGAGTTGAATTTTCAGTTGAATTTTCCCGTATTTGTTGCTGTTTTTAAAGGGTTATGAAGAATTGGCAATGGGCAATGCATTCGGGCGCACTGTTCGTTGGCCATAGAAATGCATTTTCTTCTTCACACCTGTCTTAATCTATTTTTTATTGTTATTTTTATTAACATATAAAACACTTACATTTACATTTACACAATACACATACACAACACACCTGTCTTAATCTAATTCAACAACGAAAAGAAAGCAACTCCATGGATGTTATTCCACGCCCAGATATTGTGAAGTGTGTGTGTGTGTGTGTGTGTGAGAGAGAGAGAGAGAGAGAGAGAGAGAGAGAGAGAGAGAGAGCGACGGTGGTGTAAGAGTGACACAAAGGAATATTGATATACTCTTCAAACAGACGCATGTTTACGTGGAAGCAAATCCCTCAGATCTCAATGGAACTCACTTCGGTGACTACAATTATGAAACATTAACAAACAAAGGAACGTCAGTACTATGGTGCCAAATGAAGTTTACCGAGGGATGGTGGAGGATTTGGGAGATTCCAAGAATCCGTTGAAATCTCCAATGCATGGGAGCTTTGGGTCACGGTGCCTGGATGGCAGGGATCAGAAGCGTGCAGGGTCCCATTTACAAGCCACTAAAGTCAGAATTATGCAGACGGTTGAACGCTCTACCGGTTAAGCATTTACCGGCATCCAGAACATTATATGCAGCTAAAATTCCTAAAGAAAAGTTTTCCATTCGTAGATTCTCTCATCTGTTGACACACGAGTCAGGCATGATCTACGACAGGGTCATTTAAACGTATGTCAGATCGTTCCTGTATCTCAGGTGCACGGGTCAAAAACAGCATCGTCATTAAAATCAAAATCAAAACACCAGATTGGCGGTGGCTGGAGGTAGCGAGCGCGCAAAAGGGAGATGGGTAAGCCATGCTAATGGTTAAAGCAACACTTGGCAACAAAAATTTACGCATGTAAATCCTCTGAAGTAAATCCTACTGAGTTCAATGGGGCTTACTCCCAGGCATGTGGATTTAGGATTACCACCTGGATCTGCTTACACAATAAAAGCCTAGTAGGGTAGACAATATGAATCTCGAGAATCATCCGAGGGAAAGGAGACATGAGGATTGTGGACCAAAAGGGTCTGTTCCACCCCTCCCTTCTTTGGGTTTCTTTACGCAGCGACGTTGCATTTATTATCTGCAGGAAATAAGAGGGCACCCCCTCCCAAAACACACACACACACACACACACCTGAATCGTGCAGCACGGAATAGTATCGAGTCACTCGAAAATATACGGGAAAGGTGCATTTACAGTACCTCCTATCACCGCATTACTACTGAGGGTGTGGGGACGGGTTTGCAAAACATAAGCTAAGCAGCTTACGTGGTGGAGAGCATCGCATGGTTTTCCTACCAAAGGATATGGATGGTGCAGGTTACCACGCCCCGTGGAAGCGCGTGGAAAAATTGCCACCGGGTTGGCTGGGTGGCACCCACGAGAACAGGTTAGCATCCTCCCCGCATCCTTCACTGGTAAAATTATTTTCTTGATCTCAGTGGCACTGGCTTCCAAGCCACATTGGAATCCACCCTTCCTAAACCTGTTTGCTCAGTAGAAAGTGCCACTGAGGTGGCTTTCCCTCTGTCAAAATGTAGTTTGCAAGCCCCTCAGGGGTCAGAGGAAGTACCGTAGTTGTTATGTTTTGTAAAACATCACCTCCACTGATAACTCTACATTGTTGTGCGCTGTGCTGTCCACTGTCATCGCCAGCAATCGACGTCATCCCGATAAATGAGTCTTATTCCTAAGCAAGTAAGACTGCAGCAGGAGGCTTTGTCTTAACCTCCCACACTGCAATCCTAGGCATGCCTGATTTTAAGTAAATCTGACTGCATTCAGTGAGGCATAGGATAGCATAGAACTAAGGGTGTCTAGGATAGCAGCTTCAGTAATCATTCTCAACTGTAATGAAGCTTTTTTTTAGGACCTGTAACTGCAATTGCCCACTTAACCCTTTGCCAAGTTTGCACCACCCTCCTTCTGGTTTCCTCTCCACGTTTTATGTCAGGTGATAAGGTCTAAGTAAGACGACATGGTCTAAGAATGATGATGTCTAATTCAAGTAATGGATCGAAAAATCAGGATGTGAATCTAGGCTGCTATCAGGTTCACTTTTTACTAAAACATTCTAGGCCACTTTATCATGTGAGTCAGTTCCCTCCCCCGCTACACACACAAGGGACCGATTTTACTGACTTGCCGTGCACCTTGTGTGTAAAAAAATATTTTTAAAAACACACGAAGTCTCCCTGGTGATTAAAAATGATAAAAATAAATTATTCAGGTAAAAAGGTTTATTGCACTGTACTGGGTTTATTTCAAAGTAAATGTGTTCAGATTCTAAATGCTGTTTCAAAATCGAAATCAAGGAGATATAAACAAATATTTCTTCTTCCCACAGAAGGCTGAAATCTTAAACGTTATTTTGAAATCAACGGGGCTCAATCCCAAAAAGCAATCTTAGGATCCCAGCGTGGCACTTTCCATCCTAAAAAGTTAAACCAAAGTTATGATTCAAAGCGCAATGATTTTTCCAAATCAACGTGTTTAGGACCAGTTCGCAGATTCCACCAATTGTTGCTGCTGAAACTCACATGCAAATAACTCGTGTGTGTGTGTGTGTGTGTGTGTGTGTTAGGACCGTAGGCTCTTTTGAGCGCAAATCCTATAGCTTCCTGCTTCCTAATGCACACTAGGGGCACGCGGCGTTACTTCGGGCAATGAAGCCCTCCTCTACACTTGTTGATTTTTTAAAACTTCCAAGTTGGAACGTGACAGAAACGAGCTTCATTTCAAAGCCAAGGGTGCGTACACAGCAAAAAACAAAAAACAAAAAACCGGTACTCGTGGGCTAAGGGTTGCCTGCACTAGGAAAAAGGCTCGCCAAAGGCCAGAATCGCCTAAGAAAGCTGACCGGGGTGGGGTGGGGTGGGGGGAGCGGACTACAGTCACAAGCAGGCGCCCGGTAGGAAACGGACTGATCCGGCCAAAGGAAAAGAAGAGCGCAACAGGGGAAAGACCAGAGGCCTCGGAGGCTGTCGGAGAAGCCAAGGGATTGGCCGCGGGGCGAGGGAGGGGGGGGAGGCGAGGAGAGGGGGTGTCTAGAGGGAAGCCGGCCCGAGGAGCGTGGGTGGGGTTGACAAGAATGGGGGACATTGTGCAGTCCCTTTGGCGAACAAGGGGCATAATGAAGGAGCGTGCAGCGGCGGTGCCAAGGCGTGCAACAAAAAGCCTATTGACAGGGGCCGGGACCGCTCCCGGCGCAGCCCGCATCACATGGCCCCCGAAGGGGCTATTTAAAGAGGGCCGCACGGCCCTTTCAGCACCACTGGCGCTGGTCAGCGCCTTGCGAAGAGCCGGCCGCACGGCAGCAGCAGCAGCACCAGAAAAGCAACAGCCGCAGCGGAGCCAAGGCGCCCCAGGCGAGGCTGGACGGGGCGGAGTCATGCCGCGGTCCTTCCTGGTAGACGCGCTGGTGTTGCGCGAAGGCGCCGGAGACAAGAAGGGCTGCACCTCGCCCGGCAGCCCGCCGCCGCCGCCGCTCTTCCCCTACGCCGTGCACCCCTCGCACCCTCTCCACGGGCTCTCGGCCGCCTCCGGAGGCGCCTGTCCCGCTGCGCCGGGAGCCACGGCGGCGGCACGGAAGGCCGGTCTGCTCTGCGTGTGCCCGCTGTGCGTGGCCGCCGCCTCGCAGCTGCACCCGCCGCCGCCGCCCGCTCTGCCGCTCCTCAAGGCGTCCTTCCCGCCCTTCGCCTCCCAGTACTGCCCGTCGCCCCTGGCCGCCAGGCCGGCCCCCGGAGGCTCAGCGGCGGCGGCAGCCGGCCACGGGCCCACCCTCTACCAGAGCGCCTACTCCCTGCCAGATCCGCGGCACTTCCACTGCATCTCCGTCGGTGAGTCGTCGTCTGGACGTCCTCTGGGATGGCAAGGGTCGGGGGCACAATCCCGGGAAACACGGGTGCGCGGAAGGATGGGGGGGGTTGATTCTCACCTGAGAGCCTGGCCAGGGTGGTGCGTGGGCTAGGAAGCTGGTCTCGCTGTTTCCAAGTAGCGCGCCAGGCCTTCACGTCTATAATTTGCAAGGAGGATCGGAGTATTAAATGCGGGGAGGGACAGATCAGACACTCTCTCCTGTGCCAATTTCTTTGCGCGGGACCCCAAAGTTTAACACAACCTGCAAGATGGGAGTGCGCACAGTTCAGCGCTGGGTGTGACAGAAAGATTAAAAGTCCCTAACGAGTCACTGGAGCCCGATAGATTGCATTAACAAATTGCCTTTTGTAATGAGATGAGATCGCTTCCACGTGGGTTTGTTCAATGCCGGAGACCTCTTGCCTGTGCCTGACTCTCTATTCGAGAAGCGCGCGGTGTCTCAGAGCTGCGCGCCAGCGGCCTCCGATCTCACCTTGTCTAGCTTCCCTAGGCCTGGGGCTCTGGAGCTGGAGCTGCTAGCTCTGAGCCACCGCAGGCAAGTAAAGTGCGCGTAAAGTCCTGCAGCCCTATAAACTAACAAGCCCTCATTGACTTCAGTGGAGCATTTCCCATTTAGGATCAAGTTACCAGATGGGATGCCAAGCGCAGCATGCCTATGTAGCGGGGGAAATGCGCATGGAACACGTGGTGGGTTTTTGGAAGGGTCCAGAACCTTGCATTTGCCCTCGCTCCATTACAAATAGGCTGAGGGATATTTTCTTCCGCTCCAGATCCTTATACATATAATCTTAACGAATTGATTGTTTCATCCGGAATGCATTTAAACCTGAGTTTGCGGGGCCTCGGTTACAAATTCTGGAATCGTTGTGGGCTGTGTGGTTTGGGGATTTGTTCGCCCAGAGAGGTTTGCACCCAGCTGGTCTTGACTTTGCGCTTTTCTCCTTCCCCTCCCCAACCTCCCGTCCCTCCTGCAGACAGTACGTCGGGCCAGCTGCCCAGCAGCAAGCGGATGCGCACCGCCTTCACCAGCACACAGCTGCTGGAGCTGGAGCGCGAGTTCGCCTCCAACATGTACCTGTCCCGGCTGAGGCGCATCGAGATCGCCACCTACCTGAACCTCTCCGAGAAGCAGGTGAAGATCTGGTTCCAGAACCGACGAGTCAAGCACAAGAAAGAAGGCAAGAGCGGCTCGCATCGCTCCGGAGGCGGCTCGGCGGCGCACAGCTGCAAGTGCGCTTCCCTCTCCGCAGCAGCCAAGTGTTCCGAAGACGACGAGGACTTGCCCATCTCGCCCTCTTCTTCGGGCAAAGACGAGAAAGACCTCGCCCTAACGCCCTGAGAGGGCCAATGCTCCCTAGGTCAAACGGCAGCGCCGGTTTCTCTCCCCCCGATGTATAGCAATGAAATTGACGAGAGAGCCTTGGCTAGCCTCGTTGAAGACCGTGTTGGCTAGACAGACTGTGTAAAATAAGTATGGGGTGTGTTTTGTTTTGTTTTTTAAACGCTCCGGAGTTGTTGAGGAGGAGGGATATAATATATTCCCCACCCGGATTTGCTCTTTGGGTTTGGACTAGGTGACTCTTGGGTCCCTTCCAATTCTACCGTTCTATGATTAGGTCTCCACTCTGTTATGAAAGTGGGACGACATTAACTGAACCTAGCGAATGGAGATTGCCAGTTCCGATATTTCTCTCTCTCCCTCAAAAAAAAGCAACAACAAAAACAAAAAGCGGGGTGGGAGTTCGGGAAGAAAAATCTGGTGCATCTCCCTCAGGGTCTGAGGATCCCTCTGCTTTGCGGCTGGATCCAAACCTTTAAGCGAACTCTCTCTCTCCCTTGCTCCCCTCAACCTGGCAAAAGGTAGATCTTCCGATCTACAGGGGCTTTCCATGGTCTTGAGAGGCAGGGGCTTAAGCGGGAAATGGAGCGTTGCCAATCATTGGGCTACCTTGGTTGTTCCTTTTTTCTTTTTCTTTTTTTAAAAAAAATCTTTTGTTTTTCTTCTTCCTTGAAGGAAAAAAAGTCTATGATGATGATGATGATGATGCTTCAGATCTATAGTGATGTGATTGTACCGTTTTCTGTAATAACTGAGGGATATTTATTTATTTATTTATGTACATACACCTAGACGCGCACAATAAAGGTTTTTTCATTAAAAAAAATTACTCAGTTACTTCCCCCTCCCTCACCTTTGCAGAAGGGGGAGGGGAAATCACACACACACACCCCTCTGGATTTGAGGAATCTACTGGGCACTGGCGCCTTCCTGACAAAGTGAAGCACTTTTAAAAAGCCCCATCGATTTCAATGGGGTGGAAGTTAAGCACTTACTGTACTGGACTCCTGCCGCGGAAGCCCAAGAGATGTAGCCTTGCTTAGTTTGGGCTGGGTGGTTCTAGTGGTTCGGAATTCGATGCCGAAATGAAGTCCTCTGAAGTCCCAAGTGGGAAATATAATTCTGTTGAAATCCGTGGGAGGTTAAATAACACTTCGTTTGGAACGGATCGCGCCTTGGTGATCCTTTCTTCGCTAAGACGGATGCACAGGTCTGGCAAATATTAGGCTTCTAACATATACAAATCTTTAGCGTTTAATATATATCAGTATATAAACATGCGCACAGTACTGTATATACTTTGACACAAATCTCCAATTAATCGATGTTTGCCTTTTCTGCTTTCCTCTGAATAAAGTACAGAGGCAAATAAAATGCACTCCTATCAAAAGCTATTTAATAAGAAATCATTCCTGCTTTCTCCTATTCCCCCTAAACTCCAATAGCAGGACTCATAATGTTTAGTAAATTGTAACAGAGAATCAGATGAAAATAATAATCTCCTTTGAAATCCCTAGCTAGATAGAGTTATCTGTCTTTAAGCAATCGGGGCTAAAATGTAATTTGAAGGAAACGTGTTAAAAATGCAACTCTAAAACCTCTCTTTTCGAAAAGAAGCGTTCTCTAAAGGGTCCACAACAGAGCTCTTATACTTCTCATCTCAAATGTGTTTGGTTTGCAAAGACACAAAGAGGACAGACTCCCCAATATGAAATACGAACGCTATAAATATCACCTACGGCTTATTATATTTATTAGAATTAAATAATTAGCTGGAGCCTTTGTGGGATTTAAAACTACGTCCGGCCAATTTGTTCAGCATTTGCGGTGTTCCACAACGACACCCCCATCCCCCCCATCGCTACTTATCGGTGTGGTTATAATGTGAAAATAAGTTTGGCATTCAAATTAACCACAGGGTTTCCTTTCACCTAAATGTGCTCAGAACGAGCTTCCCAGTTCTGCTTAAACTTAAGAGCGCTTTGCACTTCTTCACTGCGCCCCAGTGGAGCAGAATGGATTTCCACTCGCCATAGTCCGGAGTCTCCAACGCGCCTTCGGAGGCTTTTGCGCATTTCTCCCTTTACGCACCAGACTTTTTGCCTGCTCCTTAAACACCCCATCTCCCCCGACTCCACCCCACAGAGATGTGTAGTTTTGTCAGTGGTAGCAAAACAAGGCAGAGTAATGCGGCAGCCATAAGGGCCAACACATTTATCCTGGCATCAGCTTTTGTGTGCCAAAACTCGCTTCATCGGAGGCATGAAGTATTATCCTCAGTTGGGCTGCATGGATAAACTGTTTTTCTCTGATTAGGTTGAATAGAAACCGTGCACAGAGACTGATAATAAAAAAATATACCCGCGAAACTTCATGAAATTCCGGGCAAACGTTCTATCCATCTTCATCCCTGATCTCAGGGATTCAGCGTAACATTTGGGGAGCTGCAGAAAAGCGTCTGATCTATTATGATCGCTGCGTGCAAACGCCACGTGCTTTACAAACCTATCCCAGGTTGCTGTTTTGCACCTTGTTTTTTAGAACAACAACAACAACAACAGCTTCCTTAAGGTTTTGGGAATAAATAACCCAAGCCTGTGCAGCTTTACTCAGAGGGAAATCACACTAGATTCAACAGCATTCGCTCCCAAATAAGCGCGCGCAGAATGGCAACCTTAGTCTGGCGGCAAAGCGCACTAGACGAGGGCCCTCCTTGGCGTGTCTATCCAGAGGTAAGCCCCACTGAGTTCTAGGGGACTTGCATCTGAAACATGGCAGGGCATGTCACAAAGATTTGTGGTATGTGTGTCAAAGATAGGGGGGAATTCCGATTGGCGATCATCAGATTAAGTTACAGGAATTTTTGCTTCATAAATTGGGGCTGCATTGCAGATGCAGACACGGTCAGAACCATTCCAAACCCAAAAGTAGTGTAATGTAAGGGAGACAACTCGGATTTAAAAGGATGTTTCTTCCCCTGAAGGGACGGTTGCTGTAGTTCTATGGGCAGAAGGTATGTGCTCATTTAGCAGCACCAAGGCAGGAAGAAGTTAGCGGATGTTCCGTTCTGATTCACCCATGTCAGTAAAAGCAGCACTTGTTGAATGTTGACTCCTTATATGGCTGTTAAGTGCACAGAACCAAAACCCTTAAAAATTAAGAATAAAAACAAACAAACAGAATTGGGCCTCAGGCAGCAACAGTAAGTTTTCATACTTGGAAGTAAGTTCAGTTGGTATGAATGGTAATTATTTTAAATAAAAAGGTGGTTAAGAGTAGAAACTGGAGGATGGGTTCAATAATGGTTTGTAATGGGGTGCAGAATCCCCAGAAGCAAATCATTTTAGGGTCCAAGCCTCAATCCAAGCTTTGGCAGAGGAGCCTCTATCGGTGCTAACACACAACTACATTTCCACTGTGTCATGTAAAGAAAGGTTCTTCTGCATTGGGATGGCAGAAGAACATTGGGGTCATGGTAGAGAATCTGGAACAGGCCATTTAAGAGGCATCCTATGACCTGTTCCAGAATAGGAAGGGCAATACAGTTCTGTGCTCCCAAGAGATGTTTTCTTTTTATTGGGGGTGAGAAATGTGCCAGAGCAGAATATATCTGTGCCCACCACCTGTGCATTCCCCAGGCCATAGGAGTCATCTCCCAGGAGCTGAGGTCCCTTTGCCCCCCCCCCAATATTTGAGGAGGCTGCCCTGTGGGAATGTTCAGGGATGCAGGAGAGGATATATTGTTTAATTATATCCTATTCCAACTTGTGTTAACAAGTTCCACAATTTAGCAGAGTAACATTCCCTTTTTAAACTTACCCAGCGGATGTGTTGCTCAGGCTTGCTAAAGCCTCTATAATAACTGTCCTGGTATTTTCACTTTTATTCCCTCCTAAAAGATAAGACACGACACAGTCTTCTGTAAAAGTATAAAAAGAGTTTACTCACACATCTGTTCACAATAGGATCCCAGAAGGCAGACTTAGCTTAGAAAAGTTACATACACTTGGAGACTATTCCATAAGAGAGATAGTTCCTTTGTCCTCTCTTGGCTGGAAGCCAAAAGGCATAGGACTGGCCTCCATCTCTCTCTTCTTTTGACAACTTTTCGATGAGGAAGCATCATATGCTTAACCAAAGATGCTCTCTTGGCCAAGAGAGGACAAAAGGAGCTATCTCCCCTATGGAATAGTCTCCAACAAGTATGTTACTTTTTCTAAGCAAAAGTCTGCCTTCTGGGATCCTGTTGTGAACAGATGTGTAAGTAAACTCTTTTTATACTTTTATAGAAGACTGTGTCATGTCTTATCTTTTAGGGGGTAATAAGGGGGAAATACCAGGACAGTATTATTATAGAGGTTTTAGCAAACCTGAGCAAGCATCCGTTGTGTGTGTTTAAAGGGGAATGTAAACTCTGCTGATATTGTTGAACTTGTAAACACAAGTTGGAATAGGATATGTTAAACAATATATCCTCTCCTGCATCCCTGAACATTCCCACACTCTCTAGCACTGAACTGTGGCCTCTCTCTTGCGAAATAGCTCCATAATACCGTGGGATGCTGGCACATGTATTCATCCACCCATCAGTGTATTATAACAGCAGAGTGTGGACAGTGTGTGGCTGGAGTGGGGTGGAGAGTAAGCCCAGATGATTCATGAACCTCTCTGGTTCATTGCATGTAGCAGCAGACATCATCTCAGCAGATGCACATACATTGACGGCCCTTATGACTTGTGCTACAGCACAAATCATTTGTTTCTCCTCTTGTCTTCCACCCCTTCACAAATGATAGGTGTTATTATTTGTACTTAAGGGTTGTTGTTGTTGTTGTTGTTGTTGTTGTTGTTGTTGTACATAGCTTCATTGGCTGTCTTGGGTGTCCCGTTCTGTGGGACACAAAGGCAGGATACAAATATAGTGTTCCTTTTTAATACAGACAGATTAAATAAGTTGCTGCTCATCAGCCTGAGATGATGGGAGTGCAGTTTTGATTGCTGGATGGGACTCTATAATTCAGGGATGTGAAACCTGTGCTTCTCCAGATAGTATTAGACGCAGTGCCAGATTTACATACAGTCTGAGTGGGCCTCATAATCTAGGGAGGGCATTAGCTTCTTACCAATTAAAAAAAACAACAGGCAGATTTTACCATCTAGGCCCAGTTGCTTTGTAACAACATGTGACATATGAGTCTATGACTGTATAATAGTTACACAAGTGAGTACTTACTGTTTAGTAAAGTTTGTGGAGGATTTAAAGCTAATCAAAATCAAATGGTGAAGTGAGCTATGAAGCAATGTAAGTGTTCAGATCACTGTCTATCATTACAGCATGCATTTTGAGAACAAGCGAGGATTCTTCTACATCGCAGTGAATCACAAAAATATTTAATTTTGACTTTTTGTGAAAATAATAAGTGATATGAAAGTGGTGCTGGTAAACGAAAGTGACAAAAGAGCAGAAGGAAATACTCAAACGTCTAAAGCCAGTCATGTCATATGGCTTTGTACAGCAAGCAGAAACTGTCCTACATAATTCCTCAGATAAAGAACATTTGTGTATACAGAAAATCAAGTAGACTGCACTGAGCAGACTGAAGAACAACCAGTTTATATACAGAATGCAGCCTCCCAAGAACTTCAAGGAGAATTGTTGTCAGTAACTATCTCTACAAGTGCAGAATCTTCTGGAGAAAGTCACAATGAAGTGACACAGGACCTACAGTCAAAGAATTAACACAAGGCAGAGGTAAAAGGGTAAAAGAGTATTGGGAAATAATTTATAATGAACTGAAAAAAATGTTTAAAAGTACTTTTCCAAAAAATCCCAGAGTCCTTTTTGTTGGGGATAACATAGACAGAAATTCCCAGGTGTCAAAAAAAGGTTACAGTATTTATGTATGCCACTACTGCAGCTCGTTAGCCCAAAAATGGAAAATGAGCCAAGTCCCAACTAAAGAAGAATGGCAACTTCAACTGATGGAACATGTTTGCAGACCTAACACATAGAACAAGAAGAACATACATTTAACGAAAATTGGAAAATGTTTATTGAATATATGGAGGAAAATTGTGTATATCTGAAAATGTGGGCAGCATTAAGATGAATTCAACGGTGTAAATAAGTTTTGGTGGATGTCATAATGGAATACTGATTGGTTTAGTTTATATAAAGTATGCAGGGATTTATTTATTTATATTAAGGATTTTCTTGTTTTACAGAGGTATATATAAAGTCTCTCTCGTATTTTTCCATGTAACATTTTTACACATCAGTTTCGTTTTTGAGACATTAGGAAGAAAAGGGGGAGAGAGATGGGTGGGGTGGGGTGGCGAGGTTTCTACTTTACTTAATATATGTAGGGTTTGGTGGCAGCGTCGTTTGTACAGGTTCTCTGTTGTTCGCTTGTGTTCCTTTGGTGGTGAGAGAGGTCGCGATCAGCATAGGGTGTGATTGTTCATTTGTGGTTGGCTGTGGTGGTCTTTGGTTTCCTGTGTGAGTGGGGTGGGTGGGTGTATGCAGGGATTTATGTTGTGCAATATGAACCATGAAAAGAGAGGAAGGGAAGTCATTGAAATTTTAAGGTTGTTTAAGTGAATATTCTAAAATGTAAAACAGAAATGTGTGTGTGTGTGTGTGTGTGTGTGTGTTTATGAATTAACACAAGACACTGAAGGAACATGCCATGAGGTAGTTACACCAAAAGAAGCAGTGGCAAACTTATTACTGTTTTAAATAATTGGAAAGCAAAGCAAATGATCTCAGTGAAAACTCTAGCATTGCAGACACAAAAATGCCAACTGTTCATGCATACTGATAGTGATTTCAGATATAATAATGGCGTAGGTTTATCTGGACCACATTGAATGTCAAGGAAATATTATTCTGGCTTGAGAAAGGTCCATCGGAATGTCAGCACTGGGATGGACCTTTTGTCACTTTGAAGCAGACATACGAAAACCAGACCTGGTTCTGCTCAAATAATTTATTCTATTCCACCAAAGTAAATTGGGAAATCTACCCCCGAGAATGACTAGTGTATCTTCCCACAAAAGGAGAAGTCTACTATTTTGTGTGCAAACTTTTTTCTAACCAAACTACCTCAACTACAGGTTTAGCCTCTACTGGATTTGCTGATTGGCATCATGCTCATCTTTGTTCAAACCCACGGAAGCTCTTTAAATCATATGAACTCTGTGCTACCATACTTAGCAAAAAAAGTGTGGCCAGATGCTCACATCAAAACTCACAGAGCAAATTAAAGCAGAGCAGGATTACTGGAAACACACACTTCAGTGAATTTTTGCAGTGATTTCCCTTTGGCAGAATGTGGCTTGGCATTTAGGGGAGATGAGGAAACATTTGGTTCATCAAACAAGGGGAACTTTACTGGATGCTATTAGTTTGGGCCTCCCAAGTTCTCCTAGCCCAGGGCCTCCAGTTGCTTTAACCTGCCCCTGGTTGGATTCCAACTCCCATCACCCCCCACCATTGCATATGCTGGCTGGGACTGAAGGATGTTGGAGTTCAACAACAGCTGGAGGGCCCCAGGTTCCCCAGCCCTGCTATAATGCTAGAAACCATGAGCAGAGCTGGCATATACCTGTATGAGATATGGCTCATAAAGTAGCCAAGGATACCCAGGCACAAAACTGCCCTGCGTGGCCCAATCTGTGTCAGAACACTGAGGGGAGAGATACTTTGTGCCAGCCATCAGGCAATGGCTTTTCCCACCTGCCTTGCCCCACTCCCTAGCCCTAGGAGCCTTTGTAAGGGAGCTGTTGTGGCAATGTTGTGGATAGCAGGAGAGGATATATTGATTAAATGTTATCCTTCTTCACTCACGCTAGTGAGCTAGTAGCAGAGCACATTCCCTTGTACATTGCAGGATGGATTCATCAGAACTATTTGACTTAAATCCAGTCTGGCTTGTCCAGATTGGATTGTTCCTGGTAAATACCCTTTAGTTCCATCTTAAAAACAATAATGACACAACAGTCTTCTTTTAAAAGTAATGATAAGGTTTACTTACATTCAGTTCACAGTATGGTCCTGCAGGCAGGCTTTAGCTTGTAGTTATATTTACAGAGAAAAGTGTGGGTTCATCCTCTGTGAGGGATGGGCCCATGTGCTGCTGGATGAGAGCCAGCAGACAGCAAAAGGCAAGATGGAAAAAGGCAGAAAAAGGAAAGAAGGCTGCATGGGTAGCCCTTTATATGGTCTGCTAGGGTCTGCTACCTGGCCACACACCGGGGGAGGATGCTTCAGACCAGGTGTGACAGGAAGTCCTCCTGGCTGGAGCAACATTCCCCTGTGTGTCCACTCTGGGCAAACAGGAAATGTTATATTTGACTGCTTCAGTGAGTTTACACCCCACAGCTGTTTCCAGAGAAAGAGCTATGAGAGGTGAGACACTCTGTCTTCATGGGGTGGTTGGTTTTACCTATGCTGCCCCACCTATAGCCCAAAGAACCTTCAGAAGGAAGCTGTTGCCACTGGCATTATGTGCATTTGTATTTTAATGGACTGAATAGAATGAAAATCATGGGGGGTGGGGTGGAGAGTGGGTGTATGAAATTAACAGTGCTTAGTCTATTTTTTGGCTGCTATTTTGTTAATATTGCTGGTTTTGTTTTACAGATCATGAATGCTGTAGTGCTTCGTGAATCTTATAATATGACTTGTTTTAATTGTGCTTTCAGCTTACTTCTTGGTTGTTTTCTGGGTGGCGCTTTATGGATTATAAAGGTTTTACAGATAATTTGCTACTTGTTCTATATGATTTGTGTTGTGTTTGCAATGTTCCTTTATGTTATTGTTATTTACTGTTTGTGAGCCGCTTTGCGATTCATTTGAATGAAAAGCGGAATAGAAATATAATAAATCAAATCAAGCAATTTAATGTATAGGCATTGAAACGTAAATTTGTGCAGTAGCCATCAGGGAGCGGAATTTTTTTTCAATGGAAATGTTAAAACTGAACACATAGGACTTGTCTACAAAATGTGAGTTGTTGTTGTTTCAGTCTTGGACTTTCCAGATTTTCGAAGGATTAAAAAATACTGCAGTTAGTGTAGGGTGGAGATGGTGTCTGGGACAACACTGAGGTAAGGAGGATGTCATGTGGACATCCCCCCAGGAATGGAAAGACAGGCTGGTCCAAAGCCACATTTTGCTCCAGTGTGGACAAAGTTAGCGGGTATGTTCTTTGCCAGTAGCTTGTTTCTAACGCTTTATTTGGTTTTCCTGTAAAAATGACTGTATATAAGTTTATAATGAAAGTATTAGGGCTGCATTTTGTACAGAGCAGAACAGACTCTTTCTTCTGAAGTCTGTTTATGTACAGACTTTAGACAGTACAGTAGAAAAGGCAGTAGAAAACCACTATGTAAATGAGGCTTCCCACGCTGTTTAGACTGTACCTTGGAAAAGTAAACAAGTGGGTTGTCATGGCAACTCTAGACGCATGCAAATTCATCCTCAAATTTTCTGTATAATTTTTTTCCTACAGATTTTTTTTTTTTTTGAGGATTTTTATAATTCTGATTTTCTGGTTATAAAATTTGGACCAATTTTGAGAAAAACCTGCTAATTTTCAGAGATTTTATAGGTCAATATATGCAGGCTTAGAAACAAAAGATGCTGAGGTAATCATATGCTGTACTACTTTTATATAATCCAATAATTCTTACCTCACAACAATATTTTAAATACTCATTATTTGTGAATCACCACACCTGCATATAAGGTAACAGTTGAGTGGAATGTACTGCTGTAGTTTAGGCAGATAGGAACCTTCAAGATGTCATCTATTTTCAACTGTTTTTTCCATTTCAGAGAATTATCTGATCTAGAATGTTTTCATCAATGCACCGGTTATCAGGATGCATTTTTCAACCTGGTTTGTGGCAAGCACTGGTCAATCTGTTCCTGTAGCCACTGGCTCAATTGTCTAACACAGGGGTAGCTAACCTCTCGTTCCTCTTCTTTCTTTCTTGGGCCACCCATATATCCCACTGATTTTGGCAACATCAACAAAAGCATTTCTTACAGTGGACACAGAGCTCAGGTAGGCAGAGAGATTACAGCACAGCATTCTGATAGCTCAGTTGCTTGAGTATGAGACTCTTCATCTCAGGGTTGTGGGTTCAAGACTCCCATTGAGTGGAAGACTCCTGTATTGCAGGGGGTTGGACTAGATGATCCTCGTGGTCCCTTCCAACCCTACAACAGTACAGGCAGCAGACCCAGTGCTCAAGAGTCACGATTCAGGAGTTGAGGGCAAGAAATTCAGAACCAGATGAAAGTGACGAAGATGTCCCAACAAATTTCCCCTCCCACCAAGCCAGTGTGGTGTAGTGGTTAAGAGCGGTAGACTCGTAATCTGGTGAACCGGGTTTGCGTCTCCGCTCCTCCACATGCAGCTGCTGGGTGACCTTGGGCTAGTCACACTTCTTTGAAGTCTCTCAGCCCCACTCACCTCACAGAGTATTTGTTGTGGGGGGGGGGGAGAAAGGGAAAGGAGAATGTTAGCCGCTTTGAGACTCCTTCGGGTAGTGATAAAGCGGGATATCAAATCCAAACTCTTCCTCTCTTCTTCTTCTTAAAGATGAAATGTTGTGCACTCACTTGTGAGACTCTCTTGCCTCACAGGAATGTTGGGATTGCAAATGTGCACTGTCCGGAGTGGGCGACTCTGCTCTCAATAGTGACAGCAGTTCCTAGTATTAGGTGATAAGACTGCAGCCTCCTGTTCAGGCTCCCGTTTAGTCACTGCTGTCTCTGATGATGCCTCCCCCTGCTTGGCTGCTCCAAGCCCTCCCCAGGGATGAAAGCAAGCACCCCAGGTCCACCCTACTCCGACTCAGGTTCACAGAGTTCAGTCTCCACTCTGTTTCTTCCTCCTCCATCAGAACCTGCCAACCCAAGCTCAATCCTGACAGCACTGTGAGGAAAATATGCAGCCCAAATGACAATTTTTGTTTACTGTACAAGCGTATAAAAGGATCAAAATTCACAGAGAGCTGAATTCCTAGAGAGAACACTTATTTGATATCATTTTCCTCGAACATCTGTAGTGGGAAATTTAGACAAAGGATTTTAACAGACCCTCCAAGTGGCCCTGTCTTCCAGGGACGTCCCTAGTTTAGGGAAGCTGTCCCAGTTTCTGATTTGATCCTATTTTCATTGGAGAAATGTTGGAGGGTATGGAGTTATCTGACCCCTGCGCCATTTGAAGGCAACCCTGTATAGCAGGGGTCAGCAACCCTTTTCAGCCGTGGGCAGGTCCACCGCCCCTCAGACCATGTGGTGGGCTGGACTAATTTTTTTTTGGGGGGGGATGAATGAATTCCTATGCCCCACAAATAACCCAGAAATGCATTTTAAATAAAAGGACACATTCTACTCATGTAAAAACACGCTGATTCCTGGACTGTCCGTGGGCCGGATTGAGAAGGCGATTGGGCCACATCTGGCCCATGGGCCTTAGGTTGCCTACCCCTGCTGTATAGGGAAGGTTAAAAAAAAAGTTTAACGTTTTATTATGTTTTTATATATGTTGGAAGCTGCCCAGAGTGGCTGGGGCAACCTAGTAAGATGTGTAGGGTATAAATAGTAAAATTACCTTTATGGAATGGGACACCCCTATTTTCTTGAGAGTCCCATGGACTGCAAAAAGATCAAACTTATCCATCCTTAAAGAAATCAGCCCTGAGTGCTCACTGGAAGGACAGATCCTGAAGTTGAGGCTCCAGTACTTTGGCCACCTCATGAGAAGAGAAGACTCCCTGGAAAAGACCCTGGTGTTGGGAAAGATGGAGGGCAGGAGAAGGGGACGACAGAGGATGAGATGGTTGGACAGTGTTCTCGAAGCAACTGGCATGAGTTTGGCCAAACTGCGGGAGGCAGTGGAGGATAGGGGTGCCTGGTGTGCTCTGGTCCATGGGGTCACGAAGAGTCGGACACGACTGAACAACAACAAATTTTCATTGGAGAAATGTTGGAGGGTATGTTTTAATCCTTAGGATCAAGCCAATGAGCCATGTAGTCCAGCAGCCTGTGGCCAACCAGATGTCTATGGGATAGGAAGCCCACTGGCAGGACATGAAGGCAGGAGCGATCTCTCCCCTTGCATTCCCCAGCAACTGGTATGGAGAGGGACACTGCTTCTGGCACTGGAGGCAGTAGATAGCCATGATGACTAGCAGCCAGCGGCTAGCAGCCAAATCCTCCTTAAATGTGTCTAATCCTCTTTGAAAGCTGTCCAGTTTGGCAGCCTTCGCTACATCTTGTAGCAGCAAATTCCATAGTTTCGTTTCATAGGGTCCTCCCGATGGAAGGGCAGGATATATATTCAATAAATAAATAAATGACGTGCTACTTCCTCTTTTCTGCCCCAAATCTTCTAGCATCCAGCATAACTGGATGCCATCCCTCCACTACAGATTCTAGTATTATGAGAAAACCTTTCCTCTGTCCATTTTATATCAGCACCATGAATCTTTTTATACACCTCTATTGCATCCCATCTTACTCTTCTTTTTTCCTAAACTAAAAAGCCTTAAATGTTGGGTGTGTGTGTGTGTGGAATTCATAGGAGTGTTGCTCCAGCCCCGCACACATTTCAGTTGCCCTCTTCTGCACCTTTGCTGGCTCTACAATATCCTTTTTGAAATGTGCAAAGTATTCAGTGAGTGGTTGCATTATGATATTGCCAGATTTGTTTTTTTTATCCTATTCCTATTGATCCCTAACATGAAATTTGCTTCTCTCTCCCCCCCCCCACTCTTTTTTCTTCTTTTACAGCTGCAGCACAATGAAACAATTTTCTCATGGAACTAACTATGATCTCATGATTCCTTTCCTGGCCGGTCACTGCTAGTTCATGCCCCATTAATGTATCTGTGAATTTAGCTTCTTATGTCCCAATGTGCATCACTTTACATATACATTGAACCACATTTGTGCAAAAATAACCCTGTCCTAAACTGTTTAGAAAGTTTACCTCAGCAAGTACCCACAATCACATGATCCTGCTCCAGACTAGAGCATCATTCCTCTTCCGCTGTCCTGCTTCAAGTTCCCCTGATTTCAGAATTGTGGCAGGTAGGAATTTAGGATAGGTATCCAATATCTGGATAAGCCTCCATAGGGAGGTCTGCTTGGCTCATATCACTCTTCACTATAGCAGACTACCCATGAGAAAATATGGCCCCCTCAACAACAACAAAAAAACTCCCCTCTCCCAATGCCATCTTGCTAGGAATTTTCAAAGGAAGGAACAGAGAGCGTACTCCATTGTGAAGTGGATTTTTAAGGATTATTGCCTGATTTTCACCACTGTACTGTATTTGTTGAATCCTGGCAAGACACTCTGCTGTTAGCAAACCTTATATTTTCTTCTTTACTTAAACAGTATGAGAGTGATTTCTTTGTTAAGACGGAAACATAAAGAGAGGCCCAGAAAACCAGGCTTCAAATCTTCACTCAGACATGAAGCTCATTGGGTGACTTTGAGTCAGTCACAGTCTCTCAGTCTAATCTACCTCATAGGGTTGTTGTTGTGGGAATGTTGAGAAAAAGTAGGAGATGATATATTGATTAAATATTATCCCTCCTCACTCATGCTAGTGAGCAAGCAGCAGAGCACATTCCCTTGCAGATAGCTGGAAGCAAGTTGATGGATCCGTTTGTTGTTGTTGTTGTTCAGTCGTTCAGTTGTGTCCGACTCTTCGTGACCCCATGGACCAGAGCACGCCAGGCACACCTATCTTTCACTGCCTCCCGCATTTTGGCCAAACTCATGCTAGTCGCTTCGAGAACACTGTCCAACCATCTCATCCTCTGTCGTCCCCTTCTCCTTGTGCCCTCCATCTTCCCCAACACCAGGGTTTTTTCTAGGGAGTCTTCTCTTCTCATGAGGTAGCCAAAGTACTGGAGCCTCACTTTCAGGATCTGTCCTTCCAGTGAGCACTCAGGGCTG
Source organism: Lacerta agilis (assembly GCF_009819535.1). Lineage (NCBI taxonomy): Eukaryota > Metazoa > Chordata > Lepidosauria > Squamata > Lacertidae > Lacerta > Lacerta agilis. Next base: position 24,108,795 of record NC_046315.1, read on the forward strand.
ATTTCTTTAAGGATGGATAAGTTTGATCTTTTTGCAATCCATGGGACTCTCAATAGTCTCCTCCAGCACCATGGATCCGTTAGAATCCTTTAAATTGAGCAATCCAGTCTGGCTTGTCCAGTCTGGATTGTTCCTGGTGAGTTTCCCCTTTTATTTCCCTCTTAAAAACAATAACACAGCAATCTTCTTTAAAAGTAAGAGTAAAGTTTACTTACATTCACTTCACAGTAGTAATCTGAAGGCAGGTTTTATCTTGTGGTTACAGTTACATTTGTAGAGAAAAGAAGTCTGAGCTAGGCCTCAGACTTTCTAGCTTGTGGCTTCCATCCTCTGTAAGGATGAGCCATGTGCTGCCGGCTAAGAGCCAGAAGATGAGTCCAAAAGGAGGAAATGGAAAAAGGGAAGGTGGTTGCGTGGCTATCCCTTTTACAGGGTCTGCTAGGGTCATGCCCATCTACCTGGTCACACACAAGGGGAGGAGGCTCCAGAACAGGTCTGACAGGAAGTCTTCCCTGTCTGGAGCCACATTCCCCTGTGTGTCCACTCTAGGCAACAGGAAAATGTTGTACTTGACTGCTTCAGTGATGATACATCCCGCAGTTTTGAGGATAAAATAGGGAGAGAACTATGTACCTGTATGCCATTCTGAGCTCCTTGGAGAAAATGTAGGATATAAATGTACAGCAACAACAGGTTTTTAAAATGTTTTGTAAGCTACATAGAATACTATTTAAATGACCCTTCAGACTGCTCAACAAGATTGGGTGCCCACCTAAGCTCTGCAAGATGACTGTGTCCTTCCACAAGAATGTGTATGGCACCATCCAGTACGATAGTTCATCCTTCGATGCCTTTTCTACAAAGAGTGGTGTGAAACAGGGCTGTGTTCTCACTCCAGCTCTCTTTAGCGTATTCTCTCTGTTGCTCTCTTATGCTTTCAGCTCGACCGATGTACAGTGTATACTTCCATTCAAAATCTGTTCAACCTGACATGTCTCTCCACCACGACAAAGTTGCATCCAATTCTTATCGGAAAGATCTTGCTTGCAGACAACACAGCCTTGACAGCCCATATCAAGAAATCTCTTCAGAGACTCATCAACTGTTCTGCCCAAGCTTGCATGGAGTCTGGCCTCACCATCAGCCTGGTGAAGACCAATATCCTGGGTCAGGATGTTGCCAGCACTCCATGCATCAGCATTAGAGACCACATGCTTGAGGTGGGAGACAATTTTATCTGCTTGGGCACCTCCATAAACAACAACCTTTCCATTGTTTCTGAGCTGTACAAGTGTATTGGAAAGGCAGCTATGGCAATGGCTCACCTCACCAAAAGGGTATGGGAGAATGTGGACCAATATCAAGATGAAGGTCTACCAGCGTTGCATGTTGAACCTGCTGCTTTATGGATGTGACTTGTACACCCACCAGGAGCAACTCCTCAATGCCTTCCATATGCCTTCTGTGTCAGAAACATTTTGGGCATCACATGGCAGGACAGTTTGAAACAAAGATATGCTCTCCCAAGCCCACTTTTGAAGCATGTTCTCACTCCTGTCTCAGTGACATCTACGCTGGCTTGGCTAGGACCACAGAATGGAAGGTGGCAGGATCCCCAAGGACATGCTCTATGAGGAACTGGCTTCAGGCACTAGGCTTGTTGTCAGACCAACTCTGCGTTACAAAGATATCTGCAAATGTGACAGGAAGGTTAGCAACATCAACCCTGCTTGTATAGGAATCCCTTGCACATGACCACAGTCCCTGGAGAAAAATAGGTCATGTATCCACAGCAGTGACCAGAGGAATGACTGCTAGGAGGAGTGCAGAGAGAAGAAACACCATGGTGCATCTGCAACAGCACCACCAGATGCCTTCCTCTGTCCCAGCTGTAACAAAACATGTCTCTCCTCTATCGGTCTCTACAGCCACAGCAGGCACTGCAACTTTACAATGGTTCGACTTAACCCCTGAAGGTACATTCTTCCATTGTCTCCTGCAGGGGTGCCAATTTGAAGAAAATATTGGTGGGGCCCAGGTAAGCCCCGCCCTGCATAATCAATGGTAATGCGCATTAACTTTAGCAGGCAGCCCCCTCAAATATTTTATTGGGATGCTAAAGGGATCTTGGCCCCTAGGAGTTGGTTCCTATGACAAATGGACGCAAACACACACAAGGTACAGGCAACTCCTGATTTAGACACATACGAATGACGTGCAATTGCATGACCGCACACAGCACTGAACCCCAAAATAGCCCCCAAATATCATAATGACATAATGAAAAGGGGAGGAAAGGGGTGAGGCAGGGGTGGGGTGAGGCGGGCTTATGCCCACTCTGCCGATGCATGTGGGGGTCCGGAATGGAACCCCTGTGCAAAACAAGGATTGCCTGTATATATAATAATAGTAGGCAGAAATTCACCACAACTCAAGAGGAAGCAAAACCTGATGAATTTCTGCCTACTAGGTGAATG